>NC_064925.1:392860920-394357170 GCF_023897955.1 Schistocerca gregaria | reverse complement strand
TTTAAGAGAATAGAAATCGCTAGTAAGGAGGCATGTAAACAGTCCTCCCACCGTATATGCGAGTGGAAAAAAAAGGGAATCATTAGTAGAGATACAAGGTACCCTCCGCCATCCACCATAATGCTGGCTTGCGGAGTACATTTACGGGTACAGGTGAAGAAGTAAATGAAAAGGTGTAAGCTATGTATTATGTCGTCATTGCAAGGCTATTCTAAAAACATCAATAGTCTTATGAGCGTACTAACAACACGGATTAAAAATCACATAAACTCATTTTTGGTTGTAGTCTTCAGTCCAGAGACTGGTTTGATGCAGCTCTCCATGTTACTCTATCCTATGCAAGCTTCTTCATCTCCAAGTTACTACTGCCAACTACATCCTTCTGAATCTACTTAGAGTATTCATCTTTTGGTCACCCTCTACGATTTTTACCCTCCACGATGCCCTCCAATAACAAATTGGTGATACCTTGATGCCTCAGAACATGTTCTACCAACCGATCCCTTCTTCTGGTCAAGTTCTGCCACAAACGTCTCTTCTCCCCAATGTATTCACCACCTCATCATTAGTTACGTGATCTACTCATCTAATCTCTCTTCTGTAGCATCACATTTCGAAAGCTTCTATTCTCTTTTTGTATGAGCTATTTATCGTTAATGTTTCACTTGAATACAAGGCTACATAAAAATACATTCAGAAACGATTTCCTGACACATAAATCTATACTCAATGTTAACAAATTTTTCTTCTTCAGAAACGCTTTCCTTGCCATTGCCAGTATACATTACATACCATCTCTACTTCGAACATCATCAGTTATTTTGCTCCCCAATATCAAAACTCATCTGCTACTTTTAATCTAACTTCCTCAACATCACCTGATATAATTGGACTACATTCCTTTGTCCTCATTTTGCTTATGTTGATGTTCATCTTGTATCCTCCTTTCAAGACACTGTCCATTCCATTCAACTGCTCTTCCTGATCTTTTGCTGTCTCTGATAGAATTACAGTGTCATCGGCAAACCTCAAAGTTTTTATTCCTTCTCAGTGGATTTTAATTCCTACTGCAAATTTTTCTTTTATTTCCTTACTGCTTGCTCAATATACAGATTGAATAACAAGTGCCATCTGATTCCTGTACATATTGTAAATAGCCGTTCGCTCCCTGTATTTGATACATGCCACCTTCAAAATTTGAAACAGAGTATTCCAGTCTACACTGTCAAAAGCATTCTCTAAGTCTACAAACGCTAGAAACGTAGGTTTCCCTTTCCTTAATGTATCTTCTAAGATAGTTCGTAGTGTCAGTATTGCCTCACATGTTCCAACTTTCCTACGGAATCTAACTGATCTTCCCCGAGATCGACTTCTACCAGCTTTTCGACTCGTCTGTAAGGAATTGGTGTTAGTATTTTGCAGAAGTGACTTAATAAAGTTATAGTTCGGTAACTTTCACCCCTGTCAACACCACCTTTCTTTGTAACTGGAATTATTATATTCCTCTTGAAGTCTGAGGATATTTCGCCTGTCTCATAGATATTGCTCGTGGTAGAATTTTGTCAGTGCTGGTTCTCCGAAGGCTGCGAGTAGTTCTAATGGAATGTTGGCTTCTCCCAGGGTCTTCTTTCGACTTAGGTCTTCCAGTGTCCCGTCAAACTATTCACGCAGTATAATATCTCCCAATTCATCTTGATCTCTGTCATCTTCCATTTGCGATATATTACCCTCACGCACATCACCCTTGTATGGACCGTTTATACACTCTTTCCATTTTTCTGCCTTCCCTTTTTAACTTAGAACTGGTTTTCCATCTGTGCTCTTGATATTCTTATAAGTGATTCTCTTTCCTCCAAAGATCTCTTTAATTTTCCTGTGGGCAGTATCTATCTTACCCCTAGTTATACATGCTTCCACATTTTTACATTAATCGTCCAGCCATTGCTGCTTACACATTCTGCACTTCATGTTGATCTCAGTTTCTAAACATTTTTTATTCCCTTTTGCATGCTTCATTTAGTGCATTTTTATATTTTTCTCCTTTCATCAATTAAATTCTATATCTCTTCTGTTACTCAAGGATTTCTACTAGCCCTGGTCTTTTTACCTATTTGATCCTCTGCTGCCTTTAATATTTCATCTCTCATAGCTACCCATTCTCCTTCTACTGTATTTCTTTACCCTGTTCTTGTCAATCGTTCCCTTATGCTCTCTCTGAAACTCTCTACAAACCCTGTTTCTTTTAGTTTGTCCAGGTCTCATCTCCTTAAATTTTCACCTTTTTGCAGTTTCTTCAGTTTTAAGCTACAGTTCATAACGAGTATATTGTGGTCAGAGCTCGCATCTGGAAATGTCTTACAAGTTAAAACCAGGTTCCTAAATATCTGTCTTACCATTATATAATCTGCCTGAAACCTTCCAGTGTCTCCTGGCCTCTTCCACTTATACGACCTTCTTTCACGATTCTTAAATTAAGTGATAAGTATGATTAAGTAACGCTCTGGCGGCTTCCCCTTTCATTCATTATACCCATTCCATATTCACCTACTACTTTTCCTGCTCTTCCTTTTTATGCTATCGAATTCCAGTCCCTCATGACTATTAAATTTTCGTCTCCCTTCAATAACTAAATAATTTCTTTTATCTCATCATACATTTCATCAATCTCTTTGTCGTCTGTGGAGCTAATTGGCAAATAATCTGGTACTACTGTGACAGACTTGGACTTCGTGTCTATCTTGGCTACAATAATGCGTTCCGCGCCGGGTAGCCGCTCGGTCAAAGTCGTCGTGTCACGGTTCGCGTCGGCTCGCCCAGTCGGAGGTTCGAGTCCTCCCTCGGACATGGGTGTGTGTGTTGCTCTTAGCGTAAGTAGTGTGTAAGCTTAGAGTCTGATACCCTCAGCTGTTTGGTCCCATAAGACCTTATCACAAATTTCAATTTCAATTTCAACACTACTTTCACTGTGGTGTTCATATTAGCTTACCTGCGCTCCTCTTTTTTCATTCATTATTAATCCTACTCCTGCACCAAAACTTTTTTACTTTGTATTAATAGCCCACTATATCTAACAGTAACCTATAAATTTCCCTTTTTCAATTTGCTAACCCATGTGCCCGATTACAGGATCTGACATTCCGCGTTCGTATCCATAGAACGCCAGTTTGGTTTCTCCTGATAACGACATCCTCCGGAGTAGTCCCCACCTGAAGGTCCAAATGGGGGACAATTTTATCTCCTGAATATTTTATCCAAGAAGACGCTTTCATAGTTAACGGTACAGTAAAGCTCGGGGAAAATTACGACTGTAGTTTCCACTTGCTTACAGCCGTTCGCAGTACCAAAACAGCAAGTCCGTTCTGGTAAATGTTACAAGGCCAGACCAGTCAGTCATCCCTGCATCCCTGCAACTACTGAAAAGACTGCTGCCCCTCTTTAGGAACCACATGTTTGTCTGGCCTCTCAACAGATACCCCTCCGTTGTGGTTTCACCTACGGTACGGCTATCTGTATCGCTGAGGCACAAAAGCCTCTTCACCAACAGCACTGTCCACGGTTTACACTCGTTTAAAGTTCACATATTATCCACTTCTTGCTGTGTGTCAGAAATTGCCACCGATCCATGCGAGTGTGATAATCAGTGGTTACTATGCTCACATATCTCTGCTCAGGGAATTCTGTGGCTTCCCTGGCCGGCCGAAAGAGGACAATGACGACGAGAACGATTTAAGCGGTTCCGCCGGCGAGTAGAAGCAAGTCCCCGACTCCAGTGACGACCGACTGTTTTCATCGTTGCGGCCGGCTGGTCACAACACCGGGAGTCAGCTTAGCCAGTGACTGTGTGTGAAGATTTGCACTGTCTTCGATTTTCAAGCGGAACTTATTATATGACACTCTCTCTCAGAAAGAAAGGCAGCCTGGACTTATTAATGTTGCTCAACGTCTGTAGCGAACGCGGATTTGATGTCTCCAAAAAAAGACTGCGTGGTGAGCAGTTTGTAAGCCTTATACTCCCGGTGCTGTCGCAGGTGGTAAACGAGAATGTTCGGCTTGTCATATATATGTAGTTGCTATCACCGATTAATAGCTGATTCACCTGCTATAACGGGTGGACAAGTTGATAAAGCATAAAATAATACTGCAATTCGCATATCCTGAGAGTTCTATTTTCTTCTGCCCCGGTTTAATAAGACTTATGTATGGTAATTGGATATATGTGCTTCCCAGGATATGGTGTCTTCATTCTATACAGTTTAACAGTATATATTTTAATCTTGTGTTTACTTGTTTCATCTATTGTGGTACTTTTCACTGTTGTCTGGCCTGTGATTACTGTTTTTTCGAGGGCTTTGCCAGCCGGATTGTCAAACCCAGATAATCTAACGTTACTACAGCGCATAAGCTCGTCAAATGCTATTGGCTGGGTCTCATGTAGTTCACTGTAGATTTTGAATCGTCACGAATAAACGCAAGCAATCTATGGTGACTAGATTTTGAACGTCCATGGCCTTGAAATAAAATAATTTTACTATTAGTTCTTTACATAAACCATTCATTATTCAGTTCACTGAAGCTTGGCATTTTGCTAGCTTTGGTGTTTCTGTTTTATTCCCTATCTTCATAACATAATTTGTTAATGCTGTAAATTGGCTTCTGCGGTCTGCCGAAGTGGCCGTGCGGTTCTAGGCGCTGCAGTCTGAAACCGCGAGACCACTATGGTCGCAGGTTCGAATCCTGCCTCGGGCATGGATGTGTGTGGTGTCCTTAGGTTAGTTAGGTTTAACTAGTTCTAAGTTCTAGGCCACAAATGACCTCAGAAGTTGAGTCCCATAGTGCACAGAGCCATTTGAACCATTTTTGTCTTCTGAGCAATTTGAGTAGTCTCACGTTTCAACAAAATTGCCTGACACGTATATTTCTGTTAGAACACTATTCCTTGTTGTAACTGAATAGCACCGCCTTTCATTAAATTATAAACCTTCAGTTGAACAGTCCATGTGTTTTCATTTAATTTGCTTGCGTGTTCGCTAAACCTTAGCGTTATTATGGATGCAGAGACTAAAACTTTTATGACTGTGTTACCTTCTAAAGACAGTAAGTTGCCTTCTGCGTAGTCTTGGGAAATAGTGATTCTATGTAAACTGCAGTACCCTCTGATTCCTTTGATCGCCTTCATGTATTCTGTTACTATGTTCTTCATTTTCATCAGTATTTTTAAAATTGTTATCTATAGATCTTTGGTACAAGTATTTTTGTAAAGTTATTTTAAAAATTTTCAATAACGTCTTGTGCAGTTTACCTAAATAAATTTTTCCCTGGCAGTTTCCACCCTATCTCGCCTCCATTACGACTCGGTGAAACCCGATGATAATGTAAAATTTTTCGATCTAAGTTTATTTATTACAGAAAATGAAAAGAACAGTGGAATGATTCAATAAATCTTGTAGTATTTAGAGTCGCTTAACTGTCCTGTGAAATGGGAAACACAAATTCTTTCGCAATCGTCACCATCAGTAACGTTTCCGAACCTGATGATCGTAAGAAGAGCAAACGGTAGCTTACCTGTTGACCTAAAGTTGAATTGAGTTGTACGAATACTAAGTGATAATTTGAAGATCTGAAATATTGTACCAGTCAATTATATTTAATATACTTGTTTCAAATTGATGAGGAAAAATATTTTTCCCTCTTAACACACACACGTATGCAAACTGATGACACAGTACTAGCTAATGTGAGCTCCGTAACAATTGAAGCAGTAGGCGTACGTAGTCCGTCTCTGTTTTGCCGTCATATACTAACTTTTCATTTATAGCTATTTCTTAAAAATGATTCCTTGAAAAAAATCAAGGCGCTGAATCATTAGGTGAGATTCTGACTGTGCAGCTCGTAATTTGTAAGTTATATAAATGTACGTGACCTTCAGCTTGTAGGATCTTCGTTACGGTATTGTCTCCTAACGCGTATAGTTAAGCTGTTACATTCCACCAGGTACAATACTGTCGAGAAAAAGACCAACCGCCCAACGCTCTCCCTTCCTCACTTCTTGTCACCAACCCCACACCCAGCATTGGTAAGAAACAGGCTGTCTATTAGTGCAGTTAAGGATATGTGTTTATTAGGTTTCCACTGAGATATAACTGTCCCTCCATAATCAAGCCGTATTACATGCTAAGTTTGTTGTCGCTGTGTCAGCGTACTAGAACTTCCCTTTTTCACTATATTGCATAGAAGAAGGTAACAGGATAATTCACAAGTATATGTCAAATAACATATGTCTGAAAAACAGAATTACGAGAAAAACACCTGAAACGGGGTAGGAGCACAGCTGTTTCTACATCTTCATGTATTCGTGAGTCATGAGTTATCAGTTCAAAAATGGTTCAAATGGCTCAGAGCGCTATGGGACTTAACTTCTGAGGTCATCAGTCCCCTAGAACTTAGGACTACTTAAACCTAGCTAACTTAACGACATCACACACATCCATGCCCGAGGTAGGATTCGAACCTGCGACCGTAGCGGTCACGTGGTTCCAGACCGTAGCGCCTAGAACCGCTCGGCCACTCCAGCCGGCAGTTATCAGTAAAAACGTAACATATTACATTTCACACTGCAGTAAAATTTGTCTCACAGTGGCGAAGGGAAGGTTGTGCCTGAAAAGAAGGAACGCTGACATTAGAACGATGTGAAAGTCTATAGTCTCGATATATTAATGTTCAAAACTTTAGGAAGAAGCATGAACAGAGAAAGAGAAGCACTGGAATACGGTAATTGAATGAGTTTTTTAAAGTAGCATCAAGAGTTGCTCATAGATACAAACTTTGCTGACGACGTAAGAAGAAGGACGTATTTAGAACAGACTTGTGTTTCAGCGTTCACTAATAGCTGATTGTGTTTGTAATACACCTCAACAGAGTTCACAGTTTCGTTCTGAACAAACAGTAATACACTTGTGAAACCTACAGTGTAATGGCAAACAGATGGAATTTGAACCCTTTTTTTGCTCCAAAAAACTGTCATGCCTTGGTAAGCAGGCATGCACAGAAAGCTACCTCATCAGAGATGAATGGGGTGAAAAGTGACAGTTTAAAGCATTTCGTTAGACTCTTCCACTGTGTTTCATTTAAAAATTTGGCACCTAATGGACTAGAGTATGGGAGCTCTGCAGATCAAACGCACCTCGAAACTTCCTGGCAGATTAAAACTGTGAATCAGACCGGGACTCGAAATCGAGACCTTCGCCTTTCGCTCTTAAGCACTCAATCGACCGAGCTATCCTAGCAGGACTCGCTACTCGTCCCCACAGCTTTATTTCCGCCAGTACCCCGTCTCCTTCCTTGAGAATGGTAGAGGTCCCGAGTTGGAGTGACGCTCCGGCAGACTATTTTAGTGTACCAGAAAGTTTCCTGTCAGCAGACAATCCGCTGCAGAGTGAAAATTTCGTTCTGGAAACATCCCCCAGATTGTAGCTAACCCATGTCTCCGCAATATCCTTTCATCCAGGAATTCTAGTCTTGGAGGAGACATTCATTAAAGTGTGGAAGGTAGGGGACGAGGTACTGGCAGAAGTAAAGTTGAGAGGATGGGTTCTGAATCGTGGTTGGATATCTCAGTCGGTAGAACAATTGCCCTGCGAAAGGTAAAGGTCCCGAGTTCGTGGGTCGATCTGGAAAGAAAATCTGCAAGAAAGCTTCATATCAGCGCACTCTCTACTGCAGAGTGATAATTTCATTGTGTGAACACTCTCTGTTATAAAATAAAAAAGTCACCCCGAAATAATAAGAGTACAAGTCAATATTACTTCGCTTTATTATCCTTTTGACACGTAACACACCCGGTAATAATACTTAGGCTCATCCACGCTTGTATTTACAGTTAATAGCATTTCATACTCATACTTAAGTAACTGTACCATGCGCAATATACTCTTTGCTTTAACGCACTCTATCGACTGCGGGACCCCAATCAGCGAGCGGTGAGGAAGTGCAGTTACTTATTGACCAGCGGTACGCTTGGGGAGCAGCTACGTTTAAAACTATACCTGGTGGTAAACGGTTCCCATGTGACTGTTGGATTTTACTTGTGCTCGGCATTTGAGTATCTGGAAGAATAGAATGCTATCTGTGGTGGTGGGTTTGCTACCTGTCAGTAAGTTCCGATTATTGGTTACAAAAGGTAGCCTGTGGATTACGTCCTATTGGCTTCTGAACGACAACTATGTATTGGAAGTTCCTGCTTAATAGCAGCCTTTGTTAATTTATTAATACACCCACTCTCGGAAATTACTATGAGCATTTACTTTTTTGTTTTCAGTGTTATGTCATTAGGTAATCTTGCCATCTGTTTGCTTGCTGTCCTGGTTACCCAAATTTTGCCATAAACAGGGTAGAATTAGTGAACTAGTTGTGTCAGATCGATTATTAAATGAGATACTGGCGATGGTTTATGGCTGATCTTGTAGTATTAGTGGAGCTCCTTGGCCAAGTGGGGTCCTGTTGGTCTAAGTCCATGTGCTAAATTGTAAAGCCTCATGTAATTTCATTTCTAAAGCGTAGGAGCTAAATTTTTACTTGTAGCTGATTATTGTACCTTCTGAAACGGAGATTCCTCTTTATCTCAAGGTGATGTATGCTGTACATTTATAGTTTAATCTGTTGAAACAGGTCAATTGGGAGTTTGTTATTTGCATTTCTGTAACTGGTCAGAGTAGCCGTGTAACTGGTAGATGTCTCTGTTTTGTCATCACTGCTTGGCAGTGAGGAGCGCGAGAGTTCTATTGTTAGAAGTGGCAGTGAGACAGACGCATAGCAGGAGCCTCCTCGCAACGTAGACATAAAATTAAGTAAAAGTAAAATTATTTGTGTTTGAATATGGTCAAACAGAGGAGGAGGATTTGCTCAGCGATTTGTAATGACAATAACATGAAGAGGAATGAAGATAATTTTTGTTATTGTTGTTGGAACTGCAGTAGCGAGTAGTTAGAAATTGTTGAATGAAACATTCATACCAAGAAAGCTTAGATTTTTCATTAAAGATGGGGTAATTTTCACTATAAGGTATTTTCATGTTTATTATTTATTTGTCTAACATTTGTGAGAGTAAGAGATTGGCATCAGTGTTGTCCGTTGTCAATGTTAATGAGTTTTATAACACGAATCTCACACAAGTAATAATATATCAGTTAATTTAAAAAGAGTTTCTTAAAGAAATACTTTACCTCAGAGTATTGGCCACATATTCGATCTAAATCAGTTTTATTTAAAGCGTGTCTCACTCAATGATGGGTATAACATAGCTTACTTGTTGTTTGGAGAATTGCACCAAGCTCTCAGTAACTGTAATCAGAAACTTATAACTGACGCACAGAGAGCATCAAAGACAGCGTTTCCAAGCAATTGCATTAGGAGGTAAGATATTTTCATTCAATGCTGAGTTACAAAAATTATTAAAACACAAGGACCATTTCAGGATGATTAGTGCATATGAAGCACTTTGTTTGATTAAAGAGAAATTAATCGTTAAGATCTGGATTTAATCAATTTGCACTTTTCTTTTTAGATACATCATAAAACAGTACTAAATGACAGCAAAATTACAACCATTTAACCAAGCCATCACGAGTTCAAATCAAAATCAAATTACAATAAATTTTTAAAGTAAACTTTCACTGTCACTCGTATGTTACATTAAGGGGACCTTGTAATTCTGTCTGATCATTTGTATATGTCATGACTCCGCCCCTCCCAAACGAGGTAAGCACGTTGTAATTCTGTCTGCCTATTTTGTGTACGTCGTGGTCCCCGGGGCCGCAGTCAGATCGTTAGAATTAACGCCTCCCTCAAACAAGTAGTTGATTACAACGAAAAAGCCTTATGCTGTCCACCAGCTGTGCTAATGGTGCTACGCTGAGAAATTAGTTAGGCTGGACAGCCTTTTAACTTAGTGCTGCTAATCCAGATTTCTGGTTTGGTTCCGTTTCCGTTGCCATTTAACGATCCCCTGTTACAGAGAGAATAATGTGCAAGAAGCGCACCCGGCTAGTAAGTGGTTACCTGGGGTTCGAAGCTCTGCGAAATGGAAATCGAACATTATTCACAATAGCAACACACTTTATTTAATCTCCTGGCGTGGCGTAAGATTAGAACACCATTAACAATACAATACCAAATGACTGAATTAGAAACATGTAAGGCGATCCCGTGTAGCACCTCTGGGGACAGGAATCATTCCCCGACAACGCTCAGGGAGCGCCTCAGACTCAACGGATGGGTAAAGCAAACGCCCAGTATTTCAAAAGCAACTACACAACGTCTTTTCAAAAATGAATCCCAGACACGTGAAAAAGACAGGGGTCGACCCGCCCAGTGAAAAACGGTATCAGAAAGACTATTTTAAAATTCTACCTTAAAAAAGTAAATAAATAGGACCACAACACAGTTCTTACAAATTACAAACATCCAAAATTTGGAAATCACTACTGACCAATCCGAAAATCATCAAAAATTACAAATACGAAACAAAGGTTTGCTACAAGGAACTTTATTCACTAACAAGTCGAACACTAAAAGCAAAAGAAATTGTTAATATCGTAGAACGTAATCTTCAGCCTTGGGACAGCCATCCCTGACAAAACTCTCCCGTCTGGTGAGCACGATGTACGACACAGACGAAATACCCTCACACCTCAAGAAGAATATAATAATTGCAGTCCTAAAGAAACTATCTGTTGACAAAATAGTAACACGAGTTCTTTACAGATGAATGGAAAAACTGGTAGAAGCCGACCTCGGGAAAGTTCTGTTTGGTTTCCGTAGAAATGTAGGAACACGTTAGGCAATATTGACACGACGAATTATCTGAGAAGATAGATTAAGGAAAAGCTAACCTATGTTTCTAGCGTTTGTAGACTTAGAGAACACTTTTGACAATGTTAACTGGAATACTGTGTTTTATATTTTGAAAGTGGCAGGGGTCAAATACAGGGAGAGAAAGGCTATTTACACTTTCTACAGAAACCAGATGGCAGTTATAAGAAACGAGGGTCATGAAAGGGAATCAGTGGTTGGAAAGGGAGTGACACAGGCCTGTAGCCTATCCCCGATGTTATTCAATCTGTATGTTGAGTAATCACGGAATAATGTAGATACAGAGGTAAAAATTGAGAAACATGTTGGGAATGACATGTGGTTTTATTAGAACAAAAATAAAAACACCCCATATTGCTAGACGCGTGAAAGATCTCTTGCGCGCGTCGTTTGGTGATGATCGTGTGCTCAGCCGCCAGTTTCTTCATGCATGGCCTCCCAGGTCCGCAGACCTCAGTCCGTGGCATTATTGGCTTTGGGGCTACCTGAAGTCGCAAGTGTATCGTGGTCGACCGACCTCTAGGGAAGCTGAAAGTCAACACCCGAAGCCAATGCTCCACCATAACTCCGGACATGTTTTACAGTGCTCTTCACAACATTATTCCTCGACTACAGCTATTTTTGACGAATGATGGTGGACATATTGAGCATTTCCTGTAAAGAACTTCATTTTTGCTTTGTCTTACTTTCTTATACTAATTATTGCTACACTCCTGGAAATTGAAATAAGAACACCGTGAATTCATTGTCCCAGGAAGGGGAAACTTTATTGACACATTCCTGGGGTCAGATACATCACATGATCACACTGACAGAACCACAGGCACATAGACACAGGCAACAGAGCATGCACAATGTCGGCACTAGTACAGTGTATATCCACCTTTCGCAGCAATGCAGGTTGCTATTCTCCCATGGAGACGATCGTAGAGATGCTGGATGTAGTCCTGTGGAACGGCTTGCCATGCCATTTCCACCTGGCGCCTCAGCTGGACCAGCGTTCGTGCTGGACGTGCAGACCGCGGGAGACGACGCTTCATCCAGTCCCAAACATGCTCAATGGGGGACAGATCCGGAGATCTTGCTGGCCAGGGTAGTTGACTTACACCTTCTAGAGCACGTTGGGTGGCACGGGATACATGCGGACGTGTATTGTCCTGTTGGAACAGCAAGTTCCCTTGCCGGTCTAGGAATGGTAGAACGAAGGGTTCGATGACGGTTTGGATGTACCGTGCACTATTCAGTGTCCCCTCAACGATCACCAGAGGTGTACGGCCACTGTAGGAGATCGCTCCCCACACCATGATGCCGGGTGTTGGCCCTGTGTGCCTCGGTCGTATGCAGTCCTGATTGTGGCGCTCACCTTTACGGCGCCAAACACGCATACAACCATCATTGGCACCAAGGCAGAAGCGACTCTCATCGCTGAAGACGACACGTCTCCATTCGTCCCTCCATTCACGCCTGTCGCGACACCACTGGAGGCGGGCTGCACGATGTTGGGGCGTGAGCGGAAGGCGGCCTAACGGTGTGCGGGACCGTAGCCCAGCTTCATGGAGACGGTTGCGAATGGTCCTCGCCGATACCCCAGGAGCAACAGTGTCCCTAATTTGCTGGGAAGTGGCGGTGCGTTCCCCTACGGCACTGCGTAGGATCCTACGGTCTTGGCGTGCATCCGTGCGTCGCTGCGGTCCGGTCCCAGATCGACGGGCACGTGCACCTTCCGCCGACCACTGGCGACAACATCGATATACTGTGGAGACTTCACGCCTCACGTGTTGAGCAATTCGGCGGTACGTCCACCCGGCCTCCCGCATGCCCACTATACGCCCTCGCTCAAAGTCCGTCAACTGCACATACGGTTCACGTCCACGCTGTCGCGGCATGCTACGAGTGTTAAAGACTGCGATGGAGCTCCGTATGCCACGGCAAACTGGCTGACACTGACGGCGGTGGTGCACAAATGCTGCGCAGCTAGCGCCATTCGACGGCCAACACCGCGGTTCCTGGTGTGTCCGCTGTGCCGTGCGTGTGATCATTGCTTGTACAGCCCTCTCGCAGTGTCCGCAGCAAGTATGGTGGGTCTGACACACCGGTGTCAATGTGTTCTTTTTTCCATTTCCAGGAGTGTATTATGATCAGATGAAGCGCCTTCTGTCGGACATTTATTGAACTTTTGTCTTTTTTGGTTCCTATAAAATTTCATGTCATTTCAAGCAAGTGTGTCAATTTGTACCTCTCTATCTACAGTATTCCATGAGTTATTCAGTTTTCAAATTTATACTGACTTTTTGTTCACCCGGTACATAGTTCACAAGTATGCAACTTCTTTAATTTTCCTGTAGGCTGTATCTATCTTACCCGTCGTGAAATAAACCTCTACATCCTTACATTTGTCCTCTAGCCATCCCTGCTTAGCCATTTTGCACTTCCTGTCGATCTCATTTTTGAAACGTCTGTATTCCTTTTTGCCTGCTTCATTTATTACATTTTTATATTTTCTCCTTTCATCAATTAAATTCAATACTTCGTCTGATACCCAAGGATTTCTACTAGCCCTCGTCTTATTACCTACTTGATCGTCTGCTGCCTTCACTACTCCATCCCTCAAAACTACACATTCTTCTTCTACTGTACTTCTTTCCCCCATTCCTGTCAATTGTTCCATGCACTCCCTGAAACTCTGTACAGCCTCTGGTTCTTTCAGTTTACCCATGTCCCATCTCCTTAAATTCCCACCTTTTTGCAATTTCTTAAGTTTTAATCTACAGGTCATAACCAATAGATTGTGGACAGAGTCCACATCTGCCCCTGGAAATGTCTTACAATTTAAAACCTTCCCTACACCTACACGTACAAACAATGGATATTACGGATGAAGAATCTAAATGTAAGATCTGTGATGAGGGTGAGGAAACTGCATCATACCTAATCTTCGAATGTATAGCATTGGGAAGCAAAAGACACAGAATCTTCGTGACAACTAGACCTGAAGAAAGACTGGTGAAGGGACTCCTTGCACTATTTAAGGGCATTGGTAGGCTTCACTAGATACACAGGGAGCGACACCGCACAATAAACTCGGTTTCGGTGCGGGCAGTGGTGGGTTAGACCAAAGCTGTTTTAGCTTCCCTGTCAAAATCTTTCCAATCAAAACAAGCACCGCCGACCTGTTTGGGCGAGCGGTTCTAGGCGCTTCGGTCGGGAACCGCGTGACTGCTACGGTCGCAGGTTCGAACCCTGCCTCAGCCATGGATGTGTGGGATGTTTTTAGGTTACTTTGGTTTAAGCAGTCCTAAGTTCTAGGGGACTGATGACCTCAGATGTTAAGTCCCATAGTGCTCAGAGCCATTTGAACAATTTTGAAATCAAGCATCTTCCCTCGAAATGCTTCAGACAGAAAACTTTGCGTCCTGACAGCATGACCTATTTTCGTAAAAGCTCTGGTTTTGAGAAAGGAAACCTGTACTTAAATGCACGTTTATAACATTATTTACGTCGTAGGCACGTATATCAGGCTAGCGCACTAACAAAACAAACATCTATAAGCATCCACAAACGTATGAAAGATAATATTGTTCCCTTTATCGCATTTATTGGTTCAAATAAACTGTGCACATCTATTCGACACACCTTTCGTTTCTCACGAGCAAACTGGAACGTATGGACAGTACAATCACGACCAAAAATACGGATATATATTCCCAATAAACACATAATGTGTTCTTAAAACCCATAGTACACTTGTACCTAGCAGACTTGTACCAACACAATGGCGTCCAGGTGAAAGTTAAAAATATCCCGCCACTGCAGCGTCCTCTAGGAGTCTTTCTATTTATGTAAGTTCTATGATTCTTAACTCGTCTCTGAGACAACGATTCTGGTGCGCGAAGCGGTTCAGCGAGACGGCGCGCGTAGAGTGGCAAAGAGGATTTTAACTGTACGGGGCGATACAAGGCGGACCGAGTTCAGTGTTGAGTTGCTGACTGAAGGGCTGTGGAGTTAAACGGAGGCCTCCTGGCTTAAAAATCTGCCGACCTCTTTGTCGCCGCCACCCGCATCAGCTGTCTTCAGCGCCGACTAACAGTCCAGGGAGGACGTACATTTTTTGGTACTTTCCAAGAATGATTGCCTATCGAAGTCGTATTGTATAAACGATACATATGGAATGTACAATTGTAAATCGGGCATGTGACTCTGGTGGCGGGCCTTGTGATCAGTTATTTGTGATCGTCATTTTCATCTGTTTTCCGTCGTTCCCTTATTTGCTCTAAATTAAATACATCCGCGAATTATTTGTGACTTGCTGGGGAATCCCAACCGATTTATGTCGTTAGTGAGTGAGATGTCCGGTGTTCTTGCCGTTTCTTTGGCGGAATCTCTCAAATGGAAAAATCTAATTCCATGTTTATTCAACGTAGAAAAATGTTCGACTTTTTGTCGCAAATATCGAGTACTACCGGACGAGGAAAGAAAGGACGGTGTAGACACTCGTGGTGCGAAGTATGTAAAACTTCTTAAGAACAATTTCGATGCTGAAGTACCGTTTACAGGTTCATTGCGGACAGTGCGGAAAACGAACGAGTATCAGGAAGAATACATGGTTCGACTCTTCCAAATTATCCATTCATACCACCCTTACGAACTTTCCAAATGGCTCTGAGCACTATGGGACTGAACTTCTGAGGTCAAAAGTCTCCTAAAACTTAGAACTACTTAAACCTAACTGACCTAAGGACATCACACACATCCATGTCCGAGGCAGGATTCGAACTTGCGACCGTAGCGGTCGCGCAATACCCGACTGTAGCGCCTAGAACCTCTCGGCGACTCCGGCCGTCCATGATAACAACACCGACGACGAGTAAGGTAAGTCGTCTCATTTGCAACGCTCTTCTTTTGTCGTTGATGTAGCGACCACCACAAACATACTCATAACGCCCGCCACCAGATTCGCATGATCGATTTAGGATCGCACGTTCGATACGTATCATTTCGACAGCGTGACTTCGATAGGCAGTCATTCTGGGAAATTACTCTTTTTTTTGGAATCATTCGAAACATGGTTTCGTTTGTGAGCTACATTTAAGTGGTGGTTAGTTCGACGACTGGTTGATGGCTGCAGTCCACAAGAATCATGACGGTGGCTAGTTTTACCGATGGTATCCGATATTTCACTAAGTTCTATAGAACCGTTTTGCTTAGCCTTCCTGTACTGTTAAGTGTCCCCTGATGAGCGGAACTTCTTCAGTTCTGGGATATTCTATTTATGACCGATTCTGAATAGCGTGCCTGCCCGGTCGTTAATTGTTTGCCCCAATTATACTGACGACACTGATTATGATATGATGTTAGTGGTGTGGATATTGCTTATCCTGTGTAGTTTTTTAGCTTCAACTGTGATACCAAGCGAACCTACTTGCTTTGTGCCGCCCTGACGTCACGTGTTTTGAAATCGTCAGTGCTATGGCCGCTGTCCGCTGCCGTCGATCGCCGTTCCCATCACCCAGTAGTGGACGGGTGGTACACATCTTCTGTAACACCGGCATCCATATACCGTCTAATTTCACGCCCTCCTTCTTTCGATTGAAATTATTAGGGTGTTTAGCGATTTCAATTGCCTCCCTGTAGAGCCTTTCGTAGTATCCGCTTGTGGCCGCTACTACTTGCGTGTACTCGAAACGAATATTGTGGTCCCCTGGCTGGAAAGCATGCTCCGCAACAGCTGATCGTTCCGTTTTTCCTCTTCTACTATTTCCCTTGTTCTCTTCCAAACGTTTAGAAACGGTTCTTTTAGTGGTACCCGCATAAACATCTCCACAGCTGCAAGGGATCCTATACACTCCACCTCTTTCCAATGGTTTGCGAGCGTCCTTGGCAGGCTTAAGGTATTCCTGTATGTTCCTGGTGGGCTTGTAAATTACGCTAATATTCCGCTTCGTCAGGATCCTCCCTATTCTTTCCGTTACATTTTTAACAAACGGAAGGAAAACCTTAGATTTTGCAGTAGCCTGTACGTCACTGTGATTTCTGTGTGGCTGCCTAAACGCTCGTTTTAATTCGGCGGACGAATATCCTTTCTTCATTAGTGGATTGTGGAGATGTTCCACCTCAGCGTCAAGAAACTCAGGTTCACATATATTTCTAGCTCTGTCCGCTAACGTCTTGATAACACCCCGCTTCTGTTGTGTGTGGTGGTTCGAATCCCGGTGCAAATAACGGTCCGTGTGCGTGGGTTTGCCGTATATTGAGTGGTCCAAACCACCATTTTCGTTTCTAAAAACAAGCACAGTGAGGAAATCTAATTTGCCGTCTTCCTCCTCTTCCATTTTAAACTGAATTCTCGTGTTTATAATATTCAGATGTTCGTGGAACCGGCTTAGTTCCTCCCTGCCATATCTCCACAGCACAAACGTGTCATCCACGTATCGGAACCATACAATTGGTTTTTTGCTGGCAGTACCTACGACCTGTTCTTCGAATTTCTGCATAAAGAAGTTTGCAATTACGGGACTTAGGGTGCTTCCCATAGCCACGTCATCCGTTTGCTCATAAAACTGTTCATTCCAATTGAAGTATGTTGTCGACAAACAACACTTAAACAGTTCTGAAATATCGGCAGGAAAAATTCGATCCAGCTGTTCCAATACATCATTTAGTGCAACCATGGTAAACAGCGATACCACATCGAAGCTGACCAATATGTCCTCCGGCTGGACCACTATGCTATGCAATCTGCTGATGAAATGTGTCGAATTCTTTATATAAGAGCCCAAACGGCCCGCATGTGGTTTTAACAGCGTAGTCAAAAACTTGGCTAACAAGTAGATGGGCAAACCAATGGACCTTAGTATCGGTCTTAACGGCATATTTTCTTTATGAATTTTGGGCAATCCATAAAGTCTCGGTGGTAGCGCAACCGAATTGCTGAGACCTTTCTGTACACTCTCTTCAATGGAGGACTTTTTTATTAACCGCGACACAGTTCTGAGAATGTTGTTAGTGGAGTCCTTATTCAGCTTCCTATATGCTTGCGGATCCAGTAGATCAGTAATTTTACTTAGACAGTCGGCCACATCCGTAACCACCGTTGCGCTTCCTTTGTCAGCTGGGAGAATCAAAATACTATCGGCGTCATTCAAGAGTTTTAAAGCTCTTCTCTCGCCCACAGTTATATTACTCTTCGGCGGTTTTGCATTAGCTAATATTCTCACAGTTTCTATACGGATTTCTTCAGCTGTTACACAATCCACACTGCGAATTCCTGCTTCTACACTGGCTATAATTTCTTTCGTGGGCACAAAACGCGTACTAACAGCATAATTTTCTCTCTTGGCAAGCACAGATGTCTCATCGTCAGATAACGAACTCATGGACAAATTGATAACGGTCCAGGAAACCTCTAAATGCCGAACAGTCTCATTAGGTAGCAAATTATCAAACTTCTTATTCTGTCTACTAGACGTTGTCAACACACGCTTCCCCACGGTATCGTGCAGCAGTCTATCAATTTTATCCCAGTCACCGCTGCACAGTTTACTACTGATAGTAATATGGAGAGACATTTACAGTTTGTGCTTGCCAAATCCCGTCGGGTCTGCTGAATGCGCTCTCGTAGTAAGGCCTCCTCAGTCCATTTGAAAATGCGTTGTGCCTTTCCTGAATAGAACAGTCGCTTAATTTTCAGCAACTTCGGTATAACGCCGACGGCTCTGCAACGAGACAGGCATGTGAGGGAACACAAAAGCTGCACTCTCTTCCTCTGGAGTCCTTCCAGGCATCGCACTTCTCTTGACATCTCCTCCCCGTAGAGGCATCTGATACTAAAATGTAGATTTTCACGGTCGGAAATATCATGTCCATTATAATTATCCGGGCTGTAATGCCGTGGTTGGTTGATGAATTCCGTGTCAATTCCCAACGTTTCGTCTCCGACTGCGGGAGACATCTTCAAGGGGGTCCGTAGGTCGATAGAAGGTCCAACACACCCACTGGCTCGCTACTGACTGCCGCTAAATTCCGTGTCCCCGCGCTCTCACGCCGCGGCGTGACGTCACGTGTTTTGGAAACGTCCGTGCAATTGGCCGCTGTCCGCTGCCGTCGATCACCGTTGCCATCACCCAGTAGTGGACGGGTGGTACACATCTTCTGTAACACCGGCATCCATATACCGCGGGAGCGCGCGGACACAGGATTTAGCGGCAGTCAGTAGCGGGCCAGTGGCTATGTTGGATCTTCCATCGAGCTAGGGACCCCCTGGAAGATGCCTCCCGCAGTCGGAGACGAAACGATGGGAATTGACACGGAATTCATCAACCGACCACGGCATAACAGCCTGGATAATTATAATGGACAAGACAGAGAATTAACGCATTTGTTCTGGGGTGTGCTTCTTCAGTTTCAAAAGCAGTGTGAGCGAGTCTACTTAAATTTCTGGAACTCTGTGCTACTTCTTGTGCGCCGTCTCCTCCAGTAAGAAATTTAGTTATTGGCCCCTTTCTGGGGTTCCTCGCGAGACGTATACTATTACGGGACAAGGAGAAGAAAATAACATCACATTCTTGGCTAGCTCACCTGATGATTTTGATCTGTACTAAGCTGAATCCGCACCCCACATTGCGCTTGATTGCTTAAAGTGGTATTTAATTATTAAGTGTATTTCTAAGAGAGTAAGTCTATTGTTTGTTGCAGACATATGCTTAGCCTAAAAGTCAGTGCGGCGGATCAGCTGGCCCGTCGGCGTCGAACGCGATGCAGTCCTCCCACTAGGCAGCTACGGCGGTTTGTATTAACTCCTATGTATTGTTGTATTCCTGATACGATTGTTATTATGTAACTTGTCTTCTTTGTAAAATTTTATTTTAGCTTTGGCATAGCTATTTCAGCACTTGATCTTTCCCATTTGGAACTTGGATTAATAAACTCATTTCTTGTTCCTGTAAAGTCTAAAAACAGCTTAATAGTTCTTGTTCGAGTAGATTCAGTTTTCACGTGGGTTTGTCATTAGCATTTCAGACCGTTATTTCAAAGCTCTAACGAAGCCTAGCGACCATTTTTCCATCATTTACAGCCTAATTAAACTTTTGATACAAACATAATTTTATTTAAACACTTTTATTTTTAAATTATCTAATCTTAAATGGTATTTAGTTTATTTATTTATTTAGAACATACTCCATTATAATATTTGTAATACTATATGTATTTATCCATTGCATGTGAGCGAGCCTGCGCACGAGTGTGTGTGTGTGTGTGTGTGTGTGTGTGTGTGTGTGTGTGTGTGTCGAATGTAGCTAGTGTAATCTTTTATGTCTGAGAGAAGTACTTGTCTAACGTTGTAAGCAGACTTAATTGCTTTGTACACAGCATCCTTTCAACTATAGTCACACGCGCTACACGGTGGACGAGCGAGTGGAGATGGGGGCAGAGGCGGTTGTGAGAGGCCGATATTGTACAGTGTTACATAAAGTCCACAGCGATTGAATTAACAATCTCGTTAGGCCACATAAAGCGCTAAGGGTTTTATATTCTGCGGCTGATAATGAATGCAGTATTTTGAAACTGATACGGCTTCGCCAGGCTTCTGCCCGTTATCGGACGGAAAAAAGGTCGCCCGTTTGTGATGGGGATATTTAAAATTAATTACCGTTCGGCAGCGACCTTTTGTATGGTCCACCGTCCGGCGCTGATACGTTTGTGACGCGTGGCCTTTGACGAACAAACAAAATGAATCTGTTTTAATGGTGTCGTGGGACGTCAGCCACATGAGTTCGTGTGTAGGTGTGTTCGCGCATACATGTGTGTGTGTGTGCGTGTGTGTGTGAGTGTGTGTGTGTGTGTGTGTGGCTGCGTGTGCGAGCGTATGTCTGTATTTTCCTTAATCACTCACACACACACACACACACACTCACACACACACACACACACACACACATAATGAGAGACAACTGTATATACATAGAGCCATATTCATGTATTATACTGTAATCACGTCAGTTTAGCACTTGTTGGTTCTGAGTACATGTTGACGAGATAAGTCTTTGTAATATGTGATAGAGCGCTGAAGATAATTTTGTTTTTCTGTTCATATATATGATTCAGTTGTTTTTGTTTCGTTTTTCAGAACGAGCAGCTCTGAACCAAAGCGAATGACATTAATCTATCTTTTCTATTTAAGTCTTCGTCCCATTAAAAGTGTTTTATCCACAACTCCTCTCTCCTTTACCCAATAAACTCTTTTCGTATAATAATTCACTATGTCAAGGCCACCTAATTACTGCAGACATTCACGCTGTAAAATATATATCCTTTTCCATGTGAAAGGATGGTGCGTATGTCATTAAAATATTCCTAAAGTTTACGATGCATATAGTTAGTTAATACTTCACGAAACTGTTCGCGGATTTATATGAAGGGCTTGTTCGATGGTGGTACAAGTCCATTTTTGTTCATATTGAGATACAGAGTCCTAAAGTTAAATGAGCGCTGAAAAATCTGCAGTTGAGATACCAGAAATATTTAAACTTATGGCTTCTTGCTAGAGATGAACCTTCCTTTCTGTTTGTTTGGCTCATTAATTTCGTAAGCATTATAGACAGAAAACTGGAGGTATGGACTTATACCACTATTGAAATAAACCCTTCATATTTCATCTGAACATGGATGCAGCAACAATTTACTGAAAATGGTAATGTAACTATCTAATTAGGTGATAATCACATACTAAATTACTACACTGACCGAAAAAAATCGCAGTATAAAGAAAGAGTTGTGCGACATAAATGAAAGTTGATGGGCATGTTTCTGCATATTAAAGATTACGTCTAGCCAACTTTCACACCAGTCGCATAAGAGTCACGCTAGTAGCGCAGCTAACAGGATGCAAATCAGATTTTTCTTACAACACGCTGGAACGCTCTTGAGTGTTAGTTACCTTAGATACTGGACGTTGTGAGCTGGTGTTAGTGCCTTTAAGGCGACAAGAACGCTATTACCTACAGCTCACTGAGTTTGAACGAGGTCGTGTAATAGGGCCACGAGATGCTGGCTGTTCCTTCTGCAGTATCGCAGAAAGACGGCAGGAATATAGCCATTGTATATGACTGCTGGCAGCGGTGGTAATGAGAATGTACGGTCGCTAGAAAACCTGTTTCCGGACGGTCACGTGGCACTACTGAGAGGGAAGATCATCGTGTTCGGCGTATGGCCCTGGCGCATCGTAATGCATCTGCAGCAGCACTTTGAGCAGCAGTTGACAGCACAGTGACCACAAAGAACTGTTACAAATCGGTTACTTCAGCGGCACCAGCCGACAGCTCAATATAGGGCAGGGTGGACGTCTTGTATTTTATGATGAAAGCTTGTTCAGCCTCGGTACTAGTGGCGACCGTCTGCTGGTTACGATGAGGACATTTGAGAGCCGGCAGCCAAACAGTCTGCATGCTAGACACGCTACGCCTACACTTGGGGTTATGGTCTGGGGTGTTATTTCGGTTACAACAGGAGCTCTCTCGTGGTTATCCCACGCAGATTAGTGCGTAAATATGGTAATACGACCTGTTGTGCTGCCTTTCATGAACAGCAATCCAAGGGATAATTTCTGACAGGATAACGGTTGTCCACCCGGCGGTGTTGCAGTCCAACATGCTCTACAGGGTGTTGAAATGTCATCTTGGCCTGCCCGGTCACCAGCTCTGTCTCCAATCGAACACATATGGGACACCATCGAACCGTCACCAGCATCATCCAAAGACAGCATTAGTGGTCAATCCATTAACCGACCAACTCCAACAGTTACGGAACTCCATCACAAAAACCGACATCCGGCACCAGTACTACACAATTCATGCACATCTGCATGCTTGTATCCAATATTCTGATGGGTACATCTGTTATTAGTGTACCAGACTTTCACATTTGCAATGGTTTATTTCCTACTTGCATTATCCTGTGATCTCATAATGTTAATCAAATATATATGTCACCTCGACAAATGTATCTCCGGAATATCATCAACCCGCATTAACCATCTCCGTCAGAACATATTGACATGGATGAGGTCATATGCTCCCATCTGACGATAAATCACTTCTTAAGCAACTGCTCTTTTATGCATGAGACTGCCTTTTCACTTTATCTACCCATCGAGGTAAACGCGAGTGTTAGCACGCAGCTTGGGATTTTGGGGGCAGGTGCGTCGACTCCAGATGAGACTGGCGAATTAGCGACGAGGGCCAGTGTGTCGACCAGCCTCGAAATGGTTTTTAGGTGGTTTTCCACATCCATCTAGGTGAATACCGTGCTGGTACCCAAGCCTCACCTCACACGATTCATAGACATTTGGGAAACGTTCGCACACTTTCGCAAGGATAACAACAATAATTGCGGACAGTTGGGGGTTCATATATTCTTCAGAGTATGGTAACGAGGTAGTGACAGGAAATCCGATAACAACCAAGCCGAACCCGTGTACATGCGGGACAAAGGCTAAAGAAGAGATGAAGACTCTTTTCACTTCATCTCTTCTTATAGTCAGATGGTTGTCCCACGATTCGATTCATTAACTCTTCATTAGTAATTACATCTAACCGCTATATTTCCTTTTTTTATAATATCACTTTTTGAAGACGTTACATTTCACTTTGTTATAAGACTACCAGTCTAACAAAAGCGTTTTTGACAATACGTTATTCCAGTGCCTGTGTTATCACGAATTACGGTACAATCATCCTTCGAACATGCATGCATGTCAGAATGAATAGGCACTGCGACGACCTGATCCGTTACGAAATGCAAGAAATATATTCGCAGTTGCAAATATGGACAACCGTCATCTGCGTAATGGAATCAGCTGTATAATGGAATTCGCCCTTACACATCTATGCAACCGTCGTTCATGATCTATGGCAGGTGGTGCACAATGGCTACCTCTATTCCGCCATTTTACCATGCACGGTACACTTTAAGAACAGTGGCTCTAGAACAGTTAACTGACTTAGCCATTTCGGATATGCTTCCACCCTTGGCCCGGAAACCATCGATCGTGCCCTTCTGACGTCAGATAAATTGGTCCGTTTGCGCATTACGCCAACGACTGGACTGTTCCCCCAACGTATTTTATATACTCTTCACTGCTAATGGCGAGACCTGCCATCTATGTGTGGATTTTTGCAGGTTGACGTCGAAGATAGACTGTAGTCTCATTAGTGTGAGTGGACCATGGACACAACAAAAACGACTTTTAAAACATTATAACTGTTTCAGTTGCAGAATGTCACAAGCAATGTGATACGATCGCTTAGGGATCATTTGCAGATCGCTGAATAACAAATTATGAAAAACTATTTGTAATAATATTATATATTCATTAATTGTAAAATTTCACAACTTCTAGTTAACTAGATGATCGTTACGTCATGAAAACCAGTTATTATTTGTAGTAATTTACGACGGAGGCTACTTGTAGTAAATATATTTAAAAAATTCTACTATTATGGCATCCCTTTGACAATATTACCTCCGTTGTAAAAACAAAGTAGTCTTATCTAGCAGCAATTTATAATAGATACATAACGGTGAAACAGTTTACAGGTACAAAATACAATGAAGAGAATGGAAAGACTCCATGAAGCACCTGTCCGATATATATGACACTTTGTGGAAACGTTCATCACATAACGGTTATTAAATGATTTAACTTTCATTCCTGCCCAACAGATATCCTAGTAGGATAAGACAGATTTCTACTTTCCATAAAGTTGACACGTAAAGTTGCAGACAGACACAGTTAAAAAACACTTACACGTAGGCTTCCGGCCGCAGCCTTCATCAGAAAAGGAAGATAAACACACACCATTCATTCACAGAAGCAAGCTCACCTCACTCACACATGACCGATAACTACGGCAGTTCGAACCAGGGTGAACACGGTGCGAGCTGCCAGAGTTGCTGGTCATGTGTGTGAGGTGTGCTTGCTTGTGTGATCGGATGATGCGCGTTTATCCTTCTTTGTCTGACGAAGACTGTAGCCGGAACCTTATGTGTAAGTGTATTTTAATTGTGCCTCTTCGCAGCTTAACGTGTCATCTTTACGATAAGTAGCAATCTACTATTTCCTAAGTTGCTGATATTCCAACCTGGAGTTTCCATTCTTCAACTCATATCCGTCAGCAGCATCTTCACAGAGTGCTACTTATTTTTGTTTTGGCACCGTAACATACAAACACCGAATGTCTTCTTCAGTAATGTCTTGGTATATTCGAAACAGTGTGTCGCAGTTCAGGGAGAGTGCTGGATGAACGCCGGTATGGTATGAAAGTAAATATCATCCCATCTTATCCCAGGAATGATTTACTCGTAGTAAATCAATCTTCAATCTGTCTATGCTGTCGTCAGCAGCGTAGCATCTTGCATTATCTAGCTGGAATATGCCGTTTGGTACGCTGGTCATAAAAGTTATGACTACAGGATTTACTACTGTTTTCGTACGCTGCCGAGTGCATTTATTTTACCAAAAATTATGAAAACAGTTCTGTTGTCATATCCAATAGGTATCACGCCAAGATGATTGCAGGAGTTATATGGATCTCCTGCAACAATTACCAAACCGGTCCTGTGGTCATGCCGAACAGCTTTCCACACCATGATTTCAGGATTTATAAGGGTCTCCATAACCGCCGCTTCCTATGTTTTTGCTTAGGTCGTCCGTGGTCACATTGTAGCCGAGCTAGCCGCCACACTCAGAAGCGAGACTGTCACTGAAAACGGATCGCGACTTCAGGTGGCACATCACTCGGCTTCTACTCCGTGCTAGTCCCTATTGTCTGTAGTGCGGTGTCAGCGGAGAGCAACATAGGGCATTAGGACATGTCAACCAGGCTTACAGTAATATGTTCAAGGCGATGCAAGGTGAAGCTCTGTCTGTAACCCCTGGCCTCATATTAACTGCCTACTCTGTTTTCGTCAGAACCAGTTGAACAAAGCAAAGATCTTCTGTGAGAACCACTGCCTACTCTTTTTGCCATACTTTTGTCCCGAAAACCTCTGCTCACCACTTGTTTTCTGTCATAGAACTATAGCCAGTTGTGTTCCAGCCTGTCAGAGCGAAGCTCGTATGTTCCTCATGTCAGTTACTCGCCTTTTGCAAAGTCAGAACCATGGCAATAATCTACAGGAACACGACCTAACAGCAGGATGAGTGGCGATCTCCACCTGTATATAGTTCGAGTTTACACACAACCAGTGGCCATTAAGCACTCACACCAGTACTCATCAATAGCAATGATCTTTCGGTGTACAGAAAATACGATGGAGTATCGATGAACTTCAATCAGCATATCCCATATGCATGTATACAGGGTGGTCCATTGATAGTGACCGGGCCAAATATCTCAAGAAAAAAGCATCAAACCAAAAAACTACAAAGGATGGAACTCGTCTAGCTTGAAGGGGGAAACGAGATGGCGTTATGGTTGGCCCGCTAGATGGCACTGCCATAGGTCAAACGGATATCAGTTGCCTTTTTTTTAAAAATAGGAACAGCCATTTTTATTAGATATTCGTGTAGTACGTGAAGAAATATGAGTGTTTTAGTTGGACCACTTTTTCGCTTTGTGATTGATGGTGCTGTAACAGCCACAAACGTATAAGTACGTGGTATCACGTAACATTCTGTCAGTGCGGGCGCTATTTGCTTCGTGACACATTACCCGTGTTAAAATGGACCGTTTACGAATTGCGGAAAAGGTCGATGTCGTGTTGATGTATGGCTATTGTGATCAAAATGCCCAACGGGCGTGTGCTAAGTGCGCTGCTCGGTATCTGGACGACATCAACAACGTGTCCGGACCGTTCGCCGGATAGTTACGTTATTTAAGGAAACAGTAAGTGTTCAGCCACATGTGAAACGTCAATCACGACCTGCAACAAATGATGATGCCCAAGTAGGTGTTTTAGCTGCTGTCTCGGCTAATCCGCACATCAGCAGCAGACAAATTCCTCGAGAATCGGAAATCTCAAAAACGTCGCTGTTGAGAATGCTACATCAACATCGATTGCACCTGGAATTGCATGGCGACGACTTTGAACGTCGTGTACAGTTCTGCCACTGGGCACAAGAGAATTTATTTGACGATGACAGATATTTTGCACGAGTTCTATTTAGCGAAAAAGCGTCATTCACCAACTGCGGTAACGTAAAGCGGCACAATATGCACTATCGAGCAACGGAAAATCGACAATGGCTGCGACAAGTGGAACATCAGTGACCTTGGCGGGTTAATGTATGTTGCGGCATAATGGGAGGAAGGATAACTGACGCCTATTTTATTGATGGCATTCTAAATGGTGCAGTGTATGCTGATTTCGTAAGTAATGTTCTACCGATGTTACTACAAGATGTTACACTGCATGGCAGAGTGGCGTTGTACTTCCATCATGATGGATGTCTGGCACATAGCTTGCGTGCGGTTGAAGCGGTATTGAACAGCATATTTCATGACAGGTGGATTGGTCGTCGAAGCACCATACCATGGCCCGCACGTTCACCGTATCTGACGTCCCCGCATTTCTTTCTGTTGGGAAAATTGAAGGATATTTGCTATCGTGATGCACTGACAACGCCTGACAACATGCGTCAGCGCATTGTCAATGTATGTGCGAACATTACGGAAGGCGAACCTTTAGCTGTTGAGACGAATGTCGTTATATGTATTGCCAAATGCATTGTGGTTGACGGACATAATTTTGTGCAAGTTCACAAAAGTACATGTATCATGTTGGAAGAACCAAAATTAAATGTTCAAGCGTACCTACGTTCTGTATTTTAATTTAAAAAACTTATCTGTTACCAACTGTTCGTCTAAAACTGTAAACCTATGTTTGCGAGTATTACAGCGCCATCTATCTCAAAGCGAAAAAAGTGGTCCTACTAAAACGTTCATAATTTCTTTCCGTACTACTAATATGTAATAAAAAATGGGGGTTCCTATTTCAAAAAATGCAGTTCATATCCTTTTGACCTATGGTAGCGTCATCTAGCGGGCCAACCATAGCGCCATCTGGTTTCCCCCTTCAAGCTAGACAAGTTTTGTTCTTTGTATTTTTTTTTCGTCTGATCCTTATTTCGTGAGATATTAGACCCGGTCACGATAAATGGACCACCCTGTATACTGGGGTATCAGTTTGTAAAGTTTGTCAGAGTTCGTCAGTGTATATACTACAGTTCTTCTCGTTCTACGGAAACGTTACATTGCTTGAGGCACGCTAAAGACTTGGGACACTGTAAACACCAGGAGTGGAATTAACTCACGTTAATCGCTTTGGAGAACAATGAGTGGATATTGCAGTTCGGTACTGCGGTTGGCTTTAGTCAATTGGACGTGTAACTGGTGTGCACTGAGTATCCCCGCTCAAAGTGCAAGTCATGCTCTACCGTCTAGATGTATATAAAGGAACTGTGCGCAAGGAACGGAAGGAAAGGCTTGGCCGTCAAACGTGGACTGTATTTGTGCGCCATGATTAGACATTAATAATTACTAAGTAGCGATGTGGACTATCAGCTGCTGTAACGAAACAAGAATCACAAAGCATGCACATTAACTGGTTCCTAATTCATTGATTGCCTCCAACAGCCAAGAGTCAAACACTCCTGGCGAGACAGCGAGGATATATAAAGTTTTGAACGTGTAATAACCGTGGATCTTCGGTAGGATGGGACCAAAAACGTTCGGACAGAATAGACCAAACAGGCAAGAAGTCGTATCAGTGGACTGCTAATCGCTAAACTGAACTGATGGTGATAATTGAACTGAAAGTTTCATAAGTGAAGAAAAAGAGAACCTCAAAGAGTTAAAATCGTGGGCGACAAGTCACCATCCTGTACGAATGTCGTACACCATTTTGCTGAGAAATTTAGATGACTTGAGGGAGACAAGGCATAGCAAGGCCACAGGTGGAGCCGAACGCTGGCTCGGCGTGGTTCATCTGGTCGTGACTCGACTACTCCTGCCTAAGCCCATTTCTCCAGCTACTACTGGTGGCGAGCAAGTGTGCCCTTTCCTCCACACCTCCGAACAGAAAAGTGGCTGATACATTACTCTCCTTCTCCTTCGCGCTGTGTGCCCTTTGGCGTCTGAAATAGCGTAAGCTATTTCTTCAGTCCGATAGTGCCCAACGGTTTTCTCCTTGAAGGTTCAGCGTAGCTTTTCGGAAGACTGCGGACTCGAACCTCTCTTGACACTTGTTTCAAAAACTTTCCACAAGTGGCCTATGGCAAATCGTAGTTCCCAAAAAATGCGAAGTCAGGTATATCAAAGGGCGTCCTTCCTAAATTTCCTGAGTTCACACTAGTGGCGCTAGTGGCCCGTTAGCGTGCCACAAGAGACACACCTGTGGTGGTGCCCTGTGATTACTTCCCAAAAGTGATATGTTATCACAAAGGACACGCCTTTTTTGTGGGTGGTCTGATCATTCGGAGAAAACTTTGCACTCATCTTCGCCACTAGGCCTGGTCAACTTCATTGAACTCAGCGCGCGACTTCTTTCTTCTTCGAGCGTAGCTAATCCTGTCAAAGACGGACGTCACCGTCTACTGCAAAGAATGCAACTGCTCACAGTGGTTCCAGCTGCCCGTGTTTACCTCCCGGGACGCCCGCTTTGTCATTCACTTTGCTCGTTGAGGAAAGCCCGAGGTGAGTGGAAAATGCATAGGTCATTCTTTCATTCCTCGCTAACCACCCGAAGAATGAATTCAACGTACATTTTAGAATTAAGGGAACTTAAAGAAAATACTCTACAATCATGACGCTCTCCAGTGAATAATATCACTCCTCGCGTATACATCCGAACTTGTTGATTAATTACACCTATATAAAGAGAAAAAGAGTGAAACACTAGACTGGTTACAGCTCGATGTGTTTCAGTATGTGGAGTGTGTTCTGAAGAGGGTTCATATCAGGAAGTCCTTGCCGGCCGCCGTGGCCGAGCGGTTCTAGGCGCTTCAGTCTGGAACCGCGCGACTGCTACGGTCGTAGGTTCGAATCCTGCCTCGGGCATGGATGTGTGTGATGTCCTTAGGTTAGTTAGGTTTAAGTAGTCCTAAACTCTAGGGGACTGATGACCTCAGATGTTAAGTCCCATAGTGCTCAGAACCAATTGAACCATCTCACGGAAGCCTTTCTAATGCAATCAATGGAACATTGGCACTCATGAGTCCTTGTGAGGTGTGCACGTTATATATGTGATGTAGTAGTTGTCACTATAAATCGCACGGCATGTCTCTCAGCGAAAAGAATCCCATGTAATTTCAGTGCCACTCTGTTGATCCAGAAATTGTGTTACGACACCATCGTCTTCCATCACAAGACAAATTCACTAGTACATCAACATTGTCCCTGGCACTAGGGTCAGTACAAGAATATTGTTTTGCTTAACAGAAGTTTAGTTGTGAACTACTATTATTTCTCAATCATTATTGCTTCGTACAACGCCATGTTTGTTACTGAGCTGTCTGAAATTTGTCCGAAATTCCCAGTTTCATTTCTCCTACGATAAGTAGGTTGTTCTTAGTACAACAGTGATCGTTACCTGACAGTAAGCAACATGTGGCCAAAGTTTGATTAAAATCGGTCCAGTGGCTTTGGAGGACATATGGAGCATACACGTAGATACATACATATATGGCTTTCACTTATTTATTTACTTCACTTATTTATTTTACGCACAACACACAACCATGCCCTTACCCGATAGTAGCAAATGGAGAACCTAAATGTCTTACACTAGATCGGACTGAAGGGGAGAGAAATATTGTTATTTGATGCAAATCAGTTCATTTAACAACTGTGGCAGAGTATTAGTAATGTGGTTGTAAATTCGTGTATCATCTAGCGTGCACAATAGAAACTTTCAGGACCAATGTGCGGGATCTTCAAAATTTTTATTATATTTTCCAATAAGTGTTTCGTATAGTGTAGATGTAAACCGAAAGTTGAAGTGCTGCAAAGATGTTTTCTTTAAACTCTACGTTGAAATAAGGTCGAGTCTGTCCCAAATATTTTCTTCTCTAAATCCATACGTTTCATGTTGTATATATCTTATTACCTTTGAGTAGACGACATTCCGTCAGAATTATTGATGCACTACGGAAGCCAGTCACAGAAAAATTATACCATCATGTCTGCGAGATATATGTGATAAGAAAATACCCTGAGATAGGAAAATACCCTCAGCCTCCGGGAACAATGTAACAATTCCTTTTACAAAGAATTCAGGTACTAACGGCAGTGAATGTTACCAATCCGTCAGCCTAATAAGTCATAACGATTGTAAAATATTGACACCAATTTTTTACGGATGTAGCCGATATCAGCGACGAATAGTCTAATTTCAAGGAAAACTTTCCAACACGAGAGACCATGCTGGCCCTACGCTTACCTTAGATGTAGGCTAACGAATGAAACCTACGTTTACTGCATTTCCAGGCTTAGGGAAAGTTTAGGGTAATGATGACTGGAATACACTCTTTGAAATTCTGAAGCTAGCAGGGACAAAACTTTCGGAGAGAAGAGTCTATACAGCTCCTACATAAATGAGATTCCGTTATTAGAGGCGAAAGACATGAAATGGAAACGCTAATTAGGAAGGAAGTGAGACAGAGTTATAGGCTGTCCCTGATATTATACAATCTTTACATTTAGCAAGGAGTAAAGGAAATTAACGAGAAATTTGGAAAAGGCATTAAAGGTCTCGGAGATGAAATGAAAACTTTGGGTTTGCCGACGACGCTCTAATTCTCTCAGAGACTGTAAAGTAACAGGAAGGACATCTGAACCGAATGGATAGAGTCTTGCAAGGGAGACGTGATGTGAACGTGAACAAAAAGAAAGCAAGGGAATTAAATTAGCGGGGACTGAATTCTGAAATGAGACAATAAATTAAGTATATGAGCTTTCCCATTTTGGTAGAAAAACTACTGATGACGGCCAAAGCAGGAAGATTATACAAGTGCACACTGGCTCTAGCAAGAAATTTTTTTTTCAAAAGGCTCTGAGCACTATGGGACTTAACATCTGTGGTCACCAGTCCCCTAGAACTTAGAACTACTTAAACCTAATTAACCTAAGGACAGCACACAACATCCAGTCATCACGAGGCAGAGAAAATCCCTGACCCCGCCGGGAATCGAACCCGGGAACCCGGGTGCGGGAAGCGAGAACGCTACCGCACGACCACGAACTGCGGACAAATTTTTCTGAAAAAGAAGTATTTGTCAATAATGAAAACGAATTTAAGTGCTAAGAAATTTTTCTGGTGTTTGTCTGGAGTGTAGCATTACACTTAAAGTGAAACGTGGATGATGATCATTTCAGAACAGAAGCTTTTAAAATGTGGTACTATATAAGAACACTGAAGATTAGATGGACAGACAGCGTAACTAGCGACAAATTATTGAATCAAGGGCATCCATACGATTTTTTGTTGGAAGAGAGGGCGGCTAGATTTGGAGGTATGGAGTACTTATAATGTTTAAGAAAACCAAGGGCGATTTGTAGGTAGGCTAAGTTAGTTGACGAGAACTCAGGTGGCTCTTAACAACTTTTTAAATTTATCGTCTAATTGAAAAGGCTGAAATTTATCTTTAGGACGGGAAGACCCCTGCTAAAACCTATGTAGTACCGAATTAGAAGTCATTTTCTTGAAAGACAAACATCTGAGAGACAGAATGGGCAGGGGGGAGGTGGTTTACGCCACCCCCGCGTCTCTTGCCACTGAGTATCGGCGCCCTTGTACTGAATCAACTTGTGACAAAAAGTAAAGAAAGTGACACAACCAGACTAAAAGAAGGCATCTGTTGATAGGATACATGTCTCAGGCATCAAGGAACTGTCAGTCTGCCATTTAAGAGAACACTTTAACATAGCTGGCTAAGAAAATGTGTTATGATATGGCAAAAAGATAAGACCTAGTAGATATCCTTACACTGCCCACCAGACATTCAACTTCATTGATAAAAAGAAAAAAAATTGAGAAAATGCAGTGAACGAAGCAGCAAAAGGAGTTCAGATGACATTGACAGGAAACGCAAAATATGAAAGTTTTAGTGGCTAGAAGGAGATTGTAAAGCAGTAGGAGGGTCCGTGACTGATGAGCTAATGTATTATGGTCACATGTTTAATAGGGAATTCATTTACCTATGAAAGACACGTAATATGGCGCCGAGATGCCCTTGGTAGGGTTCTGGAGGTATGTGGCACCTCGTACAGGTCACATAAATGTAGTAAATTAATGACCACTGGTTTTTCAGAGTCCCAGATGTTGCCTATCGGTTTTTATCAGCAGTACATGGTGGCCAAGATATCGACTACGACATCAACAGATACCCAGCCGACTGACGCCATTGCCATCGCTATAGACTTCAACTAACTTAGAATCAATTGGAAACGCGATTTCAAACACAGAAGAGTAAAGCTTAAAACAGAAGATACTAATATAGCATAGGAACAAACAAAACATCAATTTACTATTACGTAATTTATACGCGCAAGATATCTGATACAAAATGTTACGTGCTAGCTGGAATGTAAGATAATCACAGTTTTATCACCAAGAATTCTCTTCAGTATAATATATTTACAGAATGCGAAGACTGGCAGTAGATGATTTCGGAGATGAGTTTTGGTGCTGGAGACTTGTAAGAAGACGAGAGACAGTTCTACGATTTGCGGTAGAAATGAAGGTATGCATGTTGCCCGTAAAATTGTTCACGTGGTCGACTACCGCCATGGTGCCTGCGATACAATCAGAGTCCTCCTGGAAGTCCAGTTTCATGTCCTCCTGAGCATAATACCGCTCCCACCAACCTATGCCAATGGTCTGTGCCGCGGAACATGTTTCTAAGAACCGTCTGTCTGGATGGTTACCTATGTGGACAGGAACACCGAGCGGCCGAAGTTACGATTGTGATTCATCCGAGCTGGCAACATGTTTCCACTGATCTAAGGTCCAACTACTCGCAGCAATCATAACTGACGATATCGTTGGGTCAACATGGGTATACAAAGGGGCTGTCTGATATGGAGCCTCATGTTCAACAGTCTAAGCTGAACCTCCGAAAAACACTTACCTTACCCTGAGTGTACCCTGCCGTTGCTGCCTATCCAGCTGTACATGGCTGGAAAGCCTAAAACCACCATGTTCCTTGACGGTGCGTCGGTGGTCAACTCAATGACACCTACCCGTGGTTTCTCAGTTCTCCAATCACTTTCCACACAGTCTTATGACAGTAGGACTTACTTTCTGGATGCGCATCATGCTTCCCTTAATGCGTCACGAGACCTGGGCGTCATCACAAGGCATTGAACATCGCGTCGCGCAGTTAATGTTTTGGCTCATCTGCGTATAGGTTGTGTGTAGAATAATTACGGAAACCATGGCAGGAAAGCGAAGCAACTGAGAAATCTTCAGACCTGACGTACCCTAAATAAGTATTGTACGACTGTTATCTACTGCATGAAGCCGGAAGTTCCATTACGCTCTTCATGGAAGATGCTGTTCATAAAGAGAAGTAGCAATGCTAGATAACTGTTGCGTAATACAGAAGACTTGCGGGAAATACACGCTCGGGGCAGGGATTGCCAATTGACCCCGAATATAAAGAAATGTAACGTACTGCAAATAGAAGGGCAGAAACACCCAATGTGTTTGATTGCAAGATTGCGGAACAATAGCTGGGAGCGGTCATGTCCATATAGGAGTTTCCCTATGGAGGGATTATGCTGGAATGACCACGTGAAACATATCGTCGGTAAGGTAGATGCGAAACTGAGAGTCACTGGAAAAACCTTCAGAAAATGTAATCCCTCTACATCTAAGGCATACTCTGCAAGTCACCTAATGGTGTGTGGCGGAAGGTACTTTCGGTACCACTATCTGATCCCGCCAATCACGTTCCACTCGCGAATAGTGTATTGGAAGAATGATTATCGGTAAGACTCTGTATTGGCTCAAATTTCTCAAATTTTCTCTTCGTGGTCAATACGTAACTTACATGTGGGGGGAGCGGGGGGGGGGGGGGGGGGGGGAGGAAGTAAATGTTGTCCAACTCCTCATCAAACGTGCTGTCCTAAAACTTCTATAGTCAATCTATCCATGATGCACAACGCCTCTCTTGTAACGTATGCCAGTGGAGTTTATTTAGCATCTCCGTAGCGCTCCCTCTCCATCTACACGATCCCGTGACGAAACTCGCCGCTCTTCGTTGGATCTTCTCTATCTCCTCCATCAGTCCTATCTGACAGGGATCCCAGATAGATGAATAATACTCGAGAATCGAGTGAACAATTTCCTTTTAAGCCATTTCTTTCGGGGATGATTTACATTTCCTTAAGATTCTTCCCAAAAGTCTGAGCCTGATGTTAGCTTTTCCCACTATCGGTTTTATGTGGTTATTCCACTTAAGGTCGCTCTAGATCTTTTACGGCGGGCGCTGTCTGCAGTTCTTTGTCATCATAGTGTAGCTGAATAATAGAGGAATTCTTTTCCTGTGTAAGCGCATTGTGTTACATTTATTTACGTTCAGGGTCGGCTGACTGACCAACCATCAGTTCTCTGATCTCATGGAAGACCAGAGCGAGCTGAGTTTCGCAGGATCTCTGTTTGTGGATTCCATGCTGATTTTTATAGAGGATATGTTCATTTTCCAGAAACGTCATAATTCTTGAGCATGAAACTTGTTCCATAATTCTACAACAGATTGACGTCTACGATATAGGTCTATAATTCTGTGGATCTCTTACGGCTTTTCTTAAGAACAGGAATGCCCTACGCATTTTTCCAGTGGTTAGGTACCTTTCGTTGCTCAAGCGATCTACGATAAATTACTGCTAGAAGGGGAGCAAGTTCTTTCGCATGATCTTTGTAGACTCTTATGGGTATCTCGTCAGGTCCAGATGCCTTTCTACAACTATGCGACTGTAGCTGCTCTTCAGTTCCGCGATCGGTTATCTTAATATCTGCCACTTCGACGTTCTTACGACAATTGGAAGGAGAGACAGTGTTACGATCTTCCGCGGTGAGAGAACTTCGGACGATCGAATTCGATATTACGACCTTTTCTATGTTATCTTCCGTTTCGGTGCCGGTGTGGTCGCTGAGTGAAAGAATAAATGATTTTGACCCACTTCCTGATTTTATATGCGACAGAAATCTCTTAGGGATTTTTTTACTCAGTTGACAGCGTCTTACTTTCAAAATCATTGAACGCTTCTCTCATTGGTCTCCTTACGCTCATTTTCGCTTCATTCAGGTTTTGTTTGTCAGCTAGGTTTTTACTTCTCTTGAATCTGAGGTGAAGTGCTCTTTGTTTACGTGGCGCTTTTCTTTAAAATTGGTTGAAATGGCTCTGAGAACTATGGGGCTTAACATCTGAGGTCATCAGTCCCCTAGAACTTAGTACTACTTTAATCTAACTAACTTAAGAGCATCAAAGACATCCATACCTGATGCAGGATTCGAACCTGCTACCGTGGCGGTCTCGCGGTTCCGGACTGAAGCGTCTAGAACCACTCGGCCACAGCGGTAGGGCGGCGTTATTCTAACACGGCTATTAAACTATGGTGGATCTTTCCCATCCCTTGAAACTTTACTCAGAACGTACTTGCCTAGGGCATATTGAAAGATCTCATTGATTTTTTTCCATTTGTTCTCCACATCATCGTCCTCATCACCAAATATTTGATGCTGACTGCTGGGATATTCTGACATCTGTATCCTGTCACACTTGATGAGCAAATATATCTTCCTACCTTTCTTAACATTCCTTGTAGTACCCGTCGTCATAGATTCCGTCACAGCCTCACGATCACTGATATCTTCCTCTAACTGATTCCAAAAGCCCAGGTCAGTTTGTTGGTAGGTTGTCTAAGACATTCCCATCAGCACATTGTTCTCTAACTGCTCAAGGTAATTTTTGGACCAAACACCCAGAACAATACCACGCGATGCCCTGTCTCCGTCACCACTTTTGATGGCATAACACTCCCAATCTATCCCTGGCAAGTTGAAGTCTCCCCCTATTACAACGGCATGATCGGGAGAACTACTAATGATATTTAGCAAATTCTTTCTGAAGCCCTCTATAATTACAGATCCTGACGCAGGTGGTGTATAAGAGCATCCGATCACCATTTTGACCTTTCTTTGATACTCAGTTTCGCCCAGATTAATTCACATTCGGAATTCGTGACAACCTCTCTAGATTTTATCGAATATTTTACTGCAATAAGCACGCTGCCTCCACTGGCGACTAATCTATCATTACGATAAATATTCCAATCTGAGCTTACGATTTCGTTGTCACTGACGTCTGGTTTCAACCAGCTTTCTGTTCCCAATACTATCTGTGCATTATAATTTTCAGTAAGCGATACTAACTCAGGGACCTTTCCTTGGATGCTCCTGCAGTCTACTAAAATCATATTAATCTTTTCTATCTCTAATCTGCGAGGATCAAGATTCTCTGAGGTCACTGTGGCTGATTTAACAGGCCAATCGTCTTTGACCCCAAGGGAGGGGTTCTCTAACTTAACAAAGCCCCATGTGCACGCCACACGCACTCCGCTGTCCTAATAGCCGCTTCCTGCGTGTAGTGCATGCCTGACCGATTAAGGGGAACCGTACAATTCTGCACCTGATAGCGGAGGCCGAGAAATTCGTATCCGATACCGTCGCAGTTCCGCCTTTCCTGGCGGTTTTACTCTAGCAATACCAACGCATTTGACATAAATTATACAATCAAAAGACGGAAGAGGTGATTTATGCCCATAACAAAATAAATTTCATTCACTGTTGTTTACTTTTACTAATAATTTGCTTTTTGAAAAGTTTCTGATTTATCAGAAGGGTCCAGGACCTGAAAATAACGTTTACCTCAATCTTAGCAATACCAACGAATTTTCTGTAATGTGTACACGGAGGGGGATGGGTACCTAACGACCACCACAAACAAAAACTTTAAAAAAATCGTTCATTTTCACTAACTTTTATTGGCAACATACTTTTTAAAGTTGTATACACGTGTAAAAACACGAAAATATGACTATGACTTTTGTTGCAAACAGATACATTCATTACTAAGATTAAAATTTTTCAATTGAGTTATATGTAATAAAGAAAAGTACGGAATCTAGCACAAGATATGATTAAAACATTAAATACTTTTTCAAAATTTAAAAATATACAGTAAACGCCAAGCTGACAATATTTTCAAAAGTTGGTCATAAAACACCCCCCCCCCCCCCCCGACCACCTTCTTGGTATTGCAAGGATTAATTTTGTGATCGCGGAGGCGTCACGGTAACTCACAGCTAACTCCGGTAGCAGAAGATTCAAGCATGGAGTTCTGTTTCATGGTGTCGTCTTCTCTTAAGTTTAGAAAAATTGCTTTCCGAGAACAGTCAAAAATTTATCGCTTCCATCTTCGTATATTTGTCGAAAGGAAAGTCCATGAATTTAATATCAGTGAGATTCGGACTGACACGCGACAACTGATCTTCCAGCGACTGGAACAGGGAAGAGGGTAAATGAAAGTGGTACAAAAAGTACACTTCGTAACATGAAAATCTGTAATATCACAAGGGGAAGTAGATAGACTGATGCGAAATATGAAACAACGAGAAAAATTTGATTAGCACTAAAAGACATAAGTCGAACCAGACCCTTGGAACGCCGTAAGATCTACTGACATTCTTGAGAGAGCTACTCTTGACATAACTAAAGCACCAGGTTTACAAATTGTATGATACTCTCAGACTTCAAGGAGAACAACATACATCCAATTCCGAAGAAAACAGGTACATACTTCTGTGAACGTTATCCTACCAGCAGCTTAATAGTGCATGGTACGAAAAAACTATCATTTCTTTTCCTCCAATTCATTTGCTTTCTCTGAAGAATTATAGTGTTGCCAGCGACCGTTAATTTTTTCCTTGCCCTTCCAACGTACAGACTGAATAAGGTATAACGGATAAGATACAGCGCTGTCTCACTCGCTTGCCAACTACAGCTTCCATTTCATATCCTGAAAGGTGGCTGCACTGAGTCACAGCGCCAGAGATTGCGCCAAAGAGTATTGTTCAGCCGCCTCCACTGGCAGTTGCCGCTGAGAAGTTGGAGAGAGTAGTAGTAGTTCTGAGGTAGGCGTGATCTGTGCTTGTTGAGACGTTGATAGAGTAATAGTTGTTCTGTTGGGCAAGACACCATAAGTTATTCGATTGCGGATGTTGTAATGATCAGAGTGTATTTTTCCTCAATATATATGAAGGTAAAGAAAATTTTTTATTTCAAATGTCTTATGCCTCTTGGTCACAGGTTCAGTCAACAAAGCATCTGGCTCGTGTTCTTGTGTTAGACTGTAATTCTGGATTCTATATGCAATTACAGTATTTCTAGTTTTTTAATTACTTCAGTGTAAATCGTGTTCAAAATATCTTGTCTTATTGAGGTAGAACCGTGCCAGATGTGTACGTTGAATCACATTTCCATACACAGAAAAGTTACACTTATACTTTGTTGTTTCGTAACTTTTATAGTTGCTGGGGACTTAATTAACTAATTGTATTAACGGAAATTTCCTTTCATTCTTTGTTGTTATTCTGTGCGGTCAGATTGCGTACTAATATTATTCTGGGCCAACCGGTTACGAGACTGCGTAACCGGACAAACGGCGACTAAAAATTAAAAATTATTTGCATTATATATTTAATTAAGCCCCCATGCAATCCATCTCTTTCAATTACAGTCTTGCTCCCGTACAAGTTGTAGGGAATCTTTCCCTACGTATTCTTTTTTCTGTGATACCCTCATAATTTCAAACAGTGCAGTCAAGTCAACATAACCAAAAGTTTTCTCTTAATCTGCAAATTTCATTAACGTGAGTTTCTGCTACAAATCGTTGGACAGTCTCTCGTGTTATATCTGTTCTTCGGAACCAAAACTGGCTTTCGATATCATCTTCCGCCAGTCTTCTTATTCTTGTATAAATATGTCATACTGAAGAGAATTCTTGGTTTTAAAACGAGTGATTATCTTACTTTTCAGCTAGCTCCTGTCAATTTTATCAGATATCTTGCCCGTTTAAATTATCAAAATGGTTCAAATGGCTCAGAGCACTATGTGACTTAACATCTGTGGTCATCAGTCCCCTTTAACTTAGAACTACTTAAACCTAACTAACCTAAGGACAGCACACACATCCTTGCCCGAGGCAGGATTCGAAGCTGCGACCGTAGCGGTGGCACCGTTCCAGACTGTAGCGCCTAGAACCGCTCGGCCACCCCACCCAGCCCGTATAAATTACGTAATAGTAAAATTAGGAAATTTGTTGTAAGTTCGACGGGACCAAATTGCTGAGGTAATCGGTCCCTAAGATTACACACTGCTTAATGTAACTCTAACTTACTCATATATGAACCGTAAGCGAGATAACATGGCCACCATCAAAGATTCTAATGGAGGAACAGAATCAATAGAAGTAAATTTAAATTAATTATCTTAACATTCCATTTTAAAAGAAAATGTTACATGTCATGCCCTATTTTTCAGGATCACTGCGAATAAAAATTTTTGTAAATAAAGCAGCACCAACCATCTTGTTCTTGGTGTTTGGAAGGTATAGCGTAGACAGATACGAAAGTCAACTCGATTTGGCGACAGGCTGCATTTCAGAACTTACTGGTGCTCACACACAAACACGACATGGAATTATAGCAAACGTTTGAATAACGCTGGCTGATAAATCACGCACACTTAATACGTTACTCTCCAGCATATAGTAGTACCGAACGCAATCCGGGTAACAGAGGACTGCTACAGCGATTTTCGGTGCTGTGAGAGTGATAGATCACCCAGCATTTTTAATGGCAGCTCACAGCACGATTCATTACAGTTTTGACATACGACCTATCCCGTCGTGTAAAGCGCAACACGTTGCTCGTGTTAAAAGCACCGTTATTCGATGCCAACTGTGATACCGTCGTATCTCGTGTCAATAGCTAGCTGTTCTCGGACTTCTATTTTGTCAGAGTTTGGCTAAACTTATATTTTACTCTCATATTAAGATCAATAACAACGAAATTTTAACTAAGGGACAGTGTCACTTATCCCACAATTTGTGTTGCAGCGTCCAAAAGTATCTCCAGTTTTCGGTGTTACGTGTTAAATACACTGGATGAGCTTTAATGCACAGAGGGCCAGCTTGCGAGAGAGGGAGGTGAACCTGACTCAAATATATACGAACAGGGGATTTTTAGACAAATGCTGAACAGGCCCCTAAATTTCGTCTCACAGAATACAATACCCAGATAGTAAAAGTGTGGTAACTCACGGAAGAAAGTTTACGTGATTCAAAGGCAGATAGTGCTCAAGAATTCCCTTCCTTAGATTAACTTGTCAGGTTGTGACTGCAGGAAGTGTATTCATCCATAAAGCTAAGTAATAAAATAAAATTTACTAAATCCGGCAAAAGCAGATCCCGTAATAGGTGGCACAAAGGCTAGTAAGGAGAACAATAACTCCACTGGACAAGTCACAGTGGGAAGACATAACATTATTTTCCACATTTGCATTTGCATTTGATGAGTAGGAAAGTAGGAATTAAACTATATTATAACTTCTTCACTTACGTCTACATTCCCGTTCGAATTACTAACTGCATCGCAGAGAGTACCAATTATTGAACTGAATGTCAAGGCTTCTTCTTGAGAATTTATCTGACAGAGAGTGCGAAGAACTGGTTTTGTAACACCTCTTCGTAAGGAGACGTTAACTAATGTTCCTCCCTTTTCTGTAAGTTATCGTTAGTTAATTTATGATATGATGATGTTTAATATGAGAAAATGTGTTAATATATAAGAAAAATTAACTATCCAATGAATGACAATACTAACTCTTTTAGCAGAGAGTCTATTTAATTCGTCGATATTCCCAGAAAAAGTACGTAGTCAATGGAAAATCCACGTAAACCCAGAGAAAAATCTGGAGTATAAATCTGAAGTAAGTACTGTAGCAATTTCAGTATGCTGTACTGAAGCGTGCAGTTTACCCACATGAGTTGCCATCTTCAATGCGGGTTTCCTCCATGTCGACACTGTTACGCTACAGTGATCTGCATCGTTTACAGAACATTAAATTAAACACGTTCCTTCGAGAAACGTATTTTATTGACATCACATTGCTGAGAGTGGAATATAACGTCAAACAAGGTAGTTATCTGTCAATTTTATCTGCACGATCTGTGTGAGATAGACAAGTGAGAATAAGAAGAATGTGCTAGTTTTACAGTGAGTGGCGATAGCTCACGATTTTCAACCGAATTCTCGAGGCGAGATGTACTGCGTCCTGCCGCGAAGGATTTTTCAACATTTCTTTAAAACTCTCTCGCCAGTCTCACACTGAACACGGCTTTCTTTGTATGCTTTCGATTTTTCCGATGTAATATGACGCCCAATATCATGGACAATGTTCAGTGGTTGTATCCGACCTCTTTGTAGAACTGTAGTTTTACAGTATGCTAGAAATGAATTGTGGCGTGTTTCTTACTTTTCCTACGTGTAAGCCTATATGTTATTCCACTTCGTGCCTGTTAAAAGTCTATGTCACATGGCTGCTTCTGATTGTGCATCATCGATCCTGTAACTAAGCGAAACCATTCCGTTGGATACACAAAAGACTATAACGTTCTATGTCTCAACATCAAGAGTTAATTAGCGGTGTTTGCGTCAGACAGATAACTTATAGAGATCTGAGTAGATGCTGTTACAATTGTTATCGTATTGCATTTATTGATAGATAATTTTAACATGTGGGAAAACTATGACTGCAAATACTACGACCCGTTAAGTATGTTGTGACCAGCAATGAGCCTATTACAGGGTGACAATTATTGAACTACATGGAAAAAAAGTAAATTAACCAAAATATACGGCGTGTACACTCTTTATTCAACATGTAGACGTCATTACAGCTATTAGGATTTAGGTTATGACATGTTCGCTTTGCCTAGGCGATGATGTGGCGCCGATGAATAGCGAAATTCTACATGACCCGCTAAAGTGACGGAATTTCGATGCTGTCGATGACATCCTGAATAGATGTTTTCAGCTCAGTAATATTTTTAAAGTTATTTATGTACACCTTGTCTTCAATATAGCTCCACAAAAAGGAGTAGCATGTGTTCAGATCCGTAGAATATGGTGGCCAATCGAAGCCCATGCCAGTGGCCTCTGGGTTCTAGAATGCGGTCCCCAAAGTGCTCTTGCAGTGCATCAAACAGTTTCCTTCTTCGAAGGGGTCGAGCTCTGACCTGCATGAAGCACATATTGTCGAAATCAGGGACACTTTGGATAATGGGGATGAAATCATCTTCCAAAATCTTCACACACCGTTCGGTAGTCACCGTGCCATTAAGGAATAACGCACCGATCATTCCGTAACTGGACATTGTACACAACACAATCACCTGTTGAGGGTGAAGAGACTTGTCGATCGCAAACGTGAATTCTCAGGCCGTCAGAAGCGCCGATTTTACTTATTGACGAACCCATCCAAATGAAAGTGCGCTTCATCGCTGAACCAAACCATGTATGTGCATACCCGCACGATAATTCCCAATCATCACCCGCTGGCAGTTGTACAGTTTCAACGTCCTAAAGCACTCCTTTCGAAAGTTATGACGATTTTATTTCATGAAGTTCAATAATGGTCACACTGTGTGCTCCCTAGGAGCAGATAGGATAGTTATTAGTGTCTGTGTGTGACGTCCGTCAAAGACAACGCGTTACATCACCTATATCAGGAAATTGTCGATCTAGTAGGAAATATTCTCATATACGCCACAGGAAAGCGTATAATTAAAAAAATTGTCGATTTGATACTAATTCAAAAGCTTTCTGGGGCTTACAGGAATTCAGTATAAATCTGGTTTCCTCATTAATCACGTATTCAATATTTCGTCGCCATTGCTTTTCCCAGCGTCACCTCAGTAAGTTAACCTGATTCACTTTGCCGAATATCTCAAATATGGAAAAAGAATGATGTTAATTAATCGAAGGTAGGGATTAGTGTTGTACTGTTAACTGATTAAAACTGCATCGATATGTAACAAAGTCTCACAGGGGGCCATCAGACCTGTCAATCACGAAATCTGACGAGTCATAGGTATGTTGTACAGGAATATGGATCAAATGGCTCTAAGCACTAAGGAACCTAACATCTAAGGTCATCAATCCCCTAGGCCTTAGAACTACTTAAACCTAACTAACCTTAGGACTTCACACACATCCATGCCCTAGGCAGGATTCGAACCTGCGACCGTAGCAGCAGCGCGGTTCCGGACTAAAGCACCTAGAACCGCTCGGCCACAAGGCCGGCAGAGGAAACTGTCCTGAGTGCCTGGCTAGCCGATTTTCATGCAAGGACTCCGAATTTTCCGTATTATCGATGTTGAATTTCTATACTGTAACTTTGCTACGATTTCGCTGGCGAGAACATAGCACAGGCGCTAAGGCTCACGGCTATCAGCAGGCAACAAGTGTTCAAATATATCTGGGGAAGAATTTTTAACATTGTGCAGCCTCTCAGCAACTGTGACAATTGAATATGTAACACGTCAGCCTCAGTTGCAAATAGAAACCAATCTGTACCCAGGTTTGAGACAACATAATTTAGCCTCCTTCAGAAGCCAGTGACACTAAATTATTGCATGCCAAAGTTTCCCCATGTCAGGTATAAAACTGAAGCACTGGTGCAGCTCACGCGGCCTACCGGCCTCGTAGGCGCAGCCCAAGTAATGTACACTCCTGGAAATTGAAATAAGAACACCGTGAATTCATTGTCCCAGGAAGGGGAAACTTTATTGACACATTCCTGGGGTCAGATACATCACATGATCACACTGACAGAACCACAGGCACATAGACACAGGTAACAGAGCATGCACAATGTCGGCACTAGTACAGTGTATATCCACCTTTCGCAGCAATGCAGGCTGCTATTCTCCCATGGAGACGATCGTAGAGATGCTGGATGTAGTCCTGTGGAACGGCTTGCCATGCCATTTCCACCTGGCGCCCCAGTTGGACCAGCGTTCGTGCTGGACGTGCAGACCGCGTGAGACGACGCTTCATCCAGTCCCAAACATGCTCAATGGGGGACAGATCCGGAGATCTTGCTGGCCAGGGTAGTTGACTTACACCTTCTAGAGCACGTTGGGAGGCACGGGATACATGCGGACGTGCATTGTCCTGTTGGAACAGCAAGTTCCCTTGCCGGTCTAGGAATGGTAGAACGATGGGTTCGATGACCGTTTGGATGTACCGTGCACTATTCGGTGTCCCCTCGACTATCACCAGAGGTGTACGGCCAGTGTAGGAGATCGCTCCCCACACCATGATGCCGGGTGTTGGCCCTGTGTGCCTCGGTCGTATGCAGTCCTGATTGTGGCGCTCACCTGCACGGCGCCAAACACGCATACGACCATCATTGGCACCAAGGCAGAAGCGACTCTCATCGCTGAAGACGACACGTCTCCATTCGTCCCTCCATTCACGTCTGTCGCGACACCACTGGAGGCGGGCTGCACGATGTTTGGGCGTGAGCGGAAGACGGCCTAACGGTGTGCGGGACCGTAGCCTACCTTCATGGAGACGGTTGCAAATGGTCCTCGCCGATACCCCAGGAGCAACAGTGTCCCTAATTTGCTGGGAATTGGCGGTGCGGTCCCCTACGGCACTGCGTAGGATCCTACGGTCTTGGCGTGCATCCGTGCGTCGCTGCGGCCCGGTCCCAGGTCGACGGGCACGTGCACCTTCCGCCGACCACTGTGGACAACATCGATGTACTGTGGAGACCTCACGCCCCACGTGTTGAGCAATTCGGTGGTACGTCCACCCGGCCTTCCGCATGCCCACTATACGCCCTCGCTCAAAGTCCGTCAACTGCACATACGATTCACGTCCACGCTGTCGCGGCATGCTACCAGTGTTAAAGATGGCGATGGAGCTTCGTATGCCACGGCAAACTGGCTGGCACTGACGGCGGCGGTGCACAAATGCTGCGCAGCTAGCGCCATTCGACAGCCAACACCGCGGTTCCTGGTGTGTCCGCTGTGCCGTGCGTGTGATCATTGCTTGTACAGCCCTCTCGCAGTGTCCGGAGCAAGTATGGTGGGTCTGACACACCGGTGTCAATGTGTTCTTTTTTCCATTTCCAGGAGTGTAGATTTATGATTGGGTACTACGGTGCTACAGTTTTATACCTGACATGGCAAAACTTCGGCTTGCATTAGTTTAGTGTCACTGGCTTCTGAAGAAGGCCAAATTATTGTGGCTGAAACCTGAGTAAGGACTGGTTTCTGTTTGCATCTGAGGCTGACGTATTACATGTTCAGTATCCGGGGAACCTCTTATTTTTATTTAAGTCGTGCACAGTGTCAAAAATTATTCAAAATTGGCCACTTATCTTCAGTCCGAAACGTTCTGAATTAACCGTTCAGTATCCTCATATAATTTCTCGGTGCTGGCCCCTGAAGCCGAGTGGTTCTAGGCGCTTCAGTCAGGAACCGCGCAGCTGCTGCGGTCGTTGGTTCGAATCCTGCCTCCGGCAAGGATGTGTGTGACGTCCTTTTAACCAACCTATAGTAAAAAAAAAAAAAAAAAAAAAACCTCAGAGTACATTCGGTCGGGATAATTTTTTAATAATTTTGCGTGGCATACGCTATTTAATGATATTCCCTAATATTAAAAATGAAACACAAATACAGGGACAACTTTTCAACGTACCGAAAGAGCGGTTGTTGCCGGCCGTTGTGGCCGAGCGATTCTAGGCGCTTCAGTCTGGAACCGCGTGACCGCTACGGTGGCAGGTTCGAATCCTGCCTCGGGCATGGATATGTGTGAGGTCCTTAGGTTAGTTAGGTTGAAGTAGTTCTAAGTTCTGAGGGACTGATGACCTCAGATGTTAAGCCCCATAGTGCTCAGAGACATTTGAACCATTTGAAAGAGCGGTTGGCGCTCGTCTTAACCTTGTGCTACTTCGTTTGGGCGCAGTAGGACTATCGTTACATGGCTACACTGATCAGCCAGAATATTAGGACCACATACCTATCAGCTTTTATGACCAGCTTTGGCACGAATAACAGCGATGACGAGTCCCGGCATGGAAGCAATGACGCCATGGTAAGGTCGAGGGGGCGGTAAGCTCTGACGCCATAATCAATAACATTCCATATGTGTTCAATGAAGTTCAGCCAGAATATCCGTTACAGTTCGCCATTGTGTTCCATCAGACTACTGGCCTTGTGACATGGTGCGTTATCTTCGTGAAAACTGATACTACCGTAGGGAAACATGATCAGCATGAAGAAGCTTATGTGGTCAGCAACCAGTACACGATACTCCTTGGCCGTCATAACGCCTTGAACGAGCTCCCCCATGGATGTCAAAGTATACATTCGCCAGAGATCAGTTTAGCCGCCACCAGGTTGTCTCCGTCCCGCAGTAAATGTGTCAAGGAGCTCTTCCCCTGGAGGACGATGGATTTGTATCCTCTTATCTGCATGATGAGGAATGTAACGGGATTCGTTAGACCATGCAACTCTCTGCCAGTGCACCGCCTGCCAGAGCTTATGGTCACGTGCCAATTTCAGCCGTAGTGGCCAATGTCGTGGTGTTAACCTTGGCACATGCATGGGTCGTCGGCTGCGGATGGCCATCGTTAGGAATGTTTGGTGCACAGACTTTATTGCGGCGCAGAGTACAAGTGTGTGGAACACTCTTCGCACACACTTCTACTCAGTGCAGTATTAAAGTCTGATGTTAGTTCGCCGCCTGTCCTGTTTTACCAGTCTGGTCAGCCTATGACGTCCGTTACCTGTTAGGAGCGGTGGACTCCCAGCCCCACGTCTGAAAGTGGTTTCACTTTCGTTTCGCCACTTGTTCAAGACACTCATCACAGTACTCCTCGAGCATCCGGAAAGCAGGGCCATCACAATATGACTTCGAACCACTCCATCGTACTCCAGGTCTTGTTACATGGCGCATTATCTTGTTGAGAAATGTCACTGCTTTCGGGAAACAAGACTATCATGAAGGATCATACGTGGTCTTCAACCAGTGTACGATAGTTCTTCACCGTCAATGTTCCTTCATTGGGCTCGACTGGACCCATGGACTCCCATGTGATTGTTAAGAGCACATAGGGTACGCCGCCAGTTTGTTTCCATCCTGCAGTACATGTGTCAAGGAGCTGTCTCGAATACGACGGATTTATGCCCTCCTATCGACTTCATGAAGGAGGTATAGGGATTCATCGGACCACGCAACCCTATGCCACTGCGCCGTCGTCCAGTCCCGATGGTCACGTGCTCATTTCAGTTGAAGTGGGCGATGTCGTTGTGTTAACGTTGGAACATGCATGGGTCGTAGGCTGCGGAGGCCCATCGTTAGGAGTGTTCTGCGCATTGTGTGTTCATACATACTTGTACTGTGCCCGCTGTTAAAGTCTGATGTTAGCTCAGACACAGTTCACCGCCTGTCCTGTGTTTCCAGTCTGTCTAGCTTACGACATCCGACATCTTGAATCAGGGGTGGCCACCCAACCACACGACTTCTGAAAGTGGTTTTACCACGTGTTGAAGACACTCACCACAGCACTCATCGAACAACAGACAAGTTGTACATTTTCTAACTGCTCGTGCCGAGCCTACAAGCCATCACAATCTGCCCTCGGTCATAGATCGCGCTCCTTCCCCATTCTATACAGGACAGCATGCTTACTAATACTACATGCACCGTGCATGTGTCTGCTTACCAATAAATCCTCGGCATGTGACGGTGCTATCGTCTGGACGAGTTTATATCTATAGGAGGTCAGTGGTCATAATGTTCCGGCGGATCAGTTTAGAGGGTACGAGTAACACCTTGGCATCGACTTTTTTGGAAACTAGGGATTGTCGCATGAAACGCTGCTAGTGAGGAACCGAGGTTCCTCTATGACATATCTAAGACTCATCAAAATCCATTATTAACAGGTCCGATGGTCCTCTTGTCAGTGCCCTGTCCCTTGAGGCACGGAAACCCAGTGTTAACGCTTATCTCGATCAAGGAGGCCCCACAGGAACGGGCAGGATAGTGGAAACAGGCACAAGTTTTCTCGTCGTCGTCGGACGCACTTCATAAGAATGACTGAGCTTTATTATATAGCAATAATCCGTGCTCCAGAAACTCAAGTTCCGTCCGGAAACATGCAAGACGACGAGGAGAAGGTAGCTTGGGCTAACGGACAACGGTTGTTGACACTTTAATAGATAACGCTGGAAACTCCCTGAAGCTGTTTTATACAGAAATCTATCGAGGCGAGGATACTGTAACGGATCTTAGTGAGCGGACATTCATTTAACTAATTTATTTATTATAGTCCACCTCATCGGGTCCAGAAATCATTGCATGTGCGACGAATCTTGGAGTATAGCTTATATTTCACTGAATCCTCTCGGTATTCTTCCGTGCGCTTGTGAACATCTCCCTTCACTCATCCTTTTGCAGGGCCATGCGAATATAGAGCTATCGGGCTTCGTTCACATCCCGTAGGCCTTACTCGTCTGTGCTGTGGCGTCAGTTGGCTATAGGTACGCACATCTTTTTCTGAGACATCATCACTACAAAATATAATGTGTCAAAGACCTCTTTTACCCTAATTAATTCATAAACTATTTTACTTCTTTCCCCAGCAGTCTTTGCTACGTCTTCAACTCGGGGACATTCCAGTAGGGCATGATCTTCTGAACGGATTTCGCCACAGTCATAACTGGTCGTTGCCCTCTTACCTGTTCTATTCAATTACGTAGGATATGGCCCATGTCCGATAAAGTAGTAGACCAGTAACCTGCTTGGTTTAGAATGTGTCATCAGAAGCCTTTCTATTACATCAGGAAGAACCTGTGTCTGGCGAGTTTCATGCCTGCTGCCATTGTGCAAATATTAATTTTGTTGCTGGTTCTCCAAGAATTCTGAGTATTTTTTTCAGATTGTTTCTTCTTCAGCCAATAAATGGCAGCCTTTTTTCTTATTTGTAGGTCCAGGGCACGCATTAGTCTCATCAGGACATCTATACGTAGTAGATATGAAGCAGAATTCCTCGTGGCACTTTACCTACAGCAGCAGGACGATTAACCAGCCCTAACCTCTGCACCCAATCACTGGCGCCATAGCCCATAATTGCAGTTGATCTGTACAGTATAGTTACACTCCGGGGAGAACAAAACTTTGTTTGTCCCATATCAATAATTTTCTTCATTGCATAATGTCCTTTCCTTGCTACAATTTGAATACCCAGTGTTCGTCCAGGTATACAACTAAACACAAGGACTGGCAGTGACTTGCAACATTATCAACTGTAACGTAATGCGTATCAGTAGGTGTAAACTTCGTTAATGATTTGGCTACAGGTTTGCTCATCAATCACTGCAGGCAGTAACATCAATTACATTTATGTGAGTGTGAGCAAGAGGCGATATAAAATGGAATGACTGTTCACTTGTGTAACACATCTTAGAAAAGGCAGATGCTAGAATGAGACTGATCGAAAGAAACTTCAGTAAGTGTGATGCGTCCATGCAGAGAAGGGAGGGGGGGCCTGGAAGATTTCAAAAATCTGCTCCAAACGATAAATTAGTATTGCTCCTAAGTGTGCCCTTTTACTGGTAGGATTGATAGGACTGACAGAGGAAATCGAAATACTCCAAATAAAATCAGCTCGTTTTCTGACGGACTCCTTCACTAAAGATAATTTTCGAAGACCATTTGGATTAATTGTTTGGCACAACATTCGTACTACAGGTAGAAACGAAGACAATAAAAGTGCGCTTGAGAGATTCTTTCAGTAAGACAGAAATAGTTTCATCAAGGCAGTTCATGACAGTATATGCTATATACAAGCATGGAACCTTCATGATAATTAACTACTGATATTGACTACAGCTTCGCTCTTTATGATAACTGTAGAGTTTGATAGTGATAACTTTACTCAGAGTCGCTACAAAAGAAGTAACCGACGCCAAAGTAATTTTTTTCAACCACTGACTTTTTACGTAGCATCCAGTATAATTTTAATGAAATATTATTGAATTTTTTGACTATCAGTCCTTACATAACCACTTGTGACTATGGAGTCGATTAAATATGTCAGTGTGTAGAACGCATCGGTAGATATAATTAGTTTGATGGGCACAAGTGGATTAGCACGTACATGTGGCCGACCGTTGTGGGCGAGCGGTTCTAGGCGCTTCAGTCAGGAACCACGCGACCGCTACGGTAGCAGGTTCGAGTCCTTCCTCAGGCATGGGTATGTGTGATGTCGTTAGGTTATTTAGGTTTAAGTAATTCTAAGTTCTAGGGGACTGATGACGTCAGATGTTAAGTCCCATAGTGCTCAGAGCCATTTGAACCACTTGAACTTACATGTGTGGCACTTCTCACTCATGTCCGTTGACGCTGTAGTTTCCTCGTTGTGTCTGTGAGTGAACTTCACTTTCCTTTACAGTACAACATCACCGTATTTTACACGTTTTAGGTTTGATGTAATCTGCATATTACTTCGTGTTTAGCCCTTAAACGTGCTTTTATTTTATTGTCTTGTAGATTTAAAGCTAACCAATGACGATCATAACCAATAACTTCTTGTTGGGGTATGTGATTCTGGCAGACTGTAAACATTTTTTAAAAAGTGTTCGAACATCACTGACGTTCACATCGAGACCAAAAAATCATTCTTTCAGATTATGTGACATGGCATCTGTTCACGAGACGAGAGGGAAGTTATTAGTCTGAAACTAAAATTATGATCATTGCTAAAAATCTAATTTAATAAACGTTTCTTTAATTTGCGTAGTCCAAAAATTATATTAAAGGTCATTTCAAGACTGCTTCTGTTATAATAAGAAAAACTGAGGTATAGGGGTTCATATTAGAGATATGGAATGGAAAAGAAGATGAGATTACTACCAAAATTGTAGACCTCATTAAAACATCCGTAATAAGCTTAGCTTAATACAGACTAGTAAGAACCGGGAAATAGTTGAAAATCAAATAGAACTGAAATGACCTTCGGCTGCTTCTAAATAAGCAAAGAAATTTCGTAATATAGAAAAACCACTTGACAGAAGAAGATAATGCTGTGCTACAAGAATTCTAAGCGTTTCTTGAATATACAGGTAATTTGACGAAACTCATATTAGATAATGACGTAAAATATCTTCTCTCTAACAACAAAGCAGTTGTTCCTTCAGCACTGGACAGCGGTGCGTTGCACAGAGGTAGGCGTGTCTGGCCGGAGCAACGGCAACTGGACACTGGTCCTCTCTGTTGGTGTGAGCCTAATAATCTTCAAAGACGTAGCAGACGATGGGGTCGTGCTGTGGCACTGCATGTGGACTGGCGTGTAGGGTGCTTGCGAACTGTTCTTGGCCCACAGGACGTAGCCGAAAACGTCGTTTGTGAGCTGCTACGGTGGTTGTATAAAGTGACTGACAGTAGCTGTCATTTGGAAATGTTGCTCTTATTCATTTTGAAGTTTGTCATATCCTGGTTTGTTATGTTGTGTCAAGATCCTTTCAGGCACCAGTTAATTTTATCGCCGGCCCATATGTTGCCAAACTTAGAGTTCAGTAGATATTATTTAGCCCCTAAGAGAGGACAAGTATGTGTTATTCGTTTTTGTGAAGTCAGATTTCAATTGTCTGCTTTTCAGAGTTGTTGTAGTTCTGTATCCAAGTTTCTAATCTTTCACTAAACACTTCTGGTCACAACTGAATCCAGTCCTCAACTCCCCATTGTAACTAGTTGCACTGTAAGATATCGATAAGTATTTTGGTGATTCCACAGGTCCAATACATATAGACAGCAATCAGAAACTACGATTAGTTAAACGAATGGCAGCAGGGTATAAAGTGACAAGTAACATTGAAAAAATTAATAACTGTGAATAGTTCTCATTCAGCTATAACAAGCATGAATTTTCTGCAAAACACGAGTAATCATATTGGAAACATCTTAAGAAGCATGTATCCCATAGCCTCAAGATGACAACACAGCTAGCAGTATAAAAGTTGATAAAGACAACGTGTAGGTCCTTAAACAAGAAACGAAATACATTTCTTAAACAGAAAAATTTCTTAAACCCAACAACATAATATCTATAAAGAACGATCCCACTAAGAATATCCACAGCCATCTGAATCAGAACATTCTCTCAGAAATCGATGTGAAAAGAGTTAAAATAATATATTCGAGCATGCCTGACTTTCATGGGCAGATAAAATAGTGTAATGAAAACAGACCTACACAACAAAATGTAAAAAAATAATTACAGTATCTCACAGTTAATGAGGTAAGAGATGGAAATTTTGGAAAATTGTGATAAGGACTACGGGACCAAATTGCTGAGGTCATCAGTCCCTAGGCTTACGCACTACTTAATCTAACTTAAATTAATTACGCTAAGGACAATACATACACCCATGCCCGAGAGAGGACTCGAACATTCGACAGGGGGGCAGCCGCGCGAACCGTGACAAGACGCCCCTAGATCGCACGACTACCCAGCGCGGCAGGTAGGATGGTTCAAATGGCTCTAAGCACAATGGGACATAACATCTGGGGTCACTAGTCCCCTCGACTTAGAACTACTTAAGCCTTACTAACCTAAGGACATCACACACATCAATGCCCGAGACAGGATTCGAACCAGCGAACGTAGCAGCAGCTCGGTTCCGGACTGAAGCGCCTAGAACCACTCCACCACAGCGGCCGGCGGCAGGTAGGAGATGACTAAAAATCTTAGAGAAAAAATCATGTTTATTCACTGTAAAATATAGCCGCATGTTTGTTCATAACGTTAAGGATGTGAATATATCACATGACACAAGTCTGGCATGCATGCAGAAACGCAATATATATACACAAAAGTCTGAAAGTGGAAAACCTGTGGGAAAAATGAAGGGCGCGGTATCGAGCAATGCGTTTTCACCTTGGAAGGCCATCATCAGATTAAGTGATTGCTGTTGTCAAGGAAGGCACAATATTTGTGAATGGCATTGGAAAAGATGGTACACGTGACGAGGAAAACTGTAGACAGTATAGTAGTAGTCCAATAAAAAATTGTGAACAATAAATAAAGACCTCTTTCAGATTTTCTCCAAGGCTGTTGAATTAACTTATTTTACTGTAACTTTTAATTTAACTTCAGTAGTCGTACAGGCACCGTCTTTTTGGAGGTTATCACTTTTTTCTGTTTTCTCTCCCCTGTAATTATTTACTGTTTAAAATTTTTATTCTTCAAGCTATTCTTCGGTACTGTTGTCTTGAAACAATTTTACTTTTTGGAGCAAATAATTTAATTTATTTTATTACATAGTCACTGTTTTCTCTAGGTTTCATGTTAGTGTCTTTATGGTTTGAGTCCTCTATATTTATGTAATGTTTAACTTTAAAATTTTAATTGCATTATCACCACACTGTAAAAAATGAAATTTTATCCGTGTTCACACTACACCCCAGACGCGTAACTTTTTTCAGTGTTGATCATGAATGTTACGGCTTCTTTGGCGAAGACCGTTGAAGTCTTATGACGGCCATGTGCTCTGAAAACTGGATAACACAATAAATTAACACTGTAGAACAAACACAGTACCGTGCTTTCCATCTGAAACTGTGAAATTGTTCTAACAATAAGCGACGGTAGAAACAGATAGCACGTTACCTAACTAATTACAAACACTGCTTTACTAACCTGTAAACCTACATCTAACAATGAATTCCTGAAACTGGTCAGAATAATACACTTCTTGTCATTACAAAACTTTATATGTTTAATAGCAAATACTATTACTAAAAAGAGATTTTGAGAGTAAAGAATGGCTTAATATGCATATTTCCTTAAAAATCTAAGAAATATTTAGGAGAATAAGTTTATCAAAGAGAATAATAATGAAACAGATTGCACCACTTCTTACAGGTGATGTAGTGATGACCCCATTGTACTACCAAAAGGCCATGCAACACAGAATATCAGTGATTCCTTTAAACGGTACTGAAATCAAGAAGGAGATTATTATTCTGCAATAATTACGACCTTCAAACTACAAAACTGGTTTTTTATTGATAATTCTCACATTTCCATTAGCGTTTAGGCACTCTGGATGGATTGTGCCCCTACATCCAATGGTTAACCAGTTATGTTCTCTCTACTATCGTCCGTTTTTATTCATGGTAGGCATTGAAAGGTGTTAATTTTTAATATTTGGTTGAGTGTTCTAGTCTGTGATTGGGCTTTCATCCCATTAGGTTGACAGAATATTTATTGACGGTTCTTTACTATAAAAGAAATTAATCGAAGTAAATGGATTTTGCTCCGTCATAAGTTCCTGTGAGAAGTACCTTTCATAATTCTTGTTAGTGACTGATTTCGGGCACCTATGTCCATTTCAAGACCATCTGTATCCAAGGGTATCATACAGGCGATAGCAATGATACTTACGGCAGACTGTTATAAAACATGTTTCAGACCTAGTTTTCACCTGAAACGAACCGCCAAGATCGGAAAAAAATTTTAGCCATGCTGGGGAACCGTGATCTCATAATTTCCGTTTATCTGTCGATCAGCTAGCAGTACCATTCATAGGCAAAGAATGTTCGGTTCCGTCCATGCTGAATCTTTAAAGTCATCATTCAACTTGCAAGTAATTTTCTCTATTTCTTTTTATTGATTGTGAAACGTCCCCTTAAAAAAATTATGAATGACAGTGCTGGAAAAACTCTAATGTTATTTGACACAGAAACAGCAGAGCAAGACTCAACGTACTCAGACAGTTTTCTCTTTATTTATTCTGTTCATCTATAAACTGACACACACTATTTTTAGCGCAACGCAGTCTGACTTTCAATAATACCTAAAAAAGAATGGCCCTGACAAACAATAACCTATACCTTTCATGAATCACTTATCTCACAAAAATCTTCGTTACTCGAACTACTGCAATACAGGGGCGCCAATACTGCCAACCAAATAAAAGGTTCTAACTACTGAAGGCACTAACTACTGATAGGCATAGTTAGCAAATGAAAGATTTTGATAGAGAACAAACAATGTATTTACCTCAATAGTGTTCAAAAGTCATATATATATATATATATATATATATATATATATATATATATATATATATATGACATCCATCTTAACAAATTTCCTTTTTTCTGGCAGACACTTCCAGTAGTTTCTCAAAACTCTGACATCTCTCTCTCCACATCCATCACTGTTGGCGGCTCACCTTCAACTGCGCAAAGCTACGTGCTGTTCCCCTCCAACTACCCAACACTACAATAACGGAAATTGCAACAACGCCAACCAGCCACAGACTGCACACTGCACAGTCCGTGACTTTTCATACAGAGCTATACGTGGCGTTACCAACATAAAAACCTAAGTAGCCTACGTACAATTGCAACTATAATTAAACCACAATTGTAGAGAAAGCTTTTCTTCAGGTTAATAGGTTTAACCTGATGATGTGGATTAGAGTTTACGAAAACGTTTGTTAAATAAATTATTTACAACAGCATCCAAGAGGTTGTTATTCATTATTTAAAAAAAGTATTAGAAAATAGAGAATTGCCTAATCAGGGAATCTCAGCTAAAATAAGTCTCAATGAATGAAGGGAGAATTGTTGTAATGACATACAATGGGACAGTCACAGGTAACATTTAAGAGGAAAAATAATGCGGAAAGTTAATGCGGGTGGCATTTAAGACAATCAATAGTACAAGACTGTACACATAACCCAGTATTATATCTAGAAAGATAGCTTGACAGAGAACTGAGTTCGTACAATTACGTGTTGAGACTGCAAGAAAGAATGCATACGACTAAATGTTTGGTCAAACAGTGTTAATTTCAAGGACCATACGTACAAAAGCAGTAGATCAACATTGCTACTTCACGTGAATACAGAAAAAAGCAGTACTACCAACATCACTCAAAATTTATAAATCGTTTTCAGGCACTTGAACATCCCTGTGAAATTAGAGCTCGCCGTTGGTAAGTGAAAGGGTTGCCATTTTCCACAGATTTACTAAATGCTCTGACGCTTTCCAAACAATCTAAATATTGCCAGTCTGTTTGGCCTCTTAACATGCTTGTTTGCCTTCTACCTAACAGAAACATTCATCATCCAATTTTGTCACAGACTTGAACGCACTACAACATCTATGATTGCATCATTGATGCTCCTCTAGTTATAAGTATCCAGTTTTTACTCTCTACACCTCACACTGATCCTTACTAGTGACAGTTCATGTCGTACACGCCTTAATTACAAATAAAACATTGCAAAATACCTGGGCAACGATCCATGAAATACTTCCACCTTATGGACGTCCATCTTCCTATTGTCCATCATACAATCCCTGACATCCAAAATAATATAGAACTATTACAAAGCAGCCAATGTACAATTCGCGTAACAACCACGAAGATAAGACGAGATAAATTATTTGGGATCGTATCGAGGCATATACACAATGTGATCAAAAGAATCCGGACACCCCAAAAACATAGGTTTTTCATATTAGGTACATTGTGCTGCCACCTACTGCCAGGTACTCCCTAGGTCCACTGTTTCCTATGTGATAGTGAAATGGGAACGCGAATGGACACATACAGCCAAAAACGTACCGCGTCTGTTGACTGACAGAGACAGCCGACAGTTAAAGAGGTTCGTAATGTGTAATAGGCAGACATCTATCCAGACCATAATACAGGAATTCCAAACTGCATCAGGATCCACTGCAAGTACTAAGACAGGCGGGAGGTGAGAGAACTTGGATTTCATGGTCGAGCGGCTGCTCCTAAGTTACGCACCACGCCGCTAAAAGCCAAACGACGCCTCGCATGGTGTAAGGAGCTTAAATATAGGACTTTTGAACAGTGGAGAAACTGTATGGCGTGACTAATCACGGTACAAAATGTGGCCATCCTATGGCACGGTGTGGGTGTGGCGAATGCCATGTATATCATCTGCCAGTGTGTGTAGTGCCGAACCTGAATGCTATGGAACACTTTTCGTATATTTTGGATAGCCGACTTCGTGCCAGGCCTCACCAACCGGCATCGATACCTCTCCTCAGTGCAGCACTCCGTGAATAATGGACTGCCATTCCCCAAGAAACATTCCAACACCTGCGAGAGTGGCGAAGGGTGGGCCAACATCGTATTGAATTCCAACATTACCGATGGAGGGCGCCACGAACTTGTAAGTCATTTTCAGGCATGTGTCCCAATACTTTTGATCACATAGTGAAGATACTTACTTTTCCCTAACTCTGATTGTGAGTGAAATGGGATAGGAAATGAGCAGTAGCGGGAAAAGGTAAGTCCGCCGTTCACTATTCGGCGGCTTGCCGAGTAAGCACGTATATGTACACCCCACAATCCACATTCTTCTAAGAGCCAAGGAAGATATCAAAATCACTTCGCTAAGGCCAACACACCTCACTGTGGAACCTCTTCTTATCGAATTGTTGGTATAATCTCTCGTAAGCAGAGACCTCGGAATTAGCATCACCAAACTCTTCAAGAAAATCTTGAACAATATCTGGCCATTCGAACCTACTATTGTGGGGCTATACCTACGTCTCTGCAGATGATTAACTTCAGCGCACTGTCCAACGCTTTTCTAAAAATATATCAATCGTCGAACCTCCGTCTTCCGGTATATACTCATAAAAAAAAAGAAATGCTACGACCATATATGGCATTCTGATCCGTTCAAACGCTACTAATATAAGCTCCAATGCTTTATAACCGAACAAACATCCTATGTAAATATCACGAATTCCAGCGCCTATAGTTTTCATTTGCATTTGTGCCACCAGGATGCGCCCTAGCATTACTTCATAGTTTCTACAGCCAGCTGATATTCGCTATGTATCTACTGCTGTATGCAGATGTTCCCACGTTTCTTGCAGTTCATGCAACCCGCTGTTTGTTCTATCCGTTACCTCTCTGAATCAGTTCCCCGTAAAGTGTTATAAGGTACTGGCCCATAGGGCGGTGTAAGAAATGTAGCTAGGATCTCACGTGGCTAAGATTTCACCAATTTTTAAAGAGTATGGCACACAGAATCATAACTACTAACATGCTTTGATTGCAACGTAATTAACAGAACGCTGGCAGCCAGCTGCGGTGCGTCTCAACATCATTGTCTTGTGGTACAACACGTCAGCGTGTTCCCACCAGACAGAATCTCCAACTCGTCCAGACTACAGACCGTCCCCTCTCCTACCGCCTAACATTCGTTCGTCAAATTGTAAAATGTAAACTTTCACGGCCGGAACTGTCATGATTAATAAAATTCTTTTCCGGGCTATTATGCCGTGGTCTGATGGATTTCGCATTGTAAACCAACGTTTCGTACAGACCCGCCGGGACTTGGCAAGCACAAACTGTAAGTTAATATCTCTCCATATTACTATCAGTAATAAATTGTGTAGTGGTGACTGGGATAGAATTGACAGACTGTTGCATGGCGTGATTAGGAACCACATGTTGACAACGTCTAGTAGACAGAGGAAGAAATTTGATAATTTGCATCCTAATCAGACGATCCGCCAGTTAGACGCTTCCCGTACTGTTATCAATTTATCCGAACACTTGTTATCTGACGATGAGAGATCTGTGCTTGCCAAGGGTGGAAATTTTGCCATTAGTCCGCGAGTTGTGCCCGCTGAGGAGATAATCGCCAGTGTGGAAGCAGGCATTCGTAGTGTGGACGCGATTACAGCCGAAGAAATCCGCATAAAAACTGTGAGAGTATTAGCTCGCGCAAAGCCTCCAAAAATTAATTTAACCGTGGGTGAGAGGAATGCAATAAAACGCCTAAATGAGGACGATAGTATTATCATTGTCCCCGCTGACAAGGGATATGCGACGGTGGTTTTGAATGTTACTGACTATCACAGGAAGATTAATGACTTACTAGATCCGCAGACTTACAAGAAGCTGAGTAAAGACCCGACTGATAAAGTTCTTAGAACGGTTACGCGGTTAATTAAGAAGTCCTCTATCGAACAGAACGTTCAGAAAAGTCTGTTCAATTCAGTTGCGCTGCCACCAAGACTCTATGGCTTGCCGAAGGTTCATAAACAACTTGTTCCTCTGAGACCTATAGTGAGAGCCATTGGTTCGCCCACCTATTCTATTGCTAAGTTTTTGACAACGCTATTACGGCCGCATGTGGGACGATCGGACTCCTATATCAAGAATTCGGCACATTTCATCAGTAAATTAAGCGGCATAGTGGTCCAGCCGGAGGACATGTTAGTCAGTTTCGATGTGGCATCGCTATTTACTATGGTTCCTCTCAATGAGGTGTTGCAACAGCTGAATAGAATTTTTCCTCCCGACATTGCAGAACTATTTAAATATTGCCTTACGACCACATATTTCAAATGGAACGATGAGTTCTACGAACAGACTGATGGCGTGGCAATGGGGAGCCCCTTAAGCCCGGTTATAGCTAACTTTTTCATGGAAAAATTCGAGGCGCAGGCTCTAGAAAATGCCAACAAAAAACCGAATATCTGGTTCCGCTACGTAGATAATACGTTTGTGTTGTGGAGGCATGGCAGAGAGGAACTAGGCCGTTTTCACAAACATCTAAACGGTATTAATCCGAAGATTTAGTTTACCATGGAGGAGGAGGCAGAAGGGAGACTAAATTTTCTGGATGTGCTAGTTTACAAGAAACAGGATGGTAGCTTAGGCCATACATTTTACCGGAAACCCACGCACACGGATCGTTATCTACACCGGGATTCGAACCATCACAGACAACAAAAGCGAGGCATAATAAAAACGTTGGCGGATAGAGCGAGGAACATCTGTGAACCTGGGCTACTGGATACGGAACTGGAACACCTCACTGATGCATTACTCAGGAATGGTTACTCGGCTGCTGAGATAAAAAGAGCGTTAAGACCGCCGCGTGAAAATCATAGCAATGCACAAGCGCTTGCAAAATCGAAAGTTTTCCTGCCTTTTATTAAGGACGTCACTGACCGCATAGGGAAAATATTGAAAAAACGGAATATCGCGGTGATTTACAAACCTACCCGGAAGATACAAGAACACCTGAGATTGGCTAAGGATGCTCGTAAACCGCTGGAAAAAGCAGGAATTTACAGGATCCCGTGTAGTTGTGGGGAGGTATATGTGGGTACCACAAAAAGAACGGTCAAAAAACGACTAGAAGAGCATAAGGGCAATTGTAGAAGGGGAGAGATTGATAGATCAGCTGTTGCGGAACACACTTTGCAGTCAGGAGACCACCACATTTATTTTGATAGAACTCAAGTACTGGCAGCCACAAGCGGATATCATGAAAGGCTTTACAGAGGGGCTATAGAGATTATGAAACACCCCAGGAATTTTAATAGGAAGGAGGAGGGCGTGAAATTGAATGACATCTGGATGCCGGTGCTGAAGAAGATGTGTACCAGTCTTCCGCCATGGGATGATAGCAACAGCGGACGGCGGCAACCGACAACGGCCAATTGCGCTCGCGTATTCAAAACATGTGACGTCACGCCTATGCGCGGGAGCACGCGAAAACAAAAATTTGCTGCAGTCAGTAGTGAGACAGTGTGTGTTTCGGAAGTTAACAGAAGCCACGAACCCCCTTGAAGATGTCCTCCGCAGATGGGGACGAAACGTTGGTTTACAATGCGAAATCCATCAGACCACGGCATAATAGCCCGGAAAAGAATTTTATTAATCATGATTCGTTCGTCAGCATTCCCGAGGGTAACACAAAGCACGCTCTATAATCCCCTTGCTGGCCTCTTTTGACTGACAGATTCGCTCGAAGGGCCTATAAGTCTCTAGCACGAACTTCCAATAACAAATGGAAACCAACGCCGAATTCGGCGATGTACATCTACATGACTACTCTGCAATTCACATTTAAGTGCTTGGCAGAGGGTTCATCGAACCACAATCATACTATCTCTCTAATATTCCACTCCCGAACAGCGAGCGGGAAAAACGAACACCTAAACCTTTCTGTTCGAGCTCTGATTTCTCTTATTTCATTTTGATGATCATTCCTACCTATGTAGGTTGGACTCAACAAAATATTTTCGCATTCGGAAGAGAAAGTTGGTGACTGAAATTTCGTAAAAAGGTCTCGCCGCGACGAAAAACGTCTATGCTGTAATGACTTCCATCCCAACTCGTGTATCATATCTGCCACACTCTCTCCCCTATAACGCGATAATGCAAAACGAGCTGCCCTTTTTTGCACCCTTTCGATGTCCTCCGTCAATCTCACCTGGTAAGGATCCCGCACCGCGCAGCATTACTCTAACAGAGGACGAACGAGTGTAGTGTAAGCTGTCTCTTTAGTGGACTTGTTGCATCTTCTAAGTGTCCTGCCAATGAAACGCAACCTTTGGCTCGCCTTCCCCACAATACTATCTATGTGGTCTTTCCAACTGAAGTTGTTCGTAATTTTAACACCCAGGTTCTTAGTTGAATTGACAGCCTTGAGAATTGTACTATTTATCGAGTAATCGAATTCCAACGGATTTCTTTTGGAACTCATGTGGATCATCTCACTTTTCGTTATTTAGCGTCAACTGCCACCTGACACACCATACAGCAATCTTTTCTAAATCGCTTTGCAGCTGATACTGGTCTTCGGATGGCCTTACTAGACGGTAAATTACAGCATCATCTGCGAACAGTCTAAGAGAACTGCTCAGATTGTCACCCAGGTCATTTATATAGATCAGGAACAGCAGAGGTCAAAGGACGCTTCCCTGGGGAACACCTGACATCACTTCAGTTTTACTCGATGATTTGCCGTCTATTACTACGAACTGCGACCTTCCTGACAGGAAATCACGAATCCAGTCGCACAACTGAGACGATACCCCATAGCTCCGCAGCTTGATTAGAAGTCGCTTGTGAGGAACGCTGTCAAAAGCTTTCCGGAAATCTAGAAATACGGAATCAACTTGAGATCCCCTGTCGATAGCGGCGTTGCACAAGAGCGATGTTTTCTGAAGCCATGCTGATTACGTGTCAATAGATCGTTCCCTTCGAGGTGATTCATGATGTTTGAATACAGTATATGCTCCAAAACCCTACTGCAAACCGACGTCAATGATATAGGTCTGTAGTTAAATGGATTACTCCTACTACCCTTCTTGAACACTGGTGCGACCTGCGCAATTTTCCAATCTGTAGGTACAGATCTATCGGCGAGCGAGCGGTTGTATATGAGTGCTAAGTAGGGAGCTATAGTATCAGCGTAATCTGAAAGGAACCTAATCGGTATACAATCTGGACCTGAAGACTTGCCCGTATCAAGCGATTTGAGTTGCTTCGCAAACCCTAAGGTATCTACTTCTAAGAAACTCATGCTAGCAGATGTTCGTGTTTCAAATTCTGGAATATTCCATACGTCTTCCCTGGTGAAGGAATTTCGGAAAACTGCGTTCAATAACTCCGCTTTAGCGGCACAGTCGTCGATAACAGTACCATCGGCACTGCGCAGCGAAGGTATTGACTGCGTCTTGCCGCTTGTGTACTTTACATACGACCAGAATTTCTTCGGATTTTCTACCAAATTTCGAGACAATGTTTCGTTGTGGAACCTATTAAAGGCATCTCGCATCGAAGTACGTGCCAAATTTCGCGCGTCTGTAAATTTTAGCCCATCTTCAGGATTTCGCGTTCTTCTGAACTTCGCATGCTTTTTCCGTTGCCTGTGCAACAGCGTTCGGACCTTTTTTGTGTACCACGGGGGATCCGTTCCATCTCTTACCAATTTATGAGGTATGAATATCTCAATTGCTGTTGCTACTATTTCTTTGAATTTGAGCCACATCTCGTCTACATTCGCATAGTCAGTTCGGAAGGAATAGAAATTGTCTTTTAGGAAGGCTTCTAGTGGCACTTTATCCGCTTTTTTAAATAAAATTATTTTGCGTTTGTTTCTGATGGATTTGGAAGAAATGGTATTGAGCCTAGCTACAATGACCTTGTGATCACTAATCCCTGTATCAGTCATGATGCTCTCTATCAGCTCTGGATTGTTTGTGGCCAAGAGGTCAAGTGTGTTTTCGCAACCATTTACAATTCGCGTGGGCTCGTGGACTAACTGCTCGAAATAATTTTCGGAGAATGCATTTAGGACAATCTCGGAAGACGTTTTCTGCCTACCACCGGTTTTGAACAAGTATTTTTGCCAACATACCGAGGGTAGGTTGAAGTCCCCACCAAATATAACCGTATGAGTGGGGTATTTATTTGTCACGAGACTCAAACTTTCTCTGAACTGTTCCGCAACTGTATCATCGGAGTCTGGGGGTCGGTAGAAGGAGCCAATTATTAACTTAATTCGGCTGTTAAGTATAACCTCCACCCACACCAATTCGCACGGAGTATCTACTTCGACTTCACTACAAGATAAACCACTACTGGTTACATCAAATTGCTCCAAGTCATGTATACAAAGACAGAGATAGTTGGCGTCCTCTGCCAGCATTTGTTCCCATGTTCTACGGTCCTCTCCCACCACCTCCAACCCAACGGCCCCCTGCACTCCCCCCCACTGCTGCCGTGTGCGTTTCTGCCTCGAAGGTTATGATTAAACTAAACATGCACCCCACACATCACTTCCTTCAGACATTACTCAAAGTATAATTCGATAATAATGGAATCTAAAAGTGAAAAAATACCATACTTAGTTAAGTGGATTTACTCTAATGGAAGATGTACTCGAATAAACGTACGTCTCTCGTTGTAATCCGGAGAAGACTGGAAAACCATTACAGAGAATAACCACGTGAGTACTTTGTTCTCATCCTTTACCTTCTTGAGGGAAACTGTCCCATTTCTCTCATTAAAATATTTAAGTAATGAACATCATCGCAACCACCAGTGGACAGACATTCGTCCAGATCATCACACAAGAATTCCAAACTGCATCAGGATCCACTGCAAGTAATAAGACAGTCCATTAAAGAGACAGCTTACACTACACTCTTTCGTCCTTTGTTACAATATTGCTGCGCGGTATGGGATCCTTACCAGGTGGGATTGACGGAGGACATCGAATAGGTGCAAAAAAGGGCAGCTCGTTTTGAATTATCACGTAATAGGGGAGAGAGTGTGGCAGATATGATACGCGAGTTGGGAATGAAGTCATTAAAGCAAAGACTTTTTCGTTGCGGCGAGATCTATTTACGAAATTTTATTGTGCCCAACCTGCATAGGTAGGAATGATCATCAAACTAAAATAAGAGAAATCAGAGCCGTAACAGAAAGGTTTAAGTGTTCGTTTATCCCACGCGCTGTTCGGGAGTGGAATGGTAGAGAGATAGTATGATTTTGGTTCGATGAACCCTCTGCCAAGCACTTAAATGTGAATTGCAGAGTAATCATGTAGATGTAGATGTAGATGTCTAGCATTCGATTAAGACCAAACTTGTAAAGAACACGTAATAACCATAAAACTCAAAGCCTAGTGAAATAGATCCGAATGCCAACACTATTATTCGCCAATGGATGATGCTCTTCTTTTGTACGCTCACCTATGAACATTTTGATCAGGCCTTTGCTCCTCGCAAGCTGTACAACCACATTCAGACACTTAAACGATAGCCTCTGTGTCTATCTTTTCTCCCCTAATGCTATACCAGTGAACAACATTCCCACTCGTCTTCTAACACGTAAACACCATTCACCTCTTATACATCTCCTGTCAACCTGTTCAACCATCCATTTGTTACCTCCGCCCTTTAAAATTTTGACCTGGTGCTGGATCTATACCAGAATACGTCGCCTTTTCTCAATCTCCGTACGTTGCACATAATTTCCCAGTGCAGATAATATCCGCTGTCTCTTTTGCATCTCAGAACAATCCCTAAAGTCTTCGCACCCTATCAACTTTTCACTTCTCAAACAGTTTTTTTCCAGCTGAAGGTTCCAATCACGTGTAATGTTCGTATCCGGCCAACAACGACCTTGTAAGTTGTGAATAACTTCGGTTTAATGTTGCAAACGTATCACAGAAAAATACGCATTTACACAGTTTACATTGTGACATTGTTATGACAGTTGTCAAACGGACGCATCTCGTCCTCCGAAGGTGAAATAATCCTAAACACAACAACGGTAAATTTTACCTAGAACTTTGTTTACAAAATTATTCTTACGACTATGTCATGATGTTGGCCAGTACTAAGATAAATCATCCGCTTCAAGTTGAAAGTTCTGTTCTGTTTAGGATGACAATCAAGTCTATGGAGGATTTTTAGTTTTGTGACAAGTTGAGGAAAAATATTACCCAACATTGCCCGAAGTTACAATGAACGCAAGCTGATGAAGCTACAAGTTTACGCCTCTGGGCACAGTATTTACCTTAGCTTCCCTGAGCTGTCTTCTGCATGGTTGCTGTAGTCCTTTGAAATTCATATAAAAACTTAGCCTTTGCTATTTTTACAGCAGCAATTATAACTATGTTTCTCATTATGCGAGGAAACACGCACTCATCCCTAGTCTTGGAATACGGTGATATGCATGTGCATGGGTGGAGCAGCGTGCGTATTAAGATGCCCTCTCAGTCCTCGCAAAAACAATTAACTAACTGACTGGTTTGTTTCTCCACAGTGGAAGCACAACGACGCCTCAGCTAATATGTAGCTGAATGTCAGCCGCAGTGAACACAGTGTTCATTCAGATCTGTCTTCTGTATCGTACAGAGCGTTATGCGCCCCATTCTGCACTTGAGCTGGCCGGTGTGGCCTTGCGGTTCTAGGCGCTTCAGTCTGGAACCGCGTGACCGCTACGGTCGCAGGTTCGAATCCTGCCTCGGGCATGGATGTGTGTGATGTCCTTAGGTTGGTTAGGTTTAAGTAGTCCTAAGTTCTAGAGGACTGATGACCACAGATGTTAAGTCCCATAGTGCTCAGAGCCATTTTTCTGCACTTGATGGCGGTTCAGAGAAGAGTCCCCGAAAATTTCCCTCTCGTCTTCCTCGTAGCCGAACTCTCTCCACGTCATGGCTTTTTTCGACCAATAGGAGCATTCCTCTTATTTTGTGGAAACTCTCTTTGCCAATTTGCAGGGCCCTACCATTGAACTGTGTCGGAATCTCGGCACTTTACTCTTTGCTATTTCGTTTTCGCCAATTCGGCGTTTCGTGCCCCTCACATGTGTACCATTCACTGTTCACGTGATCAACTGCTTCTTTGGTTTTGTTCGTATCCATTTTGAATTCCGAAAGGCAGCTATCTAAAGCTTTTCTCTGCCCTACTTCTAGTGGCCCATTACTCGCTCTGCAGTATGCGTCACCTGTCCAGCCGCTGACTCCCGCCACAGGACGCCCCCCTTAAGAGCTATCCTCCCGGGGTTGCAGCCTCTGCGTCTGCCCGTGCTGGCTTCCACACAAAACGTTTCCTCTCGCTGCCTGTTTCACTTTGTGCTCATTGACGTGCATTATATAGGAGCCGTGTGTTAATACTGTCGACTGAGTGTCATTACATACTTATGGGCAAATCTGCTCATTACCGCCAAAGTAAGTAAGGTGTCATATTCATCTTCCCGTTACAATGTATAAAACTCTTATATAAGGTGCGAAAATGACCTTCATTTATTCTGCCACCTTACACACTTGCCTTCAGCATAACTACAATCGTACCGACATTCTGCATCCATGTCTCATCTACAAGATCCTTCTCCCATTCAGATCCCTTGTCTTCCTTATATATTCCTTCTATAGTCCCCTGTACCATTCCTTAATCCACATTTACCAGTAATCCTCTCTACAACCATTCCTGTCTAGCACAGAACCATGCACAGTACTTTATTAAACAGCACTTCATGTAGCATCTCTCGCTTATACACGTTGGTGGTTGTGTATAAACTGCCCTTTACATCAGCTGAGAGGCAACTGCAGTGCTGTCAACCCACCTCAGGTAGAGTAAAAGTAAATAAAAGCTAAGAAGGAAAGATTGTTTAGCCGTAAAGCTCAGGATATTTCAGGATCTGGCTGCAGATTGTGAAGAAAACATTGTGGAGTTTAAACGAGGGATGCTGTTGTCGCGCTCATTAGAGAGAATGAACTTGAAAAAAATATTTGTTGGAAACGAACAGCTGGAATTAGTATATCCTTACAGTTCAGAATCCGTCCAATTTGCTGGTAGAGGTAACTGAGAAAGGCGTGGTGTGTATGGAAACATTGTTGATTTTGTGTGTTAGATTCTGCTGAAGTAAGGCAGCTGCATCAAGCTACTAGAAAGACTTCTCGCTTTTTCCCGATAATAAGCATCAAAATGTGTTACAAGACCAATGTCGCTTCGGGATGGTGCTGCAGTACTTTTTTGACCTGATTAATTGTTGTAATTTGAGCGTAATATTGTGTAATAGGTGTCACGCTCGAATCGAAGAACGTAACATAATGTATATGCATTAATTGCTAACAGAATTGCGCCACTCACTGCAAGCATAGTACGGCAAGAAAAAAGGAATCAAAGTGAGATAGTGTTAATACTTTCATCCTTCTTCACCTCCTCTGCATTACTGCAGATGATGTGTCACTGAGCACATTTGTACTGTGCATGCAGTACACGTGAGGTGCCTAGTTGTTTCCACTGCCCTGTGTGGAATACATAAGTTCTTACACACTTCAGTAACCTGCTGTCTTCATGGTGATGATGTCCGCAGCGCAGACAACAGCACGCAGGTCGTGAATTCTTTTTCTTGAGGCTGAAATTAACTTCGCAAGGAACTGCTGCTTCGAATAAACTGTAACTCATTTGGGATGCTACTCGCGGTTTTGTTGATGTAGACACGAGAAACTATTCTTGATCGTAATGTATTGAACATATCTTTCGACAGTCATTATATCTGGCTAAAATAAGATGAAATACATCCTGCCACAGACAACATGTCTGTACCTAGCGGCGGTCGGAACTGTAGTAAATAAAATTGCATTAAACAAATACTGCTCTAACAGACAACATGTCTGTCTACTGGAACGGTCAGAAGTGGAGAGCCGGACTGCCCGAGACACTTTGCGCGCCAAGCCAGCAAGGCATGACCCGAACGCCACCGAAGTGCGTCGGCAGTAATATGGTCAGTCTTTTGTTTTAGTAATACTTTGATTTTAATAATTTTTGAATGCCTGATTGACAGCTGGCTGTCGAGAGATGTTTATTCAAAAAATAAAGTAATTTGTATGACAGGTTTAATTAATAATAGCAACTAAAGGTTAACGTTTTGGCGCCCCACCGCCGAACACAGCAGCCAATCACAGAGCAGCAGCATCATGCAGGCGGTCTTTCTCACGGGAATGGTACCGCATCTAACATCTGTCACCGGTACCACATCCCACATTGCGTCATCTCTCTGCTTCTTGTATCTCCACTGCCGTGGGAATAGCTTCCTGGAGCCTAATATGATGGCTGAATAAGCCAGAAATATAGCAATAGTTATTCGAGATGTGACGCGGTACTGTCGCGAATTGCACCGCTAATACCGTTACTGTCTCTGTACTAATTGTCGATGATTAATTCAGTAATTAACAAAAACTGAATGAATAAATAAAGGGGTTCCTGAATTGATGGCTCGGATTTGCATAAAACAACTAGGAGAGTAAAGATGAAACCTACTCTTCCTGCAAGCTTTCGTCGGTGAGCTCCAGCGGGTATTAGCTCTACCCAAACATAGCTCATTAGTGGATTACTGCGGACGTCGCGCGTGATCGGCACACAATAAGCACGTAAGCGCATACACACACTCACAAACACACACACACACACACACACACACACACACACACACACACACACATCCGTTGACAATCCTTTCGCTTATCTCGTAGCTGGGCCCTCATGGTACTTTAATTGTCTTTTACACACCACGGAGCGTCTTCATTTAATTTAAGACGACTTAGTCGCGTACTCCTGCGTTAACGAGCTTTGTTTCATTCTGATTAAGCTGTCATTCGCTCTCCAGCACAGAGAATGAACCTGAACCGTATTTTTCTTGGCACATCAGAAGTTACGGATAAAAATCTATCATATCCTAATAAGGTTTTTAAGACCTGTTTGACGTTCCGCTAACAACCAGGGATGGCACATTTTACAAATAGTGTCAAACAGAAGCTGATCTCTGACATATGTGCTCCTGATTTGCCGTATGTCCTCACTTTTAGTGCAATGTAGACCTACCATAGATACTACAAATTTCCATCGGTGAACTGTTAGCAAGTGTGACATGAATGCCAGTATTATACAGCTTCTATCAGTGATAGAAAATATTACTTATAATTGAAAAGTTGGCATTCAACCATGCACTCAGTAAGCAGGAGACGTTTGAAATGGAAATAACAGTAGAACTGTGCAGAAACATATGGAATAGCGGATAAAAGTGGTAGCATCGTGTGCCAGGAATACAATCTTTTATCCAATTGGTATGAAGAGAACCTGCTGCTTACATGAATCCTTATAGCTGTTACCAATCATCAACATGGGACATGGTTTAAAGACGAACTGCAGATAGTGACGTGGTACGAAACAAAGAGCGCTATAGCGTAAATTACATGGTAATGTGGTAATTTTAGTTTATAAACGGTCCCAATTGTTTTACACAAGAGTCACAGGTTATCTTGAAGCTATTTGAAACACCCCCCAATTAGATTATGATATTCTCAGCCGTCTAATAATTTAGGAGGGCATCTTTCTTAACCAAATGGCCTTGACCTAATGGATTGTGTGCTAACCCGTTTGACCATTAAGAGAGTTACTTAAATCGTGTTTTTGGCTGATCAATAATGCTACGTTCCAAGAATATAGGTTTTTGGATTAATCTAGGTAAAGTTCAAATTCTCTTTAAATACGAGTGGAGACAGTAATTACCATTATCGCTGAGTTCTATTCGCGGCTAAGTTCAACACAGGCAAAACGTATTGAAATTTCGTCACACGTTCTTGTTATAGTAAGCACGCGTCAGCCTCACTGCATTCTGTTGGCCGAAGGAATAGAAGCGAACGCATGATTTCAGCATCCTGTACTTGTAATTAATTCTTGGTAAAAATACTTGTCACAGTTCAATATAATTCAGTTTGCTGGGAGTCAATGCACGAAGATAGACACACACACTCATCCAGTACGATATTGCCTCCTCCCGCTTCTTCATAACAGCAAAACATACATTATTCACTACTCAACTGCATCTTGTAACAACCATACGTTTTACGGACTAGACGAATCTTCAGAAAATTGCCTCCAAAATTCAAGTGTGTCTTATACTGGAAGCTTACATAAAAATTCCAGTGTTTGATTTAAAATTCCCATCAGTTTCAAGCATGGCTATATATGCGACGCCGCGGGAAACATTTCTCTCTGGCACCACTAGATTCAACTGGCAGCAGAAGTGCACCGATGCGACAAACATAAGTTGCAGGAATTCACAATCTTGCTCACACTGTCTCCTTCCCGCCCAGCCATCATCAATCCAAAACACTGTCTAGCCTATGATGCGTCATTGTAGTCTACGGTGACAGTGAACCTGAACTGATAGTGGTTGTGTTATAGGTAACAATAAAACACTTCTGTTAATATATAGGTTCCTAACGAGAAACATAAAAGGTATTCATATGATGCCAGCTGTAAATTTTAAGTATCAGCAGATGCATAAGAACATGGAAACCGAGCACTTGAGTGGTATTTCGGCCCTCCACCAGCAGAAAAGAACCATTCGCGATTGGCAGGCCAGTAAAAATGAATGGAGCAAAATGAGCAAGACTAATTGTGCACATACAGAACTGAATGAAAAATGGCCAAAACTAAAAGATGTCGTGTTGAAATGGATTCAAGGACACTGTCTCTGGAATTGATACAAAAATGATGGACATGAAAAATCGCACAACACTGTTGTCATTTCATACTGTGCTGGCGGTAATAAGCTTAATCTAATGATAACTTTCAAGCGCAGAGCAATGCTAATACCTGTAATACTGCCAGGTGTTGTTTTTCACGTGCTTTCCAAGAGTTGGAGGACGAGGCTGGCATATGTATCAACAGATTTTGGGAGAGAAGGAAAGGTGCTTTATTGAAAGAGAGTTCCTATATTGTGCTAGATCAGTGTAGTAGCCATTTGAAAATTCTTTGAAAGAGAAACTGAGGTAGGGAAATAGAGAGCTTGCTGTTATTCTGGCAGAACTTACTTTACAATTGCAACCTCTTGATGTATCGAAAGCCGGCCGCGGTGGCCTAGCGGTTCTACGCGCTTCAGTACGGAACCCCGCGTCTGCTACGGTCGGAGGTTCGAATCCTGTCTCGGGCATGGATGTGTGTAATTTCCTTAGGTTAGTTAAATTAAAGTAGTTCTAAGTTCTAGGGGACTGATGACCTCAGATTTTAAGTCCCATAGTACTCACAGCCGTTTTTTGATGTATCGGTAAATAAACCACTTAAAGTGTATATGAGAAGGGAATGGGATAAATGGATGATAGATGAAACCCAACATGAATTCACGTCGAAGGGAGCTATAATACGATCTGAAATCAAGCAAGTGTGTCAGTGGATAATGCAGTCGTGGTCTCACGAGTGACAGAAAATACAACAGTAAAATTTTTGAGGAAGTACGGCATCAGAAACGCTCTCAATGGCAGTGAAGGCCACTTTGCATATGAAGAGGACAACGATGACGACGAAGAGGAAGAAAAAGAAGATAATTTTCATGGGTTTTAAATGTTAGTTTGATTTTATAGACTAAGATTTTTTAATCTGGTTTAGGACTCTAATAATAAAAATGATAAAAATTTAATTTTTTAACAAGCTGTTTGAAAATTAAGGTGCTTCTTATAGTCGTAGCGTCTCATACTGTGTAAAATAGAGTACTCATTGAGTGTACTCGTCACTTGAAAATCGAATACTGAGCTGTCCTAGACGTGTGCGAGTAAATTATGCTGATCTTCGAGTGAGGGTCCATGGATCCTTGACATATTCAACAACAAGTTTTTGAGAAATATCTTACAGTCCCCACGTCCCATGAGAAACATTTCACCAGCTCTGTAATACCCAGTGTTTCGATAAGATTGGACTGATGTCATAAGACTATATCTTCCACAAGAACGGAGATAAATAATCGTCATCTTCACGGAGTAAGCCAAACAGCCTCAGTCAGAAAAAATTTTTTCTTCGGAGGTCCCACACTTCGCTACCATTGGGCATGTATTTCATGGTTATTCTACACAGATGATTTGCTGATTTCTTTCTAAGTGGTTACACCAGTCTGACTACATCTTCTCTTAATTTGCTTTACAAATCGATAATCTGTAGCCTTTCCCTTACCTCTGCGTTAAAGATTCTGTCCATCTGTCTGCAGTTTTAAACTGCAGTGAAAAATTTCATATCAGTTGAAGTAATTTTCTTACATCAGCTGAGCAGAAATTCCTTTCTAGTTTTATACACTGCTGTACAAAACTTAAGGATAAGACAGATAAAGTACCATTGTATATTACTAATCGGCGGAAACAAATGAAAGTGCAGGAGCGTGTTGACAGAGGTCTTCCAGTTGCGCACAGGAAGTTGGATATTACGAAACACGAAGTAATGGTCCTCTGGCAAAGAGGCCATTCCCATGCAGTCGATGTGCCACAGTCAGCTACAGCAGCTTGCAAGATACCTCGTGTGGGGGGGGAGAAAGAGGTGCGAATTTTATTTACATTCTATAAATGAAATGCAAGGAGTGCCGTTTAACATATAAGTGGTTTATTCGGTGAAACTGCATTAAACTGCAGATGCAATAATTATTGAAATTTTATCAAATTCATTAAACATTCACTCACAAGTTATTCAAATAACGATAAACAAAAGGAAAAATTTTGTGTCGCCAGGTACAGTAGAAAATATCAAAAGAAAAAACCAACAACTAGAATTGAATTGACACCAAGAGCTCACAACAAGTGAATCATATAAGGTGCCTGCCCTGGTATTTGCCTTTTTACATGAGCATTATGTGACTTCATTCTAAATTAACATATAAATGAATTACACGAGGCAGGTTGACCTGGTTCAATAAATGAAGAAGGAATAAAAAAACAGCTGAACATATGACTCTCTTAGCGGGCAAACGGTGAATAGTATGCCTTGCGTCTTTATGAGCATCTAACACATTACAAAGAAATTGAAGGAAGCGAAAGAAGAAGGCGCAACTAGGAAAGCTGCCGTTTTCTGTATTACCATGTACATAGCGTGGTCGGCGTGGCGGTGGAGTCGGCTGATTGCGTGCGGCATCATTCACACTCTGCCGTCGACGGAGTTGATAGCGTCTAAGATGCCCTACGCTGAAAATAGTGGCCGAAACCTGCTACTGGAAGTTATCATTACTGGGCGACGGTGTGCGTCCATCTGCAAGTGCAAACCTACGTGAAACTGCATTAAACAAATCTCAAAACTATTCTAACAGTACTACCGTCATCGGACATGTAGTAAACTAAAATGTGATCCCGAGTTAAGCTCTTGATAAGGCGCACAGTGAGTGAAGCTCACCTACTTGGATCCAACAAACTTTGCTCTCAGTGCTGTTTGCAACGAATGTCAAGTGCATCGTCTCATGGCCGGCGATAAGAGAATCCTTGCGACTTACCGGAAGCAGTCAAGACTGAACTCCTGCCCCCTCAGAAGCAATATTGGGACTTCCAATGCTAGTGCGCTCCTCACACCTGGAGAGAGAGAGAGAGCCGGTCTTCCCCAGCGTCTTGTGTCCACCCTTCCGCAAATTACATAGCTCGTACTATTTTTCAAAGCGAACGTTAGATTCTTGCCAATGAAGAAGTCCCTTTCAAAATTTCCCCCCTCCTGGCCGTCGCATTCCGCGAGGAAAAGAGAGCGATACTCTGTGTGAGACGGAGTATACAAATAAGCCAGGAATTCTCGCTTTGAGTATTGCCGCTACGTTCCCAGGTGTTCCGCTCGCGGAAAATGGCCGAAATTCCCTGTGCCACTTGAGATCCTTGGACACCCAAGTGGTGCTGTTGCTATTTCACTTCCCGCTCTGTCCACGTTACCTAGAATCGTGACTAAACTGTTTTTCGCTCGACGTTTGTAGTTTCCGCTGCCTAGGGCACACGTGCGAAAGTCCACGGCTTCCCTTGGCACCGTGTTGATGTATGCAGCGTCTTGGCCTGTCGCTAATCCTCTGAGGGCCTGGCCTCTGTGAAGTGTGCGACACAGGCACGCGACCGCCGGTCGCCAGTGATCACTACCTGTGTCCACCTGGTCGCCGGGCTTCCCAGCTAGCAAAGCATCAGAAGAATTCCTTTCATAAACAAAGTGTACCAATTTTGCAAAGAGAAGAATCATAGCCCTTTACCGATGCTTAATGACACAATAACGCACCTCCATCACACTTCATGAATTGCAACAAACAAATGACTGATTTTAGAAGCAATTATCTCCTATAATTATAAACATAAAAAGCAGAGAGTGGTGTCGCCTGCTCTTCTTGGATGAGAGCAGACCCAGAGTATGATCCGGACGTGCCCTCATTTGGTGACAGGTGGGAACATGTAATGCAGCTTGGAATATGGATAGACATGATAGTTATTGTGGTCCATTTGTTATGGTGAGGAGAAACGTAGTGTTGCTGGGGAGTACTGAAATCGAGACCTCTGATCACATTACAATCACCATTCAGCTTTGTAGTGAAGTGTCACAACGAAGCTGAACGATGGTTGTAAATGTGTTCACCCCTGAAAAGACGCACGTAGGGAGCTGAGACTGCTGAACACGTTATATCAGCGTTGTGAAATGTCACAACAAAGCTGAACAGTGATTGTAGCGTACTCAGAAGTCTCGATTGCTCACGTGCGTCTTTTTAGTGGTGAATTCGCCACTGCCTTCATTTTTGTGGAGGATAATGTATGACCGCATGGAATAGCAAAGATAGAGGATCTCTTGGAACGATAGGATAATCGCCGAATGAACTGGACCGACCATTCCCTCCCCCTCCCCTACTCCGCACATGTGCCAATGGACACATGTGGGATGATTTGTACAGGCGTACTGCAGCTTGTCCACATGCAACAACGACCACCCAAGAGTTCTCAACTGTGATGGTGGAGGAATGCAACACCCTCACACAAGAACTCTTTACCAAGCTTGTGATCAGCTTGCAAACTCGCTGCAGGTCAGGCTTTGCTGTTTGTGGTGATCAGTCACACTTTTCAAAGAGCATGTTGCATCTTTCTAAAATATACAAGGGATCATCATGCATCATTGTGACTTCAGTGTAATTATCGTCTGTGAATAAAAGTGCCAGTTCACTTCGTCTAATTGTGTACTACTTTGTGTTACCTTGAGCACTACACTATAGCAATGCTTTCTGTTGTGGTACCAGATGCCAAAAGTGGCATATTGACACCAAATGTAGTGGATGGGAGCTAGGACGTGCCGTATTAAAACTCGGCGAGAACTTTCTAAACGATTTATTTGTTTCCACTACAGAACTCTGTTCACCTCAGTCTGCATCACAGGCCACGCAATGCTGAGGAAGCACCCCAGCGTCCTGTGCAACGCAAGGCTGTGTCGTGCTGGCCTTTTACGCCAGTGGAGTGCGTCATCATCAGGATGCCACAGTTGACTTGGCGATCTAGGTCCCTGCCAGCTCAACGCCGTTCGCTGTGAGATGCGGGCGGCGAGCTGCATCGTTCTCCCCGGTGTGGCTAAGAACATGGTGACAATGAGCAACTGCTATCCGGCGTCTGAACCTGTGGCCCTTGCCCTGGAAGTCTCCGCCGTGTGTTGGCAGCTGAGGTGACTGCCTGCGGTAGCCAGCCAAAGAGTGGCCCGCCCTGGTTGGCTGCAGACTCTGCGTCGGCCTCAGAGCATCGAAACAACGACCTGCTGCGGACTGGGATACTGTCGCCCCATCTGTTGCTGTGTGTAGCCTGATGGTGTGACACGCCTCTCCCTGAGAGCTGCCACACTCGAATGCCCCGCGTTGGCCTCAGAGGGTCGAACTAGTGACCCGCCGTGGACTGGAATGATGGTGCCCCATCTTCTTTGCATGTAGCCGGTGGTGGGACATGCCCCACTGTCCAGGAGAGCGGTTACACTTCAATGAATCTCGTTAGAAAAAGGCACCTATTTATACTTGGCTATGCGCCTCTGTTTTGCCAAGAGCACCGGCTAACGCCATGTAAACGTAACACATAGGTCGGCTAGTGGTCCACTTCTGCATGTGACTGGCGCCATGGAAACTACTGTGTGCGCCCTCTCCGGCAGTTCTACGCCCCTGTGGCCTCTATTTGCCTTTGCAACTGCTGGTATATGTAACTTAACTGCAATCCAGCCCATATCTGGTTGTAATACGTGCTCCGAACATCGTACGAAACTAACTTTACCTATCCTAAATGGTGATGTCGCTACATTTCTATGTCTGTTCCAAGTTTTACGAAGGTGTGTTTCTTGGCAGTGACACATCAAGCGGAAGTTGGTTACTTCCTTAAGTTTTGCACACCAGTGTGTTTTTGAGTGCTGTGGATTTTTTCACTTATATCTTTAAATTGACAAAGTTTTTTTTGGTATGAAGTCATCTATTTTGAGCGATATTTCACATCCAAGATAGTGAAACCAATAATTTGGCATTAATCTCAGTTCTGAATCATAACTTGTTTTTGCCTCAGACTGACATAATTTTTTATTTCTGTAGAGATGTTATCATTGCAAATTTTTCAACTATATGTATTTCTAAGAATCTATAGCTCCCTGTGTAAATAGTCTCCTGTCTTAAATGAATTCGCAATTGCGAATAACGACAACAATCAGCTGTAGAATAGAATGACAACTATGAAAATTTGTGCCGCACTGGGACGCGAACCCAAATTTCCCGCTTATCGCGAGCGCTCGCCTTAGGTTTTTTTTTCAGTATGTGCTGTAAACATGAAGAAGACAAAAAATATTTCCACATCCAGCGGTATACGAACCTACGCCTTTTGTCACGGCCGATTTTCTCTTTTTACATAGCCCTTATTTTTTCAAAAATATTTATTTTGCTCTACCACTTCTTTTCCGCCACCGGACAGGCAAGGGAAAACTGCAAAAAAAAAAAAATTCTACTGGCCACCACCACTTCTGTCCTAACAAAAAAAATAATAATAATAAAATGCACCTCTTCAGAGGTTGACACCAACCTATGCCCGAAAACAACTAACCTATTAGTACAAGTGTGAGAAGAACATATTAGCGATGAAAATGAAAGTAGTTGTGTATGAACTTTTGTTCTTCAGTCTATTTATTGCATTTTTCCTTTTTTGTGTTTTTTTGTATATTTTTATTTTCATTTACTTATTTTTTTTTTTATTTTTTGATTAAATTTTCTGTGTACCATAATTCCAGGAGTCCCTAGCGCCTTCCGATCCAAATTTGTCTTCTCGAAAATTTAGTGGAGATTCAGTTTGCAGTGAGTTGACAACATCATGTCGGCAAAAAAGTATCAGCATCTCAAGGGTTGGGCGTTCCAGCTGGAATACGAGTCATGAAAGGCGTTCCGTAGAAAATTGAGAAAGAACTGCTCATATCTTGGGTTGCGAATAAGTGCACAGTGTCGATCGTTAAGATACGCCCAATAATCTAGTTCTGATTTCTCGTCCGGGCCAAAAAGGTAGCGGACCGTATGACTGTGTATCCAATTCACAGCGTTAGTTTTTGTTGACTGGCAATGAATAACACCAAGGAATAAAAGCATCAGGAAATAGATCTGGGCAGGTCCTGTCAGCTAAGGGAAGTCAAGATATGCTGCGCGATTCACCAGACGTCGGACGAGGGGCCACATAACGATCGATGAGCGTCTGTGTCATTTACACCACAGTAGAGACAGAGGGGTGTGTCAGCGAGGCGGAAGCGATGCAAACGAAACTGGTTGACCTGTTTGCCATTGGCGGTGATATACCAAGTGAACTGGACGCTGGGGCAGAGATAACCAGCATGCACCCCTTTCCACATTGACACCATATGATCTGGGGAAACTTGTGTTCGATGGGCTTGGGGGACACTCCTGAGAGAAAGGAGTGCTAGTTCTACAAGGTTCGCAGGAGAGCTTCTGTAAAGTTTGGAAGGCAGGATACGAGGTACTGGCAGAAGTAAAGCTGTGAGGGCGGGGCGTGAGTCGTGCATGGGTAGCTCAGTTGCTCAGTAGCTCAGTAGCTCAGCGTGCTCAGTCAGTGAGCTGGGTACTCTCGGTAATAAAAAAAACTGAGTGAAGGGATAAACAACGAACTTCAACGGATGTCATGTGGCGTCGGCTACGACAAAACGAAATGAACTATAAGGAACAGAACACAAAAGAAAAAAAAATAGAACACGAACGCGAAAAGCAACGGTCACGAGTTAGAGTCTCGGTCCGGCACAGAGTTTTAATCTTCCAGGAAGTTTCAGTCATAAAGTGGTTTGAAACATCGGATTTTCTCCCATTTATACTGTTTAGGTGTTATTGATGGTAACACCCAGCTTGCGTGTATTGTTTGCAGTGGTAATGTCATGCGATAATATCAAAAATAACATGTGTGTATTTTATTTGTTTCCAGGTGCGTCGCGCTTCAGCCAACTGGCTGCAATGTATAGACATTTATGTTATGTCATTTGTCGTTGTATTTTGTTTGTATTGTAACGACACTGCTCGTTCACGACGTTGCCATTAGTGAAGCTTCTTTGTTGTAGATATCCTATCTTACGTGCCCATTACATAATAAATGTAGATAGTGTAAATTGTGTGTACTTTTAAGAGAGAACTGTTATTAGGGATCACTCCATGATAACTATGGCGGAAGCGCGCTTAGTAGCACAACAGATTACTAGTTGTAACAGTATAGAAATGGCAGATACATTGAGTAACGAAGAAAGCCTATGGGGTGAGAAATAGCTAGCTTTGTTAGCAGCGCAAGGCTCGGGTGAAGAGAACACCGATCCAAAGGTACTTTTGGAGGTTGATAGACACAGTTAGGCCTGTGGTGGGCAATCTGATAGTGAAGATGAGGAACAGATATACACTGAGGAAAACGTAAAGATACAGGACTATAATGTGTGTAGTCCAAGTGAATGCGGAACAACTAAGAATCGTTGTAGATCGCAGTCAGTGACATCGTAACAAGGCAGCTTATAAGGGGCGCGCGGTGATGACTTTCTTGGAAAGCGAAAAAGGGAAAGGTCACTTAAGAGTAGAAGAACAGAAAGGCACAATAGGAGAGAAGATTTAGGTAACACAAATTTGTTGGATTCCTAGCCTACCTGAAAGCAATGCGAAGTGAAATGGGAAGTAAAATTCAGAAGGTCACCTCGGAAATGGGAAATAAAATTCAGGACGTCAGCTCTGAATTGGGAAGCCAAATAAAACGGGGGAATGATGAAGTACGCTCTGAAATGGGGAGTAAAATTCAAAACGTTAGTGCCGAAACGGAAGTAAAATTCAAAACCTTAGTGTCGAGATTCAGTCGATAAAACATGAAACGAGGGGAATGAAAAATCTGATAGTGATGCTCCGATAAAAATTGGAACGAGAGATTGCGGAGGTCAGAAGAACAGCGAATGAGGCGCTATTAGTAGTGGGGAGGGCAAAGTGGACTGCTCTTGAAACATTAAAGAAGACAGAAAACATGACAAAGGTAGGTAGAGCTGCATTAACGAAGTTGCAGAGGCGCGTGAAACAAGCAGAAATAACGGAGCTACAAAAGACAGAAATTGAGCCAAACAAGGCACTGACCGCGGAGTAGAAGAGAGGGTGCCCAAGGTAATGGTAGACAGGAAATGTTATCGCCAATTGAGAATGTGGTAGGCCGAGCGGGAAGAAATTCTAACGAAATTTTCTGTTTTAAGCATTTTATCTGTGTACGAAAATTCCAGCATTACAAAGACTATGGCAATGTTTTAGACGCAGAAATTTTTATTCGACAATCTGATTTATCATTACCTCCTCACAGGCCTCTGATGTACAAACTGGACTTAGTATGTTCACATATCGAGGGAACATCGACTGAATGCATGCAGATCTTTCCAAAAACGTGCACGTCATAGGAAGAGTTTCGTGACGCATTTTTAAACAAATACTGGTCTAAGGAGACACGGGACAAGAACAAACCGGAAATAATGTTAATCAGTGGCTTGGAGAGTTCAACGATCTGTAGTCAGGAAGCATTTCGAAAACCTGACCAAGAAAAATCAGTATTTTATCCATGCACACCGGCTGAAATCATAATATTGTGTTTCATGAAGTTTCCAATTTCATATCAGAAAAACGCTCGTCGGCCGATGTGGAAGTGATGTTGAAGGATTCAAAGGTATCCTAAGAGAGATGGAGTTCGCTTCCAACGAGCATCAGGCACGAGAGAAACGTAGGCAGAGAGATGTGCAAAGTGAAAGAAGGGAGAACAGCAGAGGGAATAATAGAGGCCATAATTGTCAAAAAATGTAAATCGGCTACCTCACCAAAACATGGGCCATAGATATCGTATTGGGAACAATGCATAGTGGAAGAACAATGGCAGAGAATATAGGCAACAAAATGAACGCAGATGGGAGCCACAAAGTAATGGCGCAGCATGGGGCGACAACAGAGAAACTCGTCAACCGTCTGACCAAGGATATGGTGGAACGAATTACAACAGGAATCGGGAACAATCAGTTAAAATCAGACCACCTAATCCTGGGAGCGTACTGCAAAATGACATAGAATAAGTAGGAAGAATTAAAGAAGCTTGTATGGCGAAAGTATTGTATATTGTATATAGTTAGCAATTAAATTATTACACTGAAGGGATATGTAGATTTATCAATATTTTCTGTGGTATTATCGTGTAAAAGAGGTGGTACAGTACTTAAAAGAGTAGGATGTCGAGAATGAGACAATTATTGTATGTTTTCTTGTGTAGGCTATAAGTATGAGCACAGCAAGCTGAGCGTACAATTTAAAAGATTGTTTGGAGTTTAAGATGTGCTGTCTGTCCGTGAAGGAGTAAAGTAAAAATGACAAACGAGGTGGAGCCCCTCCACGCCCAAACCGCCATGATGGCCAACTCAAAAGGTCTACTGCGACCTCTGCATAAGGGTTAGTATTCACTAAAGTGAGATGTCGCAGGATGTGGATACTGCGATGTTTGCGTACGTCTGTTTAAGGTTAACCATTAATATGTACTCATCTGGAGATAGATTGGGTCGAAAGTCGAACAAAGGGTAGCAGTTCGAACGGCAGAGGGAGAAAAGTGCTAAGGCAAGCGCCGAGGGAAAGAAACCTCGGTGATAGTTAGGTCGGGTGGTAAGAATAGTAGCTGATGTATTTCTGACTGCGACAGTTCATGCAAGGGTAGGTTATGTTAATAGCAGGTATCGTGCATGAACATACCGTGTCAGTTCCATGGTCGTTATAATAAAAGGAGTCTGGTGTGGCCATGCAGTGCGTTGCCTCTGCTGTGCCGTGTCGTCAGTGACTTGGCATTGTTTCATCAGGCTGGTAATGATGTGGAATGTATTAGTAGAGAATGTCTGCGTTTTTAGAAGATTTTAAAACTACTTCAAGAAATGTGTGTCTTTTCCATTTTTACCAATGGGGTCACATATGAGTGACATGCTAGTAGTGGTCTGCAGCGACATGTAAGTCTATCGTCCAAGTATGATTTGTGTCCATTCTGAGAAACGAGAGTTCACTAGGTGGCCTGTTCCACATGGCTACGCCAGAGCGCACCGTTATTTGTGTATGGACGTGTTATATTTATGCTGATCAGAGAAGGGGAAGACTTGTGTACATTGTGGTCAGCTCTGTAATACACCATATGAGCACAACTAAATATTGTTTGAGTGTCTTAGCGTCATGAAATTGACGTGTAATAAGGGGATATCGGCACAAAAGAAAATTAAAAGAAGGAATGTAGGAAATGATATACATTCAAAACTTATGATATTGTTGGTAATACATAAGGGCATGTCAGTCTTGTTGATAGGCAATAACTTTCTGTAATGTACTAAAATCTTTACATTTGCAAGTACTACTAGTAAAATAACATGTAACTTTACTAACATAAAAGAAAGAGTTAACGACAGATACAGGTAACAGCAGCAGTTCCGGAAAAAGGACAACGACAGAGAAGGTATTACTGAGTAAAAACCTGAAAGGAGGTTTGTGACAGTGTGATTAAACAAAGCATCAATAATTTAGTACTAAACTTGCTATGTACTTTATGATTGCCCGCAGGAAGCACACCGAAGCATGAAATGAAGAAGAGGCCCGCCTAATCATTCATTCTCGTATGTTTTGTGCAGGCATGCACTGTATTGTTCACAGATGTTCACAACGACATCCACAACAAAACCAAGAGCCATGAGATCGGACGATCTTGTGATACCCAACGACAGTGTAATACTTTTAACAGGGTTGTAGTTAGACTAATATAAACATCCTACTGGCAAGTAATTTGACAAGTAGTTTAACAAATTCTATTTGCAGTTATTAACATTGGGATCTGGTGATATTCAAAATTCCACTGTTATGTATATTTTTTCATCGGTACACAGGTGGCAACAGATAGTTAATAATTACATTACATAGGTTGAGTAATATGATCTTTTATAATTAAAATTATCTTTGGACATGATATTTTGATCGCAATAATAAGAGTAAATAAGTGAGCATTAGGCTGACTGTACAACTACAACAATAATAATGTAAAGATAAATGCCCTCACTGGTGAGTGCACCTTAAGAAAAATTATATTTCATAACTTAAACATGTCAAAGATTTTGTGTTATATATTGTATGGTATTTATGTAAATCAGAAACTAATTGATTGTATTAGTCAGTATAGGATTTCCAAAAAAAATCTTTTGCGTGTCACACTGGAAGCAACAATGAGATGTTCAGATGAAATGGGAGTCTAACGGCACGGCTGCAGAGAAAAGCAGAAGCAAGGGACGCTGTTGCTAAGCAAAAGCCATGACACGGACAGGGGCAAACAGCAGGCCTATTCAAATGCGGCTACCTGAAGTCCTCGGGTAGTTGGCAATGACAGAGCAGGTAGCAAAGAGCCATCTGCAGCAGCCCTGCTGGATCGGATCAAGATGGGTGTTTACGTAGCTACTAACGACATTTCTCCATGGTTGTACTACACGATGGAGACGAGATAAACAAATTGCACACATGATGCAAACAGTTAAACCTGCAGCACAGCTACTAATATCTGTATGTAAATGTGGACTCTATTCTTCCTTCTGTTGTTCTCTGCCAGATAGTGACTGACAAACATCATAATCTGTAGCAGTCAGTCACCTAGCATTGACTTCTGAGCAATCTGAGTCACACACAACGACTCAAGTTCCATGTACAATGTCACCAAACAATTACTGGTATCCTTATCCAAAATACAACATTTATATCAAAAGAAAGAAGTGATATGAACAACAGAAAAGTAGGAATACAAACACAGTGAAAAGAAGAAACCTGAAGAACTGAAGACTAGATATCATTACACTTCCCTTAGCTGATGCAGAAGAATTTTAGGTTACCTATAAAGATCCTACCTAACTGTACCTCCCTCATAATGTGTGCAAAGTCGTTGAAAACCTGGCTGTTTCAGAACGTACACCCACTTCCTTGCTGTATATTCTGAGGATCTATATCTACATCTACATCCATACTCCACAAGCCACCTGACGGAGTGTGGTGGAGGGTACCTTGGGTACTTCCATCGGAAAGGTCGGGGAAGAAGGCCAGTGTTCACTCTGTCTGCTTGCCGAGGGGTCTCATCAGAGATGTGGAGAAGGCCCTACCGGCGGCGATAGAGAGCACTGGGTGCACCCGACTGCAAACTGTTGCTCATATCGGCACCAATGACTCCTGCCGTCTGGATTCAGAGGTCATCCTCAGTTCGTACAGGTGATTGGCGGAGTTGGTGAAGGCGGAAAGCCTCGCTCGCGGGGTGGAATCAGAGCTAACTATTTGTAGTATCGTTCCCAGAACCGATCGCGGTCCTCTGGTTTGGAGCCGAGTGAAAGGCTTAAACCAGAGGCTCAGACGATTCTGCGGAGAGCTGGGCTGCAAATTTCTCGACCTCTGCTATCGGGTGGAGAAATGTAGGGTCCCCCTGAATAGGTCAGGCGTGCACTACACGCCGGAAGCGGCTACGAGGGTAGCGGAGTATGTGTGGAGTGCACATGGGGTTTTTTCAGGTTAGAGAATTCCCTCCCTAAGCCCGACAAGGCGCCTCCTGAGACGCGGCAAGGCAGGAGTAGGTAAAATGCAACAGGGAATAACAATATTAATGTGCTAATAGTAAACTGCAGGAGCGTCTATAGAAGGTCCCAGAACTGCTCTCATTAATAAACGGTCACAACACCCATATAGTACTATGGACAGAACGTTGGCTGAAACCACATGTAAACAGTAATGAAATCCTAAACTCAGATTGGAATGTATACCGCAGAGACAGGCCGGACAGTGAAGGGGGAGGCGTGTTTATAGCGATAAAAAGTGCAATAGTATCGAAGGAAATTGACGGAGATTCGAACTGTGAAATGATTTGGGTGAAGGTCACGGTTAAAGCAGGCTCAGACATGGTAATTGGATGTCTCCATAGGTCCCCGGGTTCAGCAGCTGTTGTGGCTCAGCACCTGAAGAATAATTTGGAAAATATTTCGAGTAGATTTCCCCACCATGTTATAGTTCTAGGTGGAGATTTTAAATTGCCGGATATAGACTGGGAGACTCAAACGTTCATAACAGGTGGCAGGGACAAAGAATCGAGTGAAATATTTTTAAGTGCTTTATCTGAAAACTACCTTGAGCAGTTAAACAGAGAACCGACTCGTGGCGATAACATATTAGACCTTCTTGTGACAAACAGACCCGAACTATTTGACTCAGTTAATGCAGAACAAGGAATCAGCGATCATAAAGCGGTTACTGCATCGATGATTTCAGCCGTAAATAGAAATATTAAAAAATGTAGGAAGATTTTTCTGTTTAGCAAAAGTGACAAAAAGCAGATTACAGAGTTCCTGACGGCTCAACACAAAAGTTTTGTCTCAAGTACAGATAGTGTTGAGGATCAGTGGACAAAGTTCAAAAAAATAGTACAATATGCGTCAGATGAGTATGTGCCAAGCAAGATTGTAAGAGATGGGAAGAGCCACCGTGGTACAACAACCGCGTTAGAAAACTGCTGCAGAAGCAAAGGGAACTTCACAGCAAACATAAACATAGCCAAAGCCTAGCAGACAAACAAAAATTACGCGAAGCGAAATGTAGTGTGAGGAGGGCTATGCGAGAGGCTTTCAATGAATTCGAAAGTAAAGTTGTATGTACTGACTTGGCAGAAAATCCTAAGAAATTTTGGTCCTATGTCAAAGCGGTAGGTGGATCAAAACAAAATGTCCAGACACTCTGTGTCCAAAATGGTTCTGAAACAATGACAGACTAAAGGCCGAAATACTAAATGTCTTCTTCCAAAGCTGTTTCATAGAGGAAGACTGCACTCTGCTTCCTTCTCTACATTGTCGCATAGTTGACAAAATGGTACATATCAAAATAAACGACAGAGGGATAGAGAAACAATTAAAATCGCTCGAAAGAGGAAAGGCCGCTGGTCCTGATGGGATACCAGTTCGATTTTACACAGAGTACGCGAAGGAACTTGCCCCCCTTCTTGCAGCGGTGTACCGTAGGTCTCTAGAAGAGCGAAGCGTTCCAAAGGATTGGAAAAGGGCATAGGTCTTCCCCGTTTTCAAGAAGGGACGTCGAGCAAATGTGCAGAACTATAGACCTATATCTCTAACGTCGATCAGTTGTAGAATTTTGGAACACTTATTATGTTCGAGTATAAAATCTTTTCTGGAGACTAGAAATCTACTCTGTAGGAATTAGCATGGGTTTCGAAAAAGACGATCGTGTGAAACCCAGCTATCGCTATTCGTCCATGAGACTCAGAGGGCCATAGACACGGCTTCCAGGTAGTTGCCGTGTTACTTGACTCCTGCAAGGCGTTTGATACAGTTCCCCACAGTCGTTTAACGGACAAAGTAAGAGCATATGGACTATTAGACCAATTGTGTGATTGGATTGAAGAGTTCCTAGATATCAGAACGCAGCGTGTCATGGAGAGAAGTCTTCCGAAGTAAGAGTGATTTCAAGTGAGCCGCAGGGGAGTATCGTGGGACCTTTGCAATTCACAATATATGTAAATAACCTTGTGGATAACATCGGAAGTTCATTGATGCTTTTTGCGGATGATGCTGTAGTATATCGAGAGGTTTTAATAATGGAAAAGTGTACTGAAATTCGGGAAGATCTGCAACGAATTGATGCATGATGCATGGTGCAGGGAATGGCAGTTCAGTCTAAATGTAGACAAGTGAAATGCGCTGCGAATATATAGAAAGAAAGATTCTTTATCATTTAGCCACAATATAGAAGATCAGCACCAGGAACCAGTTAATTCCATAAATTATCTTGGAGGAGGCATTAGGAGTGATATAAATTGGAATGACCATATAAAATTAATCGTCGGTAAAGCAGATGCCAGACTGAGATTCATAGGAAGAATGCTAAGGAAATGCAATCCGAAAACAAAGGAAGAGGTTACAGTACACTTGTTCGCCCACTGCTTGAATACTGCTCACTTGTGTGGTATCCATACCAGATGGGGTTGATAGAAGAGATAGAGAAGATGCAATGGAGAGAAGCACGCTTCATTACAGGATCATCTCGTAATCGCAAAAGCGTTACGGAGATGACGGATAAACCCAGTGGAAGACTCTACAAGAGATTTGTATTTCGGCCATTAGTCTGTCATCCTCTCTTTCAGTACCATTTTGGTCACAGAGTGTCTGGACATTTTGTTTTGATCCACCTACCACTTTGACATAAGACCAAAATTTCTTAGGATTTTCTGCCAAGTCAGTACATAGAACTTTACTTTCGAATTCATTGAAAGCCTCTCGCATAGCCCTCCTCACACTACATTTCGCTTCGCGTAATTTTTGTTTTTCTGCAAGGTTTTGGCTATGTTTATGTTTGCTGTGAAGTTCCCTTTGCTTCTGCAGCAGTTTTCTAACTCGGTTGTTGTACCACGGTGGCTCTTTCCCATCTCTTACGATCTTGCTTGGCACATACTCATCTAACGCATATTGTACTATTTTTTTGAACTTTGTCCACTGATCCTCAACACTATCTGTACTTGAGACAAAACTTTTGTGTTGAGTCGTCAGAAACTCTGTAATCTGCTTTTTGTCACTTTTGCTAAACAGAAAAATCTTCCTACCTTTTTTAATATTTCTATTTACGGCTGAAATCATCGATGCAGTAACCGCTTTATGATCGCTGATTCCTTGTTCTGCATTAACTGATTCAAATAGTTCCGGTCTGTTTGTCACAAGAAGGTCTAATATGTTATCGCCACGAGTCGGTTCTCTGTTTAACTGCTCAAGGTAGTTTTCAGATAAAGCACTTAAAAATATTTCACTCGATTCTTTGTCCCTGCCACCTGTTATGAACGTTTGAGTCTCCCAGTCTATATCCGGCAAATTAAAATCTCCACCTAGAACTATAACATGGTGGGGAAATCTACTCGAAATATTTTCCAAATTATTCTTCAGGTGCTGAGCCACAACAGCTGCTGAACCCGGGGACCTATGGAGACATCCAATTACCATGTCTGAGCCTGCTTTAACCGTGACCTTCACCCAAATCATTTCACAGTTCGAATCTCTGTCAATTTCCTTCGATACTATTGCACTTTTTATCGGTATAAACACGCCTCCCCCTTCACTGTCCGGCCTGTCTCTGCGGTATACATTCCAATCTGAGTTTAGGATTTCATTATTGTTTACATGTGGTTTCAGCCAACGTTCTGTCCCTAGTACTATATGGGTGTTGTGACCGTTTATTAATGAGAGCAGTTCTGGGACCTTCTATAGACGCTCCTGCAGTTTACTATTAGCACATTAATATTGTTATTCCCTGTTGCATTTTACCTACTCCTGCCTTGCCGCGTCTTTCTTTCTATATATTCGCAGCGCATTTCACTTGTCTACATTTAGACTGATCTGCCATTCCCTGCACCATGCATCATGCATCAATTCGTTGCAGATCTTCCCGAATTTCGGTACACTTTTCCATTATTAAAACCTCTCGATATACTACAGCATCATCCGCAAAAAGCATCAATGAACTTCCGATGTTATCCACAAGGTTATTTACATATATTGTGAATTGCAAAGGTCCCACGATACTCCCCTGCGGCTCACTTGAAATCACTCTTACTTCGGAAGACTTCTCTCCATGACACGCTGCGTTCTGATATCTAGGAACTCTTCAATCCAATCACACAATTGGTCTAATAGTCCATATGCTCTTACTTTGTCCATTAAACGACTGTGGGGAACTGTATCAAACGCTTTGCAGGAGTCAAGAAACACGGCATCTACCTGGAACCCGTGTCTATGGCCCTCTGAGTCTCGTGGACGAATAGCGATAGCTGGGTTTCACACAGATTCCTACAGAGTAGATTTCATGCCTGCAGTATAGTCCTTATACTCGAACATAATACGTGTTCCAATATTCTACAACTGATCGACGTTAGAGATATAGGTCTATAGTTCTGCACATCTGTTCGACGTCCCTTCTTGGAAACTGGGATGACCTGTGCCCTTTTCCCATATTTTGGAACGCTATGCTCTTCTAGAGACCCACGGTGCACCGCTAAAGAAGGGGGACAAGTTCCTTCGCGTACTGTGTGTAAAATCGAACTGGTATCCCATCAGGTCCAGCGGCCTTTCCTCTTTTGAGCGATTTTAATTGTTTTATGTCCCTCTGTCATCTATTCCGATATCTACCATTTTGTCATCTGTGCGTCAATCTAGAGACCGAACTACAGTGCCGTCTTCCTCTGTGAAACAGCTTTGGAAAAAGACATTTAATATTTCGGCTTTAGTGTGTCATTCTCTGTGTCAGTACCATTTTGGTCACAGAGTTTCTGGACATTTTGTTTTGATCCACTTACCGCTTTGACATAAGACCAAAATTTCTTAGGATTTTCTGCCAAGTCAGTACACAGAACTTTACTTGCGAATTCATTGAACGCCTCTGGCATAGCCCTCCTCACACTACATTTCACTTCGTATAATTTTTGTTTGTCTGCAAGGTTTTGGCTATGTTTATGTTTACTGTGAAGTTCCCTTTGCTTTCCTAGCAGTTTTCTAACTCGGTGTCTCTTTTCCATCTCTTACGATCTTGCTAGGCACATACTCATCTAATGCATAATGTATAAAGGTTTTGAACTTTGTCCACTGATCGTCAACACTATCTGTACTTGAGATAAAACTTTTGTGTTGAGCTGTCAAGTACTCTGAAACCTGAGTTTTGTCACTTTCGCTAAAAAGAAATATCTTCCTACCTTTTTCAATATTTCTATTTACAGCTGAAATCATAGATGCTGTTACCGCTTTATGATCGCTGATTCTCTTTCCTGCGTTAACTGTTTCAAATAGTTCAGGTCTGTTTGTCACCAGAAGGACTAACTTGTTATTGCGACCAGTCAGTTCACTGTTTAACAGCTCAAGGTAGGTTTCAGATAATGCACTCAGGAAAATTTCACAGGATTCTTTGTCCCTGCTACCCGTTTTAAACGTTTGAGTCTTTCAGTCCATATCTGGTAGATTAAAATATCCACCCAGAATTATATCATGGTCGGGAAGCCTACTCGAAATATTTTCCAAATTTTCCTTCAGGTGTTCTGCCACAACAGATGCTGAGCCAGAGGGCCTATAGAGACATCCAGTTACCATGTTTGAGCCTGCTTTAACCGTGACATTCTCACAAATTATTTCACATTTTGGATCTCCGTCAATTTCCTTGGATAGTATTGCACATTTTTTCGTTATAAATACGCCTCCTATTTCACTGTCCATCCTGTCTCTGTGGTATATATTCCAACCTGAGTTTAGAATTCCATTACTGTTTACATCTGGTTTCAGCCAATTTTCCGTCCCTAGTACTATGCACGCATTGTGACCGTTTATTAATGAGAGCAGTTCTTGGACCTTTCCATAGACGCTCCTGCAGTCAGGATCTTCCACATCATCAACTCTGAGAGAGACTTGTAACCTGATGGGATGAACAATGGGCTGAGGGTCCAAAGATAGACTTGAAAAGCCACCATGACCGATTTCAAACAGCTGTTGAACCAATCTTTGCCTCCTAAACTTCACAAAAAATTAATAGCTTCCATCCCATACAGAAATGAAGATAAAAGTGTATTGTGAAATTGAAATCAGTGTGTGACTCTTGATAAAAAAAAACTGTATAATTTAATGAATATTCAACAGTTACACCAACAAAATAACAGTTTCCAATGTATTTATCATTTTTCTTAACGTCTTGTACTTATTTTTCAGGGAAATATTAAGAAAATATTTGTATATTTATTCGTATAAAAATTATTGTTTGCCTTTCTCTTTGCTAACGGGTCAATATGCTTCAACGTTTTTAAATATTTGTGTATTTATTTATGTAAAAATCATTGTTCGTCACTTTATTTGATAATGATGATATGGGTTTTAACATGTTTAATAGATTACATTTTATATACTGTAAACAGGAAGATTAGTTAAAATTGTGATCCATCCCAACTCTTACTGCAAATAATAGTTGTCAAACTAAATGTACATGCAGTTTGTAAAATAACGCTTTAGAACATAAGATTTTGGAAATGTATACACGTTAGGGAAACACTAGACTTGGACAGTCACTTTGAGAAATGACATCTTTTTTGTGCAAGGCACGAGCATAAATGTAACCAAGTAAAATTATGCAGGATGTTCCACAGAATTTTATATAATTGTATAACGACAAATAGATAACCACTAGAATAATGGATGTAACTGCTTGTTTTGCACATTAATGGCTATATGAGGCACATGTAATTTATTGGAAAATCACTTTGAAAAGATTAGTATACTTCAATATTTTTTGCCTCGACCTATGTCTTACGGATGGATTAATGACAGAGTGCATGGGCCTTAAGTCTAAAAGAAAGATAGGAACTGCCATTATTGAAAGAGCATAAAAGTTTTCTAATGTAAGCTAAATTTCTTTTGATAACATGGATTATTTTGAGTGTTATTATATATTCCAATTTTCATGTCTCGAAAAACTGGTCCAAACATAGGGAGCATACAGATTAAATAATAAAAATGTAGTAAATAAATGTATGGCAGTTAGCCCATGAATTAGTGCAGAATGACTGCAGAAGAACATATCATGATTCAACTGTTCCTCTGACCTCGTATTCTTATTAGTTTGCTTGTACAGACAATTGATGGTTACAGTATTTTGTACCGGATGAGGTAACACTATAAGAACTACACCATCTTAGTACAGAATACTTCATTAGGTGGGGGTCTTGTAATGTGGCCTTAAATTCGCACATTACAAGCACTCGTCTACATACTTTGTCATGATTTAAAACTTGAACTGGGTGCACCATATATATATATATATATATATATATATATATATATATATATATATATATATATATATATATATATATGAATACTTAAAGCAGACTGACATTGTCGTGTACACCTTGTAAATGGTTGTTAACGCTTATTGCATGAGAGGTGAGGGAGTGTCTCTATTATCAAAATGCCGAAACGAATGATTGCTTATACTAGTAAGGGTTCGAACGCCAGTGGAAATGAAATGGCAGGCGTAACTCACTCCTTGGGTGGAAAATACCACACAGGTGTGTTGGTCCTGCTTGTTACAGGAAGTAGCCAAGAAGGACGGTCGGGGCATCTGAGCGCTGACGTACAATACAGCTGCGGCCAGCCGGTTTTGTAGTAGGACCGGAAGGATAACCGGATAATACTTCTGAAACTGTGAAAATCTTGGACGCCACAAAAAGGAACGAGGAAGCGTTACCTCAGAAATCACACGGGCTGGGTTATTGCCAAGGCTTTTTACTCTGAGGAGTGTACCAGTGTACGAATTCCTAATTAACAAGGACAGGTATTTCCTCGCAAGCTTTCCACCCTGGATGGCAAAAGACTAAAATATGGTTGGTTAGTGTTTCGAAGAATCTATAGAGAGGGAGAATATTCCATGGTTTCGAGAATATGATTCACTTTCTGCAGTTATGAGGGAGGGAAGCAGAGCTTTGTTTGGAAGCTAGCGATGGAGAGAAAGTGGTATTCCATTCTGAGCCCCCAATTTTGAAGGTCACTCAGTGTCAGCCTTTGTTGCTACAGATGGACTTTCTGTCTTTGCTCTCAGGAGATTTTATAGTTTGAACGGTTAGGCACTGTACTGTTGTGAACTTCTACGATTCTGGACTTCGCCTCCGGGTAGGGAGTCGTCTTTCAGTACTCAGCGTTCAGTGACTGAGAGCACTTCTTACGCTTATGCTTACGTAGAGATGTTATCTCAATTCCCCCTTGTGGCTGGGAGTTCGCGTTGCTTGTCAGTAGAATACAGGCAGGAGAAGACATTATTAGATTTTACTAGTCACAGGACCGCCTTCTGCCGTTGTAGTATTTGAAAAAGCTTTTTTTTTTTTCGTGGCTGGAGTTCTTCCATCGTCGCAGACATGTACAAGAACCGTGAAATGTTCAAATGTGTGTGAAATCTTATCGGACTTAACTGCTAAGATCATCAATCCCTAAGCTTATACACTACTTAACCTAAATTATCCTAAGGACAAACACACACACCCATGCCCGAGGGAGGACTCGAACCTCCGCCGGGACCAGCCGCACAGTCCATGACTATAGCGCTTAGAGCGCACGGCTAATCCCGCGCGGCCACGAACCATCATTCCGACGCACAGGACGCAATGCATACAGTGATATTGCTAATTGCTTTGCCATATTATGGCTATAAAGCTAAACAGCTGTGATAACATATATTTTATTTCCACTGAATTTGCACTGTAAATCAGCTTTGAAAGTAGTGTCTTCTAATATTTGGTACGTAGATGATATCAGTCATCTCGCGTTTTTTATATTAGATTGCGAAGCAAAAAAATTAGACAAATTTGAGAAATTGGTCAGCCATATTAGTTAGGAAATTAATTTGTATCTCTTTATGTCTATTGGACATAGATACAGAAACATTTGTAATATATGAAGGGGTTTTAATCTAAATAAATGTATAAGCAGAAACAGCATTTATCACTTTGTAGTTACTAGTTCCCTTAATCATTTATGTTTAAGCTGTAATTTATATATTAAAGAGCAGGAAGAAGGAGATAATATCACCAGTAAGAGATCCTAAGATCTGCTTCAGGAGGTAGACAGGGCCAAATTTTCATTTTCACGTTCAGTATTTTCCGGTGCACACATTCGTTTTTACAGCCGCCTGGAGCAGGATCTTGGACCCTCTACCGGAAAAGGGCCATATAGTTGTCGTCACCGCCCAGCGAAGTCTCATCATGGGAGGTGGCGTATCTTTCTGCCTTCTCTAGTCGTGAGGCCAACAAACGAGTAAAAATTTTCATGTCACTGTTGACCAGAGTGAGGTGCTGGTAATTATAAATCCACGATCGCCCATGTGGCTTAAGGACCAGGATGATGACCCCCAACAGGGATGATGGCTGAAATCGTTTTTGTAGGTGACATCAGTTCACGACAGATGGATGTCGTGGTCAGAGAAAGCCAAAGGCTATACTTCAGCATGTCGAGGGTCGGCAGCAACTGAACGTGTGAGGTATATATACAGTCGAGGCAACAGGGCGTATGAGCTGTATAGTATGTAAAACATGTGCCAGTGCCATGAACCTTTGTCCATGTATAAACAAGCTGAAGTCTGTCGATGATGACAGAGAGGGCTGCACACAGCGAATGATGTGCTAGTTGGTTATCAGGCCCTTGTGTGGAATTGAAATCGCCAACAAGGACCATTTCATCTAGACGACCCTCAAAAATCGGCGTTACCTAGTCAGCACAGAAGGTGTGTCGGCCACGACATCTACTGGAGCCGGACGGCGCATATACAATGAGGATGCGGCCGCAAAGCAGTGTGAGAGCCATACCTCTAGCATTATGAAGGTACACTACATCTTCAGGAGGGAGTCCAGAACGGAGGAGGATGGTGTCGCCACTACCATTGTCAGAATCATGGATGATTTGTTCCGTGTAGCCAGTGGGGGCATCGAAATCGCAAACAATTACTTCTTGGAGGAGGGAAATGTCGACATCAGCACCATAAATGGCCTCTCGGAACATTGCCAGTTTATGAGAAGCCCGAAAGGTGGCCAGATTCATCGTCCAGATACTATAGTGTTGTGGGCGTGCTCCCACCTTTGGCATAGATATTCCCGCAGAGATGTCTGGCTGGCGTGGAACATACAGCGCAGTTGCTGTAGCCGCAATCACTGGGTGGAAGATGGGTCAGGCACCTCCAAGGAGCTCTGCCTGACGGGAGTGCACCCATCTCGATCTGCTCCGTCGTCGACATTATCAGCCCAGGAGACTGGAAAAAGTGGCAAGCGACTGTCGCACTCATCGAGGACGAGTTGTGGTGACGTTGCTATAGTGGGGTCTAGGGACTCTCCCTCCATGGGTGACAACATTGTCGGGTGGGATTATTCCTCAGATGCGACATCAGGAGCACCACGCCTGTCGTCAAGACGCTCGAAGGGAGATCACTGTCCTGTATCCACTCCACTGCCTGTGAAGCCACATGAAGAAGTGTCTCGTCGGATGGCGTTGGCTTCTCTTCTTTTGCTTTCGGAGCGACCGCTGCTTCCGGAGGTGCTGTTATGTATCAGAATGTGGACATTCAATGACCGAAGTCGAGACCGTCTAAGAAAAGCTGAGGTAGGCACTGCACTAGCATCGACGTCCATGGAAGCAGGCGGGCTGGTCATCGAGCTCTGGACAGGTGGTGGTTTCGTAGCCGTCGGAGGAGATGGTGCCGGTGAGGTCGTGGCTGCACCGTCATTCCCATTGGGGAGTGCCGGGGGGAGAACAGGCCTTCCTGAAGTGACGCATCGGGGCTGCGTAAGGCTGTGGCGTAGTTGTCTGGCAGAGAAGTGACCGACGCTTCGGGAGGTGAGTCACTGGTCGGAATCTGGAGCAAACTTCGGCGGAGAGAGTGTGACCGAACATGGCCCTCTTGTACGCAACCGGCAAACGTCCGCGGCTGGCCAACATACACAGCGATGGCTCACACGCCACCTATCACCAAATAGGATGGCACATGTTTGGAGAGTTCAATTTTGATTTGGCGGACACCATAAAACACATGGTATGTCGTAAATGTCTGCCTTTTTTCCGCGATGTGCCCCACAATGTCTCGTGGCACTTCAAATTGGAACTCAAAGACCGGAATTGTTCGAAGACCGAGACCAACATGATCTACCGTTACGTCTCCAATATGTCCGTCAGAATCCTTGCACTTGAGTCAGTGTTCGTGTTGTCAAACTGCCTCAGCACATGCTTCCTCCGACGTCATTACGCCTGGTCGTGCATGTTCGGCTTGGAATGTTAATTTTAAGTGTCGCTCAGCGGCTACAGTGCGCCATGAAGTGTAGTAGTAATGGACGCCACACAATACGAAATACCGCAACGCGGAAGTAAACAGCTGCGGTGCGCTGTCCGACGCACGGAGCCACGGCCGAAAGCTGACTGTCCTTTCGGCTATCCGTGCACGACTTACGGCCACACTGAAACTTCCATATGTCATCACCCATGCCTCTACGACCTGTACTAGTACATCCATTATGTATATTCCCGTACTCGTCAGACGTTGTACTTGAAAGTCTCTTGCTTGGTATCGACAGATAAATACACTACTGGCCATTAAAATTGCTACACCACGAAGATGACGTGCTACAGACGCCAAATGTAGCCGACAGGAAGGAGATGCTCAGATATGCAAATGATTAGCTTTTCAGAGCATACACACGTTGGCGCTGGTGGCGACACCTACAAGGTGCTGACACGAGAGAAGTCTCCAACCGATTTCTCATACACAAACAGCAGTTGACCGTGTTGCCTGGTGAAACTTAGTTGTCCTGCCTCGTATAAGGAGGAGAAATTCGTACCATCACGTTTCCGACTTTGATAAAGGTTGCATTGTAGCCCATCGCGATGTCGTTTATCGTATCGCGACATTGCTGCTCGCGTTGGTCGAGATCCAATGACTGTTAGCAGAATATGGAATCGGTGGGTTCAAAAAGGTAATACGGAACGCCGTGCTGTATCCCAACGGCCTCGTATCACTATCAGTCGAGATGACAGGCATCTCATCCGCATGGCTGTAACTGCGATCTGTTGGCAGAACACATATAAAAGCAACAGGGTCCCTAAGGAGACTGCATACACTACGCTTGTACCCCTTTTTCTCGAGTGTTGCTGTGGGAAGTGGGATCCACAACAATTTTGACTACCAGAGGACGTCGAAAAAGCCCAGGGGTAATTTATTGTGTATTGTCTCGAAATAGAGGAGAGTCTGACACGTGTATGATACGCCATTTCGGGTGGTAATCATTAAAACAACGGTGTTTTTCATTTCAGTTGGATATTCTCATGTAATTTCAATCATAAACTTCCTCCTCAGTATTTCTAAATATTTTGTGGCACCCACCTACATTAAGACAAGTGATCATCACAATAAAATAAGAGAAATCATACCTCACACGGGAAAATTTAAGGGTTCATTTTTCACGCGCTCTGTTCAGGAATGGAATTGTAGAGATATGGTTTGCAGTTTGCTCAGTGAAACCTGCAGGCACGTTGTTACGAATTATAGTTACGTATATGTAGATGCAGACGTAACTAGTAAAAGCTATCAAAAGTCTGTATCAAAACACAGCATGCACTATCGTACGCTACTGGCCGTTAAAATTGCTACACCAAGAAGAATGCAAATCATAAACGGGTATTCATTCGACAAATGTATTGAAACTTGAACTGACATGTGATTACATTTTCACGCCATCCGGGTGCATAGATCCTGAAAAATCAGTACCCAGAACAACCACCTCTGGCCGTAATAACTGTCTTGATACGCCTGGGCATTGAGTCAAACAGAGCTTAGATGGCGTATACAGGTACAGCTGCCCGTGCAGCTTCAACATGATACCACAGTTCATCAAGAGTAGTGACTGGCGTATTGTGACGAGCCATCTGCTCGGCCACCATTGACCAGACGTTTTCAGCTGATGAGAGATCTGGAGAATGTGCTGGCCAGGGCAGCGGTCGAACATTTTCTGTATCTAGAAAGGCCCGTACAGGACCTGCAACATTCGGTCGTGCATTATCCTGCTGAAATGTAGGGTTTCGCAGAGATCGAATGAAGGGTAGAGCCACTGGTCGTAACACATCTGAAATAAAACGTCCACTGTTCAAAGAGCCGTCAGTGCGAACAAGAGGTGACCGAGACGTGTAACCAATGGCACCCCATACTATCACGCTCGGTGATACGCCACTATGGCGATGTCGAAAACTCGCTTCCAATGTGCGTTCACCGCGATGTCGCCAAACACGAATGCGACCATCATGATGCTGTAAACATAACCTTGATTCATCCGAAAAAATGACGTTTTACCATTTGTGCACCCACGTTCCTCGTTGAGTACACCATCGCAGGCGCACCTGTCTGTGATGCAGCGTCAAGGGTAACCTCAGCCATGGTCTCCGAGCTGATAGTCCTCGCTGCTGCAAATGTCGTCGAACTGTTAGTGCAGATGGTTGTTGCCTTGCAAACGTCCCCATTAGTTCATTCAGGGATGGAGACGTGGCTCAGGATCCGTTACAGCCATGCGTATAAGACGCCTGTCATCTCGACTGCTAGTGATACGAGGCCGTTGGTATCCAGCACGGCGATCCGTATTACCCTCCTGAATCCACTGATTCCGTGTTCTGCTAACAGTCACCGGATCTCGATCAACGCGAGCAGCAATGTCGCGATACGATAAACGGCATCGCGATGGGCTACAATGCGACCTTTATCAAAGTCTGAAACGTGGTGGTACGCATTTCTCCTCCTCATACGAGGCATGACAACAACGTTTCACCAGGCAACGCCGGTCAACTGCTGTTTCTGTATGAGAAATCGGTTGGTGACTTCCCTCATGTCTGCACGTTGTAGGTTTCGTCACCGGCGCCAACCTTGTGTGAATGCTCTGAAAAGCTAATCATTTGCATATCACAGCATCTTCTTTTTGTCTGTAGCACGTCATCTTCGTGGTATAGCAGTTTTAATGGCCAGTAGCGCAAAAATTAAATGCATTACTTTTCCTTGGAGTGAATCAAGAATCTTCTACTCGGCTTCTAACAGCAAATTACACACCCAGTTGCTCTTAAGGTATAAAGGAAATAAATACGTAAATGGTAAGGCCATACGAACACTGCGTCTCCAAAATAGAAGATAGGACCTCAGCTTCCATACTGAGTGCTCAAATCCATCCATATGCTCCTACTTCTCGAGAAAACATCATGACAGGATAATAATTTACATTTAGTGGTAAAGGAGCATTCAGTAACAATTGTAACGTGGACATTTTTCTCTAAAACTTTCTAATAACATATTTGAGAGGATGATATGAAAATTCCTTTTATCAATTGATCGTTCAGTTGCGCTCATCTGGAACTGCAGATCTGTATTTGCGTCGCTACTGGGTATTTTTCGTTTCTCTGTTGGCTGTTCTGCTTTTCCTATGTAGTTGGCGGAGGTTTCGAAGCCGTGAAAGCTTAAAAGTGGGATGCGCGAGGTAAGTGTCTTGTTAAGAGGAATTTGCTGCTATAAGACTATTGTCCTTGGCGGCAGTTAGCGAGGCCCACCTTCTCTTCTCCCAGCTTATTCTTTAAGAGGGCTGCTAAACAGGTGGTCCTTTTGCCGAAAGAAACATGGAATTCCTCGCAGAAGGCTTTGAGCCAGATAAGGAATCCCTAGGCAGCAGTGGCTTCCTCATTGTGTTTGTTACGATGTCTCGACGAACGTGCAGTTTCAGGTTTGAGAATTCAGCCTACTTGTAGGATCATTCTGTATTTTTTGGATTCCACGCGCTTTCGTGTTTTGACTACCTGCAGAGCCTTCCATTCATCAATCTGAGAATCATGTCAAAGAGCAGAAGAAGCCAGCTGGATCTGGCTGTGCACGACTGAGCGATTGGCTGAAGTATAATGAAGTACAAAACATTGGGAGATGTTTTAATGCTGTCGTGTATTTTTCATTCATAGGAATTCAGAGTCCCCGCACTTACTGGGCAACGATTTCCAGTTCCGGCAGCAAGAAAGCCGAGATTCAGACTGGCCTTGGGAACACACTTCGGCTTAGACTTTTGTGGAATAAAGATTCCAGATTAGGACAGGACAGTTGGTCGATGAGATGGGCTTTGTTACTGTTGGAATGTTGTCGGTACTTACACATTAAATACATAGAGAGCCGGGATATCGTATTTTCCAACCCCTAGTAATTTACTCAACTCTGATTGTTCACTACGCACTGGCAATACCACATTTTCTTTCTTATTCAACGGCTTTGTTCAACACGTGGCCGTCGCACTGAATATGAATGAGGCACACATTATAAATTCTGGATTTCATTACTACACACTATTCGAAGAACAGGGCCACCAATCTTTTTTTCTTTTCACTATCTTTTTTATTCCGATAATTTCTATAACCTAAACACACCATTACATTTTATACAACAATTACACATGAGAAACTCCGCCCAGTGGGCACGGCTTTACATTGGTGGTTCTCTATCTTATGCTCTCGTAATTATCTAACGCTACAGTGCACTTTCTGGATAGGATGGTGGATCTTTTGCCATATCTCAGACTTCGACTCTCACACCCATCATCACGAAAATATCCTCCATATCGAGCGGTACAGAAAGGAACATGCATAACCCTCTGCCTGTGAACCGATGTTGCTCCTCTCCCATGCAAGCCACACGTACTTAAATTACATGAAATACATCACACTGGCAACATACAATACATCGTAGAGAATAGTCACAACGTTAGAATCACTTCACTTTCAGCTTTTCCACTTCGATTAGTATTCATCCCAGTTTCACACGACACCGCCCCACTTTGTAACTTTTCTGTCCTACTACGACCTCTGGAGGATATATGCACGTCTTCCTGTGCAATGCAAGCCAAGTGGCGTAGCTGGATAGACGGCTGGCTCACCTTGCATCTCTCTCAGAGTATTAGAGTTTGAATCTAGCACCACACGGAAACGTAACACGCAAAGGTAGTATTAAGATCATATTCATCTTTCCAACCACGAACTACGGAGGATATATGCACGTCTTCCTGTGCAATGCAAGCCAAATGGCGTTGCTGGATAGACGGCTGACTCACCTTATTTCTCTCTCAGAGCATTAGAGTTTGAACCAAGCGTCACACGGAAACATAACACGCAAAGTAATATTAAGAACATATTCGTCACACAAGCGAGTCCTCAACTGATACCATGGACGAGTACTTCTCTTTATCCTTTGTCTCATACACAGATCGAGACTCACACAATACTCACCACGTGGAAGTACTCGTCCTGCACACGCCATTTCTTAAAATTTCCAACTTATAGTACACACTCCAGTAATTCAGCTTAACCTTAGCACTCGAAAGTATTTCAACTTAGTAGTAGCACTCGCAAGTATTTCAACTGGTTGCTACACGTTGTTTCATTGTGACCGTTGGTCACTTCCAAAGATTACTACGATCCCCATAGTATTACCTGCCTGTCATTTAATTCTCCCCCCAAAAGTTCCTGAAATAGAGAAATAATTATTCCAAACTACTCTTAAGTATTTCCCATGCATACCATTGTCTCCATTCTTTTGTCTTTACGGAGCGCACCTAAGACAGGTCTTACCAACACAAGATCCAGCGCCAGAGTGCTGAAACATGGCCGATCTTTAGGTCAGCTCGCAACTCCGTCGAGGTGGGGGAGCACCTTGCTACCGTATTGGTCAGCCACATTTCAGGCACTCAAAGCTCAGGTAAATTTCATTTCTTTGGTTCCACCAAAGGTGACCAAAGGACTATCTCAAAGATGATCATATATTGCACATTCACTATCTGCGGTTAGCAGACGACCATACATTCACTTATTTCGCAGATCTCACGAAATTGGATGTAGGGATTTATTTTGTGGGAGTGCACATGTGATCAATTAAATAAATAAATTATCATTCTTTCCTACACTGGTATCCGGCTTCAGTGTGTGAAGTGAAATTTAGTTATTATTACAAAAAATATGTTGTTATGACAAGAATAACGAAGAACATTGTACCTATTTTCCAACGTCGGGCATTACTGTACCCTTTCAACGCAACAGGACAGATTGCCAACAGTGAACTAGAAATATCAGAAGATGAATCGGCAGACGACAAGTTGCCTCAGACGTCCGAAATTTCGCAACATCCACTAATTGAGATTGTAAATTCGAGGTTTGCTCGGGCACGGTTGTGTGCTGTTCTTAGCATAATTTAGTTTAAGATTAAGTAGTGTATAAGTCTAAGGATCGATGATCTCCGCAGTTTGGTCCCTTAGGTTCAAATGGCTCTGAGCACTATGGGACTCAACTGCTGTGGTCATTAGTCCCCTAGAACTTAGAACTACTTAAACCTAACTAACCTAAGGACATCACACACATCCATGCCCGAGGCAGGATTCGAACCTGCGACCGTAGCAGTCGCACCGTTCCGGACTGCGCGCCTAGAACCGCGAGACCACCGCGGCCGGCTGGTCCCTTAGGAAATCACACACATTTGAACGTTTTGTTGCAATGCAGCGAACATGAATTCGGAAATCAATAATGCACTAGCGTTATAGTTGAACGAAACACAGAACACTATCAGAAAATAGACAAAACACAAGAACAAAACACAAAATAACAAGAAGAAATAAGCAGAGATATCAAAAGTATAGCAAATGAACCAACATCACACATTCGTTTCTGACTGCAATATATTCAGTTTTTCCACATAAAGGCTTTCTTTTTATACCGCTTACAAAGAGCACAAGTCTTTTCATAATTTTATCAACCACATCCATAATTCTTCCTTTGCATTATTCATCGTGAGTATACTTCTAGTTATTGTGGATAATTTAGTATTACTCATTACATGTTTGGTTTCCAGACAAGTTGCCGAAGCGTAAGACTCAGTCTTATGTGTATGTGCCATAAGAAGTAAATGCCGAATGAAATAAAGTAACTTCCATTCGTTTCCATCTCCATTTAAGTCCTGTTATGTTAAGAAATTATTACTAAACTAGTGTTGGCCCCACGGTGTTACTCGTGGTTAAGTATGTCAGCGTAATGTAATTTTAATGCCAGTATGGATGGAACAGTGTGAGGACTGTATAAGAGAGCATACTCACTAACACTGCAAATTTCTAAAGTCATTGAGAATACAGCTTTTTGTAAGAGACCTAAATGTTATATTGAGACATTTTCCAACCACAGTCACCCAAATCTACCCTCGCAGTGTGGATGAAACACGTTGCATCTTGCATCGTGAATGAAACAATGGAAACAGTTTCACATATACAGTAAAGTTCGAAAGTAATATATTATTTAGCTTTAAGCTTTATCTGAGAGTATTTATTACACCATAATGCGCGGATATTTGACCACCACACTCATTCACAGCCACACACGCGGCCAAACTACCTTACTTACGGAATAACTGCTCTCACAATATCCTCAATCAAATACACGTCTGTGTGCATCTCGTATCTCATGCCTTCTCTCATACTACATATTCTGGGTTACTAGTCCTTTATAATTATCAGTGGTTGATTCCCAAGTCAGACAGTATTAAACGTAATTGTTATAGGCCGCGTGGAATTAGCTGAGTGGCCTAACGCGCTACAGTCATGGACTTTGAGGCTGATCCCGGCGGAGGTTCGAGTCCTCCCTCGGGCATGGGTGTGTGTGCTTGTCCTTAGGATAATTTAGGTTAAGTAATATGTAAGCTTATGGACAGATGACCTTAGCAGTTCCATAAGATTTCACACATTTTTTTTTAAATTGTTATAGCGATCCTTTGCTTCCAATCATTATTAAGAGCTGCCAACTCCCATTAATATATCAATGTGAATGGAGTGGTTGCGACTTGTGGCATACCTGACTGGTTAACTTCTATTAATATTCATTTAAATAAGACGTTGTCCGTTCTGGGACTGTATCCTTATTTTAAATTATTTTATATGATCATTCGGGGTGGTTTCTCACTCTGTTGGTCACCAAAGCTTGGAGCTGTGCGTCGTAGGATATCATTCGACCACAACCACAATTCTACATAATGATCTTTTAAATCGGAATCTTATACTTAATTTAAGCTACATATTGAAATTTCAATCTGTACAAAACCGCTTATAGCAGAAACCAGTAGTTCTATCGAATGTCACAACTGCATTGTTTCACAAATGAGAACATACACGCTATTTGATCAAAAGTATCCGGACACATGGCTGAAATTGACTTACAAGTTCGAGGCGCCCTCCATCGGCAGTGTTGGAATTCAGTATTGGTGACAGCTTCCACTCTCGGAAGCATACGTTCAATCAGGTGCTGGAAGGATTATTGGGGAATGGCAGCCCATTCTTCACGAAGTGCGGTACTTAGGAGAGGTATCGATGTCGGACGGTGAGGCCTGACTTGAAGTCAGCAATCCATAACATCCAAAACGTGTTCTACAGGATTCAGGTCAGGATCTGTGAAGGCCAGTACATTACAGGGGTGTTATTGTCGTGTACCCAGTCCGCCACAGGTCGTGCATTATGAGCAGGTGCTCGATCGTGTTGAAAGATGCTGTCGCCGTCCCCGAATCGCTCGTCGACAGTGGGAAGCTGGAAGGTGCTTACAACATCAATGTAGGCCCGTGTTGTGACAGTGCCACGAAAAACAACAAGGGGTGGAAGCACCCTCCATGCAAAACACGACCACACCATAACACCACTGCCTCCGTATTTGACTTTTGGCACTACACACGGTGGCAGATCACGTTCACCGGACATTCACCATACCCACACCATGCCGTCACATCGCCACAGTGTGTAGCGTGATTCGTCACTCCACACGTTTTTCCTCCTTTCAGTCGTCCAATGTTTACTCTCCTTACACCAAGCGAGGCGTCGTTTGGCATTTACCGGAGTAATGTGTGGCTTATGAGCAGCCGTTTGAAAATGAAGTTTTGTCACCTCCCCCTAACTGCAGCGGATCCTGATGCAGTTGCATTCTTCAACTGTCGGCTGTCTCTGACAGTCAACCGAAAATGTCGGCCTGTACGCTTTTTTGCTTTACGTGTCCCTTCACGTTTCCACTTCACTATCACATCGGAAACAGTGGGCCTAGGGATGTTTAGGAGTGTGGTAATCTGGCGTACAGACGTATGACACAAGTGAGGCCCAATCACCTGAAGACGTTCGAAGTTCGTGAGTTCCGCGTAGCGCCTCATTCTGCTCTCTCACGATGTCTAACGGCTACTGAGGTCGTTGATATGGAGTGCCTGGCAGTAGGTGACAGCACAGGTCACGTATTATGAAAAACGAATGTTTTTGGGGGTGTCCAGATACTTTTGATCAGATAGTGTAACAGACCTTATCATTGACAGGAGAAACTATGGAATAAACATGTAGCTGTAATTTTGTGCCAGAAGACATCTCCTGATGTAATCAAGGGCCCTTGGCATCTCTTGGACTAATGGCAAATACATGAACGTGATCGAGGGCCACTCTCCGGTTCGAAATGGTTTCGAATGTCGGTATTTCGACTCCTGGTTTCTTCTGTAAGCCACATCAGAAAGATACACGTATGTTAACTCAAGTAAGGACACGCTTTGTGTCTTCGACAACTTACTACAGCAGAAGTTGTGCTCCAATTCTGACAAGGTCGACTGAAAGCTGTTGGGCGGACATGAGATTAGTGATCTCCTGATGCCGGACGGGTCATTTAAATATCTCGGAGTAATACCAGACTTAAGCACCACTCTAGGCTTAGGCATTAGGGCCGTTCCGACTGGCCGATTAGTTATTACAATTCAGCGACTTATGATTATTGTTCCCAGTCAATGAATTCAGGGGCTGCTACTTCTTCTTTACAAAGCAGATCCTCATCCGCCCTTACCTGGCCGAGTGGACACTTTTTCAGACCTCATTCACATAATTCAGGGGACATACCGTGAATCGAAAGCATGTCCTTTCGCACCAAAGGCAGCTACGTTAATCCTGCTTTCTATCTTTTTTCAGGTGATCTACCAACTTCAGTTTTTTTCACTCGTCACAAAATATAGTCGTGGCAGGGAGGGCAGGCATGGTCGCGATGCCCCCTCTCCATCCCCACTCCCGTTAATACCCATATGACGAGAAGGGAATTAGATCAAGTTAACTGACTTAAGTGGTTTTTTTAGAGTGGTCGGCGCGTCACTCCGTTACTCAAAAATGGCTCAAATGGCTCTGAGCACTATGGGACTTAACTTCTAAGGTCATCAGTCCCCTAGAACTTAGAACTACGTAAACCTAACTAACCTAAGGACATCACACACATCCATGCGCGAGGCATGATTCGAACTTGCGACCGTAGCGGTCGCTCGGCTCCAGACTGTAGCGCCTAGAATCGCTCGGCCACCGCAGACGGCACACCGTTACTGGGTGGAGGGAGGCGGGTGAGAGGAAGCGTGGCGGGAGGCCTATGGTGTGAGGCCTGTGACAAATACATTAACTAAAATTTAAACTCAGTACAAAATAAGCAGTCAACGTCTCAGTTCATCCGGCGCACATTCAGGTCGTCGGCCTGGACATGTTGGAACGCCGTACTGTTCCAAAAATGATCGTACGGGTGTCAAGACTGGAGGAGGTAGGGTACGGTGGGAGGGGTGGGGGGAATTGTAGATCGCGCAACACAAACATTTTTTTTTAAATTTGTGGTAACGTCTTATGGGACCAAACTTCTGAGGTCACTGCTTAATCTAACTTATACTAACTTATGCTAAGGCAACACACACGCCCAGGTCCGAGGGAGGACTCGAACCTCAGACGGGGGGAGCCGCGCGGACAGTGGCAAGGTGCCCTACGCCGCACGGCTACCCCGCAGGGCTCACAAATTGTTCTCAGAGGTCCAACGATATGTGGGGGAATCTTCGAGCGTACTGTCAGCTTCCAGTAACAGGTCATCGACGTTCAAGTTGGAGTGTGGGGATTAGCGGCAAAGTTAGGCGATCGGCTGTTCTCGGAACCGCGTGGTAGCGAGGTGCTTTTTTTTCTTTTGTTTTCTGTCTTCTACCTGGTTTGATGCGAACCCTCACGAATTCCTCTCCTGCACCAAACTCTTCATCTCAGAGTAGCACTAAATTATTTCCTGGATGTATTCCAATCTCTGTTCTTCGTCTACAGTTTTTGCACACTACAGCTCCCTCTAGTACACTGGTTGTCATTCATACTCTTAACAGGTATTCTACCATCCTGCCCCTTTACCAAATATTCCTTTCCTCTCTGATTCTGTGCAGAACCTCCTTATTCCTTACCTTACCAGTCCACCTAATTTTCAACATTCGTTTGTAGCACCACATCTCAAATACTTCGATTCTTTTTCATTCCGGTTTTCTCACAGTCCATGTTGCTGTCCTCTAGATGTACATTTTCAGAAATTTGTTCCTCTAATTAAGGCCTATGCTTGATACTAGCAGACTTCTTTTGGCTAGGAAGGCCCTTTTTGCCAGCGTTAGTCTGCTTATGATATCCTCCTTGCTACGTCCGTCATTTGTTAATTTGCTGCCTAGCAAGGTAGCAGAATTGCTTAACTGCGTCTACTTCGTGAACATCAGTCATGATGTTAAGATTCACGATGTTCTCATTTCAGCTAATTCTCATTACATTCCTGTTTCTTCGATTTAAACTCAGTCCATATTCTGTACTCATTCCACACAGTATATGATATAATTCTTCTTCACTATTTCTCAGGACAGCAAGGTCATCAGCGAACCGTATCTTTGGTTTCCTTTCACCTTGAATTTTAAGTTCACTCCTGAACCTTTCTTGTATTCCCATCATTGCTTCTTTGATGTACAGATTGAAAAATTTGGGGAAAGACTGCATCCCAGTTTTACACCCTTTTTAATCTGAGCGCTGCGTTCTTGGTCGTCGACTCTTATTTCTCCCTCTTGGTTCTTGTACGGATTATATATTACCTATCTCTCCCTGTAGCTTACCCTTCTTTTTCTCAATATTTCGGACGTCTTGCACCATTTCACAGTGTCGTGCGCTTTTTCCATGTCGATAAATCCCATGAACGTCTCTTGACTTTTCTTTAGTCTTCCTTCCATTATCAAACGCAACGTCAGAATTGCCTCTCTCGTGCCTTTACCTTTACTAAGGACAAACTGATCGTCGTCTAGCACATCCTCTTTTCCGTACTTCCATTATTCTTGGCAGAAACGTAGACGCATGAGCTGCTAAGTTTATTGTGCAATAATTCATGCACTTGTCAGCTCTTGCAGTTTTCGGAATTTGTGGATGATGTTTCTCCGAAAGTCAGATGGTATGTCGCCAGACATATACATTCTACACACTAACGTGAATAGTTGTTTTGTTGCCACTTCTCCCAATGATTTTAGAAGTTCTGATGGAATATTACCTATTCATTTTACCTTATTTGACCTTAAGTCTTCCAATGCTCTTTTAAATTATTATGATTCTGTTACTGGATCCCTGGTCTCTTGTAAATCTACTCCTGTGTTTTCTTCTATCACATCAGACAAATCTTCCCTCTCATAGAGGCCTTCAATGTACCTATAAGCTCTCTCCTCTGCGTTGAACAGTGGAATTCCTGATGCACTCTTAATGTTATCATTCTTGCTATATTGTCACCGAACTTGTGTTTTTGTCTTCCTGAGTTTCCCCTGAACATTTTTGTACTTTCTTCTTTCATCGATCGACTGTCGTATTTCTTCTGTTACCCATGGTTTCTTCACAGTTACCTTCCTCTTACCTACGTTTGTCTTTTCAACTTCCGTAATTACCCTTTTTTGATACGTCCATTCCTCTCCAACTGTACTGCCTACTGAGCCCTTCCCTATTGCAGTGTCTATAGCCTTCGAGAACTTCAGACGTGTCTGGCCGTCCATTAGTACTTCTGCATCCCACTTCTTTGCGTAATATTCCTCCTTTCTAAACTCTTGAACTTCAACCTACTCTTCCTTAATACTACATTGTCATTTGAGTCTATATCAGCTCCTGGGTATCCCTTACAATCCTATATCTGATTTCGTAATCTCTGTTCAACCATGACATAATCTAACCGAAATCTCCCTGTATCACCCGGCCTTTTCCTAGAATAACTCCTCCTGTTGTGATTCTTGAACAGTGCTTACGCTATTACTGGCTGAAGTATTTTGCAAAACTGAATTAGTCATTCTCCTCTTTCATTCCTTATCCGAATCCCATAATCTACTGTAATCTTTTCCTCTGCTCTTGCCTCTACAACTGAAGTCCAGTTCCCCATGAGAATTAGATTTACATCTCCTTTTATGTACAGCATTACCGTTTCAATATCCCTATATACTTTCTCTATCTCTTCACGTGCAATGTCGGCAGGTATACCTAAACTATCTTTGCTGCTGTTCGTTCGCTTTCGATTCTGACGAGAACAACCCTATCACTGAACTGTTCACTGTAACACAGTCTTTGCCTTGTCTTCCTATTCATAATGAATCCTACTTCCGTTCCACCATTTTCTGCTGCTGTTGGTGTTACCCTATTCTCATCCAGAAATCCTCGTCTTCTGTCCATTTCACTTCACTGACCCCTACTATATCTAGAGGAGGAGAAAAGTGTTTAATGTCCCATCGACAACGAGGTCATTAGAGACGGAGCACAAGCTCGGATGATGAAAGGATGGGAAAGTTAATAGCCATGCCCTTTCAAAGGAACCATCCCGGCATTTGCCTGAAGTGATCTAGGGAAAACACGAAAAATCAAAATCAGGATGGCCGGACGCGGGATTCAACCGTTGTCCTCCCGAATGCTGGCCGAGTGTGCTAACCACTGCGCCACCAAGCTCAGTCTACTATATCTAGATTGAGCCTTTGCATATCCCTTTTCAGATTTTCTAGTTTCTATACTACATTCCAGCTTCTGACATTCCGCGACCTGACTCGTAGAACGTCGTCCTTTCGTTGATTATTGAATCTTTTGCTGATGTCAATTCTCCCTTAGCAGGCCCCTCCAGGATACCCGAATGGGGGCCCTATACCGGAATCTTTTGCTAATGAAGAGATCATAATGATACTTTTTCTAAATGGTTCAAATGGCTCTGAGTACTATGGGACTTAACTTCTGAGGTCATCAGTCGCCTAGAAGTTAGAACTAATTGAACCTAACTAACCTAAGGACGTCACACACATCCATGCGCGAGGCAGGATTCTAACTTGGAGCCGTAGCGGTCGCTCGGCTCCAGACTGTAGCGCCTAGAACCGCATGGCCACTCCGACCGGCTTGACACTTTTTCAGTTACAGGCCACATGTCCTGTTGTGGCACATTACGTGTCTTTAATACAGTGGTTTACAATGCCTTCTGCATCCTCATGCCATTGATCACTGCTCATTCTCCAACTTTAACGGCAGTTCCCCACCCCAAGGACGCGAGAGTGCCCTGAACGTCTGTCCGCTCCTCCACCCACTTTGAAAGGCCGCTGGCAGAATGAGGGTCACTTCTTATGCCGTAAGTCTTTGGCTTCCAGTGCTGATTATCAACTAAAGTTTAAGCGGCGGCTGGTTTTGAACCCGGGACCGATGACTTTTTGATTACTTATCAAAGACGCTACCCCTACACCACTAGGTAGTGGGTGGGGGGTGAGGGTACATCACGTGGTGTTTATCCAGGGAAAAACAGAAGTGTGTAGGAGTAATATGAAACGGATATTAGGGAAGCTAATAGATAACATACTAGTTATGGATAAGTGCGGAACATCTGTCAAGGAATCACGAAAAGTATTATATCGTAATTGCCAGCGTTCTAGCTTGCGAGGCAGGGAGGTGAACCAGACTCATATCGGATTCGCACGTCGGATTAACGGCCGTGGACTGGTAGACAGGCAAGCGTGAGTCTGGGTATCAGGCAGAATGCCACGCTCCTTGATGCTAATGCTGGGTTCGTCTCAGATTTCCGCCTCACAGAATACCGTACAGCAGTAAACTCTCGCTGATGATGTGTGGGCTACCTGTTTAGCCTATATGTTGTCTATACATGGCCTAGAGAGCAGGAAGATGACCAATCGGTACGCTTACAACAACATGCGCTGTTTAGTATGTTCCAAAATGCCACGCCTAAAACCGAGATTCCTCCGGTGTTCGTGCCTCCTTTTCTCTTGTTGTTAGAAAGGAAATGTGATGGAAGCGAACTGGGTGACATTGCTAGTGAACGGAATGTTGGGCTTGCCACGCGCCCCGTTGCGCTTATCCGAGAAGGGACCTTGAGCAGTGGCGGCCACACGATGGCCACGGGCTGTCACAGCTTTCTCTGGTTCCCCGCTGAACCACTGTGCGAATTCCGCAACAGGGAGAACTTCTTGTGACGGCGACTTACGAGAACGTTTCATAACGTCAAGTGAGGAGCAATCTCAGCAGAAAGCACTGTTCTCTATTTATTTATTTATTTATTTATTTATTTATTGTTCCTTGGGACCAAATTAAGGTGAAGTCTCCATTGTCATGGAACGAGTCAAAACATAAAATTATAACATGATAGACGAAACAGATAAAATGAAATACAAAAAAAGTATTCAGGCGACAATTCGTAAGTTTAAATAAAGAAAATCAGCAATGTAACACTGGAATTTGCTTAATTTTTCAGCTCTTCCAGGAGCTCCTAGACAGAATACAAGGAGTGAGCCATGAGGAAACTCTTCAGTTTAGACTTAAAAGCGTTTTGGCTACTTCTAAGATTTTTGAGTTCTTGTGGTAGCTTATTGAAAACGGATGCAGCGGAATAGTGCACTCCTTTCTGCACAAAAGTCAAGGGAGTGCATTCCACATGCAGATTTGATTTCTGCCTAGTATTAACTGAGTGAAAGCTGCTAACTCTTGGAAATAAGCTAATACTGCTAACAACAAACGACATTAAAGAAAATAAATACTATGAGGGCAGTGTCAGAATTCCCAGACTATTGAATAGGGGTCGACAAGAGGATCTCGAACTTACACCACATATAGCTCGAACAGCCCGTTTTTGAGCCAAAAATACCGTTTCTGAATCAGAAGAATTACCCCAAAAAATAATACCATATGATATAAGCGTATGAAAATATGCAAAGAAGGCTACTATTCGTGTTGAACTGTCACTTATTTCTGATACTCTTCTAATGGTATGTAAAGCAGCTTTTAGTTTCTGAACAAGATCCTGGACATGGGCTTTCCACAACAGCTTACTATCTATCCGGACGCCTAGGAACTTGAACTGTTCGGTCTCGCTTATAATATGCCCATTTTGTCTGATCAAAATATCAGTTCTTGTTGAATTGTGAGTTAGAAACTGTAAAAACTGAGTCTCACTGTGATTTAGCATCAAATTTTTTTCCACAAGCCGCGAACTTATTTCATGAGCTACATTATTTTATAATGTTTCAATATTACACACAAGATCCTTCTCTACCAAGCTGGTGTCATCAGCAAACAGAAACATTTTTGAATGACCTGTAATACTAGAAGGCATATCATTTATATAAATAAGAAACAGCAGCGGCCCCAGCACCGACCTTTGGAGAACGCCCCACTTAACAGTGCCCCATTGGGACTGAACATCACTACCACTCTCAATATGGTGGAGAATTACCTTCTGATTTCTGTGCTTAAAGTAAGAGGCGAACCAGCTGTAAGCTTCTCCCCTTACTCCATATTGGTCCGACTTCTGCAGTAATATTTTGTGTTCAACACAATCAAAAGCCGTCGTTAAATCAAAGAAAACACCTAGCGTTCGCAATCTTTTATTTAATCCGTCCAAAACCTCAAAGAGAAAAGACAATATAGTATTTTCAGTTGTTAAAATATTTCTAAAACCAAACTGTACATTTGACAGCAAATTATGTGAATTTAAATGCTCCAATAACCTTGTATATACAACCTTCTCGATAACTTTAACAAACACTGATGGCATAGAAATAGGTCTATAATTGTTAAAATTATCCATGTCTCCCTTTTTATAAAGTGGCTTCACTAAATAGTAGTTTAATCGGTCAGGAAACCAACCACTCCTAAATGAAAAGTTACAGATATGGCTAAGTACTGGGCAAACATACATAGAACAATACATCAGTATTCTGCTAGATACCTCGTCATATCCATGAGATTTGTTGGTATTTAGTGATTTAATTATTAACTCAATCTCCCTCTTGTCAGTATCATGGAGGAGCATTTCAGGTAACAGTGTGGGAAAACTTTTTTCTACGAGCGCTATATGATTCCCTGTTGGGACTAGGTTTTAGTTTACTTGCTATATTCAGAAACTGATTGCTAATACTGTACATATATGCGACTTATCAGTAACACGGACATTCCCACTACACACTGATGCTATATCCTCGACCTGTCTCTGCAGACCAGCCACTTCCTTTACGACTGACCATCTGGTTTTAATTTTATCCTGAGACTTAGCTATTCTATCTGCATACCACATACTTTTTGCCTTCCAATTAACTTTTTTAAGCACCTTACAGTACTGTTTGCAATGGGCTGCTGCATTTAGATTTTGACTGTTTCTAACGTTTCGATATAACTGAAACTTTGCTCTACAGGAAATTCTTATCCCTCTAGTCAGTCACCCAGACCGCCTGTTTGTTTTAGTACCCTGTTTTGAACGTTCTAACGGAAACCAACTTTCAAAGAGCACGAGAAAAGTCTTGGGTAAAGCATTATATTTATCGTCTACTATATCAGCACTATAAACATCTTGCCACTCTTGTTCCTTGATAAGGTTTACAAAGGTCTCTATAGCAACTGGATCAGCTTTCCTAAAAAGTTGATAACTATATTTAACATGAGTTGCAGCACAAAAATCCTTTAGATTTAAAACTTGTGCATCATGATCTGAAACGCCATTCACTTTTTTGCTAATAGAATGCCCTTCTAGTAATGAGGAATGAACAAAAATGTTGCCTATGGTTGTTCTACTGTTCCCTTGCACTCTCGTTGGAGAGAATACGGTTTTCATAAGATTATATGAATTAAGGAGGTTCACCAGCATCCGTTTCCTTGCAGAATCACTTATACAATTAATACTGAAGTCACCACATATAACAAACTTTTTGTATTTCATATAAAGTGAACCAAGAACCTCCTCTAGCTTTAGCAAAAATGTTGTGAAATCCGAGTCTGCCGACCTATAAATAACAACAGTTAGAAGTTTTACTCCACTAAATCTAACCACACCTGCACAACATTCAAACACCTTTTCAGTGCAGTACTTTGGAAAATCAATTGACTCAAATGGGATACCGTTTTTCACATACATGGCTACTCACCCAAACCGCAAAGAGCTCCTAGAAAAGCTGCCAGCCAACCTGTATCCTGGTAAAGGAAGCGTCTCAATTATCTCCTTATTTAAGATGTGTTCAGATATACCAGTAATTTCAGAGTCAACATCTATAAGCAGTTCATTAACTTTATCTCTAATACCTTGTATATTTTGATGAAATATACTAATTCCCTCATTACCCTGGTACCTAAGCTTTGTCGAAAGTGCTTTCTTTGTAAGAGAGACTTCCCTTAAGCAGTAATACCTATCATCTGACTTCAATCTAAAAAAGGTGCCGCCCTAACACCAACTAATACAGGAATTTTCCCATGAGTGATCCCACCACCCCCACCTATGCTGTCACCTATAAGCTTTGACAACCTCCCCTTTCTTTCCGTGAGTGATCCCACCGCCCCCACCTATGCTGTCATCTATAAGCTTTGCCAACCTCCCCTTTCCACACCTGTTGAGGTGCAGGCCATGTCTTGTGGAACCCGTCCTCTTGATAGACTCCAGCGGCACCACTGAAATGTGACTCATGCCGACTGTCATCAGCACATCCCCAAGTCTCGTGTTATTACGCTTGACGGCTGTATTAAGATGAGGTTGATCATGACGCTGAAACAGTTCCACGAAATGCACATTCGTGTTGCCAGTCTGAGTGGCTACCTTTTCCAGGTCTCCATCTATGTCATACTCTCCATCCCTAACAATACTATTACCAGCCCCACCCACAATCACTACCTGATCCTCTTCAGTAAAATCCCTACATAACAGCCCTATATTAACAGTCACCTGAGCCAATCCTGCATTACGCTTCACAATGCTGGTGACCTGGTAGTCACTCCCCAACACTTCCTGCAATTGCTGGCCTACACCTCTACCATGAGATCTACCTAACAGCAGAACCTTCTTCTTTCTCTTAGACATTGCAACTGCTCTAGCCACCGTAACTGCTGAGGTCTGCTGCATACTTCCTACTTCTACAGCTACTAGAGATTCCTCTCCACTAGGCTCTGACACTTGGTCAAATCTATTGCAAACACCAATAGTAAAACTATCTGAAAATCTTCTTCCCCTAGCAGATCTCCTGCCATCAGCCAGCTCCCATTCCCCTTCTCCCTCCTCTTCCCATCTAGCTTCTCCTGTGCGTTTTTCAACTGCACCTGAAGGACACAGATCTTACGCTCCTGCTCCTCTGTCAACTTAGTCTTGCTACATAACCTGCAGTCCCAGGAGAGGATCTCAACAGAATGCCCACTGGCTTCCCCACTGCATTCCCCCCAGTGAAAATACTTCAAACAACTCTCACACCGCAATCCACTACTCACGAACCTACGGCAAAGCCCACATTTCTCACTCATGGTAAAATTTTACAGTTATTGAAACAAGAAAACTACTTTATCTAAGTTGTGCTAGGAGAATAAGAAGATGTTAAAAAACTGGCTACAATAATCATAAACTTACTCTACAAGGGAAATAAGTACCATTATTAACAGTATTAATCAACAGCAAATGAGAATATAACAAAGGCTAACACAGAAAGAAGATCAAACGTCTAACGACACAGTAACGAAACTGAAAACAGTTCCCAAAAATTTCTTCTGAAATTATTTCACCAGAAAACACCAAGAACACCGGTTGAAGACTACTAAAATTCCTAAATAAAGCACCTTACACAAACAATTAATTAGTACTTAGCTTTCGATGCGCCGCCACAGCTGCAACTGGTCAGCGCGGAATGTCTGGCGAACATAGACAAGACTTTTGCGATGGACAGCAGTGATCGTTATCGGGAAGTTGAAAAGAAAGCCCCCAGTCTTTGGAAACTACGGTACGCCGCTGACTGCACGGCTCTTACACAAAAAGGTGCAAAGATGTATCCTTCCGACGCAAGTGTTAGGAAGAATTTCACTAGTTAGCCAAGTTAAACATAGCCCACAGAACGGAACTTGCACTTTCAGAGACGCATTTTTAGTAGCTGGAGCTCGCAAGAAATACAATCCAGCCTATCAGGTCTAACTTCTAAAGAAAAACTTGGTAAAGTGAGGCTTCCTTGGCAGATGCTGCCGCACAGTCAAATCTCAATTCATCTTTCTCCTCTTTCCTCCTGGTCGCATTACAGAGCTTCTTCGCAGAACTTCTACTGCGATCTCCATCACAGATCTTCAACTTACGACACCAACTTACGAGGAAGGACACTGGCGCTGCCACAGAGGTAGCAGTATTTCTGCCACCAATAGCTACAGTATAGTGCAACTGAGCCGCATGTACATGTGATGCGGGGAAAGTTAAAGCCGTTTACAATTTTAACATAGTACAAATTCACTCTAACGAGTTATCTTGCAACTAATGAAACGTTTACTTCAAAAGTCCACAATAGGTGCCAGGTACTACCTTTCATGATTCTACGTATTTCGTTTAGCAGTTATATCCTTCACTAGCTCATCTCACGATGATTCCTGAGTACTTGTGCAAGTTATTTTCTGAAAAATGGTTCAAATGGCTCTGAGCACTATGGGACTTAACTTCTGAGGCCATCAGTCCTCTAGAACGTAGAACTACTTAAATCGAACTAACCTAAGGACATCTCCACACATCCATGCCCGAGGCAGGATTCGAACCTGCGACCGTAGCGGTCACGCGGTTCCAAACTGTAGCGCCTAGAACCGCTCGGCCACTCAAACGGCTACTTACTTTCAGTATTCCTCCCAATCCCCATGTCTGCTTTTGCACAGGTTGCCTTAAATAACTATTTACCGAGATGTTGCAACGGTATGCCTCTATGAAGTGTTATTGAGAATCAAGCATTTTTGTCATAGTTGTGAATTGTTGAAATGCTAAATAAATGAAATGATTAATGTATCCAATTTCATTCCATTCCACATTATTGATAAGAAAACCATCACATGTCAGAGCTTCTGCGTCCATTAAGTGTTATTTTGCATCCAAGGAAGTAGAATTCCATTACCTCCAATTTCGGTGTTAAGTTTTTCACTAATCTCAATTCTTCTAATCCCCTTTACTTTCGTACTTGTTTGGTATACCCTCACTCTGTACACTGTATTCATAAGACTGTTCATGCCACTCATCATGTCCTGAAATCGAACATTTTATATTTCTCATTACATTCATCTTTCTTTATATACCCACAATGAGTTTTTTAGACTGTTCATTGCAGTTCACACTTGTAATTATTATTCATTTTCACTGTGAATAACTATGTAATCAGCGAATCTTGTCATCTACACTTTCACTACGAATTTTACTCGTACTACTGGAATTTTATTTCAGTTCTGTCGTTGCTTTATCAATGTATAGTTTGAACATAAGTCATGGAAGACTGATTCCCCTGTCTTATAACCTTTTTAACCCTATCATTTCTTTTTTGGTTTTTCAGTAATGATGTTCCCTCTTGGTTTCAGTACATGATGTATTTTACTCGCCATTCTGCATAGTTTATGGAAAACGGGGGCACGATGGCACTTTTTCTTCCTGAATTTTTCCAGTTCGTGTCTTACATATTTCCATTTCCCTTTTTATGTGGAAACATGGTACGCTGTTTCCGCATCTTTACAATCAAGTGATTAAGGCTTCTTACACTTTAAGTACAAAAAGATTTTAATATAGTATTACCATTTGAGTAAGACTGCCCCGCGCACGAAACAAGTTAGCTCAGCAGTAGGGGGCGAGATGACCCGTAACATTTAATTATTTAATATAGATTCAAAATTGGTTACTTAATTGAAATATATCGACGTTAATAACCACAATTTGTTTAAAAAATTCGTACACCTTTATGAAAAAGTTACAGTGGTAAGTTGTGTTGTCATTGTTATAACAGAAGAATGACAGAATATTATCTCTGAGACCCTCATCAGCTTTCGTTTGAATTTCCGATGGGATTTTCATACATCATTCATAAAAAAAGTCCTATCACGTCCTTTTAACACTTGTTATTCGCACTATAATCCGTCTACCACTGATGTGTCTGTCACTATTGCTGAAATTCTCTTTCGTTTCGTTGCTATTTTTCAAATGGCTAGGCTTTCTGGGGCTGTGGGTAACATAGGTGGTTAGGTGATGTGATGTTTAACTTAACAAATATAGCGGGTGAAGGGTAAGCTTCAGAAATGAAACCATGACCAACAAGATTAAGATTAGGTGTACTTGCTAAGTGTCAGTGAAAATACCGCGTATCGCTCTGAATCCAGCTAATATTCGAGTAAATGCGTTTGGCAGTGCATTTTTCGCAATGTCGCATATTGTCATTGGTACTTTTTGCTGTCATTCATCCATCACATGCTAAGTTTACAAAGTACTTACAGAGTCCTTAAATATTGTCTTATGGCTGTAGTTTGTGGCTACAGTGAGATGGAATAGACAAAAGTATGATACCAATATCCTTACGAAACTATGAGACTTCAGTGGATAAATGACAAATATGGTTGCCCATTACTACCAGGTAATGTTGGTCTTTGGAAAATCGAACACGTGTTAAAAAACGTTGCATGTATTTCAAGAAGCTAGGGAAACTGAAAATTGGTGCAAGTCGTCATGGGACCAAACTGCTGACGTCATCTTTCCCTAGGCTTACACGCTACTTAATCTAACTTACGCTAAGGACAACACACACACCCATGCCCCACGGAGGACTCGAACCTCCGACGCCGGGAGCCGCACGGACCGTGACAAGGCGCCTCTGGCCGCACGGCTACGCGGCGCGGCAGGCTAGGGATGGGCGCTACCTTTGCCCCCAAGAACTCTCTGATAAAATGGGGCTTGAAAGTTAACCCCGGGGAAAATGATAAATGAAGGCACGCTAGTCACAATTTCACTTATAGCAAAAGACGATCAGTTCCAATTACAAAATGATCTAGAGAGAATTTTTGTATGGTGCGAAAAGTGGCAATTGGCACTAAACAAAGAAAAGTGCGAGGTCATCCACATGGGTACTAAAAGAAATCCGATAAATTTTTGGTATACGATAAATCGCACAAATGTAAGTGTTGTCAATTCGACCAATACCTAGCAATTACAATTACGAGCAGACTTAAACTGGAAAGACCACTAAGATAATATCACGGGAAGGCGAAACAAAGATTGCACTTTGTTGGCAGAACACTTAGAAGATGCGACAAACCGACTACAGAGGCAGCCTACATTACACTTGTCCGTCCTCTGCTGGACTTCAGCTGAGCGGTGTGGGATTGACGGAGGACATCGAAAAATTGCAAAGAAGGGCAGCCCGTTTCGAGTTATCACGCAATAGGAGTCAGAGTGTCACTCATATGATGTGTGAGTTGGGGTGACAGGAAGACTTAACGGAGGACATCGAAAAAGTGCAAAGAAGGGCAGCCCGTTTCGTGTTATCGCGCGATAGCAGTCAGAGTGTCACTGATATGATACGCGAGTGGGGTGGCAGTCACTGAAACAAAGGCGGTTTTCTTTGCGGTGGGATCTATTTACGAAATTTCAATCACCAATATCCTCTTCCGAATGCGAAAATATTTTGTTGACACCCACCTACGTAGGGAGAAATGATTATCATAATAAAATAAGAGAAAGCAGAGCTCGAACGGAAAGATTTAGGTGTTCCTCTTTCCCACGCGCCATTCGAGAGTGGAATGGTTGAGAAGTAGTATGAAAATGGTACGATGAACCCTCTGCCACGTACTTCAGTGTGAATTGCAGAGCAACCATGTACATGTAGATGTAGAACAAGCCATCCTCTTTCAGCAGATGTCACCCGCCGTACTGAACGTAACGCCGATCCAGACTGTTCTGTCAAGACTGGGGACTGTAGTGATTCCAGTTTCATCTGAATTTCAGATGTCACCAGAGCTCAGTCTCAGTCTTGTCGAAGCATTGTTCATGTTGTCAAGAAACATGGCTATGTTGTGCTTCTTGAAGCTAGTACACCGCGCCACACTACTTGCCTGATGCGATCGAAAAGAGTGTCTCGGTCGTCTCGCCATACCAACATTGTTTCGAGATTAAGGAATCTTACATTACAAGCAAGTGCAGAGGTGTAGAGGGAAGAATCTAACTTCTTTTGTTGAAACGGAAAGTATACGTCACTACGGTTAGTAAGGTACTTTTCAATCGTGTTTCCCTGCGTTGGACATGATCTAGATCTGACAATGTTGGACCTATTAAAGTTAATAAGAGTACTCACAAAAAGAGAGCGGGCCAGATTGGCCATGTGGGTTGACAGGCCCTATTTGAACACGTAAATCTGCCCCATCACGTTGTTTCAAATATTTATTATTATTATTCATTTAAGAAAACTTTCGAACCTTTATCGCCGTATACAGTGAGAAAATAATCCTTCATATATAAGATTAAGCTGTTGTACAGAGTCCATTCAATAGATGATCGGAAAAGTTGTATGAAAATACAGAGATTCGACAAAGTTTGTGCTTCTTTGTCCTTTTTTGGTGGTGTGCTAGAACTATTACCAGATGAGCGAACGGCATGCTGGGAATCACTGAAACAATATGGTGGCATCCTTGCAGGTTTGCAGAAATGTGGAACAGAAAAGTGTCATTAGGTTCCTGTTAATTGAAGGGTTGAAACCAACCGATGACAGTGCAATATTGTGAAAGTTGTTTGAGTAGAACACAAGTACGCGAGTAGGCAGATACCTTCAGGCGTGGTGAAACAATTGTTGAAGATTCGCCACACCCAAGAAGCCCTGCCTGTGCAGGCACGGACAACTACATCGAGAGAGTTGATTAGTAGTTGCGGCAAAACAGACGTATCACAGTGAGTGGCGTTGCAGCGAAGATGCACGTTAATGTAGGAGCAGCGCACCATATTGTTCATGACGTTCAAAGAAGTACGTACGAGATGGGTTCCAAGGCATTTGACGTGAGAAATGAAAGAAAGGTCAATGAATGTGTGCCCTGAGACATGAAATTCGTCTGCTTGTCTCACAGCCCCAAACTAACACCTACAGGTTATCGCATTTTTACCCCACTGGAAGAAGCTGTTAGTGTAGTGGCTCCAGTTTCGCTGACAAGGAAGTCAAGGCAGTAGTGCAAAACTGGTTACTCACATTCCCCAAAAATTTTTGGCTTGGAGGCTTGTCCAACGCTGGCACAACTCCATGAAACTTGAGAGGAATTACGCTGAAAAATTAAGAAGTGTTGTTTACCATTCTTGTAACAGATTATTTAAAACAAGTTTTCCTGTAGTTTAGAGAATGGCCAATGTACTAGCTTGTTTAGTAGGAGCGTTGTCATGGAGTACACAAAACGAGCCTATAGGAAACAAAATTTACTTTCTGTAACAAGAAGACATAAACTACCTGTCCTTCTTCGCTCAACAGTTTAACTCTTATGAAGTTTTTATCGAAAAATGACGGTACTGCTGCTACCAACCTCCTTTGTCAGTAACGTAATCTAATAGCAATTTAACGAAATAACATAAATTGGCCATCGTGCACCTAAGGCTAATGTGCCTCAGCCTCTTCGAAACTTATTTCATTACAATATCGGATATCGTCCACAATTTAACATCGACGTACTCTTTTCCTGGTTCCTAATATCGTATGAAATTTCGTAATTTGTCTTGTGTCTTGCTTCCGTAATCTAACGGAACATTAGAACAGCATTACCGGCATGTTCATCTTACCTAAGGCCGAATTAGTCGTCAGTGGTTTCTCAATTTACTTTCCCATTGTTCGATATATTTTTCTTGTAAGATATTTTGATTTATACATGGCTAAGTATTTATCTGTCTTACCAATTTTACAGATTTTTTGGGTGGCGTTTTTCCGAAAGTGTTATTGTTAATCTCGTCAGAAATTCTGAAAAACCAACTTAAATAGTAGTCTGGTTGTCACTTCTCCTATAATCTTCCAAATACCGAAATAATGTTATCAATGATTTCCCACTTATTAAATCCCAAGTTTACCAAAGTCATTTTAAACTCATCATCATCGTCATCCTCATTTCTAGGATTAGGCTGTTGCCTATTGCGAACTCAAAAAAAAAATTCCCATCTTTTTCTAGGTATTGCAATGTCTCTTTTCCCATTCTGCTTGTACTTCATGAGGTGGTGTCTCCAGTCTTCACGATATTTAGAATTTTTTCATTCATTTTGAAAATTTTTAATTCTGTTCTAATATCTTCGTTACTAATCTTATCGCTACTTGTGCAGCCCTTCGTCTTTCTTGTTAACGTCGTTTCTGCTGTTTGAATTTTATTTCCTTGTTATTTTTTCCTTTTCTGTGGTAACCCACCTTACGTTTCTGTAGGATGACACAGAAACCGCCCATACTTTATAGAATTTCGTGATGTTTTCTTTTCGTACTTTAAGGTCCAATGTTATGATAATATTACCACAGACAGCTTGGAATTTGTGTAACTTATTTTCAATATCAAGTTTGCAATAAAAGCTTTTAGCACAACCTAAATAAGAGATTTCAGACACTTGTTCAAAGCTGAGCTATCCAAAACAGTTTGTTATTGTTATGTTGCTAGAAATTTTAAAGCTGTACTTCTTACTACGACTTATCCTTGGAGGTCATCTTAATTTTTTTGAATAATAACGATGTCATCAGAAAACAAGAGGACATGAATTGTGGTTCACAGGACAGAGAGGATCAGGTTGTGGAAAGGCGCCAAGGTCAATTACTGTTAACTATACAAGAACACACACAACTTTATTGCTCAAACCAATTGACAGTTTTCTCTTTAAAACAACAAAGATCAGTTCACGGCTGAGGGCCCAAATAACTTCTCCAGAATAAGTTTTAATGACTGCCTTTAAAAGACCAGGATTTAGAGTAGCGACTGAAGGCCTAACTTACGCAAAATTACAATATCTTCTAGGCAAAAGGCCGAAATAATATTTCAGATCGGTTAAGGAAATTGCTTGAAAGCCAAGCATTTACTGATTCGGGATAAATGCCATATTGAGGAAAATCGAGTTAATTCTTCGGCTGAAGGTCCAACCAAAAAATTTTCTTTACATAATAAAAGAGAGTCTTTAAAAATAAGCTTTTACACAGTACAACAGACAAACATCTTGAGAAAACTTGAAATATCTTGTCGGCCGAAGGCCCAAACAATTACTCAAGAATACTTAAAGACAACCTTAAAATAAACATTTACAAAACACGGCTGAAGACCGTTTGAAGAATTCCAGATAATTAAAGAGAAACTTTACAGACGAGGATTTACATAATAAAGCCACAGATTCTGGATCAAACGCGGCTGAAGGCCTAAATACAGAGCAAAAAGAGCATTAAATGAAGCATAGCTGAACGCCTAATCTTAAAATAGTTGTCATGAATTTCAGCTGAAGGTCATATGCTAAAAGTAAACAGACAATATTAATACACAGCTAAAAGCCTGGCGCAGTACCTGCGACCAAATAAAATCACAATCACAAACAACAAACAGTGGTAATCGGAAGTGTTAAAAGGGTCGGCCTGGGGAGGAAACTAACCACAGTTTAGGTGAGGCAGGCAGCCAAACGTAACAATTGAACAATCGGGTGGCAACACGACCTAGGGACGGCTGAGGAACCAACCAACAGCCTATTCAATTCCCCACCACCCGACACACTCGGTACTGTGCGGCTGGTCCCAGCGGAGGTTCGAGTACTCTCTCGGGTATGGGTGGTGTGTTTGTCCTTAGGATAATTTAGGGTATGCTTTGTGTAAGCTTAGGGACTAATGACCTCAGCAGTTAAGTCCCATAAGATTTCACACATTTGAACATATTTGACACACTCGCTGCTCTATTTCTACCGACCAACTGACTACTCCAGTCGCAGAGAGCACTCATCTGCTCAGTGGAAATCCCAGAAGCTACACACGGTTCCATGTAAACATACTTGCACAAGAACCTCAACAATCGTAAAAGGATTCACTGTGGAACAATAAGGACGAATCTATTCGATACAGAGAGTTTCCACAAGCGGTTGGAGACCAACTAGACGTCGTCCGATGAGACGACCGACCGAACGACCAGCCCAGGTCGTTCCTCCTCAAGTTACATGTGTAGGCAACGGTCGGGTGAGTCTTGGCTGTCCGAAGCTGACTGCAGCTCCCACCCGACGCTACTCCATGTCCGTTCGCAATTCGGAGGCATGGCGACCCGGGCACACTGGCTCGGACACATCCATTCAAATGTAACTCTTGCCCATTGGCCACGACATATCTGCGCATGGAACGAACCGACCTACGTCCTGCACGAGTCCCAGAAACGGTCAAAAGACCCAATACACGTCGCGATCAGGCGACCAACCGAAAGACCAACCAACGGTCGTCCCGCGCCAATCTCCTTCCGCCGGACAGTTCATAAGTGTCGCCAGCGGTTTGGCGAGCACTGGCTGTCCACACCTCACTGGCGCTCCGTCGCCGACTCTCTGCTGCTGCGTCCCGACTTCCCTGCTGCTGCGCCTGACTGAACTCCCAACACAACACCAAACACACGACGACCCGGAGATACTATCAGTCGGTCCAGAGATGGTACGACAGTGCACTTATCGGTAACCGCTGCTGCTGCCACTCACGAGCAGGTAAGGCAGGACGTTATTGACGCCAGTAAATGGAATAACAGAACGAGTTGGTAGTACTCTAAAATAAGATGAAAACAATAAACGGGATGAACACGAGACGCGCACGTATCAGTACATTCAGATATTCCTCATCTTAATCTTAATTTCTTTGTCTATTTTACATTCCCATTTTAGAAGAATGAGGTCAATCTAAATATTAAAAAGAGTAGGTGATATTCCACACGATTGTCTAACGCCTTGGTTAAGAATTATTTGGTTCAAATGGCTCTGAGCACTGTGGGACTTAACTTCTGAGGTCATCAGTCCCCTAGAACTTAGAACTACTTAAACCTAACTAACCTAAGGACATCACACATAGCCATGCCCGAGGCAGGATTTGAACCTGCGACCGTAGCGGTCGCGCGATTGCAGACTGCAGCGCCTAGAACCGGTCGGCCACTCCGGCCGGCAAGATTTATTTCCTCCAATCGATTCCTATCTGTGTTTATTACAATGCGTGTAGTTTTCTAAAGACTTTTCAGTTTCTCTATTGCCGGCCGGAATTGCCAAGCGGTTCTAGGCGCTACAGTCTGGAACCGCGCGACCGCTACAGTCGCAGGTTCGAATCCTGCATTGGGCATGGTTGTGTGTGATGTCCTTAGGTTAGTGAGGTTAAGTAGTTATAAGTTCTAGGGGACTAAAGACCGCAGCAGTTAAGTCCCATAGTGCTCAGAGCTATTTGAACCATTTGAACTACCTCTATTAGATGATAAGCATATCCACAGTCAGATATAATGTTCTATAGGCTATCATGGCTCACACAGTCAACAGCCTTCTCAAGGTCGACAAAGGTTCTGTATATAACATTTTCCGTGTTTTTCTATGATGTTTTAAATTACAAACATATTGTCTGTTCGTAACGGCCTGATGTAAATATAATTTGTTCTTCAGATATAATAGTTACTGTGATTTTTTCATGAGGTTATTGATTATCTTTGAGTATAGTTTGTAGCGTGTTTAGAAGACCGGTGGCAGGATAATTTTTACATTAATTTCGCTGTGTTCGAGGGTCTGGGATCCTGCAGTTCGACCACCACCTATTCCAGGAGCTGTTCAGTTCTTCACGCCTTTCGAATAGTCTTGTAGTTCGTCCATAGTAAGTGGATCTACTGTTTCACTGTACGTACTTTCTCCAGATCTCCAGGTTTCTATTTAGACCACAACTGTATATAATAGTTTATCCATCGTTCATTGGGTATAATGTTGAGTGAGGATGTGTCTTTTTCTTCCTTGTTGAGCGATTTCATGACCAGATATGCACTTGTGTCTACCATGATGTACGTCGTGTTCTATGTCGCTTACGAATGAGACCCACTATCCTTAGCACGTTATGCGAAGTATTAGTTTCTCAACATTCCTTTTTATTTTGTATTCTTCCCCGCTTTCCGATGTTTTTGTCTGTAGAAACTTCAAATAAGCTATTAGTTTTTCTTTAATTGCTTCTTTAATTTCTGTGTTCCTAACTCTGAAACATTTTTCCCATCTGTCTTCTTCCTTTTAGCAAGTGCTTCTGAAGCTGCTTCAGTGATGATGGTTTTGACATTATTACATTCTATATCGATGTCTGTATTGACTGGTAGTGAAGCAAGCTTTTCTTGGAGTATATAGTGATAAAGTTTGCTAACACCATATTACGAAAAGAGATGTAAATTGAACAACTCATATTGTGGCATGTTTTGAACTCTGGCTTTAATGCCGAATACCCTGCCTCTTCCAAATTGACTCTCATTTCGTCCTCACGCCCGCAGAAGCCTTCAGTGTTCCTTCTCCACCTCTCTTCCTCTTTATTCACGAGTGGACTCCGTCTCGTGCTCTTAATTTTGCTACACATACTTTTAATTTCACCGAAAGTTGTTTTGATTTTCGTATACGCCTAATCTGTCATTGTGTGACAGTTTCGTTTCGATTTTTCACATTTTCCATACAACTACAGGTTGTCCATAATTAAGGTTTACTTTCAAAACGCTGTGGAAAGTGAACCACTGCTAAGAATGACGTCAAAGTTAACGTAAAGAGAAACGTCACAGAACAAAAAACGTTTGATCAATTGATAGCGCTGTAAACGTCAGCGTATGTACAAAAACAAGCGTGTGGCACACGGCTGTTCCTCACTTCGCCTCCGAGACGCCTGATATAGACATAGGAGTCTGTATGAAAGATCGCTCGCTCCTGGTAAAGCTCTCTCACGGGGATGGTAACTGTGCGCCAGTATCCCTGCTGGGGTTCCAGACACTCGAGGGTACGAATAAAGGTACTGGTCTGATGTCGGATAAACGTCTGGAGGAAATGATTTCAAAATGCGAAGAAACAGGTTCTTTGAAATGCGGTGTGGCAGAGGGAGGAAAGCTGTTGGTCTGTCGTCTGTCGAAGATGTGGTGACAGCACTGCCGGAGGGGCGAGTGGTTGTATACAGTGCGTGCGGAATTGCAAGAAAGTTGGACATGCCTTCGAACACGGAGCATAAAATCATGCGAAACATCTTGCACTGCTGTCGACACAAGTTCACCCATGTTTAGGAATTGCTTGCTGCTAACCTGCCAACAAGATAATTTTCTTGCTCGCATAGGAGTGAACAGTGAATGACCTTGGAACATTCTATGATCAGACGAAGCTCATTTCCATCTCTAAGGACATGTCAGTACGCTGATTTGTAGAATACGGCAACGGAAAATTCACACGCCCATCAACCGCTACCACTTCGTTCGACAGAATTGACTGTGAGGTGCGGGTTAATGGCATCGCTTATCGCAGGGCCGTATTTTTTCGAGGAGTCTTGTGAGTCCTGTTGCCTGTGCCATCGCTGGTAAACACTATGCGATTCCAACCCTTCAACACCATGGATTTGTGGATAGGATCATTTATGTGCAAGATGCCGCTCCTCCTCACATAACACACTATACAGCCAGTGAAGCGGTTAATGCACAGGCTAACATTTTCCTACAGCTGGCCGTTCAGATCACCTTGAAACGTCCCCTTAGAAAAATGATACAAGACTGTGCTTAAACTGACACACAATATTTTTTTTAGCGTAACGCAATCTGACTTTCAGTAATCCCTACAAGAGAATGGCCCTAACTAACATTAACCTATATGTTTCACAAATCACTTACCTCACAAAAATCTTTGTTACTCGAACTACTGCAAAACAGCGAGCGCCACTACTGCCAGCTAACTAAAAGATTCAAACTACGGAAGTCACTAACTACTGATAGGCACAGTTAGCAAATGAAAGATTTTAATAGAGAACAAACAATGTATTTACCTTTATATATATATATATATATATATATATATATATATATATATATATATATATATATATATATATCAGTTCATGACACCAATTCTTACAAATTTCAAAACTCCGCGATCTCTCTCCCCACGTCCACCACTGCTGGCGGCCCACCTCCAACTGCTCAACGCTACACGCTGTTAGCATCCAGCTGCCGCTGCCCAACACTACAATGGCAGACAACAATGCAAATCAGCCACAGACTGCACACGTTACAGCCAGTGATTTTCATACAGAGCGCTACGTGGCAGCGGCGTTACCAATTAAAAAAACCTAAACAGTCTACTTACAAACTGATCTTAATCAATAATAACTCTGCCTATGGAGTTGTCGGGAAGATTGTGTGTTCACTGCTCCATTTATGAAAGAAGTTGAAATGGAGGCATGGATTGCGCAAAGCGTTCTGAACGTGACCCCCTAGAGAGTCTTATCTGTTGTGGAACATGCTGTTTCTCGATGTCAGCTTGTGCCAGAAAGCGATGGACAGCGTATTGTATTGAACATATCTTGCGCCAGTCTCACCATGATAATTTCACCTCGTAATGCAACCACTCTTACCATTCCACTGCCGAAGGAAACCGGAAGGATTATTTATAGTAAAAGTCATCCGAGCTTTCGTCACAGGGCATAAAAGTCCAGTTTATCCAACTAAAAGTCTAAAATACCTAGGACTAACAAACAATCAAACGCTGAGTTTGAACGCTTACCTGTGCAACATCGATAAGAAAGCTCATAATAAATTACAACTATCTACCAACCGCACACGACTACAGAATTTTACTACCAATACATTTACCGCCAAGAGCAATGACCGCCCTATCGTTATCAAAGCAAATACAGCATATCCTTCGACTTTGCCTGTTAAACCTCGAGCACACTCGTCAGCTTTCTGCATCCCGTTACCCTCCTATTCATGGATTACGTACATCGTCTCAAACAACTGAAAGATTTTCGTCTATGCTGTGACTCGACAAATTTGCATCCCAATAGCTCATTGCGTCCACCATATTTGAGAACCTCTCTGATGCTTCTCTGTCTTCGCCTTTATCCTTTCTTATATTTCCATGAATTTCGCGTCCTTTTCCAGCTTATTTTCATCCACTCTACTTACCTTATCATGAAATCATTCCTGAGAGCTACCCACTCGGCGGTTCTCATCGATACCCTTTCCCGCATGGCTTCCTCTTCGGTCGCATTTGTATCCAAATCTGTCACCTGTAAAATGTTGCTAGGACACAACATTCAGAACTTTCGGAATACCTACACTTTCCACAAAGTCAAAGCTAACTATAGAATAATTTCAGGTTTCTAATCAAAACATCGTAGAAAGTCTCGCATAAACCTATGAACCCCATCCTCCTCCAAAAACTTAATCATGTCTTATTACCTGACAGTAAATCCACCCATTAGCCTAACTATCGCTCTGCTTTAAGGGAAAACTTATTTTTGGTTTCTATCTGAGAGTTATTACTTTGCCCAGTGTTCTAAGCTGCCCTAGCCCTCTAAATGTTGCCAGCAACGCTCTCCCAAACAGACACTCATTGCACTGTGCTCACATTTTACATTTAAGAAACCATTATTTTTTATGCGTAAGAGGCATCTACCTTTTCTGAAAATATCATTATTGATAATCAACTTTTTCAATAGTTAAAAAAATTGTAGACACACTGTCTACAAAATCCGCTCCAATCATTCATTTCTCCCTCTCCTCTACTGTCCTCTTGTTCTGCCGCACCTGAGCCTACACATCCCACCAATACCCAACAAGACACTCTCCATGAGGTCTTCCAAAGGTAATTCATCTGTCTCCCTGCCCCAGACCACGAATTCTGCACTGTCATACATCCATTCCACCAACTCTCTATCGCTCCACCTTATCTAACCCCCAAAGATTCCCTCCTCTTCCTCTAACCATACACACCTCCTCGTTTTTTCCCTTCCTGTCCCCGCACACCCAATTTTCCTTCTAGATTTATTGGCCCCACTACCAGGTAACCCCCCCTCCCCCTATGTGTACATAACCACCCCTGTCTCGTCATCGTCAGTGCTCAGTCCTCCTCACCACTATTTCCCTTCATCTCCCTCCAAATCCACCTCTCCTCTCATCAACAATCTACCATCGCAGGGCCGGTTCTTATAGGCTTTAGTGACAGCTAATAGTGCTCCAGTTGTAATGGGCAATGTGTTTCCAGTCATGTTCAATGTTTTATAAGTATGTTTTCCAGTATTTTTAGTGTTTTTCAAGTGTTTTATTGTGCTGCCTGTCCACATTTTATCACTGTTTTTTAACTATTCATGAAGATATCATTTTTTTCCTATAGTCTCCCATTAACACCACCTTTAAAAAAAATTTGAAATTCGTAGTAACTATGTGTCCTTGTGTGTGTTTAGCATCTAAGCTAGTAAATTATGTCTCGAGGCTGATGAACAGCATGACTGTACCGCTCGTGGTGCAATGGGGGATGAAATAACAACAAATAAACGAACAAAAAGTTGATCTCATGATGCTGAGTATCACATAATCGAAATTTCAATCGTGATATGCCAATAAAAAAGATGTGTGGTGCAGCCTAAGCCGAATGACAACATACAATAAAAATACTTGCAACTGAAACTCGTTATTATATACATTACTTTTTTATGTTTTTGCATACTTAGCGTATTTAAAAAAATAATTAACTTTTTTGTAAAATTCCTGTTACAATTATACGTAACTGAGTTTCGATGGAACCCGCAGATAGCGAGTCCTACTCACACTCATCTGATTTTTTTATCTGTCTGCTACTATTTGATTGCAAACAAGATGTGGACCAGATCATTAATGTACGTAAACCTTTCGGTATCTTCTCTCTCTTCCACATACATAATACATGTTGTATTTACGGTACTTCAGTATTTGTTAGATGTAACTAAATTGTGCTTTGTGGTGATTGGTCACTTCAAATAATTTACACGTTGTCATTGTGAAGTCATGATTTATAGTTGTGGTTAGTTGCACTGGGCTCATCAACACTTGTACTTATTCAAATTAAAAAATAGACAATGTGTACATTACGTTTTCCTGGACAACAAATGAAAGTGTCTCGTACCAGACGACGGAAAACGAACTATCGTCTTTACAAGTGCACGAAAATATTGTTCTAGTGGTGCTTTGATTATTATCAAACATGTCTTATATCTTAATCCAACGCTGAAAGCATCTCAGTCCATTATAAGATCTGGGATTAGGGACTATGATGAAATTAAATGTATATGAGGGATAATATGTTAATGCATTTTTGAAATACCAATGGCGTAGCCCCGGGAGAGCCTGTTGCAGCAGCCGCAACGATGTTGGTAGCACTGCCTGCGGCACGGGCTACGGGAGATTACGCGGGAAAGCCCCAGGGGTAGCACAGGCGGCCACTCATGAATATACAGAGCGGGTTCTGGCCAGTGCCGAGCGCTCGGTCTCGCTGCGAGTGCGCAATCCCGCCAACCCCTGTGCCTTCAGCAGCTGTAATACTCCCAGTGGAAACCGAGAATTACAACTTACTTAAAAAATTAGAGCGAGAGTCGCCAGAGTGTTTTAGTATGGAGAAAGATTTTTGTATGTGCCTCGAAATTCACATAGCAAATGAGAAATATGATGGCAGGAAAATGTGTGAACGAGCAAATGCAAATTAATTTTTTATAATGCAAAAACTACTCCTTGTACTGTCCAACACAGCAATTAAATATATTACGTTACAGTTGCAAAAGATGAAATGGACTATGTGCAGTCAGTATCTCCTCATTTGGATGGCCATGAGCAGTAACATTATCATCCCAAATACAACTTTTTATCTGTTAAAAATATCTTAAATTTTTTTCGGCTCATGAAACAAGGATGCATGCTTTTAGCAACTTGATTAAACATATAAATGCTATCGTCACATATCATACTTTCAACTGTTTATGGTAGTTTTTCCTCCAGAATAATGTATTTGTATAAGGCAAATGTTATAATTCATTAGTAGATCAAACAATAAGTTATCTATAAAAATGTATTTTAAAAAGATGAATCTGATTTCACGCGACTTTGAATATTATATGTGAATGAAGCTAGAACCTTTTGCTACATTTTAGTTTCCACATACGACTACAGTTCTCTCATGTTTGAAAGAACCATCCAGTTTTGCAAGTGCACACAATCTCGAATTGCGGTCTACATTACGTTAATGTTCGAAGATTTCGGTTATCTTGCAAAAATGTTAAATATTGCCTCCTACATGTGCAACGCTAAAGACCAAAGATGTTTGGTTCAAAAGGTTCAAATGGCTCTGAGCACTATGGGAATTAACATCTGTGGTCATCAGTACCCTAGAACTTAGAACTACTTAAACCTAACTAACCTAAGGACATCACACACATCCATGCCCGAGGCAGGATTCGAACCTGCGACCGTAGCGGTCACCCGGTTCCAAACTGAAGCGCCTAGAACCGCAAGGTAACACCGGCCGGCAAGCGCAATGATGTTTACTGCATTCGACGCCCTACATATTGGCTCCCATGTCGCCAACATATTGGATGCTAACGGCAACTGGAGTGTGGACTGGAGGTACCAACTGATGAGCAAAGCATGAGGCAACGGACGGTAGATGAAATGCTTGGTCGACGAGTAACTCACAATAGTGCTACAGAGCTAACAGTGTTGATACAAAGCAGATCAACGGCAAAGAAAAATAAAGCAAAAACTGCATTATATCTACAACAATTGTCGTCAAGTTGACGCTTCTTCAGAAAGGAACCCAAGGAATTTGGCAGAGTGAGGCACATGTGGCACATGAATACTAGCTTTTCTGCAAGTTGAGTCAATGGAATGTATGCAGTCGTATAAGATCGATTGTGAGGACAACATACATGAGGAGCACAATGAAGATGATAAGTGCATAACAGGTGAAAGTGATGCTGAAACACGTGTTGACCCATGCAGTTCCTCATCCTTCCCTGACAGGAAGTCACAAATATCTTCTTCAGTGAAACGTAGTAAATGACAATCGTTATCCAAGGAGTAAGTACTAAACATAATTACGTATTGGAAGATTATCCGCAGAATAGTAAAAAAACAGTGATGAAAAGATTTCCAGTAAGTTCGCAGCAATATGACGATATATTGTTTAAGGAAAAGTAGGGATATTCGAGGGAGGACAAGGCACAATTGTTACAAAAACTGGTGTTTGTGAATTTCAAGGATGTTCGATACTATTCGAGCATGTGCACAAGAGAAAAAAATGGCTCTGAGCACTATGGGACTCAACTGCTGTGGTCATTAGTCCCCTAGAACTTAGAACTACTTAAACCTAACTAACCTAAGGACATCACACACATCCATGCCCGAGGCAGGATTCGAACCTGCGACCGTAGCAGTCGCACGGTTCCGGACTGCGCGCCTAGAACCGCGAGACCACCGCGGCCGGCTGCACAAGAGAGATCTACTTCGTAACTCTTAACAAATTGCGCACGCCATACAATACAACGATTTCAAGCGAAGCAGTGGTTGATCGCAAGATAACAAAATATTTAAATAAGGAATCAAGCCGAAGATGCACGGAAAACTGCAGAATCTGCCCGAAAAGTTTATAGATCAGATAAACAAACTTATACCACAGTTCATTTGCTTTCAGTTAAGACGAATCGGGACTTTAACAGGAGATTCCTACAAATAAGAACCCTGGAAATTTGAGGTACCGAGACAGTTGCGTCAAAATCAGCTACCATCAGTACCTTAACGCACTCAAATACAACCTTGCCGACTGTTAATCATGCTGGTAAATTAACTGCAAGTTTTTTTATGCTATGAGACGCTGGAGGTGCTCTGCCCATACGATTCTTTTTCGTGTGCGTTATCTTGCAAGGGCAGCAGGACAATATACGTAACATCACGTAAGAGTGGGAAAATGGGCGTAAGAGAACTACATCTACTGTATGAGCATTCATGTTGACCAATAACTGGTCAGAATAACTGCCTTTTGCTTGATTACGGGTGTGCATATAAAAATTATAGAGCAAACTACCCCTCCTGAGAAGTGTGTGACACTGCAATTCATATCAGCAGGAACCACTGCTAAATTCAGCCTCTGGATAGTTGTTTATTCCATGCCTATAAAACAAATTATCGCGCTATCTACAGCTACGCCTTAAAGGAAAGCCAGCTTCACGATAAGCTCAACGACAGGCAGTTTCGTATTGGGTTTCATTCCATAATATTTCCTGAGTTCCCATTCACTCTTTACATCAACATGATTCTATGTTTTTTTGGAGTCATCAATCTTATGACTGGTTTGATGATGCCCGCCACGAATTCCTCTGCTGTGCCAAATTCTTCATTTCAGAGTAGCACTTGTAACCTATATTCTCAATTATTTGCAGGATGTATTCCAATCTTTGTCTTCCTCTACACTTTTTGCCCCCTACAGCTCCCTCTAGTACCATGGAAGTCATTCCCTGGTGTCCTAACAGATGTCCTATCATCCTGCCCCTTCTTATTGGCAGTGTTTTCCACATATTCCTTCCCTCTCCGATTCTGCACAGAATCTCCTCATTTGATCCCTTATCAGTCCACCTAATTTTCAACATTCGTCTGTAGCAGTATATTTCAAATGTTTCCATTCTCTTTCGTTCCAGTTCTCCCGCAGTCTATGTTTCACTACAATACAATGAAGTGCTCCAAACGTATATTCTTCTTCAAATCAAAGACTATATTTGACACTATTAGACTTCTTTCGGCCAGAAATGTCCGTTTTGCCAGTGCTGGACTGCTTTTGATGTCCTCCGTGTTCCGTTCGTCATTGGTTATTTTGCTGCCTAGGTAGCAGAATTTGTTAACTTCATCTACATCGTGTCCATCATCCTGATGTAAAGTTTCTCGCTGTTCTCAATTCTGCTCCGTCTCATAACTTTTGTCGTTCTTCGATTTACTATTAATCCATAATCTGTACTCATTAGAATGTTCGTTCCATTCAGTATATCACACAGTTCTTCTTCACTTTCACCGAGCATAGAAATGTCATCAGTGAATCTTATCATGGATATCCTTTCACCTAGAATTTTAACCCCACTTCTGAACCTTTCTTTTACTTTCATAATTGCTTCTTCGACGTACAGATTGAACAGGCGGGGCGAAAGATTGCATCCTTGTCTTACACCCTTCCTAATCCTAACACTTCGATCTCAGTCGTACATTCTTATTATTCCCTCTTGGCTCCTGTACATATCGTATATTACCCGTCCCTCCCCACAGCTTACCCCTACTTTTTTCCGAAGTTCGAACATCTTGCTCTATTTTAAATTGTCGAACGCTTTTCCAGGCCGACAAATCCTACGAATGTGTCTTCATTTTTCTTTAGTCTTGCTTGTATTGTCAACCCCAAGGTCAGAATGGCCTCTCTTTCTTATAGCCAGACTGTTATAACACATCCTCAATTATCTTATCCATTATTCTGTATATTATTCTTGTCAACAATGTGGATGCATGAGCTGTTAAGCTAATTGTGCGATAATTCTCACACTTGTCAGCTCTTGCTGTCTTCGGAATTGTATGGATGATATTTTTCCAGAAATCAGATTGTATTTCACCAGACATATACATTCTACACACCAACGTAAACTGCCGTTTTGTTGCCACGTCCCCAGCGATTTTAGAAAATCTGATGGAATATTATCTATCACTTCTGTCTTAATTGATCTTATGTGCTCCAAAGCTCCTTTAATTTCTGATTCCATTACTTGACCCCTTATCTCTTCTAAATCGATTCCTGTTTCTTCTATAACCTCAGACAAATCTTACCCTCATATAGGTCTTCAGTGTACTCTTTCCACTTACAGGCTCTCTCCTCTGCGTTTAACAATAGAATTCCCGTTGCACTCTTAATGTCACCACCCTAGCTTTTAATTTCACCGAAGGTAGTTTTGACTTTCCTAGATGCTGAGTCATTCCTTCTGACAATCATTTCATTTTCGATTTCTTCACATTTTTCATATAGACATTTCGTCTTAGCTTTCCTGCACTTCCTATTTATTTATTTCCTCAGTGACTTGTATTTCTGTATTCCTGAATTTCCCTGAACGTTTTTGTACTTCCTTCTTTCAACGATCAACTGAAATATTTCTTCTGTTGCCCATAATTTCTTAGCATACCTTCTTTGTACCTATGTTTATCTTCCCAACTTCCGTGGTACGTATGTTTTTCTTTCGAGCTTCGTGACTGCTCTTTTTAGAGCTGTCCATTCCTCTTCAACTGGACTGCCTACTGAGCTATTCCATATAGCTGTGCCTATAGCCATAGACAACGTCAAGCGTATTTCGTCATACGTAAGTACTTCCGTATCCCACTTCTTTGAGAATTGATTCTTCCTGCCTAATTCCCCATAACAATTAGATTTTCATCTCCATTTATGTACCGCGTCACCCTTTCTACATCTTCATATACTTTCTCTATTTCTTCAACTTCATCTTGCGACGTCGGTTCGTATACCTGAACTATTGTTGTCAGTCTTGGTTGGCTTTCGACTCTGATTTTGAAAACCACATCATGAACTGTTCACAGTATCACACGCTCTGTCCTAAGTTCCTATACATAACGAATTCTACTCCCATTGTATCATTTTCTGCCGCTGTTGATATTACCCTAGACTCATGTGACCTCAAATCACCTGTTGGAACCTACTGAAGCTCTCTGACAATTAAGTTTTGATGCAGTGGAATGCGCTTTTCCCCTCTGTGTTTCGTGTATGTTAACTATTTGCGAAATATATGGAAACTCCGAAGACTGGACGTCTTGAAACAGCGCAGCACTTCCATCAGTTTTTGACTGGAATCTCTGTGTAAATACAGTAATATTTTAATGCAGCTAATAAAAAAAGCCCCAACTGCTTGTGGCAACATTAGTTCCGTCTGAACTTCGTGCTTTGGTGACCATTCGCAGTTCTTTAAGAGAATATGACCGAAAGTTGTTCCACCAGCCTTTTACGTGTGCTTCCGAAATATCATACTATCAGTATGTTTTAGAAGGATTAGAAAATGATTGTACGATTGGGACAAAAATAAAATATTTTCAATATGTTTGAGTTCATACCTTTAACCCCTATGGCAGAGAAGAAACAAACAATCACCGCTTATCAGATATTATAAGGTGGTCTGATTAAAGTGTAGTTACTCACAGAGATCCAGCGTAGGAAGTATTTATCGTATGACAGCGAAACCTGCTAGACATTCTAGCGAGTTAATATAGAAACAATTTACGCTGGAAAAGAAAATTGGTTCTTATTTGGCCACTAGGTGCAAATCCAGCTTTGTAAACGCAAGGAAGAGGAATAGAAATGTTTTCATATGCAGTGGATTAGGAACGGTACGTAGGCACAAATTATAAAAAAAGGGAAACCGGCATAATGATGATTTTATTATTAACTGTCACTTACACAGTTTATTGAATGCGAACATCAGCGATGTAGAAGACACGCTACATCCTTAAAATGATGTGATCAACTGTTGCTGGCAAGTTTTCCGGGTCAGGTACAGACCGAACGTGTCCTTGGTAAAAGGGTTCTTTTAGATATGCCCTGAGCCAAAAGTCCCACAGATTCTGATGACGTGATCTTGCAGGCCATGCAAGAGATAAGTTCATGGAAGGTCGCATTAGACAAGTTTTTCACTGGGCAAGCAACATGAGGTGTTGCCCCACCTTCCCTGAAAACAGTTGTTGCCAAACTATTGCACTCTTCCAGAGCAGGAATTACATGCTGTACAAGGAGGTGTCGATAACGTGCAGATGTCACGGCACACCTGACAGGCCGTCTGGGTTGTTTCTCTTCAAAGAAGAATGGACCGAGAACCAAGCGATTGTGAATCCGCTGCAAACAGTCACATAAAGCGAGTGCAAAGGCTCTTCGTACGCAACAAACGGTTTAACAGTACTCCAAAATCGCAGTTTTGTGTGTTCACTACTCCTTCTAGTGTAGAATATGCCTCGTCACTCCACAGAATATAGCCTGGACATATTTCAGAAATTTCGATCCGTGGCAGAAACCGAACAGCAAATTCAGAATGTTGCTGCGGACAGTGAGGTTCCTGTTGCTGCACCATGTGGATCTTGTGCAGATATCAGTGTAAAACAGACTGCAAAAGTTTCTGTACTGTTGACCTATGGGCTGGAAAATCCTCGTGGCCCTGCACAGGCAATAGCACTCACAGAGACACGTCCTGCATGGCCAGTTACAGCAACAGAAACGTCATCAATATCTTTCACTGGGACAGGGCGCCTTAGTCTTCAAGGTGCCACACCAAACTCAGCAGTATTTTTATCTTCAGCACGATATTCTTTAAACCATTTAAATATACAGACCTTTCAGTCACGACACTCACTCAATTGCTACTGTTTACATAAAAGTTTCACTAACAGCACAATTTGTCTCTTCTCGATAGCCATACTTGTGAAAATGGTAGTGTAGATATCATAGCATCATATAAACGGTGCACAGCGCCATATTCTCACAAGGTGGCCAAAATTGTAACCAACATTTTTTCAGGGCAAATGTGTTCTGCATTTACTCTTTTATCATATCTACCGAGTTCCGCTGACTTACGACAATTACATTCCATACCGGACCTCCTTGAGTAGCTGCACTTTTAATTACAACCACTGTGTATAATCCTAAAAGCCAGTAGGAGACACGCCAAAAAGAACCAAAATTGCTGTTACTGTAGACGCAGGCCAATCTAGCTCAGTTACGTAGCACTTAGAGTGCCTGGTCTCATAAGTTTCCATCTGCTCCTTTAGCAGTATAAGTCACGTGAGGTGTGGCGAGGTACCTAGGTGCCAAGCAAAGCGCTTCAAGTGCGGTCGTGGCCGAAGGCGATCTTGGGTTCAGTGGAGCCAAGCAAGAAACGTACCGTCCTGGAACTCTCTACCATCGAGGCTACTCTTATTCTGAAACGCACGTGCCAGTACAATGGTAATCCGTCGAGTTGAAAAGTGCTCTTGCAGTGGTGAATAGAAGCCAGATCTCCTACATTTCCAAGGATGTGATTCTTCTAACCGTCGTCCACACAGTAAAATAACGACTCACATATCTTTTGTCAGGTAAACATGCTAGGTTCTGCAGCGTTTTTCATGTGCTCTACTACTTTATGTGGCTACAGTGTTGCTCGTGAAATTCCTTTTAGTGGTTCACTTACATAGATAAATGGAACATCGTGCCATCACTGACGTGTAAACGTGAAAGGAGACTGTTACATCTCCGTGCCCTGAATAAATACACGAAATTATACGCGTCTTTGTTTACCACCATCATGAAGGGCTTATAGAAACTGAATACGACATGGTCTCAAAGATCACAGCAAAATACACCCCACAGACAACATGCAAGCGGTGTGTTCAAGCTATTGGGGCCATCACGGAGTGGTCAGTGCTACAGGGGCCAAGCTGTACTCACGACGTAATTTAAAATCAATTTTCACTTCCAAAATCTGTTTCCATTCTCGTTGAAAACTGAATCGCTCAAAATTGGCCGAATCACCTTGTAGCTCTCTGTACACTGCACATTGGGATACGAGGATCATCCAGATATTGTGAAACATCCCCTTTGAAAAATTCATGAATTACTGTGCTGGTAAACCTCTACGTTATTTGATTTTCAAACAGCTGAGCAAAACTGTACGTACTCAGACATTACTCTCTTTACTTATTCTGATCATCGCTAAACCGACTCACAATATTTTTAGCGCAACGCCATCTGACTTCCAAAAATCCCTACAAAAGAATGGCCCTGACTAACAACATACTATACCTTTCAAGAATCACTTACCTCACAAAAATATTCGTTACTCGAACTACTGCAAAGAGCGAGCGCCAGTACTGCCGCCTAGTTAAAAAATTCTAACTACTGACGTCACTAACTACTGATAGGCATAGTTAGGAAATGAAAGATTTTGATAGAGAACGAATGATGTATTTACCTTAATATATATATATATATATATATATATATATATATATATATATATATATATATATATACTGCGCAGCACTACGCGCTGTTCACATCCAACTGCCCAACACTACAAAAGAGAATTTTCCAACAATGCCAACCAGCCACAGACTGCACACAGCACAGCCAGTGATTGTCATATAGAACGCTACGCGGCATTGCCAACATAAATACCTAAACAGCATACTTACAGGTGTATCAACTTTGTTTTAAGTAAACTAAGATACATGAAAACATTTGTTGATAACGAAAACAACAAAGTTGTAGCGTTTTTTCAATACAGTCAACAACTGAACTGAGATATCGGCCATACTGCGCGATCAGCTTTTGTGTTCCTTTGTCACAGAAACCTGCTGCATGGGAATTGAGCAAGAACTGGGCAGTTTTTTAAACTCTTAATAATTGTGAGAACGCTAAGTGGACAGCAATTTCTTGAAGTGCAAGAGAAGATCGAAACAGCTGACAGCAATGTCAGGGCTGTATGGCGAATCCGCTAAGGTGTCACTGGTGAAGGAAGGTCGTCCGCGGCCGTCTTCAATATGGAGACTTTGACGACCTTCAGTAAACAGCCAACACTTGTCATGCATCATATGTTCGTTCATTATCTTAGGCCCCTGAACCTGGCGCTGCTGATATTCTATCATCGCCATGTTTCGCACCTTAATGTCCTAGGCAGCCTGGCTGCGACAATCTAGCTGCAGCAATCAATAGAACAATAAATATTCACCTTAGCGAGTTCACTCTGCAGCTAGGATTTCCTCGCTGCTGTAGCCATTTAAACACATCTGACTGCACGGCAGCCACCTGGCTCTGCACAGAGACTACCGTGCAGGCTATCTGCTGGAGAGCGTGTGTAACTGCGTTCAGTCTGTATGCACTTGTTAAAGCAGCCACACCTTAGTTTGCACCCCAGAACAGAATTCGCGATGACTGTCGATGCGGAGATTTTCCACTGTTTTGGTGCTTTACCGCCATTAAAGTTTTTTAATTAGACGCTCACTCATCAGTGTGATCGCTGCTAGTCTGATAAATCTTTGCAGTTATTAGTTGATACAGAATTTTGATTCTCTTTTGTTTTAAAAAACAAATAAGTAAACTATTAAAATCATCGTCTTACCCCCCCCCCTCCGCTGCTCCCAGGTCCCCGCTCCTATGTTTCAAGTATATTCAAATATTATTAGAAATAAACTACCACTTTTCATTTTTGGGCTCACCTCAAAGTAAATAAAAAGCTTTTTCGATTATAGAACCTCACGTACCTGTATCAGTACCCTATTCTTGTATGATTAAGCCCCTAATGTGCTGCTCCAAAAATAAAGGATGAATCAAATGTCTTATTTTCGCTTTGTATTTATAATGGGGGAAAAAGTAAGTATTATCATATGATCCACGTCCATCTAACGCGGCTGATCAGTCAAACTGACCGTCGTTGGCCAGCGAAAGCTGTCCTTCTACACTGAATGTTCAACATTTCGGCCTCCTGAAACTACCTAGTGCGTTATAGTCATACATCTAACCTCGCTGTCGGCGGGAGAAAAATTAGAACCACTACTTTCAGCCTCTGCAGCAGCGCTACTTACAACTGTAGAGACTTGTCCTGTTTTCATGATTGTTACGTCACAGCTATTTCGCCCAAGCACTATATTTCCAGCTAAATACGTTTACCTTCAGAAATTGAGGACCTGTATTCCTGGCAGACCCTCTCATTTTGTTGTTCACTGTTCGAAAGCCCGACCGAAAGTTTACTCCAGTTCTCAGTGAACTTAAGATCTCCAGACTGAGACGCAAAGTCATGTCTAAACATTAAATATTGCTAAGGTTTAAACATATTTTTTACCTAAGCAGCTCATTCAGTCTTACTCATATCCTGGTGAACAGCCTGCCGCCTCAATGAAGCACGCTTCTGTCCAGAATAGTATGAACATCATGTATCACAGGCCTTGGCAGTGGGAATTTATTTCCATGACTCGTATATTTCACAGACAAAAATGTATGACACTAAACGTAATAGGTTTCAGAAGGAGTGGAAACACTGTAGAGTGTGTAACAAAGAAGTATTAAAGCCCCATCACTACTACTGTAATTTAGTATGCTTTTACGTAAGTAACAGAAAAACCTTCCACTATGTTGCCACGTATACTATGCTCCAACAGAATAAATAGTCCTGTCACGGGAAAAGCCACTTATAACCCTCAACTAAAATTTAGTTTACTTTCCAGATAAAGGAGACTATAGGAAGGTAGTCCTTTTAATCGGAAAAGCTAATCAGTAGAGTTACCCTATTCACAGGATTTGACTGTGTGTTGTGTCTAATGGATAAGTAAATCAGACTATTCACTTCTTTTCTTAAGATTTGACCAGCCGTTAAATAGAACGTAGGTAGGAATAGCAAAATGTTGTACATGGCTGCACGTTCAGAGACCGTAGATAGTTACAATTGAAAGAAAACAGACCTCGGTCACAAATTTTTGACGAATTCACTGGGTTTCAACACTGCTAGGAGTCCAGAATGAAGATTTTCACTCTGCAGCGGAGTGTGCGCTGATATGAAACTTCCTGGCAGATTAAAACTGTGTGCCTGACCGAGACTCGAACTCGGGACCTTTTCCTTTCGCGGGCAAGTGCTCTACCAACTGAGCTACCAAAGCACGACTCACGTCCGGTACTCACAGCTTTACTTCTGCCAGTATCCGTCTCCTACCTTCCAAACTTTACAGAAGCTCTTCTGCGAAACTTGCAGAACTAGCACTCCTGAAAGAAAGGAGTGGTTGGTAGAGCACTTGCCCGCGAAAGGCAAAGGTCCCGAGTTCGAGTCTCAGTCGGGCACACAGTTTTAATCTGCCAGGAAGTTTCATATCAGCGCACACTCCGCTGCAGAGTGAAAATCTCATTCTGGAAACATCCCCCAGGCTGTGGCTAAGCCATGTCTCCGCAATATCCTTTCTTTCAGGAGTGCTAGTTCTGCAAGTTTCGCAGAAGAGCTTCTGTAAAGTTTGGAAGGTAGGAGACGGATACTGGCAGAAGTAAAGCTGTGAGTACCGGCCCTGAGTCGTGCTTCGGTAGCTCAGTTGGTAGAGGAGTTGCCCGCGAAAGGCAAAGGTCCCGAGTTCGAGTCTCGGTCGGGCACACAGTTTTAATCTGCCAGGAAGTTTCATATCAGCGCACACTCCGCTGCAGAGTGAAAATCTCATTCTGGAAACATCCCCCAGGCTGTGGCTAAGCCATGTCTCCGCAATATCCTTTCTTTCAGGAGTGCTAGTTCTGCAAGTTTCGCAGAAGAGCTTCTGTAAAGTTTGGAAGGTAGGAGACGGATACTGGCAGAAGTAAAGCTGTGAGTACCGGACCTGAGTCGTGCTTCGGTAGCTCAAATGGTGCCGGCACGACAGCTCAGCGTGTTCGGTCAGAGGGCTGCGTGCTCTCTGTAATAAAAAAACTGAGTCCAAGAACCAACGATCAATTTCAATGGATGTCTTGTGACGTCCGCCCAGACCAAACGCAACGAACTATATCGAACAAAATGAGCAAAAAAAAAAAAAAAAAAAAAAATGGTAGAGCACTTGCCCGCGAAAGGCAAAGGTCCCGAGTTCGAGTCTCGGTCGGGCACAAAGTTTTAATCTGCCAGGAAGTTTCATATCAGCGCACACTCCGCTGCAGAGTGAAAATCTCATTCTGGAAACATCCCCCAGGCTGTGGCTAAGCCATGTCTCCGCAATATCCTTTCTTTCAGGAGTGCTAGTTCTGCAAGTTTCGCAGAAGAGCTTCTGTAAAGTTTGGAAGGTAGGAGACGGATACTGGCAGAAGTAAAGCTGTGAGTACCGGACCTGAGTCGTGCTTCGGTAGCTCAGTTGGTAGAGCACTTGCCCGCGAAAGGCAAAGGTCCCGAGTTCGAGTCTCGGTCGGGCACACAGTTTTAATCTGCCAGGAAGTTTCACTGCTGGGAGTTTCTACCTCAGCATTTAAATCTATAAAATGGTCACAGAATTAGGACTAAAAACGTATGATACAGAGTATAATTACGGAATCATCATGAAAGACTGGCAGTACTTATATGTTAGTTATAAAATAATAAATATGCCAAAAGGACATTAGTGACAAAGATATCTAAGATATTCCAGATAGGTTGACGATATTCTTATCATCTACAAAGGACCTGCTGACGGTGTTGATCGTATCTTTAACCTGTTCAATGATCTTCTTGAGAAAATTTCTTTCATTATAGAATTTGAAAATAAGGTCCGTCAATTAAACTTCCTTGACTTGACGCTTACTATAGAAACAAAAAAAAAAATTCTTTCAATATTTTTCGTAAAGTAACATATACCGACCAGATCGTTCCTGCATCTTCTACTCATCCAGAATCGCATAAAAAAAGCCTTCTTTCATTCTGCTGTTCACAGAGCCATTTCCATCCCATTTTCTAATGAAAAGTTCAACGACAAAATCAACTTACTTAAAACAATAGCAGTTAATAATGAGTATAAACCTAACGTAGTAGATGACGTCCTTAAAAAGAAAACTGCTAAAAGAATTACTATGCTAGGCATTTCTGTCATTGAGTCTAACTCAAAAAAATATTCCTCTGCTCCTTTCGTGGGGCCTATCTCTTATCAGATCCAACGCATTCTTCGAAAGTACGATTTTAACCTTAATTTTTCTACTAATAACAATTAGAATAAAAATTTCATTCATAATTTACATTCTATTCGTTCTCCTTTAGAAAATTCTGGTGTCTACAAAATTGTCTGCGATACTTGCTCCTCTTACTATATAGGACCAACTGGACTTGCCTTCACTACCAGATATAAAGAACACTTGCTAAGAAAAAATGGCACTAGCCCCCAAAATTCATCTTTTGCCGACCATCTTCTAATTACAGGTCATTCACCTAAAGCCATCTGCGATAGCAACATTTTGCACACCGAAAAGAAAGGGCGTAGACTAGATAGTCTTGAAGAATAAGAGATTTTAAAGCATCTAGCCCTTAACGAACAGCTACAGCTACGTACCAAAAAATTTTTTCAACGGTATAAAGCCGTTACTCGATATCTGACTTCGGGTCTCCTTGTGCAGGTTGCCGAAATGTTCTTTTCCTTCTAAGTTAGCCCTATGTTTTCTAATTATGAAATGTTTCTTGGCTGTATTTCACGTCAATATTGTTTTCTACAAGTTGTCACTCAGTCCTATCTAAATTTTCATAATGATTTTTTCATGTTTTATCTTACTGTTATAAGCTTTGATGTAGACAAAATGTTATGTTGTGTACTAGTATCACAGAAACATTGCTTTCCATTATGTAACAAATGCTGTTTATTTATTAATAATTTCTGCCTATATTTCAATGTGAAGTAGCCTAATTGTATCTACGCCTGCTACATGGCACGCTGGTTGCACTGCCATGTTCACCTGGCCGCACTTGCTAACGCGGGCACCTCAGTCCTTTGGCAACCTGCACCACGCAAGTAACGGGCAGCCCTTGGTGGCTCGCCATCACAGTTTTTTATGTTAAATATCTTTGTGATTAATGCCATTTTGGCATATTTATTATTTTATAAATGTCATAGAAGTACTGCCAGTCTTTCACGATGATTCCGTACTAAAACGTTTTTACTAGTAATTCTGTGATTTAAATTCTGAGGAATTCAAACTAGCGGTGTTGAAACTCGGTTAATTCGTAAAAAAAAAATTGTGACCGAGGGCTGTTTTCTTTCAATTACAGTAGGAATAATATTATACTGAAGCTAGGACAATTCAGCTCCAAGTTCATTTAGTGGTCTAAAAGATGTATAAATGGTCGCCAGCCTATCCAAGCAACGAAACTGCGAAGCACTAGAAAAGCAGAAGTATGAATTTAGCCTACTGTTTAATTTGATTCTTCAAATAAAATATTACTCCTCGTAAACGATGTTGGTGGAGACACTGGAATTTCTTTTTGACTACTACACCCTTATACATTAGCTTTTAAAAAAAGAAAAAGCCGAGTCGATAACTTGAAGGACGCAAAAAAAAAATTGGCCATGGGAGATCTATGGAAAAGCATTTTCTATAATAAACAAACTTCAGTACTCAAGTACTTAGATACTAAAGCACACATCTTTATATTGAACATTTCACTTCAAGAAAACCTCTTTCTTACTGGAATTTACTTTCAAAAGCTATTATTCTCTGAACTAACTTTGTATAGTTATTTACCAGATTCTAGTAACTTATCTACACTCTGATAGAATTTTATGTAAGCAAACTTTTTTATATCACTTTGTTAAGAAAACAGAAAACACACTAACTGGTGCCTCTTTATATTAATTTTTCACTTCGTAAGTCTGCAAAGTAGGATCCTGAGTTTCATCAAACACATGGAAAAACCCCTACATAGGTGAATGATTAGGATGAAATAAAAGGGTGGACCAGTTTCTTTAAAGTTCAAGAATGATTTCTAAAACACATTTTAAATTAATGTTTCCCGCTGTACAAAAGTAAATATGCTATAAAAGTCTTATGTGGTAGCTGTAGGCTTGCGTGTGGCGAACACTTATGGCGGCAACACTACCCATAGTATGGCCTGCAAGTCTCTTGCTGTATGGGATCAATTTGTCTTCTTGGCGTTGGTCACTTCTGCATATAGTAGCCCAACAACTCGCAGCTATACCGTAAGCCGTTCGCAGTCTCCATTCGAGGCATTATATGCGAGTTTGCCGGCAAAGCTTCTCCTGCTCCATAAAGGATGTTGCCTTAATCACTGCTGCCTACAGGCTGTGCGTCTTACATCCCGCGCTTGCTCTAGGTAGAGCACCAGTCCGCCCTTGCAACCTTTCCCACGCCACAAAGCCACTTCGTTTTAAACAAAATCACACCAGCTTTTATATAACACCTGTTTCTTTTATTGTCGCTAAGCATGACTATTTCTGAAATTGTCATATTTACATTAACATGAACAATTTTTAAACAGAAAATTTTTTAAATACGAAATTGTTGTTTGTGGTCTTCAGTGCTGAGACTGGTTTGATGGAGCTCTCCATGCTACTCTATGCTGTGCAAGCTTCTTCATCTCCCAGTACCTACTGCAGCCTACATCCTTCTGAATCTGCTCACTATATTCATCTGTTGGTCTCCCTTTACGATTTCTACCCTCCACGCTGCCCTCTAATACTAAATTGGTGATCCATCGATGTCTCAGAACATGTCCTACCAACCAATCCCTTCTTCTCGTCAAGTTGTGAGTTGTGTTACAACCTCCTCTTCTCCCCAATTCTATTCAGTACCTCCCCATTAGTTATGTGATCTACCCATCTAATCTTCAGCATTCTTCTGTAGCACTATATTTCGATAGCATCTATTCTCTTCTTGTCTAAACGATTTATCGTCCACGTTTCACTTCCATACACGGCTACACTCCATACAAATACTTTCAGAAACAGCTTCCTGACATTTAAACCTATACTCGATGTTAACAAATTTCTCTTCTTCAGAAACGCTATCCTTGCCATTCCCAGTCTACATTTTATATCCTCTCTACTTCAACCAGCATCAGTTATTTTGCTCCCCAAACAGAAAAACTCCCTTACTACTTTAAGTGTCTCGTTTCCTAATGTAATTCCCTCAGCATCACCCGACTGAATTCGACTACATTCCATTATCCTCGTTTTGCTTTTGTTGATGTTCATCTTATATCCTCCTTTCAAGACACTGTCCATTCCGTTCAACTGCTCTTCCAAGTCCTTTGCTGTCTCTGACAGAATCACAATCTCATCGACGAACCTCAAAGTTCTTATTTCTTCTCCATAGATTTTAATACTTACTCCAAATTTTTCTTTTGTTTCCTTTACTGATTGCTCAATATATAGATTGAATGACTCTGTCTCACTTCCTTCCCAACCACTGCTTCCCTTTCATGTCCCTCGACTCTTATAATTGCCATCTGGTTTCTGTACAAATTGTAAATAGCCTTTCGCTCCCTGTATATTATCCCTGCCACATTCAGAATTTGAAAGAGGGTATTCCAATCAAAATTGTCAAATGCTTTCTCTAAGTCTACAAATGCTAGAAACGTAGGTTTGCCCTTCCTTAATCTTTCTTCAAAGATAAGTCGTATGGTAACTATTGCCTTACGTGTTCCAAACATTTCTACGTAATCCAAACTGATCTTCCCCAAGGTCGGCTTTTATCAGTTTCTGTAAAAAATTCGCGTTAGTACTTTGCAGCTGTGACTTATTAAACTGATAGTTTGGTAATTTTCACATCTGTCAAGACCTGCTTACTTTGGGATTGGAATTATTATATTCTTCTTGAAGTCTGAGGGTATTTCGCCTGTTTCATACGTCTTGTTCACCAGATGGTAGAGTTTTGTCAGGACTGGCTCTCCCAAGACCGTCAGTAGTTTCAATGGAATGTTGTCTACTCCGGGTCCTCGTTTCGACTCAGGTCTTTCAGTGCTCCGTCAAACTCTTCACGCAGTATCGTATCTCCCATTTCATCTTCATCTACATCCTCTTCCATATCCATAATATTGTCCTCAAGTACATCGCCCTTGTATAGACGCTCTATATACTCCTTCCACCTTTCTGCTTTCCCTTCTTTGCTTAGAACTGGGTTTCCATCTGAGCTCTTGATGTTCATACAAGTGGTTCTCTTATCTCCAAAGGTCTTTTAATTTTCCTGTAGGCAGTATCTATCTTAGCCCTAATGAGATAAGCATGTACGTCCTTACATTTGTCCTCTAGCCATCCGTTCTTAGCCATTTTGCACTTCCTGTCGATCTCTTTTTTGAGATGTTTATATTACATTTTGCCTGCATCATTTACTGCATTTTTACATTTTCTCCTTTCATCAATTAAATTGAATATTTCTTCTGTTACCCAAGGGTTATTACTATCCCTCTTCTTTTTACCTACTTGATCCTCTGCTGCCTTCACTATTTCATCCCTCAAAGCTACCCATTCATATTCTACTGTATTTCCTTCCCCCATTCCTGTCAATTGTTCCCTTATGCTCCCCGTGAATCTCTGTACAACCTCTGGTTCTTTCAGTTTATCCAAGTCCCACCTCCTCAAATTTCCACCTTTTTGCAGTTTCCTAAGCTTTAATCTAGATTGTGGTCAGAGTCCATATCTGCCCCTGTAAATGTCTCACAGTTTAAAACCTGGTTCCTAGATCTCTGTCTTACCATTATATAATCTTTCTGATACCTTTTAGTATCTCCAGGGTTCTTCCATGTATACAACTTTCTTTCATGATTCTTGAAACAAGTGTTAGCTATATATGATTAAGTTATGCTCTGCACAAAATTCTACCAGGAGGCTTCCTCTTTCATTTCTTAGCCCCAATCCATATTCACCTACTATGTTTCCTTCTCTTCCTTTCCCTACTTTCGAATTCCAGTGACCCATGACTATTAAATTTTCGTCTCCCTTCACTAACTGAATAATTTCTTTTATCTCATCATACATTTCATCAATTTCTTCGTCATCTGCAGAGCTAGTTGGCATATAAACTTGTACTACTGTAGTAGGCGTGGGCTTCGTGTCTATCTTGTCCACAGTAATACGTTCACTATGCTGTTTGTAGTAGCTTACCCGTGCTCCTACTTTTTTATTCATTATTAAACCTACTCCTGCATTACCCCTATTTGATTTTGTATTTATAACCCTGCATTCACCTGACCAAAATTTTTGTTCCTCCTGCCACCGAACTTCACTAATTCCCACTATATCTAACTTTAACTTATCCATTTCCCTTTTTAAATTTTCTATCCTATCTGCCCGATTAAGGGATATGACATTCCACGCTCCGATCCGTAGAACGCCAGCTTTCATTCTTCTGATAACGACGTCCTGAGTAGTCCCCGCCCGGAGATCCGAGGGGAGGGGGGGGGGACTATTTTATCTCCAGAATATTTTACCCAAGAGGACGCCATCGTCAATGAATCAGTAAAGTTGGATGCCCGCCGGAAGAATTACGGGTGTAGTTTCCCGTTGCTTTCAGTCATTCGGTAGTACCAGAACAGCAAGGCCATTTTGGAAAGTGTTACAAGGGCAGATCAGCCAATGGTGCAGATTATTGCTCGTGCAACTACTGAAAAGGCTGCTGCCCCTCTTCAGGAACAACAGGTTTGTCTGGCTTCTCAACCGATATCCCTCCGTTGTGGTTGCACCAACGGTACGGCTACCTGTATCGCTGAGACACGCAAGCCTCTCCACCAACGTCAAGGTCTATGGTTCATACGAAGGGTCATCGGAAAATTATTTAATATAATAAACAATTTACATAGTATTTTACTTGCGTTACTCAAGTGCAACACAAAGAACTTCAACTTCGAATGTAACACACTTTACTTTGCATATACAGAAAATTTAGTACCAATGAGCGAAAATCTTTTACAGCAAAAAAAAAAAACTATACAAAATTTAAATGAACCATAAGGAAATATTGTTATAGTAGGGCCAAATTTCAGGAAACCTACCACAGAGAGGAATAAAATGTGTTGAATGGACACTGCATAGAAAAGCTTTATTTCCACGTTCGAGATCATTTCCTACTTGTCTTCATAATCACATTGATCGTGGGAAATACACAGAAATAGAAAGTAGCATGTGAATACTTCTAATGCTGAAGTAAAACCATTTACCGCCATGCCTATGACTATGACATTAAAGCGAAACACATGGAAAGATTTTGGAAGTGAAGCTCCCCCTGCCTTCTCGAAACAACGTGAAAAGTATCCATGAAAGTAGGAATTCCGTATACCGCCAGTGATATAGGAATTAGAGACGGGTACCATGTTCAGATAACAATATGGAAGGATATCTCTATGGATAGAAGTAAGGAGCCTTACCGGTACAAATGTCATCTAATTTACTGGAATCACGCAAAGAAATAAATCAGTTTTAGGAGAAGGGGATTTGGAACCCGCACAATTTGCTAATGCGTGTATGTCTTAACTACTGTGCGATCCGGCTCCTTAGATAAACAAAGGGGCAATAACAAACGCTGGACGTTGAAAGTGAGCTTAGGAAGGGAGATAGCCAACCTCCTACCTGAGGTGATTCAGGTAACAGAAGAGCAATCTCTAGTGCGGTTCGTGGCTCTCGTGGATGGAGACAATTCGAAAGGCGGATTTAAAGTTGGATACTGCTCTAAAATGAAACAGCGACTATTAACGTAGTTGTAGCTATTTTCAGTTAGAGTTTTCCGGCTCTGCACTCTATAGTGTGTAAATGTCATCAATCACGCGTAATACCTGCTACTTACTTCTACACTCCTGGAAATGGAAAAAAGAACACATTGACACCGGTGTGTCAGACCCACCATACTTGCTCCGGACACTGCGAGAGGGCTGTACAAGCAATGATCACACGCACGGCACAGTGGACACACCAGGAACCGCGGTGTTGGCCGTCGAATGGCGCTAGCTGCGCAGCATTTGTGCACCGCCGCCGGCAGTGTCAGCCAGTTTGCCGTGGCATACGGAGCTCCATCGCAGTCTTTAGCGCTGGTAGCATGCCGCGATAGCGTGGACGTGAACCGTATGTGCAGTTGACGGACTTTGAGCGAGGGCGTATAGTGGGCATGCGGGAGGCCGGGTGGACGTACCGCCGAATTGCTCAACACGTGGGGCGTGAGGTCTCCACAGTACATCGATGTTGTCGCCAGTGGTCGGCGGAAGGTGCACGTGCCCGTCGACCTGGGACCGGACCGCAGCGACGCACGGATGCACGCCAAGTCCGTAGGATCCTACGCACTGCCGTAGGGGACCGCACCGCCACTTCCCAGCAAATTAGGGACACTGTTGCTCCTGGGGTATCGGCGAGGACCATTCGCAACCGTCTCCATGAAGCTGGGCTACGGTCCCGCACACCGTTAGGCCGTCTTCCGCTCACGCCCCAACATCGTGCAGCCCGCCTCCAGTGGTGTCGCGACAGGCGTGAATGGAGGGACGAATGGAGACGTGTCGTCTTCAGCGATGAGAGTCGCTTCTGCCTTAGTGCCAATGATGGTCGTATGCGTGTTTGGCGCCGTGCAGAAGAGCGCCACAATCAGGACTGCATACGACCGAGGCACTCAGGGCCAACACCCGGCATCATGGTGTGGGGAGCGATCTCCTACACTGGCCGTACACCTCTGGTGATCGTCGAGGGGACACTGAATAGTGCACGGTACATCCAAACCGTCATCTAACCCATCGTTCTACCATTCCTAGACCGGCAAGGGAACTTGCTGTTCCAACAGGGCAATGCACGTCCGCATGTATCCCGTGCCACCCAAGGCGCTCTAGAAGGTGTACGTCAACTACCCTGGCGAGCAAGATCTCCGGATCTGTCCCCCATTGAGCATGTTTGGGACTGGATGAAGCGTCGTCTCACGCGGTCTGCACGTCCAGCACGAACGCTGGTCCAACTGAGGCGCCAGGTGGAAATGGCATGGCAAGCCGTTCCACAGGACTACATCCAGCATCTCTACGATCGTCTCAATGGGAGAATAGCAGCCTGCATTGCTGCGAAAGGTGGATATACACTGTACTAGTGCCGACATTGTGCATGCTCTGTTGCCTGTGTGTATGTGCCTGTGGTTCTGTCAGTGTGATCATGTGATGTATCTGACCCCAGGAATGTGTCAATAAAGTATCCCCTTCCTGGGACAATGAATTCACGGTGTTCTTATTTCAATTTCCAGGAGTGTACCTCTACCAGCTTAATGTAGTCAAGCCTATAGCCCCTCTACAGCTTTTATCTCCCCAAAATCCCCTCCACTGTCAAAATTAATACTGACGCTCCAAGGGTTGTCCTATCAATTTTTTTCGGGTCAACCAATGATGTCAGTAACTTTTCTCCCCTATTCGGTCAGTACTTTTCGCCTGGCTATTTTATCTACTTATCTAACCTTTAGCATTATTCTGTAACACGTGGAAAGCTTCTGCTCTCTTTCATTGTGTAACCTTACCATCAGCTTGATGGATTCTAAGTAGCTGAGTACCCATCACAATGACGACAGACGTTTTCCCGGATTGAAACACCCTCTTATAACATGAAGTTTTGATACACAGAATTTTATGTTGCGTTATCTAAGTTTTTAAGAACATTTTGACAAGGGGATATCGTACATATCGCAACGTACTGATCTACTGGTGTAACTGATTGTTTGCAACTGAACTGTAGCGACTGAATGACCTACCTCCAGGTTTATGAGCCGATGTATAATATATGTAAGTGCCACAGCCCACAATAATAGCTTGCGCAATGAGGATACGTGGCTCAGTCTTTTAACACTTCCACGCAAAGCCTGAAATAACACAACGTAATAAATATTGAATACTTCATGGGATATTGTTAGCTGCGGAGAAGATTTCGAACCAACGTACCCTCAGAAACCTGAAAACCACACTAGAACTAATCTTACTACAAAGCAAATATTGATAGTAAGGGCAGCTCCCATGAATAAACGAATGTCCGTAGTGGAACCCGTGTAGTATTTTAGGTGCACAGTGCACGAGAGCATGGGATATTATGTAGAGCCGTTTTATTTCAGTCTACGAGCGGGAATGAAATGTTAAATAACGAGAAAACTTTTTAACTTCTATGTAATAGCAATTCAAATCCAAGTGAACAGTACACGCGAGATGTCTCAGCAGAAATAAAAAAAATAGAAAAGAGGCACGTAGGAAGTAAACCGGGTATACCAGCATCATGGGAAACATTCTGTACACAATACAAAATATTTTATAGGCTAAACTGACTGGAAGAGTGAATAGACTTACAGAACTACTCTTCAGATTAGATAAGTGAATATGGATTAATTATCAAAGCTCCTGGCTGTTTATCTCGTGAGACATAGGCTTGGCAACAAGTGGAGCATAATTTCACTTGCGGCGCATATGTTAATTTCGTTACATACTTGTAATAAAACTTACGCTAACTAAGCCAATGTAGATGAAAATTATTTGCTGTATTGGTATCCTATTTTATAGGAACGATGTTTATCACAGAAAAATTAGCGAACTCTTATGTTTTCATAAGATTTTTATTGGGACGACGAGGTTCAACATCTCATTAATGCCATATTCAGGTCCCTACTTACTCCATGTGTAGGAAGTCAGATACACCAGTGCATAAATCTTTGGAGCCACCAGCATCTGAATCCCATAAATGTGTTGTGGAGTGTGTACTCTGAAGACATGGCAGCACCCTCCACACCCTTCACAAGAACTTCGTGGAAGACAGATGATGATGTCTTCAGATACGCTCCAAAATGCTACTCCAGGCGGATGTAAAATGAATTTGCGGAACGGAAAATACGTAATGCGAAAATTAAGATTTGGTCCTGTCAGACTTTCCCCTGAAGCAACTCTTAGGATCCCTTAATGGTGATATTATCTCCTCCATCTTGCTCTTTAACACATAAAATACAACATAAAAAAATAATGATTACTGGAACTAGAAACTACTAAATGATAAATACTGTTTCTGCTTATACATTTGTTATAGATTAAAAGACCTTTATATATTACAAATGTTTACATACCTGTATAAATATCCAATGGACATAAAGAGATAGAAATGAATTTCGTAACTAATATTATTTATCAGTTTCCCAAATCTGCCCCTTTTTTATGGCTATGTGACCTATTCTTAATAACACAAGATGATTGAGATCATCTTCGTACCAAACACTAGAAGACAATACTCTCAAAGATGATCTACAGTGGTCTGCAACCTCAGTGGAAATGAAACTTATCTGATCACAGATGCTTAGCTTTATTGCTCTAATAAGCCGAAGCAGGTAGCAGTTTCAACATATGTACTGCCTCCGGTAAGTCGGAATTATTGTTCTCGTACACGTCTGCAACGATGGGAGAACTCCAGCGACAAATTAAAATCTCTTTCAAACACTACAGCGGCAGAAGGCGGTCCTCTGACTATAATCTAATACTGTTTCCTCCTCTCAGTGTTCTACAGACAAGAAACGCGAGCTCCCAGCCACAAGGACGGAATTCAGATAACGTCTCTACGTGAGTATAAACAGAAGAAGTGCTCTCAATCACTGAACGCTGTGTGCTCAACGACGACTCCCTCCCTGGAGGCGAAGTCCACAATCGTATAAGTTCACAACAGTACAGTGCGTAACCGTTCTAACTATAAAATCTCCTGAGAGCAAAGACAGCAAGTCCGTCTGTACCAACAAAAGTTGATATTGAGCGACCGTCAAACACGGGTGCTCAAGAGAGAAGACCTCTTTCTGTCCACCACTGGCTTCCCAGCGAAGCTCGGATCCCCTCCCTCGTAGCTGCAGAAGTAGGATCATATTTCCGAAACCGTAGACTATTCTCCCTCTCTACAGTTTCTTCCGAAAGCTGACCAACAATATTTTAATCTTTTGCCGACAGCGCGGAAAGTTTGTGAGGAAATACCTATCCTCGTTAATTAGGAGAAAAATTCTGGGAAGTAACCCAGCCTACGAGATTTCCGAGGTAACGCTCCTCTCTGCTGCGTCCATGATTTCCAGAATTTCCGAAGTATTATCCGGTAATCCTTCCGGCCCTACTACAATACTGGCCGGCTGCCGCTGTATTGTGCTTCATTGCTGAGGTACCACGACCGTCCCTCCTGACTACATCCTGTGTTAAGCAGGACCAACACACCCGTGCGGGCTTTCCCACCCAGGGCTTGAGTTACGCCTGCCATTTCATCTTACTGTCGCTTCAACCTCTACTAGTATAGGCAATCATTCATTACGCCATTTTGATAATAAAGACACCCCATTTCCGGTTGTAAATAACGGCACAGTATTTAGATGAGTGCTTGTAACGTGCGTAATTATAGACACCTTACAGTGCATCCACTGTTTATCTGTCAAGACATGTAGTACATGGGTGGCCTGAAGATGGCATGAGTGAGAGCTCAAAATTGGTCGTATAAGTTACGGCTGCAAAACACTAACGCGAATTCTTTACAGACGAATGGAAAAACTAGTAGAAGCCGACCTCTGGGAAAATTAGTTTGGATTCCGTAGAAATATTGGAAAACGTGAGGCAATACTGACCCTACGACTTATCTTAGAGGAAAGATTAAGGAAACTCAACCTACGTTCCTAGCATTTGTAGCCTTAGAGAAAGCTTTTGACAATGTTGACTGGAATACTCTCTTTCAAATTCTGAAGGTAGCAGGAGTAAAATACAGGGAGCGAAAGGCTATTTTCAATTTGTACAGAAACCAGATGGCAGTTATAAGAGTTTAGGGACATGAAAGGGAAGCAGTGGTTGGGAAGGGAGTGAGACAGGGTTGTAGTCTCTCCCCGATGTTATTCAATCTGTATATTGAACAACCAGTAAAGGAAACAAAAGAAAAATTCGGAGTAGGTATTAAAATCCATGGAGAAGAAATAAAAACTTTGAGGTTCGCCGATGACATTGTAATTCTGTCAGAGACAGCAAAGTACTTGGAAGAGCAGTTGAACGGAATGGATAGTGTCTTGAAAGGAGGATATAAGATGAACTACAACAAAAGCAAAACGTGATTCATGGAATGTAGTCGAATTAAGTCAGGTGATGCTGAGGGAATTAGATTAGGAAATGAGACACTTAAAGTAGTAAAGGAGTTTTGCTATTTGCGGAGCAAAATAACTGATGATGGTCGGAGTAGAGAGGATATAAAATGTAGACTGGCAATGGCAAGGAAAGCGTTTCTGAAGAAGAGAAATTTGTTAACATCGAGTATAGATTTAAGTGTCAGGAAGTCGTTTCTGAAAGTATTTGTATGGAGTGTAGCCATGTATGGAAGTGAAACATGGACAATAAATAGTTTGGACAAGAAGAGAATAGAAGCTTTTGTAATGTGGTGCTACAGAAGAATGCTGAAGATTAGATGGGTAGATCACTTAACTAATGAGGAAGTATTGAATAGGATTGGGGAGAAGAGACGTTTGTGGCACAACTGGACTAGAAGAAGGGATCAGTTGGTAGGACATCTTCTGAGGCAACAACGGATCACCAATTTAGTATTGGAGGGCAGCGTGGAGGGTAAAAACCGTAGAGGGAGACTAAGAGATGAATACACTAAGCAGATTCAGAAGGATGTAGGTTGCAGTAGGTACTGGGAGATGAAGAAGCTTGCACAGGATAGAGTAGCATGGAGAGCTGCATCAAACCATTCTCAGGACTGAAGGCCACAACAACAACAATCAAATAGCCTCTCAACGGCCGTTTGGTGACTTTTCGTTGTTGAATATCTGACCGTAAACCGCCCCGTACCCACAATAGATCAATAGAAGTTATATGACTGATGTTCAGACAGTGTTTTGCAGTATTTGCGTTGTTAGTAGCGTTAGTGTTACGATTTGCATTAGGCGCCGGTCTTGGTACGGCACCGTAACAAACACATTCATGGGTGTGCGGTGTAGTTACAATCAACCAACAAGGTCTCGTCAAGGTGAGATGGGCATTACTCACAAAGGTGTTTTCTTCAACAGTCCTCTTGTTCTTTCCAAGTAGCGATGAATTAATGGAGTACGGAGAGGTCGTCTTTCTGGACCTAGGTTAAAGAACGTGATTCGAAAGTTCAAATCAACCGGCGATTTTAGAAAAGGTTCTGGGAGACGCCGACGGCCAATTGCGCCACAGATCGCTCAAGAAGTTAGTGTTACCATAGCCAAGAATGCCGGACGCAATGTGCAATCTTTAAGCAGTGCACAAGCTGTATCAGGATAGCTAATTATTCTATGATCCACCGATCGAAACGTTCTGCCAACAGTTGTGAAATAGTTTCTCTAGAGCGGTTCCAGCTTGTCGTGAAGGCAGATGGTCGTCATTTTCAGCAACGTTTGTGACCTGGAACGTAAACATGGTAATCAGTTGACAAATTATCTTCTCATGTGGATATTAAACTGTTTTTCTTTTAATAGCTTGTTCGCTATTTCCCTTTCGCATTTCTTTACAAACGTTCCCACAATCGTTCAAATGGTTCAAATGGCTCTGAGCACTATGAGACTTAACTTCTAAGGTCATCGGTCCCCTAGAACTTAGAACTACTTAAACCTAACTAACATAAGGACATGAGACACATCCATGCCCGAGACAGGGTTCGAAACTGCGACCGTAGTGGTCTCGCGGTTCCAGACTGTAGCGCCCAGAACCGCTCGGCCAACACGGCCGGCCGTTCCCACAATGTTTCATCGTCGAGCGATAACTCGTTTTTCATGAAGGCAGTCTCAAGTACAGTGAGTTTAACTATAACCATCACGTAATCCATTGAAATTTCATTCAACAAGGGAAATTATTAAGCCAATGACTGACGAAATAACTTTACAGGTAAGTATATGTCCAACAGTATAACCCACTTCACCAATACAGCAAATACAGCGACCGGCAGCGTGCAGCGTGCAACCACGTATTTCTGACCACCACACCGAGCAGTACACGATAGCCTTCCTTACATGGCGTGCGATTGGCCTACGGTAGCGAAACAAAAACACTTGGCTTCTCGTAACCTCAAAACCCTTGATCAGACAACCAGACTGTTTTTAGTCGATCCTTGGTACAGAATACCATGTTCAGCAATAAATGCTTCGCAAAGTAAAGTGATAAAATAATTTAAAACTGGAAGTGGCTGTATTACAGGCCACTTTGCCGTGTACTGTTTATCGTCCCCGTTTTGAGAGGTACTCAGCTGCCTTATCCCATCTGTCGCCTTCGCCTGGTGTCCTTCGACGGTTAGACCCGTAATGCAGTCTAGTTACAGCAAATCTTCTTCAAAACTTCTCCCACTCTACATTTTATGCCCGATAACTTCAGAATTTCAGACGGTATATACATGCCACGATAATCAAAATTACTCCACAATAACTTTACCGAATTAAGGGGCGTAGGACGTGGTCTAGGGGTAGCGTCTTTGATTCATGAGTAAAACGTCCTCGGTCCCGGGTTCGATCCCCGCCAATGCTGATTATTTATCAAATCGGCTGATTATTTATCAATGCCGATTTGATAAATCGGCTGATTATTGGCTGATTATTTATCAAATCGGCATTGATAATTGATTATTTATCAAATCGGCATTGATAAATAATCAGCCGATTTGATAAATAATCAGCATTGGCGGCCGAAGACTTCCGGCATAAGAAGTCAGCCTCGTTCTGCCAAAGGCCTTGTCCTAGGGGTGGGAATCAGCAATGATCAACGACATGAGGATGCAGAAGGCAATGGAAACCACTGCATTAAAGACACGTAACGTGTATCCACAGGACATGTGGCCTGTAGTTGAAGAAGTGTCATGATGATCTCTCCATTGGCAAAAGATTCAGGAATAGTCCCCCATTCGGATCTCTGGGAGGGGACTGCCAAGGGGGAGGTTACCATGAGAAAAGGATTGAATAATCAACGAAAGGATAACGTTCTACGAGTCGGGGCGTGGAATGTCAAAAGTTTGAACGTGGTAGGGAAACGAGAAAATCTGAAAAGGGAAATGCAAAGGCTGAATCTAGATTTAGTAGGGGTCAGTGAAGTGAAGTGGAAGGAAGACAAGGATTTCTGGTCAGATGAGTATCGGGTAATATCAACAGCAGCAGAAAATGGTATAACAGGTGTAGGATTCGTTATGAATAGGAAGGTAGGACAGAGGGTGTGTTACTGTGAACAGTACAGTGACCGGGTTGTTCTAATCAGAATCGACAGCAGACCAACACCGACAACGATAGTTCAGGTATACATGCCGACGTCGCAAACTGAAGATGAACAGATAGAGAAAGTGTATGAGGATATTGAATGGGTAATGCAGTATGTAAAGGGGGACGAAAATCTAATAGAAATGGGCGACTGGAATGCAGTTGTAGAGGAAGGAGTAGAAGAAAAGGTTACAGGTGAATATGGGATTGGGACAAGGAATGAAAGAGGAGAAAGACTAATTGAGTTCTGTAACAAGTTTCAGCTAGTAATAGCGAATACCCTGTTCAAGAATCACAAGAGGAGGAGGTATACTTGGAAAAGGCCGAGAGTTATGGGAAAATTTCAATTAGATTACATCATGGTCAGACAGAGATTCCGAAATCAGATACTGGATTGTAAGGCGTACGAGATACGTTTGAAGTTCTCTAACTCTATAGATACAGCAATAAGTAATAGCGCAGTAGGCAGTACAGTTGAAGAGGAATGGACATGTCTAAAAAGGGCAATCACAGAAGTTGGGAAGGAAAACATAGGTATAAAGAAGGTAGCTGCGAAGAAACCATGGGTAACAGAAGAAATACTTCAGTTGATTGATGTAAGGAGGAAGTACAAACATGTTCCGGGAAATCAGGAATAAAGAAATACAAGTCGCTGAGGAATGAAATAAATAGGAAGTGTAGGGAAGCTAAGACGAAATTACTGCAGGAAAAATGTGAAGACATCGAAAAAGGTATGATTGTCGGAAGGACAGACTCAGCATACAAGAAAGTCAAAACAACCTATGGTGACATTAAAAGCAACGGTGGTAACATTAAGAGTGCAACGGGAATTCCACTGTTAAATGCAGAGGAGAGAGCAGAGAGGTGGAAAGAATACATTGAAAGCCTCTATGAGGGTGAAGATTTGTCTGATGTGATAGAAGAAGAAACAGGAGTCGATTTAGAAGAGATAGGGGATCCAGTATTAGAATCGGAATTTAAAAGAGCTTTGGAGGACTTGCGGTCAAATAAGGCAGAAGGGATAGATAACATTCCATCAGAAATTCTAAAATCATTAGGGGAAGTGGCAACAAAACGACTATTCACCTTGGTGTGTAGAATATATGAGTTTGGCGACATACCATCTGACTTTCGGAAAAGCATCGTCCACACAATTCCGAAGACGGCAAGAGCTGACAAGTGCGAGAATTATCGCACAATCAGCTTAACAGCTCATGCATCGAAGCTGCTTACAAGAATAATATACAGAAGAATGGAAAAGAAAATTGAGAATGCGCTAGGTGACGATCAGTTTGGCTTTAGGAAAAGTAAAGGCACGAGAGAGGCAATTCTGACGTTATGGCTAATAATGGAAGCAAGGCTGCAGAAAAATCAAGACACGTTCATAGGATTTGTCAACCTGGAAAAGGCGTTCGACAGTATAAAATGATGCAAGCTGTTCGAGATACTGAAAAAAGTAGGGGTAAGCTATAGGGAGAGACGGGTCATATACAATATGTACAACAACCAAGAGGGAATAATAAGAGTGGACTATCAAGAACGAAATGCTCGTATTAAGAAGAGTGTAAGACAAGGCTGTAGCCTTTCGCCTCTACTCTTCAATCTGTACATCGAGGAAGCAATGATGGAAATAAAAGAAAGGTTCAGGAGTGGAATTAAAATACAAGGTGAAAGGATATCAATGATACGATTCGCTGATGACATTGCTATCCTGAGTGAAAGTGAAGAAGAATTAAATGATCTGCTGAACGGAATGAAAAGTCTAATGAGTACACAGTATGGTTTGAGAGTAAATCGGAGAAAGACGAAGGTAATGAGAAGTCGTAGAAATGAGAAGAGCGAGAAACTGAACATCAGGATTGATGATCACGAAGTCAATGAAGTTAAGGAATTCTGCTACCTAGGCAGTAAAATAACCAGTTACGGACGGAGCAAGGAAGACATCAAAAGCAGACTCGCTATGGCAAAAAAGGCATTTCTGCACAAGAGAAGTCTACTAATATCAAATACCGGCCTTAATTTGAGAAAGAAATTTCTGAGGATGTACGTCTGTAGTACAGCGTTGTATGGTAGTGAAACATGGACTGTGGGAAAACCGGAACAGAAGAGAATCAAAGCATTTGAGAGGTGGTGCTATAGACGAATGTTGAAAATTAGGTGGACTGATAAGGTACGGAATGAGGAGGTTCTACGCAGAATCGGAGAGGAAAGGAATATGTGGAAAACACTGATAAGGAAAAGGGATAGGATGATAGGACATCTGCTAAGACATGAGGGAATGACTTCCAGTAGTCAGTAGTGGACTATTGCCCAAAAAAAAAAAGGACGTCAAACGGGACAACTTGCAGCAGGCTAGGCACCACAGGAACTTTTAATTTCCACTGTCTATACTTTTAAAAATAAATTCATAAAACTTTGTCAGAATGACCAGGAAGGATTCAGGATTTACACTTATAGTGGTGGAAGTTCAAAGGTATAAGAAAATAATTAATTTTTGTACATTTGTATTTCACCTTTTATTCACTTACCGTTGGCTGCATTTGTTGCTATAGGTACACTTTCCTTCATAAGTAAGGGGCATTCTTCGATGAATTTCGCACAGCATGCAAACCATACTTACAGGTGTATGAAACTCTAGAATTTTCCAAATCTATTAAAAACTGTGGTAAAAATTGAGATAATTAACTCTAAAATTAGATTTTTTTCTAAACATGAAGTTTAAAATGTAACAGCACATTCATTTTTTCATAAATTAATTAATTTCTAGAATTTCATACACCTGCAAGTATGCTGTGCTAAATTTATCGAAGAATCTCTCTTACTTATGAAGAAACGTCTACCTACGGCAACAAACGCAGCCAATAGTAAGTGAAGAAATTATGAACTTTCACATATAAAACAAAATTAATTTTGTTATGTTTTTGAACTTCCACTGCTATGGGTGTGAATCCTGAATCCTTCCTGGTCATGCTGACAAAGTTTTATGAATATATTCGTAAAAGTATATACCATGGAAATGAAAATGTCCTGTGGTGTCTTTACTGCTCCAAGACGGCCCGTTATGACTTCCTACCCCCTTAACTTTATTGGTTCCAGTTGCATGCCAGCAGTCCTGAACCCACTGGATTGGCCGTGCCACAGTACCGTTACCAGCCGCTTCATCAGTGGGCTGCGCTGTTTTGTTTCGGCTGCTCTAGCGAACTGTTATGGTACTAGTGTGTGAGAATTTCAATGTGTACGTGACTGCATACCTTACCTGCAAACAAATAAATATTTAACTTCATTTTCTCGAGGTGGGTATTTATATAACTGCCCCTCGTATGTCCTGAATGTAAATGTAGCGTTGATACATAAACAGCTGACACAGAAGCAGTCTCTAAACACCTATCGAATGTTTCTTTCTTCCATCTACACTCACCCGTACCCTAGTAGCCACCAGTTCTCCCAGCGCCCCCCCCCCCCCCCCCACACACACACACACACCACATACGCCGACACGCAGTGGCACGTACCACTGACCCGAACCGCGTGCTGGCGCAATGTGTGGACACCGCTCGTCGTGCAGCTGCCTCGAGGCTTCCGCTGCTGCATATTCATGGAGCACTGGCGCTGGAGAGGACGTGGCAGCGCCAGGCTGGAGAACTCGCCGCAACTTTTGGGGAGATGGAGGGTGGGGGAGGGGAGGGGAGCAGAGAGGACTCGACGGGGTGCCCTGCCTCTCACTCCCCGACATCCGAAAACACAGACTGCTGAAGCGGCGTCTGCCGCTGGAGGAGCCCAGAGTCATCTAGTCCTCCCGACGGTGTTCAACTATACATAGTGATGCACACCATCTGTAGGACAGAATCGTGGACATTGGCGTATCGAGTTAAGAGATTAGCTACATATGTTCGACTTATCTTTATTTCTCATTAACAACTGTGTTCGTCATCATCATTTATTCAAACATTATTGTTTTACAGGGACGCAACCCACCTCTAACGTAAAATGTATTACTGACCATACGATGTCAGAAAAAAAATCGCAACTACAAAAAGTTATTAATGTAGAGTAATGACTGCGTAGGTAACTTATTGAAGTGATTAAGATTCCAAGATCGCAGGGTAATGTAGGTGCGAGATAAACGATTGCAAATGTGAAATACTGGTACATTAATTACCGGTGTTCTGGTAACCACCACTGTGTAGAACTCAAACTTGCATGCTTTGTTTTGTGCAGGAGCCGAATGTCAGTTTGTGGCATGGTATTCGATGCCTGCGGTACTTGCTAATTCAGTGCAGGGATGGTTAATCCACTTTGTGGATGACGCTGCAGTCGTCATTTTGATGATGTAACAAATATGGTCTATTGGATCTGGCGATCGAGCAGGCCACAGCAACATGTCGACACACTGCAGAGCACGTTGGGTTGCTACAGCGGTATGTGGGCGATCGTTATGCTGTTGGGAAACACTCTCTGGGATGCTGTCCATGAACGGCAGTACAACAGGTCGAATCGCTAGACTGACGTACAGTTTTGCAGTGAACCCTCACTGAGATAACCATGAGAGTGCTCCTTTTGTCGTATTAAATCGCAAGCCATATGCAGCTCGTATTTCATCAGCAATCAGGCCGATTACAGGCCTCAATACGCTTCCTTCTAACCAACACACGGTCTTCACTAGGACTGAGGCAGAACTCACTACCATCAGGAAACACAACCTACCTCCATCCTGTCCTCCAATGAGTTCTCCCTTGATACCAATGAAACTGCTAATGGCCGCGTTGTGGGGTCAGTGTAAGGCACTTACCGGCTGCTTGGCTGGGATCTGCCCTTGAAGTAAGAGATGTTTACCTGCTCGCTGTGTCACTGTGGCGCCAACTGTTGCTCAGACCGCAGGTGTATATGCAGTACGATGCGCGACAGTCACAAGCCGAACACGATGGTCATCCCTCTCGGCAGTACAACGTGGTCGTACCCAGTTCTCTTGCGACCACACATTCTTGTGATCACCACTGCCAGCTACGTTCCTGCCAAGTCTCACTGTAATATCGCAGAACAAACAGCTCTATAACACGACCTCTCTCAAACTCAGTGAGGTACTGATAATGGCGTCTTTGTCGCCATGAAGGCATTCTTCATTAACATGAACTCAGAACGTCCAATCTCAAAGATAACTAACGCTCATAACAATTACAGCGAGTATCTAATGCAAACACAATTTTCATCCTCATAATGATGTTACTAGCACCGCTCTTATGCGACTGGCGCGAAATTTGAATAGACATCAGCTGTCAGATGTAGAAAGATGCTTACCAACATTCGTTTACGCCCCACAACGCCTTGTCAGTGATCGAATTTTTTTCCCGGCTTTGTGCTATTGTCAGACAGAACATTGAGTTCAAAATTTCAGACGTTACTAATGCTTGGCATAGACAGCAGCTCAGATCATATCTGGGCCGTAGCAAAAACCTGTTCTCTCTTTATACCAGGCTTTCATCGTACGAGCCCAGGCGACGAAATTCAAACTCAACTGAATAATATGAGGTACTATACACGAAAAAGCAAATGAAGATATCTAAGAAAAACTTTGAACATGTAAAACATTCTCGGTTTTCTTGCCGCGTCAATTCGGGTTAAAATCTCAAGCGTTCGACGATAGCCTCCATTGTCATCGTCAGAAGCAGCTGTCTCCGCTGATGCTAAATTAGCCTTTTATAGCCCGTAGACGGCTTGTGATTGGTCGGCGATTACGTACTGCTGTCGTAGATGGCGTATATGTTTGGCCTGCTGGTAAGGAATGCCTCCGCTGCTTCTATGAGTCTAGCGCTCGTTTCCATGCATCGCTCATACAGTATCCGCTATCACGGTTGAAGTTCTTCTCGCTCATTCTTATTTCAACACCTTCCTTAATAACAGACTCCCAGTATGTGGAGACATGTGACAGAATTTTTGTTTCATCGTCTGTATTTTATGTTTGTTCGTGAGGCTGTGCTCCGCAATTTCCGATTTCTCAAGTTCTCTGTTCTTAATATGGCATTGGTATTCTGCACAGAGGTAGGAAACGATACGAATGGTCTGACCTATATAACAGCTTCCACACTCACAGGGGATATTATAAATTCGAGGGACCCTGATGCCGAGACTGTCCTCAACAGGGCGCATCATCTCCTTAATTTTCCTAGAAGGACGAAAAATCGGTCTTATACGCCGTCTTCCGACAACTCTTCCTATACTGCTGGATACAGCGCCACAAAAAGGAAGAACCGCAATCGGTGTTTCATTCTGTGAGTGTGCAGAATTATCAAGTTTCCTTTTTTTTTGGAGAACGCTGCCCTTATATTGCGTGCACCATAGCCATTCTTTCGGATCACGTCCTTCCGATGGTTAATTTCGGGCCTCAAGTGGTCCTCGTCAGAAACAGTTTCTGCTCTACATACCAATGTGTTCAAAACGGCTTTCTTCTGAACACGACGATGGAAACTCTTTGCATTAAGGTATTAATCGGTATGCGTCGGCTTACGCTGCACAGAATGGCCGAGACCCCTGTCCGCCGGTCGCTGTACTAAAACGTCTAAGAATCGCAGTCTTCCTTCCTTCTTCATCTCGACAGTGAACCGGATGTCCGGATGAATGCTGTTCATGTGTTCCATGAATTGTTCGAGAGCTTCTGCGCCGTGTGGCCAGACCATAAACGTATCGTCAACGAAACGAGAAAACAAAGATGGACGGAGGGGAACCGAATTTAACGCGCGTTCCTCAAAATTCTCCGTAAAAACGTTAGCCGGTGTTGCACACAATGGAGAGCCCATTGACATACCGTCCGTCATTTCATAACATTTATTACCATACAAGAAGTAGGTAGTCGTCACCACATACCGGAACAACTTTATAGTTTCAGGAGGAAAAAGATCCGACATCATTTTCAAAGTGTCCTCCACAGGAACTTTTGTGAACAGCCATACCACATCCAGGATGACTAAAATGTCATTTACACCAACTCTAATCTGTTTGTTTTTTCTATGAACATCTGGGAGATTCGATGTGATGTTCACACCGGCCGACTGTAGCAGTCTTCAACTTTGTTAGATATTTGACCAGCTTGTACGTAGGAGAACCAACTGCACTGACAATAGGTCTCAAGGGAACATTATCCTTGTGGCTCTTCAGTAGTCCGTACAACCTGGGAGGTCTAAGAGCTCGGACCCTGAGATTTTTCGTAACATCATCTGGCAGACCGGTATTTTTCAGTAGCTCTATGGTTTTTCTGCTGTATGTCAAAGTTGGGTCCGTTTAAGACATTTTTACGTACTGTCCTCCACCAGTGATGTCATTCGGCTATGATATTGGGTAGTATTAAGAACCAGGCGAGGCGTAAAGCTGTGCGTCGTGCAGTCATCAATGGTACACGAGTGGACCTTCCGCTCCGAAAGCCCATAGCGATTTTGTTTCGCTGAATGGTTCGCACGCTGACCCTTGTGGACGGCCCAGCTCTGAAATCTGCAGCAGTATGCGGAAGAGTAGCATTTCTGTCACGTTGAACAATTCTTTTCAGTCGTGGTTTCTCCCGTTGTTGTAGGATCTTTTTCGGGCCTCAGCTATGTCGGAGATTTGATGTTTCACTGGATTCCTGATATTCATGGCACACTCGTGAAACGGTCGGACGGGAAAATCCCCACTTCATTGCTACGTCAGAGACGACGTGTCCCATCGCTCGTGCGCCGACTATACCTCCACGTTCGAACTCACTTGATTCTTGATAACCTGTCATTTCCGTAACCGATTTAGCAACTGTGCCAGACACTTGTCTTATACAGACGTGGCAGGCCGCAGCGCTGTATTCTGACTGTTTATATATCACTGTATTTGGATACGCATACCTATACCAGTTTCTTTGGCGCTTCAGGGAATTTGTGTAGGGACATCCTGCGGCATTTGTGGATACTGCTAGCAAATTGTGTTCCGAATAGAGTTAGTAGCAAAGAAGTAACAAATTTAAAGGTCATGCACAATGCAGCGGTTTCAGCACATCTCATTGTTTATTAAGTCATGTCTCCTGAACTATTGATATGTACGCAGTTTTTCCACCTACAGCAATTGTTGCCTGGCAGAAAGGCGAGTGTGTATCAAGATTGACTGAAATCGGACATTAGGAGGAAATGTGGAAATACATTGTTTCAGCAGTGCGTAAGGTGTGGATTGAAATGATTTACGTTTACATATCCACTGAACAAACGTTTCTGTTAAACCACGTATCGACCAATGCTGAAACACCCCTTTTTAGTACTTAGTGTAACCTCCGTGAGTTTATTATTACATCTACTTTTCCCCTGGTGGAGTATGCCCTCATCGGATCAATATCGACTTTGTCTTTACAGGTACTCAATTTTTTCCGGCAGTTTATATTACAGGACCATTTACGACTTATTAGATTCCACATAATTTATTCGTGTTACAAAAACTGAATTAGTAAAATGTTGTTAAGGTTCTATAAAACAAGAGGAAATATAATTTATTAATAATCAAAAATGTTGCACAGTCGTGTCCGAAAATCTTCTGTAACATACTGTTGTCGCATAAAAATTTCCTTGTCCTACCATAGTGACCATTTTGAAATAGTTAGTGTACATTCAAGAACATCTTCATGATAATCTATCCTGCCTATGGTTAGACGCAGAAATTCGAAACGTATAAATCAATAAAGAAGATGAGAGAGATTACCAGTTTTATTTCTTATGTGGACGAAATAACCAAATACTAGTAGTTAAGAGCCCGATTGATATAATAGCCGGCCGCGGTGGCCAAGCGGTTTTAGGCGCTTCAGTACGGACCGCGCGTCCGCTACGGACGTAGGTTCGAATCCTGCCTCGGGCATGGATGTGGGTGATTTCCTTAGGTTAGTTAGGTTTAAGTAGTTCTAAGTTCTAGGGGACTGATGACCTCAGATGTTAAGTCCCATAGTGCTGAGAGCCATTTGAACGATTTGATACAATATTTTTTTTTTTTTTAAATCCATCCTTGTGATTAAGGGTTTGTGGGACTACAGTCGTTCACTTACGTATTAAAATGAAACACAAGCGGCCGTCCTTTCGACGTTATTTACTATACAGCAACCACTTCCAGTGACTCAGCATAGCATCTTGAGGGCTTAACTGACAAGGAGGGGGTGAACTTCAGTCTTATACACGCCAGTTAAGGCCTGAAGATGGTGTATTGAGTTACAGGAACTGGTTGCTATGTAATAAAAATTGGCTATTATGTGACACAACCGACATTAATATAAGAGGATGATCAGTTAATAATATATGCTATTTACGGTGTTTTAGAAATATTTTTGCAGAGTCCTCAGAATATCCACTGAAATACGAACATTTTCGAAACTCAAACTAAGCGATTATTCGCAAATGCAGAACTTTTTCCAACCTATAATATAAAAACTCACATAAGGAACAAGTTTTTGTGTACTTTAATGGCCACGCTCTCTGTACCTTAGAATACACGTAGCAACACTCAACAAAAAATTTATTCTAATAGTAAACAAACTTGGGGAAAGATGTGAAAACACTTGACAGAAATTCAAAATTCATTATCGCGTCTTGAAAATAAGTTTTACATTCGTTAGGTTCTTCACCAAATCGTGTTAAAGCAACAATAAATAGTCCACACGTTAGCCTCTTACGTTAACCTAAGTCGTGTAGTAACATGAAACGAAAGAATCTATGTAGCTACTTGGATTGAAAGCTTACGAATAAAATTAATATATGTGCTTAGGACACCAGGAAATACACTGATACATTATTACCACAGCCCACGCGACGATGGATGATGTTGCAGGCATGTGACACAGTAACAAAAGTATGTAAACGGAGCAGAAACGGCCGGGGAGGGGCGGGGAGGTTGAGGGGGGGGGGCGGTAAATCACATAATGAAGAAATGCTCTGAAAGTGGGGGAATCCACTGAGATAAACGACTTTGACGAAGGGCAGATTATTATTACGCAGAACATGTGAACGAGAATTTCGAGAACGTGCTACTGTCCCGAGCACCTACGAAGATAGGTGGAAGGGCAGTTGAAAGGTGCCAGAGATTGTGCCAAAGAGTATTATTCAGCCGCCTCCACTGGCAGTTGCCGCTGAGAAGTTACTGAGTGCGTGCAGTGGTAGTTCTGAGGTCGACGTGATCTGTGCTTGTTGAGACTTCGATAGAGTTCTGGTTGTTCTGTTGGGCAAGACACCATATGTTATTCGATTGGGGATGTTGTAATGATCAGTGTATTTTTCGTCAATATATATAAAGGTAAAGAAATTTTTTATTTATAATGTTCTATATAACAATACTTCTTGGTCACAGGTTCAGTCAACAAAGCATCTGGCTCGTGTTCTTGTGTTAGACTGTAATCCTGGTCTCTATGTGCAATCATAGTATTTCTATTTTTTTTAATTGCTTCAGTGTAAATGGTGTTCAAAATATCTTGTTTTATCGTGGAAGAACCGTGCCAGACGTGTACGTTGAATCACACTTCCACACACACAACAGTTACATTTGTGCCTTCTTGTTTCGGGTAGCTTTTATAGCTGCTGGGGACTTAATTAATTAATTGTGTTAACGGAAATTTCCTTTCATTCTTTGTTGTTATTCGGTGCAGTCAGATTGAGTACTAATATTATTTAGGGCCAACCGGTTACGAGACTGCGTAACCGGACAAACAGCGACTAAAATTAAAATTATTTGCATTATATTTAATCAAGCCCCCATGGACGTGGCGACCGCTGCTTGGGATCGTGCCTTGGAATTTTCTGATGGTAAAAATAGCAGACAGTAGGTTTGTTGTAGTAATTTGTAGTTTAGTAACTGTATTCTATATTGCATGTGTGGATTTGGTAATGAACATTTGTAGTTGTCTTGTCTTTCTTCTAATGATATCTTTGCAGAATTTAATTTTTGATGTCTTGTATACGGGTTTGAAAATTTTGTGCAATTATGAACATTTCAATTGTTCGTTAATCGTGTTTTTCTTGTGAATGGTATTGTTGGAGATAAAGTGTCATTGTGTGTAATTTTCGTATAGTGACGAGTTTTGTATGTTTTGTAAATGATTACGCGATCGATGAAAAAGGCAAAAATGATGGATAGTCAGAATGACGAAATTGTTGACATGGCGAACTCGCCAACACGGGAGAACAGTATGATGAATAATGCAGCAGAAAACAATTTAATAAGTCGGGAAAATAGTCCGGAACCAGTTCAAACTTTTTCACAATCAAAAAATTTTCAGAAAACGGGATTAATGACAGAAGATTCTGGAATAGTATCGAACACAGATAGCTTTACTGCTATGACGAAGGAAGTTAGTTTTACGGGAAATGTTAGGGGCGAAATGAATTTTGAACCAGTTAATTTGGAGCAGTTGATGGGTGCTATATTAAATTTGGGATCACAGATGAGAACAATGGCAACACGGTTAGTCTCACAAATAGGATCAATTAAAACTGAGTTGGAAACAATGGAAACACAGACTCACGAATAGGGACATGTTTTAAAAACATAAAAGATGAATCAAAGAAAGAAATTAGAGAAGTACAACCGATTTTGAATGCTCACAATAATAGTTTCATTTCAATAGAAATTAGACAAAAGGTACAGGATAGAGAACAGGAAGAAAGAGATCGCGTGATAGTACAAAAATGTTCAGAGTTAAATTTACAACGCGCACACGATAAGGAAGAAATATTTGAAAGAATCGAGGAATGTGTACCAACTGAAAGAATAAATAACCTAAAACAACAATGTGAACAGTTAACTACTAAATGTGTCAATACTGAAACCCAGTCGCGACACTTACGGAAGACGTAAATAAACAGAAAGAACAACTAGGTGACTTATCGGATAGAGTTGAGGAAATTTCATATAAACTGACTAGTCTTAGTTTAAATGGGGACAGAGATTCAGACGATATAGCTCCATCGCCATTTGCAGAAACCGAAGAAAACCACAACATAAATAAACGTGTTGAAAATTAGGGAAAATGTAATGAACGCATTAAAAGGGAATTTGAGGCGTTACGAAAGCAAGTCAAACAAATTGAAAGCGAAATCGTAGGAAAAGACAGTAAAAGAAATTTAGAATCACAGATAGCAGCGGATTTTGAAGAAAATAATTTATTTCATTTACGAGAAGCAACAAGAGAGCGCCAGGCGGGCGAACTTGACAATAATCGACATTGGGACGTGGACAGACGCGGTAGGTCTTTGTCGCCACGAGGCGAAAACTTTGACTATAAACACTTCTTAACTGGTCGCAAATTTAAGATCTTTCGCAATTCTAAGAATGCGATACATCCATGTTCATGGTTAGATACTTTATGTACGCACTTCCGCCAAATTGGCCACTAAGTCACAAACTGTAATTTATGTGCGGTGTTCAAGTCCTCAGGGGATTCGCTACAGTAAGTTAATATGTGCCGTAGCGTGCACAGGGCCCCGAGCTGTAGTGGTGCTATTTCCCTTTTAGTTTTCTGCACCGCTGCCTACTGTTTTACTATTCTTTGTATCTATCAAAACAACTCTTCAACTATCAATCTACCTAGAGAGTCGATAAGAATAACCGGATATGACTATTTTACCCAAAAGTGATTTCGGAAATTACCGTTTATACTTACTGTATCTTCAGCAGCATTCATTCTTATTTAAATTTTACCTGTTTATCTTCGTGATAATATTACTTCATATGTTGACGATATTATTATTGCTAAATGTTCTTGGAGTGAGCAAAACAAAATTTAGGATTCATTATTACGTATTTTTGCAAGAGTTGGCATTACAGTGAACTAGGAAAAAATCTGATTTGGTCGTTCTCAGGTGAAATTTCTTGGTCATATTATTTCTACAGAGGGCGTTCTTCCTGATCCAGAGAAATTATACGCTATTCGTAATTATGCTGTTCCTACTACAAAACGTGATGTTCGTAGTTTCCTTGGTGTCTGTAATTTTCTTAGACGCTTTGTTACATTGGACAATTTGGCAACACCTCGTTTATGTGAACTATCTGGAAAGCATTCCAATTGGTGTTGGGATGAGGAAGCTCGCTGCTCCACTTCTTTCACATCCGGATTTATCTAAAGATTTTTGTTTGGCGACGGACTCATCATGCAAGGGCCTGGGTGCACACTTATTTCAAGAGATAGAAGAAAACGGCGTTGTAGTACAGAAAACTGTTGCATTTGGAAGTCGTGTTCTCTCTAAATCAGATAAGAATTATTCGTTTACGGAACTTGAAGCCTTGGCTGTTGTTTGGGCTTTCACAAAATTTCGCATCCTTTTGTATGGCAGACATACTAAGGTTTACACCGATCATCGAGCTCTGGAATTTCTTATGTCAGCAAAATTAACACATGGAAGATTGTCACGATGGGCGCTGTATCTACAGGAATTTGATTTTAGTATTGTTTACATTCAGGGTTCTTCAAATATTATTGCGGACGCCTTATCACGTGCACCTATGGGTTTGAAACAAAGTGCTGAGGAGAACTGCAAAGAAAACAATTATTGTTTGATGTATATTCAAGGTGTTGCGTTTGAAAATTTTATTTCTTCTTCGCTCCAGGACATCGCTAAGGAGCAAAACAAGGATCCAATCTGGAAGGACATTAAGGAGAAGTGGAGGAGAAAGGAAAGCGTAGCGATTAGACAGACAGTATTATTTAGTTCGCAATGATATTCTTTTTAAACGAAAATCGGTCGACATCTCTGTTTGGTTAGTTTGCATTACTGATAAGTGGGTTAATAAATTGATTTGATATACACATTTCAGTTATGCACACTTTGGTCCCAGGAAATGCTTTCATAAATTACGAGAAAATTGCTACTTCAATAATATGGAAAAACGTATTCGATCTCTTCTTGCCAAATGCAAATTATGTCAAACTATTTCTCACAGAGCACCGCTGTTTCCTATCATTCCAGCGAAATTAAAGGAAATGGCTGCAGTCGATTTGTTCGGTCTACTGGTTCGTTCTACTAATGGTTTTGCGTTCATTTTGGTAGCATTGGAACTGACATCAAAATATGTGTGTTTTACAACTTTACGCAAAGCAACAGCTCGTTCAGTATCTAATGCTTTCATCAAACATTTTCTTAAGGAAGTGGGTCATGTTGATAAGGTTATATCAGATAATGGATCACAGTTTCGCTCTGAAATTTGGCTTCGTACTCTACGGCGTCGTAAGATTAAACCAATTTTCATTTCACTTTTCCACCCTCAATCTAACGCTTCAGAGAGATGGATGAAGGAAATCAGTAAATTGTGTCGACTTTATTGTCATCAGAATCACAGAACGTGGGATCAGTATCTTCATATTTTTCAAAACAATCTGAATGAACTCCCTAATGATTCAACTTCTTTTTCGCCTATATTGATATTAAAAAATAAAGCACCGACAAATCGCATTTCTGAAATCGTTCCTTTTCCGCCTTCACGGAAACTGCGGCATTCTGAATCTGTCAATCTGGCTCTACCAAATATTGCATCTGCGGCTGCTAGAAGAGAGAAATCAGCTAAACGTCCTGGTCGTTTAAAAACCTTGTCAGTTGGTCAAAAGGTGTTGATTATGTCTCATCGTTTGTCTCACAAAGGAAAAGACTTGTGTAGCAAATTTTTTCTGCTTTATAACGGTCCATATAGGGTTCGCAAAATTATTCATGATAACACTGTCGAAGTAGAAACTCTTAAATCACGGCGCCCTAAGGGAATACATCATATATCGAACGTTATAATTTTTGTGGAATGACATACTTTTGAGACACTAACAGTTATACGTCAACACACGGAGAGTACAAGGATACCGCGCCGTGTTCTGGCGGCGGCACATACTGAAAGCAACAATCAAGTCCGCGCGCCGCACAAGGCAGTCGCTGACCGAAAACAATTACTTCCTACGTCACGTGTACCTACAGCTGATCGAGCGCTCAGTGCAAATGCACTGACAGCCGTAAACAAATACACAGTCAAATTTTTCCGAATAAATTCAGTATAAAGCTATAGTGACTTGATGAATTATGTTATTAACGTTCAGTATTTTTTAGGATACGACTGTATAAAATATTTAAGAACTTCAGGTAAATTCTATGGGTGTCCGACGTCAAGAGGACTTGCTATCGAGAAAATTTGAGGAAGAATGTAATTTCGAAGAAGAAAGTAATAAACTAAAAACGTAACCATTAATTGAGTTTATTTTTCAGGTAACATATTTCCACTTAGGTACGTACTTCAGACGTAATTTGCTGCTCGCGATTACGTGATTTATACTTTGTGTTAACTGATTTTGACAATGATCGAGTAATGAACAGGGTTTTCAATTCTGTATATTATGCATCGGTTGGCTGCACTGCTTTTTCACTGATATCACTTTTTTTTATTATGTGCCTGCTGTGCTTATTTATTTAAATTATAATTGTCACCTGATTAGTCGTGCTGATATGGTTATATATGTAAGTCATACTTTGTGGTTTATCTGCTTGCGCCTTCATGTTTACTTATTAAGATTACATATGAACATTTATTTGCTTATGCTGATGATGCTAATGACCTGTTTATTATGTAAGCTATATATTTGCTGCTTTGCGTATGGATTGCATATTTACACATTTATGTTTTGTTGTCATAACTACTCTTTAATTTGGTATATAGAAATGCTGATATACTGTGTACGAACATGGAGTTTAGGTCGCACTATGGTATTAATTATAGATTGTTCGCTTAGTAGAGCCTCAGTATAGGGATTATGCTGCATCCAATTGTTGACATTCTGTTCTCTACTGGTATATTTACTTGCTATTGCATGTTTTGCCTACGCTCACTGCTTTATATTTAAAGATAAGAAAATGAACTGCTATAATTCTACAAACGATATTGGTACAAGAAACTTCATTGAAGTCACATGAGCTGTAGGCTTTATGGAAGCTGTATACATTTATTTTAATAGGGAGGCAGCTAACGATATGAAATAACAACACTAGGTTTAGACCATTGACAGTTATTACACTGCATTCTTCGTGAGCAATCGAAATAGCAATTGACACTTGACACAAGAAATACTCCACATGTTTGCTTCTGTTGTGCCATGATTCTTGAAGTGGTATACACACTGTGAATTATTACGATCACTCACACTCTTTAGTCGTACTTACTTATTCAAAGTTATTCAAACTAAAGGCTGTTAGAGGTCATGTATGCATTTCTTTTATTTAATGATGGACAAGGTAACCAAAATGTATTTTATAATTCATAATGAGTAGAAGATTTGGGTTAGATGGATTACACAGAGGTTGTGTGTCTTCGTATTGTATAGGATGATGAATTGAAGTTTGCACTAGGATTTTATCTGTACCTGTTCGAGGAGACTGACTAGAGGAAAGAGTTATGGAAGTGAAATGATATTGGTGATAAGGTTTATATGTATCGACGTATTGAAGAGGTATTATTGAAGTATTGAGATTGTGTAATGTTGATGATTATTGGAGTTTTGGTGGACAAGAGGTAAGGTAAATGATATTGATGATGAGGTTTATATGTATCGACGTAAGAGGTATTATTGAAGTATTGAGACTATGTGATGCTGATGATTATTGAAGTTTTGGTGGATAACAGGTAAAGTAAGTGAGGAGCATATTTTTTTGTTGGTTTATATGGAACAAGGAGGATGAAGATGGCAGACTAGAACGCTCAAGTAGAAGGAAGATTGTCTACACACACACACACACACACACACACACTGTGTTAAATCAATTCGCAGTATTTTTTTTTTTTTTTTTTGTGAGAAAGGAAGTATTTGCATATCTTGGGACACTGACAGTTGTTCAGAAAAAGTTGGCTTGGCAAACATTGATCTTGACATGATGACTATGACGTTGACTAACTATTATCAGCTTTTATACATTGCTGCCACTGCTACTTGATACACATGTTGAACATAAAATTTTGAGACAATTGCATTTACACAGTTAACACTATTCAATTACACACTAATACTTAAATGTGGATGAGAGATGAGTGAGTGTGTTTTGTCTGTTTTCCTTTCCTAATCCCAAATAATTTGTACTGACCTATCTCCTAAATATTATTTTACTTGTTTGTTGTGACTTGCACTGACACCCATAAATATCATAGGTTTACTGATACTTGTGGATTTGTAATAATTAATATGACAACTATCTGATATCATTTGTGTGTTTGCTATTATTTGTATGTTTAGTGTAAGAGCATTGATAATGATTTTGTAAAAGCAATTGTGTGTGCATTGAAACTGTTGTTCGTGCTTACACGTATTAACATTGGTGGGTGCCACCTGGAAATGTTTAATTTGTGCTAATGAACTCTGATGAACTGTCTGATTAGTGATAGTGAATATTATGGATTGTTACCTGCACTGCTTCAACATTACTGGGTGCTACTGATGGAACTGCTTCTAATGAAATAATATTAATTGTTGCTGTCTGCACCTGCTCAACATTACTGGGTGTCACTAATGGAACTGCTTCTACTGAAATGATGTCAATTGTTGCCATCTGCACCTGTTCCACATTACTGGGTGCCACTGCTGAAACTGCTTCTACTGAAATGATGTCATTTGTTGGTGTCTGTACCTGCTCAACATTGCTGGGTGCCACTGATAGAACTGCTTCTACTGAAATGTCATTTGTGGCAGTCTGCACCTGCTCAACGTTGCTGGGTGCCACTGAGGGAAGTGCTCTACTGAAATAATGTCAATTGTTGCCATCTGCACCTGTTCCAAATTGGTGGGTGCCACTGTTGGAACTGCTTCAACTGAGATAATGCAATTTGTTGCTGTCTGCACCTGTTCAACGTTGCTGGGTGTCACTGATGGAACTGCTGCTACTGAAATAATGTCACTTGTTGGTGTCTGCACCTGCTCAACATTGCTGGGTGCCGCTGATGGAGCTGCTTCTACTGAAATTATGTCACTTGTTGGTGTCTGCATCTGCTCAACATTGCTGTGTGCCACCGATGGAAGTGCTCTACTGAAATAATGTTACTTGTTGGTGTCTGCACCTGCTCAACATTACTGGGTGCCACTGATGGACTGCTTCTACCGAGATGATGTCACTTGTTGCTGTCTGCACCTGTTCAACATTGCTGGGTGCCACTGATGGAACTGCTTCTACTGGAATGACGTCACTTGTTGGTGTCTGCACCTGCTCGCCATTTTTGGGTGCCACTGTTGGAGCTGTTTACATACTGCTGATGAAACGTTATGAGAATGCTATTTGCACCTGTTGACCATTGCTGGGCGCTAGTGTTGGATCTGTCAACTACTCTGAGGAGTGCTACTTGTTTAATGAATTATTGAAAGGATGTTAAGTGAATATTTATACAAACTGTTTATTTTGCGTATTTACTGTGTATGAAATGTTATGAGACTCTTATCTGCACCTATTCGTCATTGCTGACGCTATTGATTGAATCGTTTAACCACATGATACTTGTGTAAACTATTATGTAAAATCATATGTATGCAAGCATTTGTATTCCTTACTGTATTTTATATATTAGGTTATTGAAGGGTCAGTGCAAAGCCAAAATTTATTTATTTACTTATTTAATATTATTTTTTATTTTTGTCTGTACTTTTTTGGACGAATTTGGTGGTATTTTCACCACCATTGCTGGCAAAAATACCATCAAATTCTTGCCCGTGGAGGAAGGGCATATGAAAGGTGACACTGAGTCACAGTGCCAGAGATTGCGCCAAAGAGTATTATTCAGCCGCCTCCACTGGCAGTTGCCGCTGAGAAGTTAGTGAGTGCAGTGGTAGTTCTGAGGTAGGCGTGATCTGTGCTTGTTGAAACGTCGATAGAGTTCTGGTTGTTCTGTTGGGCAAGACACCATATGTTATTCGATTGGGGATGTTGTAATGATCAAAGTGTATTTTTCGTCAATATATATGAAGGTAAAGAAATTTTTTTTATTTTTAATGTTCTATATAACAATACCTCTTGGTCACAGGTTCAGTCAACAAAGCATCTGGCTCGTGTTCTTGTGTTAGACTGTAATCCTGGTTTCTATGTGCAATCATAGTATTTCTATTTATTTTAAAAATTACTTCAGTGTAAAAGGTGTTCTAAATATCGTCTTTTATCGTGGAAGAACCGTGCCAGACGTGTACGTTGAATCACACTTCCACACACAGAACAGTTACATTTGTGCTTTCTTGTTTCGTAGCCTTTATAGCTGCTGGGGACTTAATTGTGTTAACGGAAATTTCCTTTCATTCTTTGTTGTTATTCTGTGCAGTCAGATTGCGTACTAATATGATTCAGGGCCAACCGGGTACGAGACTGCGTAACCGGACAAACAGCGACTAAAATTAATATTATTTGCATTTTATTTAATTAAGCCCCCATGCACAGTGAGAGTACAAGTACGCTAAGTGGTTGGACGTCCACGACTCTTCGAAGAACTTGGAGTTCGGAGGCTTGTCTGCTCTGGAAAGTAGGATAGATGGTGATCTGTGGTATCTGTCCCAAAAGGGCACAATTCTGATACACGAACAAGTGTTTTGGAGTACACCGTTCAGCGCACATTGTCTAACATGGACCTCTGCAGCAGACCGGCCCTACTTGTTTACGTGTTGACCCAACGACATCGTCAGTTACGACTGCATTAGGCACGGGAACATCTGGTTTAGACGGTCGATCAGTGAAAACGTGTCGGCTCTTTGGGTGAATCACATTTTAGCTACAATGAGTCGCTGGTCGCCGTCATCGAGGTGAACGGCGGTTCGAAACATGCTGCTCGCCACGGACGCAGTCTGGTAGGAGCAGTATTATGCTAAGCGAGAGATTCTCCTGAGCTTGCATGGGATCTGTGGTAGTAATCGAAAACATGCCGACATCTGCGAACAATCTCCATCCCTTCATGATTGATGTCTTCCCCGACGGAATTTAATCCTTCAGCAGTGTAAATTTCTGCGTTTAAGAACCAGAACCGTGCATTATAGTGGACTCCTGTTGATGTCTCGGCGACCAAATTCTCCTGATGTGAATAGTATGTGCCGCTATTGGGCGCCATCACCGAATATGCAAAGAAGCGTCCCGCTACTTACGCGAATTACACGATCTGTGCGTAGACATCTAATGCCACATACACTATATGATCAACAGTGTCCGGGCAACTGGTTGAAAAGTTGTTTACACGGTCTTGGTGCACTCCATCGGTAATGCTGGAATTCAGTACTGTGTTGGCCAACTATTAGCCTTGGTGAGAGCTTCCACTCCCGCAGACATACATTCAATCAGCTGCTGGAAGGTTTCATGGAGAAAGACAGCCCATTCTTCACGGCCTGCTACACTGAGGAAAGGTATTGATGTCCATCGGTGATGCCTGGCACGAAGTCGGCGTCCCATAACATCCCAAAGGTGTTCTATAGGTTTCAGGTAAGGACTCTGTGCAGGCCAGTCCATTACAAGGACGTTACTGTCGCATAACGACTCAGCCACAGGCAATGCATTGTGAAGAGGTGCTCGATCGCGTTGAAAGATGCGATCGCCATCTCCGAATTGCTCTTCAACAATGAGAAGCAAGAGGTGCATAAAACATCAATATAGACCTGTGCTGTGATAGCGCCACGCAAAGCAACAAGAGGTGCAAACCCTCTCCATGAAAAACACGATCACACTATAACACCACCTCCTCCGAATTTTACTGTTTGCACTACAGACGCTGGCAGATGACGTTCACGGGGCATTAGCCATACCCAAACCCTGACATCGGATCGCCACATTGTGTACCTTGATTTGTCACTCCACACAACGTTTTTCCACTGTTCAATCGTCCAATGTTTACTCTTCTTACACCAAGCGAGGCGTCGTTTGGCATTTACCGGCATGATGTGTGGCTTATGAGCAGCCGCTCGACCATGGAATCCAAGTTTTCTCACCTCCCGCCTAACTCTCATAGTACCTGCAGTGGATCCTGATGCAGTCTGGAATTACCGTGTGATGGTCTGGATAGATGTCTGCCTATTACACATTACGACCTGCGGCGGGGAGGGGTCGGTCTGTCGTCCTTTCGTCTCTTTACTCTCGCTCAGTCACTTTCATCTAACACTTCACCTACCTCTATATTTCTTCCTTCGAACATCCCTTCACTCTGCAGTAGTAGATACACGCTATGCAGTGTAAATCAGTGTTTATGAAACCACAACCTAATAGCTACCACACAAAGGCCGCGTAACTCAAGATGCAGATCAGTACCAGGAAGTTCATTTTCAAAAATTTCGGGCGGTATGACAATGCAGTTTAATTGCAATAAGCATTTGAAAATTTCTATTAACGTCCTTTTTGTTCATAAGAAAGCCCCTGAAATGGCTATCAGGTCTGTATTTAATAATGCAAATGGTCTGTCATTCCACGTTCTCTGTTTATCCAACATATTTCACACGTAAAAGGAGCCAGAATTCCTGCAAGTCCGTCCCGATTAATTTTACGATCTAGTAGTCACTGACCCACAACTATTAGCGAGTTGAACATTCGGTCGTGTCAGTCTTCTATGTTAGAAGTGCTCGCCAAAGTAGTCCATAAATAACACGGAATATGTTACGCGGAATTCTTTCTACGACTGAAAGATCACACGGTTACAAAACTTCAACTAATTATGAAACTTCCTGGCAGATTAAAACTGTGTGCCCGACCGAGACTCGAACTCGGGACCTTTGCCTTTCGCGGGCAAGTGCTCTACCAACTGAGCTACCGAAGCACGACTCACGCCCGGTACTCACAGCTTTACTTCTGCCAGTACCTCGTCTCCTACCTTCCAAACTTTACAGAAGCTCTCCTGCGAACCATGCAGAACTAGCACTCCTGAAAGAAAGGATATTGCGGAGACATGGCTTAGCCACAGCCTGGGGGATGTTTCCAGAATGAGATTTTCACTCTGCAGCGGAGTGTGCGCTGATATGACACTTCCTGGCAGATTAAAACTGTGTGCCCGACCGAGACTCGAACTCGGGACCTTTGCCTTTCACGGGCAAGTGCTCTACCAACTGAGCTACCGAAGCACGACTCACGCCCGCTACTCACAGCTTTACTTCTGCCAGTACCTCGTCTCCTACCTTCCAAACTTTACAGAAGCTCTCCTGCGAACCATGCAGAACTAATTAGTTCCGAAACATCACACTTTCCTCAAAATGTTCGGAACTTAAACAGCTTTACTCACAACACGTTCTATCTGAAATGATCTCACTAGCTCTTCATTATACATACTATTTTCGCGAGACATCTAGCGTGGTGTTACTCGGAAACAGATTAGCGAGCGACTGTCTCGATGCTCCTCTCCTCTTTGCCTATGTATCTATCTGAGCTCGGGAATCGTTTACTTCTGACTGGTTATTGATCTGAATGACCAATCAGAATGACCCTTCCAGATATTTCTGATTTTACATAAAGTGACATTAAGTTTTAATGGGTGTCTCGCATACCCTCTCTCATTCATTCCCATGTATTCACACAACAAAGCAATGAGCAAATGATAATTTTGAATCATTTTTATACTACGTAATGTAGAGTAACTAAAGTTTTGAAAGGGAAATTCCAGTTAAGTGACTTTATGTAATGTTAGCTTTGTTATTACTTCAGATGATAGTAAAATACATCTGGTTATGGTTGCTGACTGAGTTTAGAAACATAAGTGTTGTTTTTAGGACATTTAAGTAATTTTATTAATCTCCGCAACTATAATATGTAAAAAACTGAAATTGTAACAGGATCTCTTCCTTAATAACAAAACATTGTGTACCAAGTTTGAAAAAATTGGATGATAATTACTACGGTTTATTAGATTCGTAGGGGTATGAATTTGCGTACCGACTGAATGTTACTTGAGATCGACTGGCAGCGTCAGCTGCGCTGTGAGTCAGAGCGAAGAAAAAACGTAGCCATCCTGAAGTCACCTTGCTATACGGCTGCGTGCCTTGCTGCATCGAATGTTATTATGAGATAACTTGCTACGTTACAGACCGTCTTCAACGGTCGGCGGTCTCTGTCAGTCAACAGATGAGGTCGGCCTGTATGCTTTTGTCCCGTACGTGCGTCTTCAAGCCCCCATTTCACTATCACATCGGAAACAGTGGACCTAGAGAAGTTTAGGAGTGTGTAAATCTCGCCAGCAGACGTATGACACACGTGACAACTAATCACCTGAGCACGTTCGAAGTCCGTGAGTTACGAGGCGCACCCCATTCTGCTCTCTCACGATGTCTAATGACTACTGAGGTCGCTGATATGGAGCACCTGGTAGCAAGTGGCAACACAATTCACCTAATATGAAAACATACGTTTTTGGGGGTGTTCGGATACTGTTAATGGCATAGTGTATCTCCACAAACTTACGAACAAACAGTCGTATCCCTGATAAGCGTCGGCCGAGGTGGCCGAGAGGTTCTAGACGCTACAGTCTGGCACCGCGCGACCGCTAAGGTCGCAGGTTCGAATCCTCGGGCACGGATGTGTGTGATGTCCTTAGGTTAGTTAAGTTTAAGTAGTTCTAAGTTCTAGGGGACTGATGACCTCAGAGGTTATGCCCCATAGGGCTCAGAGCCATTTGAACCATTTTGGACCCTGTTAAGCAGAATCACTGATGTATTTCGTTCCGAAGACGGACAAAGAAGCTATTATTCGGGCGGTCATAATGTTTTCGCTCATCATTGTAGACACTGTGCCGGCCGCGGTGGTCTCGCGGTTCTAGGCGCGCAATCCGGAACCGTGCGACTGCTACGGTCGCAGGTTCGAATCCTGCCTCGGGCATGGATGTGTGTGATGTCCTTAGGTTAGTTAGGTTTAAGTAGTTCTAAGTTCTAGGGGACTGATAACCACAGCAGTTGAGTCCCATAGTTCTCAGAGCCATTTTTTTAGACACTGTGAAGTAAATACTGTCATGAGTAGAAAGCAATTCACAATGTCTGTTTTGAAGAGCAAGCAGATCTGCATGATAGGAAATAAGGATGCAGAAGAACGTATACAGGTATTGTTCGGCAAGAACAGAAAGGGGAAGAAGCGCCAACTGTTTCACTCCTAAAATGCTTGTCTAATGTTGAAGCTCTTTTGGTTGCCCTGCGCGAGTCATTACTGCTACATCACGGGTCTTTTTCGAATTACAGGGCCGAAAGTCCGCCACAAGAAAGGGGCGAGAGTAAGGAAAAGATACGGGAAGACTGGGCTGGGGAAGGGGGTGGTAGGTAGCAGGGGAGGGGTAGTCAGAGAGAGCGAGAAGCGGCCCGTCGTCGCTTAAAATGCCTCACAGTGGTATGGCTGCGTCAAAGAGAAGGCAAGATTAAAGGGAATGCTCAACTGGTCCAGAAGGCGCGCCGCTGGGTCGTGTCTCCTGAGCCGACAGGCGCTCGCCTCCATCCGCACATTCAGCGCTCTGAACGCCACATTAAACCTTCAACACTGCCACTCGACGCTCGTTGTCATTCGGAGAAACGTGCTGCCGGTCTTTGTGACGCTTCGTCTTCGCCAGTTAATTAAGTGCTGTCTAGTCAGTACGTCTCTTAAACTTCCGGTGGTACGCAGCCTTCGTTATTGTGAGGACTGATTAAAGACTTCCATTTGTATCAACATCGGCAAAACGTATTCCAACTGAGTTCCTTCCCAAAAGATGTAAACACGTTGTCTGGAAGAGAACAGAACCGTATTTCCAGGACAGTCTTCGACTTCTCTTGCCTTATGATACTTTAATTGTTTCTCGACTATATATTGAGATGAAAGTAGCAGTTGCCAGGAACATAATAGATGGCCAGGTCCATCTTTCCTCAGTCTGACACAAATCTCATATAAGATAATATAAAATTAAATGAACAGTGAAATTAAAAGAAAATTTAAGATACTGTCTGCATGTGGTATCTCCAAGTTGGTGATGTGAGCAACCATTGTATACTGTTAATTATTTCTGGTCATGGAACTGTCTGCTTGTTGACACAAACATCAAAGCAGTAACTGTTCATTAGAAATTTCAAATACAATCATTTGGCGAATGATAGTATTGTAAAAAATAAGCTGGCTCCTTAATCGTATCAAAAATCACCAAAAATCAGAAGACAAAAGTTAACATATGTTTCGGTAGTGTGTAAGTAGGCTGTTTTGGTTTTTATGTTGGTAACGCCACGTAGCGCTCTATATGAAAACCACTGACTGGTGTGTGAAGTCTGTGGCTGGTTTGCATTGTTGGAATGGCTCTGAGCACTATGGGACTTAACATCTATTGTCATCAGTCCCCTAGAACTTAGAACTACTTAAACCTAATGAACCTAAGGACATCACACAACACCCAGCCATCACGAGGCAGAGAAAATCCCTTACCCCACCGGGAATCGAACCCGGGAACCCCGGCGTGGAAGCGAGAACGCTACCACACGACCACGAGATGCGGGCCATTGTTGGAATATTTGCCAATGTAGTGTTGGGCAACTGGATGTGAACAACGCTTAGCGCTGCGCAGTTGGAGGTGAGTCATTAGCATTGGTGGATGTGGGGAGAAAGATGGAAGAATTTTAAGAGCGGACGATCTGGACGTGTGTCCGCCAGAAAGAGTAAATTTGTAATACGGGATATCAATAACTGATATAAATATATATAGGGTGTTACAAAAAGGTACGGCCAAACTTTCAGGAACCATTCCTCACACACAATGAAAGAAAATATGTTATGTGGACATGTGTCCGGAAACGCTTACTTTCCATGTTAGAGCTCATTTTATTACTTCTCTTCAAATCACATTAATCATGGAATGGAAACAAACAGCAACAGAACGTACCAGCGTGACTTCAAACACTTTGTTACAGGAAATGTTGAAAATGCCCTCCGTTAACAAGGATACATTCATCCTCCCTCCGTCGCATGGAATCCCTGATGCGTTGATGCAGCCCTGGAGAATGGCGTGTTGTATCACAGCCGTCCACAATACGAGCACGAAGAGTCTCTACATTTGGTACTGGGGTTGCGTATACAAGAGCTTTCAAATGCCCCCATAAATGAAAGTCAAGAGGATTGAGGTCAGAAGAGCGTGGAGGCCATGGAATTGGTCCACCTCTACCAATCCATCGGTCACCGAATCTGTTGTTGAGAAGCGTACGAACACTTCGACTGAAGTGTGCAGGAACTCCATCGTGCATGAACCACATGTTGTGTCGTACTTGTAAAGGCACATGTTCTAGCAGCAGAGGTAGACTATCCCGTATGAAATCATGATAACGTTCTTCATTGAGCTTAGGTGCAAGAACGAAACTAAAATGAGCTATAACATGGAAATTAAGCATTTCCGAACACATGTCCACATAACATCTTCTCTTTATTTGTGTGTGAGGAATGTTTCCTGAAAGTTTGGCTGTACCTTTTTGTAACACTATATACAGGGTGTTTCAAAAATTACCGGTATATTTGAAATGGCAATACAAACTAAACGAGCAGCGATAGAAATACACCGTTTGTTGCAATATGCTTGGGACAACAGTACATTTTCATGCAGACAAACTTTCGAAATTACAGTAGTTACAACTGTCAACAACAGATGGCGCTGCGGTCTGGGAATACGATATTTTCCACATATCCACCATGCGTAGCAATAATATGGCGTAGTCTCTGAATGAAATTACCCGAAACCTTTGACAACGTGTCTGGCGGAATGGCTTCACATGTAGATGAGATGTACTGCTTTAGCTGTTCAAGTGTTTCTGGATTCTGGCGATACACCTGGTCTTTCAAGTGTCCCCACAGAAAGAAGTCACAGGGGTACATGTCTGGCGAGTAGGGAGGCCAATCCACGCCGCCTCCTGTATCTCACGATCATCGAAATATTCATTCAGGAAATTAAAGACGTCGGCCATGCGATGTGGCCGGGCACCATCTTGCATAAACCACGAGGTGTTCGCAGTGTCGTCTAAGGCAGTTTGTACCGCCCCAAATTCACGAAGAATGTCCAGATAGATTGATGCAGTAATCGTTTCGGATCTGAAAAATGGGCCAATGGTTTCTTTGGAAGAAATGGCGGCCCAGACCAGTACTTTTTGAGGATGCAGGGACGATGGGACTGCAACATGGGGCTTTTCGGTTCCCCATATGCGCCAGTTCTGTTTATTGACGAAGCCATCCAGGTAAAAATAAGCTTCGTCAGTAAACCAAATGCTGCCCACATGCATATCGCCGTCATCAATCTTGTGCACTATATCGTTAGCGAATGTCTCTCTTGCAGCAATGGTAGCTGAAGGGTTGCCGCTTTTGAATTTTGTATGGATAGAGGTGTAAACTCTGGCGCATGAGACGATACGTGGACGTTGGTGTCATTTGGACCACAGCAGCAACACGGCGAACGGAAACCCGAGGCCACTGTTGGATCACCTGCTGCACTAGCTGCGCATTGCCCTCTGTGGTTGCCGTACACGGTCGCCCTACCTTTCCACCACGTTCATCCGTCACGTTCCCAGTCCGTTGAAATTTTTCAAACAGATCCTTTATTGTATCACTTTTCGGTCCTTTAGTTACATTAAACCTCCGTTGAAAACTTCGTCTTGTTGCAACAACACTGTGTTCTAGGCGATGGAATACCAACACCAGAAAAATCCTCTGTTCTAAGGAATAAACCATGTTGTCCACAGCACACTTGCACGTTGTGAACAGCACACGCTTACAGCAGAAAGACGATGTACAGAATGGCGCACCCGCAGACTGCGTTGTCTTCTATATCTTTCACATCACTTGCAGAGCCATCTGTTGTTGAAAATTGTAACTACTGTAATTTCGAAAGTTTGTCCGCCTGAAAATGTACTGTTGTCCCAAGCACATTGCAACAAACGGTGTATTTCTATCGCTGCTCGTTTAGTTTCTAATGCCGTTTCAAATATACCGGTAATTTTTGAAACACCCTATATATATACACTCCTGGCAATGGAAAAAAGAACACATTGACACCGGTGTGTCAGACCCACCATACTTGCTCCGGACACTGCGAGAGGGCTGTACAAGCAATGATCACACGCACGGCACAGCGGACACACCAGGAACCGCGGTGTTGGCCGTCGAATGGCGCTAGCTGCGCAGCATTTGTGCACCGCCGCCGTCAGTGTCAGCCAGTTTGCCGTGGCATACAGAGCTCCATCGCAGTCTTTAACACTGGTAGCATGCCGCGACAGCGTGGATGTGAACCGTATGTGCAGTTTACGGACTTTGAGCGAGGGCGTATAGTGGGCATGCGGGAGTCCGGGTGGACGTACCGCCGAATTGCTCAACACGTGGGGCGTGAGGTCTCCACAGTACATCGATGTTGTCGCCAGTGGTCGGCGGAAGGTGCACGTGCCCGTCGACCTGGGACCGGACCGCAGCGACGCACGGATGCACGCCAAGACCGTAGGATCCTACGCAGTGCCGTAGGGGACCGCACTGCCACTTCCCAGCAAAATAGGGACACTGTTGCTCCTGGGGTATCGGCGAGGACCATTCGCAACCGTCTCCATGAAGCTGGGCTACGGTCCCGCACACCGTTGGCCGTCTTCCGCTCACGCCCAAACATCGTGCAGCCCGCCTCCAGTGGTGTCGCGACAGGCGTGAATGGAGGGACGAATGGAGACGTGTCGTCTTCAGCGATGAGAGTCGCTTCTGCCTTGGTGCCAATGATGGTCGTATGCGTGTTTGGCGCCGTGCAGGTGAGCGCCACAATCAGGACTGCATACGACCGAGGCACACAGGGCCAACACCCGGCATCATGGTATGGGGAGCGATCTCCTACACTGGCCGTACACCTCTGGTGATCGTCGAGGGGACACTGAATAGTGCACGGTACATCCAAACCGTCATCGAGCCCATCGTTCTAAGAGGACAATGCACGTCCGCATGTATCCCGTGCCACCCAACGTGCTCTAGAAGGTGTAAGTCAACTACCCTGGCCAGCAAGATCTCCGGATCTGTCCCCCATTGAGCATGTTTGGGACTGGATGAAGCGTCGTCTCACGCGGTCTGCAGGTCCAGCACGAACGCTGGTCCAACTGAGGCGCCAGGTGGAAATGGTATGGCAAGCAGTTCCAAAGGACTACATCCAGAATCTCTACGATCGTCTCCATGGGAGAATAGCAGCCTGCATTGCTGCGAAAGGTGGATATACACTGTACTAGTGCCAATATTGTGCATGTTCTGTTGCCTGTGTCTATGTGCCTGTGGTTCTGTCAGTGTGATCATGTGATGCACCTGTCCCCAGTAATGTGTCAATAAAGTTTCCCATTCCTGGGACAATGAATTCACGGTGTTCTTATTTCAATTTTATAATGACTTTTGAACATTACTAAGGTAAATACATCGTTTCTTTTCTATCAAAATCTTTCATTTGCTAACTATGCCTACAGTAGTTAGTGCCTTCAGTAGTTGAAATCTTTTATTCAGCTGGCAGTATTGGCTCACGCTGTATTGCTGTAGTTTGAGTAACGAAGATTTTCGTGAGGTTAGTGATTTATGAAAGTTTGGCCGTAGTTTCTTAGCCAGGGCCACTATTTTGTAGGGATTTTTGAAAGTCAGATTGCGTTGCGCTAAAAAAAAGTTGTGTGTCAGTTTAAGTATTGCCATTTATGATTTTTCTAAGGGGACGTTTCAAGTGTCTCACGATTCACTGCGCATATTGTAGGTTTGACATACCAAGTGTGAAGTCTAATTGTATTATCCCTATGCAGCAGAACTCAGTATGACATTATTTATTATGTCCTGAATATAATACGTTTCTAATAAGAGCAGTTGTTTACTAATGGTGTTCAGATGGTTCAATTGTCTCTGAGCACTATGGGACTTAACTTCTGAGGTCATCAGTCCCCTAGAACTTAGAACTACTTAAACCTATCGGACCTAAGGACATCACACCCATCCATGACCGAGGCAGCATTCGAACCTGCCACCGTAGCGGTCGCGCGAGCTAATGGTGTAGTAGCAGTGCTATACCCAGTGGGGCAAAAGACTTACACAGTCAGTCTAGTGTGAGCACCACGTATGTTCGACGTCGACATGCAATAACGACCCAGAGACGGCGGGTGGCAACATTAACAGTGGGGAGTATATAAAGTGTGTCGTGGGGATGCATAATTACAGTGCATGCGCAGTGGTAATGTGGAAACGAAGCGATTTACCTGACATCCAGAAGGGCATGACCATTGGATTTCGAGCCAAGGGTGGAAACACTTCCGAAACGGCTAAGTTTTATTTTCCCGCGCCACTCATGTTAAACAATAAGATATACTGTGGCTGGCATGATGGCGCTATCCAAAAACGGCGCCATGGCAACTGTGGTGGATGATACGTATGAACGATGATGATGTGTTCGGACGTATAGTCGTGCAACTGTAAAGGAGTTGGCTGCACTGATCAACCAAGGGACTACCAACAGTGTCTCCTCAACGACCGGTTATCGAACGCAGCCAAGTACGGCTGTACAGAGCAGGTGTCCGTTTAGTGCACCCATGCTGACTGCTGGTCATCGCCGACGAAGGCTGGGATTTGCTCGCCATTACCGCAACAGGACGTCGAATGAGAGGCGACAGACGGCCTTTCCAAATAAATCCTTTTTCACGCTCCATAGGACAAATGTCCGCTGGCGTGTACGGCGTGAAACGCCTTCAAGCAAACAAAGAGAGAGCATTACGGCGTGGGCTATACTGCGCCGGGTCAGGATCGGTCGTCTGCGTTCTCTGTTTCACTTATCCAAAGTCCACCTACCTCGAAATGCTTCTTCTCGACGTCCCTTCACTCTGTTGTAGCAGATACGTTCTAGGCAGTGTAAAACAGCGTTGATATAACCACTACCTAATACCTACCACACAGAGGCCGCGTAACTCGATTTGAAAGTCAGTTCCTGAAAGTTCATTTTTTAGAATCGGGCGTTCGGGGGATGCCGTCTACTTGCAGAAAGCATTTAATATTAGACTGAATCTGCTTTTTATTCATATGGAAACACATTAAATTGCCATCAAGTCCGTATTTAAGGAGGTAATGCTCTATCATTCAAAGTTCACTGTCTGCACAACATAGTTTCACTGGAAAAGCAGCCACAATTTTTGCAACACCAACCCGACTAATTGTTACGTTCTAACAATCACAGACCCACAACTATTCACGAGTTAAATATTCGGTCGTTTCATTGGTCTTCTTAGCAAGAAGTGCTCATCAAAGTATTCCGTACAGAGAACTAAACATGCCACGCGGAATTGTTACTAGTACCAGAACGTTCACACTCTCAAACTATTTAATTTATGAACACCAAACCTTCATTAAAATCTTCCTAGCTGCAGTCGCTTCGGTCGCGAGGTATTCGAACCGCTATGCACTCACTATTTCTTCAATTTTCAGAGTATCTTTACGGAGCTATCTGACACGGTGATAAGCATGGGCCGGTTAGCAAGCGCCTGTCTCGAACTATTCCACTCACTGTCCACTCCGCTTTATTCCCACGGGAACAGATTAACTCTGATTGGCTGTTGATCTAGACGACCAATCAGAATGTTCCTTCCTGATCATTCTCGCGAGAGAACTTACCTTATCCAATCTGATAGTAATCAACGTCACTAAAACTTCAATTTGTAGTGCATTGTTTAATCAAAATACGCGAAGTACGGATTATTGTCCAAATTGAAGAACAAGCATATTTCATCTCTTTCATTCTGGATGCTTTTATACAAAAGCAAGCTCACACCGACATACGTCATCTGATTCATGGTGGAACCATAACTTTTCCACGGTCTAATTGTACAAGGTTTTATAAAAAATTACATATTAAGTTTTAATGTGTGTCCCACATACACTCTCTCAACCATTCTTACTCGCTCACACAACAAAATATAATCAAATAACAACTTTTACCGATTTTTGTATTAAGTAATGCACAGTGGCTACAGTTTTGAAAATAAATTTCTAATTAATTGATTTTACGCACTGATAAATTTGTTATGGCTTCAAATTATAATGAAAGTCAATCTGTGTTTATTACTGACTTAGTTTTAAAAAACAAGCGTCGGTTTTAGGACTTTCAGGTAATTTTCTCTGTCTTCGGAACTATAATAAATAAAAATCTGAAAATTTGACAGCATCATTCTATTAATAACAAAAGGCTGTGTACCAAATTTGAACAAAATCGGATACTAACTAATATGGATTATTTACATTCGTAGAGGGTATGAATCTTCGTGTTGACTGACTGTTAAGCTGTGCAGTACACACGGCAGGCAGCTAGACAACACACAAGAGAATCATATTAATTGAGGTTTATAGCAGTAATTAAATTGACAATATTTAATTGTCGGTATGCAAATAATGAATGTCTTTCGCGCTATACGATTTCCACGCTAGTTAAACACACAGGTTTATATGGCTTTGGATCACAAGTCACGGCTCTCCTAGTGCTCTCTTCTAGTCTGCTCGTCTGCTACTTGTGTCCCTCGAGAATTTATTTTTAATTATTTTTTTAAGAGGTGGAGCCCCTCCACGCCCACACATGATGGCCAACACAAAAGGCCTACTGCCATCTCTGCATAAGGGTTAGTATTCACTAAAGTGAGGTGTCGCAGGATGTGGGTACTGCGATGTTTGCGTACGTCTGGTTAGGATTAACCATTAATACGCGCTCATCTGGAGATAGATTGGTCGAAATCTGACGAAGGGTAGCGGTTTTAAGGGCAGAGGAAAAAAAGTGCCAGGGCAAGAGCCAAGGGAAAAAAACCTCTCGAGTGGTAAGAGCAGTAGCGGTTTTCTTGCTGCCTGCGATAGGTTGTGCAAGGATAGGCTTTGTTAGTAGTGGGTATCATGCTTGTCGATACCTTGGCGTTGTGCGTTGTGCTGCTCGGCGGCTGGCGCTGGGTGCTGGTACGGAGTCCTCGTTCAGCGTCTGCAACCTGTAACAGTTAGGTTTGTTATCGATCTTGTGTCCGATAGGTCATATACCGGGGACACAGTGTGAGGGAATGTTGGCAGTTTGTTTGTGCGCCTGTGGGCGAGCTCGGTCGGTGTCCCTGCTGTGACCTGTTGATCGGCTTTAGTAGCAGCTGGTAGTTGCCAGTCAGTGTTGCTGATGTGCAGGGGCTTACCGACGTTTGTCGCTTTTGCGTATGTTAGTTTACCACAGGTGGCTATGCCCTAGCTACCTGTGTCTTTGGCCGCTTGTGTTTCGACCTGTGGTGGCGTACTCCTGTAATCCTATGCTACTGGGAGGTCGTTGTGTGGGAGAGGGCTGCTCTGATCACGCAGTTAGGTACGTTTCGAGGTATCGGAGCGTCCGCAGGAAGAGGTACAATAAATCCCAGGGCCCTCGAGACTGGCAGGAGCGGCGCTTATACACTCTTGGGATAGAGACCGCTCCAGTCGTGGTGAGGTTCTGATCACCGAACTACTGGCTGAGGTCGTCTCATAGCTTTCTCTGCGGTTACGTTCTTGATCTTCGTGTTATCGCCTGTCGTTAAGTCGGAACACTGCCCCCCCCCCCCCCCCCACTTCATCCCCACCGTACAAAGCGGCGCGGGAGTCAGGAGTGTGGGCTCAGAGCTGGCCCGAAGCTGTAGCTGCAGGGGACGTCCAGCTTCCGGTCTCACCCCGCCGTACTGTCTTCGCTCTGGCGGAAACGTGTCGTCGTTACTGCCGTCTGCTTCACGTCTTCACGAGCTTCGTTAATTTAAGTATTAACTGTATTTTTCTCACTTGTCACTTTTCCTTCCGTGTGTTTTTGCTTTTAGGATGCTTTAATTGTCGAGTGCTAGTAATAGTGTTCCATAGATTCAGTGTTTGTTTTCAATACAGTCAGAGAGAGTCCCTTTAGTCAACCATAGTGTCAGTAGTGCTAGTGTTTTTTTCAATACAGTCCAGAGACAGGTAGTGCTATTTTCATTGTTTTCTACAAGAAGTGGTTAGCAATCACAGTTTAGTCAATAATCAGCCGCCTTTAGGGAATTAGCAGTATACTTAAAAGTTGATTAAGTCTCTTCAGTAAATTGATTCTTTAGGATGGATAGGATTTGCGACTGCTGTGTACGGGCGGCTGCCTCGGAGTGTAGCGGCAGTGGGGAGTCTGGTGCGTCGCATGGTACACCCCAGGTGTTACATGCTTCACCCACTGTCCCTGCTGTCGAAACATCTTCGCGGCTACCGGGTGCGATTGGGCCACCCTTTCCCCAAGGGGAGTGGTGGGTTCAGCGGTGTTCGCGGCGCACGAGGCGGAGGGTCAATGTGGAGGTTGGCCGTGTGGCATCGCCCGCTCTGCCTGTGAGTGGACATGTGGCCGCTCCTTCAGCAAGGTCCGAGCAGGCACACAGGGGGAGGGGTTTATTAGTTATTAGAAGCTGCAACGTTAGGCAGGTGATGGATCCCCTTAGGGAAATAGCGGAAAGGTCGAGGAAGAAGGACAGTGTCCACTCTGTCTGCTTGTTGGGGGGTCTCATCCGAGATGTGGAGGAGGCCCTGCCGGCGGTGATAGAGAGCACCAGGTGCACCCGACTGCAAATTGTTACTCATGTTGGCACCAATGACTCCTGTCGTCTGGGTTCAGTGGTCATCCTCAGTTCGTACAGGCGGTTGGTGGAATTGGTGAAGGCGGAAAGCCTCGCCCGCGGGGTGGAATCTGAGCTAACTATTTGTAGTGTCGTTCCCAGGACCGATCGCGGTCCTCTGGTTTGGAGCAGAGTAGAAGGCTTAAACCAGAGGTTCAGACGATTCTGCGGAGATCTGAGGTGCAAATTTCTCGACCTCCGCTATCGGGTGGAGAAATGTAGGGTCCCCCTGAATAGGCCAGGCGTGCACTACACGCCAGAAGCGGCTACAAGGGTAGCGGAGTACGTGTGGAGTGCACATGTGGGTGTTTTAGGTGAGAGAATTCCCTTCCTAGGCCGGAGAAGACGCCTCCTGAGACGCGACAAGACAGGAGTAGGCAAAATGCAACAGGGAATAACAATATTAATGTGCTAATAGTAAACTGCAGGAGCGTCTAAAGAGAAGTCTCAGAACTGCTCTCATTAATAAACGGTCACAATGCCCATATAGTACTAGAGACAGAAAGTTGGCTGAAACCAGACGTAAACAGTAATGAAATCCTAAACTCAGATTGGAATGTTTACCGCAGAGACAGGCTGGACAGTGAAGGGGGAGGCGTGTTTATAGCGATAAGAAGTGCAATAGTATCGAAGGAAATTGACGGAGATCCTAAATGTGAAATGAATTAGGTGAAGGTCACGGTTAAAGCAGGCTCAGACATGGTAATTGGATGTCTCTATAGGCCCCCTGGCCCATCAGCTGTTGTGGCTGAGCACCTGAAGGAAAATTTGGAAAATATTTCGAGTAGATTTCCTCACCGTGTTATAGTTCTGGGTGGAGATTTTAATTTGCCGGATATAGACTGAACGACTCATACGTTCATAACGGGTGGCAGGGACAAAGAATCCAGTGAAATTTTTTAAAGTGTTTTATCTGAAAACTACCTTCATCAGTTAAACAGTGAACCGACTCGTGGCGATAACATATTAGACCTTCTGGTGACAAAAAGACCCGAACTATTTGAAACACTTAACGCAGAACAGGGCATCAGCGATCATAAAGCGTTTACCGCATCGATGTTTTGAGCCGTAAATAGAAATATTAAAAAAGGTAGGAAGATTTTTTTGTTCAGCAAAAGTGACAAAAAGCAGATTACAGAGTACCTGGTGGCTCAACACAAATGTGTTGTCTCAAGTATAGATAGCGTTGAGGATCAGTGGACAAAGTTCAAAACCATCGTACAATATGCGTTAGATAAGTATGTGCCAAGCAAGATCGTAAGAGATGGAAAAGGGCCACCGTGGTACAACAACCGAGTTAGAAAATTGCTGCGGCAGCAAAGGGAATTTCACAGCAAACATAAACATACCCAAAGCTTTGAGGTCAAACAAAAATTACGCGAAGCGAAATGTAGTGTAAGGAGTGCGATGCGAGAGGCGTTCAATGAATTCGAAAGTAAAGTTGTATGTACTGACTTGGCAGAAAATCCTAAGAAATTTTGCTCTTATATCAAAGCGGTAGTTGGATAAAAACAAAATGTCCAGACACTCTGTGACCAAAATGGTACTGAGACAGAGAATGACACACTAAAGCCGAAATACTAAATGTCTTTTTCGAAAGGTGTTTCACAGAGGAAGACTGCACTGTAGTTCCTTCTCTAGATTGTCGTACAGATGACAAAATGGTAGATATCGGAATAGACTACAAAGGGATAGAGAAACAATTAAAATCGCTCAAAACAGGAAAGGCCGCTGGACCGAGAAACAATTAAAATCGCTCAAAAGAGGAAAGGCCGCTGGACCTCATGGGATACCAGTACGCGAAGGAACTTGTCCCCTTCTTGCAGCGGTGTACCGTAGGTCTCTGGAAGAGCGTTGCGTTCCAAAGGATTGGAAAAGAGCATAGGTCATCCTCGTTTTCAAGAAGGGACGCCGAACAGATGTGCAGAACTATAGACCTATATCTCTAACGTCGATCAGTTGTAGAATTTTCGAACACGTATTATGTTCGAGTATAATGACTTTTCTGGAGACTAGAAATCTACTCTGTAGGAATCAGCATGGGTTTCGAAAAAGACGGTGGTGTGAAACCCAGCTCGCCCTATTTGTCCACGAGACTCAGAGGGCCGTAGACACGGGTTCCCAGGTAGATGCCGTGTTTCTTGACTTCCGCAAGGCGTTCGATACAGTTCCCCACAGTCGTTTAATGATGGATTATCAGACCAATTGTGTGATTGGATTGAAGAGTTCCTAGATAACAGAACTCAGCATGTCATTCTCAATGGAGAGAAGTCTTCCGAAGTAAGAGTGATTTCAGGTGTGCCGCAGGGGAGTGTCATAGGACCGTTGCTTTTCACAATATACATAAATGACCTTGTGAATGACATTGAAAGTACACTGAGGCTTTTTGCAGATGATGCTGTGGTATATCGGCAGGTTGTAACAATGGTAAATTGTACTGAAATGCAGGATGATCTGCAACGCATTGACGCATGGTGCAGGGAATGGCAATTGAATCTCAATGTAGACAAGTATAATGCGCTGCGAATACATAGAAAGATAGATCCCGTCTCATTTAGCTACAAAATAGCAGGTCAGCTGTAAGGTGTCAGGCAAATCCAACACCTTCCAGGAAAACCCTGATATGATAAGCAAATCCAGTAGTATGTCACATAGCTCCGAATAAATCGTGACATTAAATTAACCAAAGTAATACGAGTAATGAGTGAGCAAATGGAATACCACAGACTAACACAAGAATGCCTAAATGCATGTCATACCTTCCCACCGTGAGACCGACGCAGTTCCGAGGGGAGAAACGAGAACAGAAGCCGAGAGCAGAACCTTGTTAAGCTAGAAGGCCCTACGATAAGGGACGGACTGGACACCCACGTCGCCAGATAACCACTAGGGCACACCACCCGCAAGTTACAGTGTGAGACTTTTTCGCGTCTCTGTTACGTTGCAAACTTTAAAAACATTGCCCCACCACGAAAAGTATAACGTTTCTCATTGGATAGACAGAATTTTTGTGGGCGAAGCTTAAGGTTAACATTGAAACCCTGATTGGTCAGATGAAAACACAGCCAGATAGTGTTTTTTAAACCAACTTCGGTAAATTGTAGTAAGGAGAAGTTAGGAGAGGAGAGTTACTTCGGAGACAGCGAGGTGAGCGGAGCTGTGCTGCCGCCGCTGCCCTGACGCTGCTAAACACCGACAAGGTAATGAACGCACGCAATGCCGCATTTTTGAGCGCATAAGGCTTCACTCAGAACTGCAGAAGTCTCATCTGTTACATCCCCTTTTTGCGTGATACTAGTGTCGATCGTCAATTAAAAATCATTGTGTTCACATTTGCCACTTAAAGTAAAAATCTGAAACGCAATGATTTTTCTGTTATGTAGTTATTAAGAAGCCACATCAGCCACTGTAATTTACGACAAGTTAGATAAGTAACTAAAGATAATTGAGGGTCACAGTAGACCATTTTGATAGTTTTCTCTTTTGTGAAACTTAAATTAAACCTACATTATAGATGTGATATGGCATAGGTCATCCTTCGATCGATTGTAGAACTTGGAAACCCATTCAGGGAATATTCGTTCACATTTTTGTTGAACGCAGTTGGTTTTTACCATCCTGTATTAAAACATTTCCTTTTATCAATAGTGCAATTTATAAGCGATGTTTTGTAAGTAGAATAAAATTTCCAATGGTAAACTTAACTGCTTTTTCGACGTTATTTTACCAGCTAACTAAAAATAGGAAAGCCTTGAACCCCTTCCACTAAATTTAGTTAGTATTAAGATTCTTTTACAGGGAGTGCAGTGGAGCTGACGCTGAAATCATTTAGTATTTGGTTATATCATCGCTAGTCTCACTGAACTCTTCTGAATTCTACATGTCATGTGTGGTCTGGCGTCTCCCTACCAGCAACAGGCCCCAGGTTCAAACTAGTCAGTTCCCTAAAAAACATGCTCAGAGCGTCGTTGCGCGAAAGTGGTAGGGAGACACGATATACAACAAACAGACACCACCATGAATGTTTAGACAGCAACTGGAAGCAGTTAATTCCATAAATTATCTGAAAGTACGCATTAGGAGTGATTTAAAATGGAATGATCATATAAAGTTGATCGTTGGTAAAGCAGATGCCAGACTGAGATTCATAGGAAGAATCCTAAGAAAATGCAATCCGTAAACAAAGGAAGTACGTTACAGTACGGTTGTTCGACCACTGCTTGAATACTGCTCAGCAGTGTGGGATCCGCGCCAGATAGGGTTGATAGAGGAGATAGAGAAGATCCAACGGAGAGCAGCGCGCTTCGGATCATTTAGTGATCGCGAAAGCGTTACGGAGATGATAGATAAACTCCAGTGGAAGACTCTGCAGTAGAGACGCTCAGTAGCTCGGTACGGGCTTTTGTTAAAGTTTCGAGAACGTACCTTCACCGAAGAGTCAAGCAGTACATTGCTCCCTCCTACGTACATCTCGCGAAAAGACTATGAGGATAAAATCAGAGAGATTAGAGCCCACACAGAAGTATACCGAAAATCCTTCTTTCCTCGAACAATACGAGACTGGAATAGAAGGGATAACCGATAGAGGTACTCAAGGTACCCTCCGCCACACACCATCAGGTGGCTTGCGGAGTATGTATGTGGATGTAGATGTAGAACGTTCCCCATAAAACGACCAGGAGAGTACGCGTCCACCTCCTGATGCCATGAACCAGATGAAGGCGGCGACTGCTGCGGCGTGGGCGGGTCCAGCTCCATTAGTAGGACGAGAGGTGCCGGAAGTGGCGAAGGCCTCGCTCCCATGTGGTCGTGCCACGGTCTCGTGGAAACACCCTCTGGCGCCTGCTGTCGCCGCGCTGTCCTCGGGAACCGTGAATCTGAGGGAAGAGACACAGAAGGATCATCGTGCACATGAGAGGGGCGAATATGATTTTGATGTGGGCGCTGCAAGCCATCTGGAACTGAAATAAGATACCTGCAAGAGCCAAGTCGACGGACGATCTCGCCTCGCGCCCACCGTCTGCTGCCGCTAAAAACTCTGTAAAAGGCAATGTCATCGTCGCGGATTCTGAGGAGAGTGGAGCTGGTGGAACAGTGTCCGATGGTGGCGACCGTGAACCAATTCCGCCGGCGATGGTCCGTCTCGAGGGTGCGAACGATATGAGGCGAGAAACCGTTGCAATGCTTGATCGCTAGTGTTCGCGGAGCGAAGTTTGTCCATCTGCTGCTTGGATGTTCTGACAAAACGTCCCGTCTCGCTGTTTGACTGTTGATGGAACGGTGCACCACTTAGGTGCTGTATGCCATTGCATTTACAGAATGTTTCAAATTCATTTCACGTGAACTGAGGGCCGTTGTCTAACACTATGACTTCAGGTAAATTTTCTAGGCAAAAAATAGAGGACAGTATCTGAATTGTGCTACGTAACGTTGTCGAGTTCACTGGCACAGCAAAAGGAAACTTGCTACATGAGTCAACCAGAATCAACCTACAAATGTTTCAAAAAGGTCCCGCAACGTCTGTGTGCAGACGTTGCCATGGTGATTGCGACTTCGGCCAAGCAGAGAATTTTTGTGTGTCGGAGCGGACTGATTTCCGGCACATGCGTGACACTGTGGCGTCCCACTGTCATTTTGAACATGAATCACATCTTTCGGTACAGCCAAGCTACGCTGACGTGCAAAGTATCGGCGGACAACAGAGTTTTTTTATGCTATTCAATGAGTGATGCCAAGACTTGCGAATGTATTTTAGCAAAATGTCCAAATCTGAATCAGCTTCCATGGCCTGTGCTATTTTCCAATGGTTCACTCGAAAAGCCTGAGTCGATTCTGAATCCTGAGCATCGATGTGACAACAAGATGGAGCAGAAGCATCAAAGTCTGTATCAGAGCCAATCGGAAGACGTGAAAGTGTATCCGCATTACTATGTTGCGTTGTCGGACGATACACAGTCTCGCACTGGTATTGAGACAACAACAAAGTCCATTTTTGCAATTTTTGGGCATTTCGCACAGGAACCGGTTTCGTCGGAGAAACAAGGGCTGTAAAGGCTTGTGATCCGTTACTAAGTACAATTTTCTTCCATACAAATAGTGGTAGACTTTGGTGACACCATACACAACAGCCAAAGCCTCTTTCTCAGTTTTGATGTAAAAGCATCAGGCATGTCTTTATTATCAGTTCAGTGCGAGGCAAGCGATGCAATGGAGCCGCGATTTGAGCAGATTTCGGTATGAACCGAATATAATAGTCCATTTTCTCTTAAACTGACTGCAATTAGTAACATTACGAGGATCTGTCAAAACTCGTATGCTAACAAATGTGACTGAAGAGGATGTACACGTTGACTGTTTGTGACATGACCAAGGTACTGCAAGGCAAGTTTAAAAAAATCGAACTTGTGTAGCCTACACTTTAGTCCCACATCAGACATCACACGAAACAAAGCAGGTAAATTTGCAATACTTTTTTCCGGTGTACGCCCCGTGACGACATTATCGTCCAAATAGTTTTAACAGTTTGGCACCTGTGCATCAGCCGTTCCAGATACCGTTGGAAAATGGCGAGTGCGGAAGCACTGCCAAAAGGCCAGCGCAAATATTTAAACAAGTCCAAATTAAAGTATGCTACACACACTTTGAGATTCTTCATCGAGTGGTATTTGACGATAAGCGTCGCGCAAATCAGTTTTTGAAAAGTAGCGACCAGCGCCTAATCTGTCCATGAGATCCTTTGGGCGTGGCCACGGGTATGTATCAATCACTGTTTATGGGTTGACTGTAGATTTAAAGTCAACACAGACCTGAAGGTTTGGGGAGCAAAACCAGTGGACTTGCCCACTGAGTAGATGATATGGATGCAATAATTCTTGAAGTTCAGCAACGACTTTGTCCCGTAAAGCTGTGTGAATAGTTCTGGCGCCGTAAAATTTTGGCTGAGCATTGTCTTTCAGTGTAATACGTGCAACAAAATTGTCAGCCCTGTCTTAACCTTCATGAAAGAGTTCCGGGAATCCTTTTAACAAGCTAGCTACACTGCCTTTTGCAGGGATTGCTGACACTGACATCACAATGTCCTGAATGGCTTTAGCCAAACAAATGCAATGAGTCAAGACCAAATGTACTCTCACAATCGCGTGATTGTAGCACCGTGAAAGTCACTGTTGGCGTACGCGAGCGATACATGGCAGGCAATGTACATTTTCTGAGAACGGGGATGTCTTGTCCGTTATAAGCTCTCAGGTTCATGTTACTTTTAGACAGGCGTGAGGATCCTAACAGTTCATATGTGTGATGATTTAGCAATGTGACAGAGGCATCCGTGTCCAACTGAAAATTCACACGTTTCCAACAAAGAAGTAAATGAACAATACGTTTAACTGCCGTATTACTGAAGAAACTGCTCGTGGGCCAGTTTTGCAAAAGCCTGTTGCAGGCTGTGAATGTACTGCATTTATTACATGGGCCTTGTGACAGGATTTTTGTGACTGGCCCGAATTCTTATGTTTGTTCCGTTGCAAACATACATCATTTACTTTTCCTTTCCTAACAAAAGCGTAACACTGAGTCTGACGGGAGGAGCCTTGGCGCTCAACAACGAGGACAAGACTTAATTATGATCGCCTGTGTAACCGCCTGTTTAGCGAACTGCTTACGTGGCGTGGTGCGTTGTTTACTCGGCGTGGCTAACATTGAAGCTGCTCAGATTTATGAGATGACAGGGACCTGAATCATACTGGTCTAGTATTTTCACTATCTGCTGAAATGATGGATCGGACTGTTTCAAAATCTGTTCTCATAGTTTAACATCAGGTATATTGTAAACGATCGCATCACGCAACATAAAATCATAGTATAAAGCATCGCAAGCACATTTGGATTTGCATTTCCTTGCCATACCCAGCAAATCTGTTACCCACTCGCGATAAGTTTGTTCTGACTGTTTTTTGCAGTTGAGGAATCGTTACCTAGCTGCTACCACATTCATTTGCACGTCAAAATAGTTGGTTAGTGACTCGATAACTTGTTCATACGCAAGTTCACTCGGAGTGGCGTTAGGATATAGTTCGTTGACGAGGCGAAACACTGCACTTCCTACGTTGGATAAGAAACAATGGTGAATGGTATCTGTTGGATTCCTTTCATGTTAATTTCTGAAATCTGTTGACATTTACGGCATAAATTCCTCTTCTAAATTTACTGTGGTGTTTCTGACTATCTGGGAGGAGAATGAGCAGTGAAACGTGTTACTTTCACACATAAACAAGAGCGAACTGTCACACTACTACACTTTAAAACACAGTTTATATGTAATTCATATCACACAGTCTCATACAGAACCTACATCCGCATTCTTTTATATAGTGTATATGATAAGACACTGTCATCCCCCTTCCCTTCTGTGTGAGAGGATGAATGAGCAAATGTATTTCTAGTTGCATGCTTGAGGGTAGCAGGCAAGCCTGTCTGCTAGAGAACAGTAGGACCAACGTCGGAACAGGTAGCTACGCTTTCTAGAAGCAAAGAGGTTTCTATCCTTAGTATGGTCCTGCCGTCCCTTGTCAAGTTGGTATAGGGAGCTGCCTCTCTGGTCACTTCCGTTTGTATTTGTGAAGCACGCTCGGTAGGAGCCCCGCAGGTCAGTCTGTCCGCGGCGAGCGTCTGAAGTGGTAAGATCTCCGGCTGAGCGCGTGTCTGCTAAGTCTGCAAAACAATGGATTTCTTAAGTTCAGCCTAACTGAAAATTTAATCACCTTTATTTCATGTTTAGCTCTAAAATATTTAATGTTATCTTAAATTGCAACGCAGTGTATTTCGAGTGTGAACTTCAGAATATTTTCCAGTAGTTGCTGTGTCACTACTTTGTGAGTAAAGTGGAACCACGTTTTGATCAGTAACTCTAAGATCATCAATCTTAAATTCGAATGTGCGTGAGATTATAACGTCTCGTCTTGACAATATTTTTCGATATAGCAACTTTTCTTTATGTTCAACCCACGTGGGGTGTACTTTGAGAGACCAGTACCACGTGCTTATACAATTGTTTTACCCATCAGGCTAATAGTAAGACGATAGTAACCAGTTCGAGGTTTTTCTTTTGTAAATTGCTTTTCGATCTAATTTATTTTAATTATCAAGGTTATTGTGGAGTACACTCTTTGTGTAAACCAAGTTGACCATGTGAAGCATGTGGTGTAATCATCAAAGTAGCCCTCAGCTATTCTTTTCGGGAAGATTTCACAGAGAGTTAGTATGAATTTAGTATACCAGTGTGTGGTAATTACATGACTGACAGGATTGCGCTACAAACGTAACTTCTTTGGGTGAAAATTGAATCGTTTGGTTGTGGTTAAATCCCTCTTGCATGTGTTTCAACGTTCTTCGTGTGTTATTTTATTAATGCAGTGTTGTATGCAGTCTCCCAATCTTGGCTCCGTATTTGATGTGTTCCGTAAGATTACAAACTCACATTTTCACAATCCTAAGTAAGGCAACAGCTTAGTTATGACTCAAGTTTAATATGCTGAAATTTCAATTATCAATGTTAAAATAAATTTCCAAATATAAACTGAATTATTCCCATTTACTTAAATTATCTTTTATATATATATATATATATATATATATATATATATATATATATATATATATATATATATATATATAAGTGAAGCTGTGAACACAGGTCGTGAGTCCTGCGTCGATAGTTCTGTCGGCAGACCCATTGCCAATGAAAGGCAAAAGTCTCGAGCTGGAGTCTCGATCCGGCACACCGCTTTAATCTGCAAGGAACTTTAATATCAAATTCAGTTTTGCGACTGATTTAAGTTGTAACTGCCATACAGTAAGCAAGTCGTGAATCATATAGTTTCACTAACATATCTTTGAAACATTTCTCTTGTCCTATTTCCATTAAAACAACAACTACGTGGTTCATAGGATAGTAAAATTTTTTATGTACTTGTGCTGCGCTGTCGAAATTTAAGGGCCATACAATTTGAATAAGTGAAGTAATTTGCTGACTACTGTATGACTTTGTTTCATTTGCATTGTATAAAGAAACAACTTTAATTCATCTATGGTTAACTGTGTTTGTAAGAACCTTCCAAAAAAAAAATCTTAAAATAATCTAGTCTTAACCGTAAAAAGGAACAGATAACTCCTCTGAACATACGCAAAGCATCACTGGGAGTTAGAAGAAACTTATTTTTCAAATTCCGAAGTTTTCTTTCCAATTGGCCTGCAGCCAATATTGAAATCGTATTAAGAGTGCTCTAATTGAGATTTTAGAGGCAGCGGTACGTCATGGAGACTCTAATTAATAGGTAATAGATTCATCTAGGCAAATAGATTCAGTGGTTGTTTTGCCTGTGAATCCCAGAGGGAATGGATTTTAACAGCCAGCTGACACACTTGTCATACGGAATATACAGATGAGTTTCGAGTGGTGGTAAGCTACTTCCCATATCTGTTCTGGAATTGAGCTATTGGCTGTTATTGCAGGCTACATTCTCAGGGAAAACAATCTTTTCCTAGACTTACGAAATTCACGGTATTGAAGGTCAAGCTGTATAATGAACATAATGCGTGAGACCGCGAACTAAGAACAGCCATCACCACAAGAAAAGAGCACCTCAGAAGGGGCCATTCTGAACAGCCTCTGTCTGTATGCATGTTGCTGTCTTGCTACGGAGTGAACAAAATCAGTCAGCATGTAGTGAGCGGAATATATGATGTTATTTCAGCCATCTGCCTCAAGGCTTCTTCTACGTAGTTCTCCATTCCACTGATTTGCCAATTATCATTTTCATTTCATCGTGAAAGGTACTTCCCACATCATCGACGGTCAAGCATATGTATTATTAAACTCATGAGTAAATAAATGGCCATCAGCATAATACCGTGTTTGTCAATCGTTAGAACCCAATTCAGCAGTTATTCTGTGTACTACAGATTCTACAAGCGTTTGGTATGTTCCCGAATTTATGTAGTACCAGATATTTACGCAATGGTCACACTCTCGTAAGTTACTAGCCGGTGGTTTGTGGGATCTTAGAGGACGCTCCATATTCAGATGAGTGCCATCGGGTTCGTATGAGATGAACTGATCATGTTCCACAAGCTATAACGTTCCTCAAACCACTGTATCACGCTTCTAGGCTTGTTAGACGGACATTTATCCTGGTGCCCATTGGGGGAAAAATCAAGCATGAAACGATGCAGGTGCTTCGCAGTAATGTTCAGGTAGTCCAAATTTGTCATGTTGCCGTGAAGCTCACTTGAAGCCCAGTGCAATGCCCGCCTTAGCAAAATCCAACTGGGATGCCTGTAGAGCAGAGCGTATTTGTAGTAGCCATTTGCCAGGATGTCAGCGTACCCCGACGCGAGTGTCGACTTAGTGTAACAAAACTTAAATTAATCGGACCAAGCGACCCGTTTAGATGGACCCGCAGTTCAATTTCGATGCACACTGTCCATCGTAATCGTAATGGACGACGTCGAATCCCATGAGAAAACGGAGGGGTAATCTGCTGCGGAGCACCATGTTAAACAACATGCACTGAGCGGCATAGTCCGAAACACTTTCGCCTTCACCCGCACTGAACTCTGTTCTGAAATCTGCTACGGGTTGCCATCAATCCTGCTGTGGCCTTCTCCACCAGACATCACAGCGCCTACAGTATCAGCAACCAGCCTGCAGCTGCGAATTGCCCCCTTTCGCAGGCACACCGAATCACTACACAACCGACAGGCAATACTGATGAAGAGCCACAGCAACAACCACAACAACAACTCCACAGCAAAGACACCAGCGGCCACCAGGGGCCACTACCGGCAGACATTAAACATAAGGTAGAGGTCGCTACAGATCCCGGAACTATTTTCACACGTCAACCAGTTCCGAGCTACTCATGCCCCGAAGCGCTATAAAGGCCGGCGCTCGGCCGCACATCGGCCTTCCTACGTCACCATCCATAACACGGATTCCTACACCTTTCTTCCCTCCGCCGATGTGCCCCAAGGATCCGTCCTCTTCCCCCTTCTGTACCTTTTATATACGGCGGACGTGCTGCCGCCGTCACCCCCCGTCCACCTTCTCTAGTTTGCCGATGACACCGCCTTCCTTGCCCTTGCCCCCACCCTGCAGCGCTCCCAACACCTTCTCCAATCCCATCTTGATCGGTTCACCGCTTGGTGTAACCAGTGGTTGCTCAAGGTCAATCCCTCCAAAACCCAGGCGATCATTGTAAGCAAAACCACCTCTTCCTTCCGCCTCCTTGATTTCTAACTCACCATCTATGGCCGTCCTATCGCCATCACCCCCACCTTTAAGTACCTTGGCGTCACCCTCGACCGTCGACTCTCCTGGACCCCCATCTCCAGACAATCCAAGCCAAGGCACACTCCCGCCTCTGTCTCCTCAAGATACCTTTCCGGCCGTACGTGGGGCCTGGACCCCTCCACCATACTCCACACATATAAATCCCTCATCCGCCCTATCATTTGTTACGCCTATCTGGCCTGGATCTCCGCCCCCCCCCCCTACCTTTTATAAATCCCTTCAAATCCTTGAACGCCATGCTCTCTACCTCGCCTATTGCATCTGTCTCCCCTCCCCCACGCGGATCCTGTACAATCTCATTCTGTCCCCCCACCTCCTCCTTTTCCTTGAAAGGATACAGATCCTGTACACCTCCCACAAGCTCGATCCTCCTCACCCACTTGTCGCCCATCCTCTCCCACCCCCACCTGCTGCCACACCTGTATTCCCACGTCCCACCCGGTCTCCATTTCTCCACACTTCTTACCCTCTCCCAAGGTGGCTTCCGCCAGCTCCCTCTCCCTGATGATGTCCTCCTCCCCTCCATCTACCCCTCCTACCAACTTTGATTCTCCCACCCTCTTCCTGTGTTTGTCCTTTGGGCACCCTCCCTCCCTTCTCTCCCTCTTCCCTCCCTCCTCCATTTCTCCCCACTCCTCCCCCAGGCTAATCCTCCCCTGTCCCTCTCCTCCTCCCCCATCTCCTCAGCCACTGGCATCCTTGTTCTCCCCTCTTTCCGACCTCACCCTTATTCCCCTCTTGCCAGGTCCCCGGACTCGCACATGCTAAGTGGACATTCGCGCGCCAGAGATCATCGCCATCAGTGTCTCGTGTGTGCCGTCATGTTTAGTGTTCAGTGTTCACCGTCACACTCCATCGTTCACCAGTGCCATCGACATCTTCAGTGTTTGTGCTTCGTGTCAACAGTTTGTAGTGTGGATTCTCATCGAGTGTGAACAGCTTCATGTTTTTTTTTTTTTTATGTTCATGTGTCTACTGTTGTTTCCCCACAGTTTTTTTCTAACTCATGTGTCTTCTCTGTTTTTATCATTGTATTATCTTTGGCTGAAGAGCGGCGTATTGTGCTGCTGCCAGCCTACGTGTTCTACAGGTTTTAAAATCACAATAAAGAAAAAAAAAGCCTCACATCGGCAGTTCATCGACCGCCAGCAGACTTGGATAGCTGCCGCCCCACCAGCCCGGCTTCGATCTTCTCGCTGATCTCTGGATTTGGCTTAGTATATCGGAGAAGTCTTTGGTGCAGACTAGTAGGAAATTATTTCAATAGTTTTCTTTATTTTCTTGTATGTAGTTGTGATTCGAAGACGGATCACTGTTTTGTGTTGGTGTTATAATTCGAAAATTTCTTTTGGTTAATTGAACAGTCGCTGCAGAGTGAAAATCTCATTCTGGAAACATCCCCCAGGCTGTGGCTAAGCCATGTCTCCGCTATATCCTTTGTTTCAGGAGTGCTAGTTCTGCAAGGTTCGCAGAAGAGCTTCTGTAAAGTTTGGAAGGTAGGAGTCGGGATACTGGCAGAAGTAAAGCTGTGAGTACCGGGCGTGAGTAGTGCTTCGGTAGCTCAGATGGTAGAGCACTTGTCCGCGAAAGGCAAAGAACCCGAGTTCGACTCTCGGTCGGGCACACAGTTTTAATGTGTCAGGAAGTTTCATATCAGCGCACACTCCGCTGCAGAGTGAAAATCTCATTCTGGAAACATCCCCCAGGCTGTGGCTAAGCCATGTCTCCGCTATATCCTTTGTTTCAGGAGTGCTAGTTCTGCAAGGTTCGCAGAAGAGCTTCTGTAAAGTTTGGGAGGTAGGAGTCGAGATACTGGCAGAAGTAAAGCTGTGAGTACCGGGCGTGAGTCGTGCTTCGGTAGCTCAGATGGTAGAGCACTTTCCCGCGAAAGGCAAAGGTCCCGAGCTCGAGTCTCGGTCGGGCACACTGTTTTAATCTGCCAGGAAGTTTCAGTCCAGTAAATGTTCCGGAGTTTGATCGTTAGTTTCTTCTGTTTACGCAGACATATCAGATCCTGCTTCACAGAATGGGCTAGCCTCCGACTCAACTTTCTGTGATGAGACGTGGATGACCGACACCTTGTCGACTACTCGTTCTTTTCACAGTCATTAAACTATTTTCCATAGATTCCTAAAACAGTTGCATGCAGACATCCACCTCTCTGGATCTTTCGTTACACCAGACGTTAAACTGCTGTTTCCAGTAAAAGCCCATATCATAATACACAGACGGGAAAAGAATCGCAGCACCAAGTAGGAGTTTTGGTGGGCTTGTTTCTACGTCTCAAAGATTACGTCTATTCTAATTTGGCGCCAGTCGCAAAAGAGTTCCACTAGCAGCGGTCACTGTGAGAATGCTAATCATCTTCGGTTTAAATACATTCTGTAACGGCAGTGAACGTTAGTTACCCTTCAGATAGTACTGGTGAGTTTCAGTAAGGTCGCATGATAGGGCTACGAAAAGATGGATGTTCCTCCTTCGATACTACAGAGAAACTTGGCAGGAAGTAGCCCCTTCACATCATTGTGGGCAACAGTAGTCACGAGAATGTACGGTCACAAGAAGACCGGACTCCGGACGGCCGGCCATGTGTCCCTGCTGGGAGAGAAGACCATCGTTATCGGCGTGTGGCTCTGGCACATCGTACTACACCTTCAGCAGCAAATTGAGCAGCACTTGACACCACAGAAAGACAAAAAACTACACTACACGCCATTAAAATTGCTACACCACGAAGTTGACATACTACAGGCGCGAAATTTAACCGATAGGAAGAAGATGCTGTGATAAGCAAATGATTAGCTTTTCAGAGCATTTACACAAGGATGGCGCCGGTGGCTACACCTACAACGTCCTGACCTGAGGAAAGATTCCAACCGATTTCTCATACACAAACAGCAGTTGGCCGGCCTTGCCTGGTGAGACGTTGTTGTGATGCCTCGTGTAAGGAGGAGAAAAGTGTACCATCACGTTTCCGACTTTGATCAAGGTCGGATTGTGGCCTATCACGATTGCAGTTCATCGTATCGCGACATTGCTGCTCGCGTTGGTCGAGATCTAATGACTGTTAGCAGAATATGGAATCGGTGGGTTCAGTGGGTTCAGGAGGTTAATGCGGAATGCCGTGCTGGATTCCAACGGCCTCGTATCACTAGCAGTCGAGATGACAGGCATCTTATCCGCATGGCTGTAACGGATCGTGCAGCCATGTCTCGATCACTGAGTCAACAGATGGGGACGTCTGCAACACAACAACCATCTCCACGAACGGTTCGACGACGTTTGGAGCAGCATAGACTATCAGGTCGGAGACAATCGCTGCGGTTACCCTTGACGCTGCATCACAGACAGGAGTGGCTGCGTTGGTATACTCAACGACGGACCTGGGTGCACGAAAGGTAATACGTCATTTTTTCGGATGAATCCAGGTTCTGTTTTCAGCATCATGCTGGTCGCATCCGTGTTTGGCGACATCGCAGTGAACGCACTTTGGAAACGTGTATTCATCATCGCCACACTGGCGTATTATTCATATGGGGTGCCATTGGTTAGACGTCTCGGTCAGCTCTTGTTCGCATTGACGGCACTTTGAACAGTGGACGTTACATTTCAGATGTGTTACGACCCGTGGCCCTACCTTTCATTCAATCGCTGCGAAACCCTACATTTCAGCAGGATAATGCACGGCCGCATATTGCAAGTCCTAAACGGCCTTTTCTGGATACAGAAAATGTTCGACTGCTGCCCTGGCCAACACATTCTCCAAATCTCTCACCAATTGAAAACGTCTGGTCAATGGTGGCCGAGCAACTGGCTTGTCACAATACACCAGTCACTACTCTTGATGATCCCTGGTATCGTGTTGAAGCTGCATGGGCAGCTGTATCTGTAGACGCCATCCAAGCTCTGTTTCACTCAGTGCTCAGGCATATCAAGGCCGTTATTACGGCCAGAGGTGGATGTTCTGGGTACTGATTTCTCAGGATCTATGCACCCAAATTGCGTGAAAATGCAAACACATGTCAGTTCTAGTATAATATATTTGTCCAATGAATACCAGTTTATCATCTGCATTTCTTCTTGGTGTGGCCATTTTAATGGCCAGTAGTGTATTATAAACCGGTTACTTCAAGCCAGCTTCGAGCCAGAAACTCTGTAGCATGCATTGCGCCTGCCACGAACCACCGCCGTTTACTACTTCAGTGGTGTCAAACGAGAGTTCGTTTAAGGGTAGTGTCTGTTCGGTTGTGTTTTCAGATGAAATCTGCTTCAGCTTTGGTTCCACTGATGGGCGTGTGTTGGTTAGAAGCAAGCTGGTTGGTAGGAGGCGAATTGAGGGACTGCAACCAACCCGTCTGCGCGCTAGCCCACTAAACCCAGGCCTAAAGTTATGGTCTGGGGAGAGGTTTTGTACGGTAGCAGGAACACTCTCGTAGTCATCCAACGCACCCTGACTGTAGATCTGTACGTCTATCTGACGATTCTGCCTATTGTGCTGCCATTCATGAACAACATTCCAGGGGGTGTTTTCCAAAAGGTAACGTTTGCCCACACACCGCCGTTGTAACCCTTACATGCTCTACATAGTGTCGACATGTTGCCTCGGCCATCTCGATCACCAGATCTGACTCTATTCGAGCACATATGGGAGAACATTGGAGGAAAACTCCAGCGTCACGCACGATTAGCATTAACCGCCCATGTACTGACCGACCAAGTGCAACAGGTATGGAATTCCATCCCACAAGCTGACACCTGTACAACACAAAGGATGCAAGTTTTCATGTGTGTATTCAACATTCTGGCGGTTACACCGCTTATTAATGTACGAGGATTTCACACTTGCAATGGCTTATTTGCGGTTTACACTAACCTATGCTCTCGCAAAGTTAATCACTTAAAAGTGTGTGGGGCGCGTACTGTAAGACCTGCGGTACACACATCATCAGATTATTTGACTTGTCGCTCTAACGAAGTAGGCGAGTCTCAGCAATATGTCTCGTGGTCTTATCGTGGCGTGTTTATCTTCTGCCGTTAGGTCAGACGATAGAAATTCCACTTGCACGCTTAGAGTAGCAGATTGACGGTGACCAACTTTAAACAGATCTTGATTAGTTTTCACACTCAATTATTAAAATAATAACAAGCATAAAAATAACTTGGTTCTGGATGCTATTTACAGTTGACAATGTGAAGTTCCTTTGGTCTTGGTATGTTAATCTTATTCTCAGATATCTCTGATACTTGACAAAGTGTCTATACATTTTTCATGGCTATGTACAGGTATATGATAATCTTATTAGGCACAGACTGAAGCTTGACTACAGACTAATGCAGACTGACGCACACTGACTAATCGGAGGTCTGTACACTCGTTATAATACTTCGCGCGTTATCACTGCGCAAGTGTGATCCGCGAGAGGAAAAGGTTCTACTTTAGCAGAAATCTCATTGGCTGCGTTACATATTAATACGCGGATCGGCGGAAGCAGAATTTGGTCCGTCTTTATGGCAGCGCCATCTCGTAGAGCGGAGACGGACGAGCGCTGCGCCTGCGCTGTTGTTGTGAGCGGGGCGCGCTCTAGTGGGAAAGTTGTGTACGCGCTGATTACGCGGAACTATGTAAACAACAATGTGTTACCTAGACGAAAGTATCCCAGAAATTTCTTTAGTCTAAATTAAATATTTATTGGTGTTACAATTTTCTTCCTTCAATGTATGTGTGCAATCATACTGTCTCTTAGATTCACTGTGTATTCTTGCAGGGCTTCATTCCTTCCTCACTCAACCCACATGTTCTTCTACAGTCTCTTGAAACTCTGTATGCCAAGAGACTGTAATCATTCCAGATCCGTCTTCCTCAACGCCCATGTTCACAACCTTAAAAAACTGTGTCCTAAACATCACTTTATGTTTCTGTTTTTGGATGTTATTTGCTATTTCTTTTTACAGAACAGCCTTTTCACTGTGGGAAACTTGCCAATACGTTTTTGATGCTTTTTTTCCTCCATACGTACAAAAATCGTGGACCTATTCAGCAGTCTCATGTCCTAGTCTAGAAGTCTAAGGGTTCCACAAATGTGAGGATTGTGAAGCCTTAACGGATTAGATAATTTAAGATATGGATATTCTTACTTTACAAAACAACGTCTTCTGTTCAACACTCACGTTAAGTGCTTCGATGTGAGAAATTCTACACATGGTGTTTTGTCTCTCTATAAGTTCTACAGAATAATTTGGTTCAGAACGCCTATACTATTAATCACTTTTAATCTCGCTCAATCTGACAGTGGCGCTCGTTAGAAGAACAAGGTCCCATCCTTGGATGCACAATCTCACATTTGAGATTTTGTCTCTCTCTCTCTCTCTCTCTCTCTCTCTCTGTGTGTGTGTGTGTGTGTGTGTGTGTGTGTGTGTGTGTGTGTGTGTGTGTCTGTGTGTGTATAACTTCGGGAGCTTCCTCTTTCGAAAGCCATAGCTTTTAATATCAGCACATTTTATGATAATCAAAATCATAGGAGTGGGTTGATCTGAATATTCTCTTGTATTACAGCTACGGGCTTGTCTCCTGTAATTATGAACTAATTTGAAGTGATATTCTGACTTTTTAAGTCACAAGCTGTTGTTATCTACTCGTATTACCCCTACAGATAGTTTATATTAAATGACAAGTCCTGCACAACGTCACTTCTGCCGTGACTAAATGCAATCATTTCTTACTCTGCGGAACGTGCTAGACATAGGACATTCGCGATAGGGATTATAAATGTTATTAAAAAGGCCCTCCAGTTCCTTAATAATCAGTAGGTTTAAACAGCCGACTTCAGCCCTAGTTCGTTAACAAATGATGGAGAACGACAGGAGTCATCACAGATATACCACGCAAAGGACAGTGGAGTGCAACAGCGCCCGTCCCCCCTCTTCCCCTTCCCCCTGCAACACCCATAAAAGTTGAAAATAAAGTTTTCTCAAAGCTAACTCGTATTCTTCCCGACCAAAAAGATAGACGTGTTAATGCTATAATTTAGCAGAAAGTGCGAAACTGTACTGGAGATTTAGTAGTAGCACATTTACCGCGTAACTACTATTTGTCATCCTCTTACAAGTTACTTTCCGTTTTCCTTTTTCACAAAGCTTACGCCGCTTCATTGATTGGCCTGTGTTTCTCCCACTTTCTGGACTGTAGGTAAGAGTTTACTTGGGTAGTTCTGCATCTCTCGTTCTAGCCACATGTTGTTGCCACCTCTCTCTACAATCAGTAATCTACGCTTTAATAGTATGTACATGGAGGTCATTACTTACATCCTTGTTTATCAAGTCTCTCATGCAACCCTTCTATCTCTTGATGCTTATATTTTGCTGCAATCTTTCCTTTTATTATCAAAATCTTGCTCTCATACAATAGTAATTGTGTAACCCCTATTACCATTGAATGGTTTAGGACATCATTTCTTTTATCTTCCCTGGTTTGTTGTTAAATATTATATTTATTGCTCAAGTTTTTCCTTGAAATTTATGAGGTTTTGCCGTCTATAACATTAGAATAGTCATAGCTCTTGGCGCACTTCATATATTTACAACATGACGCATTTTTAATTACGTCCTTATTAATTCTAATTTATGACTGTACTCTGTTTTAACCTTGAAAGTCCTTAAATATCTTCTTATACTGAAATTTAGAGATTGTGTGCTGTACTATTTGGTTCAGCCGATGTTCTATCGCTATCTTACACAATCAAATTGCCATCTCTAAGTCGTAATGCACTTAGAAGTGTGTTCGTAGACAATCACGTAATTTGCGTATAATGCCAATATAAAACTCAAAAAGAATATATAGAAAAGAACACTGGTGTCTTTGTCATCCTTCATGTTTATTTCAATTTTCAATCTAAATCTGTTTCCATTTTCTGCAACCTAAACACAATTTCGCAACCCCTCCCCCTCCTGCCCCCTCTTCCCCTTTATTTTCCTTTCCTATTCCGTAGCTCAGATCCTGAGTTTGCGCTTGGAGAATGTGTTTTGAATAACATCAATTTATAATTCTTTTGTGAATGAAATTGCCATCTATCACAACATAGCTGTTTTGTATCACCTGTCCAGTTTCTTCCATGTACTACTCGAAATCGATTTTACCTTGCGTAATGTACAATCTTTTCCAAAACTGTTAGTTTTCCTCTTGCTATTCGAGTTGGGTTGTTCTGTGACGATAAATTTACTAGCTCCGTCTATTTTCGTCTGCACCTACTCTATTTCCTATACTCGAATACCGCCCGGGGCTTTCATATCATCCCAACGAGTCTCACTGGAGACTCACTGCAGATAGAGCTACTAGTACTAACAGAAAACAACTCCGCAGCGTTCGCGGAAAAGTTGAAAACGAATACAGCGAGGTAGACAAAACAAGCAATCGCACATTTAGAGACGTTAGTGCAACGGAAAAACGTATCTGCCGCTGCGAGAGGGCAAACATGGACGGCATTTTGTTTGCTTGTCGGGACGTGCGGCACAGCTTCCCCCCCCCCCCCCCCCCCCCCCCCCCATGTCCATTTTCCGTTCGGCAAGCGGCTGCTCCGTAGAGAGAGAAAGCACTGCGCCCTACAATGGTAGTCAGTGCACGGGCTGACAGCGATTTTTCCGTGCGGTCTGCGTGGTCGCGTCGCCCAAAGAGAAAGCGTACTCCTCCTCCAGAAGGTGGCCGGCCGGCCGCCGTTTCTGTAATCCGACGGACTGCGCTTGTAATCTGCTGAGAGCCTCGCCCGCGACAGCGAAGCAAGACGGGGAGGGAGAGGCAGCGCAGAGCTGGCGGGGGGGGGGGGGGCAGAGGGGAAGGGGGGTGGAGGGCAAGGACACCGAGGAGCCGGGCCACGCCAGCGGTAAAAATAAAGTTGCGGGAGAAGCAGGGACGGGGCCGAAGGGGAGGGAGCAGAGCGAAAAAAATATGTTGCCGCCATTCCATTTCGGAATTGCATTCCCGCAAAGTATTTATCCTTCAGATCAAAGAGCTTTCAACGATAACGCCCTTATGTGGGCAGGCGGAACGGGAAATTGTTATCCACACAGAGCGGAGATTGTCTGGCTGCGGTAGGGCCGGCCCTGCACTCGCTTCCGAAACACGCTGCTTGGCTGAACACTGGTCAACTCAAAAGCCGCGCGTTATCCGTAAATGGCTCCCGGCACTTTTCAGTCGCGAGTAATACGTGACCCGTTGCGAACCTCGACATCACTGTAGGCCGGTAATCGCTTAAATGACGCACGCCACCGTTTTGTCTGCCTCCGTAAATGCATATTTTCCTTTACTAGATTCCTTTCAGTGCGAAAAAGCATTCCTAATTAGGAATGTTGACACATTCAAGTTACTGTACGCAGTTACAAACGATGCAGGGTGTTTCAAAGCTACTTTTATAAACTTCAGAGCAACTTCTTTCCACCGAAACGAGAAGAAAAGTTTGGGAAACATGGGCTCTAAAATGCATATCTTAAGAGCTATGAGAACTTTATCATCTCCGACACTATGGAACACATTTCGTCTACTGCAAGGTTTTTGCTGTCCGCTTTTTGGGACGAGCAACTATGGACCAAAACAAGAAAAAAAAGTCCACTAAACATAGACTCGTAAGAGGTATGAGTGTTTGGTCATCGTTACTACTGTGAAACATATCTCTTGTACTGAATAAGTGCTCATATCTCCTAAGGTATGTATGTTAGAACCGATTTTATTAATCTTCTTGTCTACGTTCATGTTATCTCCTTCAGAAATATGGAAAGATCTATCAGTAGAAGAGATGCGTTTCACGGTATCGAAGATGAACAAGTGCTCAAAGCTCTTAAGGTATGCAATTTAGACCCATTGTTAACTCTATGTTTCATCTTGTTCTCGTGTAAGAAATCCGTCTCCAAAGTTTTGAAAAGTAATTGACAACACCCAGTTTATCTAGCAATGTACTAAAGAACTTCAGAATGAGTAACGCATACAGAAATACACGTGCAATGGTCGTTAACAGAAGAGAGGTGGCGAGTGAGAGGGAATGTGCGAACTATGAGAAGATGTGAAAGAAAGGCGAAAGTGCCGACGATAAGCTCACAAGTAGCTTAAAAACTATTTTTGATCAGTGACGTTTTGTGATATATCACTTAATGAGAGCTTGTGTAATTGTAATTTCGTCTAACGTAAATGCATTAATAATTAGTAAAAGCATGGTATTGTCATTGACAAACGTTTTTGATGACTCGACGTATTTGCCGAGTCGCTCAAGAACTGAATATTATAATTACAGTTTTAAATGTATAAAATTAGATATTTAGATACACTTAGGAAATGAAGAGGTGGCTCACTGTAGGCTCTTTTCCCAGTCAGCACAGACAAAACTATAAGCTGTACCAAGGTGGTCCAACACCGAAGGTTAGTTAGAGAACTTTACAGAAGAAGTAACGTGGTCCGCACTAATATTATAAATGGAAAAGTAACTTCGTCAGTTTCGCATTCACGACTAAACCGCTGAATCGACGCTGTTGAGACGGCCGTGGTGGCTCAGCGGTTCTAGGGCTTCAGTCCGGAACCGCGTGACTGCTACGGTCGCAGGTTCGAATCCGGCATCGGGCGTGGATGTGTGTGATGTCCATAGGTTAGTTAGGTTTAAGTAGTTCTAAGTTTTAGGGGACTGATGACCTCAGGTGTTAAGTGCCATAGTGCTCAGAGCCATTTGAACCATTTCATTTGATGCTGGTGACATTTAGTGTAGAGGTAGCTTCAACGCTGAGGAAGAACATATGGCACTTTAAAAAGTGTCTGTCACAACATAATTATTGACTTGAAGACTATAACGTGAAATACAGCACAATAATTATTCTTGGGAAAAGCTATTTACTCTTTGACTTTTGAACTTTATCATATTTAAAAATGCTTTAATTGTTTGATGTCTCCTACAAGGAGCAATGCGACCCCTAATGAGTACAATGTCAATACAATTCTTTATGTGTTTAATTCGTATTTCCATTCACAAACCCATCAATCACAAACCCATCATATTTTAGCCGCTGAACGTCATGTGTCTGCAGTGACCTATTTCTGACAGTCGATCCCTACAAGTGTACAGTGTTTCATTAACATTCCGTGAAGTGTTAATTTACGTGCAGCCATATAGTTATTCTTTGACTTTGCTTTTGTTAGTTATTCCGTGCTGTTCATGTCTACAAAATTCATTCATGTGTGTAGTGTTAAGTTATTACTAAATGTATGTGGGAATAAAGGAATTGTTTTCTCCAACGCCTACACGTCTCTTGTAAGTTCCTTGTACGTTCCAGCACCTAGTTATGCCGTTAGCGACCCCTAATGAGTACAATGTTTATACAATTCTTTATGTGTTTAATTCGTATTTCCATTCACAAAGCCATCAATCACAAACCCATCATATTTTAGGCGCTGAACGTCATGTGTCTGCATCTGCAGTGACCTATTTCTGACAGTCGATCCCTACAAGTGTACAGTGTTTCATTAACATTCCGTGAAGTGTTAATTTACGTGCAGCCATATAGTTATTCTTTGACTTTGCTTTTGTTAGTTATTCCGTGCTGTTCATGTCTACACAATTCATTCATGTGTGTAGTGTTAAGTTATTGCTAAATGTATGTGGAAATAAAGGAATTGTTTTCTCCAACACCCACATTTGGTGACACCCGACGAACTACCTAACATCCGCGTCGGCTTCAGCGTTTAACGAAGTTCCGCAACGTTCATGTTTGTAACTTCCGCGCCAGCCGCGTCGCACTCGTTTCTGCACGTTACTGACCGATTCGCCAGTCTCAATTCAACCTGAAGCCAGCGGTGCAATTAACAGGGTGACTATAAAGCCTCCACCATTCTGGTTACATAATCCTCTATTGTGGTTCGCCCAGTTAGAAAGCCAGTTGGTCCTCGCACAAATATCGGCGGACGAAACTAAGTAGAGCTATGCGGTTGCAGCACTTAGAGAGGATCTAGCAGCAGAAGTACAAGTCATCCCAGTCGCACCACCGGATACCGATCGTTATGCATCCATTAGAAACGCATTAATAACGCGTTTGTCACAATCAGAGGCAATACGGCTAGAGAAGCTACTGCGCATTGAAGAACTCGGAGATCGCACTCCATCACAACTCTTACGACGTTTGCGCACACTGGCAAGTAACACTGTAACTGATGATGTGGTTGTCTCGGTTGCCGTCAGATACTCAAAAAATTCTCTCGGTATGTGCAGGCGATTTAAACGCACTGGCACAAACGGCCGACAGGTTAATTGAGATGTATCCCACATCAAGTGTCTCAACATTAACACCACAACAAGAAAATTCTCCCACAGTGATGCTAGTCTCCCTACAATCACAACTGGCAGAGTTGACCGCACAGGTAGCTGCATTACAAACAACGCACAACCGCCAACGGCCACGCCGCCGACGGTCACGAAGTCGCAATCGATCACCATCACTATAGAAGTCATGCTGGCACCACAAGACATTTGGCAATGATGCACGAAAGTGTACGCCATCTTGCAAGTGGAAACATGAGGCAGACACCGTAGCAGCGATAACTTCCAGTGCAAACATTCGCCGACTTTTTGTGACAAACCGCGAAACAAAACTACAGTTTCTCGTCGATACAGGCGCAGAAGTGTCCGTATATCCAGCAAATCGCCTGTCACGCCGGAGCTGCGACGACTGTTATCTATACGCCGCCAATGACTCCAAAATTAGAACATATGGTTGAGTAACATTATTCCTTAACTTGGGGCTACGCCGTGTGTTTGAATGCAGTTTACAGTGGCAGATATATCACAGCCTATTATCGGAGCAGATGTTTTGTCCTTCTACGACTTACTGCCAGCGACTGATAGATTTGACTACTAGTCTGCATACAACAGGAAACGTCCGTTGTCTCACACCACTAGAGGTACGCACAGTCACAGGCGACACACCATATATACGATTACTGAAAGGATACCCCGAGATCACACAGCAATCGCCTACTCTCCCACCAATCATGCATACAACCGTCCACCACATTTTGACCACGCCTAGACGTTTAACGGCCGAAAAGCTAAAAGTGGTAAAGCAGGAATTTCGCAGCATGCTGTCACAAGGTATCTGCAGAGTTTCTAGTAGCAGTTGGGTATCCCCAATTCACATCTTGCCTAGAAAGAAGAATGGATGGCGCCCCTGCGGTGACTATCGCCAACTCAATGCAAGGACCATTCCAGACCGGTACCCAGTTCCACATATAGAAGACTTTTCTGCAAATGTTCACGGTAAGACTATATTTTCTACCATTGATCTAGTTCGAGCTTACTGTCAGACACCTATAGCTGCAGAAGACATTCCTAAAACAGCGGTGACAACACCATTTGGTCTATTTGAATCCACCCGAATGCCATTGGGACTCTGTAATGCCGCCCAGACCTTCCAACGTTTTATGGATGAGGTTACAAGCGATTTAGATTTTTGCTATGTGTATGTAGATGATTTATTGGTGATGTCTGCATAGTAAGAGGAGCACTTACACCTTTTCGCACAAGTGTTTGACCGCCTACGAACACATGGACTAGTAATTAATCCTTCCAAGTGTGTTTTTGGTGAGAAAGAGGTGCACTTTCTTGGATATTTGGTGAATGCACAGGGTATTCGACCGCCACACAGTAAAGTAGAGGCCATAAACAAATACCCCCGCCCTGTCACAATCAGAGAATTACGACGATTCTATGGAGTAGTGAATTTCTACCAACGCTTCATTCCCCATCATGCACTGATAACTGCACCATTGAATGAACTACTTAAAGGCGCACCTAAACCTAACCACAGTGGGCATTGGACTATCGTGGCGGCCACCGCGTTTCACGCTATAAAAAAAGCTATAGCAGAGGCCGCACAATTAGCACACCCGGTCGCGCATGCTCCACTCGCTCTCATGGTTGATGCTTCGTCCACTGCCATTGGTGCCGTACTTCAGCAACAAATTGATCAGTTATGGCAGCCCATTGCATTTTATAGTCATAAGTTGTCATCATCTCAGCAACTTTGGGCAACATATGACCGTGAGCTGTACGCAGCTTATGCGGCAGTAAAAAAATTCAGACACGCATTGGGAGGGCGACAGTTCACGATTTACACAGATCACAAACCGCTTACCTATGCCTTTAAGGTAAAGCCTGAGAAAGCATTGCCGAGGCAGCTGCGACACTTACATTATATCAGCCAGTTCACGACCAGCATTGTGTATGTGGAAGAGAAGCTAAATGCTCCAGCTGATGCCCTTTCTCGCATAGAAGCACTGTCCACTGTAGCAGGTGACATCGCACAGGTGGAAGCAGTGACAAAGGCCATTGATTACGACGCCCTCGCACATTCGGAACAATGTGATAGTGAGTTGCGTGATACATTGCAACAAGAGAAAGGATTGAAGCTACAGCTCGTGACATTTCCTGAAGCAAACATTGAGTTGTACTGTGACGTAGCAAGAGGAAAGATACGTCCATTTGTGCCACAGCAATTCAGAACACAGGCAACTGCATCAATGCACAATTTGTCACACCCAGGAGTAAGAGCCACACTCAGAATGATCAAACAAAAATTTGTATGGCCATGTATGCACACAGACTGTAAAGCATTTGTGAAGGAATGCTTGGCGTGCTAGAGGAATAAAATCACACAGCACGTCAGGGCACCATTAGGCACATTTCTTCCGCCAAATCAGCGTATTGATCATGTGCATGTTGACATCATCGGCCCACACTCGACATCGGAAGACTACAGTTATTGCCTCACGGTGATTGACAGATTTATTAGGTGGCCTAAGACATTTCCAGTGAAGGATATCACTGCAGAAATTATAGCTCATATATTTTTTGTGGTTGGATTGCGCGGTTTGGAGTTCCACTGAGAATTACAACTGATCAAGGGCGGCAATTTGAAGCCTACGTTTTCAGAGCATTGGCTACGTTATCAGGTATGAAACGCATACGCACCACGGCGTAATACCCCGCATCAAATGGCATGGTTGAGCGTCTTCATCGACAGTTAATGGCAGCACTGAGATGTCACGCAACACCGAACTGGACAGAGACACTACCTATCGTACTTTTGGGTCTACGAACGTCAGTCAAAAGTGATCTGAAAGCAACAGTAGCAGAGCTGGTGTATGGACAAACGTTACGCCTACCTGAAGAATTTCTGCACAGCATGGCAGATGATACAATCACAGCCTCAGAATTCGCCACAAGATTAAGAGAGCATATACGCCAACTCAGACCAACAATGCACAGAAACCAGTTTGGAAGACACTCGTTCGTTTTTGCGGAGCTAGACAAATGCACGCATGTATTCTTACGCAACGGTACTGTGCCTAAACCACTGCAGCCACCATATGATGGACTATATCTGGTAGTCAGTAGGGATACCAATACTTTCCGCAAATGCAGTGGACCGTATCAAGCCTGCATTTCTGGACTAAACAGACAAGCTACAAGAAGTGTTCCTGTACCTCATGAACACCACAACACTCAGCGAACACCAGTCACTGCAGCACCAAGACCGACGTCGAGGACTACTACGCCACTCCCTGACACAACCACTGACACACGTACCGCCCGGTTTCAAGAAAGAAGTAGTTACAAGAGCTGGACGGCATGTGAAATTTAATCTGCGGTATCGTTAGCAAGGGGGGAGTCATGTAGTGACCTATTTCTGACAGTCGATCCCTACAAGTGTACAGTGCTTCATAAACATTCCATGAAGTGTTAATTTACGTGCAGCGATATAGTTATTCTTTGACCTAGCTTTTGTTGCTTATTCCGTGCTGTTCATGTCTACACAATTCATTCATGTGTGTAGTGTTAAGTTATTGCTAAATGTGTGTGGGAATAAAGGAATTGTTTTCTCCAACACCTACAAGTCTCTTGTACGTTCCCTGTAAGTTCCAGCACCTGGTTATGCCGTTAGCGTTGCTATTTTTCGATCTAAGGATCCTCGGTTCATTTCCAGCATGGGTCGGATGCTTTTTTTTCCCTCTCTGTTCGCGTCTGGATGTGTGTGTTATCCCCATCATCATTTTATCATCAACGACCTGCAAGTCACCGAAGTGGCTTCAAATAAAAGATTTTTACCATGCTCCCGAACAACCTAACCGGAATATCCTGGCCAATAAAGCCTATGTAGATTTCATTTCATTTTATTGCTGTGCGAGCTCAGCTTTGGGTAACAGCTAGAATACAATATTCATTCAACCCTCAGTGTGTTTAATCCGTAGCACTCCATACTTCCACGACGATAATACCAGAATTATTGTTCGCCTGGTTAGCTGCGCGATAACGTGCTTGCCACCCATCCCAGTGGGCTCGGGTTCTATTCCCGGCCAGGTTGGAGATTTTCTCCGCTCGGGGACGGGGCGTTATGTATTCCTCATGCTCATCACCGGCGGGCAAGTCGCTCAATGTGGCGCCAAATGTAACAAGACTTGCACTTTGCGGCCGAAGTTCCCCGACTAGGGGCCTCTCTGCCAACGATGCCATACGCTCCTTCTTATTTTCTTTTTTTTTACCAGTATCATTAACTGCGAAAGTAACTCACTCGGTTACATTCTCACGACTCTACGCCTGTTGCGAATCCGATAGTATGTGGTATGGAAACTGTTTGAGCCCTGATAGAAACCGTAGGACACTTGAAAAAGATTTGTCTCTTTGAGTGTTATTATTATTATTTACTTTATGGCCTTCATTGGACCACTCTAGTCAAAACTACAAAGTTGTAAACATGTTGTTACACAGGGATACAATTTGGCTCAACAATAACTTAATATGATATTTAGGTAATATAATTATTAGAGTCTATTCTCATATGACAGGTATTTTGCTCTTCTGTCTGCCCAATATTTCTTCATTCTTTCAGATATTTTCTTTCTTTCTTCAAATGAGACCACTCTTCCTGTACTCCTTTTACTGATTTTCATTTGTAGCCTGGCTTGCGGGTCTTGCAGTATTCTGAGTTTCTCTGTCTTGTTTTTTAGGTCATCTACTGTAATTTGGAGTACTTCTATATCTTCCTTAATTTCATTATCATTCAATGTCACTCATGCTATTCCACAATTTTTGTATTATTTTTTACTAATTGTGTTTTCTAGCGTTCTCATCAGAATGAGAGGCGTTTCTTCCTGATCGTGCTCATGCCTGGCTGTATTTTCTTATATACTGTTTGATTTTATGTTATTCTCCAATGTCCATTTACTTTATACAGTTTATTTACACATGCCCTAATTATTCTTCTTTCTATTTTTAGTGTTCTGTCAATTTCTGCTGTATTAGTCGTTTTGAAGATAGTTTCAGCTGAATACGCTATTCCTGGTTGTGTAACTGTTTTAATAGTGTTTTAATTATGCATCTATAGATAGGCTTTTCTGTTGTATGTAGCTTTGGTAATGTAATATTCGTAGTTCGGTTTTTTTATTCTATTCTGCCATTATGGATTCTCATTTAGATTGTATGTTATGATTTCGCTAAATATTTAAGTTTATCCACAATTTTGACTTCCTGTTCTCCTATTGTAATTTTGTTCGCAAGTGGTGGATCAGTTAGCATAATCTCCGATTTTTCAAATGATATTCTAAGGCCTACTTTCTATGCTATTTCTTGTAGTGATTTCTCTTGTTGTCTGGCTTCTTGAACGGTGTTGGCTAGGAGATCAAGATCATCAGCGAATTCCAAGCAGTTGAAGCTAATATCATCTTTTGCACTTCCAACTCTTATCATCTTTGGATTGTCCTTGTACCATTTTCTCATTATGTGTTCCAGTGAAAAGTTGAACAGTAGTGGTGATAGGCAGTCACCTTCTCTTAAGCCTGTTTATATGAGGAATGTAACCGAAATTTCTCCTCTAAACTTCATTCTTTATTTGGTGTTTGTTAGAGTGAGTTGTATTATTTAAATTAGTTTTGGATGGACACGAAATACTGAAGGTGTGTGGAGACAGTCGTATGCCTTCTTAAAATCGACAAATGTTATTGCCAGAGGTTTGTTACGTTTCTTGTATTAAGCCATAATCGATTTTAAACTAATTATCTACTCTGCACAGCTTCTCCATGGTCTGAAACCTCCCTGATATTCCCTAACTCCTGTTCTAATTGCTCTTTGATTCTTTCATATAGGATCTTGGATAGAATTTTGTATGTGTAATCTAGGAGAGAGATTCCTCTGTAGTTGCCTGGGTTGCTCTTATCTCCCTTTTTGTGTAGGGAGTGGATGATAGCTATGGTCCAGTGTTTGGGGAATCGTTCTGTTACCCAAAGTTTTGTTAGAGGAATGTGTAAGGGGGAGGTCTTGACTGTGTCACTTGCATGTTTCCACATTTCAACATAAACCTGATCTTCTCCACATGCCTTATAATTGTTTTGTTCTTTAAGAAATTTTTCTTTCTTGGAAATTTGGAGGGTCTAGTTTATTAGGTTTGGTTTCTTATTGGGTTATTTAGGTTAATCTGTAAGGGTTCTTTGGGTTCCTCGCAATTCAGAAGTTTGTTAAATGCTTTTGCAACGAATTCTGCATTTTTGTTACGGTGTGTCATTATTCCATCTTCATCTTTCACTATTAGTGTAGGGGCCTCATATAGTTGTAGTTGTTTCCCAAAGTTCCTGAAGTTGGTTTTATGATAATTACCTTCTATAGAGTTTATAATATCTTTATGGAATCCTCTCTTGATTCTTCTAATATTTTGTGCGAACTTTTTTCTTTCCGTTTTTAGGTTGATAGCATTTTCTTCAGTTTTATGTGTTTGAAACTTTAACCATGCTTGGTGTCTATCTTCATGGAATTTGTCACATTATGATGTCCACCATGCAAGTTTCCTTCGTGGGTTCAAAGGAGCTAGATTCTCTGCTTCTTTTTTAAGATTAGGCACTAGTGGCTCTAGATCATCTGTTAATTTGATGGTTTGTGTTATTGGTTGGTATTTATTATTTTTAATTAGCTGATGTGGGACAAATCTCCTTTTTATTTTATTAGTTTTTCCAGTCCTCTTCTTTGACGGAATGAATTTGATTTTGATTTTAACTACACTCCCGGAAATTGAAATAAGAACACCGTGAATTCATTGTCCCAGGAAGGGGAAACTTTATTGACACATTCCTGGGGTCAGATACATCACATGATCACACTGACAGAACCACAGGCACATAGACACAGGCAACAGAGCATGCACAATGTCGGCACTAGTACAGTGTATATCCATCTTTCGCAGCAATGCGGGCTGCTATTCTCCCATGGAGACGATAGTAGAGATGCTGGATGTAGTCCTGTGGAATGGCTTGCCATGCCATTTCCACCTGGCGCCTCAGTTGGACCAGCGCAGCGTTCGTGCTGGAGGTGCAGACCGCGTGAGACGACGCTTCATCCAGTCCCAAACATGCTCAATGGGGGACAGAACCGGAGATCTTGCTGGCCAGGGTAGTTGACTTACACCTTCTAGAGCACGTTGGGTGGCACGGGATACATGCGGACGTGCATTGTCCTGTTGGAACAGCAAGTTCCCTTGCCGGTCTAGGAATGGTAGAACGATGGGTTCGATGACGGTTTGGATGTACCGTGCACTATTCAGTGTCCCCTCGACGATCACCAGAGGTGTACGGCCAGTGTAGAAGATCGCTCCCCACACCATGATGCCGGGTGTTGGCCCTGAGTGCCTCGGTTGTATGCAGTCCTGATTGTGGCGCTCACCTGCACGACACCAAACACGCATACGACCATCATTGACACCAAGGCAGAAGCGACTCTCATCGCTGAAGACGACACGTCTCCATTCGTCCCTCCATTCACGCCTGTCGCGACACCACTGGAGGCGGGCTGCACGATGTTGGGGCGTGAGCGGAAGATGGCCTAACGGTGTAGGGGACCATAGCCCAGCTTCATGGAGACGGTTGCAAATGGTCCTCGCCGATACCCCAGGAGCAACAGTGTCCCTAATTTGCTGGGAAGTGGCGGTGCGGTCCCCTACGGCACTGCGTAGGATCCTACGGTCTTGGCGTGCATCTGTGCGTCGCTGCGGTCCGGTCCCAGGTCGACGGGCACGTGCACCTTCCGCCAACCACTGGCGACATCATTGATGTACTGTGGAGACCTCACGCCCCACGTGTTGAGCAATTCGGCGGTACGTCCACCCGGCCTCCCGCATGCCCACTATACGCCCTCGCTCAAAGTCCGTGAACTGCACATACGGTTCACGTCCACGCTGTCGCAGCATGCTACCAGTGTTAAAGACTGCGATGGAGCTCCGTATGCCACGGCAAACTGGCTGACACTGACGGCGGCGGTGCACAAATGCTGCGCAGCTAGCGCCATTCGACGGCCAACACCGCGGTTCCTGGTGTGCCCGCTGTGCCGTGCGTGTGATCATTGCTTGTACAGGCCTCTCGCAGTGTCGGAGCAAGTATGGTGGGTCTGACACACCGGTGTCAATGTGTTCTTTTTTCCATTTCCAGGAGTGTATATAGTGGTCTGAGCCTGTGTCTACTCCTGTCAGTACTTTAACATTGTGGATCTCCTTATGAAAATTTTTGTCCATACAGACATGGTCTAGCTGCCACTCCCCCTTCCTTCAGTATGGATGCTTCCTTGTTTTAAATTTACTTGGCTTCCTCTTAAAGTATGTTGATTTAGATATAAGGTTATGTTCTCTGCAAAGTTCTACAAGTCTTTGACCGTTTTTGTTCGTATTTTATATGGACTCCATTTTCCAATTATATATGTATATATTTCCTTTCTTTTCCCAACTGTGCATTGAAATCTCATAATTAGGTTTTTACATTGTTTTTATTTATTCTGTTCACAGTTTGTTCTAGAAGGTCCCAAAATTTATCTACCTCTTCCTTTGTTATTGTTAGACAAATTCTTTCATTTGTTGGGACATGAGCATTTATTATTGTATAGGTTTTATTCATTGTTTGAAGCTTAGTCGCAATTCTTGGTGATACTGCTTGGAAATACGTTACTGAATCTATTATTTTTATGTTTACTAAAAACCCTGTTCCAAACTGGGGACATCGTTTCATTGCCCTCGGTCCTGTTTTCCCATTATAAATTCTGTATCATTGTGTTCATTTCTTGGATCCCTGTTATTAAAATTTTTTGTTTATTTAGTTCATCTGTGAGCTCCTTCAGTTTTCCTATCTGAAGTACTGAGTTTATGTTGTGTGTTACTATATAATTTATCCGCGCATGTTTAATCTTCTTTTTGTGTTTTAGTGTGCATTTTTATGGTTGCAAACGCTCAGATTCTTTTCTGTCTTCTAGTTGACTACCCACCGAACCCGATGTAGCCTTTTCCTGCCTTTTTGAGCAGGACGGTGGAATTTTTTTCCTGACAGACCTTTCAATTTTTGACTTTCGAAGGCTGTCAACCATGGGTGGAGCTAACTCCGATTTAGAACTACGGTTGTTAACCGAAGAGGGTGTGTATGGTCCGCGAGAGCTATTTTATTTCACTCAAGTACGCCGGTAAACCGGTGAGGAATTCCCTACCTGCCACCTGGGAGGCGCCACGTAGGAGTATTACCTCTCCTCCTACTATGACAGTATAGTAGGTTTTCGGTATTATTAACATTTTCAAGTGCGGCGTACGTGAGTGACATGCAGACAACGTCGACGACTCTTTAGTGTCTAGCGATTATCGCGCGCCAGTACTAGTCCATTGTTGCTGTTCACGTGGTTTATGATATTGAGTTCCTACACCATCTGGCATAGCTGGAGAATTTTGGTGGAGAGAGAACAATAACATCTGTCAATAAGCCATATTTAAAAATTGTACTATAAAACTCGCCAACTCAAATCTGATTTAGAACAAAACTCTAAGGGAGTTCAAGCTACGACAGTTACTTGAATCTATCTCGAATCTCAGAGGAATCTAATGTTTGCTGTAACTTGGACGCAAAACGTCAGGTGGCCTTAAGAGCTAGAAAGAGAAAGTAGAAGAGCAACATGCCCGTCGCATTTTACACGCTGAGTGTCACGCGTCTCTGGCAGCTTCCAAGACGCTTCAATATTCACCATGACATCTTCATTTAAAGGCTGTACGGGTAACAGATTCGTACCTTTTTTACATGTGGAACGTGGGAGGCTGTTCGTGAAGTTGCATTTGATTATAATCTGTTAACTGATAATGTTAATCAAAAATTAGTAATAATAGGGTGATGGATCGAAAATGTAAACGCCATGAATGGAAAGGAGAAACTGCGGTGCCAAAGCAGAGTTACCAAACACAGCCTTCTGAAATGCCTTCACAAAAGAAGACGAAGTAAATATTCCAGAATTCGAATCGAGAACAGCTGCAGAGATGAGTAACATTGAAGTAAACATACTCGGTGTAGTGAAGCAACTTAAATAACTTAATAAAAGCAAGTCTTCTGGTCCAATTAGGTTCCTTTCGTAGTATGCTAGTTCATTACCCCCATACTTAACAATCATATACAACCATTTGCTCGACGAAACATTCGTACCCAAAGATTGGAAAGTTACACATGTCACATCAATATTCAAGAAAGGTAGTAGGAGAAATCCACTACATTGCAGGCCCATAACATTAACGTCGATATGCAGCAGGATTTAGGAACATACATTGTGTTCGAACGTTATGAATTACCTCGAAGGAAACTGTCAATTAACACACAGTCACATTGGTTTAGAAAACATCGTTTCTGTGAAACAGAACTAGCTGTTTATTCACATGAATTTGAGTGCTATTGACAAAGGATTTCGGGTAGATTCCATATATCTGGATTTCTGGAAGGTTTCAGACACCACACAAGCGGCTTGTAGTGAAATTGCGTGCTTATGGAATATCGTCACAGTTATGTGACTGGATTTATGATTTCTTGTCAAGGAGGTCACAGTAACTGACGGAACATCATCGAGTAAAACAAAAGTGATTTCTGGCGTTCCCCAAGGTTGTGTTATATGCCCTTTGCTGCTCCTTATCTATATAATCGATTTGAGAGACAATCTCAGCAGCCGTCTTATGTTGTTTGTAGATGACGCTGTCGTTTATCGACTAATACAGTTATCAGAAGCTCAAAACAAATTGCAAAACGATTTAGAAAAGATATCTCAATGGTGCGAAAATTGGCAGTTGACCCTAAATAAAGAAAAGTGTGAGGTCATCCATATGAGTGCTAATTGGAAGTCATTTAACTTCGGTTACTCGTTAAATCAGTCTAATCAAAAAGCCATAAACTCAATGAAATACCTAGGAAATACAATTACGAACAACTTAAACTGAAAGGAGCACATACGAAATGTTGTGGGGAAGGCTACCCAAAACAGCGGTTGATTGGCAGGACACTTAGAAAACGTAACTACCAAGGAGACTGGATACACTACACTTGTCCGTCTTCTTCTAGAATACTGCTGCCCGGTGTGGGATCCTTACCAGATAGGACTGACGGAGTACATCGAAAAATTTCAAAGAAGGACAGCACGATTCGTATTATCGCGAAATATGGGAGAGAGTGTCTCAGAAATGATACAGGATTTGTGATGGACATCATTAAAGGAAAGTCGTTTTTCGTTGCGATGGGATCTTCTCACGAAATTCCAATCACCAACTTTCTCCTCCGAATGCGAAAATATGTTATTAACACCGACCTACATAGGGAGAAACGATTACCACGATAAAATAAGAGATCAGAGCTCGTACGGAAAGATATAGGTGTTCATTCTCTCCGCGCGCTAGGCCAGACTGGAATAATAGAGAAATGTGAAGTTGGTTCGATGAACCCTCTGTCAGGCATTTAAATGTGATTTGCAGATTATCCATGCAGATGTAGATGTAGATGTTGGCATGTGTTGCTGTGGTGGCAAAACCTCACATCCAGTAACTACTGCGTCAGAGAAACCCCTAAAACCAATACTTCTGCAGAAATGTGCTAAATCAAATCTTTTTCTAAATATAATTTGAAAATATAATGCTTGACATCAGATTCGAAATCCAGCAAACTAACAGAAACACATTCATTATGTACCTACATACCGGCACTGCACACTTTTTTTTCTTTTTTTACATGCGTCTCTACACCACTATTTACACAGACATCTCATAAAACTACTAGCTCTCTTACTCACCATCATTCATCATAACAAAATGGCCGATGTGTAAGTGAAGTACAACTAACAGCCAGTACACTTACATATTTAGTTTTGTTCCATTGATTACACTGGTTTTGCGGTCTTTGTAGCTAATTGTACACATATATTCAATGGGCGAAATGATATGTAGCGGAAAATTTAAAATAAATCGCAGGAAATTAAAAAAATACAATATGGCAGATAGTGCAGAATTTAAAAACACGAGATGGTGGTGGCGGGGAGTTTAAAATTTACTGGGAAATTTAAAATTCCAAGATGACAGAATTAGTGCAGTTGTGCTTTGTGCCGCATCCACTCATCCCCCCTTATCACCATCCAATTACATCCAAATAGTAAAAAAAAAAAAAAAAATCCCCGTCTACCTTCCCATTGCAGTTACCTCTCTTCCTCCTCACAATGTTAATGTAACATTCAAATTGTTGGCAAAAAGACATCTGTGTACAAAAAAGGACAATTTTTATATCTAGTAGTACTTTCCACATACAAATTCATCAAACTGGTGTTTAAAACGAAACTTGTCTCTATGCTATTTTTATGAGTAAACAAATGCCGAAAAAGGATGACATTCCAAGTTAGGCTTGTTCGCTATTCACCATTTGATGCTGACCAGCCAGGATAAGTTAATCGGAAGGTACTGTGATATCAGGGGTAACAGGAAACGCTATAGGCACCAGAGGTGCCACAGAGCAACACCTTGAAGCCCATGACCAACAGCTGCCAGCAGTTTCAAGATGGTGATCGATTCTCCCTGAATCTGCTCGCAATGGCTGCCGTCCATATCCGTCATTAATGAATACTCGTCTATTCCACAAAGAATATAACACTAACTAAAGCAGTCACTAGAAGTAATCTAAGTATTGAAGCAATGATCCTTCTGTTGTTTATTAAGTACAAAACGAGCTGAGGCTACACTAATGTTCCGAAAATAGGCAAACAGTAGTGTCAAAGTAATCGACGCCTGTTCAATAAAAAATACACTGATAACTACTTGCTTGACAGAGAAGCACTTGAGAAAAGGCTAAATCAGATGTGTAAACACGGGAATTACTGCGAGAGCTGGTGCAACACTTGACTTCGAGGTTGCAGGATCAAGGGATACTTATTGTAAAAAAGAAGGGGAGTATAGAGTAGGTGGGGAAGATCTTATAACGAAGTCAAGACCGGAACTCTGAAGCAAGTTCAAATGGATGTATGCTTTAGCAGTTACTCAAAGGTGAACAGAGTTATAGAGTATAGATTAGCACAAGCAGTGACTGAAAAGGGAATGAGACAGGGCTGTAGCCAATTCCCTGTGTTAATAAATCTGCCCGTTCAATAAGCAGTAAAGAGAACCAAAGAAAAATTAGAAGCAGGAATTAAAATTAAGAGAGAAAAAGTTAAAACTTTGAGATTTGCTAATGACACTGTAATCCTGTCAGAGACCCCAAAGGGCTTATACTTGAACGGAGTAGACTGTGTCTATAGAGAAGGATATGAGGTGAACATCAACAAAGCAAAACAATGATTATGGAATTTAGTCGAATTAAATCAGGTGATGTTGAGCGAATTAGATTACGAAACGAAACTCTGTAAGTAGTAGATGATTTCTGTTATTTTTGTAGCAACATAACCGATGAAGGGCGAAGTAGTGAGGATATAAAATGTAGACTGCCAATGGCAGGAAAAGAATTATTGAAAAAGAGAAATTTGTTGACATCTAATATACACTGAAGCGCCACAGAAACTGTTATAGGCATGCGTATTCAAATAAAGAGGTATGTAAACTGGCAGAATTCGGCGCTGCGATGGGCAAAGCCTATAAAAGACAATAAGGGCCTGGCGCAGTTGTTAGATCGGTTACTGCTGCTACAATCGCAGATTATCGAGGTTTCAGTGAGTGAACGTGGTGTTACATTCGGCGCACGAGCTGTGGGACACAGCATTTACGAGGTAGAGATGAAGCGGGGCTTTTCCCGTACGACCATTCCACGAGGGTACCGTCACTATCTGGAATCCGTTAAAACAACAGATCTCCGACATCGCTACCGCTGGAAAATGATCCTGCAAGAACGTGACCAACGACGACTGAATAGACTCGTACAGCGTGACAGTAGTGCTACCCTTCTGCAAATTGCTGCAGATTTCAGTGCTGGGCCAGCAAGAAGTGTCAGTGTGCGAAACATTCAACGAAACAAAATGGATATAGGCTTTCGGAGCGGAAGGTCCACACGTGTCCGCTTGGTGACTGCAGGACGCAAAGCTTTACACCTCGCCTAGAACCGTGAATACTGGCTTTGGACTGTTGATGACTGGAAACATGTTGCCTGGTTGGACGAGTCTCATTTCAAATTGTATCGAGCGAATGAACGTATACGTTGTTTGAAGACAACCTCATGAATCCATGGATCCTGTATGTCGGCAGTGGAATGTTCAAGCTGGTGGAGTCTCTGTAATATTGTGGCAACGGTGCAGATGGAGTGATATGGGAACCCTGATACGTCTATTTATGACTCTGACAGGTCACACATACGTAGGCATTCTGTCTGATCACCTGCATCCATTCATGGCAGTTGTGCATTTCGACGGACTTCGACAATTGCTGCTGGACAATTCGACACGCCACACGTCCAGAATTGGAACAGGGTAGCTCCAGAAACACTCTTCTGAGGTTAAATCCTTCTCCTCCTCACCACACTCCCGGGACATGAATATTATTGATCAATTGTTGGATGCCTTGAAACGTGCTGTTCAGAAGAGATCTCCATCCCCTCGTACTCTTACGGATTTGTGTACAGCCCTGGTGTCAGTTGTTTCCAGAACTACCTCACGCTTTAGTCGAGTCCATGCCATGTCGTTTTGCGGCACTTCTACCAGCTCGTGGAGGCCCTTCACGATATTAGGCAGGTCTACTACTTTGTTTGGCTCTTCAGTGTAGACAGTGTTAGGAGATTTTTCTGATAGTTTTTGTGTGGTGTGTCGCCATATATGAAAGTGAGATATAAAGGCGTTAAAGTGTTTAGACATGAAGAGAATAGAAACTTTTGAAATGTGTTGCTACAGAGGAATACTGAAGATTAGATGGTTAAGACCAGTAACTTCTGTGCAAGTGCTGAAAACAGTTGCGGAGAAAAAAAAAAAAATTGTCTCATAACCTGACTAAGAGAAAAGTCTGCCCCCGACAGGTGACTGGTCAGTGTGACAGAATGTCAGTCCTAAGGGCACGAGTTTCGATTCCCGGCTGGATCGGAGATTTTCTCCGCTCAGGGACTGGGTGATGTGTTGTCCTAATCATACCCATTTCATCCCCATTGACGCTCAAGTCGCCGACGTGGCGTCAAATCGAAGTACTTGCACCCGGCGAACGGTCTACGCTACGGAAACGATTGGTTGAAAGGACCCATTATAAGACATCAAGGGATCACCGGAGGGAAGTGTGTTTTTGTGTGTGTTGGAGGATCGGTGGCATAAATTGTAGAGGGAGACGAAGAGATGAATACAGGGAGAAGATAGCAGATTCAGAAGGCTGTAAGTTGCATTAGGTATCCGGAGATGAAGAGGGTTGCAGAGGATCTAGCAGCATTGAGAGATGCACCATACCCATCTTCGGACTGAGGAACACAACAAAAACCTACTAATATGGACAGATGGATTAAGTTAGTATTCGGACTGAGGACGGCAACAATACCAGTCATAAATGTGATGCACGAAACCTGTATCTAAGCGGCAGTATACCCGCTGAAATGGGACGATACGAAAATGGGACGATACTACCATCAACAAAAACCTTGGACTGAATTTTAGCATTTGGTTGGTCACATGAATGAACCGACCTGATCTAGCGGAATGATCGTCGCATCGTGATCAGTTCGTGACTCTGAGGCGCACGCCCCTTCGAGGAATTTCTATTCCAGGGCGAGCGCTGGAGTGGAGACGCCGGCTTGTTATACACTTACCCGCGGGCAAAACTCAATCCGTCAGGCGCGGGCGGGCGTTGGCGAGGCGGGCCACGTACGAGGCATTATGCAGATGGCGCCGACATTCCGCTCGCCCGGCATCCCTATAGATGAGAGTACCGGCTAGAACTGGCTCGTTCCGAAAGGCTGCACCGGCGTCCCAGGAAATTCAACTAGACTTTGTAATAATACCAAAGTTAACCGAAAGGGAAACTCTCAGCTCTGTGAATTAATGTGGCCCGGAAACTTTAATATGAAACTCTCTGCGAGAGCTAAATCGGTGCGTCTAATTAATATGTTCTTATCATTTACTTTATTTCCTAAATTTAACTTCCTATACGTTCAGTTTCCAAGCAAATGCACAAAAATATAGGGCTCGTTGATATTATAAATTGGTATCACACATTTTAAATCTCCTGTCACCTGTATTTGACATCTCGCTTACACCTCAGCAACCTAGCAAAAGCTGTAGGAGACACATGCAAAACCTCACATTGTTTATAGCAGATGGGTCTTAAACTTGTAAGGCGTCAGGAGTCGTGTTTGTCGACTGATCAGCAGAGTATAACACTGTCAGTCACCAGCTATTACCAGCCAAGAAACCTGATCAATGATTTTAGGCTAAATAGGCTCATCTTCACTCTTTTGCAGAATCTCATGTTCTTTGTGGAGTTCCAAGATCATTGGAGACTACAGAGAAAAGGCTTCCCGCAGGGACGTGTACTAGTTCCATCTCTGTTCAACATATACACCAAAGACTAGCCCGTAGCATCCAAAAGCATGAGCTTTTTGTTTGCCAGTGACCTTTCACTAGCCACTCAGGGCACATATTTTGAATCAGTTGAGAACATTCTCACGATTGCCCTTAAATAACTTTTCCAGACACTACAACACAAACCAACTTAAACCAAATCGCACAAAGATACAAGTGTGCGCTTTTCTTTTGAGAAACAGGAAAGCTAGTAGCAAATCAAAGATGGTTTGGTGTTGAACTGGGAGACTGTAACACTCCAAAATATCTAGAAGTGACACTTCACAGAGGTCGGCCGGAGTGGCCGAGCGGTTCTAGGCGCTACAGTCTGGAACCGCGTGACCGCTACGGTCGCAGGTTTGAATCCTGCTTCTGGCATGGATTTGTGTGATGTCCTGAGGTTGGTTTGGTTTAAGTAGTTCTAAGTTCTAGGGGACTGATGACCTCAGAAGTTAAGTCCCATAGTTCTCAGAGCCATTTAAACCATTTTTGACACTTGACACAGGTCTTACTTTCAAGAAGCACTCCGCGAATTGTAGGTCAAAAGTTTCCACTAGGAATAAGCTTTTACGAAAACTGGCAAGATCGCAGCGACATAGTCAACATGACACACTACAAATTCCTGAAATGTCATTATGCTATTCTGCGGCACAGTATGCATGTCCTATATGCATGTCTTGTTTCGGATAACACAAGTCAAAGAGGTGAACGTAGCTTTCAATGACACCTGCAGTACCATAACACGGTGCTTGAAATCCAGTCAAATGGCTTTGCTATCTAGCGGGATTAGCATCTCCTTCTATCCGAAGAAAATCAGCTGCAACTGAGAAATGAAAGAAATTGGAGCAGGAAAGGACGCATCTTCGTTATGGCTATGAATAGAGCCCACCAAGACTAAAGTCAAGAAGTAGTTTCCTAAGAACATCTACTGCAGCTGGAACCATTTCTGACTAAGGTAAGTTGCCGCTCCGACCTACCTTCACACTGGCTGGAATTATGAGAAAGCTTATCTCCTGGCTGTGATAAGAAATGGGAGACTTGGCAGTTCCTGAACAGACTCCTATCTGGAGTTGGCAGATGAGAGGTTAATTTGGCTGCACAGATCAAGGTAATATCCAACACGACTGTGGAGAACAATAGGGTGTTCATCATATGCTGTATTCAACCACCTGCACAGAAGATGAACGTCATCAAGAGCAAAAAGTGCACTGGAAGTGGACAAGTTTTGGGGAAAGTAATATAGTCGCAAATGTGTGTAATATACGTGTGTTTCTGATACGAGGATAAAATAGAGAGAAGAGAGCAGTCCACGTTAAATCTAATAATCAAGATACCTGAGAGGACTGTTCAGGGACGGGCCCTAAAATTACGAATACAACGGGCCCATCATAACTCAGCAGTGAGCAGTGAATTTAGTAAAGACTAATCAGCCAACCTGAAGTAGAAATAATGACTAACAAAATTTTAAAAAGAACTTAACTGTCAGTTGTTAGATAATCTTACAAATAACCAGAGCTGCCCTGGCAACTTTAACGAAGCTTACAGGAAATTCTGCGAAAAGGCAATAAAATGAAGTTACTGCACTGATATACAATTCAAATACGACATCTAGGTCTGTTTTACAGCATAACAAAGGAGCAAGGTGATAACGGAAACTGCAGAATAGAACGGCCCTATTTAACTTTTCTTAACTGGGATTCACAGCCACGTAAAATTTTTTGAAAGACATTATGTTTACGCCAGTAACTCTTAAACTTTTTATTTCCACTATCGCAGTTTCGGCTTTAGACCATTATCAAGTGACGATGTTTTGGCACTAAGCCATGTCAACTTTATACACGCTCACACATTTTCTGCGTTACTAATGTATATAACAGCAAATGACAACAACGTATAAATGTGTCAGCGTGTATAAAGTTGACTTGGCTTAGGCCAAAACATCTGCACTTGATAATTGTCTAAGGCCGAAACTGCAATAGTGGAAACAAAAAGTTTAACAGTCAGTGGCGTAAACATGATGTCTTTCAAAGAATGGCCTTGCGACTGGGCCGCACATAATTACTCAGTGGACACTACACACCGCGAGCGCCATGTGGCCCCACAGTACACCCACAGGCTGCTTAGAATAACATCTGTCTTAGCTTTCACTAAATACATAGCACAGCAATAAGTTCTCGTGCACTGTTCTGGAGCGCGGAGTGTAACGTTGAATAATCAGAGCAACAATGTGAAACGTGTTAACGAGCCTTCAGAGCCACTATACGCAGTTTAATAATTACGTTCAGACCAATATCTTAGCTTAAATAGTTAACTACAGAGGTGCACCATACTAGATTAACCAGAGCGTAGTACAAACACTTCTCGATAAGGCACCACACAGAATAACAGCCACGGAAGACGAAACACCAGTAAAATACCAGTTTCTTCAAGTCAACCACCGAGACTGATGCCGCTCAGTCAGGAACAAAACAAAATTATTTCAAAACACGAATCAGCTACAGGAATCGTCTGACCATCTGACAACATTGTTCAGAACGGCAGCAATCTTTCCGCACTACAAGACCCGCTGGCTCACAAGCAGACTGATGTGAAGTGACTTCGCTTCGTATGACTTGATCAAATGCAGAAAAAGACCAGATCGAGGAGGTCAGAATCATAAAGCAGAATTAGCTTGTAGGTGTTCACTAAAGCAGTTACACTCTCCACCGATGTTCAGTTCCGTTAATTAAGCGTTAATCAACACTCCGTTGCAATCACAACTAAATTGACAACAAATAATCGTTTTATTATAGACTTTCCTTACTGTAACGCACAGCAGCAACGTAAAACGTTCTCCTTCGCGGCGGAGCGCCATCCAGTGTATATCTCCATGTAAATGGATGTGAACGTTGATTACTTAGTAACTCGGGAAATTAAAAACAAACTAATAACCTCGCCGATAACGGTGTACCGATCTACAAACCCACCAGCGAATCAGCGAAAACTGGGAATCAACGGCGTCCCTCAAAGACGGATTACACCGGCTACACGTTCACTGTGAGCAAGCACCTAAACATGTTAAGCAGCTTAATCTACACAGACATTAAAATCTTTTAGAAGGTGAAGGTAATCCTGCGTAATCAAACAGAATGCCAGGACTGCAGCAACCTTAGAAACTCGGCATCACCACCGTAGAACGCTGTTATCGTAACCAACGACGACATGTCACTGAGAGACTCCCAGGCAGCACTCCATACCTAGTGACCACGCCGGGCGCCGGCAACGCCATTCGATAGCAGCGTCCGGTTCACCGCTGACTTAACGGTCGGTGGCAGAAGCAGAGGAAACTACGGCGCGAATTCAGATATGCCGTAGGAATAAAAAAAAAAAAAAAAAAAAGAAGAAGGAGAAGAAGAAGGACTCGGGCATCACCATATCACAGCCAAGTTTCACTCTTTGAACGTAAACTCGGGCAGAAGGTAGAAACTGTGTAAGCAGCGTCATCCGACCCAATTACAATCTTCCGTGGCTCCATAGTCCAGGCTTTATGATTTACCCATCACGTTTTCCTGTTACGGGCGTTTGTATCACTGATGAGTGTGTAACCTCGCCCTCACTTATCGACCTTAATGGCAGTGAAAAATTAAACCGCGAGCACCTATTGGAAACTTGTGAAAAGAAATCGACACTGAAGTTAAGTTGTTGGTAAAGAGGGAGGAAAAGGTTACATCTAAATGAAAGGAAAAATGCACATGAAATTGGTGCAAATTAATTTTGTAAAGGGGTAAAGTTAATAATGAAGTAAACGTGCAGTCGTTACGTTAACAATTAATTGGCGTTCATTAGATATTTGAGATTTGGGAAAAATTACTGTCGCCAGTTCTATGGACAACTACTATAATAACTCAAAATGGAAGATTAATGCACATATAATTAGCACCAAAAGCGTGGCAACAGAAGGTTAACACGTGTAGAGTGAAAACTAAATGTATGTCTGAAGTCATAAATTTCGCTTCACTCTGACTTAATATAGCAAAAGAATTAATATAACCCGAAAATTGAAAGTTAATTTAGTAACTGATATTAATAGTGAACTTTGTTTCTGAAGCACTACAAAATTCAATAAAATAAGTTTAGTCTTGGGCTACCTCAACAATCGTTTCAAAAGCTACTTAAATCTACGCAATTGAAAAATAAGAGATCTAACTTTGAACTTGAATTAAATGATTCTGAACAATTAACAATAGTAAAATTTAGTACGTACCAAGCTGCGCTGCATTCACAGGTACGCTAAAATATGGTAACAAAACTCGCACTCTTAATTTGTGCTTGTTTAATCTAAATATTGTAGCCAGCTACGAATACTACAACTGAATTTTTAATTTAAAGCAGTGAAATGGAATGATATTACTTTAATGCTTGGGTGTGAATTTCAACGAGACTCGGGTTCATTCTGGAAAAGGAAGGGACCCTGCTTGGTAACGCAATTGGGACAATGAGCAACAAAGGTTCATGCTACGTTGCTGTAATTTGGTGACACAAATTGACCAGTTTGAAAAGCTGAGGTCTGCCATACAGTTATAAAATTTTACGTGCTTTTTAGTCTTCCTTGTTGGTTGATTGAAGGTTAGCAGTCGTCGATCGGGGAGGTGGCGACAGTCACTCATTGTCGGCCGTCGCTATTGCAGAAGCTGGATGTGTGCCCACCTTCTTCTCGACACGGTCACCAGGCGAAACGGGCTCTTAATGTACGCCAGCTAAGCTTCCCGTCCGCGACACCGTATCAGAAACTGTCATAGCAAGTCGAGCGCAATTACATGCTGCCAAACCCCGAAAGCGCGGCAACTCGCGGGAGCGTCACACAACACACCTGCTCCACCGCCCTATTCCAGCCAGACACCGCTCTGCCCGCGCTTCACGAAGCAGAGTGAACACTACCAGAAATCGTAAACACTTTGGTTCTTCACACGACTTATCGATGTAAACGTTAGATAGAATAGTTTACTCTAGGCAAGACACAGCGTAAAAATACAAATAGTTTTTACGAAACAAACCAATTATACTTTGACATATATATATATATATATATATATATATATATATATATATATATATATAAACAGTTACAATATATAAAGACACAGAAATGTCATATCTTCAGGTAACAAAATAAGGAAAAAAATTATAGTACAATAGATGGAAATAGGAGGATATGCATTTCTGGCGTTACAAGTGTTGTTCGAATTCCAGCTCGCCCTGCATTTCCCTACTTACAGAGTTCCCATACTGTTGTTTTGGTGATGGCGGAGTGTGTAAGACATTCAATTCTGCAGTTACTTTTGCAGATTTACTCCCTTTACTTTTCACCACCTTCCTCTTCAAGAATCTTCATATTAACTCAACGTACAATGTCGTCCGCGCTCTCACTTATCAGGTGATGCCTTTCCGGTTTCCCCGTATTCGCCATAAACATTCGATACGGTGCTTCTTGAAACACGAAACACTTGGGCCACCTTGGTAGCGGAAACACTCACCATACGAGCAACAACGATTAGGTCACGTATAATTTACTTAACTCTGACGTAACACATTCACTGCGACACAACACTGTTCTAACCACAAGTAGCATCTGCAACTTAATGAGAACATCGCACACGTCCCATTCGTGGTCAGACAGAACAGCGCAATCTCCTGGCTAGGCTGGCATCTGCGTTCATGTTCAAGAATGCATATCCTGCGGTGTTCCTGAATGTTTGTTCAAACTCTGTAGGTCTTTAGCACTGGAGGTAGACTACTAAGCACTGGTATACACATCGCTAGCAGTTACCGAGTTAAGAAGGACAATGACTTAGTGATGAACATGCGAACTACGTGTTTCTAAGAAGGGAAGAAAGGGACTTTCAACGTATCATGCAAATGATTCTGGATATTATTACAAATTCAGTCTAACGCTCACAATCTAAGATACAAAGAGCTTTACACAAGCGACTACAAGCAGTCTCAGTTATTACATTAAGAGGTGCTGTATACTATTTTCTTACAATATTCATAAAATAATCTTACTAAGGCAGCTTGCTCACACATATAACTGAATGAGAGAAGGTCCGAATGTCATGAATTCTCACGAAAGAATAAAGGGCAACTCCATATCGCTATCCATGTGAACACGCCCTTCTGAAAAGATCGTAACGGAAAGCTAACTTACATTCTAATTGCAGCAAGCACACTCCACGAGAATTTATTGGAACCAAACTTAAAAAATAAACGTGTCTACATGGATGCACTCTGACATACGTGAAAAACATCGACTGATCATGACAACATTGCGATCTCATCAAACATGTATAATGCCATATGCTGAAAACCGCAGCCACCGTCCACCACCTCAGGGTGTTATCGTGGAGCAAGTAACGTTGACTGGGTTGTAGATGCTAGACGTTACTGGAGAAGAACACATTTTGATAACTGTATTTGTTCTTGAGTTTTAATGTTTTCTCATTTGGTAAATTAGACATTTAGTTTTAGCTCTGTGCCCTTCAGAATCGTCACCCAGAAACGTGCTTCATAAAATCAGTGTAAGACTATGTACTGTTCAGTGAAAACTTTTCTGTTGAAAACGGTTGCATTCTCAAAATCCTTTATGTTGTGTTAAAAAATGGTTCAAATGGCTCTGAGCACTATGGGACTTAACATCTTTGGTCATCAGTCCCCTAGAACTTAGAACTACTTAAACCTAACTAACCTAAGGACATCACACAACACCCAGCCAACTCGAGGCAGAGAAAATCCCTGACCCCGCCGGGAATCGAACCCGGGAACACGAGCGTGGGAAGAGAGAACGCTACCGCACGACCACGAGATGCGGGCCTTTTATGTTGTGTGCTATCTTGCGAACCTAAGTCATAAAATTGTATAATGGTTTCTTTCGGTGTGAAGTAAGGGTTTGAAGTTCTATGTTGTTATCACTGTGGGAGAAATTCAAAATCTTAAATATGGCTACGAAACAGCAACTCTGTAAATCCGAAGAGGTTGAAAAAGTCTGCCAGCCAGTTCCAAAACAAAGGTTTATTAGCCGTTGAACTAGGTTTCTCTGTTTATGAAAATACAGGTACCTGCTTCAAAAGGAGTGGGCCTTGTTACATCATGTAATGGTACATTAGATTAGCAGAAGCCGAGCGGCTCTTGTAATATATAAAATTGACAAAAGAATATTTATCCATTGCCATGGCTTTAGACAGCAGCCAGTTACATTTAGCGTACTTCAGAATGAATGCTCACTGATAAATACCCACAGATAGTGGCACTTGTCAACATAAACCTTATATATATATATATATATATATATATATATATATATATATATATATATATATATATATATATGACCTAGTAGATAGTGTCGGAAGTTCCATGCGGCTTTTCGCGGATGATGCGGTAGTATACAGAGAAGTTGCAGCATTAGAGAATTGTAGCGAAATGCAGGAAGATTTGCAGCGGATAGGCACTTGGTGCAGGGAGTGGCAACTGACCCTTAACATAGACAAATGTAATGTATTGTGAATACATAGAAAGAAGGATCCTTTATTGTATGATTATACGATAGCGGAATGAACACTGGTAGCAGTTACTTCAGTAAAATATCTGGGAGTATGTGTGCGGAACGATTTGAAGTGGAATGATCATATAAAATTAATTGTTGGTAATGCGGGTACCAGGTTGAGATTCATTGGAAGAATCCTTAGAAAATGTAGTCCATCAACAAAGGAAGTGGCTTACAAAACACTCGTTCAACCTATACTTGAAAATTGCTCATGAGTGTGGGATCCGTACCAGATCGGGTTGACGGAGGAGATAGAGAATTTCCAATGAAGAGCGGCGCGTTTCAACACAGGGTTATTTGGTAACCGTGATAGCGTTACGGACATGTTTAGTAAACTCAATTGGCAGACTCTGTAAGAGAGGCGCTCTGCATCTCGGTGTATCTTGCTGTCCAGGTTGCGAGAGGGTGCGTTTCTGGATGAGGTATCGAAAATATTGCTACCCCCTATTTATACCTCCCGAGGAGATCACGAATGTAAAATTAAAGAGATTCGAGTGCGCACGGAGGCTTTCAGACAGTCGTTCTTCCCGCGAACCATACGTTACTGGAACAGGAAAGGGATGTAATGACAGTGGCACGTAAAGTGCCCTCCGCCACACACCGTTGGGTGGCTTGCGGAGTATAAAATGTAGTGTAGATGTAACAGTAGTCACAGGATAACATATTTACATAAGGTACGTTTATGTCATGCCATAGACAAAGGACAAGGCCAACAGTTGGCCTTTGTCTCTAGCGTCACGTACACGTACCTTCTGTAAATATTTTATACAGTGACTACTGTTACAAGTGCCTCTACCTGTGGGCATTTACCAGTAAGCATTCGTTCTGAATTACGCTAAATGTAATCTGACAGCTGTCTAAATCCATGGATTGGGATAAATCCTCTTTCGTTAATTTTATGTATACCAAGATCCTCTCCACTTTGGCTAATCTAATGTACCATCATGTAATCTGAAGCAGGTATTTTCAGAAATATAGAAACCTAGTTCAAGTGCAAACAAACCTTTTTTTTTGTAACTGGTGGGAGAAGTTATTTGTAACTAACAACTGTTTAAGTCTGCATTATTATTGACATCATTGTGTAAGAAATTACCTGAAATACTATTAGATTCATTATTATTATTAGCACTCTTATTCTTATTGCGTGAGGCATACTACAATAAAGTTGCCGTGAATAATGAGACTACAACAGCTCTTATTTCACAGGAAATCTGTTTTCCTTTCTTTATAAAGCTTCACCTTTCATTAGTGTTCCCATTAAATGTGTGACCGCACATATTCGTAGATATGCTGATGGTACAAAACTACTTGTGTGCAGTTAAATTGCGGTAGAACAGGATTTCAAAAATATTAGAACAGTCTCAAATGAACTTCCTGTAAAATAACGCATTTCCTTGATAGAAATGTGGGTGCAGAACGGCTACAAGACCACACCAAGTTATGATAAAAGATTTGGAATGGTTCTGAAGGCACTATGGCTTTCCTGATGAGTGTCATTTAATTGATGAAACGCTCGACGAGGTAAAAAAAAAGGTGAAACAAAATCTGACGCTCCTTATGATTAATAAGAAACTGTCGCGCAGATAACAGCGGATATCCACCGCAGATCGTAGGACGAGTGCGGGGTGAGTCATGTACGTACCCGTGACCAAACGGAACTCTGCATGATTGATACAGTCGGTTACGCCGTTATTATATTCACTACAATGTTGCCGCAATGTGGCACCTCGTCACACTTAGCACCATGCTGACTGCCGTTTCGGACTACTGCACAGCCTTCGCAATGTTTAACATAACTACGAGCAGGGTAACACTTGGGGAAGTTGAAATTATGAAAAAATTAAGTGGCTTTCGAATGTGAAAATCTATATTCTAGAAAGGCTACCAATTAACCAAATTTTACTTTTTACTTGCTGATAGACCACTTCTTTGTCACAATGAAGAAGATGTAATTCAAAGCTCTCCTCTTTTATGTCACTTTGAAATTAAACCCGCAACTCGTAATGCTGGTTATTACACGTTGAAAAGCTGGGCGGATTTGCCAAGACTGTCAGCTGGTGCAGTGAAACAAAGGTAAGAACGTGTCCTGATTGTCCATCAAAACACTGAGAACAAATTTAAAGAAATGGCTCTGAGCACTTTGGGACTTAACAGCTGAGGTCATCAGTCCGCTAGAACTTAGAACTTCTTAAACCTAACTAACATAAGGACATCACACACATCCATGCCCGAGGCAGGATGCGTACCTGCGACCGTAGCGGTCGCGTGGTTCCAGACTGAAGCACCTAGAACCGTTCGGCCACTCCTGCTGGCAGAAGAAACTCCCCGGATCTTTTTCCAGTACACAGATTCTCAGAAATACTGGTGTGCACATCTAAATTAGGCTGCCCATTAATAACAGTGACAAACACTTCCTTACCACGTCACATATTTGAGTTTAATGTAAGAATATTGTCCTTATCACTTGCAGTCCCATCCGCACCTAGACATATAAGTACAACGATCGTCATTCACACAGATCGCATAGCACTGTAAACATTTTCGAGTTTGCAATCTCCTGGCAGACTCCAGATGTGTGCGGGACTGCTACTCGAACCCACAACCTTCGTCTTTCATGGATAAATTCTCTAACGGCACACATTTTTTATTCTCTTACAAAGTTTCAAATTAGTGCACACTCTGCAGTTTTCATGTCGAAACAACCGCACCGGGTAGCCACGTTGTCTGGGGAGCCTTTCATGGCCCGTGTGGCTTCTCCCGTCGGAGGTTCGAGTCCTCCCTCCGGCATGGGTGTGTGCGTCGTCCTTAGCATAAGTTAGTTTAGTTGGATAATGCAGTGCGTAAACTTAGGGACCATTGACCTCCCCATGCCCGGGTTCCAGGGTTCGATTCCCGGCGGGGTCAGGGATTTTCTCTGCCTCGTGATAGCTGGGTGTTGTGTGATGTCCTTAGGTTCGTTAGTTTTAAGTAGTTCTAAGTTCTAGGGGACTGATGACCATAGATGCTGAGTCCCATAGTGCTCAGAGCCATTTGAGCCACCAATGTCTTCAGCAGTTTTGTCCCATAAGACCTTACCACGAGTTTCTAACTTACATGTCTTTACAGTAAACATTTTGAAACATCCCCTTAGAAAAATCGAGAATGACAGTGCTGGCAAACCTCTTACATTATTTGATTTTCAAACAGCAGAACAAAACTGAACGTGCTCAGACATTTCCCTCTTTACTTATTCTGATCAACAGTAAATTGACAAACAATATTGTTTTTTAGTGCAACGAAATCTGACTTTCAATAATCCATAAAAAGTAATAACCCTGACTAACAATAACCTATACCTTTCATGAATCACTTACCTCACAAAAATCTTCATCACTCAAACTACTTCAATACAGCTTGCGCCAATACTGCCAGCTAAATAAAAGATTCTAAATACTGAAGACCGTAGCTACTGATAGGCAAAGTTAGCAAATTAAAGATTTTGATGGAGAACAAACAATGTATTTACCTTAATGGTGTTCAAAAGTCACAATATATATAGAAGTTCATGAAATCCACTTTTACAAATTTCCTTTTTCTGACGGACACGCGTCCAGATCGTCCGCTCTCACAACTCTACCATCTCTCTCCCCACGTCCACCACTGCTGGCGGCTCCCTTCCAACTGCGCAACGATACAATAGTGAGTATTGTAACAATGCCAACCAGCCACAGACTGCACACAGCACAGTCAGTGATTTTCATACAGAGCGCTACGTGGCGTTACCAACATAAGAACCTAAACAGCCTACTTACGCAGCCCCCATGCTCAACACAAAAAAATTTACAAATCGTTTTGTTCATTAGCCGATGCATATTTGTTAAATTTTTTATATTAACGCTAACAAATATATCAAATGCACGCACTTATCGATACAATGTTGGTCAAAGGCAAAAATTTCCTCACAGTCCATAAATACAGTCCTGATCATTCATCACAGTAGTAAATGCAGGTTTTCCCAGAGTCTGAGCATTAAAAGACAATGCACATGGAAGTAGGGGATTTCCGTGCAGCCTTGAAGAATTAGTGTTTTCCTTCCAACGGAAAGACAGTACTAACTCTTGACATGCAGATAGGTAATGGGTCACAACAGAGCAAACTCAAAGCAGAGTCAGTCGAAGTTTTGAAGAATATTGGTAGGTAGGTCATTAAGAGCAGACCCACTGTAGTCCTGGTAGAGATTATGGTATTGGTGGGCCAGCAGAGGTGCAGACCAACTGCAGTCCTTGAAGAGATAGCAAGTCCATAAGCCACCACTTTTGCAATCACTAAACGTTTTGGAATGTCCTTAAAACCAGTAATGCTGTTAACCAGTCCCTTGCTGAATTATTAACACACGTGCAAGCAATAACAGTCTCTTTTTTTTTCTTCTCACATCTTATGCATATACTATGACCAACAGAAATGTGTGCAGTGACATGAAACTTAATTTGAAGAACTGTTGTCTATACAATTATAAATTTACAACGTAAGGATACAATTACAAATGTACAAAATACATCGTTAATGGACATAATAATACAGATAACTCTTATAGTAATACAGGCTTTACAAAAGAATTGTAATAAACAGATACATCAGTGTTACAGGAATTATGACATAAGTAAATAAATTTAAAAAAATGAGAAGAGCTTCCGAAAGATTAACTTCACATATGAGCATTAAAACAGAACAGAATAAATAATGTCTAAACATCTTTACCAAATAAATAACATAATATTAGAAAAATTCTACAATATAACTCTTATCAGATAAACATATAAAGACGGGAAGAACACAGATGCACAAGGGTGCACAAACAAAGAGCGCGATAACACGAAAGAAAAGACCGGGTATGTTTTACTGCCGTATTTGTAATATTTGATTTGCAAACAAAACTTTCTTTACTTCTTGTAGATCTGCCATAGTTTATCATTATTCCCAAATGTCCTATCTGTACCTGCTTTCTGTATTCTATTCATATAATTATACTTCATTGTGTACTAATTATTTTCTGCCACACCGTTTTTTATATATCATATCAATGCATTTCTTCCAATTCATCGCAACTCATTGTCTTACATAGCCTACCCCCTCCTAAGCTAACTTAAATCTACTGAGTTCAGATATATATACTAAGGGATCAGACAATGCAGCAACACATAACAAATTAACACAAACAGCAATGACAAAAAAATGCAAATTGGCTATGCTAGCAGTATATCTGAATTAGCAAAGCAAATGCAATATTACAACTAATAAGAGCCAATGTGCAGCAACTACAAAAATAAATCAGTAGTAAGCCTGGCTTAATGCACTGTAAAATTTAGTAGGACAATGCCTGACAACAGCAGCAGCAAATGCAATAACTTATACCTAAACATGACAAATCTAAAGCAGAAAAAATATTACAGTAAAGGTAGGAAATGTCTAATACCTACGTCACATCTTAGCACTAGAGTGTTGCATCACAAACTTACTCTACCAAAAAAATTACCAAATAATTAAAAAATTATGTATGCAATTCCTTTGTAAGGAAATGTCTATTTGTGCTCCCTTTTGTAAGAAAGTTGATCATAAAATTATTCTTTACTGGCTCTGTAGACAGAAAACTTTTCTATTGGTACATCTATTATATTTTATTTTAACCAATCCTGCAGTGCAGCTAGAAACTAGATATTAAACAAAGTGTGAAAATATATTCATAAAACAAGCCGTAAAACGTCATTCACTAGCCATATGGCATTTCATAAGGCAGTAAAAAAATCTCTCAACTAGCAAGACAATACATGTAAAATGTTTCTCGTCATTGCATTAGGCGTTTCAGCAAATATCAGAAATTACAAGTACCAAAGTGTAAGCGTATGTTTTCAAGTATGAGCGTGTCGTATTTGCAATGCTGTCTAAAAAGAAATGTCAATAGCAAGGTTGATGGCCTCTTCTTTTCTCCACCTAATGGCTTTTTCTCCAAGCGACTGTTGCGCATCTGGGCGCCCACAACACATTACATCAAGGTCATTTACCTTCCTTCCCGAAATATTTACGCCAGCCGTTTCCGCTACAATGATAGTTTGACACAAATAACATTTCACAGGTCGAGAAATTACAGTAGAAATGGGTAGAAAGGAAATCTTATGAATAGCAGTGTTGTAATACTCACATTCATGCATGGACACATGTTATAACTCTTAAAGTACAATTCTTGACTTCCAACGTCCTTTTTCACAAACCAGAGTCCCTAACTTCTATTCACATTTCATATACATATAAACACGTAATCATATTCCTCGTATACCATCAGATTATTGATCATAAACATACCTCAACAGCATAAGGCACATCATCGTCATAATAATAACATCATAACAGATCAATCACATCTCAAAATCGTAGCAGCTTCCTTCAGCAATTTCAAATCCCTTCAACAAAGTCATCTGCCTCAAACGTAGTTCTGAAATCATGATCCCATACCAAATACGTAACTCAAAGCTCTCACAGTATCACAATGGTTACAAAAAAATATAAGGAGTTCAGAAAGTACAGACAAAATACAATTTCATAAGGGTGAACTTATCCAACTGTGCAATTGTGTAAACATATGTCACTGACATAGTAAGAAGAATGTTTGTCTCTCTCAGTTAAATCAGATACCTGTGTATTTCTGCGTTAGAGAAATATGGTATCGATGTGTAAAGTTGTATAAGCAAACACCATATTACCTAGGGCTCCTAGCGCTTGCCACAAGCTTAGTACACAAAAAAGGCGTGTATCCCCTGAGGATGACACCCTTGGGAGCACCAGGCCCAACAAAACTCTACCATCTAGTGAGCAAGATGTATGAGACAAGCGAATTACCCTCAGACTTCAAGAAGAATATAATAGTTCCAGTCCCAAGGAAAGCAGGTGTTGACAGATGTGAAAATTACCGAACTAACGGTTTAATAAGCCACTACTACAAAATATTAACCTGAATTCCTTACAGACGAATGGAAAAATCGGAAGAAGCTGACCTCGGGCAAGATCAGTTTGTTTTCCGTATAAATGTTGGAACACGTGAGGCAATACTCATCCTACGACCTATCTTAGAAGCTAGATTAAGGAAAGGCCAACCTACGTTTCTAGCATTTGTAGACCTAGAGAAAGCTTTTGAAAATGTTGACTGGAATACTCTCTTTCAAACTCTGAAGGTAGCAGGCGTAAAATATAGGGAGAGAAAGGCTACTTACAATTTTACAGAAACCAGATGTCAGTTATAAGAGTCGAGGGGCATGAAAGGGAAGCAGTGGTTGGGAAGGGAGTGAGACAGGGTTGTAGCCTATCCCCGATGTTATTAAATCTGTATATTGAGCAAGAAGTAAAGGAAACAAAAGTAGGAATTAAAATCCATGGAGAAGAAATAAAAACTCTGAGTTTCACCGATGACATTGTAATTCTGTCAGAAACAGCAAAGGACCTGGAAGAGCAGCTGAACGGAAAGGACTGTGTCCTGAAAGGAGGATATAACATTAACATCAACAGAACCAAAACGAGGATAATGGAATGATGTTGAAATAAATTGGGTGATGATACGGGAATTAGATTAGGAAATTGTGAGCAAAATAATTGATTTCTGGTCGAAGTAGAGAGGATATAAAATGTAGTCTGGCCATGGCAAGGAAAGCGTTTCTGAAGAAGAGATATTTGTTAACATCGAGTATAGATTTAAATGTGAGGAAGTCGTTTCTGAAAGTATTTGTATGGAGTGTAGCCGTGTATGGAAGTGAAAAGTGGATGATAAATACCTTAGACAAGAAGAGAATGAAAGCTTTCGAAATGTGGTGCTACAGAAGGATGCTGAAGATTACATGGGTAGATCACGTGACTAATGAGGAGGTATTGAATAGAATTGGGGAGAAGAGGAGTTTGTGGCTCAACTTGACTAGAAGAATGGATCGGTTGGTAGTGCATATTCTGAGGCAACAAGTGATCACCAATTTATTATTGGAGGGCAGCGTGGAGAGTAAAAATCGTAGAGGGAGACCAAGAGATGAATACACTAAACAGATTGAGAGCGATGTATGTTGCAGTAGGTACTGGGATATGAAGAAACTTGCACACGATAGAGGAGCAGGGAGAGCTGCATCAAACCGGTCTCTGGACTGAAGACCACAACAGCATCTCTCAGGTGTTACAGATTACAGCAATGGAATGAAATGTATCACCGAAAAACCTTCTTTCTATCTTTGTAATTCAAAAATCTTTAAAAATAAATGTTTTAAGTTCAAAATTAATCACTCAAATACGTGTACTGTAGCTCTAATCTGTGAGTCTTGTAAGATAATCTCTGTCATTACTTAACTGTAAAAATGGGCCAAGTATCGTAATTATCGTCTTCCTTAAGAAAAGTTCTGTAGAAGTCAAAGTGCTTACCTCGTAATAAACGAAAATGAAATGCTATGCGTTTAGATATCGTAGTTATTACTTACATTACCGCGATCAAGAAAGTACTACACTGTAACGTATTGTTGTGCTATGGAAAAGGCTGTCTCATTGTAGCTATACCATAAAAGTTACTACTAAAATTTGTTTTACTTTCCAGAAGAATTCAGAAAAACTGTGTAGATATAAAACGGATCCAGCGCAAAAGCAATAATATAAATTCTGTTACTCATTACTAGCCTTCGTGATATAATCGTGTAGCTGTCAAACAAACCAAATACTAAGTCATCTGTTATCTCTCAAAAAGTACCTTAAACCCTTAATGTATTTTCAAGTAAACCAAAATGTTGCATCAAAATTTCATTAGTAGTACCAGTATAGGTTCTAAGTATGTAGGCCTTATAGTCGTTACATAATCGAGCAACTAACAAGCAAGAATGAACACACACAATAACACTGTGTCGTCTGTGCACTATAACAATGCATTCGTAATTACTGTCTAAATATGTTCCCTAGGTTCTGTACTGGATTGTTCACTTGAAAACATTGTTGCGTCTTAACAGTTTCTAAGTGTGACAAAGCGTACTAGTAACGTGAAATGAAAAATCTTATGGCAAAGACTAAGTTAAAAAGTAGATTATCTCTCAATAAACGGTTTTACATGTGAAATGTGGTGCAATCCTTTGCTCCTCCTAGTACACAGAGTTTCAGCTACAACGCAATCATCACGTGGTATACGTCGGATTCTGTAAGGTCCATTGTAAACCAGAAAGAATTTGTGACTCAAGTGTTTCTCCTTATGTGACAATGAATGAGCTTTAATGAGAACTTTCTGTCCAATATATAGTTCCTTTGCATTTGCTTTACCGTGCAGTTTTCTCCTTTTGTCTGCAGCAGAATTTATATTTTGGGAAGCCAAATCAGTTATGTCTTTGTGTCGAAGTGTACATGTATTCTGAAAAGGTACAAGCTCTCTGGTGCTGTTTGGTGCTTCTTCATTCTCGAGTACAAGAATAGGTGGTGAAGCAGTGGATTCATGAGGCATTTCACTCAGCACGTTTTGAAATAAGTGTAAATAACTGTCCCAGCACTCATGCTTTCTGTGACAATAAAGTCTGCAAAGCTTAGTGATTTCTTTCATAATCCGTTCAGACGGGTTACAATGTGGTGAGTACAGTGAAATAAAAACAGGATTGATTTTACGATTTCGAAGCATGCGTGACCGAACAGCAGATCTGAATTGCCGTCCGTTATCTGAAATGACTTTACTAACGTGTCCAACTTCACGTAAGAAATTTTTAACAAAAGCGTTGTATACAGACGGTCAGTGGCTTTACGTAACGGTGTGAAAGAAACAAATTTTGAAGTAGGTTCTACAGCGACTAACACGTACGAAAATCCATTCCATGATCTGACAAGGGGCCCCAAGAGATCAATAGTAGCAAATTCTTTTAATTTAGAAGGAATGATGGGAAACAACGGAGCACGATGTGAGATAATAGATGGTTCAGCCTTTTGACAAAGTTTACAAATAGACAAGACTCTTCGAATTCTCTTTTCAATACTTTTAAAATAACAAGTCATCCGAAGAAAATGATAACATTCGTGGACCAAATTGTGCGTAGCTAAAATGAATGTACCAAATGAGCTTATTAACAAAATCATCAGGAATGCAAAGTACCCATAGTTTGTCTCCAACAGTGCAGCGTTTGAAGAGTATGTTGTTTCTACACAGATAATAATGCCGAATCTTCGTGTTTATCCTATCACGCCATTTACTTTTGATGTCTTTCCAAATTGGATCCTTTACTTGTTCACGAGCAATATCCTTAATGGCACGATGACTACCGAACAGTGCATGCTAGATTTGGAACATGATTTCATTCCGATTATCCAAAGTGACTCTGATTTCGACGAGATGAGATGGTCGGTGACCCCATCGAAGCAGGAGAGTCTTCGGTATCCTGGAGGAGCATATAGGGGACGTCAGTCTGCTTCTGGGGAACCGAAAGGCCACTTGTATGGGCCTAGATCGGCCTCCATGTTCTCCGGAAGTCAACTCATGCGACTCCTTTTTGTGGGGCTATATTAAAGACAAGGCGTACGGTAGTAACCCCAAATCCATTTCTGAGCTGAAAACATTCAGGTCATCGACAGCATTGATGTTCCGACATTTCAGCGGGTCATGCAGAATTTCGCTATTCGTCTACGCCACATTATCGCCAGCGAACATGTCATAACCTACATTCGAATATCTGTAGTGACGTTTATGTGTTGTATAAAGTGATTGCGTGCTATAATTTGTAACTAATTTATGTTTTTTTCATGTATTTCAATAATTGTCACCATGTACATTCTCTTTTACGTTGTTTTTCCTCTCTTTTGTTCCACAGAACAGAGCTCATTGTCCTTGTTACAGCTCGTCCTTTATTAATCCCACGAGTGATAACATCATTGCCTCTGCCGTGCTCATTAAATTATAGCCCAGTGTGTTATGCCTTTTTTTGCACACCTAGGATTTCTTCTCTATCTACCTCTAAATTATTTATCATCTTCATCATCTGAAGTACATAATGTTCATCTTCTGCTAGTACAATCTGGCCAGCTCCAAAACACAGGCTAAGCATCTTATAGCCCTTTACTGTCACATCCATAACTTGGCATTTTCTGTGCTAAGTCAGCAGGATTGCACCCACATGTAGCTTAAAGAGGGTCGGTGACAGTTCACATCCCTGCGGCACACCCATATTCACGTCGAATTCTTCTGTCCAACTGTTCCTAATCCCTATTCTCGCTGTGTTATTTTCATATACTATCATAACTGCATTTTGAAGTCTCTGGTCTATCTCTTTCAGCTTTTTCCAGTTTCTTGCTGGGTACATAGGCTTTCTCTAAGTCAATGAATGCAACATTCGTATCCAGCCCACCCTGTGTGCGTTTTTCACATATTAGTTTTACTGTGAAGCTATGGTCCGTTAACGATCTTCTTGCGCAGACTGCTCCCTACTCTTCTTGCTGCTTGTGAGCTGTGTACCTTCGAGAACAATCTGCCAACCAAAGAGATCGCTCTGCCAATCCGCTATAATTATTTGGGTCATTAAGTGACACCTTCTCATGCGCCGGCCTTATGTAACATGTTTTCCATTCTAATGCAACATCTCCTTTTATAACTCATCCAAGTAGCCTGCTTAGTATCTCCAACAACGTCAGTGGACCAAACTTCACTAGCCCTGGATATATTGATCACAATAGTGGTGCCTTCTTCATATTACAGATTTTCATAGCTTGTTCAAGAACTTTTATACCTAAACGCCATAACTCTTTCTGTTGCGTCCTCATCTCACAACTATGTGAAAATTAAAGCTGGTTTTCCTGGGATAATTCCTTAAAATATGTTGTCAACTGCCCATGACTAATATTAATATAATGGAACTTGTCACTAGCTGACACTCGCAATGACTTGGTTGTTCTTCATACCTCAGCACTATGAGCCCCATCAATCATCCTCTCTACATACACCCATTTCCTCCCAAGCCTTTTTTTTTTCTTTTTAACACTTCGTTTTTTACTTCTCGATTTAGTGTCCTATATCTATTCGACCTTGAATGTCATTCATATTCCTGATCGTCAGATAAGCCTCCTTTTTGCGTTTCAATCATCTCCTATATTTCTGCATCCCACCAAACTGGTTTCATCTTCTGCTCAAACACTCCAAGGGCCTCTTTTCTTTTTTGCTGCTTCAATTATGGCCTTCTTTATATGCTTACATTCCTCTTCCGTTGTCCCCTATGTGCTGTTGAAATAAGTAATTAATCTTCCCTTAAACTGTCCAAGTTATACCTTATGATCTCAGGTTGGTCAGTATGCTGCGTCCTCTTTTGTTCGCCACTACTCCACAAAATGTACAGAATGTAAGTTTAGCGTTCCACCAAATGATGATCACTTCCACAATCTGCCCATCTCTCAACTCTGACAACCTGAATTTTTAAATTGGTCGGTTGTCTGAGATTAGATAATCAACAATTGATTTCAACCCTCTTGTATAGTTATACCAAGTACATTTTTGGATATTTTTCTGTAAGCAAAGAATGTATTTCCTAGACGTAGTTCATAGTGCTCGAATAAATCCCATTCACATTCCTTAAGTCCTCCCCATACGTCCTAATAGCCTTACTATTTCTCTCCTTCCCTAATTCCACTAAAATAATGTTCGAACACAAGCAGACACTACATTCATAATCTGTACTTTTCTTTTTTGTTTCGAATAGTAGAGCGACATCAATGTTGCGCTGATTTACATCCAATATAACTTCTTGTTGTTTCTTACACACGCCCTGTACATTCCAGATACCAAAATTCATAGTTCATTTTCGTTTCCGTTGTCGAATTCCATTAAAACCATCCGAAAACCGAAACATGTTACTGGGTATTTTTGCTGGCTGTCTTTTTCTATGGATTGGGAGATGGCCCATCGCACAACCACCAACCTCATAACTGGAGGACCAGTATTTGTAATCAGGTTCTTCATGCCGTAGGAAGACTGGCTTCACTACGTTCAGAGTTCTTCCTACCATTTGAGGAAGCAGATGGGAAAGGTGTAACTTAGGGGCTAAGGGTCTTTGCTGTTCTCAGTTCACCCATCGACTCTTGCGGATTACGAAAGGAGGAGAAAGGAAAGGAAAGGAAAGGAAAGGAAAGGAAAGGAAAGGAAAGGAAAGAAAAGGAAAGGAAAGGAAAGGAAAGGAAAGGAAAGGAAAGGAAAGGAAAGGAAAGGAAAGGAAAGGAAAGGAAAGGAAAGGAAAGGGAATGAATGATCGTCGCACGACACATATCGCCTGGCTCCTCAGCCAGAGCTGTTAGGCAGTGGTGACCCCACCAGCACCTCATCTAAAACAGACGTAGCCTCCAACTTCATCGGAGCATGTAAACCTCCCCGCCTGCATGGACTGCGCTCCGTTAAGGCGGTGTCCACTGGGGACTTGCTGCATACTGCAATCAAACATCGTTGCGCTTTAAAATCTTTATATGGACGAAGATTTGAAGCGGTTATAGCTGCAACCGTTTCATATCTGATATAACTGGTCAAAGTCCACAAATATATCCCTTAAGCCACTGTACCATTCGTCGTGGAGGAGACTTGGAGCTGAGATTAGAGGTTTTATGTCTACTGCTATTCACTTTCTGTGAAAGGTTAGTGGTGCTATTACACTTTCCCTAGGTACACCACAGCTCACTTATCCTTTCGTTGAAAATCTCAGTGCGCTATTACTTGCTGAGTTTTGTTATTCAAAACATTCGTCAATCCAGTTGTGCATGCACGATGATACTGCTTTAAATAATCTTGATTAATCTAATGCAGGAGAGACTGTGACAGAAATGATCCTTTCAACGTATCGTGTACATGTAGCAGAGACTTCAGTAGGAACTTCCATTTGAAAGAGTGTTGGAGATTAAATGCAGCACTGCCCAAGAGTTTATTTCAGACCTATCATTTAGGCCATGGGAAATCAGTGTCTGCCATTTTATTTCTCTATGACATGACTACGAAGTCTTTCCAAATAAGATAACAGACTTTTAAAGATATCAGAAAAAAAACGAATCTCCGAGATAAAAGAAGTAAACGCAGTGAAGCTTCAATGGGTCACTGTGCTATTCCCGACAAGTGGCCAGAGCAAAATCTGCGGAGTTGCAAGTGTAGTGTCTTCAACCGCAATTGTATACACAACCGCGTCCTAGTGGAGAGTTTTACCTTTGTATAAATATTAACTTTATTTCACATTTACATAACATATAGTATAGCACCTATCATCGTCAGCCACACTAATGAGCACCAACTTTTACTGCTACTGCTCATGTTTTTTGTTGTACGACATTTTGCTAAACCGGCATATGCTTGACGCTTCGTGTGTCAAACAGAGGAAGGCTATTGAAAAGCGAAAACACAGTTCGGATTCACTTGCGGTTCTCTCGACACAATCTCCCCTCGACAAACTCTGTCCCCGCGAGAGTGGTTCTGAAAATGTGACGTGTAATTCCACGGACAGAACTCGAAAATAACATTTCCCGAAGGTGCACTTGCAGAGTAGTTTCCGCCACAGCGAACCTCCGCTTTCACATTAATTTCATTACGAAATTTGACGTACTTCACTACGAGAACTGCGTGGAGAGCGCCGCTGTAAATCTGGGGATACATTTCTGCCGCAGGGTATTTTAGAGTCGCGGTGAGGAAATTCTTTTCTCTCTAGGTACAGTAAAAACTCAGCTCTGCTCTCGTGTTACACTACTCTGTAATTCAACTCATATAATACGTCTTTTGAGGGACGAGTGGAATATTCGTTTACAGAAGTACCTTAAAATTTTTCTGCGACAGTATATGACAAAGGCCTCACAATTAATCCCGAAACTGAGGCTTTGCACCAGCGTAGAATCAAATGAGAAACGTTATGACATCGTGAATGAAACCTTCAAACTAGTGATACTTAATTGCATCTGTATTACACGTTCATCAACTTTTATTCCGGCGGAATGTTTCATAAAAGCATATTCAACATATGTGCAAAACGGAATTGCATTGTAGTTGGTCGAGATTGTATACCGTTCAGTGTTGTCCATAAAGTTTGTGTTTAATAAAATCATTGTATTCTGATATGAAGCGTGTGTGAAGCTACTGAGTGGCCATTTACAAATTGATCAGGCCCTAAATGAACTCTAGCAGTCTGTAGGAATATTGCCGTAGATGTGTGGTAAGAAACGGTGACGGTCCCTCTGGTGTCGCCTGTAAGCGAATCCTCATTCGCTGGGTTGTCGTGCCCATTCTCCATCACTCGTATGAGTTTCTTCCAGGCACAAATTATCCTTTTCATATTGGTCATTAATTGATTATCAGCACTTAGTAATATCGCCACCCAATTTAAGGATACCGCACGACTTCTCTCTGCTGTGGCGTGTATGTGACTGCCTCAGGCACCGCAAACAATCATTTGAAGACAGTGCTTGCCTGACTGCTCGTCATAATATGTCTTTTAGATGAAGAAATTTTGTAAAAAAAATTATGGTTTGTACCCTTAGTCTTGAGACACGCAAGGCGTAATGATACATAAAGCAAGAAACACATACACACTGTAATTTACACTAGAAAAAGTTGACATAGGTAAATGAAAAGCTAGCAGATGGAACCACAAACGTGTCGGATAGCACCTATCACATCTCCACTGTTCGTAAATGCAAATGCTATTATCTGTGATGATTTTTTTTCCTCGCATGAAAAATCACGTAAGACAATGTAGTAGTACACTTTAGTTGAATCTACAAGCATTATTAGAGATGTATGAAACTGTTTATATTACCATATGTCGAATCTCTAACCTATTAGACGTCAATGCCAACAACATATAGTGCCATTTCCAAAAAATATATCACACAACATTATCACAAATGTGTATCACGATATTTCTTATACTTCCTGTCCAAACGACTTCGTGAATGCTTTGTGTCTGAAGGCTAACTGCATGAGAGGTGTGATATAAATTAAGTGCCTTATAACTTCCTTTCTTATTAGGTTACCAACATTTAAATCACCTCCTTTTAAACTTCGGTGATTGCAATTTAAAGAGTTGACAGTATTTTTGACTTTTACATTCAGGAAGAATATACTAGTGAAATTTATCTTTTCCGGATTTGCATATTTATGGTCTAAGAATATGTGGAAGCAAAAGAGAAATAGCTATTTGCCCTCCAAATTTCAATTTATTTAAAATTTATGCTTATTCATACCTCTCTCATTCCCAGTAGTTTCTCTCCCACACTAGACTGTAGGCTTCCTTTCATACGAATATCGCACCACATCTGTTTCTTAAATATTAACAAATACACAATTTTGTCCTAAAATTCATATGCAAAATCTTTCAATTTCTTACAGTTACATTGCAGTGAACAAATAGTCACCAATTTAAAATTGATCAAATAGTAACAAGCTCAACAAAAGTTACCAGTTTATTTTGCAGTCAACCTTTTCTGATCTCCCCCTTCCTTGTGTTACCTTGTCACTATTATACTTCAGTCCTCTACCGCCTGTCGATTTTCACCAATCTATGAGCGTTATACATATTGTTTCATCTGTGGCTACTAAGACACCCACACTACTTCCAAGATGCTACTCCAGGTGGGTGTAAAATGAATGTGCTCAACGGAAAACACTGAATGCGAAAATCAAGATTTGGCACTGTCTGACTACCCCCTGAAGCACATCTTAGGATCTCTTGATTGTGATATTATTTCCTCCGTCTTGCTCTTTAACACATAAATTACATAAATGAATGATTAAGGGAACTAGTAACTACAAAATGATAAATTTTGATTGTGCCTATACATTTATTGTAGATTAAAGCCACTTCTATATATTACAATTGTTTATATTTCCTAACTAATATTACTGCCCAGTTGACCAAATCTGCCTCTTTTTATGGCTACGCGATCTAATATAAATAATGCGAGATGACTGACATCATCTACGTACAAAACACAGGAAGACAAAACTTTCAAAGGTGATGTACAGAGGTGTGCAACCTCAGTGGAAATAAGACTTACGTGACGACAGCTGTTTAGCCTTACAGCCCTAAGAAGCCGAAGCAATTACCAATATCACCCCATGTACCGCGACCGGTGCGTAGGAGTGATGGTTCTCGTACACATCTGCGATGATGGAGGAACTCCAGCCAGAAAATAAACTCTCTAAATCACTAGGACGGTAGAAGGCTATCCTCTTACTAGTATAATCTAATACTGTCTTCTCCTCTCCGTGTTCTACCGACAAGAAACGTGAACTCCCAGCCTCAAGGACGAAATTAAGATAACGTCTCTATGTGAGTATAGACAGAAGAAGTGCTCTCACTTACTGAACGCTGTGTACTCAACGACGACTCCCTACCCGGTGGTGAAGTCCAGAATTGCATAACTTCGCAACAGTATAGTGCCTAACTGTTCTAACTATAAAATCTTGTAAGAGCAAAGACAGCAAATCCATCTGTACCAACAAACGCTGGTACTGAGCGACTGTAAAACACGGGCGCTCAAAACGGAAGATCTCTTTCTCTCCACCGTTGGCTTCCCAGCAAAGCTCGGCTCCCCTCCCTCTTAACAGCAAAAGGTGAACCATATTCTTGAAACCACAGAATATTCTCCCACTCTACAGATTCTTCTAAACGTCGAACAACCGTATTTTAGACTTTTGTCGTCCAGAGCGAGAAGTTTGCGAGGAAATACCTACAGCTGTTAATTAGGAATTCATACAATGGTACGCTTCTCAGAGTAAAAATGCTGGAAATAACCCAGCCTGCGGGATTTCCGAAGTAATGCTTCCTCGTTCCTCTCTGTGGTATCCAGGATTTTCAGAGTTTCCGAAGTATTATCCGGTTATCCTTCCGGCCCAGCTACAAACCGGCCAGCCAACGCTGTATTGTGTCAGCGCTCAGGTGGCCCCATCGTCCATCTTGGGATACTTCCTGTGGTAAGCAGACCGACACACCTGTACAGGCTTTTTCCACCCAGGGCCAGAGTTACACCTGCCGTATCATTTCCACTGGCGTTCCAACCTCTGCAAGTATAGGCAATCATTCGTTACGCCGTTTTGATACTAAAGACAATTCATCACCTTTCATGCAGTTAACAACTATTTACAAGGTGTACATGTCAATATATATATATATATATATATATATATATATATATATATATATATATATATTCACGAAGTACAACCTATCAGATGATACCTAATTCTGGTTTTAAATCACGCGCAAAATATGTATATGAGTGCTTGTAAAGTGTGGAATTACAGCCACCTTACAGACTCTCTCTGGTGAATTCCCTCTCGAAGTGGAGCTTGCCTGTTCCATTACTGGTCATTGCATGGCTACCAATCACGTTCAATGTATGGACCAAACTTTATCCATTCATCTCTAATAGTTAATTTCAAACTGTGAAGCTACATTTTTAGGCTACACAATCGGTTTTATCCTTTAAACATCTCTGCATGTCTCAGTCTGTGTTTTTTGCCTCATCTAAATCCTACGAAAATAAACTACTAGTAAAATATCAGGACTTTACAGCCTTCACTCTAAACCATTCTCTACTTCATTGACTTTACATGCATATCTAATAACCCCAAAAATACTTGTGTAGTAATCATTGCATCTCTCACATCTTCTCACTTACTCAACTCATTGGAATCAATGGAAATGGAGCCAAAGACACATAATCAGATCTACTAATTTTGTGTCTATATTAAACATTTTAAGCAACGTAATCCTATCTCAAATCATCCCTTTAGTAGGTTTCCAGTTACATTCCTATTGAATTTCCTGGTTCCCACCTTACTTGCCATCTTTTCCATGTCTCAGTGTATTTACTAAATTTACTCTCCTTATTGTGTTTCTCCTTTCTGTGCGTGGCTTTATCCCCACCACATTCTTCAGTGAGTAGTCCATTTTAGATTTTGAGTATACCAGCTCATATGCATTATGGTTGGGACATCTGCCTTTAAAAGGCCCCTTCTAAATATCAAGAGAATTGGAAATCTCTCAATCTGTCTCTTCTATTTTCATGAGTCTAAATCAAAACTATATCATCTATATTTGTTTATGTGTTCTACATTTTTTCATCATACCTCTTTATCTTAGCTGAAACCTTCCTTCTGCAAACCATCTTTGGTTATTCCAATTTATCTTCGAACATTTTGTTCAGCTTCAGAGGATAAGATTTAAGTTCTTCCAACATATATAATTTGTGGCCTAACATAATCTGAAATGCTTTAAAAGTATTAGATAAGTACTTCTTATAAGACCTCTACAATGCTCACCAAGAGACAATGTTTCCGATAACAATAGGATCTACATTAATATCGTTATTATTTCATACATATACGTTCAGTAGGACGAGTGACAGGATGATAAAATATTATATCTGTCAGGTTTAACCCATGACTGGTTCCGCTCGCTCTCCAATCTGTAATACAGATTGAGGACTATTATATGATAACATGCTCTTTAATTTATGAAACCATTTTTATGGGGATGAAACAGCGATCTCAATGGAATATTATAAATTAAAATCGCAATGGAACATTTATTGTAACTGGCAACCAGTGTCAGTCAAACAGCGACTATCTCCGAATTGTATTTATTGAAATATAGTACAGATTTAAACGGGAATATAATACTTACAGTTAACGTCAAACATTTTAAATATGACCAAAACTGGAATAACTGCAGCTTAGGATGGAGGGCTACTGGATTCTCCACCCACAGCTTATCACATTATGTTCGTTACAGCCAATACACGAAAAGCATTATTACAAATAATGTACAGATAAAACAGTTATAGACATGTTAATACCAATGTTACGTAACGTTACACTTATATACTTGCTGTATAAAGCATTTTTTGTTTTTCAAAATACACTTAAATAGATACAGGAGAATATAATGTACAGGACAATAGGCAATTGAAATCGGCTGTCAGAACGCACATTGCCGTCTATGGGCATTTCAAGAAAAAACGTCGAGTGTTATCGTAGCAAGGATAGAGCAGTGTGGCACTGTTGGTTTCCTAGGAAATGGCGTGAAATTATCGACATGCATCATCCAGGACTGGTGGAGAATGACCTCAAAGACGAGACTGTAATTGGCTAACCCCCACTCCCACCCCCCGCAATATGCCAGCATGCCATCAAGAAAAGTACGTGAGGTGCATAAAAACTACTGAAGAACATTACGAATTAACCTTCATGATGATTAGAAGCACAACATTTCTTATTAATAACAAAACTGGTAGCCATTTTTAATGAATGTTGTATTTCAGTCAAGACTATTTCAATTGTAATTTATTATTTGCTTTTGGTGTTCGATGCTTCACAAAATAATTCGAGACAATCTCAGTCACCACAAATATGAAGCTAAAATTTGCTTTACAATTGAGTGAAGATCCTTACGGGTCTACCAATAGTAATTGCACAGCTTCAGTAGTGTAGCAGCACAGGTCGCGCTGGGACCTCATGCTGAACCCAGGCACTTATTTACCCAGAATTTATGACTTTCCATTGGCTCTGCAACTACCACCCGGCAAGTTGTGAATGTTACCTCAGCCACAAGAAGACCTGCCTTTTCGTGTATAAAATGCTGGCTATCCAGCCAATGTGCACATGTCGCGATAGCTGGGTTTCGAACAGGCCTCTGCTGTGCGAGGCAGAAAAAACAAAAAAAAGGTATCCATGTATGTTATAAGACAGCCCGAGAGACCAAAAGAGAGAACAAAGACCCTTGTTAAAAGTATCAAGGGCCTTATTAAGTAAACAAAACAATGTCTCCAGTTAATGGCAAACTGCTTGTCCTGACTCTCGCCGTGTATGTATCTGTTACTTGATTCTGTCTATTTATGGGCGCCAATAAAGCATTACCTCAGTTTCAGGCAGCTGCTTCGCAATAGGAGAAGGAAATTGTAATGAAGAATGGTTGGACAAAAGTTACAAGATACATCTGCAATTACTACGACGTAGCCCTTTGTCCTATGGTCGCCTTGTGAGCTAATATGGACTACTTTTTCCATTCAGGCAATTTCCTTGTGAATTTCATCTGTGTTCTCTTTCTTGTTAGTTATTATCAATATGTATACTGGAAACATAGTTAATTTAGCCTGACTGCTAGACGAACTTCAATGTCATGTAATGCATTATGATTTGAGCGTTGGGTTTGGATGGAGTGGGATACCGTCTGGTGACTGTCTAGGTACAGGCTCTATTTAACAACGAATTTACTAAGTATAAAATCTTCCTTACAACAGAACAGTAACGATTTAAGAGACCTTAATTTAGAACTTAATATACTTCTAGAAATCAGAGTTCAGACCGGAAAATGAGAGTTACAGTGCCTGCGGCACAGTAATACAGAATTCAACGAAAAACAATAAAACTGAGCAACAAAACAAATGTAAATGTCGTGTTAGTTGGGCCTCCTGTCGGGTAGATCGTTCGCCGCGCGCAGGTCTTTCGATCTGATGCCACTGCGGTCACTTGCGCGTCAATGGGGATGAAATGATGATGAGTAGGCCAACACAACACCCAGTCTCTGAGAGGAGAAAATCTCTGACCCAGAAGGGAATCAAACCCGGGCCCTTAGAATTGACATTTTTTCACGCTGACCACTCAGCTACCGGGGGAACTGAGAAACTACAATAATAATAACAACACATGGTACTTGGCCATAGACATGAAAAGACGAAAAGACAGTAAACAGTTAACGACAGAACAGTTACACAATTCTCAGGATTAAGATAACCCATATATCCCACAATTATACATCGGTCAAATGCTACTGCCATCATAACTAGTCCCAATGACAACCTACTATCAGCTACCTACCGGATTACCCACACACATAGCTTAACACCGTTTCCTGTGCTATAAACGTACACAGCGGTGAAAGTCATGCGCTATCGTTTAACAGACCTCCTTTTGCCCAGCGTACTGCAGCAACTCTACGTAGCATGGACTAATCAAATCGCTGGAAGTCGCCTGCAGATATACTGAACCATTCTGCATCTATAGTCATTCATATTTACGAAGGTGTTGGCTGTGCAGAATTTTGTGCACGAGCTGACCTCTCGATCACGCCCCATACATGTTCAGTGGGTGGCCAGATCATTCGCTCGAAGTGTCCATGCCGTTTTCAAACCAGTCGCGAGCGATTGCGGCCCGTTGACATAGCGCATTCTCATCTATAAAAATACCGAGTGATTAAAAAGTCAGTATAAATTTGAAAGCTTAATAAACCACGGAATAAAGTAGAAACAGAGGTAAAAATTGACACACATGCTTGGAATGACATGGGGTTGTATTAGAACCAAAAGGAAAGTCCGACAGATGGTGCTTGACAGCACAACGCCAGTAACTGCGCATGACAATCGTTTATAAAAAGAGCTGTAGTGCGAGAGAGAGAATCAGATGCACCAGCAATCGCAGCATCTTGACGTTACATGAAAAGGCGCTTTTAGTGAATCTGTACTATCAGAATGGGGAATGTGCTAGTTCAGAGTTACGGTCCTGTCGCCATAGGAAGGGGATTCGCACGGGTAAAGATCCGTTAACAAGTGCAGCTGTGGCGAGAATGACTTCGAAGTTCGAAGCCCCGGGTTGTTTAGACGATAGACACCGCAGCAGCCGACCGAGAAAAAGGTGTAACGCTGCTGAGAAAGTTCAGGAAGAAATTCACGGGGAAGTCAGCGCTCGTGCAGTCGCACGTCGCACCAGCTTTCCATACACTGAGGCGTACCCTTCGATGCTATCCGTGCAAAATCCATCGGCATCATGAACTGTTACCTGGCGATTTAGTGAAGCGGAGGGCATTTGCGGTGTGGGCGTTTCAAAAGATGGCGGAAGATGACGATTGATTGAGTAACGTGTTGTGGACCGACGAAGCTCATTTCACGCTCCGAGGGTCTGTTACTGCTCACAACTGCAGAATTTGGGCTACCGAAAATCCTATAACTGTCGTGGTAACACCATTGCATGATGAGAAAGTCACGGTATGGATTCGATTTACTACATCTACTGTTATCGGGCCTTTTTTCTTCGAGGAAATGAGTGATTCTGGTTTTGTAACTGCTACCGTGACTTGTGAGAGGTACTCCGATATGTTACAGAATCGCATCATCCCAAGTCTGGCTGATAAATACCTGCTGGAACGTACGATGTTTATGCAGGATGGCGCTCCACCCCATATTGCTACTAGCGTGAAAGATCTCTAGCGCGCGTCGTTTGGTGATGATCGTGTGCTCAGCCGCCACTTTCGTCAAGCTTGGCCTCCCAGGTCCCCAGACCTCAGTCCGTGCGATTATTGGCTTTGGGGTTACCTGAAGTCGCAATTGTATCGTGACCGACCGACATCCCTAGGGATGCTGAAAGATAATATCCGACACCAATGCCTCACCATAACTCCGGACATGCTTTGCAGTGCTGTTCACGACGTTATTCCTCGACTACAGCTATTGTTGAGGAATGATGGTGGACATATTGATCATTTCCTGTAAAGAACATCATCTTTGCTTTGTCTTACTTTGTTATGCTAATTATTGCTATTCTGATCAGATGAAGCGCCATCTGTTGGACATTTGTTGAACGTTTGTATTTTTTTGGTTCTAATAAAACCCCATGCCATTCCAAGCATGTGTGTCAATTTGCTCCTCTCTATCTACATTATTCCGTGAATTATTTAGTTTTCAATGTTTACTGACTTTTTGATCACCCGGTATATCGTTGTTTGGGAGCACGAAGTCCATGAATGGCTGCAAACTTTCTCCAAGTAGTCGCAAATAACAATTTCCAATCAATGATCTCACCAATTCGACCATAGGGCGCAGTCCATTTCATGTACACACAGTCCACATCATCATGGAGCCACCACCACCTTCCACAGTGTCTTGCTAACAACTTGGGCCCATGGCTTCGTGGGCTCAGTGCCACACTCGACTCTAACATTAGTCGTCTGGGGTCGAGTCCAACAGAGGCGCTGCAGGTGACGTCGTATTGTTATCAAAGGCACTCATGTCAATTATCTGCTGCCATAGCTTATTAACGCCTCACGCTGATTTCTGTCACGTCCTGCACTGACTGGCGGTCAGAGGAGCGCTGTCACCCCATAACCACCGATCTCGCTCTCTATCCCAGCACCCTCGTGAGTCTTTTTTGACTGACGCGGTGGAGCAGAAATATAGACACGCCGCGAATTTCACATTCACCCGACGTGTTGATTGTTCCGTGAATTGTTTGGTTTATGTATGAGTAGTTTTACATGCAGTATGAACTTGTCACTGAGAGTGAGTTCGTACCTCTATGTGAGATCATCCTGGGTAGTTTGCTCCCAATCTGTGTTGTTTGCTGAGTCAATTTGCTCTTAAACGATTATGTGGGCCCCGAGAAAACTCGTGCGGTTGTGAGTAGACGAGATTCTTCTGAGAACACCAGGCAATAAGTACCACGCAGTGCTCTCCAGTTCGGAGCTGCTGCTACCAGCGTAGAAATGAGTTCTTTCAAAAAATGGCGTTGCACTGGCTCTTTTCAGTAGCTGATCCCATAGTCGCCACCCGTATCTGCTAGCGCAAAAGGACGGCAGCACACACTATTTAGAGCTGCAAGGGCCAGGGTCGCTAATCAGCAGCATTGCTTGCGATATTTCCGGGTCCACTTTCCGATTAACTGCAACCTTCTCAGGAACCACAACACTGAACACTTCCCACTCGCTACTTTATTCACCGGATCTTCCCTTCGAAATTCTGCCTGTAGAAATCATAACCTATCTGAAGTCACCTTGAACCCGAAACTTGCAGCTCCCCTGGACCAGATGATGGCCGCCTATAAGGGCGGTGTATCATTGAACCTCTGCTTCGACTCGTGAAGAAATAGGTACTAAACATCAATACTGGCTTATAGCAGTAGGAACTAACTCGTCTGTCGCATTCACCATCTTGGTGATAGTTGTCGCTATGTATTGCTCGAGTGAAGAGTTGCCCAGATCCCGGCCTTACCATTATTTGAGGCACGGGTCCACACCAACAGTTTCGGTGCGAGTAAGGAAATGACCAGCCCTTGAAGAAATGAACTCAGATAGTGCAGAATTTAAAAATGAAAGAATGGCGGAGAGCAATGAAAGTGCAATAGTGTATATATAAAGAGGGGGACAAAGATTAAATTGTAAAGCTATCACCATCTATGTTTCACCCTGATTTTGTTAAACAGTAATCTGGTGGGTGCGTTCCGAGTTTAGACCCAAAAATGTTTTTTAGATTGTTCTAGTGCATACTTTTCCAGAGCTGCGGTGAAATTGCAGTCAAATATCGACATGATACGTGACATGAAATTGCCTGTAAACATTGAATCGGATAACCACACTTTTTTTCACACACTTTTTGTGTGGCATGTTTAACGTAGAACAGCGATCCTGCCCAGCTATCCTGCCCAGTTGGATAACACACCGGAAAATATCTTTGTGGCGTTTAAAGTGTTGTAATGACGTATTTGGACTTTCAACTAAACTGTTACCGATATTCTCTGAAATCGTTAGCTAAAAAATTTCCTCTCCGTGCTACCGCTTTCGTAAATAGCTCTCCTACTATCTCAATAGTACAACTAACGAGTTCAGATGTGTTTGCACTCTCATATTTGCGCGTTTTCAGTGGACTGTTATTTTTCTACATTGCGGTAGTGTCACACAGTAGACAATTATGTTGTAAGAACACTGTAAGGTGTCCGGCAAATCCCACACTTTCCCTGAAAACCCTGACATGATAAGCAAATCCAGTAGTATGTCACATAGCTCCGAATAAATCGTGTCATTAAATTAACCAAAGTAATACGAGTAACGAGTGAGCAAATGGAATACCACAGACTAACACAAGAATGCCTAAATGCATGTCGTACCTTCCCACCCTGAGACCGACGCAGTTCCGAGGGGAGAAACGAGAACAGAAGCCGAGAGCAGAACCGTGTTAATCTAGAAGGCCCTACAATAAGGGACGGACTGGACACCCACGTCGCCAGCCTACCTCTAAGACTACCACCCGCACGTTTTAGTGTGAGACTCTTTCGCGTCTCTGTTACGTCAGGGACCACCCTCCAGCCCATGTTAAAAGCTAGAGCCCTCCAGAAAAACAGTATAGATCTTACGATAACACAAAATGGGCCACTACCACCCGCAAGCTTTAGCTTGAGAGTTTTTCGCGTGTCTGTTACATTAGGACCACCCCCCAGCACATGTTAAAAGACTGAGCTCTCCAGAAGAACAGTATAGATCTTACGATAACGCTAAAAGGACCACACCAGCTGCAGGTTTTAGCGTGAGACTTTTTCGCGTCTCTGTTACGTTGCAAACTTTAAAAACATTGCCCCACCACGAAAAGTATAACGTTTCTCATTGGATAGAGAGAATTTTTGTAAGCGGAGCTTAAGGTTAACATTGAGACCCTGACTGGTCACATGAAAACTCAGCCAGATAGTTTTTTTTAAACCAACTTCTGTAAATTGTAGTAAGGAGAAGTTAGGAGAGAGTTGCTTCCGAGATGGCGAGGTGAGCGGAGCTGTGCTGCCCGGCGCTGCCCTGACGCTGCCTAAACACCGACAAGGTAATGAACGCACGCGATGCCGCATTTTTGAGCGCATAAGGCTTCACTCAGAACTGCAGAAGTCTCATCTATTACACCCCGTTTTTGCGTAATACTATTGTCGATTGTAAATTAAAGCTCATGGTGTTCACATTTGCCACTTGAAGTAAAAATCTGAAACGCGAAGATTTCTCTGTTATATAATTATTGAGAAGCCACATCAGCCACTGTAATTTACGATAAATAAGATAAGTAATTAAAGACAATTGAGGGTCGCTGTAGACCATTTTGATAGTTTTCTCTTTTGTGAAACTTAATTTAAAACTAGATTATAGATGTGATATGGCATAGGTCATCCTTCGATCCATTGTAGAACTTGGAAACCCACTCAGGGAATATTCGTTCACATTTTTCTTGAACGCAGTTGGTTTTTACCATCCTGTATTAAAACATTTCCTTTTATCAATAGTGCAATTTATAAACAATGTTTTGTCAGTAGAATAAAATTTCCAGTGGTAAACTTAAATGCTTTTTCGGCGTTATTTTACCAGCTAACTAAAAATAGGAAAGCCTTGAACCCCTTCCACTAAATTTAGTTAGTATTAAGATTCTTTTACAGGGAGTGCAGTGGAGCTGACTCTGAGATCATTTAGTATTTGGTTATATCATCGGTAGTCTCACTGAACTCTTCTGAACATCACCATCAGGACAGCTGAGTTGAAGTACGCAGCGTGAATAAGTCTTCGGTCGGATGCTGCCCCTGCAAGCGTCCAGTTTACTTACGTCAGTTACAACGAATTCACTGGAGCGAGGGGCCAAATACCAAGTCGCGTATAAAATACACAGAAATCTGTGCTAAATGAGATGTCGTGTCGTCTTAGGTCTGAATATTATTATCTAGGGTGAAGCGACAACACATCTAATCGTCAAAAATAGGATGAATAATATCTACCATACGTTCATGTGCGCATCGTACTCCAAAATATTGTCAGTTAAGAAACGTTGTTATTCACCAAATTTCAATATCACGGTGACCGAGACAGTTGAGGAAGTGCAACGGCAGGCGCTGTTGTACAACATTTGAGTGACGTAGACTGATGTGGTGGAAAACAGAATTAGTATGATACGTGGCGAGTTTCTTGACCATTGTAACTGTATTTGTAACTGTGACTGCGACTGATCAACCCATCATGTGTACAATCAAAAGTTTGCCTGCTTTAGCAACGGTCTTGCTGATATGTTCTTCATTTTGGTTGATCTTCGAATCTCACTGCTGCGTCTGACAAAGATGATAAAAGCATTATTTGGAGAACTCCAAAGTCCGATTCGTTTTTGCTGACCGCTAAGACCGTAGTTTCCAAAGAATCTGCTGACAATATTCCGTTTGAGAACCAATATGTTGAAAACCACATTGCGTTTCTTAATCCGTTCCAGACAACTGTCAATGGTAATAATAAGTGGTTAAATATCAGTTAGTTTTTAGTATAATCGATGGGAAAGTGAAAACTCGTGTGACGGACACTTTATCGGATCAACATGGTGACATTTGTAAAGGGACATGAAAAAATTTAAAAATGTTGATTCCTTTGTGGATAAATACAGGGATTCCGTAAACCTTACTCTCGCAGTAGCCTATCTTTACACTACGCCGCGATAAGGTTTATGGAGTGGTTTATACATTTCGCAAACAAGGACAAACATGCGGTGGGTAGTGCAGAAAAAGTGGGCCGCAGCTCGTGAAGTGAAACTTAAAAGCTATTCCAAATGGCAGTTCGCTTTGCTAATTGGTGTTCCAAAACGAATATGGGGCACGACAAATGAAGGTAATGTCGTAATGTAGTTTTTGACGATGTCCCTAACCACCCAAATTTTGGCGACTGATAAGAAATAAACGGCGAAGAGCAAAATAACTCTACAGATATGATCAAGCAGGTATGCTACTGATGTGAAAAGACGTAACACATGCTGCTTGCATGAGGCCAAACGGTATGAACATTTACACACATAGTAACCATTGCCAACACCAGACCACACAGTTTTGATGCACGGCATTACAAATTCCGCTCTATTCCTTGTTGGTGAGATGTCTGAAGAGGCAAGAAATGGTTCAAATGGCTCTTAGCACTATGGGACTTAACATCTGAGGTCATCAGTCCCCTAGAAGGTAGAACTACTTAAAACTAACTAAGCTAAGGACATCACACACATGCCCGAGGCAGCATTGAAACCTGCGACCGTAGCGATCGCGCAGTTCCAGACTGAAGCGTCTAGAACGTCTCGGCCCCAACGGCTGGCTCTGAAAAGGCACATGAAGCTCGGGATTAAGGTATGCAGTGTTAACAAGAGAGCTGCCTACCGAAAAATTCCCGTGAGGGAGTGACGTATGAAATATTCCATACACTGATCTCGAAGTTCAAGAAAATGACCAGTTAAAAAGATAAGCAGATGCTAGCTGAAGTAAAAGATCTATTTTTTCAACCATCTCCCGGTGAACAAAACGAAAGTGACTATTCTGATACTGAATATAAAAAAATCCAATATGGCAATTACGAGATCTAATTCATTATCAGCGACAGCAAAATTACTTTTCTAATTTCTACCATTGCCGTGCAGCTGCTAATAACCATAACGTATTTTAGCACCGGGACTCGAACTCACAATCTCTGTGGGACGTTCCAGCAGGTAGTTATACACTGATTAATTTCAGTGTATAGTACAGTCCTGTAGTTCAAAGAATTTATCAGGCAGCGAATGTCCCAAGAAGCGTTCTGCAATCTAAATGCAACCGTATAGTACAGTCCTGTAGTTCAAAGAATTTATCAGGCAGCGAATGTCCCAAGAAGCGTTCCGCAATGTAAATGCAACTGCCATGTGAAAAACGATTTACACGGTATGACGCAAATTGAATTACCTTTCTAAATTAGAGAGAAGGCCGATTTCCGAAGAGAGGACCCTGCAGGCAATTCGCAGTCATGTAGGAGGTCCAGCGACATCTCGCAGGTCGCGGGCTGACCGTGTGACGGCGTGTGTGTGTGTGTGTGTGGTCATATTTCACGAGCCATTTCTCTTGGTAAGTGGGCTTGCTAGAGGGCGGCCGCCGAGAGGTGGTGGTGGGGGGTGACGGAGGTGCTTCGGCCGCACAATTTGGTCCCGCTCCAAATGACGCCATTCTGGCCGCCGTTGAATATACGGTCCCACCAATAATATCTGCGGATCTGGTGGACTCATTAAAGATATGGCGTCGTCCGTCAGGACAACTCGCTTTTACTGCAGAGGCGCTGACGGAAAGCAAAGAGTGCTGAACTCTGGTGTCCACTGGCAGCTGAAAATCACCATCGAATCTCCTCCTCCTTCACGAGGACCCGGACTGCTCATCTGAAGGCAGCAAGAAGTTTGCTCTGTTACGCCTGTCGCGACAGAACTAACAACTCTACAGTGTCGCCGTCAGCGAGAATTGTATCCAGTGTGCCCTAGCTAACAGTGCCATCAACAAGACGTAAGTTACATGGCCAATTCGATTAGTAAACGTTTTCTTATACACATCTGCTTGCTTCTGGTATACCGGCAGAGGAGTCGAAACGTCAAGATTTTTCTAATTATGAACAAGAAAACGATGCGGCCTATCAGCTCATCAGATCTTACTGTCAACCATTTACGAAAGTTCACCATGCTGGAGTAATTGCAAGGCAGCCACTTGTGTTAATCAGTACAAAGGAAAAACAGCCGAAGTTGCAGATTTCCCTTTGATTTACTTGTTAACTAGTTTTGAATCGGGAACCATTCCCTAATGATCTGGATAGTCAAAATAGTACTTCCCAAAAAATAAGAACCATGTCAAGATAACAAACACATACGTAAAATATGAGAAAGTGCATAACACATCTATATGCTCTGTAGCTGTTCATTTGCACTTTTTCATATTTTACATATTTGTTTTCTTTTTTTACATTAACGTGGTCCTTATTTCGTGTTAAGTACCATTTTGGCTACCCGAATGATCTGAAAATTGATCCCCATCCTAAACTAGTCATCAAGTGAAATTTGCAACTTTGGCTGTTTCCTATTGCATTTTTCAACCATTTGTTGTCCCACCACGTTAAATATTGTGCTTATAGTAGCAGTGATTAGGTAAGAGAACATGTATCTATTAAATGGAATGAGTCTGTCTCAACCTCACAGCTATACTAGTGATTACCTTTTCTCGCTCTTAAGTAATTTCAAGGTGAAGAAGGTGAAGCAAAGTGTAGGTCGTTCCCACGCTGGGTACTAATAGCATACGTATAAATATACCTGTATGCATGCTTGCCATGCAGTATTAAGCTCTGGAAAGATACGAATTTTGTAATAAACGTTTTAAAGTGAATATAACTCTCGAAATAGATAAGCAAAATGGTTGTGCGATCAAAAACAGGGATTGCACTGTAATAAATTTCATTTGTTTCACAGATGCCTAGTGGCATGTCATAATACAGAAACAATTGTTTAGCTAAGTGATCGGAAACAACGAACCTACTACTTAAGAAGTTTCACCGTTTTTATAGTAGACTGCATTTCGCACATCAGAAATAAGAAGTTAAAACATTTATAAATATTTTAAAAAAGTTACCCTCGGTAATGAGATCTACATTTCTTCAGTTATACGAAAAGATTAACGTCCTTTTCTTAAACGAAATGTTCCGTACGTATATGTACTACTTGTCCTTCTATTTTATGAAATTACTTTAACCAGTAGTGTTGATGACAGGTTTCGGTATGTATTACAGACGTATGATCAGTTTAAAATAGAATAAAATAGTGTTGCGTCAACAGTTCATAGTATCTATCTTACCCCTAGTGAGATATGCTTCTACATCCTTACATTTGTCCTCAAGCCATCCCTGCTTAGCCGTTTTGCACTTCCTGTCGATATCATTTTTGAGACGATGTGTTCCTTTTTGCCTGCGTCATTTACTGCACTTTTGTATTTCCTCATTTCATCAATTTAATTATCTCTTCTGTTACTCAAGGATTTCTATTGGCCCTCGTCTTTTTACATACTTGATCCTCTGCTACCTTCACAATTTCATCTCTGAACGCTGCCACTTCTTCTTCTACTGTATTTCTTTCCCCCATTCTTGTCAATCGTTTCCTTATGCTCTCCTTCACGCTCTCTACAACCTCTGGTTCTTTCTGTTTGTCCAGGTCCTATTTCCTCAAATTCCCACCTTTTTTGCAGTTTCTTCAGTTTTAACCTACAGTTCACAACCGATAGATTGTGCTCAGACTCCACATCTGCCCTGGAAATGTCTTACAATTTAAAACCTGGTTCCTGAATCTCTGTCGTACCATTATATAATCTATCTGAGACCTTCCAGTATCTGCAGCCTTCTTCCATGTATGCAGCCTTCTTTTATGATTCTTGAACCAAGTATTAGCTATGAGTAAGTTATGCTCTGTGAAAAATTCTAACAGGTGGCTTCCTCTTTCATTCCTTACTCCCATTCCATATTCACCTACTACGTTTCCTTATCTTCCTTTTCCTACTATCGAGTTCCAGTCTCACTTCACTATCTGAATAATTTCTTTTATTTCATCATACATTTCATCAATTTATTCACCACCTGCAGAGCTAGTTGGCATAGAATCTTGTACTACTGTCTTAGGCGTGGGCTTCTTATCTATCTTGGCCACAATAAGCTTTCACCATGCTGTTTGTAGTAGCTTACCCGCATTCCTATTTTCCTATTCATTATTAGACCTACTCCTGCATTACCCCTATTTGATTTTGTGTTTATAACCCTGATGGTCAAAGTAGAGAGGATATAAAATGTAGACTGGCAATGCCAAGGAAAGCGTTTATGAAGAAGAGAAATTTGTTAACATCGAATGTAGATTTAAGTGTCAGGAAGCCGTTTCTGAAAGTATTTGTATGAAGTGTAGCCATGTATGGAGGTGAAACGTGGACGATAAATAGTTTGGACAAGAAGACAATAGAAGCTTTCGAAATGTGGTGCTACAGAAGAATGTTGAAGATTAGGTGGGTAGATCACATAACTAATGAGGAGGTATTGAATAGGACTGGGGAGAAGAGAAGTTTGTGGCACAACTTGACTAGAAGAAAGGATTGGTTGGTAGGACATGTTCTGAGGCATCAAGAGATCACAAATTTAGCATTGGAGGGCAGCGTGGAGGGTAAAAATCGTAGAGGGAGACCAATAGTTGTTGGATACACTAAGCAGATTCAGAAGGATGTAGGCTGCAGTAGGTACTGGGAGATAAAGGAGCCTGCACAGGATAGAGTAGCATGGAGAGCTGCATCAAACCAGTCTCAGGACTGAAGACCACAACAACAACAAACACTGTAGTCACCTGACCAGAAGTCTCGTTCCTCCTGCCACCGAACTTCACTAATTCCCACTATATCTAACTTTAACCTACCCATTCCCCTTTTTAAATTTTCTAACCTACCTGCCAGATTAAGGGATCTGACATTCCACGCTCCGATCCGTAGAACGCCAGTTTTCTTTCTCCAGATAACGACATCCTCTCGAGTAATCCCCGGCCGGAGATCCGAATGGGGGATTATTTTACCTCCGGAATGTTTTACCCAAGAGGACGCCATCATTATTTAACCATACAGTAAAGCTGCATGCTCTCGGGAAAAATTACGGCCGTAGTTTCCCCTTGCTTTCAACCGTTCGCAGTACCAGCACACTAAGGCCGTTTTGGTTAGTGTTACAAAGCCAGATCAGTCAATCACCCAGACTGTTGCCCCTGCAACTACTGAAAAGGCTGCTACCCCTCTTCAGGAACCACACATTTGTCTGTCCTCTCAACAGATACCCCTCCGTTGTGGTTGCACCTACGGTACGGCTATCTGTATCACTGAGGCACGCAAGCCTCCCCACCAATGGCAAGGTCCATGGTTCATGGGGTCCATGTTTCGGTACATAAGATAACTTTTATTGAAACATTTGTACAATGGTTTCCCTACTGGATTTTTCTGGCTGGGAGAGCGGTAGCTGTGTTGTTTACGAAGCCTTCTGCTGCGTGAGTGGCGGCGTCTGATTACGCCTGGCGGTGTGTATATCGTGTTGCTGTTTCGCCCAATTGACTGGAGACGCACATCGTGAGGTGGCCTGTTTAATTATTGAAAATGGTGATACCTTGGATGTGGCGTCCCAGTGTTTCTCTTCTCTATGCGGCTGCGTGTATCAGTGTTGTGCGTTGGCCAGCAAAGTGGCACAGCGGGGGAAGGCCAGGATCCTGGACTCGAACAACGGACTCTAGCTTGCTAGTATTCGGCTGTCAAATCTTCACCCCAGCTCACAGGTGACTGCTGATGTGAGGCCGTCTCCTTCCCGTCCTCACGAGTCACCCGGGTACGTAAAAATCAGTCTTCAAATACCTTCTAACTTCTGTCTTCTGGGGGCAAGGCTGATGCTTGTTATTCCAATACAGCGGCGGACTTGGTGCTTCTGTCTATGACGTAGCCTCTTCGTGCATGACGGTCTTCAGCACCGACTGAACTGTACAGGAATTGAAGTCGAACCGAAACTGAAATGAAAACTACTGTTGGGCCCACTGTGTCTCGCGTATTTATATACTTCAGTTCACTGGAGGTGAACGACTTCACGGTCATTGCCTCTTCTGTCACGTTGAAAAGCTTCTCGAAGAAACTTCATAATGTGGGTCATTGGCTCTTAGAATGTAGGCGAGGGCCTTTGGTCACATGTGACAATTGAGAAACACGTGAGCTGGTCGAGCAATGTTCTGACACCTGAATCGACAGCGCCAGCTTATGTGGCGAGGGCGATGGCTTCTCCTGAACGTGCTGACTTGCAAGCGCCGTTGCCACTTCTGCTCTGCCCGCTGTTTGCCAGTGTGTAACTTTTCTAAACTAAACTAAGTTTTTAATTTATTTTCTAATTTCTACTTCACTTCACATTGATTTCACTAATTTATTTACCTATCTTAAGTACCTCTCAACACTCTAAACTAATTTAAAGTATCAAGACGCTTCTACGTACTGCAGAACTGACCACCATCTGTCACACGAGGTGCATCTAAATCAGATAAGTAATAACAGCAGAACGAATTCGTCCGGAAAACTCACTGACTTCCAAGGTGGACTTGTCACTGGACGTCAACTGGGTAACAGATCTGTCATGAACATTTAAACGTTTCGAAAACTGTAAAAGTGGAAATGCTAAGGATGGACCACGTCTAAACCCAGGCAAGGCACCCCTCATGTACTCACAAAAAGGACTGTCGAAAATTGTAGGGGGTGGTTGTAAAAAAAGTTATCAAATGGCTGGAAAGAATTGCACGTGATTTCCAGGGTGCAGGCCATCTACCACAATGACTCTCGACTCTGCGTACAGAAATAAAAAGCAGTAGGGTACAATGGTGGAGCAGCTCCTCGTAAGCTACATACTTCCGCACTCGGTGTTAAGAGATGCTAGAGGTGGTGCAAAACTCAACACCACTAAAAAGTGAATGACAGGAAATCAAATTATACTCTGTGGCTATCCGATGGAATGGCTTGGCTCTGGCAAATTTCTGGAAAATATTTTCTACCATCATGTGTAGTGCCAACAGCGAAGTACGGAGGACGTGGTGTAGCGTTGTGGGGGCGTTTTAACCGTTCAGAGTGTAGATTCTGTATTGGGCCTAAGAAAACGCCACTGCACACGTTACAAAAACACCGACGCTTGTATATTATAGCACCATGACATTGCTCCCTGTCATAATGCTGAATTTGTGAGGCAGTGGTTTGTGGACGATTATAATAGAAATAGACTGAGCAGCACTTAATCCTGAGCTGAAGCCAATAGAACACTTTACGATTAGCTAGTACATCGACTTCGCTTCATCCCCCACTTTTGCCTTTTGAAAATGTGGAAACGCTTTTCATCAGACAGTGCACTACATCTACATCTACATCTACATGACTACTCTGCAATTCACATTTAAGTGCTTGGCAGAGTGTTCAGCGAACCACAATCATACTATCTCTCTACTATTCCACTCCCGAACAGCGAGCGGGAAAAACGAACACCTAAACCTTTCTGTTCGAGCTCTGATTTCTCTTATTTTATTTTGATGATCATTCCTACCTATGTAGGTTGGGCTCAACAAAATATTTTCGCATTCGGAAGAGAAAGTTGGTGACTGAAATTTCGTGAAAAGGTCTCGCCGCGACGAAAAACATCTATGCTGTAATGACTTCCATCCCAACTCGTGTATCATATCTGCCACACTCTCTCCCCTATAACGTGACAATACAAAACGAGCTGCCCTTTTTTGCACCCTTTCGATGTCTTCCGTCAATCCCACCTGGTAAGGATCCCACACCGTGCAGCAATATTCTAACAGAGGACGAACGAGTGTAGTGTAAGCTGTCTCTTTAGTGGACTTGTTCCATCTTCTAAGTGTCCTCCCAATGAAACGCAACCTTTGGCTCGCCTTCCCGACAATATTATCTATGTGGTCCTCCCAACTGAAGTTGTTCATAATTTTAACACCCAGGTACTTAGTTGAATTGACAGGGTTGAGAATTGTACTATTTATCGAGTAATCGAATTCCAACGGATTTCTTTTGGAACTCATGTGGATCATCTCACACTTTTCGTTATTTAGCGTCAACTGCCACCTGACACACCATACAGCAATCTTTTCTAAATCGCTTTGCAACTGATACTGGTCTTCGGAAGACCTTACTAGACGGTAAATTACAGCATCATCTGCGAACAATCTAAGAGAACTGCTCAGATTGCCACCCAGGTCATTTATATAGATCAGGAACAGCAGAGGTCCCAGGGCGTCACTACTGGTAGAACTTACCTAACAAAGCCAAAAATAACATGTTATCAAGGATTCAGCACAGCAGGTGACTCACTTAATTGCTTTTACTCCGATGTGGAGAATAGGGCACATATTAAAGCTCACCATCTGGCCCAGGCCATCTTCTTGAGCCGGCCGCGGTGGTCTCGCGGTTCTAGGCTTGCAGTCCAGTACCGTGCGACTGCTACGGTCGCAGGTTCGAATCCTGCCTCGGGCATGGATGTGTGTGATGTCCTTAGCTTAGTTAGGTTTAAGTAGTTGTAAGTTCTAGGGGACTAATGACCACAGCAGTTGAGTCCGATAGTGCTCAGAGCCATTTGAGCCACCATCTTCTTGATGTTACTCCAGGACTGTTCAACGGCTGCTGCCTCAGCTTCAACAGTCCTGCGCCGGGTTGACCTCGGTCTGCCTCTGTTCCTTGCTCCTTGTGGGTTCCATTCTGAAGCCTGCTTTCGAATATGTTGCTCGCCTTTTCTCAGTGTGTGTCCAATCCATCTCCATTTCTTTTCTTTTGCTGTTGTCTCGGCTTTCCGTTGTTGCGTGCCTTGCCATAGCTCTTGATTTGAGACAGCATTTGGCAAGCGTACTCCCAGTATAGTGCTCAAATATTTATTGATGAAAGTTTGTACTCTTGTTTTAATTTCTGCTGTCACCTTCCACGTCTCACACCCGTAAAAGAGAACAGATTTTACACCTGAGTCAAAGATTTTAAGCTTTACCTTCAACAGTATTTCACGAGATGTCCAAACTGGTCGCAGCTTTTGCCCTTTTGATCCTACTTTAGACGTCTTCTGTCACCCTCCATTTTTGGAAACAATACTTCAATGATAACAAAAGCTATCCGCCTTCTCAATCTCCTCTTCTTTAATGGCTAGTGCATTCTTGTTATTACTGTTCATCCTAAGCTCTTTAGTCTTCGACGTGTTTATTTTTAATCCAACTCTCTGAACTTTTGTTTCTAATTCCCTTTTCGCTCGTGTTACCTTCTTCATGACACCATCTGTTTCCAGCAAAAATAACAGTGGTGAAAGCAAACAACCCTGCCTTACTCCAGAATTTAAAGTGATGGTTCTGAGAGATTTTCATCATATTCTATGTATATCATCTTCACGATACTGATGATCTTTGGAGGTACTATGTAACCCTGCATTGTTTTCCAGATGCCTTCACACTGCGCCCTGTCAAAGGTTTTTTCAAAGTCAACAAAACCCAGATACAAAGAACTCTAGTATTCCATGGATAGCTGCAGGTAATAGTGCAAAATATTTCTAAAGAAAAGCACAGTTAAACGTAGTCAGTCAGCAGCTGGATTCTACATTCTTGGAAATACAGCAAGTGTGAAAGGAGGGTAACTCGGAAGTAAGCAATGACATTTGAACAGTATCTCTGTAACGTTTTTTGTATGTCAGTAATTAACAACAGGCACGAAACAAACGCCAGAAGGTTATTAGCCAGCAAAAAAGTAATCACTAGACATTAACACAAGTAAAAAAGAAACAATTGTGTCCATTAATCACACACAAGATCTTGTGTCACACAGGAGTAAAACAGCAATATGAATGCAAACTGTTCACCAAGAAATTAAGGCCTTATAGAAATTTTTCTGACATATTATCTGACTGGCTCACAACTGAAAGGGAGTAATGACGTAAGTGGAGTTAGCGAAGGATTGAGTGTCACTCAGGAGGCTAATACATGACAGGGACAAATGAAATCAACAACACATACCAAAATTCTCGCCGCATGTGCACACAACAGATTGTAACAACAACGAGTTCTTTGCGCGAACGCATGTCACTATCTCACCACGATATGCAGCATGTGACTGTCTGTGTCCACGACTAACACATTCTGGCAGCACGTAGCGAATGCCTCCAGCAATAAAGTTTCGTGTGAGGCCGATGTCAGATTAACCACATCAAATTATATGTTCCAGAAACAAACATTAATGTGCGTTCAGGTTCCCTGACAGTTGGGTACAATTTCTTGGTGGGACTAGTTTCTAAAGTTAACGTCATCTTCAAACCATTTCCTGCAGAAGTTTTAATATTATTAAAGACAATGTATGCGAAATATTACAGTAATTATCAGTATGGAGTGTACACAGCTCGTTGCAATTTAAATATGGAGTATGACATGGAGTTTTGTAAGAAGAAAAATAAAATGTAGACTCGTCTTTACTCTGGAATTTAACCAGGAACTGTGTTGCACTGTTTGTTATCGTCAGAGTCAGTGAATATGAGTACATAACAAAATTATAACCACAGAAGCGAAGAGAGCGTACATGAATCCACGACAAGCAACTGTTGGCACCTGCTGAGACTCTGTAAACAATGTAAGCTGGTTTGCTGAGCGTACCACTTCTTTTTTATTGCCATATCACATTTGTTATATGAATCTGTATCATGTAGATGTCATGAAGGTGTATCGGTTCATTTATTCTCTAACAAACATTAGAAATGAAGGAATGATTTATCTGATATTTACAAAACAACGAACTCGGTACATTTCGTATTGACAATTGTTGTAATATTTTCCATTCTTCGTCTTTAATAGTATAGTAAACTCTGTAAGCAACGGTTTGAGAAATTACGGTAACGTTACGTAGTAGGCATCACCAAGAAATTGTACACAACTGTGATAGAAATTAGGATGAATTGGAATTCCATCACTGATCACATTTTTTCCTATACAGAATCCGAATTTCGTAGAGCTACAAAATAACTATGGAAACTAAAAACGTAGAAAGGCGTTGAGCACCGAAATCACGCTTAAAGGTCATCGTTCGCTCAACTGCGAGCGAGAAGTTTCAGCATTAGTTCAGCCAACAGGTCGATTGCGCGCTATGAAATACGTCATAAACAGGTTGAGCGCGCGCCAGTGTTTTACTTGCTATTTGGATATGATGGCACTGAACTGTCAGTAGCACTGACTGTCTTCACTAGTCACTTTCTCCGAGTGCAGAGTTGTGCATGCCAGTTCTTACTCCTCGAGGGTCCTGTGGGAGGAAAATTCAGTGATGTAGCTAAATGGATACACTGAATGTTTGGTTCGGTATTTTTGTTGAAGGTTTAAAGGGCATATTACATGTTCAGCAGATTATTTGACAGCGAACGCCATAGAATGTGGGTGTCTGCCCGAAATTTGCGCCATCAGTATGGTAAGTTCGCAAAGAACAACCAATGTCTATGGGCCATTTCACAGGGTGTTCGGCCTTAATGCTCAGGGTGCACAAAAACCTATACATCATATTGTTGATGCTTCGTTCAAACTCAGAAGACCATATACATTCGAATGAATTATACAGACAGGCCTCATCGACTCTAATATAAATGTACAAAGCGTGCCTTATATACGGAACCTGATTTTAAACCACAAATAGAACTACGATAGGTTTCAAATTTTTAATTGCGTTTCATATTAGTATAATAAGAAATAAAAATAGTTTGCATGTAACCTTAATTATTAATGCTTTCATGGTCACTTACTGATAAATTTCCTGTTAGATTCTATCACAGGTTCTTCTACCGACGTACGTTAGAAGGTTTTACTGAAGTTTCGCCAGCACGAGTAGCTGGCTTTGTCAAAGCTTCACCCGCAATTTCTGATGGTGGATTGGAGTCGAGATAGTGGCTGCAGATTATGTACTTGGCGCCCCAACGTCCAAGGGGTCTTCGTGGTCATTACTTCTGTGGTCCTTCCCTTGCTGCCTGTGAGCCGTGCTGAGGCTTGCGTTGAGACGTTTGTAGTGTTCTGTCAGACTGTATCGTTTAGTTGGCATGGTTCTGTCTTTCGTCGTCTTCTCGTGTTCACTGGCGCCACTCGGTTTCGTAAGCGTTGCCTGTCCACTAGTGGCAGCAGCGGGGTTTATCGATATGGAGTTCTGCTGCACTATCTTTGGGGCGATCTCGTGCTTCTTCCGTCAAGTGAGTGTGGAGTTCGGTTGGGGGGCGCAGAAGCGGCGAGGTCCGCACACAGCGACAACACGCCGGGACCGCTGGCGGCGTGTATGGACTGCCGGATCGAAGGGCAGTGGTAAAGAGAGTGTACGACCTCGTCGAAACCGTATCCTGCATGTCTGAATGCATTGCAATCCGCATAGAGAAACCTCCATAATTGTGAAATCTCGCGATTCTTCAGTGACTTGGGTTCGTGGTGCTGCTCATAGTGTCGCTGAGGCGAATATCAGCGAGTGGAGTACCTGGAGAGGGCGGATCTGATTAGCCTTCCTCTCGTTGCCGCTGCTGTCTGGTGACGTGTGTAAGTGTGACAGCTTCTTGATTGTTGGTTGGGTGGCGTTCTTCTACCTTGTATTGTATGTTAACCGGGGACCTAGGAACGACGGAGAGGCTCCGTCCCCGCCGCAGTCGCAGTGGTCCACAACCCCACGACGACTATCGCAGTCCACTTCACCCCTCCACCGCCCCACACCGAACCCAAGGTTATTGTACGGTTCGGCCCCCGGTGGACCTCCCAGTGAACGTCTCACACCAGACGAGTGTAACCCCTATGTTTGCGTGGTAGAGTAATGGTGGTGTACGCGTACGAGGAGAACTTGCTTGCGCACCAACCACCGACATCCGCATAGAGAAACCTCCATAATTGTGAAATCTCGCGATTCTTCAGTGACTTGGGTTCGTGGTGCTGCTCATAGTGTCGCTGAGGCGAATATCAGCCGGGCGGATTCGTGCCGGGGACCAGGTTCTCCTTCCCGCCCGGGAAGCCGTGCGTTAGACCGCATGCCTAACCGGGCGGGCTTCTTCTACCTTTGTGGTAGTCATTCCTTCTTGTTGCACGCTCTCTGAGCACAGTTTTCAGCGGCGGGAGCCAAGACTGCCGGTTGGAATAATTTTACATCTTGCATTTGTTTGGTTGGATGTCCGAGTTACCAACTTGTGATGTGAATGCAACTCTTGGCTGCATTTCTCTTCGCTCGCTAAAGTATTTTTGGTGTGACCTACTCAGAGGTCGATTCCTGGAGCACCGTCTGTCACTGGCCCTTGTGTTTTATTTTATTATTGTATTATTGGCTGGCTCTGAGCACTATGGAACTCTACTTCTGAGGTCATTAGTCCCCTAGAACTTATAACTAGTTAACCCTAACTAACCTAAGGACATCACACACATCCATGCCCGAGGCAGGATTCGAACCTGCGACCGTAGCGGTCTCGCGGTTCCAGACTGCAGCGCCTAGCACCGCACGGCCACCTCGGCCGGCTATTGTATTATTAAATTATTTGTCTCACCTGTTTTGTGATATGTTGCTGGTTTTTTTTAATTAACGTTTGCTATGTTATTTGCTGTTTGACAGTACATTTGTTAATTTTTTTTATAATTGCCATTTTGGCGTTAAAGGCCTTCAGCCGTGATTGAGGTTACTTGCTTTAAAATTCTGATTCCGATCACACAGGGTTGTTTAAAAAAATTATTTGTTGTCTGTATTTTACGTATGTTGTTAAATTTTTTAATAATTGCCATTTTGAGCGTTGATGGCCTTCAGCTGTGGTAGTGTTTACTTGCCTTAAAAATCTGATTGCGACCTTATTGGCTTGTTTTAAAAAATTATCTATTGAAATAAATGAGTAGAACTGCAAAGCAAACCAATAGTAATTGCTTCGGGTCCCGTCCACAAATGGTCACCTAATCCTGCTATCCTTAATTGCCAGGTTTCAACCTGCTAAGGTCGTTCGCTGCAAGATGGGTATCCAGAAAACGATCACCTAGACGCTTTATTCTCCTCTGTTGATGCTAAAGCAATATTTGTGTATTTCTGTAGCTTCGATGAACAAGCGGTTGTGACAGATCTTGTTTAAAGCGAGAAATTCCGAGTTGGCGAATTTTAGTATGCGGTCTCATTCAGTGCGTGTTTCATCACAGCCGATTTCTGCACCTGCCCCAGTCTCAGTCTACAATGCCGCTAATGTTCGGTGATTTTGGGGTTGATTGTTCTTCCAGTCGCTTCAAAATAATTCCAAATGTGCATGGTGTGTTACTACCTAGGTAGAAAATAACCAATCACGGATAAAGCAAGGAGGACATCAAAAGCAGACTAGCACTGGCAGAAATGGCATTCCTGAACAAGACAAATCTACTAGTATCAAACATAGACCTTAATCTAAGGCTGAAATTTTTGAGAATGTACGTGTAGAGCACAGCATTGCATGATATTGAAACATGTACTGTGGGAAAACCGGAACAGAAAAGAATCGAAGCATTTGAGAAGAGGTACAACGGACGACTGTGGAAAATTAGGTGGGCTGATAAGGTAAGGAATGAGGAGGTTCTGCGTAGAACCGGAGAGAAATGGAATATGTGGAAAGCACTGAAAAGGGGAAGGGACAAGATGATACGACATCTAATGTTAAAGAAAATATAGATGGGAAAAACTGTAGAGGAAGACAGAGATAGAAATAAACCCAGCAAATAATTGAGGGCGTGGGCCTGTCTGGGATGAAGATGTCGGCACAGAAGAGGAATTCGTTTCGGGTAACATCAAACCTGTCAGAAAACAAATAACTCAAAAAATGCAATGTATTACCGGTTTTGCAAGTGGGTTCCTTTTCCCATTGGCGCTCTGAGTCACTCTTTCAATCTTCTGTCTGTGTTTATAAACAGTCTTCACGTTGTGTTTGCCGATTCTGTCCTTCGCCTCACAAAGGCTGTAAGTGCATTGTCATATCGCTGGCTTAGTTGTGGAGTATCTTTGCGGGTAGCTGCGTCTAGAGAATCGAGCGCGGGACACCGAACTGTTATGTTATGTTGTGGATACCTCTGCATGTAGAAGCATTGCTAATACGGAAGTTGAAGTGTTGCTAAAGTTGCTATTGCAGTGACGAAATATGGAAGTGATTCATAGGAAAGTGCGTAATGATGTAATTAAAAGTGAGCAGTGCCGCCGATAACGTATTTGTGTATCCTCTCGTTGCGTGTCGCACAGTATCAATCGTCCGCGCCGTGTTCGGTCTCCCAAAGTGAACTCATGTGGATCAGTAAAAAAAAAATAAGTTACCATAAAAGAGTGCAGTCAAGTGCCAGTGATTTGTAGCGAGCGTGAGAACGTGCGTTCCGACATCGCTTTCCGCACTATCAACAATCGGCCGTGCCGCGGCGGTTACGCGCACGCTCGTACAAGTGAGTAGTGAAGTGAGAACTGAAAAATTAACTTTACAGATAGTGCTATATCATTACTAGTGAGAAGGAGAACTGGTACCAAATATCTGTGTATGCGTGACGTGCGTAAGAACTTTCGTGCGCTCATTCGGCTTTCGCATTCATCAACAATCATCCGTTCCGTATTCGGTACGCGTATGTTCTTCCAAGTGGACAGATAATAATCATGGCTGTCAGTTGGTTCAAAACGGTTCAAATGGCTCTGAGCACTATGGGACTAAACATCTGAGGTCATCAGTCCCCTACAACTTAGAAATACTAACCTAAGGACAACACACATCCATGCCCGAGGCAGTATTCTAACCTGCGTCGGTAGCGGTCGCGCGGTTCCGACTGTCAGTTGGGATAACAAAAAAAAAAAAAAAAAAAAAATGGCTCTGAGCACTATGGGACTGAACTGCTGAGGTCATAAGTCCCCTACAACATAGAACTACTTAAACCTAACTAACCTAAGGACAACACACACATCCACGCCCGAGGCAGGATTCGAACCTACGACCGTAGCGGTCGCGCGGTTCCAGACTGTAGCACCAGAACCGCTCGGCCACCAGCGGCCGGCACTTGGGATAACATTTACGACTTTTAGTGTAAATAGTGGAATCTGTGATTTCCATATCGTCTCAGAATATACACGTTCATACCAGACGTAGAACAGTGTTGTGCTTAACGTTGAGTGGCTCCCCTTATTCGTTTGCATATTTCGAAAAATAATTTCAGGCAAGCCAGCAGCAGCGTGGAGCAGAACAGTACGACCGCCGCTGGATTACCAGGTACGTGGTGTGGACAGGGCGCACCGTCGAAACGACAAACAGTTTAAAGGTACCACCCCACCCAGTTGTACTCCCAGACATTTCTTTTTCCCATGTGCCGCTTCGCCGAGCGTTTGATACTGTGACACTTCTTATGTAACTTGTTTTTAAATCCCGGAACGAGTCCCCCATTATGGAATGAGTAATTTATCAAGGATTATTGACCACGCCTTTGATGGTCCTGCTTAGCTGTCGTACAGAGTCGCAAGTCTGTGAACATGGGAAGTAAAATTCTGTAGTGCAAATTTAACCTGTGTTTTCCTCTTTATGCAACTGACGCCTCAAAAACTGAACATGAACTGCAGTTGGCCTCCGTTATTTCGAAATGAGACCGCGCACAAAGCAGGTAAAAGAGGGGGGGGGGGGGGGTAGCGGCCAAAATTTTTCCATGAGCGCAGTTTTGATTCGTCGTTGTAACTACAAAAGTGGGTGATTTTTTCATCGGACGCATTTTGCTTCATTGAAGTAAAGTATCATCAGTTTTCTATAATTAAGTTTATTTACATTTATTTGATCTCCAGACTGGAAAGCAGTTCGTTAAGAATGGGTTGGTTTGCACTTAGGTGATTTTTCGGCTGCTTTCTCGCTTATATCGGGAAATACCGTCTGCTATGAAAAATGGTTCAAATGGCTCTAAACACTATGGGACTTGACATCTGAGGTCATCAGTCTCCTAGACTTAGAACTACTTAAACCTAACATAAACTAAGAACATCACACACATACATGACCGAGGTAGGATTCGAACTTGCGACGGTAGCAGCAGCGCGGTTCCGGACTGAAGCGCCTAGAACAGCTCGGTCACAGCTGCCGGCGTCTGCTAGGATATCGTTGTTTTTCTGTGTTACACACGATAATTTCCATTTACTTTTTAGATATTCTGTACCACTATGCATTTATCACAACACACTTTTATACAAGTATATAGCAGTGTGATGGAGTTTGGGGTAGAGGAGAAGGTGAGGAGCAGGAGGTGAAATGAAACTGTGAGTGGGGGGGGGGGGGGGGAGGAGGCTTGTGGGAGGTTTCCAGTATTCATCTGCCCACCGAGCAACTGTTTAATTTATGTTAATGCTTTTTGTATGTAGAAATTTTCTTGGAATGAAAGGAGGTATCTATCTTTACTGATTTTTATGATATTCATATAGTTTTCAATATTGCTTGGTCTACGGTGTCCTTCTTTTAGATGACCCGTAAATGTTGACTGACGTGTACCGTATTTGAATCCTGTGATGTCTTCTTTATATCTTGTGTCAATTGTCCTGCCAGTCATTCCAATGTATGTCTTCTCACAATCTCTGCAGCTGAGGTGATAGACACCACATTGTTGGTATCTGTCTAGTTTTGATTTTAGTTTCGGCATGTGCTTTTGTATGGAAGAGTTTGTTTTGCAAGCAATGTTTATGCCTTGTTTTTTTGAATATATTTCCTACTTTATGGGGGATTTTTTTGTGGTAGGTCATTGTATGCCATTTTCTTTGTTGTAGTGCAAGTTGTATGAGTTACTGTTGTTTGGTTAGTTTCCTTCCTTATTTGTCCCTTTATTTTTTCGTTTAGTTTGCCTACCATTGCTTCTTTGTGTCCATTTTCAAAGCAATTTGCTTTATACTGGTTAACTGTTTTTGGTAATTAGAAGTGTTTAAGGGGTTCCTGTTCAGCCTTTTTAATATGTATCTGATTGCTGCTTGTTTTTGGTTCTGTGAGTGGTTTGAAGTTTCATTTAAGATGGTGTCACTTGTGGGTTTACTGTATATGTCGAATGTGTGTTTATTATTGCCTTTCCTTATGGTTATGTCTAAAAAGTTGATGGTGTTTCCTTGTCCTAATGTGAACTTTGCCGGCCTGAGTGGCCGTGCGGTTCTAGGCGCTACAGTCTGGAGCTGAGCGACCGCTCTGGTTGCAGGTTCGAATCCTGCCTCGGGCATGGATGTGTGTGATGTCCTTAGGTTAGTTAGGTTTAATTAGTTCTAAGTTCTAGGGGACCGATGACCTCAGAAGTTAAGTCGCATAGTGCTCAGAGCCATTTGGCATTTTTTTTAAATTGTGAACTTCATGTTTTTGTGTACAGTATTTATGTCTTTGTGTGGCTTCTGTATTCAGTTATTAGCTTCACCCACCATGCATATTATATCATCCATGTACCTGTACCAGTAGATGACGTTGTAGCTTTTCTTTCTTATTATGTCTTCAAATATTATTTTTTCTATGTGATTCATGAAAATGTTGGCTAATGTTCCTGAGATAAGTAAACCGATGGGTAAACCTTCCTCTTGTATGTGGTATTCTTCATTAAATTGAAAATAATTTTATTGTGTTATTAACTGTAATAATTTTAACGTTTTATCTGTGTGTTCATGGGGTGGCTGGTTGTGTGTTTTCAAACTTCTTGAATTATTTTTATGGTTTCATTAACAAGAATGCTAATGTACATACTTTCTACATCAAAGAAGAGCAATGTTGCTGTGTCAGGGATTTTAATGTCCATTATTTGTTCTACCAGTTTTTTAAGTAGGCTTTTAAAGTTTTTATATTGGTAACGCCACGTACCGCTCTGTATGAAAATCACTGGCTGTGTTGGGTGCAGTCTGTGGCTGGGTGGCATTGTTGTAATATTCGCTATTGTAGTGTTGGGCTGTTGGCTGTTAACAGCGTGTAGCGTCGCGCAGTTGGAGGTGAGCCGGCAGCAGTGGTGGATGTGGGGAGAGAGATGGCGGAGTTTTGAGAGCAGATGTGTCCAAAAATGGTTCTAATGGCTCTGAGCACTATTGGACTTAACAGCTATGGTCATCAGTCCCCTAGAACTTAGAACTACTTAAACCTAACTAACCTAAGAACATCACACAACACCCAGCCATCATGAGGCAGAGAAAATCCCTGACCCCGCCGGGAATCGAACCCGGGAACCCGAGATGTGTCCATCAGACAGTAAATTTGTAAGACTGTATGTCTTGAACTGATATATATTCTATGAATTTTGAACACTATTAAGGTAATTACATTGTTTGTTTTCAATCGAAGTCTTACATTTGTCAACTGTGCCTATCAGTAGTTAAAGCCTTCAGTAGTAAGGATCCTTTATTTAGCTGGCAGTATTGGCGCTCGCTGTATTGCAGTAGTTCGAGTAACGAAGATTTTTGTGAGGTAAGTGATTTGTGAAAGGTATAGGTTAATGATAGTGAGGGCAATACTTTTGTAAGAATTTTTTAAAGTCAGATTGCTTTGCGCTAAAAATATTGTGTGTCACTTTAGTGTTGATCAAAATAGGTAAAGAGAGAAATGTCTGTGTACGTTCAGTTCTGCTCAGCTGTTGGAAAATCAAATAATGTAAGAGGTTTACCAGCACAGTAATTCACTAATTTTTCTAAGTTGAGAGGTAGTTGTGATTGTTTTGAAATTTTGAACAAAATTTTTGCCTTGGGGCGACTCGGTGTGTACGTGCGGCTCTGGTAGTATTACACGTGTAGCTAGAGCAGCAGCAGGAGTAGCAGGTAGGAGCCTCTGGAGGCGGCAGCGACTGGCGCCTGAGCCGGGCCGCGTGGCGACGACCGCCTTCCGCCCTGGTGAGCAGGCCAGGCCCGGTGCGGCCCCTGCCGGACCGCAGCTCCACTGTGCGCCCCGCCGGAAGCGGGCAGCTGCCGCCAGGCCACCAGGCCGCTGTGCAGCCGGCAGCCTGCTGGGAGCCGCGGAGCGTGCAGCCGGGTGCGGCCGCCACACAGCTCACCCCGTGCGTGTCCCGCAGGGCGCTCTGCCAGCACAGCTGCGCCACTCTCCTTTCACGTTATTCTAATCCTCCGTTGCACTTATCTCAGAAAATAGATTAAGGAAAGGCAAACCTACGTTTCTAGCATTTGTAGACTTAGAGAAAGCTTTTGTCAATGTTGACTGGAATACTCTCTTTCAAATGGTGGCAGCGGTAAAATAGAGGGAGCGAAATGCTATTTACAATTTGTACAGAAACCAGATGGCAGTTATAAGAGTCGAGGGGCATGAAAGGGAAGTAGTGGTTGGGAACGGAGTGTGACAGGCTTGTAGCCTCTCCCCGATGTTATTCAAACTGTATGTTGTACAAGCAGTAAAGGAAACAAAAGAAAAGTTCGGAGTAGGTACTAACATCCGTGGGGAAGAAATAAAAACTTTGAGGTACGCCGATGACATTGTAAACGGTAGGAATTTAAGGAGACGGGGCCTAGCTAAACTGACTGAACCAGAGGTAGTACAGAGTTTCAAGGAGAGCATAAGGGAACAATCGACAGGAATGAGGGAAAGTAATGCAGTAGAAGAAGAATGGGTAGCTCTGAGGGCTGAAATAGTGAATGGCAGCAGAGGATCAAGTAGTTAAAAAGACGAGGGCTAGTAGAATGTACTGTGGAGACCTCACGCCCCACGTGTTGAGGAATTCGGCGGTACGTCCACCCGGCCTCCCGCATGCCCACTATACGCCCTCGCTCAAAGTCCATCAACTGCACATACGGTTCACGCCCACGCTGTCGGGGCATGCTACCAGTGATAAAGACTGCGATGGAGCTCCGTATGCCACGGCAAACTGGCTGACACTGACGGCGGCGGTGTACAAATGCTGCGCAGCTAGCGCCATTCGACGGCCAACACCGCGGTTCCTGGTGTGTCCGCTGTGCCGTGCGTGCGATCATTGCTTGTACAGCCCTCTCGCAGTGTCCGGAGCAAGTATGGTGGGTCTGACACACCGGTGTCAATGTGTTCTTTTTTCCATTTCCAGGAGTGTATTTTGCCCTTTCACTTTGAAAATCTGTTGTTTGGTTTGTTCTTCAATTGTAGCAATATTTCAGCTTGCAACTACCCATAACGCAGTGTATAGTCACACTCTCATACATATATTTGCCACGAATACCTGTAGTTGCATCGGAGGTGCAAGAGATAATTTGGGAAACGACATCCATTCCTTTCCTGGACTTGAAAGACAAGCTCCATAGATTTACTACCATACTAAATCGATTACAATAAATCTGCTCCCCGAAAGGTTGGAAATTTGAAGAGAAAACCAGCACCTAGGCTAACGCAAGAGGAAAAGCAGTTCATGAAGCTCACAAACACTGCACATCCGACTTACAAGCGATCTCCTACGATTGAAAATAAAATTGATTACAAGCAGATTTCGAGATATTTAAGAAAAACTTACAAAAGTAACTTAAAATTTGTTCTGTCTCAGAAACACTTTGGAATAGGATATACATCAACATTTAGTTTTTTGTTTCAAATGATCGTTTCTTTCATATCCCTGAATATTGACAACTCCTCCTGATACAACCTAATACATGGACTATCATATATGTGAAAATAATTCTGTGTTACACATAGTGCTATTTTTTAAAAAGCTCGACTCGGATGGAGAGGTGTTCATGTAGGAAAGTGAGTTGCAAGCTGTATCACTGTGCCAAGAGTCCAGAGAACGAAGTGATACCTCAAGTCACCGTGTGATCTCATCCGCAGAGCAGTGAGCTACCTTGCCATAGGATGCATAAGAGTGGTGGGGAGAAGTGAGCTAGTGAGCACCCCTGTGATCAAATCCCTGAGTGAGAGTGGTGGAGAGCAGTGAGCTAGTGGACAGTTAACAGTCCGAATCGTGAGCACCTTTCACTACAGTCCTACCACGCTGTGCCTGAAACTGTAGCTTGTATAATCACTGACAACAAATTTCGAGTGTGATGATAAGTCAAAATACAAAAGTAACAATTCACTCAAAAGTGTGAATACACAGATTGAGCTTTTAAAATTTTATGTTTTCTTATTAAATGAAGTGTGGAAACATGATGGATGAAGTCTTTTCTACATTCATGTACAAGTCTAAATATACAGTATATCGTTAGCCTCGGTAGCTGTGCAGTCAGCATGGATGATTATGAAGGCAAAGGAGACGAGTTCATTCTTTTTTTCCACTCAGGGGCTGGGTGTTGTGAAGTGTTTGCCTTTGTAGCGTTGTAATTGTTATTACTATTGAAATGGCTGATTGGGTAAGGCCTGACAGCCAATAAATTGGAAAAAAGTTTTCTTTATTTTTTGTAGTTTCCGTGACTGGGAAAAGCTTCAAGTACTAACAAGGTACATAAATCCACATAAGCACATGCTCTATAACACATTTTTGTATGTTGGGAAACATTTTATTAAGGATGGGACGTGGGCGCCTTGCAGCACCCTACTGAAGAATTTTTATTCTGTTAATTACAGCTACCAAAAGACACATTTTGAAACCAGATGAGCTACCATTCATTTTTTCTGAATCACCTGTCATCCATTCCTTACAACGGAACCTCCCCATCGCACCCCCCTCAGATTTACTTATAAGTTGGCACAGTGGATAGGCATTAAAAAATGAGCACAGATCAATCGAGAAAACAGGAAGAAGTTGTGTGGAACTATGAAAAAAATAAGCAAAACATACAAACTGAGTAGTCCATGCAACATCAAGTAGAGTGTGAGCTGAGGAGCGCCGTGGTCCCGTGGTTAGCGTGAGCAGCTGCGGAACTCGAGGTCATCCCTCGAGCTTAATCATTTATATAATCAACTTTGCTCTCCAAAATTCCAGGACATGTTCAGATTTGCTTGGACATATGCAGAATTTGACGGTCTACACACGGAAAAATTTGAAAACGCTGAAAACATATGTTTTGACAGAGCACAGAGAAAACTGTGCCACTGTGAAACTATTGCATTCATTTGTTGCAGTTTATGTGACAAACTCTTACGTTTTCGTCACTTTTTTGGGAGTGATTATCACATCCACAAGAAAACCTAAATCGGGCAAGGTAGAAGAATCTTTTTACCCATTCGCCAAGTGTACAAGTTAGGTGGGTCGACAACATATTCTTGTCATGTGACGCACATGCCGTCACCAGTGTCGTATAGAATATTTCAAACGTGTTTTCCTGTGAGGAATCGGTTGATCTATGACCTTGCGATCAAATGTTTTCGGTTCCCATTCGACAGGCACGTCCTTTCGTCTACTAATCGCGCGGCTTTGCGGTGCGGCCGCAAGACACAGACTGTAAACTTATTACAGTGAACAGAGACGTCAATGAATGAAAGGACAGATCATAACTTTGCAAAAATAAACTTCTCACTCGAGGGAAGAATTGAACCAAAGGCCTCTCGTTTCGCAGCTGCTCACGCTAACCACGGGACCACGGCGCTCCTTAGGTCACATTCTCCTTAGTGTTGTGTATCTTGCACATGGATTATTCAGTCTATATATTTTGCTTTTTTTTTTTTCAAAGTTCCATACAACTTCTTCCTATTTTCTCGATTGATCTGTGTTCAGTTTCACAAGGCCTATCCACTGTGCCAACTTATGACTAAATCTGAAGGGGGTGGGATGGGGAGACTCCCTTGTTAGAAGGAACTGGCTCTTTGAATCAATTAAAGACCAGACAGCCCCTCTCCACTGTGAGAGGATATCAATGAAGAGATTCGCTGATGACATTACTATCCTCAGTGACAGTGAAGACTACAGAATATGGCTTCACAGTAAAGTAATTAGAGGTAGCAAAAATGAAAACAGTGTGAAACTTAACATGATAGAAGAGGACCATGAAGTAGATGAAGTTATGGTATTCGGCCACCTAGGCAGCAAAAGAACCCATGATGGACAGAGCATGAAGGACGTAAAAAGCGGACCAGCGCAGTTAAAAAAAGCAGTCCTGGCCAGGAGACGTAGATTACTATCATATAGAGGCCGTAATTTAATAAAAAAAATTCTGAGATTGTACGTTTTTAGCACAGCACTGTATCGCAGAGAAAGATGGGCTGAGGGAAAATCGGAACACAAGCGAATTGAAGCATTTCTGGTGTGGTGCTACAGGCAAATGTTGAAAATTGGGTGGGCCGATAAGATATGGGATGAAGAGGTTCTCTGCAGAATCGGCGAAGGAAGGTTTCTATAGAAAAGACTCAAAAAGAAGGGCAAAACTGTGGAAGAAGACTGAAATTGGATTCATCCAGCATACAGTTGGAACATGAGAGGAATTCGTGGTGGACCACATAAAACCAGTCAGAAGAGTGATGACTCGAGAAGCGAAAAAGAAATTAAATTAAAAACCTGTTGCCTGAGTTTGGTGAAATAGCTGAAAGTTGAGGATCAGGGAAAAAAGAGTTCATTATCGTAAGTGGCTGTTAACATCATCCGACCCCTTTATGTCAGATGAGGCCCACTTTAATTGGCAGAATACGTAAATTCCTAGACTTGTAGATACTGGTTGCAGAATAACCCACATATTCTGATCGAAGAATCTCTTCACTCAGGTAATATAGGTGTACGTTGTTTGGCATGCGCATTATTGTCCCAAAATTTTCAACTACACCTTAACCAGTGCCAAATATCTAGAGATCTTTGAATCTATGTACGATTAACAGATGCAAACAAGCTGTACTTTGTGTTTCATCAAGATGGAGCAACCGCACACAGATCCAACAGAATGACAGCCCACATCACCAGCTTGTTCCCTGAATATTGACTTGTCGGTAGAGACCTCTGGTCCACGATATGCTCGGGCATAATATCGTGTCATTTTTATTTACGGGGCACACTAAAAGGCCAAGTGTTTACTGACAATCCTCACACAATATATGATCGCAAACGGAACGGTACTAGAGAAGGTAACAATATCACGCCTGCTGAATTACAGTGTGTTTCTGGTAACATCGTCACACAAAGTCAGTGATGCCTGTCTACCCATGCCCATCACTTCTATCATCTCCTATAATTATTACATGTTTTTAACGTTAGTGTTGTCTATTCTTTTTACCTAGTTCGTTTTTACTTAGAGTTGCGGGCGTGAGGCGGACGTTTTATGTAGGACACCCTGTATTACCAAACTGCAAGGTAAACGTACTGCTGGCGAGCCTCTGAGCACATGCATGGGACTCACGGTGGTCCTTCGCTGAACGAGAGCGCGCTGAATTAACGCAGCGTCCGTGTGATACGTGCACAGTGTACAGCCTAGGTAGGCCAGCGGCCAACTGGCTGCTCTTTGTGGGATGTGTACATCGAGGTCGCCGCATCGCCCGAGGTCCCGTATGCTCCGGAACAAAGTGATTTTCTATTCCTATTGTGGAGGGTGAGCAGCGACCTTTTGTGTTTCCACCTACGGCAACCGGATATTTCGAAATACATGTGACCGACTCTCTGTGTTGCCTGTAGAAACCCCGACACCATGACAACGCTCAGTATTGTACGTATGCCTCGTAAATTAAAAGTGATTCTAAAGTTCAAAAGAGTGATTCTATTACCTTTGGCGCTTTCTTACTCATGATTCAAATTGTCTTTGCAAGATCTAACTTCTTTTAATCAGTCAGAACTAAATATTTTATCCTCAAATGGAAGGTAACGACAGTATTTCAATGTTGATCAAGTTACTTAATTTTGAAGAACATGACCAGTTAGCCTGTAATCAGCTCCTACAAATAACTACATAGCTTCTTAAGTTAATAAGTCTACAACTTTTCTTCCGCCGTTTTTTCTCGAAGTTTGGGGCTTTACTGTGAAAAACTTACAAAAAAAAATATGATTCAAAGTATTGCCCATCGCTGGCCACTAGATTCTCCCATCTTTCTGATAGCATACGAATCCCGCGGAAGAAGAACTGGGCGTCTTTTATGGGCATCGAATCGATTCAATTTTGCACTTGTTCATATGATCGGAAGTGCTGGTTAGCCAGACTGTATGCCACTGGTCGAAAAAGGTGGTAGGGAGAGAAACGTACGGAGAATACGGAGGGAGGGACAGGACTTCTCATTTCAACGTTTCCATGTGTATTTTGACCTGTTTTGCGACGTGGGGTGGAGCACTAACCTGCTGCAAAATTATCTTTACGTGTATATCTCTGTATTATGGCCGTTTGTGTTTCAGTGCTGGGCTCGAACGCATCAATTACTTTCGATAATGATGTCCTGTGACTGTCTTCGTCTGTTTCAGTAGCTACGAAAACGTTCTGTCTTCCACCGCAATGCCGGTCTGCAACATCAAAATCACCGTTCTTAAAACCGTTCTGAGAACATTCTTTGCTGTCTTCCACCGCAATGCCGGTCTGCAACATCAAAATCACCGTTCTTAAAACCGTTCTGAGAACATTCTTTGCACTTCTCTTCCATTCATAGTTCCCTCACCATTGGTCTTACCCGGCACTCTAAGAGCCACAGCATAAATGATTTCTTCATCTTAAAGAGGAAAATTAAAACTTCCTGCAAATGGCGAGAAATGTGTATGTAAGTTGACTTACTTAGTTGAGAATAACTTTACGACGCAATTACAAATCGACTAATATTTTTATGGCGCTATGTTTACAGATGCCTAAGCTTATTGTATTACACCTATCACCAACCACCCGAACCCCACTTGCCGCTACTACCGTCAACTGCAAAACGGCGGAAGCAAAGTTGTAGACCTAATAGAAATAAGTTATGGTCAGGTGACTGAAAGACACAGAAAAACATGTAGCTTTTTGTTCTCTTTCGAAATTCCTGCAACATCTCAAACATGTACGACGTGGAATCTTTCGATTTAAGCCATAATCGTTGCCGAAGCACATTGCAGTGTATTAATTTGGCTAAGGAGGTGCCGCAGTTTGTTATATTGACCTATGATTTACATCGCGTTTCGAGTGAACTTGTAGTCTACTTTTGTCCACATGAGGCTGCAATTTTGACTGAATACAAATGTATATGCAGCAGGGTTAAGAGCACATTACACTATTGTTGGCGTACTTTATTTAATCGACTTTCCATTACCCTTGAGCGGCGCGGAGTAGTCGCATGCTCTGAGGTGCCTTGCTTTGGTGCGCGGGGCTCCCACCGTCGGAGGTTCGAGTCCTCTATCATGCGAAGGTGTGTTTGTGTTGTCTTCAGAGTAAGTTAGTTTAAGTTAGGTTAAGTAGTGTGCCAGCCTAGGGACCGATGACCTCAGCAGTTTGGTCGCAAAAGAACGTACCACGGATTTTCACTCCATTTGATATTAAGTGCTACATTTATACGCAGTACATCAAAAATATGTTGTCTCTTTGAAGGCATTATTGGAAGCACTGCACCAGAAAAAATCCCTAAGAGGTGGTTCATGCTGTGGGTTCCTGTAGTCATGTCCTAGTTCATGAGCCACGGGCAACGTATGAGTGGCCAAGTAAGTGGTCCCGACAGTCGGGTTACCAGTTACTTTGGAATAAGGTTGGGAATCTCGGACATATTCTGAGTTGTGGTCACCTTTGTGCTCATACGGCAAAGCCTACCAAATCCACCTGTTAGTCCCTCAACCGTTAGGGGTAAAACTCAATGGGACTCGGGGCAAGTAAGGCTAGCAACCTGCTTCCCTGGTACTTTAAATTTGATGCTGGCAACAATCAGAGCAAATTGCCTCGGACCTTTGGACTTCTAAGATAAGACTCGGCAAACAAATGGTAATGAGATGGGGAGCTATTAATATCAATGGGGGCTACTCTGGGAAGAAGGTAGAGCTGGCAGAGGCTGCAAGTAAGATGGGGCTGGATGTTTTAGCTGTTAGTGACATTCGGGTAAAGGGTGAGAAAGAAGAGGGAGTGGGAGAATACAAGGTCTACCTGTCAGGAGTGAAAGCAAGAATAGCACAATGGGGTGTAGGGCTTTACATCAGGAAAGGAATGGAACGACTGATGTGGATAGATTTCACAGTGTCTAGCAAGAAAATTGGGATTGTGTCAGTATATTCGCATTGTGAAGGGACAAATCAAGATAAGATGGATAGTTTTTATGATGCACTCAGTGATGTAGTTGTTAGAGAAAAGGACAAAGACAGTGTTCTGCTCGTGGGTGATTTTAATGCCAGGATTGGAAATCGAACAGAAGGGTATGAAAAGGTTATGGGTAAATTTGGAGAGGATATGGAGGCCAACAGGAACGGGAAACAACTCTTGGATTTCTGTGCCAGTATGGGCTTAGTAGTCACAAACTCCTTTTTTAAACATAAGAGCATTCACCGGTATACTTGGGAAGGCAGGGGAACCAGATTTGTGATTGACTATATAATAACAGATCAGGAATTCTGGAAGGTTGTGAGGGACACACGTGTATTCAGGGGATTCTTTGATGACACTGTTCATTATTTAATCTGCAGCGAAATTGGCATTGTGAGGCCGAAAGTGCAGGAGGTCAGGTCCATATGTAGGAGGATAAGAGTGGAGAAACTTCAGGGTAAGGAAATCAGGCACACGTACATAACAATGATCTCCGAAAGGTACCAGTTAGTTGCATGTAGTCAGTTACAGCCATTGGAAAAGGAATGGACAAGGTACAGGGACACAGTACTAGAACTGGCTAAAGAATGTCCTGGAACAGTATTGTGTAAAGGTAGGAAGAAGCAAACAGCTTGGTGAAATGACACAGTCAAGGCAGCCTGTAAAAGGAAGAAGAAGGCCTATCAAAAATGGCTGCATACTATAACTCAGGTAGTCAGAGAAAGTTCTTTTGAAGAAAGAAACAAAGCCAAACAGATAATTGCAGCATCCAAGAAGGAATCTTGGGAAGACTTTGGAAACAGGTTGGAGACTTTGGGTCAAGCTGCTGGAAAACCATTCTGGAGTGTAATTAGCAGTCTTCGAAAGGGAGGTAAGAAGGAAATGAGAAGTATTTTGGACAGGTCAGGAAAACTGTTTGTGAATCCTGTGGATTCCTTGGGCAGATGGAGGGAATATTTTGAAGAGTTGCTCAATGTAGGTGAAAATACGATCAGTAATGTTTCAGATTTCGGTGTACAATGGGATAGGAATGAGGGTGGAAATAGGATCACATTTGATGAAGTGGTGAAAATGGTCAATAGATTGCAGTGCAATAAAGCAGCTGGTGTGGATGAAATTAAGTCGGAACTCATCAAATACAGTGGAATGTCAGGTCTTAAATGGCTACACAGGATAATTGAAATGGCCTGGGAGTCGTGACAGTTTCCATCAGACTAGACAAAAGCAGTAATCACAGCAATCTTTAAACATGGAAACAGAAAAGATTGTAACAACTACAGAGGTATCTCTTTAAGCAGCGTTGTGGGTAAAATCTTCTCAGGTATTGTTGAAAGGAAAGTGCGAGTATTAGTTGAGGACCAACTGGAGGATAATCAGTGTGGGTCTAGGCCTCTTAGAGGTTGTCAGGACCAGATCCCTATCTTACGGCAAATAATGGAGAAGTATTATCAATGGAACAGGGAACTGTATCTATGCTTTATAGATCTAGAAAAGGCATATGACCGGGTTCCTAGGAGGAAGGTATTGTCTGTTCTACGAGATTATGGAATAGGAGGCAAACTTTTGCAAGCAATTAAAGGTATTTACATGGATAGTCAGGCAGCAGTTAGAGTTGACAGTAAATTGAGTTCATGGTTCAGAGTAGTTTCAGGGGTAAGACAAGGCTACACCCTGTCTCCACTGGTGTTCATATTATATATGGATCATATGTTGAAAACAATAGACTGGCTGGGCGAGATTAAGATGTGTGAACACAAAATAAGCAGTCTTGCATATGCAGTTGTGATGGCAGATTCGATTGAAAGTTTGCAAAGTAATATTTCAGAGCTAGATCAGAAATGCAAGGACTACGGTATGGAGATTAGAACCTCCAAAACGAAAGTAATGTCAGTGGGAAAGAGATATAAATGGATTGAGTGCTAAATAGGAGGAACAAAGTTAGAACAGGTGGACGGTTTCAAGTACTTAAGATGCATATTCTCATAGGATGGCAACATAGTAAAAGAACTGGAAGCGAGGTGTAGCAAAGCTAATGCAGTGAGTGCTCATCTACGATCTACTCTCTTCTGCAAGAAGGAAGTCAGTACCGAGACTAAGTTATCTGTGCAGCGTTCAGTCCTTCGACCAACTTTGTTGAATGGGAGCGAAAGGTGGGTTGTTTCAGGGTACCTTATCAATAAGGTTGAGGTTACGTAAATGAAAGTAGCTAGGATGATTGCAGGTACTAGTAGATGGGAAAAATGGCAGGAGGGAGTCCACAACGAGGAAATCAAAGAAAAACTGGGAATGAACTCTATAGATGTAGCAGTCAGGGAGAAAAGGCTTAGATGGTAGTGTCATGTTACACGCATGGGAGAAGCAAGGTTACCCAAGAGACTCATGGGTTCAGCAGTAGAGGGTAGGAGGAGTCGGGGCAGACCAAGGAGAAGGTACCTGGATTCGGTTAAGAATTATTTCGAAGTAATAGGCTTAACATCAGAAGAGGCACCAATGTTAGCACGGAATAGGGGATCATGGAGGAATCTTATAAAGGAGACTAAGCTCCAGACTGAACGCTGAAAGGCATAATCAGTCTTAACTGACGATGATGAGAGAGGTAAGAGAAGAAAAAGAAGGGAAGGAGCTGTACAGCGTAGGGAAACACACAAGGCCCTACATTCGCCGCTGCTAAGACAGACAAAAAATAAATATATAACAACCGCGCGCCACTAAGGAATTATCCAAATAGAACGGAAGTTGGTAGATGTGATGTATATGTAAATTCAAACAAAAGATAACAGTTTCAGGTGAATTAGATGATTTATTCAAGGGAAAAAACTTCACAAATTGAACACTGCAATAACGTCTTGGTGCGCCTTTGGCCCTGACGCAAGTAGTTATTGGACGTGGCATTGACTGACAGATTTTTTTAATGTCCTCCTTCAAGATCTTGTGCCCATTTCATCCCATTTGGTGCGTTAGATCATCAAAATCTCGAGATCATCCCGAGATCATAAATCCTTTCTTGGGAAGGGATTACGTGACCTTGATGGCGAAGGTAGGCCTTGGCAGGCACGAACACGTGCAATAGAAACTCTCGTCCTGTGTGGATACGTATGATCATGCTGAAGTGTGAGCCTTGGAGGGTTTGCCATGAAGGGCAACAGAACGGGGCCGAGGATGTTGTCGATCCCGATGACCAGCTGGTCGTAGCACGTGTTCCAAAACCGAACAGCAAAGAGACAGAGGTGATGACAGTTTCTGCAGGACCCGACCGTCATTTTGCAGGGCAATGCTCAAGCACGTACAGTGCAACCTGTTACTAATTTGTTTGACTGATTGGGCTGCTAAGTGTTATACCCCCTACTGCACTCCCCTGACTTAAGCCCTCGTAAGTTCAACTCTGTTTCTAAACTGAAGGAAACACTTCACGGCATTCGCTTCAGAACTGCTACAAATTCGTCGGGCAATTGACCGCGCCGCTGGAACTGTCAACACAAATGGATCTGCTAAGAGTATTCTACGACTTCCATGTCGCTGGCAACGGGTTATATACAATGCTGGTGACTACTTTGAAGGTAAGTTAAACTTTGAAACACGTATCTACCTTGTACGAGCTCTAAGTATATAGTTGTCATTATTAAAGTTCCAACCTTCGTATTTTGCCTGGCAGTATAACCTCAACCACAATGTTACCATAGAGGGCCTGCTCATGGCATAACGTAATGCTGACACTTGGTGCTACTGAAATAAATGAAAGATGAAAACAAGCTGTTGGTTTTTTGTTGCTGCTTACACTTCCTTTTTCCTGTTCCAGACGATGAACTCTTGTACTCCTTGCTGTTTCTTTGCAAAGTAGGCGGCCACAGCACCAAACTTGTTGTGTGTGTTAATTTCAGACGATAGCGTGTTGTGCATTACGAAGATGGGCAGTTCTAAGCTACAGCAATCAGGATTTATGGCAAGAGCGCTGGTCGCTAGCCTTGTATTGACCTAATTGCATTGTACATGATTTCCATTCTTCCACATACGTTCTCTTTGTATGCGCGAAGATGTGTAAGTGACCCAGTCGAGTCTTCGTTCACAGTACAAGGCTCAGTATCGATTTTTCATAAATCCATCCATGTATATACACTCCTGGAAATGGAAAAAAGAACACATTGACACCGGTGTGTCAGACCCACCATACTTGCTCCGGACACTGCGAGAGGGCTGTACATGCAATGATCACACGCACGGCACAGCGGACACACCAGGAACCGCGGTGTTGGCCGTCGAATGGCGCTAGCTGCGCAGCATTTGTGCACCGCCGCCGTCAGTGTCAGCCAGTGTGCTGTGGCATACGGAGCTCCATCGCAGCCTTTAACACTGGTAGCATGCCGCGACAGCGTGGACGTGAACCGTATGTGCAGTTGACGGACTTTGAGCGAGGGCGTATAGTGGGCATGCGGGAGGCCGGGTGGACGTACCGCCGAATTCCTCAACACGTGGGGCGTAAGGTCTCCACAGTACATCGATGTTGTCGCCAGTGGTCGGCGGAAGCTGCACGTGCCCGTCGACCTGGGACCGGACCGCAGCGACGCACGGATGCACGCCAAGACCGTAGGATCCTACGCAGTGCCGTAGGGGACCACACCGCCACTTCCCAGCAAATTAGGGACACTGTTGCTCCTGGGGTATCGGCGAGGACCATTCGCAACCGTCTCCATGAAGCTGGGCTACGGTCCCGCACACCGTCAGGCCGTCTTCCGCTCACGCCCCAACATCGTGCAGCCCGCCTCCAGTGGTGTCGCGACAGGCGTGAATGGAGGGACGAATGGAGACGTGTCGTCTTCAGCGATGAGAGTCGCTTCTGCCTTGGTGCCAATGATGGTCGTATGCGTGTTTGGCGCCGTGCAGGTGAGCGCCACAAACAGGACTGCATACGACCGAGGCACACAGGGCCAACACCCTGCATCATGGTGTGGGGACCGATCTCCTACACGGCCGTACACCTCTGGTGATCGTCGAGGGGACATTGAATAGTGCACGGTACATCCAAACCGTCATCGAACCCATCGTTCTATCATTTCTAGACCGGCAAGGGAACTTGCTGTTCCAACAGGACAATGCACGTCCGCATGTATCCCGTGCCACCCAACGTGCTCTAGAAGGTGTAAGTCAACTACCCTGGCCAGCAAGATCTCCAGATCTGTCCCCCATTGAGCATGTTTGGGACTGGATGAAGCGTCGTCTCACGCGGTCTGCACCTCCAGCACGAACGCTGGTCCAGCTGAGGCGCCAGGTGGAAATGGCATGGCAAGCCGTTCCACAGGACTACATCCAGCATCTCTACGATCGTCTCCATGGGAGAATAGCAGCCTGCATTGCTGCGAAAGGTGGATATACACTGTACTAGTGCCGACATTGTGCATGCTCTGTTGCCTGTGTCTATGTGCCTGTGGTTCTGTCAGTGTGATCATGGGATGTATCTCTCCCCAGGAATGTGTCAATAAAGTTTCCCCTTCCTGGGAGAATGAATTCACTGTGTTCTTATTTCAATTTCCAGGAGTGTAGATTGTGTATCACGTTACTTCTCTGCTCATTTAACAATATTATGTACTCAGTGCTCTACGCTCGCTAGTGACACACCGCGTTCTGTATTCGTCCACCGTGACGCTAGGGTGACGGTCAGTTGTTAATAAAATGTACCCTACCATAGACGGGGAGTTTTTAATCTCTGCAATATTATACAGATCCGAAAATATATGGGGTTCTTTTTCGGTTTTTCGAATTTGTGGTATTGTACAGTGTGGCCCCAAACTTCGTTAACATTTGAAATTTCGGTACCTCAGGGAATAGTGTAGGAAGAGAGGTAAAAATTGCCACATATGCTTATGATGAGATAGGTTTTAGTGAAACAGAGAAAGTGCAGAAAATGACCAACAGATGGCGCTCCATATGTTACAAAAACAATCTACATCTACATCTATATGGATACTGTGCAAATCACATTTAAGTGTCTGGCACAGGGTCGTCGAACCACCCTCACAATTCTCTATTATTCAAATGTCGTATTGCCCGCGGAAAGAACAAACACCTATACCTTTCCGTACGAGCTCTGATTTCTCTTATTTTATCATGGTGATCGTTTCTCCATATATAGGTCTGGGTCAACAAAATATTTTTGCTTTCGTAAGAGAAAGTTGGTTATTGGAATTTCGTGAGAAGATTCCGCCGCAACGAAGAACGCCTTTGTTTTGATGAGGTCCATCCTGACCCTGTATCATTTCAGTGACATTCTCTTCCATATGTCGCGATAATACAAAGCGTGCTGCTTTTCTTTGAACTTTTCGATGTACTCCTTCAGTACTGTCTGGTAAAGATCCCACACCGCGCAGTAGTATTCTAAAAGAGGACAGAAAGGGTAGTGTAGGCGGTCTCCTTAGTAGATCTGTACATTTTCTAAGTGTCCTGCCAATAAAACGCAGTCTTTGGTTAGCCTTCGCCACAACATTTTCTTTGTGTTCCTTCCCATTTAAGTTGTTGATAATTGTAATTCCTAGGTATTTAGTTGACTTAACGGCCTTTACATTTGACTGATTTATCGTGTAACCGAAGTTTAACGGATTCCTTTTAGCACTCGTGTGGATGACCTCACACTTTTCGTTATTAACTGCCAATTTTTGCACCATAAAAGTCTTTTTCCTAAATCTTTTTGCAATTAGCTTTTACATTCTTTTCACCTTACTAGTCCATAAACGACAGCATCACCAGCAAACAACCTAAGATGGCTTCTCAGATTGTCCCCCAAACCGTTTATTTAGATAAGGAACAGCAAAAGGCCTATAACACTACGTTGGGAAACGCCAGAAATCCCTTCTGTTTTATATACTGGGTAATCAAAATGTCAGTATAAATTGAAAACTGAATAAATCACGGAATAATGTAGATAGAGTGGTACAAATTTACACACCTGCTTGGAATGACATGGTGCTTTATTAGAACAAAAGAAAACAGAAGTTCAAAAAATGTCCGACAAATGGCGCTTCATCTGATCAGAATAGCAATAATTAGTATAACAAAGTAAGACAAAGCAAAGATGATGTTAATCACAGAAAATGCTCAATATGTCCACCATTATTCCTCAACAATAGCTGTAGTCGAGGAATAATGTTGTGAACAGCACTGTAAAGCATGGTGAGGCACTGGCGTCGGATGTTGTCTCTCAGTATCCCTAGAAACGTCGGTCGATCACGATACACTTGCGACTTTAGGTAACCCCAAAGCCAATAATCGCACGGACTGAGGTCTGGCGACCTGGGAGGCCAAGCATGACGAAAGTGGCGGCTGAGCATACGATCATCACCAAACGACGAGCATCTGTCGGACATTTTGTGAACTTTGTTTTTATTTGTTCTAATAAAAACCCATGTCATTCCAAGCAGGTGTGTCAATTTTTACCTCTCTACCTATATTATTCGGCGCTTTATTAAGTTTTCAAATTTATAATGACTTTTTTGATCACCCGGTGTTATAGAGCGCTGCTATCAGTCGTCTTTTTTTTTGCTGGTTTTATTTGGCAAATAAAGATTTCGGCTAGTGCCTAGCCATTATCAATGCACTATTTTCTAGTCTGGTGCATGTCGCTTCCCTGTTGTTCGGGCGTCAGTCACCGTTCTTGAATTCTTTGTGTAGTATTCAAAGAACTGTGACCGACGCCCGAACGTAGAGGGAACTTACATGCATGGGCACTAGAAAATAGTGTATTGATAATGGCTAGGGTCTAGCCAAAATCTGTATTTGCCAAATAAAACGTGCAAACAAAAAGGACGACTGATTGCTTCGCTCTGTAATTTATAAGTCATATCACAGTCGCTGGGCAAATCTATTTTCCTAATGGGGGGTAACCTGACTTGTGTTTTACTCCATGACTTTCCGTCAGTTACTACAAACTTTTACCTCTCTGACAGGAAATCACGAATCCAGTCACATAACTGAGAAGATATTCCATAATCACGTAATTTCCCTACAAGCCGCTTGTGTGGTAGAGCGTCAGAAGCCTTCAAGCAATCCAGAAATACCGAATCAATGAGAAATCGCTTGTCAATAGCACTCAACACTACACGCGAGTAAGGAGCTAGTTGTAGTTCACAAGAACGATGTTTTCTAAATCCGTGTTGACTGTGTGTCAACAGACTGTTTAAATGGCTCTGAGCCCTATTGGACTTAACAGCGGAGGTCATCAGTCCCCTAGATCTTAGAACTACTTAAACCTGACTAACCTGACTACTTCACACACATCCATGCCCGAGGCAGGATTCGAACCTGCGAACGTAGCGGTCGCGCGGTTCCAGACTGAAGTGCCTAGAACCGCACGGCCACACCGGCCGGCTCAACAGACTATTTACTTCGAGGTAATTCATAATGTTCGAACACAATATATGTTCCAGAATCCTGCTGCATATCGTTATTAATGACATGGGCCTATAATTTAGTGGATTGGTGTGACCTGTTCAACTCTCCAATCTTTGGGTACGGATCTTCCATCCAACGAAGACACAAACTAGTTTCTTTTTTTATTTTTGTACTCATCGAGCACCGTAATTGTAAGCTTAGGTACATTTCTTAAACGTCCCAATTCATTCACACATTGATCGCCATTCAGATTTATTGTTACAGCTAAATGCTATTTACCTTTGATCCATTTGCTATAACGCGTTTTTGCGGTTGTGCTGTAGTAAAAATAAAAAATTGCAAAATTCAACTCATGCACTCTAAACATTATCTTGCTGTAATAATACTATAAGCATTTTTAATGCTCAGTGTACGAAATAGTTTCATAAGTGGAACCGGTACAATATCGGAAACATATAGCCTAGCAGCAAAATTAAAGGCAACTTTGGGCAATATTTTATTAGGCACTTTCCTACAAACGAATATCAATGAATATAAATTCTTGACTGTCTGCAGGGTAAGGTTGTTTATTGTATATTCACCCACCTATAAAGCATTGCCTTAGCACTTATCTGTAACTATATTTCTTTCGCCACGTACACAGAAGTTAGATACGTTAGATAAAAACTGAAACAAAATGTTACCGGACACACAGAACTCATAGCTGACAATATCGGTCCAAGAATCACTTACTTCACGCTGACGTTACTAATGTTGGAAGTATAAGGGACATGAATTTTATAAAGTGCTACAAATTAGGAGCCTGTGCGATACAGGCAGCTCTCCCCTATTAAGAGTGCACACCTGTATCATACTATACTTATTATATTGATAAGTGATTGACTTTCGAAGCCGGCAGCGGTGGCCGAGCGGTTTTAGGCGCTTCAGTCCGGAACCGCGTGACTGCTACTGTCGCAGATTCGAATCCTGCCTCGAGCAAGGATGTGTGTGATGTCGTTAGGTTAGTAAGATTTAAGTAGTTCTAAGTTCTAGGGGACTGATGACCTCAGTCCCATAGTGCAAAGAGTCATTTGAACCATTTTTTGACTTCCGAAATGGTGTTACCATTACACATATTACAACAAAACGATACTGAGCAACTTTGCAATATTGCAGAAGGCATCATGAGAAACAAACTGATGACGTTAATCCATGTCCGGTAACGTTACAGAACAGCAAAGATACTAGGCCCATCGGCTGTCACCCGATCAGCCAGTTGGAGATAAAGGTTCATTAGAACCCCTGACCTAGGTTTCGGTAGTTTTTAAATTCTCTTCTTTAGAAGCTATAATGGACATTGCTATAGTACATGTTGATTAAGTGTGTTGGATAAAGCCAAACAACACTTGTGTCATACGACAAGGGTCGTTTGGCCTTATTTGCTATGATGTAAGAAGATCCGCTATACCTTCTGAACATGACATGAAGAAGACAATTAGCAAATTGTCGAAACCCAGATCAAGGGTTCCAATAAATCTTTAGCTGCACACGGTTGGGTAATTTCTTTCGACCTTTCCAAGTTCACTGTTATACACTTGCCAAAATTACAGCCATGTTTACGATTTCTACAAACAAACTTCTCTACTCCACAACCGTAACACAACTTAAATGGGCTACAGTAGATCAAACTGTAATTCCACCCAGCCACCCATAAGACACATCTTGTGGCTCTCGTTTGCAAACACCACTCCAAGCAGCTAACACTCAGTGAGAAAGACTACACCAACTCTACGTATGCAAATTACACTTGGACCTGTGCTCTATCCAAGTTTTGCTGGTTTATCCTTAAACTTGAACGGTATGAAGTACACATTACATTTATGATCTGGCTATCATCTCGTACCTGCAGCCTGTATAATTTTATAAACTACCCTCATTTCCTCCCTCAGTTCGATCACCTTCGCCATAGCAACGTGTCCAAATTCTTGAGCACACACTTTTTCCGTATACCTCGCCTAAAGTAATCTTGTACTGGTGTGATGTCTTTATCAGCAGATCTCACAACCATTGCATCTCCCATTCTACCATATTCTTTCCCTGCACATGTTTATCAGTCACCTTTTCCCAGACCTGAGATCCATCCATCGTCCTACATGCAGTGTCCTGTCCCTTTAATGTGACCATCTGTCAAAAGCCTGAATAACGAACTTTTGCAGCGCGGACGGCTGCAGCACGTGCAGAAAGAGAATCAGTGAGGTTCTGGAAGGTACCAGCAGATATGTGCATTCATACCGACTCCATTGCCTTGGCCAGCTAGATTTCTCGGTTGATGAGCCACGGCCCGAACAGCCGGGTCTGTCCTCCTGGTAACTTGCATCCTGTCGAAGAAGGATAGACATTATCCCCCAGGACCGATGCATACTTGTGTTGTTCTACTGTGCCTTCCAGAATCAAGAGATAACCTAGGAAATGCCTCCACTGTGGCCTCTTCCGGCGATGGTTGTATGATGTTAGCTTTCAAACATTTCACACCGTACACGACAACGGCCACCTGCTCTATGGAGCATAAAACATGATGAAGTTGCGGTACTGGCGTGCTCTTTCCAGCCTTAGTCACCTTTAAGCAGCAGTTAGCACGGATCCAGGAAGAGAGCGCCTCTGCAGAGCACAATACAGGACAACCTTCGATGAAGAGACACGGTTTTTTAGCTCCTTGGCCCATCGGACTTGTCAGTTGCTCAACAGTTACACGTCTATTCGATTGTATTCGTCTCCGCAGCCGTCGTTAATCTTGTCATCTATGACCCGTAATGCACCACTGTTACCTCGGCAACGACTGTGTGAAGAGCCATATTGCCATACATTGTATACTTTAAGAACTGTAGCACGTGAACAGTTTACAAAATTATCCATTTCGGAAATGGTTCCACCCTTGCCCGAAAGCAAATTATCCGGCACTTTTGGACGTTAGACAAATCGTTCCGTTTCCTTATCACAACTACGGCACAGTTTTTCTCGTATCCTTTATACAACTCTCGTCTATGTGTGGTTATTCCATGTTGACGTAATACATTGGTGGTGGTTACATTCATGTGAGTGGACCGTATATAACCAGTCCACTACATCCTATCTGAATTGAGTCTCCATCCAAAATTATCCTCCTTAAGTGAAATGCTTTCTTTAAATGACGATTCTCATTAACATCACATCTGAGTTTGAAACAAATTACTTCATTTGAAACTATTCGAATGACTTGGAAAGGAAACTTGTGGCGCGATAAGTATGAACTGAAAAAGTATTAAAAGGAATGGGATAGGGAAGAAAGAGTTCCACTGAAGATTCTTGTCAAAAGAAGGGATAGGTTAGCGGTACTTATTCTGCGGCATCATGGAATGATTAAACTCAGTTCCTGAAGAAGGAGTAGAGGGTAAAATAAGAAGACGATATATGAAGAATAGAATACGCAAAACAGATTGTAGAGGTTGTTATTTGTACTAGTGATGTAGGGATGCGAAGGCTAGCTCTTGAAAAAATTGCAGCATGGTAATAAAATAGTCCCTAGATCGTCGTTGCAATGAGAGTTCAAGCTTGTGACGTTCTGTTGCAAAACGTAACGAAGTTTTTATATCGTATGAGTCTATATACTTAATAGTATTGTCGTTGGACGATCGTAGAGAACTGCAGAAAGACTTGAACAAAATTTTCACTTCTGTAGTAAGTGACGATTCTCTTTGAATGTGGCTAAATGTAAGATACCAAAGAGGAATAAAGTATAAATATAACGCTAAACTAGTGCTGAATAATGTGAAGACATCATGGCTTATAAGTATTTAGGGTAACGCTAACAAGCGAAGTGAAATGAAAGAATGGCGTAAATTCAGTGTTGGCACGGCGATTTGTTTACTTACATTTCTTTGAGAGCTTCTGGGAAGGTGCAATGCATCTATAAAAGAAACTGCTTACCGAAATATTCTGGAATATTGTTCCAGTATTTAGAACCCTTATCAAGTAAGCACGACGTGCTGTTTCCATGGTCCAGGTCGGTATTGCCCATAAGAATGTACATTAGAATTGCTTGTGGAGAGGAGACAGTCTTCGTGGAAAATTTCAAAACAGCTATTCTCTCTTTTTGTGCATAAAATGTTCTCTGAGTTGTCCACCCTGTTGCAGCGTTCATTTCAAGGTCGCCAGCAGTTCCATTATCGAGACACAATGCGATTTCTGGGAAAGCGTCTTCGAAAAACCATTCACAGCGGGAGCAAGATTGCTGAGGTGCAATTTAACGACGGCCTTTGAGGCGTTACAGGTATAATGCTTGTGCACGAACTTGAGATCGGACCACCTAGTTACTGCTTGTACACAAACGCGGAAGAAAAGCATATCGAGTGACCAGAGCTGCGGATGGCATAAGCTCTCGTACATGCAGGCGAAACCGTCACAGTCACAAAAAAAATTTGAGTAAGACTTCCTTTCGGATCTGGAAGAATAGTTGTACCGTCCACGGATCGCTGATTATTGGTGTACTTCAGATAAGTAGTAGTAAAGTATAGAATTGGTAAGCGGGAACATGGTCTGCTGGAGTCGAATTCTGACCCAGTTGAGAACATAAAAATTTATTTTTACCACGTTAATTAAAACAGAGCACTAGTAACAACACAATGATTGATTAGAATTTGTAAATTGCGGTGATCTACACACATTATTCAATTATACAGAAGCAATGAGGTAATTAAAAAAAAATTAAAAGAAAAACAGCGTTATGGCACCAACTTTAAATTAATACAAAATTTCTTGACACAAATATAATTTTAACACAACTGTGGAAATTATGTCTATTATCAGGCCTTAGGAATATGGAAAATAACAATTTGTAGAAACTATTAGGTTTCAAAAAATACTCAAATAGCAAGATCTCATAAATGCGTGATTTAACTATTAAGGAAAACATTCCGCAATATGATGTTATGATTGCCTGAAAGATCTACCCAGCAATCAGCACATTCTCGAGGTTTGATTTTTACATCGGCCGCCCGTCTGAATTCCGTGATCGGGAGCTCAAGTGACAACAAGAGGCAGGAGGGCCTACGCACACCAGTAACGGCTTCTAGAACTGTGTTAATACACAGTTCACTAAAATACTGAAACCAAAAGCCAAGCACTGGGTAGCGTCAAATGCAGGAAGAGGTGTTAAACGTTATAGTGTGACAACCACAGCAATAGTTGATTAAACAATCTCCAATGACGTGACATTTCACTTGATAAATACATAAAGCACAATAATCTCAAGGTGATAATAACCAGACAATATGCAAACAAACTTAAATACCAAAGCACCGTTTGACGGCGCAAAATCGTTACTGTTGCAGTTGCCAACAAGGAGGAAGTTTGCAATTCCAGTTTAAATTATCGGTTGAAGTTTTATACAGGGAATAAACTTTGATTCATAAAACTGACCACTTAACAGATTTGCAATAATAATAAAAAAAGCAATCGCCGACAATCGGCCACACCTGTAATTCAAGATAAATGCAGCGGAACCAGGGCACAGCGCAGTTACATGGAAAACCAAGTGTCCGGACCCCCGTCCAAGTAGTTTAAGGAATGACTAGCGAAAATCAAAGTGGCTACACGGAGCAAGCACATCCAAAAGTTCTACCACAAAATGGCTCACCATTTCAAGTTAGTTCAGGCGCTCGCCGTTAACATGCACGCCAGGGTAAACGTCCGCGTTTGCCACAGGATTCGAGATAGACACAACTGTTAAACAAGGCCTATGTTGAACGATGACTGCTTCCGGATTCCAGTTCCGCTCGCCGCCAGACCCAGGCGCCGGAATGTCGACACCGGGCGTCCTCGCAATACACCGAGCGCCGACTAACCACTCGCGATGCTCCGTGCGCTGCCTTCCCTCTGTCACTTCCCCCGACCGACTCTCCGCCGTTTTTCTCACGAAACAGCATTTTGCAAATTGGCGTGAAACATATCTTGAGAACAGTACATAGAAGTCTGACAAAAATGTGACGCCGGAATTTTAACTGAAATCCCTACCAATGTTCTTAGTCAACTGCGAGAACTTAAAAAGTCCATTTCCGTTTCACGCTTTTGTCTCGATTTTGTGGGCTAAGAAACTAGCATTAATATGTGTCAACACGACACCATTTTGATAGACCTTAATATTTTTCAAATATCCTATGTAGGACGATAGAAATTGTATTGAAAATGATTTACACAAAGTTACAGTACTCAGCATTAAAATTGCTACACCACGAAGATGACGTGCTACAAACGCGTGATTTAACCGACGGCAAGAAGATGCTGTGACATGCACATGACTATGTTTTCACAGCATTCACACAAGGTTGGCGCCGGTGGCGACACCTACAACGAGCTAACATGAGGAACGTTTCCAACCGATTTCTCATACGCAAACAGCACTTGACCGGCGTTGCCTGGTGCAACGTTGCCCTGATGCCTCGTGTAAAGAGGAGAAATGCGTACCATCACGTTTCCGACTTTGATTGTAACCAATCGCGATTGCGGTTTAGCGTATCGCGACATTGCTGCTCGCGTTGGTCGAGATCCAATGACTGTTAGCAGAATATGGAATTGGTGGGTTCAGGAGGGTAATGCGGAACGCCGGGCTGGATCCCAAGGGCCTCGTATCACTAGCAGTTAAGATGACAGGCATCTCAGCCGCATGGCTGTAACGGATCGTGCAGCTACGTCTCGATCCCTGAGTCAACAGATGGCGACATTTTCAAGACAACAGCCATCTGCACGAACAGTTCGACGACGTCTCCAGCAGCATGGACTATCAGCTCGGAGACCGTGGCTGTGGTTACCGTTGACGTTGCATCACAGACAGGAGCGCTTGCGATGGTATACTCAACGACGAACCTTGGTGCACGAATGCCAAAACGTAATTTTTCGGATGAATCCAGGTTCTGTTTACAGCGTCATGATTGTTGCATCCGTGTTTGGCGACATCGCGATGAAGGCACATTGGAAGCGTGTATTCGTCATCGCCATACTGGCGTATCACCAAGCGTTATGGTATGGGGTTCCATTGGTTACACGTCTCAATCACCTCTTGTTCGCATTGATGGCACTTTGAACAGTGGACGCTTCATTTCAGATGTGTTACGACTCATTGCTCTACCCTTCATTCGATCCCTGCGAAAACGTACATTTTTGCAGGATAATGCAAAACTACATGTAGCAGGTCCTGTACGGGCCTTTCTGGATACAAAGAATGTTAGACTGCTGCCAAGGCCAGCACATTCTCCAAATCTCTCACCTATTGAAAACGTCTGGTCAATGGTGGCCGAGCAACTGGCTCGTCACAATACGCCAGTCACTACTCTTGATGAACTGTGGTATCGTGTTGAAGCTGCATGGGCAGCTGTACCTGTACACACCATCCAAGCTCTGTTTGACTCATTGCCCAAGTTTATCAAGGGCGTTATTACGGCCAGAGGTGGTTGTTCTGGGTACTGATTTGACAGAATCTATGCACCAAAATTGGGTGAAAATGTAATCACATGTCAGTTATAGTATAATATATTTGTCCAATGAATACCCGTCTATCATCTGCGTTTCTTCTTGGTGTAGCAGTTCTAATGGCCAGTAGTGTATTTATTGGACACCTATTAGGAGAGCTTCGGGAATTTCCGACGATGACCAATGCTCGCCGGCCGCGGTGGCCGAGCGGTTCTAGGCGCTCCAGTCCGGAACCGCGCTGCTGCTACTGTTGCAGGTTCGAATCCTGCATCAGGCATGGTTGTTTGTGATGTCCTTAGGTTTAAGTAGTTCTAAGTCCAGGGGACTGATGACCTCAGAAGTCCCATAGTGCTCAGAGCCATTTGAACCATCAGAACAGTATTCCGTCCGCAAGAAATGACTGTTACCTGGTGCAGCGGTTACAGGTAGCGTCCGACGTGGGCACTCAAATGCTTTCTTAAAGAAAACAGTGAGGGATAAAACGATATCATCATATATAGCAATACTTCTTATTTAACTTAAAGCCAAAGTTAGGAAAATTTTTTATGCGTTCAAAGAATGCTACCACCTCAATGGGAAGCATTTGAAGATAGACGACGCAGTATGTGCCAAAAACTATGGGGTAATTTTAAAGCTGTATTCTGTGATGACCCTGTGATCATTATCAAATGTCCAGTAGATATCACGAGGAAAAGATAAGACATTTGGGCCTGTACGGGGTAATTTACCATTAGTGAATACAGCGATGGAACTGGAAAGAGAAACGACTATATCGGTACTGTCTATCCTCCCTCTTGCGGTGTATCTGTGTAGCAATAGCTCTTGGTTACTGGCGCGTATTTGCAACTTGTCCACCAGACCGAGACTAGGAGCTGCTTTCCCGCGAGGGAGAGGATGCGCTCCCTGGCCGGTGGTCATAGGAGCTGAGCATTCAGCCAGAATCAAGGTGGTTCCCGGCCGCCCCCAGAGACCGGCCTAGAGGTTTACTAGCCGGCCCAAGCCGCGCTACCGCCCCCCGCCCTAGATGACGTGCGGACTGTCGCTGCGCTCTGTACTAAAACTTTGCAGCAGTCCCCCGGGAAATTAGGCCACCGCGACGCTCCACGCCGGCGCGAGAGGCCGTGGGGGCGGAGGTGGAGGCGGATGCGCCCGGCAGGCCGGCGGAGCAGCCTCACCCCCGTCACCAGCTCCGCCGTCCATTCAGGCGGGGCCGCGGCGACGGCGGCTGTCCGCTCGAATGACGCGCTGTCCTGCCGCAGGTAACACGTGTGGGCGCGCCAGCCAATCTCCACCTCACCGCCGTCCTTTATCTCCCTGCAATCTTGTTCTTTTTCGTATTAGGAACGCTGTCAATTCTTCAGCAAGACACGGATTATCCATCAGTTCTATCTCTTTAGCCAAGAGAAATGCCGGATAGTATTGTTCGTGAACAAACTAATAAGAAAAGTGTAGAATTACACTCTTAGACAAGAAAAAACGGTGCACCATGAAGCAATTATCTGGGCTGGTGTCAGTAAATGTGATGTACATGTACAGACAAACAAATAAAGAATTTCAGACAAATTTTAATGATTTGTTCAAGAGAAAGTTTCACAAATGCAGCAAGCAATATCGCGTTGGTGGACCTTTGGCAGTTAAGCAACCAAATATTCGGCTTGGCATTGATTGACAGGATTCTGTTCAATTGCCGTGATAGATCCACGAAATCGTAAGGTGTTTGAGGGAACCGGCCAGTGTTGTTGTTGTTGTTGTCTTCAGTCCTGAGACTGGTTTGATGCAGCTCTCCATGCTACTCTATCCTGTGCAAGCTGCTTCATCTCCCAGTACCTACTGCAACCTACATCCTTCTGAATCTGCTTAGTGTACTCATCTCTCGGTCTCCCTCTACGATTTTTACCCTCCACGCTGCCCTCCAATGCTAAATTTGTGATCCCTTGGTGCCTCAAAACATGTCCTACCAACCGATCCCTTCTTCTAGTCAAGTTTTGCCACAAACTTCTCTTCTCCCCAATCCTATTCAATACCTCCTCATTAGTTACGTGATCTATCCACCTTATCGGCCAGTAATGCTCCAAAATTTCTCAAATGAGGAGAGATCCGTGGCAAATGTCCGCCCACCCCAGAAACACCCTATACCACAAGACATCGGATGGGGCCAGTGTGTCTTGTACGAATGCACTCTACGAGGCAGCTCTACATCTACATCTACATGATTACTCTGCAATTCACATTTAAGTGCTCGGCAGAGGGTTCATCGAACCACAATCATACTACCTCTCTACCATTCCATTCCCGAACAGCGCGCGGGGAAAACGAACATATAAACTTTTCTGTTCGTGCTCTGATTTCCCTTATTTTATTTTGATGATTATTTCTACCTATGTAGGTTGGGCTCAACAAAATATTTTCGCATTCGGAAGAGAAAGTTGGTGACTGGAATTTCGTTCATAGATCTCTCCGCGATGAAAGAAGTCTTTGCTTTAATGACTTCTATCCCAACTCGCGTAAAATATCTGCCACACTCTCTCCCCTATTATGTGATAATACAAAACGAGCTGCCTTTTTTTTGCACCCTTTCGATGTCCTCCGTCAATCCCACCTGGTAAGGATCCCACACCGCGCAGCAGCATTCTAACAGAGGACGAACGAGTGTAGTGTAAGCTGTCTCTTTAGTCGAGTTGGGGCATCTTCTAAGTGTCCTGCCAATAAAACGCAACCTTTGGCTCGCCTTCCCCTCTATATTATCTGCGTGGTCTTTCCAACTGAAGTTGTTCGTAATTTTAACACCCAGGTACTTAGTTGAATTGACAGCCTTGAGAATAGTACTCTTTATCGAGTAATCGAATTCCAACGGATTTTATTTTTTTTTGTAACTCATGTGGATCACGTCACACTTTTCCTTATTTAGCGTCAACTGCCATGTGCCACACCATCCAGCAATCTTTTCTAAATCGCTTTCCAACTGATACTGGTCTTCGGATGACCTTACGAGACGGTAAATTACAGCATCATCTGCGAACAACCTAAGAGAACTGCTCGGATTGTCATCCCGGTCATTTATATAGATCAGGAACAGCAGAGGTCCCAGGACGCTTCCCTGGGGAACACCTGATATCACTTCAGTTTTACTCGATGATTAGCCGTCTATTACTACAAAATGCGACCTTCCTGACAGGAAATCACAAATCCAGTTGCACAATTGAAACGATACCCCATAGGCCCGCAGCTTGATTAGAAGTCGCTTGTGAGGAACGGTGTCAAAAGCTTTTCGGAAATCCAGAAATACGGAATCAGCTTGAGATCCCCTGTCGATAGCGGCCTTTACTTCGTGCACAAGAACGATGTTTTCTGAAACCATTATGATTACGTATAAATAGATCGTTCCCTTCGAGGTGATTCATAATGTTTGAATACAGATATGCTCCAAAACCCTACTGCTAACCGACGTCAATCATATAGGTCTGTAGTTAGATGGATTACTCCTACTACCCTTCTTAAACACTGGTGCGACCTGCGCAATTTTCCAGTCTGTAGGTACAGATCTATCGGCGAGAGAGCGGTTGTATATCATTGCTAAGTAGGGAGCTATTGTATCAGCGTAATCTCAAAGGAACCTAATCGGTATACAATCTGGACCTGAAGACCTGCCCGTATCAAGCGATTTGAGTTGCTTCGCAGCCCTTAAGGTATCTACTTCTAAGAAACTCATGTTAGCAGCTGTTCGTGTTTAACAGGTCTAAGTCACACACGCAGGCAGACATCGTTTTCATGCAGTCAGAATCTGTTTTCATTGCTGAAGACCATCTTCCAAGTGATCCTCTGAAGGCTCCAGTCGAACCATGCCCATCAATGCTGTGGAGTGGGTACACAACGGGCTACAGATGTGTGTGCCCGTATTCCCACTGTCAATAACTATTTCGCAACAGTTCGTGTTGTCACGTCTCGGCTCACAAGACTTCTTACATGTGTTGCGATAGCTGTACTATGTTCCACTGCTGCCCTTAAAATACGACGAACGTGGCGGGCATCTGCGCTGCGTGGACTTCCAGAAACTCGTCTACAGGTGACAGAATGTTCACACGACCACCGAAACCAGCATCGTTGCACAACTGAAGCAGTAAGTCCAGCCTTTTATGGTAATTCTCCAAAAGGACTATCGAGCCTCTCGGAAGGCCACAGTCCGACCCTTTCACTGTTGGCTATAGGAAGTACGAGTTCATCTGGCTGGCATGCTTACCTGCTTGCTTCATATATTTGCATCACACTGAGCCTTCTGGCTGAGAGCATTCCCTAGTAAAGGGTAGACACAAATGGGGCTCTGATAGCAATGCCACTAAGATATCAGTTGATGCACGAGTTAAAGCCATTATCAGTAGATCTACTATCCCCCGGGCATACGCTATCGTAGGATTAAAAATTGACTCGTCTTTCCAGGTGTTAAAAAAAAAAAAGTGATGGAGCCCCTCCACGCCCGCACCAACGTGGTGACCAAACCAAAAGTTCTACTGTCACCTCCGTAAACATGTTAGTTATCTAGTAAGTATATCACAGGATGCTGGGCTGTGATGTTGTCCGGGAGTCTGGGTACGACTACGCATTAACACGGTCCATCAGGTGATAGATAGTGGACGAAGCACGAGTGAGGGTAGCGATTTGAAGAGCAGAGGAAAAAAAGTGCCATGGCTCGTGCCGTGGGTAAAAAACCTCTGCGACAGTGGGATGGGTAGTAAGAGCAATAGTGGCTTACTAGCTGCGATAGTTCATGCACGGTTGGATTTGTTAGTATAGGTATCATGCACTACCGTGACAAGCGATGACGATGTGTCCCAGTTGCTGCAGCTGCTACATTCCTGGAACAATCAAGATCGTTATACAGTAGTGGGAGATCAGCCACAGATCATCTCACTGTGTGTGGGATGTGTGGAGCTTGTCTGCATGCAGTGTACGGTACAGCTTGCCTGTGTGGTGCCAGTTATTTGGCAGTGTGTTTCAGCTGGATATCCAGTAATGGCGTCTAATTAGCAGGGGCTCGCCTGTACCGTCGTGTTATGTATGCTTGGCCATAGATGTTATGTCCTTACAAGTATTGCTTTTGGTCTTTTATGTTTCCATCTATGGTTGTGGTCGCAGTTCCCCAGATTCAGAATAAACGGGTTCTGCGAAATTCTGGAGTTCCTGTATAGTCTTGTGGTGAGTTTGTGGATTACCTCCGTGAGAGTCTCAAGTCGGTATTCCCGATGAAGGTCCGCGATGCGTGTGTATCGTGGAGCATTGCTTACGATTTTGAGTACTTTGTTTTGTGTGGTCTGCTGACGGCGCAGGCGTGTGGGCGCAGCGTATCCCAGCAGGAGCTGCGTACGTCATCAGGTGTCGGATAAGTGTAATGTACATGGACCTCGACAACCTTCTGTTCAGTGTGCTACGCCTGTTGAGCGTAGGATAGAGCTGTTTGAGCCTCGCGCTTGCTCGGTTGGTCATGTGTTGTATGTGGTCCCCCCAGAGTAGTTTCCGATCCAGCCAGACACCGAGGTATTTGACTTTCTCGCGGAAACGTATTGGACGTGCATGTAGAGTTATTGGTCTGCAGTAGCGGTGTTTGCGCAGTTGCTTCGGTCTTCTAGTGAGCAGAACGGCTTCGCACTTGTCGACGTTTACTCTAACACGACATTTCACCAGCCAAGGCTCCGCCGTTCTGAGTGCAGTCTGTAGTCGTGAGTTAATGTTAGACGGCTTCCAATCTTGCGCGAGGATGGCAGTGTCATCCGCGTAGATTGCCATCGTTGTGTTGTGTGTGGTTGGGAGATCGTTTATGTAGAGGTTAAACAGTAGGGGCCCTAGGATGCTTCCCTGGGGTACTCCCGCGTGTATACCGTGTCGTGTTGATTGTTTTCCCTGCACGTCAGTGTTGAAAATCGTGTCTGTGAGGTATGAGTGTATTAGACGCAGCAGCACGTCGGGGAACCCCGCGTCGCTGAGTTTGCGGATGAGGCCGTTGTGCCCCAGGTGTTCCAGTATTCTTTTGATTTTATGGGCAACTTCCTTGCATAGCACTGTGCTAAAAATGGTTCAAATGGCTCAGAGCACTATGCTACTTAACTTCTGAGGCCATCAGTCGCCTAGGACTTAGAACTAATTAAACCTAACTAACCTAAGGACATCACACACATCCATGCCCGAGGCAGGATTCGAACCTGCAACCGTAGCGGTAACTCGGTTTCAGACTGTAGCGCCTAGAACCGCTCGGCTACCCCTGCTGGCAGCACTGTGCTATCCCTAAATTCCACAGCCTGCCACCAACTGCCCTTTTGCATGAAAACTTACAAATTATTTTGATCGTTATCCCTAGGCCAGTCCTTACGCAGATGTGCTCGTCTATTTAATATGGTCGTTAAATGAAAGGGGAATTTTCCTTGTTAGTGCTCGGACAGCAAAGAGCAGACCATTAACTTAATTGGAGAGACTGTGACTTCCAAATTTAACGAATGTTTTTCTACATTTTTAAAATGGATTTACCAGTCCCTACCTTCACCACTAGACATCAATGGTTGAGAATAGGTGGTAAGGAAACCTGTGGTAGCGCATTGACATCTAGCCGAGAGATAAAGGCAAATGAGTCTCCAGTCTTTCAGGGTCGGGTATTTTTAGCGCTACGTGGAAATATTATTGAACGGTTTACTATTTCTTTTTGATTTATCCCATCTAAGGAATGTTGTACAGATATAAATATAAGCCTTTTGTCATTCTTTCAGGAAAAGGAAAGGAATATAGGTGATTAGCGCCACATCGATAGTGAATTTGGTAGGAATTTTACTTAGAAAAGGGTTGGTAAGGGAATATGCAGTGTCTTTTATAATGTAACTACCTCGGCATTCATATTAATCAGTTTATGTAAACCACGGCAAACGTCCAAAACACGTGATATTTGTGGTTTCTTTTCTCAACTGAAATAAGAAGTAACACTAAATATGACGATATTGTTTTAGTCCTTACACTTTTATCTTCAGAAATCATTTTTGTGTCCACATCAGACAGCCACTGAAAAATCTACACCAGGTAGCCTGAAGAATGGTCTTCGGCGGGGAATTCCGAAGCACTCCAATTGCACTTGTAACAAAATAATTTTGTGAACGCAGTTTTCAATGTATTTTGTATCCATAAACATTGGATAACTGAAAAATATTATGTTGTAATAAGAAAGATAACGTTTTGAAACAAATGTCATCTACTTCGACAAAAAGATCGAGACAAAAGCATGCACCGAAAACGGTCGTTAGAAGATACCAGAAAATTTCTAGAAACAGGTAGTCTGACAGAATTCATTTTAATTTGCATCAAATTCTGACCAGAATTACATTTTCCTCAAATTTCAATAACACCTTTTCGATAAAAATGCGTTTAAAACCTTGGGTTACAGTTTTGTAGTTAAGTTAAACATACCTCCAGTAAGCGATCCCTGGATGGTACAGCAGTCCTTCCAGATCCTTAAGAGATCCACCTCCTTTTTCTGCTGGCCATGGCGGCCATGCTGGCATTTTTGCTAGATTAAGTCTCCTGCCTCTCTGTCCGCTCTATACGTTTTCTGCCCAATCTTGAGCAGAGTTTGTAACAGGCTGGTCCGATCTCAAGTTCGAACACGTTCATAATTTCCGTTATGCCTGTTAGTCCATCGTTAAATTGATTTTCTGTCAAATTGGCAGCGATGACGACTACTCTTTTCCTCGATGTAAATAGAAATTTTGAGATACAAATCGCCAACGGAAATTATCGCCAACTTGGGATGAACGATACAATGACACAGACATCCCAAGAACACCTTAAGGAAAAAAAATCGATTTTGAAATTTTCTGAGAGGAGTACCTCCTTAATCAGTGCCTGTCCTCAGCTGCTTATCTCCAGCAAGCCTTACATTTATCCTAAAATTATTATGATGACAACGCAAACACTTGTCACATGGAGAGAATTATTTGTTCAGTACAAGACACCGGAGAATGTAGGAGTAGTGTAAACAGGGATTTAATCTGGTAGTGTTGATAATCTAGAATTAGTTATTCGTGTTTATGAATCTGAGAAGCTAGGGTAAAGACGAATTTTGTAGTGACCAAGAAGTACCAATTGTCTTTTGCAGCGAAATACTCTAGTATTAATCTCAACATTCAAGAGTAACAATTATACAGACGAAATGCCTACCTCATTGTCGGGAACTATCGAAATAAGTGTTATTAAACAATCCAGTGCAACTATTTGGATCACATTTTACATTACTTCTGTTAACTGTTAACAGCAAATATTTTAATAACGGAGTTTTCGAGTAGCGTAAGTATTTTGTTGGCTAGTAATAATTACATATTCTTTGCCTAGGTACTAAATCAAATAGTCCTGAAACAGCACACCATATCTCACTCAGCGAGAACTGACTTCTTTCGAAATCCAGTAACAGTTATCTGAAGCTTCATATGGTTTTCTATTAAAAAATTTCACTGAATTAAGTGTCGAATGAACGACATGTAAAAATTATTATAATCAGAACAGCGCATTCTTGCCTGTTTCATGACATTGGGTATGGCTGCGACCCACTAAACTGTTTCCTTACACACTGTTTCTTCGTGCAAAAGCGTTTGACTAAGTTGCCTGAGTGATTTTCAAAGTCCGCTGGCTCAATATGTGTTCAAAGGACACGTGCCGTGTTACTCTGTTATCATTTACTCAACCTCCCCTAACTTGATTAAACTGCATGAATGGTTTTGGATGGTGAAATGCATGAATGTCCTAAACAGAAACTGGCTAGGTGCTTAGAAACTCAAATATTAAGTAACTAAAACGTTTAATGAAACTAGGCTTAAGTCTGTGAGTGCAGCAACAGATTATATCACATACACGATCAAGACGGCAATAGGTTTGGCTCACCACTATAAAGTTCAAAGTCAGATAAAAAAAAGAAGTTGGTTGTGGGTAACTTTCCAAGATCACCGAAACTGTGGTGAAATTTCGCAAGTTTATAAACATGACGCTGCCATGCAGAAATCAACTGACGAAACTATTCAGAAATTTCAAAAAACACAACTCTGCCGCTCAGAATTAATGTTACGGACCTACGCAGTATTTTTCCAAGACTAACGCTGCTCTGTTTTCAGAGTTGAAGTCCACAAGCGCAACTGTCGAAAACTTTTCCAAGTTCCTGATGTCCTGAAGAAAATTTGTAAGTCTCTAGACTTGTTGCTCGAATAATTTTAAATTCTGTAATATTGAGAGTGACACGCTGCTCATCAGCGAACAAGTTTTCACTCGCCGATCTGAAAATCGAACTGATCCCTGGATAACGTAGCTATTGTCTTTGCGAAGTGTTGATCTGTTGTTCCAAAACGCACGATATGATCATACAAACTGCACACCTAAGCATTTCGCATGACACATGATCGTGCAGTGATTCCTTTGAGCAGTTAAATACCCCAGTTTCATTGTTTTTGTATAAAAAAAACAAGCATAATATCTTTCGCTGTTTGAACATGAACCATATGACAAATATTATTACAAATAAATATTATACACGGAAAAGGGCTTTCATCAGGTACTCCGTGCTGAAGTTATTCAATAGTTTTTTGTGTTACTTTACCTTATTCTCTGAAATGTTGAAGTTAGTTACATTTATATTATTCTTGAAGAATGAAGTGTGGCAATTCGTTTCATTATTCTGACCGGTTTAGACAGATCTACGCTGTCATCATTGGGTCTTGCAACGCTATTAGCTCTACACGGTACACTTCACTGCTGCAACAAGCATGTTCAATTAGATGTACAATCGTGTTATAAAACTTCAATGTTGTAACGAACATGTACATCTAATAATGTTACATGATCTAATGATGACTGCGTAGATCTGTCGAAACCGGTCATAGTAATAAAAAGAATTGCTAGCTATATTGGCAAACTTGATTTTTCAAGAATAATATGACTTTCAGACGGCCCACAAAGATTAACGCAAGTTTTATCCACTATTATCTCTTTCAAACATAGTGAGAGTTGAACTCCTGCTGATAATTTTTGTAGCCTATTATGTAAAATTTACCATACACTACTTGTTTTGTAGTTTGTTTTTCAACACAGTTTGTATTGTTTTTTGGAAATTCTGAGGTGGTTTTTGGATAGGAATGTTCAAGCGCTTTCAGATAACATTTTATATGTCAACACGTACATTTACACAGTGACAAGTCATGGGGGAGCGATATACACATATTCATATTACGACAGTATCGGGTACACAAGGTATAAAAGTGCAGTGCACTGGCGGAACAGTCATTTGTCCTCATACGATTCATCTGAAAAGGTTTCCGTAGTGATTATTGTTGCACGATGAGAATTAACACACTTTGAACACGGAATAGTAGCAGGGGCTAGAAAGATTAAAAGTGTCACTTCTGATATAGTTAGAGAATTTTCCGAGCTATGCAGTTTCAAGAGAATGCATTAGCACGGACAACGCAGTGGCAGACGGCCTTCACTTAAGGCTGGAGTTTACTTAGAGTTGCTATTGCTAACAGACAAGCAACACTGCCTACGATAACGGCAGAAATCAGTGTGGAACGTACGACGAACGCATCCGTTAGGACAGGGCTGCGAAATCTGTTGTAATAGGCTACGACATTAGACTTACCGACGCAAGTGCCTTTGATAACACAGTGACATCGTCTGCAGATCCTCTCCCGGGCTTGTGGCCATATAGGTTCGACTCTTTAGTCGCCAGGCCACAACTGTTCACCACTGGTTTGAAGAACATTCTGGACAAATCGAGTGAATGATTTTCATAATTCATAAGTTACTGTAAGTGCACGACGCTGATGTTTAAACTTATGGAATTAGTCCCAACAGATTTTAGAAGATGGCAGGTGAGAAACAAAACAAATAGGAATATGTTAACCTTTACTTTCATAGAGGGTCAGATTTGGTGTGCCTTGTGCGTAAACGTACCACGTCCAATTAAAAGCATTGTGAGACAGTATGTTACACTGCAGACGCTACCACATTAAAACGTGTTGTTAAATTCTAAATTGCAGTATTTGGCCTGTTTTTCGTTGTCAATAGTGAAATTCCTACAATAAAATTCATTTCTAAACGATAAATAAAAGTTATTGTATCACTGAAATGATAAAGACGACAACTGCTGTGTATCGGCCCTTTACCTATAGTAGGAATATAGTTGCAAATTGAAGAAAATCAAGATTAGTCCTTCTCGAAAGGTATACCAAGAAGAAAATTTCATTACTACATATACATCACTTCAAAATGTAATCGGCACAGTCAAGAAAGAAGAAGTACAATATTGTTGATATAAGGAGGCGTCATAGGGATTTTCAGCATTTGCGAAACTAAACCCAGCTTCCAATAGTCTGGCAAGAAAATACGAGGAACTTTACATTTGTTTGGTGAAATACGCGAGTTCCAAAATGGACTCCTGAGTCACTTGTAATGAATTTTGCTACATGCGTCTGACTTTCCGAGGTCTGTCGCATCTTGTACCGCTATCTACACAATAATTACAGTACAGTGGAGCCTGTCGTCACGGAACCTGTATAAAATTCTAGTTATTTGCGATTAAATCGAGTCTCGCAGGAGTTTTGACTTCGTAAACATAACATTGTGGGAACATAATTTTCCGAAACTGACCAAACGTACATGTACTAATGACAATAATTTTTCATTTCATGAAAAAACTTTCCCATTTATAAACGGAATATATTAATGTGATAAGAAGACTTTTGGAAAAGTATAGATAATTAAAGAATAAAACAAGACATCCACAGGGAACTACAATTACGAATGTACTCCTCTTTGGATTAGTCAGTTAATAACATCAACTGAATCTTAGTAGGCACATTTGCGTCCAATTTGTACAATTCTTTTGATACTCGGTTTTTATTACTTCTAGAAAACAGTTTTTTCTTTCTTTCGTACAGATAGTTTCCCTCAATAGAATAGCCTATTACATGACGTAGTCTTTCATATTATAGTCTCATTCCAGGTGTAGACAGAAACCATCCTGCCAGTAAACTACTCATATCCACAGTAACAATATGTTGTTAACATAGACATTTCTGACAACATTTTGCTGTGGAGAAGCACAACATTATTGAAAAATCGGACGAAATAATGCTCTTCGACTAAATGAATGTACCCGCAGTCGATAACGAGTCGCCAATGGAAATTGCGGTGACTCCCGAAGGCACGCAAAGTAGGACAAGTGATAACCGGATTTTAACTCAGTACAAATAAAAAACCATGGTTTGTTGAAAATAGATGACAACTTACGATAAGCGGCAGTCTGGATAGACGTTCACAAGCGCGTTCTCACGCGATAGTTTTTATCATAATGATTTTTGTGAATCACGTGTCTTTCTTAGTCCAGAAATAGGGGGACTAGAAATAACCACCGAAAAGGAACTGCAGCATAGAGTAAGAAATCGTGTGTTATCATCATGTGGGGATGACAATCATGCCCTACAATATCGTGAGCAGATATATAAGCAGTCCGAACAAATATCGCCTAAGCAATTGGAACAAACGTCAGGCAACTTCAAAACAGAATTTTCGAATTTTTAGAAGAAGTTAGACCACAATTTAATGAAAATTTTGGAGAACTTGTAAATGAACTTATGAAAAGAATCACCACTTTGAGAAGGTTATCCTGAAACAAAATAGTTTATACACAGAACGTGATAGCATTGCAAAGGCGGTATCTGTGTTGTAAGCCAGCAACTCAGATTTACACAATATATACATTTATTTACCGTATCAAATGTAAAAAAATATCTGAAGATATGGGTCTTCTTAAATTAGAACAAGAACACTTCAGTATTGCCCAACAAAAATTGAAGAATCTTGCTCATGATGAGTTACTTGACAGCGATAGAGCACTTGCAGAAAACGTGGTGAAGCAATACAGCACTCATCTCTAGGAAGTGGAAGGGATAGTAACCCAAAGGGAGAATACGATTATTAAAAAACTTGATGCCGATCTGAAGAACGCTGTTCACTAAGTACGTAATGAAACAGGCTTAGGAAGCATGAGTTCAAGAGAACCGTTTGTTATAAATAGCCGCTGTGGTACGAGCGGTTCTAGGCGTTTCAGTCTGGGACCATACGACCGCTATGGTCGCAGATTCAAATCCTGTCTCGGGAATGGATGTATGTGATGTCCTTAGATTAGTTAGGTTTAAGTAGTTTTACGTTCTAGGGAACTGATGACCTCAGACGTTAAGTCCCAAAGTGCTCAGAGCCATTTTAACCATTTTTTTATTAACTGGTAAAACAGTAAATAATAATATTGCACATGATGTACACGAAGGAGGATATGGGTCATACAGGCAGTTAGCAGTACTTTATGTACAGCAAGGAAACCATCCATACGTGAGGCTGATAACTGTACCGCATACACATGGCAATACATCTCGCTGATCGACTATCTGCGGAAGCAAAGAAGGTACGTCTCGCGTTATTCATCAGATATTTTCGAGAAATTCTACCGCGTAGCTGGAGTGAACAGCAAAAGATACGTTACATAGTGGGAAACACAAGGGGATCCCTTGCCAAAGGTAGCGGACATAGCTGAGAATTGGGAAACCTATGATCACTGTGGAAAGGCTTTAATTGCTACACTTTGATCACCTGGAGTACAAGAATGCGTCAGACGAGAAGTTTTTGACCCAGCACCATGTAATAATACACAATATGGACTAAGAAATTATTATGAAAAATATCTAGTTGCGACCAGTTATTGGAGTAAACCTGAATCTCATGCAGATGTTCATAAAATTTTAAAGGGTAGTCTACCTGGATACATTAACGACAAGTTAGTCACCGCATAAGAAAACGATTTAGAGTATTTCCAATCCACAGTTGATCCCATTGACCTCATTTATGGGGAGGGACGTACATGAACAAGAAACAAAATTCACCATATGGTTCTCATGATTGTACAGTGGCAAGTCAAAGCAATAACTAAGCACCAACAAGGGTGGCGACAGCTAGTATCATTTGATAGCAGACCCGACAGTTCTATAAAGCATTACACAGAAAACTGGATGCAATACATTGAACATCGAACTCTGCTTACCCAAACATACAAGGTAACAGTAGCAAACCAAATAAATAAAACTGTTGTGGTACAACCTCTAAGGGGTATCTAAACAATTGCAATGTTTATTATGAAATTCAAATGGTAACGCGAACCCTGTTTTGAAGTATAACTTTGGAAAAGGGGAACCAACTTTTAGTAGGAATCGAAACAAGCAATGGCGTTGTCATGAACAACCAGTTCAAATAATCGAGATAATTAATAGTATTGGGAGTATTTCGATGCTGCCATAGTAGAACCTGGTTTTAGGGAGGGGGATGCATTCAGTGATTACTCATTTTTGTATATATGATGAGGAACTTGACGTGAGGAGTTATGTTCCGAGAAAGCAGTACAAGCAATAAAACACGCGAATGTAGACAATATAAAAGTGCACATAATCCTGGATACTGGTGCTTCTGCGATCGTTTGATCCGAGAGTTCTTTTAATGTGACAGCAGAGGACATTTCCTACGCAAAATATTAACAGCTATAGCAAAGATCTAAACATTCATGGTGGTGTCTGTTTGTTCTATATCGTGTCTCCCTACCACTTTCGCGCAACGACGCTCTGAGCGTGTTTTTTAGGGAATTGACTAGTTTGAACCTGGGACCTGTTGCTGGTAAGGAGACGCCAGACCACACAGGACATGTAGAATTCAGAAGAGTTCAGTGAGACTAGCGATGATATAACCAAATACTAATGATCTCAGCGTCAGCTCTACTGCAATCCCTGTAAAAGAATCTTAATACTAACTAAATATAGTGGAAAGAGTTCAAGGCTTTCCTATTTTTAGTTAGCTGGTAAAATAAAGTCGAAAAAGCAGTTAAGTTTACCATTGGAAATTTTATTCTACTCACAAAACATTGTTTATAAATTGCACTATTGATAAAAGGAAGTGTTTCAATACAGGATGGTAAAAACCAACAGCGTCCAACAAAAATGTGAACGAATATTCCCTGAATGGATTTCCAAGTTCTACAATCGATCGAAGGATGACCTATGCCATATCACATCTATAATCTAGGTTTAATTTAAGTTTCACAAAAGAGAAAACTATCAAAATGGTCTACAGTGACCCTCAATTATCTTTAATTACTTATCTAACTTGTCGTAAATTACAGTGGCTGATGTGGATTCTCAATAACTATATAAAAGAAAAATCATCGCGTTTCAGATCTGTTCTTCAAGTGGCAAATGTGAACACCATGAGTTTTAATTAACGATCGACACTAGTATTACGCAAAAAGGGTTGTAACAGACGAGTCTTCTGCAGTTCTGAGTGAAGCCTTATGCGCTCAAAAAAGCGGCATCTCGTGCGTTCATTACCTTGCGGTGTTCAGGCAGCGTCAGGGCGACAGCGGCCGGCGCAGCAGCCATCCAGCTCGCCGTCTCGGAACTCACTCTCCTCTTACTTCTCCTTACTACAAGTTACCGAAGTTATTTAAAAAAAAAACTATCTGACTATGTTTTCATCTGACCAATCAGGGTCTCAATGTTAACCTTAAGCTCCGCCTACAAAAATTCTGTCTATCCAATGAGAAACGTTATACTTTTCGTGGTGGGGCAATGTTTTTAATGTTTGGAACGTAACAGAGACGCTAAAAAGTCTGACGCTAAAACGTGCAGGTGGTAGACTTAGCGGTAGGCTAGCGACGTGGGTGTCCACTCCGTCCGTTATCGTAGGGCCTTCGGAACTGCGTCTGCCTCACGGTGGGAAGGTACGACATGCATTTAGGCATTCTTGTGTTAGTCTGTGGCATTCCATTTGTTCACTCGTTACTTGTTTTACTTTGGTTAATTTAATGTCACGATTTATTCGGAGCTATGTGACATACTAGTGGATTTGCTTATCATGTCAGGGTTTTCATGGAAGGTGTTGGATTTGCCTGGCACCTTACAAAGAAAACACAAAACGTCAGGCTGCAAGCATGCATTTCTATTGCCTTAGACAGTACTATGAAAACCCAATTTTCTTGTGATTAAGAAATTAATAGTAAGTTGTATTCTAGCGATGGAGGTTTTCAGACAACTAAAGGCTAAACTCGTCGTGGCTATTAGTAAATTTTGCTTGCTCGTTGATAAACAGATTTTATCAATCCTGATATACCTTTAATAAACGAGCAACGCAGTGACGAGATGTCGGATATCCTAGTACTGTACCACGTCATGTTATCAATGAAATGGTCGGTGAGTCTGGTTAATTAGCTGGGACACAAAGAAGGCAGTGATGTAAACTACTCATACAGTGCGGAAACAGTTGTTTTGTAGGAATCCAAGGATAATAAAAGATGACAGTAAGAAAATGGACCTATATTCACATTAAACTTTCCGTCGTAGTGCTTACACCTTCCCATGGGTGAAGAAAGAAGCCGTGAATAAGGAAATAGGAAGAATGTTACGTAGGCAAGCAATAGAAACTTCGAATTCATCGTACGGCAGGCAGTTGTTAGTTGTCATTTTGGCAAAAGATAGGATTCGATTTGTACTTGGGTCCACACACAGATATGACGAAGTTTTTCAGTGAACTAGTGAACAAATGAAGCCTGGTATTAGATGGTTGAAGAGTACAATGTCAATAGTTGGTAACCACTTTAAATGTAGTTCGTAATAAGTTTAAATGATGAGGATTATCCTGAAGGAATGAACGTGGATAAAGATTCATTTTGCATCATTACTAAGGAACATACCTGACAATTATGTACATAGTACATATCTTCGCTACAACTTTACATTATCTGACGGTGCATATAAAGAAAATATATATAAATGGCGGACAGTAGTATGTTATGACAAGATGAGAGGTAGGAATATTTTATGATGCACTTAAATTGTGGACATACTTCCAGGATATGGTACAGTGGATAGCATTACGTTAAGACTACAATATATGTACAAGTACATAGTCACAACTATATTTGTGTTCAAATTATTATTTTTGATTGTAATTATTGTATATGATACACTGTAAAATACTCATGCAAAATTAGTGTTCAAGAATAAAGAAAAGTGTGAGTAACTAAAAGCTGTAAGCAAAGGCTACGTCAAAAACCAATAGGTAAATGTCATAGTGCTACATCAAGTGTAAAGTGAGATGTCGTTAGAAAAAAACTACTGACCGGCCCATCAACGACGAACGAATGCACATTTTACAAAATTTCTGTTACACAGAAGATGATCAAAAAAGGAGAGGATAATTTGTGTACTTTCCAGACAGAGTTCTGCTGCTGATATGTTCTGCCTTGGGTACTCTTCGGCTTTGTAATTCCACACAAGCCACCGTTCCTAATAACACGGAAAGTTTCCACTCGATTCTAACAAGGCACCTAGCTGTATAAGCTGATCATGGTTGTTAACCGTTTGCATCAATGAGACCACCGACACTCGGAGTGGAATCATCGAACTCAACAGTGTGAGTCGTGAAAGCAGATCGAGCAACAATAAATCACAAAGCGCTTTCGAGAATGAAAGTAGTGAAAGCTGTGACAGATAAACACTTCGCTCAGTATACTATGTTCACTGTATGATATGAGTGTTTAACTTAGAAACAGCAACAAATGTTCAGACTTTCTGTTGTGTTTTCCTACATTTTTCTTTGAACTGATTCGTGTATGTAAGATAGTTGTAGGAAATTTCTGAAAACATACGTACTTTAAGAGAAATGGCCCCTAATAAAGGATTTTCCTATCCTTGGACCAAATGATAAAGGAAAATTTTAGATATAAATAAAATCAGAAAGCACGTAAAATAACCTCATAAATTTAACGGTTCAGAAATCTCTGTGCTTTGTATGTTTGTAACAGATATGCCTGCCGTCTGTTGTAATCCAGAAGAACACCAGCATTTCTTAAGGCACATTGGGTGGAATGAAATGTATCATTCGAGTATAGGTCCCCTGCCATAGGCTGAGGTTTAAAGTTATGAAATTCGTCCTGACCAAAGCTAAAAGATCCAAAATGAGAAACAAAAACCAAAAGGAGTACTTTAAAGCTTTACTTTCAGAAAATATAAAATTTTCTCTCCTAGAGTATGAACGTTCCACGTTTTAAGAACAAGTACTGTCAGATGATATACACTCCTGGAAATGGAAAAAAGAATACATTGACACCGGTGTGTCAGACCCACCATACTTGCTCCGGACACTGCGAGAGGGCTCTACAAGCAATGATCACACGCATGGCACAGCGGACACACTAAGAACCGCGGTGTTGGCCGTCGAATGGCGCTAGCTCAGCAGCATTTGTGCACCGCCGCCGTCAGTGTCAGCCAGTTTGCCGTGGCATACGGAGCTCCATCGCAGTCTTTAACACTGGTAGCATGCCGCGACAGCGTGGACATGAACCGTATATGCAGTTAACGGACTTTGAGCGAGGGCGTATAGTGGGCATGCGGGAAGCCGGGTGGACGTACCGCCGAATTGCTCAACACGTGGGGCGTGAGGTCTCCACAGTACATCGATGTTGTCGCCAGTGGTCGGCGGAAGGTGCACGTGCCCGTCGACCTGGGACCGGACCGCAGCGACGCACGGATGCACGCCAAGACCGTAGGACCCTACGCAGTGCCGTAGGGGACCGCACCGCCACTTCCCAGCAAATTAGGTACACCGTTGCTCCTGGGGTATCGGCGAGGACCATTCGCAACCGTCTCCATGAAGCTGGGCTACGGTCCCGCACACCGTTAGGCCGTCTTCCGCTCACGCCCCAACATCGTGCAGCCCACCTCCAGTGGTGTCGCGACAGGCGTGAATGGAGGGACGAATGGAGACGTGTCGTCTTCAGCGATGAGAGTCGCTTCTGCCTTGGTGCCAATGATGGTCGTATGCGTGTTTGGCGCCGTGCAGGTGAGCGCCACAATCAGGACTGCATACGACCAAGGCACACAGGGCCAACACCCGGCATCATGGTGTGGGGAGCGATCTTCTACACTGGCCGTACACCTCTGGTGATCGTCGAGGGGACACTGAATAGTGCACGGTACATCCAAACCGTCATCGAACCCATCGTTCTACCATTCCTAGACCGGCAAGGGAACTTGCTGTTCCAACAGGACAATGCACGTCCGCATGTATCCCGTGCCACCCAACGTGCTCTAGAATGTGTAAGTCAAGTACCCTGGCCAGCAAGATCTCCGGATCTGTCCCCCATTGAGCATGTTTGGGACTGGATGAAGCGTCGTCTCACGCGGTCTGCACGTCCAGCACGAACGCTGGTCCAACTGAGGCGCCAGATGGAAATGGCATGGCAAGCCGTTCCACAGGACTACATCCAGCATCTCTACCATCGTCTCCATGGGAGAATAGCAGCCTTCATTGCTGCGAAAGGTGGATATACACTGTACTAGTGCCGACATTGTGCATGCTCTGTTGCCTGTGCCTATGTGCCTGTGGTTTTGTGAGTGTGATCATGTGATGTATCTGACCCCAGGAATGTGTCAATAAAGTTTCCCCTTCCTGGGACAATGAATACACGGTGTTCTTATTTCAATTTCCAGGTAACAACGTGTTATTAGATGAAGTCTTATGAGTTGTATATTACGGTATCTGAGCTATTTTAGTGAGGAATAGAGACGTTGCGACACCAAAAATTATTTCCGAATGAAAAAACAAAAGTTGTTGAATCACAGAAAAGACAACGATGTCATTGGAATATATCACAGGTCTGCTTATAGCGTTAACACAGTTACAAATGAAAGAAACTTAAGTTTGATCCTTCTCATTAAGCACTGCTAAGAAGAAAAGTTTTGCAAAAACAGACATAATGTCTTTTGGGACAACAGCAATCAGTGAAATTATAATGTTACTTAAAAACCGTCTTGATTGCAAATATTTTTATTCATATGACCGGTTTCGGTTCATTCAGAACCATCTTCAGATCTGATATTTCAGTTACAGGAGTAACCCGTCCAAATCCAGCAGTTTTCACATGCTACGTCACATGTTTGTTACTTCAAATTATAGTCGATTCAGTCAAGAAAGAATTACAGCATCACTTCTATAAAAAGAGATCGTAAGATTTTTTCTCATGCATGAAAGTAAAATACCTGTGCAATAGCTTTATAAGAAAATACAAGAAAATTTACACACCTTTTATGAAATACGAGGGTTTTTAAACTGACTCATGAATCAATTATAATGATTTTTATAACGCCAACCTTACGAGGTCAGTACAGTCTATACCGAATAATTATATTTGGCCACACATATTGATAGACATGAATCGCACCGAACATACATGAAACGTTACCTAGAGGTCAGTTTGTGCACACCACCCTCCATCTGCAACAATTATTCATGGCTATAGAGGTCGCATGGCTCAATATTTCTCAAGGGGACTTCCAGTGACTTGTTGAGTGCTTGTCACTTCGAGTTGCTACACTACGCTGGAAAAAAAGGTCCGACAGTATATAAGCAGGTATCCCATGGATTTTTCACCTTAGCGCATTTCTTCAGTCGTCAATATCTGAAGTACTATATCATCCGAAGAGTGGGTGTTAATACATGCTTCCTCGACGTATTTCACTTTTACGTGTGGTGTCATAGCCTGTTGTTACCATGTTCTTACTAGAAATTAGCTATCTCGTGTGAAGTTAGGTGTCAATTGTGTAACAGTGTTAATGCACCAGTGTTCTAACTGAACAGCAACGGGAACATAGTACCCGTCAATGAAATAATGTAATCCATATGGACTTCGCAGATTGTGAGGTGAGACATCAGCACGGTACACGTGGGACAGTGGATTGGAGGATCTTATCATAAGCTGCATGGCCGTCAAACTGCCCTCGATAATGAGGTGAGGCGGTAACAATATTTTCGAAATTATCTATTATGTTCTTATTTAACTTCTTTGGCTGTTTTTACTTAATGTGATTTCTGTATAACCATGCTCTTTGATGTAACATCCATGTGAATGTTTTATTTACTATTTATGATAATTTGTGCAGTTGTAATCAATCTGTGAATGTAATGTCAAAAGTAATGTGCTGTGAAGGAGTGTAAAAATTAAAACTTTATTTGTGATAGTTAATCATGCATAGGGAAAGCAGGTTTCTAATTATGTAAGGCTAGGAGGGAAGTCCCTCCGCAACGGATATCGCGAGGCGCGAATTGAAAACCAGTCGAACTGTAAGGTTACTTTGGGGCGTGAGTCAGTTTGTGGCTAGCGGGCAAAGGATATTCGCCTTTTGAATTGAAAGAGACGGGAAGAATTGCAAGGTTATACAATACAGCCGGATGAGGAAGCAATTCGCTTTCTTATTCATGGCATATTTTCGTTAGCTCTGTGGTATGAAAAACCGGTGCTAAGAAGAGAATTTTCAAAGGCTGTTTCACAGAAAGAGCAATCGATACTTTTGTCGCCTTTTCTGAATAACACAGGAGATCGACGCTGCCGCCACTTTCATCTCAAATTATCAGTTCGGTACAGTATAGTTGCATGGACCAGTTATGTGCTTTCGTTTCCAGTAATAGCTTTGTGTTGTAAACTTTGTGTTGGGCCATCGCATTTTGTCATTAGTCCTATCCCAAATTCAACGATAAATCCCAACATTATAATTTTCTGAACTGAAAAGCGATTATTTTCCTTAACAAAAATTAATAAAATTTGTGGACCTGTAAAATACATAATTATTTAGTTGGCATACGTTTTGAAACACTCCACTCAGTTTTCATTCAGTTGAAGTTTCATCAAAGTACAAGTAGTACGAGAAGATTTAAAGTATTCATTTCAGAGATTCTTCTTACTGAAAAAATTGTGATTAGAATTTAATGTGTCACGTAGTTAACAGTCTTCCCCATAATCTGTTGTGACTAAAGTCTTCAGCCTTTGCCTTGAGCCTACCGATTGATTAGTTTCTGGATCCCCAGGGTAATAGCTGAGGCAGTTATAAATGTCATATTGCAATAACAGCAATCAAGTGTAAACAACTGGCTACAAATATTGAGACAGTACTAGATCCAGGTTTCACATGCTCCATTTCAGGTAAATAATATAAGGATGTCAATGTTCCCTGAGAATGCAAATAATAAGCGGTATAAAAGATACTTCATATATATTTTTATACTAGTAATTTCTTGCAACTAAACTGATAAAGAACCTCTTGTATATGTCACTAGAGATCCACCATTAGTAGTCGTTACCTATAATTATATTTATTGTTCTAACGTAATGTCCAGATAGTAAGTGTTATTGAGAATCATCTATTGAGGGCCAGCTGTTGCCTAAACACATCAGTAGCCCTCCTCTGTAGTTCAAGCCAACTCACTGTACCTTACCTGCTGAATTGTGCAACTGTCTTGTATCTTATCAGCAAAACAGAAGTTGATATCGAGTAAAGTCAACGCCAAGAGTTAATATTTTGTAAGAACAATGCAAATGGTGTGTACAAGTTTTTCCCAGTTGGGCTGGCGAGCGCTTCCTTTTACATAATTATAGTTTACATGATTATTAATAGAGCATTTGTTCGACTGTCCTTTGTTTTGCTACTGCCTCCGATAGATATATTTCGGGAATCAAAATCATTAAGTCCATTGCACTCAGTCACGAACACAAAAATATAAATCATTAATTTTAATTTTAATCATTAACAGCCTCAATTGCACCTTTTGCCTAGAATTTACCTAACAGTAAGTACCGTCTTTCCATAGTGGACATCGTCAAGCTAAAACTCCTGGGACTATAAAACTTATCTGGAACTGCCTCGGCCCCACTTCGCGACAGCGATGCGGTAGCCACGAGTGCTGTACTGGAACTGGAACTGGAAAGACGGTAGTTACTGTTATTCTGAAGAAGGTTGGGTTATCCCGACAGAAAACGTAGGTAAATTTTAGGCAAACAGTGCCACTGAGGCTGTTAATTATTAAAATTAATATTTACGTAGTTGCTGGAAGGGCAGCGAAATGCTGAAGATATTTAAAAAAATAAAAAAAAAACCTTACAGGATTAACATTATCGTTATATTATTAATTTAATAGTAACCGTTGTGTTATAAGACGTCCAATTTGATACCACCAGACGCTGTCATAACTGACTCATCTCCCTGGGACTCCATTTGTGAGCGAAGCAGTTGTGCCTGGCCGTCTCCATATTCTTGAAGACGACCATCAGGCGTCGGACAAGTTCTGCTCTTGACGGCGATGAGAACCTGACACCAGTGATCCAGGCTCTGTTCCAGGTCCGCTATTGTCGTTTCCGCCCATCGCAGCGATGAAGGTCACAACTGCTTTTCTGTTCGTAGTGGACGCCTATAGACGAAATTGATGATGGGCAGACGATCACATCCCTTTTTGGGTCAACACAGGTCTCGCACTTCCCTCCTGAAGGACAAAATGTTCAAATGTGTGTGAAATTTTATGGGACTTAACTGCTAAAGTCATCAGTCCCTAAGCTTACACACTACTTAACCTAATCCTAAGGACAAACACACACACCTATGCCCGAGGGAGGACTCGAACCTCCGCCGGGACCAGCCGCACAGTCCATCACTGCAGCGCCCCTGACCGCTCGGCTGATCCCGCCCGGCCCTGATGGACAGTGCGCGCCACTGTTGCGTTCGGCATTCCTGCCAACGAGTAATTTGTGTGAAGATGGCACCAGTAGACCTCTATGAGGCAGATCTGACAAAAAATCAAAATCAAAAATAAATTTGGATATGTCCGGGTAGGTCTCGTGCACCGAGGTTTCCGTACAAACGTAGTTATGTATATAAACAATTAATCCATCCCTGGAATCTAGACTATCGAAGAGTTTTTCTGTTATTGATGTGGATACTGGGAAGATATCAAAATATGTGACTTTTGTGGACGTATGCTTTGACTGTATTGATTTAGGACCTATTAGTCTGTACACGGCCAAGGGACCGTAGACCTTGTGACATAAACGATAGCTCTATCCGTCTACCAGTTCCTGGAAAAGCGAGGTCTTCACTGAGGGACAGACACACAGACGTATAACAAATGACAAAAAATATTGTTTGATCTTATCGAGGTTTAAGGAGCGATCTCTAATAATTACTTGAGAGGAAGTGCACTTCTTGGCCAAGAACGCTTGTAAATAATCTTCACTGTCGATTAGTGGTTTCGGTAATCACGGTTACTATTTTTAAAAAAAATTTTTTCAATTGGCTCTGAGCACTATGGGACTTAACATCTGAGGCCATCAGCCCCTAGAGCTTAAACCTAACTAACCTAAGGACATCACACACATCGATGCCCCAGGCAGGATTCGAACCTGCGAGCGTAGCGGTCGCGCGGTTCCAGACTGAAGCGCCTAGAACCGCTCGGCCACTCCTGCCGACTTACTATTTTCAGATATCTGAATACATTCATATACAATTAAAGCGTACCGAAATAAAATTAAATAAAAAAATAGCATGTCCATTTCAATATCATGTCCATGTTACGACATCCATCGATAAAAGGTTAGCACATGTCTCCTATTCCAGCTGGACGAGTACCCATTCTAAAATATTGTCAGATATGTGATGGGCGAGATGAACAACGCATCGGCCCCTCAAGGTTTGAAACCACAATTTTTGAAACCACAATTTACAGAATGTTCGCCAAATGGCAGTGTCCCATATCACACACTGCTGCGTAATTCGTTGTAGCCAAGGCACCGCTAGAGCAGTCTGTGGCTAGTACTGCCCGGAAAATTGACAATTGGCGCCGACAGGTGTCGCTGGTGTATCATATACTCATATTAGTTTGCGGAATTTGCACAGATTTGTAAAGTGGCTTCTATATAGGTGCACTTGTGCAAATAAACGTAATAAGAACAATTTCATTTTTAATAACTATTTTATAATAATTAAAAAAAGATATTTGGGAATCCTTTATCTACACGTAACAGGAATCATGCTGTAATGAAAATGCATAAATAATTTTTGCCACACGACTTTGGTGTGACTCATCCTACCGGCACATTAACAAATGGCAGAAACATATATTGGGTTTTGTGAGGGGAAATTCATTATTACAGTACAATCTGCATTAGGCTACTTACGTATTAATGGTACTGGGTAAATGTTACTTCTCACCTTTAGTATTCTCTAAATTGGTGGAGGGGACTATGAAATGCCGTTAAGGTCCTAGACTCGATGAAAGGAATCTCCTGATTTACACCTCCACGAGTAAAGAGTGGGCACCATCGCTTCACATGATGGCTAACGTAAACAGGGATCGAGGAATGACAGGGATAAGTCACCACTCCAGCATCTGCTGGGCAGGGCACCCTCTTGCCTTGAAAATTAGAAACTATTTCCAAATGCGGAAGAACCAGCTGACGATCAACGGCATAGGATGTGGAAGGCAGCGGGAAATCACCACATCAAAGAACTGCGGTTATCCCAAGTACCAGCAGCAAACCATGCCAGTATCTACTGTGAAATGCTCCGGAGATAAAATAGTCCCCGAATCGGATCTCTGGGTGGGGACTGGAAAAGATGCAGACAAGATGAACGGCAAGACTCCCAATTTTAGCATAGCAACTTGGAACATGAGAACACTGCTTCAGTGTAGCAAACTAGAAAACCTAAAACTTACAACGACTGGATTTCGACATCGTAGGCATTCAGAGATAAGGTGATTTTGGGTCTGAGGAATACAGTCATTCATACCAGAACTGACCAAGGTCGACCACGAATGGGAGGAGCTGGAATAATTTTGAGGAAAATCTATTTTTCACGTGTCAAGAGATACGTACAATATAGCTCTCGAATAATACTACCCAGACTTGAAACTAAACCAAAGAACACTGTGATAACACAAGTATACATGCCAAAATCCTAAGAAGAAGATGCAGTCGTTGACGAAATATACGAAGTATTAAGTAATACGAAGAGACATGTTAAGAGAGATGAAAACCTGATTGCCATGGGGGACTGGAATGCGGTTGCAGGTGAAGAACCGGAGAAAGGGATCATTGGAAGAAGAAATGAAAGAGGAGCTGGACTAATCGAGTTCAGCTCGAGGCACCAGGTAGTTGCAAACACTTTTCCAACATCACAAACGAAGAAGATACACATGGAAGACCGCTGGAGACCTGAGGAGAAAGCAGACTGATTACATCGTAGTGAAATCTCGTTTGAGGAACCAGGTAAAAGATTGCAGGATCTGTCCATCTGCAGACATACACAGTGACCATAACCTGGTCTTGATGAAAAGTTCACTCAGATTCAAACGTATGAAGAAGAAGGCAGTAAAACTTAAATGGGAATTAGAAAAACTGAAAACCGAGGGACTGGTAAAGCGCTATGCTCACGAAACAAACGACCTAGCTAAAATTTGTAACATGATGGAGTAAATGAAGACTGGGATCAAATTAAATCTGGTATATACAACAGAAGAGATAGTTGGATAAACCAAACCGAGAAACAAGAGGATATGGATTACAGCAGATGTTATTGAGCTTATAGATAACAGGAGATTATACAAAAACGCAACTGATGATCAAGGAAAAGCTGAATACAGAAGACTAAGCAATTTAGTCAATAGAGAAGATAGGAAAGCAAAAGAAAATTTTATTCAGAAAATGTGTAGGAAAGTGGAAGAAAATACGCAAAACGGAAGAACTGATCTAGCCTACAGAACAGCAGACAAATTTTTCAACAAACATAAAACAACACTCTCTGGCGCAATAGAAAATAAAGAGAAGAAGATGCTGTTTGCTGAAGACATGGTAAAGAGATGGAAGGAATGCATTGAGGAGTTGTATACCGGAACACTTCTTTCGGGGGAAGTACCAGGAAGAAAGGAGCAAGTAGATGAAGATGACAAGGGAGATGACATTCGCTAGAAGAATTTGACAACGCTCTAAAAATATTATAGAACAACAAAAAAGGTTGCGGATGACATCCCTGCAGAACTAATAAAGAATGCTGGTGACAGCTTCACAACGATGCTACTTAAACTTAACAGACCATTAGCTGCTTACAGGCGTTGGAAAATGTCAACGGGGACAGTTTAAGGTGTGTCCTAACCGAGACTAGAACCCACGACCTCCTGCTTACAGAGCAGACGCTCTATCCGACTGAGCCATCGAGGACGCTGATAACATTGCGACTGCAAGGACTTATCTGTGGCACTCTCCTCGTGAGATCCACACTTCCAACTTACTGTCCACACACTACATTTGTAGTGTCCCTGACCACAATACTCACCACTCATGGCAGTCAATCTACCTATTCCCATATGAGGTTGAGCAATGTGAGTGTATCCGCACTGAAGATGATCATTGGCCAGTAGGCCTTATCTACACTCCTGGAAATGGAAAAAAGAACACATTGACACCGGTGTGTCAGACCCACCATACTTGCTCCGGACACTGCGAGAGGGCTGTACAAGCAATGATCACACGCACGGCACAGCGGACACACCAGGAACCGCGGTGTTGGCCGTCGAATGGCGCTAGCTGCGCAGCATTTGTGCACCGCCCCCGTCAGTGTCAGCCAGTTTGCCGTGGCATACGGAGCTCCATCGCAGTCTTTAACACTGGTAGCATGCCGCGACAGCGTGGACGTGAACCGTATGTGCAGTTGACGGACTTTGAGCGAGGGCGTATAGTGGGCATACGGGAGGCCGGGTGGACGTATCGCCAAATTGCTCAACACGTGGGGCGTGAGGTCTCCACAGTACGTCGATGTTGTCGCCAGTGGTCGGCGGAAGGTGGACGTGCCCGTCGACCTGGGACCGGACCGCAGCGACGCACGGATGCACGCCAAGACCGTAGGAACCTACGCAGTGCCGTAGGGGACCGCACCGCCACTTCCCAGCAAATTAGGGACACTGTTGCTCCTGGGGTATCGGCGAGGACCATTCGCAACCGTCTCCATGAAGCTGGGCTACGGTCCTGCACACCGTTAGGCCGTCTTCCGCTCACGCCCCAACATCGTGCAGCCCGCCTCCAGTGGTGTCGCGACAGGCGTGAATGGAGGGACGAATGGAGACGTGTCGTCTTCAGCGATGAGAGTCGCTTCTGCCTTGGTGCCAATGATGGTCATATGCGTGTTTGGCGACGTGCAGGTGAGCGCCACAATCAGGACTGCATACGACCGAGGCACACAGGGCCAACACCCGGCATCATGGTGTGGGGAGCGATCTCCTACACTGGCCGTACACCTCTGGTGATCGTCGAGGGGACACTGAATAGTGCACCATACATCCAAACCGTCATCGAACCCATCGTTCTACCATTCCTAGACCGGCAAGGGAACTTCCTGTTCCAACAGGACAATGCCCGTCCGCATGTATCCCGTGCCACCAACGTGCTCTAGAAGGTGTAAGTCAAATACCCTGGCCAGCAAGATCTCCAGATCTGTCCCCCATTGAGCATGTTTGGGACTGGATGAAGCGTCGTCTCACGCGGTCTGCACTTCCAGCACGAACGCTGTTCCAACTGGGGCGCCAGGAGGAAATGGCATGGCAAGCCGTTCCACAGGATTACATCCAGCATCTCTACGATCGTCGCCATGGGAGAATAGCAGCCTGCATTGCTGCCAAAGGTGGATATACACTGTACTAGTACCGACATTGTGCATGCTCTGTTGCCTGTGTCTATGTGCCTGTGGTTCTGTCAGTGTGATCATGTGAAGTATCTGACCCCAGGAATGTGTCAATAACGTTTCCTCTTCCTGGGACAATGGATTCATGGTGTTCTTATTTCAATTTCCAGGAGTGTATATAAAGATATTATCTGTTCTTTCTTTGTATTGACAGCAGACTACAATCATAATAATAGAAAGGTGAACTAGGAGACATTTTCAGCCCACCTGTACTGTGCTTAATCCGTACATGGAATAAGCGACATAGGAAAGCAAGAAATAATTTGGATAAGAAATTAAAGTTCAGCAAGACTAAACAGAGGGTTTATTGTTTTCTGATGACGTAAGTGTGTCAAAGATGGCAAATGAATAGGACTGCCAAGTGAAAGAAATGAATGGTACCTTGACAGAAGATATGAGATGAACATTAACATAATTGAAACAAGGGTAATGTAATGTAGTCGTTTTAAATCAGACTATGATGAAAGAGTTAGGCAATGAAACGGTAAGTAGTAGAATTTGGATCGAAACCAATTGATGGACGAATCAGAGAGGACATAAACGGCAGACTGAAAATAGCAGGAACAGAATTTCTGACGACATAAATTTGTTGAGACTATATAAATGTGAATGTTAGATACTCCATTCTGAAACCATTTATTTGGCTTGTAGCTTTGTACGGAAGTGAGATGTTAACCATTGTTAATAAAGACGAGGGAAAAGAAAAGCTTCTGAAATGTTGTGCGAGAGGATACTGCAGAAGATCTGATGGATAGGTTGCGTAATTTATTGTGAGGTCCAGATTAGAATTAGAGAAGAAAATTTTTAAGCTAAACTACGCCGTAATAAGGGATAGGTTGTCAGGGCAAATCCAGAGGCATCTAAGAAAAGTGATGTTGCTAATTTAGGGAAGTGTGTGTGATAAAAACAGTAGATGGCAAATACATTTTCATTTATGTTATTAGTTACAGTTACACACGAGGCATATTCAGACCATAAAAGCATTCTTATTTAATGTAATCGCTATACTGTTCTTAAAACGACAATTTACGAATAGAATGTTTAAGTAAAATAACTTGACATAGTTCATTACCAATCATATTGAACGAAGATCATAAAACAAAGGCGTTATGCCGTTAAAACTTGGTAATGGATTCAATTTAATGAGTATATGTATTGTGTCAGTTACTAAGTTATAACAGCCTAACGCCTTAGTTTTATGAACTTGGTTATGAACGGTATAAAGCTATTTTACCTAAATGTTCTGTATGGAGGTTGTTATTTTAAAAAAGATTTTAACTAATGTTAAGCCATATGGCAATCACATTGATCAAAAATATATTCACGATTTCAAGATGGCTCCTATGTCGCCGAGACGTGCAATAAAAATAAAAATGTATTTGCTGTGTTAAGCCACGCAGAGTGACTGTGCAGCCGCTTCGAGGTTCGACTCCTCCCTCGGCAAAGGGTTTGTGTGTGTGTGTGTGTGTGTGTGTGTGTGTTGTTCTTAGTGTGTGTGTACTCCTTAGCATAAGTTAGTTCAAGTAGTGTGTAAGTCTAGTGAGCAATGACCTCAGCAGTTTGGTCCCTTAAGATTTCACACACATTTGACCATTGTTTTTGCTGTTTTAGCTTCGAGGATTTTCGACCCTTAACATAAAAATCACGGAAGATCGCTTGTCACTAACGTTGACATGGTCAACGAATATGACAATGATTAAAATCATTGATTGATCATAGTGAGGTCTTATTCATATTTAATAACACAGACGTCAGGGTGTTAAACTTTATCGTTTCTTCTATTTACATTTTCAGTGTCTTTTTGGTGCGTTACTAGTTATTGCAACACTGCGCCAGACCATTTGGCACGAAACAGGCAGGAATTTGATGTATGTTGAACCATTATTAGCTGACCATCTGCATAATAGCTCTAGTACTCATCCACCATTATCCAAGCCCAGCCGCACTATAGGATGGGTCTGCACTTGGCAACACCGCTGTGGCAGAGGAGGTCGGCCGGGCCGCCATGAATTTTCATGGCGGCTGGCCGGCGTCCAGCGCCCGCTCGCCCGCATCATCAGTCACGTGGCCGGCGGGGCTTCCCCGCTCGCTGACAGCGGCGCACCACTTATCTTGGTCCGACGCTGCGCACAACAGCTCACTCGTTAGAATGCCGATGCCACGTCAACACGGACGCAGCTGCTGCCGTTTGTTGACGTGAGGCGGTACCGCATTTCGCCTCGTTGCCTTACACATCAAAAGCCAGACCTGTTCAACATATGTTAGTCACTAGTGACCAAATAGGAACCACTTTGCCATCCTTCTTTCACAACAGTTCGATATATCAAAATAGGGCTTTGCGCAGTTAATGTCTAATTGCCGGAGGAGTTTACGGTTAATTTTCCTCCGTTTCTACCTATGGTCAGTTTAAAGCATTTGTGCAAACTACAGTTTCACACAATCCGTCTTGGGAATCTGTCTTGATTTATTGTATTAATTTCAGCGAACTGTCGACGGATTATCACTTATGCGGCGTCTTGATGTTTGCATTCAAATGACAAACGACGTGCAATGAGGATTCTGCAGTCTTATACAGAGATTGCAATATTGTGTAACCTTAAGTAATCCGCACTGTAACTTCGGTGAACTCGTTAAAAATGTCACTTTTTCAGTTCGTTCTCCTATTAGCTGACATAAAAATGGTTGTATTAAAGTATTTCAGTTAAGTATTTCACGAACTTACACCACTGTCGTTTATCTTTACTAAAGACAACATTAGTAATGATATATAGGTTCCTCTCGACTGCCGGCCGGAGTGACCATGCGGTTCTAGGCGCTACAGTCTGGAGCCGAGCGACCGCTACGTTGGCAGGATCGAATCCTGCCTAGGGCATGGATGTGTGTGATGTCCTTACGTTAGTTTGGTTTAATTAGTTCTAAGTTCTAGGCGACTGATGACCTCAGAAGTTAAGTCGCATAGAGCTGAGAGCCATCTGAACCGTTTCAACCTTTCGAATATTATTATAAAAGCTGCTTCCTTTTAATGCACTAAAATTTTCAATTTGATTCAATTAGTTGCCTAATTTAGATTTGGTGTATCAATATAGGAAACGATGCACATCATTATTTTATTAAGATCAGTCTACTTCCAAATAGCTAGTTAACTGACTGCAAACTTTTGCAATATCTGTGCCATTGTAACGTAACATGATAATTTCAACATAATATTGACAAATAATTTTACATGTGTCGCATTAATAATTATGTATGTGAAGTAAGGTTCTTATTGATAGTAATTTACTTTGCCGGCCTAGTTTCGGTCATTGATACGTCATTGGTCGTATCTGTATAACAAAATACAAGTATTCTTATGTCATTTATAGTATTAAGTGTTTTGTGAGTAGGATAGTGTGTTTTTATATTCTAATAGTGTAACTTAACTTACATGTACAGCTTTAGCACATGCCAAAGACGATGGTTTGTAACAGTCTTAACCTAATCATGTGCCTACATTAGCTATATCCATCTATGCTTCTATATCCAGTCAGGATAGGGAATTTTTTCTGGGACAAATGCTGCGCATGTTGTGCAAACATCATCATTTGCAACAAATTTTCTCTAATATTACTTCTCATTTGCATTATGTCAACCGAAAAATATAAATGTACCACTAAAGGAAACTAGGGCAGTTTTCCATTTTCTTGCTTCTTAGACGAATCTGCCTGTTTGCAATAAAGCCAGGAAATTTTATTATACATGCGAAATTTCCACTTTTCTTCAAAATATTTTTAGCGGTTGAGTCATTAAACTGGCCATATACTTTAGTTCTTATGTCTGAACCTGATGAGGATAGTTTTATGCCAGTCGGATTGAGATGTTCTTTCATTCTTCAACTGAAATTTCTTTCAGTTGCTCCAATGTAAATTTACTCATAATTGTTTCTGTTTGACTTATAAAAACCTCAACAAACCCGTTTATGGGATTGCTGTTTGCTATGAGAAATTTGTAAACATAATGTCTTATGTGTTCTGAAGCATAATTGAAGGTCTGTTTCCTGGAGTAGAAATCTGTATAGACAGTTGACTTAAATGTATAGATAGCCGACTCAGTAGATTGGCCCTTAAAAAGATAGCTGACTCAGTAGATTGACCCTTTTGAAGCTCAAACTATGAGTGGCGAAGTATATTATCACTACATAGTGGATGGTATTCTTGGTGTACATTACTTTCTTAAATATTTTAGAAAATGAAGTAAGGAGTGACGCTGCATGGTTGTTATTGACATCTGTGCATTCACCCTTCTTAGAGACAGACCAGACAGTGGAGCAAATCAGTCCGTCTCGGAAACCAAGCAGAAGGTCCTGTAAGTAGGCTGTTTAGGTTTTCTTACTGGTAACGCCGCTTAGCGCTCGGTATGAAAAATCACTGGCTCTGCTGTGTGCAGTCTGTGTTTAGTTTACATTGTTGTCTGCCATTGTAGTGTTGGGCAGCGGCAGCTGGATGCTAACAGCGCATAGCACTGCGCAGTTGGAGATGAGCCGCCAGCAGTGGTGGACGTGGGGAGAGAGATGGCGGAGTTTTGAAATTTGTAAGAATTGGTGTCATGAACATATATATATATTATGACTATAAAGGTAAATACATTGTTTGTTCCCTATTAAAATCTTTCATTTGCTAACTGTGCCTATCAGTAGTTAGTGACTTCCGTAGTTTGAATCTTTTAGTTAGCTGGCAGCAGTGGCGCTTGCTGTATTGCAGTAGTTCGAGTAACGAAGATTTTTGTGAGGTAAGTGATTTGTGAAACATATAGGTTAATGTTAGTGAGGGCCATTCTCTTGTAGGGATTATTGAAAGTCAGATTGCGTTGCGCTAAAGACTACTGTCTGTCAGTTTAAGCACAGTCGTGTATAATTGTTCAAAGAGGACGTTTCACATAGACCAGTCTTGTATAATTTTTCTAAGGGGACGTTTCATATGGCGACCCTGCCAGGATACCTCACTGTAGTTTGTGTAATCAGTGTAGATTTTGTTTATTGCTAGCGTGTAATCATAGAGAAAATTTCCTTTGTAGTTTCAGTCTTTCATTGTTGTACAGCAAAATAGTTTTGGCATGCATGTAGTTTTGCACAAAGTATTTCGCAGCTGTGCTTGCAATTAACTAGATATTATTTTCAGTGATATGTTAATGTGTTCTCTTATTTTTGCATTTCAAATTGTTCTTTTTTGTGTTGTCGTGTGAAATATTGTGACAATAATGGCGTGTGAAAAACGTAATACTAGGCTCCAAAGTAAACTGAGAAATGGCAGTGAAGACGAAAGCAGTGTGTTAGCGCCACCATGTAATGAATTAACTAATGTTCAAAGTAGTAATTTGGTAATTGTGCATAGGGAATGGAGCGGGTTGCAAATAATGGTGTAGGCAGTGAAACAATTAGTGAACAGGAAAGCGTTATCGATCGATCGGTCGGCAACAGCTCGCCTCAGGATTCCGAAATGACAGGACACAATATTGCAAATACTGTAGATTCAGGTTTTGCGTCCTCACCGTTTTCTCAAATAAGTCAAGACACATTTTCTGTTTTTCAAACTGCGAATATTGCCGGTGCAAATGCATTGCCGAATAGCACTAAGGAACATGTTTCAGACACCAGTGTATTGTTATTACAATTAATGCAACAAATGGGACAAAAGCTTCAAAAGTTAGACACAATGGAACAAAATCTTCAAAAGTTAGACACAATGGAACAAAATCTTCAAAAGTTAGACACAATGGAACAAAATCTTCAAAAGTTGGACACAATGGAACAACACCAGACACAAACACAGCAAAAGTTAGACACAATGGAACAACACCAGAGACAAACACAGCAACAGTTAGACACAATGGAACAAAATCAGAGACAAACACAGCAAAAGCTTCAAAAGTTAGACACCACACTTGAACAAACACGTGAAGATTTAACTACTGAGTTACATAACATTGAATCGAAATGCCAAAAAATCTGTAATGACGTAAAAACACAAATTTGTGAGCATTTTCAACCTATTTTTTCGCGGCATGAAAACTCATTACAGAATCACGAAGCAGCCATAAAAGAATTGCAAACTGTTGTTCGTGAAAATCACAACACCTTGCAAGCTAAAATGGACTCAGTTGCATCCACCGATTCGGTTACGCAACTTGCAAGAACTCAGGAAAACTTAAAGGCCACACTAGATTTGATTTCAACACAAATGGACACTCTGAAACTTGGTTCAGAAAAACACACTGAGGAAATGTGTTCACTATCGGAGAAAGTAGCCGAACTTTCGGGTCAGTTCACTAATTTATCTACGAAGGTAGATGATAATTTGAATGACACAAAACCGGTAGTCTTTAATGACACAGAAGAGTGCGAACAGATTAGGAAATTCAAACAAAGTCTGAATCAAATTAGTACGCAACACCAAAGAGAAATCCGGGAAGTACAAGATCAGCTGACACAGGTAATACAACAATTACGTATTTCAGAGGACACTCGCGCTCCAATACGGGAAGAGGGACATAGAAATACGGAACAGCCACAAAATAATAACACAGGGCACTTCGGAAATTATGAAAGAAATTGGCAAGGTACACCGAATTTTGAGATAGAACCGCCGACACGACGTAACAATGACCGATATGCTACCCGCCGAGACGATGACTTTAACTATAAGCTGTTCATTACTACACGTAAATTCAAAACATTTAAGAATTCTGGCAACGACATTCATCCACAAGCGTGGATCCATCAATTCTCTCATTGTTTTCCTCCCAACTGGTCACTAGAGCACAGATTAGAATTTATGTGTGGCTACTTAGAGAATGAACCAGCTGTAAGAATGCGATCGGTCATTCACGATTGCCACAGTGAAGGAGAATTTTACCATGCCTTCTCAGCATATTGGTCCCAAGCCACACAAGACCGAGTAAAACATGGCATCATGATGATGAAACATTTCGAACAATCTGAATTTTCCAGTCTTGTGAAATATTTTGAAGACATGTTGCACAAGAATCAGTACCTGTCAAACCCATACAGCCCGTCAGAACTCATCCGCATTTGCTTAATCAAATTGCCTGAACATTTACGGCATATTATTTTGGTAGGACGTTGCAAAGACGACACTGAAGCTTTTCAGCGACTCTTACAAGAACTAGAAATTGACACAGACCGTCGCGGGATGCGAAAACAGGAAAACAATCAGTACAGCTCACATCCGTCGCAATTCCGCTATGAAAGGAATAATAACAGGACACGACAAGGCTATGCTCACATCACAAATCGTGACCAAAACAGACACCACTCATATGACAACCACTGGCAGAGTAACAGTTACAGAGAAAGATCGCATTTCCGTAGTAATGAATATCACAGAAACAATCAGAGAAACAGACAGTACGGGAACCAAAATAATTATTACCAAGGGAGACGGAATAACTTCAGATGCAACGGACCAGCGCGCAGTTACGATTCAGGGAGAATTTATCCACCACGTGACCGACAACAAATTAATTACAGAAATTACCCACATGACGACAGACGATATGATCGTAACGACAGACCTGAATTGCATCAGAACTGGCGGGATTCAAACAGAGCAGGGCCCTCTCGGCAAGGTGAATTTGAAGAAGTTAGGTCTCCTAATCCCAATAACGGCGCGAACCAACAAAGAGACAGACAATGACTCGCACCGCAGGAAGCCGCGTGCGCCGGTTGGCTCAGAGAAAAATAACATAGGCGTTAACCTTGAGAAAAATTCCAGTATTCTTTACTGACGTATACCGCATGATAATTGCGTTCAAGTTGAAATTTTGAGTACTATAAAGGGTAAAAGATTGCACCACATTTCACATGTAAAACCGTTTATTGAAAGATAATCTGCTTTTTAACTCTTTCTTGGCCATAAAACATTTCACTTCACATTTCTAGTATGCTTTGTCACACTGAGAAACTGTTAACATGCAGAAAATGTCTGAAGTTTACTATCCAGTCTACAACCTACGGAACATATTTAGACAGTATTTACGAGTGCGTTGTTATAGTGAACAGACTTCACTGTGTTATTGCGTGTGTACATTCTTGCTTCTTAGTTGCACGATTACGTAACGACTATAAGGCTCACATACTTAGAACATTTACCAGTATTGCTAATGAGATTTTAATGCAACATTTTGGTTTACTTGAAAATACATTCAGGATTTAAAGTACTTTCTGCGAGATACCAGATGATACAGTGGTTAGTTTATGTGACAGCTACACGATTTTATCACGACGCTACTAATGAGTGACAATTTACAATGTTGCTTTTGCAGTTTATCTGTTTTATATCTGCACAGTTTTTCTGAATTTTTCTGGAAATTAAAACATGTTTTAGTAGTAACGTTTGTGGTATAGCTACAATGAGACAGCCTTTTCTGTACCAACACAATACGTACAGTGCAGTACTTACTTCATCACGGCAATAAGCGTAATAACTAAGATATCTATACGCAAAGCATTTCAATTTCGTTTATCATGAGGTAAGTACATTGACTTCTGTAGGACTTAGCTTTCGGAGGACAATAACTACGACACTTCCACAGAGATTGTCTTAACAGCAAGACGCACATTTAGCGCTACAGGACACGCATTAAACTATTTATTTTTCAACAAATCTGAATTACAAAGAAAGTTTTCCGTGATACATTTCATTCCATTGCTGTAATCTGTAACACCTGAGGATATAATTACTTTATTCCTCAGGGGGGTACACGCTTACTTTGTGTACCATGTGTTTAGCAAGCACAAGGAGCCCTAGCTAATATGGTATTTGTTTATACAACTTTACACATCGGTACCATATTTCTCTAACACATAAATTACACAGCTATCTGATCATTTAACTGAGAGAGACAAACATTTACTTTACTACATCAGTGACAGATGTTTACGTAATTACAACATTGGATAACTTCACACTTAAGAAGTTGTATTTTGTCTGTACTTTGTGAACAGTTCATATTTCTTCAGAACCATTGTGATACTATGAGAGCTTTGAATGACATATGTGGTATGGGATCACGATTTTTAAAGTACGTTTGAGGCATATGACACTTTTGACATGAGCAGAGAATTTTTTTTTAGGTTTTGAAATTATTGGAGGAAGCTACGGAGATTTTGAGAATTTGACTGTGGTGTTATGATGTTATTATTACGATGACGATGTGAATTATGCTGCTGAGGTATGTTTAAGCTGATGCTATATGAGTTATTTGGTTATGCTACGTATCTGTTATGATGAAATACACTCCTGGAAATGGAAATAAGAACACATTGACACCGGTGTGTCAGACCCACCATACTTGCTCAGGACACTGCGAGAGGGCTGTACAAGCAATGATCACACGCACGGCACAGCGGACACACCAGGAACCGCGGTGTTGGCCGCCGAATGGCGCTAGCTGCTCAGCATTTGTGCACCGCCGCCATCAGTGTCAGCCAGTTTGCCGTGGCATACGGAGCTCCATCGCAGTCTTCAACACTGGTAGCATGCCGCGACAGCGTGGACGTGAACCGTATGTGCAGTTGACGGACTTTGAGCGAGGGCGTATAGTGGGCATGCGGTAGGCCGGGTGGACGTACCGCCGAATTGCTCAACACGTGGGGCGTGAGGTCTCCACAGTACATCGATGTTGTCCCCAGTGGTTGGCGGAAGATACACGTGCCCGTCGACCTGGGACCGGACCGCAGTGACGCACGGATGCACGCCCAGACCGTAGGATCCTACGCAGTGCCGTAGGGGACCACACCGCCACTTCCCAGCAAATTAGGGACACTGTTGCTCCTGGGGTTTCGGCGAGGACCATTCGCAACCGTCTCCATGAAGCTGGGCTACGGTCCCGCACACCGTTAGGCCGTCTTCCGCTCACGCCCCAACATCGTGCCGCCCGCCTCCAGTGGTGTCGCGACAGGCGTGAATGGAGGGACGAATGGAAACGTGTCGTCTTCAGCGATGAGAGTCGCTTCTGCCTTGGTCCCAATGATGGTCGTATGCGTGTTTGGCGCCGTGCAGGTGAGCGCCACAATCAGGACTGCATATGACCGAGGCACACAGGGCCAACACCCGGCATCATGGTGTGGGAAGCGATCTCCTACACTGGCCGTACACCTCTGGTGATCGTCGAGGGGATACTGAATAGTGCACGGTACATCCAAACCGTCATCGAACCCATCGTTCTACCATTCCTAGACCGGCAAGGGAACTTCCTGTTCCAACAGGACAGTGCACGTCCGCGTGTATCATGTGCCTCGAAACGTGCTCTAGAAGGTGTAAGTCAACTACCCTGGCCAGCAAGATCTCCGGATCTGTCCCCCATTGAGCATGTTTGGGACTGGATGAAGCGTCGTCTCACGCGGTCTGCACGTCCAGCACGAACGCTGGTCCAACTGAGGCGCCAGATGGAAATGGCATGGCAAGCCGTTCCACAGGACTACATCCAACATCTCTACGATCGTCTCCATGAGAGAATAGCAGCCTGCATTGCGGCGAAAGGTGGATATACACTCTACTAGTGCCGACATTGTGCATGCTCTGTTGCCTGTGTCTATGTGCCTGTGGTTCTGTCAGTGTGATCATGTGATGTATCTGACCCCAGGAATGTGTCAATAAAGTTTCCCCTTCCTGGGACAATGAATCCACGGTGTTCTTATTTCAATTTCCAGGAGTGTATTCAAGAAGTGTCGACGAATATATATATATGCAATAAGGTAAGAAATAATGAGTAGTGGTTAGGAACTCTGATTTGTGAAAAAGGATGTTGGAAACCTAGAATCGTACTTTAAGAGTAATGAAATGAGTGTATATGCGTGAATGTATCACTATGATGGCGAAAATTTTTTGGACACTATTCTATTTAAAGGATTTTGTTTCTACATATTTGTAACGCAAATTCTTGAGCTGTGAATTTTTTTATATGAGACTGCCACTGTAGCGGAAACTGGTGTCGTAAATATTTCGATAAGACAGTTAAGTGACCCCCTGCATGTAATGCGTCGTGGGCACCCAGCTGCGCGACAACCACCTGACAAAAGAAAGCCATTAGTGTGTGCCTGTCAGAGGCACAGGTGGAGAAAAAAAAAGAGGTCATTATCCTTGCTATTGAGATTCCTTTGTAGAAAGCATCGCAAATACTACACGCCCAAACTTGAAAACATATGATTACACTGTGGAGGTCTTAATTTACGATATTTACTAAAATGCCTAATGAAACGACGAGAAACAGTTCATGGCTATTGTCCTGATAGTTGAGAGAAATGCCATGTGGCTTGCTTTATGCATTTATTTACTCATTTTGTTTAATATCTAGTTTCTAACTGCACTGAAGCATTGGTTAAAATAAATTTTATGGATGTACTAATTTAAATATTTTATGCCTACAGATCCAGTAAATAATAACTTTATGATGTACTTAAAAAAAAGCGAAGTAGCACAAAAAGACATTTCCCTTCACAGAAATTGCATACAGAATTGTCTTTTCAAGTACATGGTAATATTCTTTTACAATAAATTTTTGTGGTGCACACTTTAATTGCATAGACATTAAGATGTGAATAGACATTGTCCTTATCTGCATTGTTGTCTTTAGTGTAACCTTTTTTTCTGATTGAGCTTTGTCATGTTTAGGTATAAGTTATAGCATTTGCTGCCGCTGTTTGCCATTCATAGTGCTACTGAATGTCACTTTGTATTACTAGGTTAAGCCAATTTTACTACTGATTTATTTTTCTTGTTTGCTGCGCATTGCGTTATATTAGTTGTAATATTGCTGCCTTTTTTTGCCAATTTCCATTTTTTAACATTGCTGTTTGTGTAAATTGTTTTGTGCTGCTGCATTGCCTCATCCCTTAGTTAAGCATCTGAGCTCAGTAGATTTCAGTTAGCTTTAGAGGGGGTAGCCTATATAAGAGAATGATTTGCGATGGATAGGAAGAAATGCATTGAGAAGTTATACGAAAAAAGTAGAGGAATCAGGTATAGATAGGACTTTTTGGAAATAATGAAGAACGAAGGGAGATCTCCGAGAAGTAAAGAAAGTTATGTTTGCAAAATACTGCAGTAAAACAAACCCTCTCCTTTCCTTGTGTTATCCCACTATGTGTTTGTGTACCCTTGTGTATTTATGTTCTTCCTGTCTTTATATGTTTGTCTGATAAGACTTATGTTGCAGAATTTTTCTAATACTAAGCTACATTCTCTATGATGAGAAATACTGTTATCCTCAAATATAATTTGCATTAATAACATGTTATTTACTTTGTAAAGATGTTTACACATTATTCTGTTTTGTTCTAATGCTCATTCGTGAAGTTGATTTTTCGAAATTTATTCTGATTTTTTATGTATGTGCTCCTGTCATAGTTCCTGTAACACTGATGTATATGTTATTTCGATTCTTTTGTAAAGCCTGTATTACTGCAAATGTTATCTGTACTATTATGTTCTTTAATGATATTTTTTGTACCTTTTTTATTGTATTCTCATGTTATAAAATTGTAATTGTCGCCTGTTCATCAAATTAAGTAACTTGTAAATTACATTTCACTGCACACGTTTCTGTTGGTCATAGTATATGCACAATATGTGAGAAGTAGGGATTGATAGTGTTTGCAAGTGTATTGATAATTCAGCAAGGGACTGGTTAATAGCATTGCTGGTTCTAAGGACATTTCAAACAAATTCTTTGTGATTGGACAAGTGGTGGTTTATGGACTTGCTATATTCTCCGCAAGACTCTTCGAGGGTGATTGTGCACCTGCACATTCGCAACAGATGGCTGTTGGCCATCTCTACAAGGACTGAAGTGGGTCTGCACCTTCGATGGCCCACCAATACCATTATTTCTACATGGACTGCAGTGGGTCTGTACCTCTGGTGGTCCACCAATACCCTAATCTCTACCAGGACTACAGTGGGTCTGCTCTGTGATGACCTACCTACCAATAGTCTTCAACTTCGACTGACTCTGCTGTGGGTTTGCTCTGTTGTGGCCCATTACCTGTCTGCATGTCAAGAGTCAGCACAGTCTTTCCGTTGGAAAGACTACACTACTTCTTCAAGACTGCTTAGAAATCCACTACTTCCAAGTGCAATTTCTTTTATTGCTCAGACTCTGAGAAAAACACTGCAATTTTACTGTGATGAACGATCAGGACTGTCTTTATGGACTGTGAGAAAATTTTAGCTTTTAACCAACATTGTATCAATAAGTGTGTGCATTTGATATCTTTGTTATTCTAATTATGAAAAAATTTTTCAAATCTGTATTGGCCACTGCCCAAAACAATTTGTAAATTTTTTAGTGGGGAGCATGGGGGCTATGTAAGTAGGCTGTTTAGGTTTTCTTATTGGTAACGCCGCTTAGCGCTCGGTATGAAAAATGACTGGCTGTGCTGTGCACAGTCTGTGTTTAGTTTGCATTGTTGTCTGCCATTGTAGTGTTGGGCAGCGGCAGCTGGATGCTAACAGCGCATAGCACTGCGCAGTTGGAGGTGAGCCGCCAGCAGTGGTGGACGTGGGGAGAGAGATGGCGGAGTTTTGAAATTTGTAAGAATTGGTGTCATGAACTGATATATATATTATGACTATAAAGGTAAATACATTGATCGTTCCCTATTAAAATCTTTCATTTGCTAACTGTGCCTATTAGTAGTTAGTGACTTCCGTAGTTTGAATCTTTTAGTTAGCTGGCAGTAGCGGCGCTTGCTGTATTGCAGTAGTTCGAGTAACGAAGGTTTTTGTGAGGTAAGTGATTTGTGAAACATATAGGTTAATGTTAGGCAGGGCCATTCTCTTGTAGGGATTATTGAAAGTCAGATTGCGTTGCGCTAAAGACTATTGTGTGTCAGTTTAAGCACAGTCGTGTATAATTGTTAAAAAAGAGGACGTTTCACATAGACCAGTCTTGTATAATTTTTCTAATGGGACGTTTCAGTCCTTGCCTGAGCCCCTGGCAGGTCTTGTGCATAATGGTGTTTGCCGTCACGAAATGCAGAATGTTGTTGTTCTATAGTTTGTATATTAAATATAGATAAGCGATTTTCAGTTTTTAAAATGGTTTTCATGTCACTATACATTATTCTTAAAAGCGATTAGAGTGTCACGCAGACACTTATTTTTTATTTTTTTGAATTCTTCATTCTCGATTTGGAGCAAACAGGGTAGGCCGGCATAGTTGTATACTGTTTACCATTTATAATATATATATATATATATATATATATATATATATATATATATATATATATATATATAATTTTACAGTCACTGTGAACTATCTTGCATGCAATCAGCCTTGGAGCATGTTCACTTTTCGTCTTCAAACTGTATATATTACCTTTCACCCCAATGTGTTATTTACATTTTCAGAAAACAATATATCGCATAATGGATAAAGTTGGAACTGTTGTTGCAGTTGCCACGTACATGTTGTTTGAAAAAGAACTCCATAGTTCTAAGTATATATTTAATGGGAAAATTAATGTAAAAATACACCAATGAGTACATAAAATGAAAGAGAATTCCTTCATGTCTTGTTGAATGTTATTAGACATCAACGTGAAAAAAAAACTCGCAAGTTTTACGTATAAATTTAATGGGGAATGAGTACATATCATATCATATGAGTACATATCATGAAAGAGAATTCCTTCAAGTCTTGTTGAATGTTAGTAAACGTCAACGTGGGAACCATTTGTTGCCCTGCACACGACGAGACGATATTCCACTTCTCGCCACGTATTCACCAACATTTCAGGTGTAACTGTCCCTACCGCCGCGACGATTTTTTGCCGTAAATGATTCATGTCTCTGATCTTTTCACTGTCCGCTACGTTTTTTATGTGGCCCAAAAAAAAAATCCAGTGGGGTTAAGTCTTGGCTTCGTGGTGGCCAAGGTATAGGGCCAGCTCTGTCTATCCAGCTTCCTGGAAAGCGAATGTCAAGAGCCGCACGCACATGGTTACTGTAATGAGGTGGGGCGCCATCTTGTTGGAAAAACACGAGTCCATTTCCCGCCTCAATATCATCTATTTGGGGAAAGACGTAGTCTGTCAATATGTCACAGTATACGTTCATTGTTTTTTTCTACACAAATGAAAGGACTAATCACACGATCGTCTATCAAACCGCACCAGACATCAACTTTGGGAGAGTCACGTTCATAATGAATAGCTTCATTTGGATGCTCTGCCCCGCAATTCTGCAGTTATGACGATTAACGGTTCCACTGACATGAAATGTAACCTCGTCATTGCATGCACGCCTGAACTGAACGGAGGGAACAAAGGAAGAAAACAGCACTGGTAACGTCTTAAGGTCAAGCAGATCTGCCAACTGCAGGAGAGCCAAACTTGGAGAGTTGATGAATCAAACACCACTAAATAGAATAGTCTATGTCACTTTGTACAGATTCTAGTTTTTTAAACACCGTGTATTAAGAAGTGAAATACCATAGCAACTCAAAAGGCACTCAGCACAACTAATAATGAGCACACTATATTCATATCATATAGTTTTGATAACAGTAACTTAATCATGTCTGCTGATCATGGAGAAAGCCGAAGTCAAAACAGTTGTTAACGCAAAGTCGCACCCAGTGTTGGTATAACTGCCAGATAAGCATACTATCTTCTGTTTACGAAGCTTGGACTGCATTCCAGCACAATCGATTGACAGGAAACTTAAGTAAACTACTTGAAAAACAGTTCTTATCCTTTAGAGAAACTTTAAAGATGAATTATACTTACAAGTTTTCTATCTCGTGTGTTGCTGAAGCGGGAGAAATATGAGTGCTGAAAGCAATGTTTTGTGACACTACAGAACATACTAATGTCCACTATCCAATTATGATGAAGAGTCCAGGAACAGTGCAGTCTACGACTCTTGTTAATTGTTCTAATCAAATGGTTCGTAAGAAGAGCCAAGTAGCATGAAGTGCACATGGCTTGTATCCATCGTTTTGTTCATTCACGACAAATCTTGCCATACGATGCATTGTGAACATCTCCGAGATGTACTCTGATTTTGAAAAACGTTTCACTGATTTCAAAGACAACATTTTTTCCCATTAAAATTATCATTCCTTCAGATATAGTGATAGTACGATACTACACTTAATCTAATTAGTCGCCGATTTCCAGGTACCACTGCTCTAAGACATTGTATGGATATCCAGAACAATTTACCGTGTATAATGTGTCTAAAACCTAACTTTCGCCTTCTTTTACCAGCTTCCAAAGCCTGCTGGCTTGACTACCCTTGAATGTATTATATTAAGGTCGTCATAAGACTCTAAAACAATGTAAGCAACGGGAATATGATACAATCATACCCTGACTTGCGCGTAGGAAGGCGTTTTTATCTTGAGCCCACTTGAAACGACTCCTTCTACACAAGAGAGCATCAATAAACTTTTTTTTCCATCTATCGTTAATGACAAATGGAATCGACTCCGCACTTCATTATGTCGCAGCAGGGGACGCAGCAGTGGAAGGCCTTGATTACGATTTAAAAGATTTTTACGTACACTAGAAAATTTAAATTTAACTGTTTTCAGCTTTACAGCCGAACCGTCATTTAGGCCATGCTATATGCTAAGTAACATTTGTCTAGTTAACTGTCTTACGTTCCATACTCACTGTTATACTCAAAAGTAACATCAGCCAACAGATACCGCAGTGGAACTAGCGATTTACCCTGAAAATAGCACGTTACGTTAACAGTCAGAAAACGGTGGTGGTGTCATCTGGACAAAAACTTGGCAGATGTTGAGCAGAGATGACGTCGTGGACCGATGGACAACGCGGTAATACCGTCTTAGAAAAGTGATAGCTACGTGGTCGCACAGCTCGTATTCCCCTCTCATTGCAACCTCGCACGTCGTGCCCCAGTGCCGCCCGCACATGCGATCGAAGTGGGTACAGAACTTTGAGGAGACGGGTGATACACTGTGAAAGAGGGGTGGAAAAGCAAAACGAATATGTACGTCAGAACAAATGTGTGTGTGTGAAATTTTATGGGACTTAACTGCTAAGATCATCAGTCCATAAGCTTACACACTACTTAACCTAAATTATCCTAAGGACAAACACAGACACCCATGCTTAAGGGAGGACTCGAACCTCCGTCGGGACCAGTAGCACACAGTCCATGACTGCAGCGCCTCAGACCGCTCGGCTAATAGCACGCGGCTAAGAACAAATGAAACATAGCTGTACAGAGGTTTTGGTGGTTGGTTTAAAGAAAAATTATGAAGTATCTGATTCACAGGAAAAACTGTACAATGAAACTAAAGACCAATCTTGTTATGGGGACGGAGAGAACATGGATAATGAGGGATTGCACGGGTTTGACGAGAAAAGTGTCGAGAAAGTACTGAAGGTATTAATGGAGATTTGTTTACAGCTGTGGGCGAAATGCATATAGGTGTGTAGGTGATAACCATAATGGTTGGGGGGGGGGGCAGTCAGATACTGAGAGTTTGTAGGAAAGAGTGAAAAAATTAATGACTGTGAAGAGAGAGAAGATATATTTGGAGAAGAATTTTGACCTGTCTGGCATTCGCAGACTAAGAAAATTGCTTTTAAAGTGTAATGAAGTTCGGAGTTCAGCCACCATGTTCGGACGCGTACATTGGGAGTTCTGATTAGTTGTAAAACTTTTATGGACAATGGGAAACCTTGACGGTGGAGTCCCATTAACTGAAAAATACGAACAATGGAAATTCCGATTTTTGTTCATTACCTGTGACTTAAGAATAACCAAAAAATGAGTGGCATATTGTGCAAGTCGGGCCCAACTACTGTGTATTCAAAAAGATCCATCTGGATAATACTACAACGAGTATCCAGTTACAAATAATTGGTTTTGTAATATTTTTCGTAGCGGGTCCGGTTAATAAGCATAAGCTAGCTGTGACCAGTGAATGTGATTGCTTATAAGTGTCAAAATTTTAGCTTCAAATTAATACGGACACTTTTTCTTATGAAGCAAGGAACTGCTTCCAACGCGAGTGGTTTCGACGACGCATGTATGTCTTTTCTGACTCACAATGGAATCTTGACAAATTCGTATCTTTTCGTGGTAAGACATCAGTCACAATTATGAGCGGTCGGCGTAGTGAACACTTTGTTATAGATGTCCTCATAGAAAAAAAGTGGTGATGGTTAATAACTCGTAGTTCGGATCCAATGTCCGCAGTGCTCCTGTTAAATACCAGGGAGGCCCTCATCCGGGACACAAACCTCGTAATCTACGTATAGAAGTGGTATAGGAAAGGGGATCAATCATGGAAAACCAACAGTCCTGTGGAGGTGCAGCGACGTGTGAACTTCCAAGAACCTCTAGTTCCTGGCACATCTCCTTGGTGAATCATCCTCAGCAGCAGCAGAAGGAGCAAGGACGTCATCCGACAACACGGGGTCATCCACCGCTGGAATTCAGGTGAGTCAACTCAAATTTGGCTACGGTACCGAAATGCAGTCACGGATTTGTAAAACTTTGCCAGTAATAGAGCGATTTTGTTGGCGTACCTAAGCCAGTCTGACAGGATGTAACCTGATCTCCAGACTGTTATAAGAGATTTGCGAAAAAATATTCAGCGGTGAAAAACAGACAGAAGTGAACGCAGCCTTCCACATGACACACAGCTGTTGCAGTGTTGGCCCCATAAGAATTTCTCATTATTGCCATCAGTACCAGTGTTTAACGATAAAACCGGGATTATATAAAATTATTTTTCCGTAAATTCGCCGGAGCTCCCTTGTTGGGTTCGTGGACTGATTCAGATAAATTAGCAGTTGCTAATTTAATAAATCAGGGAGCAGATCAAGTTTTCATCAGAGCGGAGCCCACTCGCGTGAAATCAGATTACAATGAACTCAAAGCTATAGTTGTTCAGTGAATCAAATGCAAAACTGCTATCAGCTTCTACAGACAGCAACTCCATAGTGTGCGGGTGCGACGGGATTAATGTATTGACTAGTTTGCCCAACAGTGTTCGAAACAATAACGTTCAAACCTGCTAAGTGGTATGAAAAGAATGAGAATCGCATTCAGCTGTTCGAAGCCGATCAAAGAGCTTTACACACATTCATCCACGGGTTGTACGGCGAAGAAGTGAGCAGACCAGTCAGTTTGGCACGATACAAGACATTTCAGACAGCAGTTGAAGTAGCAGTTGGCTTCGTGGAAGCATTAAGACGGCCGAATGACAGAAGAAAAAAAGAGCGTCGCGCAGTCAACACATATACAGAATGTCACTGATGTAACAACCCTAGCCATAAACGTAAAGACTGTGAGGAGGAACAAATTTCCTACAATTGCGGGATTCAGTGCAACATATCGAGAGATTGCCGCAATAAAAGAAACAGTAATGCGGGCGACAGACAACTTAGACGCATCGGTTAACGAGTACGGGGACGTACCACATCGTCAGCCGACATGGTACAAACCCTGCCCGAGACAGCAATTCCTGTTATCTCCACCAGCAACCAAATCGAGAATGACTTTGTAACAAGTGCTGCAATCGTCTGCTGTAATCACAGCCGACACATCAAGCTAGTTACTGACACAGCAGCATAGACCTCACTAATGAGGTGTTACATTGACGAAAGGGATAAGTTCAGACATGAGGAAAGTTTCCCACCGATTTCTCATACACAAGCAGCAGTGGACCTGCGTTGCCTGGTAAAACGTTCTTGTGATGTTTGGTGTAAGGAGGAGAAATGCGATCCATCACGTTTCCGACTTTGATTAAGGTCGGATTGTAGCCTATCGCGATTGCGGTTTATCGTATCGCGACATTGCTGCTCGCGTTGCTGGAGATCCAATGACTGTCAGCAGAATATGGATTCGGTGGGTTCAAACGGGTAATATGGAACGCCGTGCTGGATCCCAACGGCCTCGTATCACTAGTAGTTGAGATGACAGGCATCACATCTGCATGGCTGTAACGGATCGTGCAGCCACGTCTCGATCCCTGAGTCAACAGATGGGGACGTTTGTAAGACAACAACCATCTGCACGAACAGTTCGACGAAGTTTTTCAGCAGCATGGGCTATCAGCTCGGAGACCATGGCTGCGGTTACCCTTCACGCTGCATCACAGAAGGAGCGACTGCGATGGTGAACTCAACGACGAACCTGGGTACACGAATTTCAAAATGTAACTTTTTCGGATAAATCCAGGTTCTGTTTACAGCATCATGACGGTCGCATCCGTGTTTGGCGACATCGCGGTGAACGCACATTGGTAGCATGTATTCGTCATAGGCATACTGGCGTATCATTTGGCGTGATGGTAGGGGGTGCTATTGGTTACACGTCTCAGCCACCTCTTGTTGGCACTGACGGCACTTTGAACAGTGGACGTTACATTTCACATGTGTTACGACCCGTGGCTCTACCCTTCATTCGATCTCTGCGAAACCCTACATTTCAGCAGGATAATGCACGACCGCATGTTACAGCTCCTTTACGCGCCTTTCTGGATACAGAAATTGTGCGACTGCTGCCCTGGCCAGCACATTCTCCAGATCTCTCACCAGTGTAAAACGTCTGGTCAGTGGTGACCGAGCAACTGGCTCGTCACAATACGCCAGTCACTACTCGTGATGAACTGTGGCATCGTGTTGAAGCTGCATGGGTAGCTGTTCCTGTACACGCCATCCAACCTCTGTTTGACTCAATGCCCAGACGTATGAAGGCCATTATTACGACCAGATGTGGTTGTTTTGTGTACTGACTTCTCTATGCACCCAAATTTCGTGAAAATGTAATCACACGTTAGTTCTAGCGTAATACATTTGCCCGATGACTACCCGTTTATCATCTGCATTTATTCTTTGTGTAGCAATTTTAATGTCCAGTAGTGTACCTCTTGCCAAACCTGGAGTATACCCTGGATTACTTTAGGAAGCGTCGAATTTTTTCGGTTTGTGATCTAACAAGTGGATGTCATCAAACGGCGGTACATCTAGATAATCGAACGAAAACTTTGTTCGTTACAACAACAGGAATGTATAAATAACGCTATTTGAACTTCGCATGCGACAGCCTCCTTTCAGCGTCTGATGGATTCCGTCTTACGGGTACTCCCACCAACAGATGCTCTTATATACCTTGACGACGTTATAATTTTCGGTGAAAACATGAAGGAGCTTACTGAGAGACTTCAAGCAGTTTTAGAGCGTATAAGAAGAGCACATATGTCCTTGTAAATAGATACACATCACTTTGCACAAAATCAAATGAAATACTTGGGCATGTTATAACTAGGCATTTGTCGTGATCAAAAATTAATAGAAGCTATCAAGAATCTTCCGGAACCACAGAATTTAAAGGAATTATAATCATTTTTGGGATTATCAATTTTCTATAGGCGTTTCACAGCCGATTATGCAAATAAAGAACGTCCAATGACATGGTTGCTGAAAAGGGGATATAAATTCAGCTGGTCAACAGAATGTACAAAGGCAGTGGAACAACTTAAAACTGCCCTAACCACAGCTCCAATAGTAACCCATCCTGATTTCAACAAGCACTTCATTCATTCAACAGATGCTTCAAATTCTGCTGATAGTGCTGTTTTGTCAAGAAATTGATCACCATGAACACCCAATAACGTTTGCTTCCAGACAATTAAACGAAGCAGAATACTGCAACAGAAAAGAAGCTGTGGGCTTTGGTTTGTGGCATAATACACCACAGATGTTTTTTAACGGGAAGGAGGTTAACAGTGACTACAGACTACCCTTCACTTAAATGGCTATTGAGCTTAAGGCACCGAGGTTCCAGATCTACAAGGTAGGCTTTCAGTTTAAAACTCATTGACCTGGAAAATTACACGTAAATGCTGAGCCAAAAGGTGCGTGTTTGTGTTTCAATGAGTCACGAGGAAGAATTAAAAGCAGCTTAGGGGGAGGATGCACAACGCTGAATATGGTAAAATAATCAACGTTTTGTGGCAATAGATCGATTGCTGTACAAGATCAACACTAAAGAAACCACCTATTTATTCCGGACAGCATAAGTGAGCAAATCATGACAGAACAAACTGTTTCTTTATTATCTGGACATTGCGGTAAAGAAGCAAAAAACATTAAAACAGCCGAGGTATATTGGTGGCCAAGATGGAAGACTGATGTTTTTGAGTGTGTTTCATAAATGTCATTCCTGTAGAGGGCATAATAATTCGGGAAAACTAAGGCACCATTACAAGAACTACCAGATACTAGTGAACCATTCGATAGAGCAGGACTTGATTAAGTTGGACCTTTGCCTGAGACTGAAGAAGTGAATACTGACCATGTTAGATCATTTCTCTCGACATATTCTCATGATCAGAGTGCCGAGACTGTGGCAAAGTTTTTGGAAAAAGAATGGGTTCTAAAGTTTGGCTCACGATCAAGCATAATCAGTGACCAAGAATCAAATTTCATGAGTGAATTGCTTAAACAGACTTGTAAGCTGATGCAAAAAAAGCAACTACGAACTACACCATAACACGCTGAAAGAAGTGGAAGCGTTGAGCGAGTTCACAGAAGAGTCATTAAGACGGTTCAAGTGGCTCTGAGCACTATGGGACTTAACATCTTAGGTCATCAGTCCCCTAGAACATAGAACTACTTAAACGTAACTAACCTAAGGATATCACACAACACCCAGCCATCACGAGGCAGAGAAAATCCCTGACCCCGCCGAGAATCGAACCCGGGAACCCGGGCGTGGGAAGCGAGAACGCTACCGCACGACCACGAGATGCAGGCAGTGATTAAGATGGTTACCCACTATGTAAGCAGCATACATGACAATTGGGATGTGTGTCTTTCACATGTTCTGACAGCTTGCAATGCAAAAGTGTACGTGCCAGCTGGCCTAAGTCCATATGAAATTGTATGTGGAAGAAGGATCCATTCAACCTTGGACTTCATACGATCGACTGCTGAAATCTGCAATGGTCATGTAAAGGTGTTAGTTTGCAAGCCAAAAGAGACATGGAAGAGTGTTAAATGACTTAATCATCAATCTTTCCTGCAGCAAGCGAAACAACACGATCGCCAAGCAGTTACACCACAGTATCAATTAAGAGATCTTGTCTACCCGAGATCGTAGCGCTGAAGAAGAGTCAGGTCAAAAAGTTTAAGAAGTTTTGGAAAGGACCGTATCCGATTTTGGAGATGTTGTCGCCGTTCACTCTTAAGCTCCAACTGCCTTTCTTTCGATTGCCGTTCATGTCAAATGTGTAAAGCAATTTCTGGGTAGACTTCCTAAAGCATCGCTAGACGACAAAGAGGACCGATCAGTTGTTATTAAATCCTCGACACAAGCAGTGCGAGGTCGCAGTCCAGACTTCAAGCCCGAGGCGTCGCTATGCACCGAGTGATCCAGTCCCAGACACCCCTATAATCTTCGTAGACGCGTGCAATATGAGTGAGAGTAAGACGTGTGCCCATTTCTCAGCCATCTACATCTGTGAATGTATCGTGCAAACACAGATAGCAGTTATTACATAAAGTGCGGAAGTGTAACTAAATCTTATCCCACAGATTACCACAAGGGACTATTACATTCATTGTTTAACCCTATTGTTTAAAAGTAATTAACCGTGTAAGTATAATTCTAATTTTTACAAGGACGATGTGTTCCATTAATGCTATAGTAGAAGCACCACAGACAACAGGTGTTTTGTTTGAACCACGATCAGACATTGTAGTGTCGGCAAATATTGCTGCTTTTGTAATTAAGTAAAATTTTAATGGGATTCGATAACAATTCAGTCCTGTTAAGAACCAAATAGATTAGATTCATTCAGTCAAAGATAATGACAGTTTTAGAAATGGGAACGTTTGGGTATAACAACTGGATTATCATCAAAACGCTGATATTGTCGACATTTCCTAATTACGAAAGAGCGTTTAACTCATTCGTCAACCTCTTGCCACATAAAACATTGATTAGGAGTGTAAGTAGGCTGTTAGGTTTTTATGTGTGTGCAGTCTGTGACTGGTTTGCGTTGTTGGAATATTTGCTATTATAGATTTTGGCAGTTGGATGTGAACAGCGCGTAGCGTTGCGCAGTTGGAGGTGAGCCGCCAGCAGTGGCATCTTTTGTTCTCTACATCTTTTGTTCTCTACCAAAATCTTTCATTTCCTAACTATGCCTATCAGTAGTTACTGCCTTGAGCAGTTAGAAACTTTTATTTAGCTGGCAGTATTGACGCTCGCTGTATTGCGGTAGCTTGAGGAACGAAGATTTTTGTGAGGTAATTGATTCATGAAAGGTAACGGTTATTGTTAGTCAGGGCCATTGCTTTGTAGGGATTATTGAAAGTCAAATTGCATTGCGCTAAAAATATTGTGTGTCACTTTAGTGTTGATCAGAGTAAGTAAAGAGAGTAATGTCTGAGTACGTTCAGTTTTGCTCATCGGTTTGAAAATCAAATAACGTAGAAGTTTACCAGCACAGTAACTCATAATTTTTCTAAGGGGACGTTTCAGGTGGAGACGTGCCAGGTTTGAATTTGGAGGAAGTGTCCTTCGTACTGTATATGTTACTTTAACAAGCCAATATCTATTGAACATTCGAGACAAAATCTTAATCCTTGAACAACAGCCCAGTACTAATTCAGTTAACGTGTCTAATGAAATAATTGTATTAAGGATTATGAAAAGAACCATTATTAATCACACAGTTCTCATGAAACAAATTGTAAAACAATTTATTACACGTTTCAACATGATTCGTGGTGAGATGAATGCAAACATCCGAGAACTGTTTGAAGGATTCAATGTTGTGAGTGCTCAGTTACATTTAAACACTCTGCTTTTAAGAATTATTGACAGTATATCGAATGCTAAAAATGATGCTCATAATTTAAGAAAAATTCTACAAAGTAAGTCAAATGATTGCTTAAGCAGTGTACTATTGCATCCAGACCAATTCTTACAGATATTAGTATTAATTGAACGTAAGTTAGATGCAACATCTACTATGATTTGCGCTGTTAATTCTTATAACTTACATGTGTACTATAAGTTAATACAGCGCACAGTTTAGTGATTGAAGAGGAATTAAATGTTAGTGTTTCTATATGCATTGCCACATCAAAGTATAATTTTGAAATGAATAAAATTTATACTTATCGTGTCCTATGGCAACAAGCAGGCCTTGGTGTCATTTATCAGCTAAAGAATTAATTACTGATCAATAAGGATCGAACGTATTTTTTTATCTTTAACTGAGAATGACCTGTATATAGGTAAATGTAGTAATAAGTTAATTTTCCTAGATTCGGCAGTGTTTTTAGATAATAGAGTGAATCGCTGTGAGAAAGAATTGTTCGTCAGTAATCATCCGAGAGATATTTGACCTTCGAAGTTAATGCATCTGTATCATCCATTTCGAAACGATATGCTGAAGGTATAATTTACTATTTCAATTCGACTTTCATTGTCACACTTAGATCATAATTTCTGGTAAGCCCGGTCAACCTTTCACACTCAAATTAAATGGCAGAAGATTAATTTTAAATACCACCCACTGCGATTTATCATGTGATCTGTTTGATACGCCTTCTGTGTTGCCAATTACTTTTCGTGCATCTGAAAAGCTCCCATTAACTAGAATGTTAAAAGTTTATTGTGCGACGTACTGGGGTGTTTATTGTAAAATTATCGATATATTGAAAAATATCTACTGGTAGTCTTAGTCGACCTTGAGTTGCTATCTCACTTAAGTTGCCTTTGTTTAAACGCGTGGTTATGCCCCCAGTGTGATTTGCATCGATACTATCATTACACTCTAATTATTAAGTAAAAATATTGCTAGCTACGAAATCAATAATGCGGTGATTATCATATGATACCAAATTGAGATTTATTCAGAACAGGAGAATCAATATTTCTAGCATAAGAAGACAATACAATAAACTCGCTGACCTAACTAACCTATCATTGGCACAATGTATCCTCTTTTCCTAACTACTTACGTCAACACTGAACCCGCAAATGACTGTATTGCAGTTCTGGCTGAACGGACACAGACTCAGAGAGCGCCAGTCAAAGAGCTAGCGGGATACAAACTCATTTAGAATTACAGTGCCCTACTTTGGCTGATGACTGCTAATATCACCGTAATTCTCCCTAATGATTACGACGGTCTGCCCAGCCAACGTCGTGATGCCGTCTTTCCCGTGAGCGAGCTTAGCTTTAATCTCCTACGTGGACGTGGTTTGCTCCCGGAAACTCCTGTTCGTAAGTGTTCAATTGCGGAGTCCGCCACTAGTCAATCCTCAAGCCACTTGCACATGTGCCAAGAGTAGTTGGTGACTCAAGTGCACGGCAGCAAAGGTACACTTCAGATTGCATATGAACACCACAAGTTAGTACAAATATGTTTCTCTCCTCAGAGGAACAGAAAATGCTACGTGTGTGAAGTCGCATGCTCTGAACTATTCATACTTGGAGAGTAACCACTGGACTCAATGTCGGTAACTTCTCCTACCTACTTCTCTCCACGCTGTCCAAGCAGGGCAGCCAGACACCGCGACTGCTCTCCTTCACAGCCGACCCCAGAGTCCTCCTCCAGAGTTTTTGCAAACCTGGCCGTTCTTCGCCGCATGGATCCGTGCGCGTTGGTATCCAACCACGACACAGACTTCCATGTATCCGTGCGCGTTTGTACCCAACTACGACACAGAATTCTACCGCGACTGCTGTTGCCGCCAAACTCTTAACGCGTATCTGTACGCGCTCTGCGCCAATCCCGGCACAGTCTTCCGCAAATTTTCCACTGTGGCGCGAAATCGTGTTTCTTTCTTTCGCATATAGCTCCTTCTCACTTCTTGTTGTGATGGCCCAGCCTCCCCCAACGTCTTTGGTGGTCTGAAGTTCCAGCCGACAAAGGGGTCCGGCCGCGGCCATCCCGTTAGTTTGACACGACATGAACTCCTACCTTAAGGGCTCCGGCCGTGTTCCAGCCTCTGCGGCGATCTCGTTAGTTTGACATGACACACACAACTTCCTTTTCTGTGTCCATTCTCTTCTATCCGTGGGCCAATTATCAATTATTATTCGATGTATTAGTACTGATTTAGCATCATGTAAGGTGCAAAATCTGCCACCTTACAATTGTAACTAATAAAACATACAAATAAATGCAAACCATTCGCTGTTCAGTTTTTCCAATAACAATGATTTAGTTGTGGATATCCAAGAAAATATAGTGACTACTAACAATGAACTATATTTCATTCAGGCAGAAAATAGGATTCAGTCTTTTGAATCTTCAAGTAACGTTAATCAGTACTTAATTCTCGGTATTGTTCTTACTTTTGTCTTGCGTCTACAGCATATGTCATTTACTAAGCTGTGATTTTAGAAGCCCGCTCGTAAGTACCAATCGTTACAGGGTCTGCAAATGGGATAGCGTTGCAATGCCTTCTGATTCCACAACTGGCGAAACGGACCACATGGTCATCTTGAGCCACATTCGGTAGCTCACATACTTTGTAGGGTTGGGTGGGGGGGGGGGGGCGCAGGGGGTGATCTCGGGTCACAGGCTTGGACGCAGTCGCCGCGTGCGAGCACGAGTGCACTGGGGTTATCAGAGCACCTCCAAACACACAGTAGTCGTCATCGCTGGCCAAATGCAGGGGCAGAATTGTTTGCAACGTGCGCACGGAGACTTCCCGACAGTCGTTCTTCCCGCAAACCATACGCGACTGGAACAGAAAAGGGAGGTAATGACAGGGGCACTTAAAGTGCCCTCCGCCACACACCGTTGGGTGGCTTGCGAAGTATAAATGTGGATGTAGATGTAGGTTTTCGACTCGGAAACTGTGTCTTTTTCAGCTCACAATATTCTTATTTGTTAGTGGTAGGATGTCAGAAACAATTATGATGTCTCAGCGTAGCGAGAAATTTTTTATAAACGTACTTATAGAAATTAAGTGGTGATGGTTAATAACTTGTAGTTCGTATATTTGTGTGTCTCATGGACCCAATGCCCGCAGTAATCCTGACAAATACCAAGAACGGCAGTCAGCTGAGGACAAAAAGCTCATAACCGCGTTATAGAAGTTGTGCCAACATGGGGATCAATTACGGAAAGCAAACAGTCCTGTGGAGCTGTAGGGATGTGAGAACTTCCGAGTATTCCCGAGTGCCTTGCATACCTCTATGGCGTATCAGCAGCAGCAGCGTGGATGTCATCCGACAACACGCGATCATCCAATGCCGCAATTTAGATTAGTCTACTCAAATGAGGCTTTAATGTGAAAGCCAGTGATAGATTCGTAAACGTTTTGCTGTAATAGAGTGGTTGTGTTGGCGTACATAAATCAGTACGGTATAATCTAGCCCAGGTAACACATTCGATCTCCATACCGTTATAAACAATTTCCTAAAAGAGATTCAGCTGTTAAAACAGACAGAAGTGAGCGCACATGACTTGTCAAATGACAACTCTTCCATTGTTGGCCCCATAAAAAATTTCTCGTTACTGCCATCAGTAGCAGCGTTTAGCGATAAATCCGAGAAAGGTGTAATAGTATTCTTCCGTAAACTTGAAGGTGCAGCTTTACTTTCGACGCGGAATCTATGTCTGACTCACAATGGAGTCTTAAAACCCCCGTGTCTCATCGTGTTAGGACGTCAGACACAGTTATGACGCGACGGCGTGGTGAGCACGTTATTACAAATGTCTTTATAAAAAATAAAGTGATGATGGTTAATAACTCATACGTCACTTAATTCTGTATCGCATGTACCCAATGCCAGCAATAATCCTGACAAACACAGTGGAAGGCTCTCAGTTGAGGACACTAACTTTATATCAGCATTGTAATTACGCTGTATCTTGCACTGAGGAAGTATATACATTGCCACAAAAAAATTAGATCTTCTGGAAAGATGACTGCGATTTTTATCCGATGATGGCATGCGCCACTTGGAGGATGGCAGATGTACTGATAATAGTTTCAACTTCGTCCGTCAACAGATAGCGTAGTGACATAGCTACCAGGCCACCATCTCTGTCTACCCTATTAAAATGGAATTCTCACAGCCAGAAGCCTCAATCTGGTGCCAACTTGTGAAGCAAGCAGGAAACCATGTTATGGAGATGCACTTGTACTTCTTACAGCCAACTGAATGAGTTTGAAGGCGTCAAATGTGGCGTTCCGGAAGGCGGATCAGCCGTTTCGGTAAATTGCCACACTAGTTGGATGGCGACCTAGGAAAAAGCAATGGATATTGTAAAATGGCGCAAGATGTTCGAAATTCTGAGAAAAATATAGGTAATTTATAGGGAGAATGGGTAATATACAATATGTACAAGAACCAAGAGGGAATAATAAGGGTAAACGACCAAAAACGAAGGGTGTAAGACGGAGATGTAGCCTTTCGATCCTACTCTTCAATCTGTACATAGAAGAAGCAATGGTGGAAATAAAGGAAAGGTTCAGGAGTGGAAGTCAAATTAAAGGTGAAACGGTGTCAATGACACGATTCGCTGATGACATTGGTATCCCGAATAAAAGCGAAGAAGAACTACATGATCTGCTGAATCCCATAGACACTCTAATGAATACATAATACGGAATGAGAGTAAATCGAAGAAAGACCAAAGTGATGAGCAACACCAGAAATGAGAACTGCGGGAAACCTAACATCAGAACTGATGATCACGATGTTAAGGAATTCTGCTGCTTAGGCAGCAAAAATAGCTAATGTCGCACGGAGCAATGAGTACATCAAAAGCAGACTAGCACTGGCAAAAAGGGCTTTCCTGGCCAAGAGAAATCTACTAGTATCAAATGTAGGAATTAATCGGAGGAAGAAATTTCTGTGACTGTACGTTTGGAGCACAGCATTAAATGGATGTGAAACTTGGACTGTTCGAAAACCTGAACAGAAGAGAATCGAAGCATTTGAGAATGCTGAATTCTGAAAATTAGGTTGACTGATAATGTAAGGTATGGGGAAGTCCTGGGCAGAATTGGAGAGGAAAGGAATATGTGGAAATCACTGACAAGGAGAAGGGATTGGATGATAGGACATTTGTTGAGACATTTGTTAAGGCATCAGGGGATAACTTCCATGGTACTAGAGGGAGCTGTAGAGGGCAAAAACTCTAGAGGAAGAATACATCCAGCAAGTAAAGCAGGACGTAGGTTGCAAGGGCGACTCTTGAGTTGAGGGGTGGCACAGCAGAGAAACTCGTGGCTTGCCGCATCAGACCAATCATAAGATCGATTACTCAAAAAATAAAATGATGGAAGTGTTGCATCAGTTGGCCAATGATGTTGGTATCAGTGGTCATGTGAACATTCTCACACTCGTCGGTGAGATTCTGTACGTCAACCCAGCACAGACGCTCTACGAGGATCGTCGTATTGCAAGTGCAATACTGGCAGATCATACAGCTACAATGTCACAAATAAGAGGGCTTGCGGGCCCAGACGTGTCAACAGAAACTGTTCCGAACCAGTTGTAAGATGCGGAACAACAGGCACGCTCATCTCTGGCACATCTTCCACTCATGCCACAGCATCGACGTGCACATGATGCCTCAGATGATCACTTGGAAGACAAGATGGTGCGCCGTGGTCTTCGGCGACGAAAGCAGATTCTGCCTGCATGTAAATTAACGTCATTCGTGCTAACACGTAGACCGGGTAATGTTGTATCTTAGAGTGCATTCGTCCAAAACCAACCGGCTCCACCCCAGGGCTCTCGTTCACCTCTGGTGTTCCTGGAGGGGACGCCAAAGAGCGTCCAGTATGCGCAGAACGTTGTTGGACCTCTTCTTTGGTCGTTCTTGCAACAGGAAGGTAATATGTTGCACTAGCAGCATAATGCTCGCCAAAAAATTGTCGACGAAACACATCGTTCTCTGAAAAACGTGCAGCAACTTCCCTGACCAGCGTGATCTTAGGACTTGTCTCCAGTCGAGCACATGTTGGCGATGATGGGACGACAAGTGAATCGTGCGACTTGTCAATCAACAACTCTCACGTAGCTACATGGCCGGATCGAGTAGGCGTGGTACGACGTAGCCCAGGACATTATTCGCTCTCTCTGTGATCTCCAGAATGAGATTTTCACTCTGCAGCGGAGTGTGCGCTGATATGAAACTTCCTGGCAGATTAAAACTGTGTGCCCGACCGAGACTCGAACTCGGGACCTTTGCCTTTCGCGGGCGAACCGCAGAAGAGCTTCTGTAAAGTTTGGAAGGTAGGAGACGGATACTGGCAGAAGTGAAGCTGTGAGTACCGGGCGTGAGTCGTGCTTCGGTAGCTCAGTTGGTAGAGCACTTGCCCGCGAAAGGCAAAGGTCCCGAGTTCGAGTCTCGGTCGGGCACACAGTTTTAATCTGCCAGGAAGTCTCTGTGATCTACTGGATGTACGCATTAGCGCCTGCATTGAATCCAGCAGAGGGTACACCACGTACTAATAAGGGAGTTTGAGCAAGGGTCGATGCCCATTACCTGAGAATCACTTGTTTTATCGATCTGTAAATGTATTCATTTGATCTACTCATGGTTCAAATGGCTTTGAGCACCATAGGAATTACCATCTGAGGTCATCAGTCCCCTAGACTTAGAACTACTTAAACCTCACTAACCTACAGACATCATACACATCTATGCCAGGGGCAGGACTGGAACCTGTGGCCGTAGCAGCAGCGCGGATCCGGACTGAAGCGCCTAGAACCGCTCGGCCACCACGGCCGGCTTCATCTACTGATATTCTATAGCAATAACACCGGGTGATCAAGAAGTCTGTATAAATTTGAAAACTGAATAAATCACGGAATAATGTAGATAGAGAGGTACATATTGCTTGGAATGACATGGGGTTTTATTAGAACCAAAAAAATACAAATGTTCAAAAAATGTCCGACAGAAGGCACTTCATCTGATCAGAATAGCAATAATTAGCATAACAAAGTAAGACAAAGCAAAGATGATGTTCTTTACAGGAAATGCTCAATATATCCACCATCATTCCACAACAATAAATGTAGTAGAGGAATAATGTTGTAAACAGCACTGTAGAGCATGTCCGGAGTTATGGTGAGGCATTGGCGTAGGATGTTGTCTTTCAGTATCCCTAGAGCAGTCGGTCGATCGCGATACACTTGCGGCTTCAGGTAAACCCAAAGCCAATAATCGCACGGACTGAGGTCTGCGGACGTGGGAGGCGAAGCATGACGAAAGTGGCGTCACCAAACGACGCGCGAGAGCTCGTTCACGCGTATAGCAATTTTTTTTCCTTTTAAAACCCCACGTCATTCCAAGCATGTGTGTCAATTTTTGCCGGCCGGAGTGGTCGTGCGGTTCTAGGCGCTACAGTCTGGAGCCGAGCGACCGCTACGTAGGCAGGTTCGAATCCTGCCTAGGGCATGGATGTGTGTGATGTCCTTAGGTTAGTTATGTTTAATTAGTTCTAAGTTCTAGGCAACTGATGACCTCAGAAGTTAAGTCGCATAGTGCTCAGAGCCATTTGTCAATTTTTACCTCTCTATCTAGATTATTCCGTGGTTTATTAAGATTTCAAATTTGTACTGACTTTTTGATCACCCGGTAAATCTTGAGTTAATTGGAAACCTCTAAAAGTGTGTACTATCTTTTTTTTCAGCGGTGTACAAAAAAATTACTTATGTTGCCTGCTGCTCTTAATTCAGTTTCTAATGTCTGTCAGTCTCACAACTCCGCCATCTAAGTTGGTGTCGATGCAAGACAAAGTACGGTTTTGCCGTGCAACACTTCAGCCATATTTCCGGGAGTCGTGGTAGTAGCTTGCGGATGACAGCGGTGTAGTTGTAGCGGCGGAAGACGTCTGCTGCGAGTCGCTGCTGGCGGCTGGCGTCCTGTGTCGCCGCGGCTGTTTGCACAAGTAGTTCGCCCTTTGCCAAGTCGGCAGCGGCGTGCTCCCCCCTCCCCCCACCTCCTTCCAACGCCGCATTCACCCTCTCTCCTACCCGTTCCCCCTCATCCCAAGCTGAGCCAATCCGGCGCTCGGCTACGCACCCTGTCACTAGCACCCTGAGGAACACACACACACCAAACAGGAGTCGGTCTCCAGCCAGGCCATACAGGAGCAGTACCAAGTGGGTCACGATTTCCATCTCATTTCACAAACAAACACACCCCCGCCGCTGCCGCTGCCGCCTCCGCCGCCCCCGCTGCCGCCACGCTCGGCTGGGGCGCTAACTCCTCCGGTCGCCCCATCCCCCTCCTTCACCCCTCCTCCCGCCCGCTGCACCACTCTACTTGGGTGCGCTCACAAAGAAGATTGTTAATAAAATATCGCGCCAGGAAATTGGCGGTGTTCCCCGCAGCGGCGGCTGCGTCGGCGGGGACCAGAGGGCGCGGTGTCTCACGCCAGACCACTTCCATTGGTGGAAATTGATGCCGATGGGCTCCTCCTCTGAGGAGCTCGACCCAGCTAATACGAGTTTCACTGCACTTCTTCGCATTATTATAATTTTCCACGGTAGATAGAACAATTATATTTGGTCTCCTATCATATCGTAACATCCTGTCACATAAGCTACTACTGAATGAGTTAAAAATACCCTTCAATATCGCAGCGCGTCAGCAATCGTTGGTTAATACGACGTGCATTCAAGTTCAAAGGCCTCCGGACTGGAAAGAGATAGAAACATGCGCATTTTTTTTAAATGAAGCCGCGTTCATTGTCAATACGTCCCAGAGATGGCAGCACCGTACGGCAGATTGAATTTTACCGCCAGCGGCGAAAATGAGAACTGTTTTAAATACTTAAAATTGCGACGTTTTCCTTACTTGAACAGCGTTCAATCATTCGTTTTCTGAATTTGCGTGGTGTGAAACCAATTGAAATTCATCGACATGTGTTGATGGAGTTATGGATGTGTCGAAAGTCCATTCGTGGGTGCGACAGTTTAATGAAGGCAGAACGTCGTGTGATAAGAAACCGAAACAACCTCGGGCTCGCACAAGCCGGTCTGACGACATGATCGAGACAGTGGAGAGAATTGTTTTGAGGGATCGCCGAATGACTGTTGAACAGATCGCCTCCAGAGTTGGCATTTCTGTGGGTTCTGTGCACAGAATCCTGCATGACGACCTGAAAATTCGAAAAGTGTCATCCAGGTGGGTGCCACGAATGCTGACGGACGACCACATGGCTGCCGGTGTGGAATGTTGCTAAGCAATGTTGACGCGCAACGACAGCATCAATGGGACTTTCTTTTCGTCGGTTGTGGCAATGGATGAGAAGTGGATGCCATTTTTCAATCCAGAAACAAAGCGTCAGTTAGCTCAATGGAAGCACACAGGTTCACAGCCACCAAAAAAATTTCGGGTAACCGCCAGTGCTGAAAAAATTATGGTGTCCATGTTCTGAGACAGCGAGGGCGTAATCCTTACCCATTGCATTCCAAAGGGCACTACGGTAACAAGTGCATCCTACGAAAATATTTTGAAGAACAAATTCATTCCTGCACTACAACAAAAACGTCCGGGAAGGGCTGCGCGTGTGCTTTTTCACCAAGACAACGCACCCGCACATCGAGCTAACGTTACGCAACAGTTTCTTCGTGATAACAACTTTGAAGTGATTCCTCATGCTCCCTACTCACCTGACTTGGCTCCTAATGACTGTTGGCTTTTTCCTACAATGAAAGACACTCTCCGTGGCCGCACATTCACCAGCCGTGCTGCTATTGCCTCAGCGATTTTCCAGTGGTCAAAACAGACTCCTAAAGAAGCCTTCGCCGCTGCCATGGAATCATGGCGTCAGCGTTGTGAAAAATATGTACGGTTGTAGGGCGATTACGTCGAGAAGTAACGCCAGTTTCATCGATTTCGGGTGAGTAGTTAGTTAGAAAAAATATTGGAGGCCTTAGAACTTCAATGCACCTCGTATATTAAAAAACTAGAAACCCGCCTCGACTGCGAAAAAAGCCCCTAGTGTGAACCTAGGTTTCGGCGTAGATAACTACACCTTCTTCAGTACAATAAAACCCACAAATGCCTAAGAACACTGTAGCTATACATTTATACACGAAAAAAAGGAAAACACAAACAGTACATGTGTACAAAGTCCCCCATGTGTACAAAGTGTCCCGCCAGGTCATGGCCCATCTAACATAGGCCGGTGTGAGGTGGAGGTTCCACCATTAAGTTAAGTAACGGTATCGACTTTGTACCCAAGTACTGTTTGTGTTTTCCTTTTTTTCGTGTATAAATGTATAGCTATGGTGTTCTTTTAATCATTGACAAAGGTCTTCTTAGGCACTTGTGGGTTTTATTGTTCTGAACAAGGTGTAATTATCTACGCCGAAACCTAGGTTAACACTAGGTGCTTTTTCTGCAATCGAGGCGGGTTTCTAGATTCTTAATATATTTTAAATATCCCTTTCCTCATTTTTCTTTCTTACGCGACAACGAAATCGTTTCACGGCATAAATTAGTATAATGCAGTAAAACAGACACAAATATATAAGTACACAAATGTCCATTTCCCAAACCTGTGTAAACGAAGCAGAGGAAAAACAATTGCTAACTGGAAATAACAGACCAGAATCTACAAAATTTGTCTGGAGGATGCCGTGCAAATAATACACGTGAAATACTCGTGTGTAGAAGAATTCGTTTTATTCCGTTGTGAGTAAACGGAACTATGGTACGAATTATCAACAAATGACGGATATAGTTTCATCAGAGCTCAAGCTCCCATCAGATTACAGAAAGGTAGAAACACAACTGATTGGTCCGATGTCACTGTTAAAGAAACAACAAAAGTAAATCTCGACCAGCAGATTTAGATTAAATAGCTCTGGCAGTGGCAAGGAAAGCGTTTCTGAAGAAGAGAAATTTTGTTAACATCGAGTATTAAGTGTCAGGAAGACGTTTATGAAAGTATTTGTATGGAGTGTAACCATGTATGGAATTGAAACATGGAAGATAAATAGTTTGGACGAGAAGAGAATAGAAGCTTTCGAAATGTGGTGCTACAGAAGAATGCTGGAGATTAGATGGGTAGATCACATAATTAATGAGGAGGTATTGAATAGAACTGGGGAGAAGAGGGGTTTGTGGCACAACTTGGAAAGAAGAAGGGATCGGTTGGTAGGTCATATTCTGAGGCCTCAAGGGATCACCAATTTAGTAATGGAGGGCAGCGTGGAGGGTAAAAATCGTAGAGGGAGACCAAGAGAAGAATACACTAAACAGATTTAGAAGAATGTAGGTTGCAGTAGGTACTGGGAGATGAAGAACCTTGCACAGGATAGAGTAGCATGGAGAGCTGCATCAAACCAGTCTCTGGACTGAAGATGGTGGTGGTGGTTAGTGTTTAACGTCCCGTCGACAACTAGGTCATTAGAGACGGAGCTCAAGCTCGGGTTAGGGAAGGATTGGGAAGGAAATTGGCCGTGCCCTTTCAAAAGAACCATCCTGGCATTTGCCTGAAACGATTTAGGGAAATCACGGAAAACCTAAATCAGGATGGCCGGAAACGGGATTGAACCGTCGTCCTCCCGAATGCGAGTCTAGTGTGCTAACCACTGCGCCACCTCGCTCGGTGTTCTGGACTGAAGACCACAACAACCACAGCTCTTACTTTTTGTTATATAGATCCGCAGTGGCGAGATACGCAAGGATATCATAAAACAAGAACGCTTAATACATGTTTACAGAAAATGAGTGGTAATTTTCTGCCCACAGCCCTGAAATGGTCCTCGTGGATGTGAAATAAATGTAAAACATCTTAAACATACTTTAATTTAAGACGTAATAACGAACTTGGCACTAGACGTGTCAATTTACACATGGTATCCTTGGGGGAAGACTGGAGGGAACTTGGCATATTCTAATTTTACCGGTGAAAAGTCGTTAATAAACATGTCGGAACCCTCGTGGGATATTACATGTATTCACTTCCCAGCAAGCTGATGACTGATTATTCAATACAGGGCTAATTCCTCTTGACAGCCTTTGTATCGTGTCAATTAGATAATATGTCAACCGCTTCTCAGCCCCTCCTGCTACATTAAAATATTCTGTTTTACTTAAAAGAGTGTTTTGACCAATATAGTAAAATGTGTTTCATAGATCACGAGATTTACCAATATTAGGTATTTTAATGTCAAACGAATAAAGTAGGTACTTGAAGTATGTGTAAAAGGTGTTCTCAATATCGGGACTTTTTTAGAAATCGAAGGTGTGATTTTTTTGTCATGTGGTTAATAACCTATTTGATAATTAACTAATCTTCCAAAAATTTTCCGGAAATGAGATATTTTACTAGCTCCTGTCTTATAAAGGGAACTAGCTTCAGCATATTTCAGCAAAAAGGGAAATATTTCAGCGATATATTAGTCACACTAAAAATTAATATGTTGCTGAAATTAGGACAATTCACTTTAGTTAACATTGTTGATATTTTCTGACAAAATTTTTTTTGGAGGTTTTACGTCCATAGTTACTTTGGGTAAAATGTGACTCGTACTCACACAACTGAAGTTACTTGTAATGTTTGGCTTTTGATATTCCACGCCTTCATTTACTGAACATGAAGTACCGTACCTTTGAGTAAGCCATGATGTTAAAACATTCACTTGATGACATGTCTTTAATTGTGCAGTCCAGACAATCAATAATGCTTTATCATTCCATGATTTAATAACTGGTTGGAACGTAGCCAAGGTATGCTTGCTTGCATGACTTACTCTCTACTACAAAGTGCTTTGAAAACGTGTTCTCACTGAAACGTGTCAGGCTTTGGCCAGCTTCGTGTTCCATTCTTCGTTCACTCAGCACGCTTAATGCAAATACCTCTTCAAAAACTGAAAGTTTCTCCAACACTGGGGCTGCAGCTCGTCCGTCATAACCTTTCGCCCGTCTAACTCTGAACTGCTTTTTCCGCGCCTGCCCTGCCGCGCACCATCCGACATGGGAGTCCCTTCCTGACTGCGCAAACTCTTCCTTCTGGCACTTTCTAGAACGCCAAAGATATAGTATCCACCCGAAATAGGTGGTTGTGATCAGTTATTAGTGACAGTACCCTTAAAACTGATCTTTATTTTTTGACACTTGGGAAAAGACACACGGCGCTGCGGCTGGGACAATTTTAAGGAGAAATTCAAGGGTAAGTCTTGGTCTAAAACAATACAAGAGAAATTGATGCTAGGATTATTAGACCCAAAACATTTTAATAGTTCAAGACATACTTTTAAGAAGTATATACAATGGCATCTAACAAGATCTAAGTATTTAGATAACCCAATAGACAAAGTACATCTAGTAAGGGAATTGGTGAGGTTCTTAGCATATTATGTAAGGAATGAAATTTTATGTAGAGGTTGGTCTACTGTAAATGAATTGCTGTTGTTTGTTGAAAATCTATATACGATAAATAATGGGTGCAGTGATCCAGTCATGATGTGTCAGAGAGGAGGTAAACTTAACCCTAAATACCGGAAAAAATTAGAAGTTAATTACTGTCAGGAAAATAAGAGTCAGAATAGTGCATCAAGAACATTAGACATGTGTCCGTCCCGCCTTGAAACCGCATGTCACAAGCGATAAGATAGCGCCAGTCTATTTCGCTGACCACAGCGCATTAGTTTCAACAGGCTTCTCGTGGTTTCGACTTCTGGAATTTGAATACTAGCTACCTGCATGGCCCAAAGCTTAAAAATGAAATGATACTCAAATGGGAATGTCTTATATAGGCCCCACCAGCGGGACGATGTGAATTGGTGGATTAGCTATGGTGAAACTGTACCCCAGGCGTAAACCTTTCTGTAAAAGTCGAACATAGGGTTTTGTTACCAATGTATCAGAGACCTGTACCAGAGAACTACTACTGTCTTTAGCACTGTAATATATGCTAAGCTACCTGTGCCAGAGAACTACTACTGTCTTTGGCACTGTAATATATGCAAGGCTGTAGCATTGCAAAGTTGAAATGGTACGTATAAAACATGGCATTGGAGTCTTTTTTTCTGTCACGACAAAGAGGCGTAGTGTCTGAAGTAGGGATATCGATACTCCACGTCTTACTCCCCGCACGCGGACTAAATGCTCAGCTAATAATCACTGAAACTGTGAACAATTCCATCCAATGGGTAGATACCATGACAGATATTATGGAGTGTTCCATGCGGTTTGTAGTACCCCGTATGGCAGAGATTTCATTGACGATCAGGTTTATCACACAATACTCAGCTGCATCCTTGAACACCTGCAAGATTCACTCTCAAAGCCTCATTCACGATCGACGAAACTGAGCAATCTTCCTTGCAGATAAGGGGAAGTCGCCAGGGCCCAACGGCTTTGGAGCAGAACTACCAATGCTTTTAGGGTTTCCTCGATTACTCCCTTCAAGCTGTTGCTAGCGATAGGTGGCGTGGACCACTGTACACGAAGTTGTGAAGGAATGGATTGTATGTGGATCTGCAAATCAGATGAGGGTAGATAAAATAACGTAACACATCAGCAGCTAGGTGTGGGAGCATGTTGCCAGAATCGGCCTATCTATATCATGCACAGAAAACTGAAAGTAGCATTACGTGTGACCAGTGTGACTGTAGCTCCAAAACGACACAGTTGAAAGAACGAGATACGGCATTCTGTCAGCGAAATGTGGTGCTTATGGTGTAGTTTCATGTACGATGTGTGTTTTTTAAGAAAGATCCGTTTGAACATAAGTACACAACGAAAGGTTATTTCAAGAAAGTAAATTTATTTTCGGTGTGTACATAGTTCACTCTATTTTTTGATATAGTTGTCAAGTTTGTTCAAACACGTATCATACCTCTCAACCAAATTTAAAATACCCTCTTCACAAAAACTTGCCACCTGCTCCGATGACCAAGAGCTCACTGCCGTTTTCACGTCGTCGTCATAATTGTATCACTTGCTACTGAGGTGTTGTTTCAGGTGGAGGAACAGTTGGTAATCGATCGGCGCAAGATCAGGATTGTAGGGTAGGTGGTCTAAAACTTCCCAGCCAAAACGGTCCAATAAATCGCGGGTCTGACCTGCAGTGTGAGGTCTTGCATTGTCATGGAGAAGGACAATTCCCTTTGTCAGCATGCCTCGTCTTTTGTTTTGAATCGCTCCGCGTAGCTTTCTCAGGATTTGGCAGTATGCTTCTGCATTGATAGTGGTTCCTTGTTGCTTGAAGTCGACCAACAAAACACCGAAGCCATGATTTTGCACTGGGACAGAGTCTGTTTGCAATTCACCTCTACAGGAGTGTGTGTGTTTGTGTCTCCATTCCATGCTCTGTTGCTTCGATTCAAGTGTGATAAGCAAAACCTATGTTTCGTCACGATCTGACTCAAGAAACCGTCACCTTCTTCGTGATAACGAGTCAAGAACTTCATCGCACACTGAAATCCTCGATTTTTGTGATAGGAGTTTTGGGACCCAATGGGAGCACAGTTTCCTAAACTTTAGGTGTTCAGAAACAACGTTGTAAAGCACTGATCTCGACACGTCAGGAAATATGTTTGACAGACCTGTTATTGAGAAGCACCTGTTCACACGAATCCTCGCTTCAACTGAAGCCACCAAATCGTCTGTTATCAAAGAAGGGCTACCGGAGCTGTCCTCATCATGGACGTTGTCGCGGCCGTCTTTGAATTCTCATACCCAGCTACGTACTTTGCTTTCACTCATAACAGTATCACCGTACACTTCCCAAATTTATCAATGAATTTTTGCAGCAAACAGGTTCCTTGCTGACAAAAACCGTATTACTGAGCGAACCTCACACGCGACGGGCGAGTTGATAGTCTTAAACATTTTGAAAGCCCAGAGCAGAGCTGTACAGTTTATCTACAGAGCTGAAACTGAGCACAGTTGTTCCCGAGGCATGCCGGTACACGACACACGCGCGGGAACTACTAGAGTCTCCAACAAAACGCAGCTTAGTTAAAAATACGCCTCGTACATTGGGTGCGTTTCGAGTAACAGGCACTGCTGCCCAAAGTCGAGAAGGTGGTCGACAATGGTCAACTGCGGCAGCAGATGACCGTTACACAGCGCAAAAGCCAAGGAGAGACGCACGACTAAAAGCGGATGCAAGGAGAACAGGAACTGGGAAAAAAGGGTTAGTGTGGTCTGGTGCTCCTCTCGGATGAGAGCAGGTTCCGTCTATGTACTGATCCTGAACTAATTCTCATAAAGCGACGTTATGAACACTTAATTTACCCAGAAACACAGTCGTAGATTATCGTTTTGGATTCCAGGTGTTATGGTGCAGGGAGGAAAAATGTTGCATGAACGTAGCGACCTCCAATACTATGAATAAGGTAGACTCATCGGTGCATTGAAACACTGTACTTATTCCGCATGTGCATTCTTTCCGGTTGCAATCGACCCTTACTTCATCTGTATGGAGGCTAATGCGCTGAGCGGCCATATCAAACAGCGCGAGTGAAAGAGTTCTTAGAGTGGCATGACGTTCGGCGGAAGACTGGCTTGCTTGTTCCCCCGACTTAAATACCTACGAGCACATGTGAAATGCGGTGCGGAGACGTACTGGAGCACGTCCACACGCACCAGTGACCATCCGGCGGTTGTCGACCACACTGATGGAGGAGTGGAGCGCTCTACCACAACAACTCCTTATTAGACTTGGTGGCCAGCATAGGAGTAAATGTACTGTAGTCGGTGGTGATCGCACACCCTATTAAGAACCATGTTCCGCCTTTTGTACTCCCCGGTCTTATTTCATTTCGTCTCATTGTAGATTTCCTTCGGTAGCCCTCTGTTCTACACTGTAGCAGCTCTTTCAGTTTGTAGCCCATGTTTCATCGATCTACGTTACCTGGCAGTGACTCATCACGCGAAACTTTCATATGTCTGCAAGTTTTGCGTATCAGTGCGTTATTCTCCCGAAAAGTGGCCGGAGCACGTATGTCTGGAACTTCGTGGCTGTCGCGCGGCTTAACGTAGATTTTAGCACCACTACGCTTACAGTCAAAATTCTTATACAGTCCGTCGTGCAGCAGTGGAAATCAGCAGAGTTTCTATGAACGTTATAGAACCGTATCTGAGGCACACATGTAGCGAATGTATTTTTAAAATAGTATAAGAGGCAAGCAATCCTGACGGAGTTTCTTAACATAAGTAACAAAATAAGGCGTTTGACGTTACTGAATTGTAAGTGGCGTATAGCCACGTGCTGTCCTGTTGTGTTATGGCATTGTTAGAACTTATTCTCGCCTCAGTTCTTCCTTCGCCATTCATTTTGTTAGGGTTTGTAGTCCTGCATGGAAACTGTCGCCCATCGCCCATTATTCTCGTGTCTCTCTTTTCGGCTCATATGTAATCCCAAATTGTCTCCCATTGCTTTAATACGAATGGCGAGTATTCCTCAAAGGTTTCCACCTGATTCAAATCCGGGCTACGTGCAGGCCAGAGCCAGACATCCTTATACTTGCCCTCAAACACCATTTCGTTTGTAGCAGAAAGATGCACAGATGCAGTATCTTTTTAAAACACTATACTTTGACCCCCTAGGTTTTCACACATGTAAATGAATTCTGTCTCTAGCACCTCATTGTACGTGTTAGAGCTTATTCTAGTGGTTAGCCAGATAACGCGTGATTCTCCTTTAGTGCAGAAAGCAGCCAAAATCATAAGACTCCCAGCACCAAAATTTCTGCTCATTCTTACCTAATGCTCTGTTCTTAAATCATGCAAATAATACTGAAAGCCATCTACACCCATGCTCATACATTAAGGATTATGATGATACATGATGAAATAACGCTCTGGTGGGTGGTTTTCGGGTTTAAATCACCTTGGGGTATGACCATGCGGTGCATGTGACCTGCAGTCGTCACACGGTAGCGGTGACAGTAGCCCACTTACGCAGGGGTGTGTTGGTGCATCTCAGAGTACGGTGCAGCGAGAAAGTGCGTAGACGTTTCCAGACGTGCTAATGGTGAGTGTGTGTTTAATATGGCTCAAAGAACACATATTGATGACGTTACAAGGGGTAGAATACTAGGGCGACTGGAGGCTGGTCAAACTCAGCAGGTCGTAGCAAGGGGCTCTCCGTGCGCCACAAAATGTGATCTCACGAAATGTGATCTCAAGATTATGGCATCAATTCTAGCAACAGGAAACGTGTCCAAGCGCTACGGTATGGGTCGTCCACAGTGTAAAACACCACAAGAAGACCCTGATCGCAGGAGAGACCGTAAAGCCAGGTGTCAATAATATACACTACTGGAAACTGAAATAAGAACACCGTGAATTCATTGTCCCAGGAAGGGGAAACTTTATTGACACATTCCTGGGGTCAGATACATCACATCATCACACTGACACAACCACAGGCACATAGACACAGGCAACAGAGCATGCACAAAGTCGGCGCTAGTTCAGTGTACATCCACCTTTCGCAGCAATGCAGGCTGCTATTCTCCCATGGAGACTATCGTAGAGATGCTGGATGTAGTCCTGTGGAACGGCTTGCCATGCCATTTCCACCTGGCGCCTCAGTTGGACCAGCGATCGTACTGGACGTGCACAACGCGTGAGACGACGCTTCATCAAGTCCCAAACATGCTCAATGGGGGACAGATCCGGAGATCTTGCAGGCCAGGGTAGTTGACTTACACCTTCTAGAGCACGTTGGGTGGCACAGGATACATGTGGACGTGCATTGTCCTGTTGGAACAGCAAGTTCCCTTGCTGGTCTAGGAATGGTAGAACGATGGGTTCGATGACGGTTTGGATGTACCGTGCACTATTCAGTGTCCCCTCGACGATCACCAGAGGTGTACGGCCAGTGTAGGAGATCCCCACACCATGATGCCGGGTGTTGGCCCTGTGTGCCTCAGTCGTATGCAGTCCTGATTGTGGCGCTCACCTGCACGGCGCCAAACACGCATACGACCATCATTGGCACCAAGGCAGAAGCGACTCTCATCGCTGAAGACGACACGTCTCCATTCGTCCCTCCATTCACGCCTGTCGCGACACCACTGGAGGCGGGCTGCATGATGTTGGGGCGTGAGCGGAAGACGGCCTAACGGTGTGCGGGACCGTAGCCCAGCTTCATGGAGACGGTTGCGAATGGTCCTCGCCGATACCCCAGGAGCAAGAGTGTCCCTAATTTACTGGGAAGTGGCGGTGCGGTCCCCTACGGCACTGCGTAGGATCCTACGGTCTTGGCATGCATCCGTGTGTCGCTGCGGTCCGGTCCCAGGTCGACGGGCACGTGCACCTTCCGCCGACCACTGGCGACAACATCGATGTACTGTGGAGACCTCACGCCCCACGTGTTGAGCAATTTGGCGGTACGTCCACCCGGCGTCCCGCATGCCCACTATACGCCCTCGCTCAAAGTCCGTCAACTGCACATACGGTTCACGTCCACGCTGTCGCGGCATGCTACCAGCGTTAAAGACTGCGATGGAGCTCCGTATGCCACGGCAAACTGGCTGACACTGACGGTGGCGGTGCACAAATGCTGCGCAGCTAGCGCCATTCGACGGCCAACACCGCGGTTCCTGGTGTGTCCGTTGTGCCTTGCGTGTGATCATTGCTTGTACAGCCCTCTCGCAGTGTCCGGAGCAAATATGGTGGGTCTGACACACCGGTGTCAATTTATGAACATGATTGTACATTAAACTTCTTCGTATCACTGAATATCACTTTACCCCATTTTGCAGTCCGCGACATATGATAATCAGCAAACTTTTTTTATGTTTGGTGTTAGATAAGGTTTCTGCAGTCGCTTCTTAAATGAAAGGTGTTTCTCAATTGACACAAATTGACGTACACGTCGCGCAGTTACTGGCAACCATATATCAACAAGAGGCTGAGAATAATTACCGTCTGTGCCGCATATTTTCTATGTTTATGTGCTTAAGATGAATTTCTGCGTTGCTCTTATTTTCCGTTCTGTTCATATCCTATGCCCAAACTAACGAAATTATCGATCACTCTGCTTCAACGCTTCACCTTCCAGGGGATTTCACGAATACTATGCGCCAGTCCCTTGTACGCATCGAATTTTGGTTTCTCATCACATGACAACATTTTTCCGCGTGGCACTGCCATAATCGTGGTTTATGTACACAACACACTTGCACTAACGGTGTGTGTTTCCTACATGCATCAAAGGCACGCACACCCTCATTAACACTGCTCAGAGAAGAACTGCCTTTACACCATGTTCCAATCTCTATCACCTGAATAATATAATTTACTGTTGACACCAAATGCATTACCATACATTTGTCGGTAAACTGGACCTAACATGTACACTGTGCACCATTATTCCACCCGAAAATATTAATTTTCCACATATATCCACATCTTTATATTGATTTTCATTGTTGTAGCAACATTCTCTCTGCAACCTGTTGACTAAGGGATACAATACGCTCCGCAGTAGGGAAAGCATTTTCCCGTAAGACCCGTGAGATTTTTAACAGAAGCAATGAAGCGGATGGGATTTCGAGAATGTGTCACAACAAATCTCTTTGGCATACTATCGCACACCTCATTTCGGATATTAATTAATGGTCACCTCAAAAAAAAAAATGACTTCGTATTGGTCAGTCTGTACACCAAGGACGCCCACTATCGATGACCCTCAACACCATAGCCATTGAACTACTGCAGCGTCTCATCGAAAGCAGAACTGGTGGATTAGTGGTTCTGAACACGAGGATCCGCCATACGTCATACACCGAGGATTTGTCTGTAATTGTATGTTCCCAACAATACATGACTTCCCTGGAAGACGTAATTAAAATCTGTATGAAGGCATCTGGTGGTCAGCGCCGTCTTAGTGGGGCCTTTAGCGAAACACCTGAAGTGACGTGGTCCGAAGAACAGACATCTCGTTGAATGTTCCTGGCAGATTGAAACTCGAACTCGGGACATTTACCTTCCGCGGGAAGAGCACTTACCTTCGAAAGGCAAAGGTCCCGAGTTCGAGTCTCTGTCCGGCACACAGTTTTAATCCGCCAAGGAGTTTCATATCAGCGCACACTCCGCTGCAGAGTGAAAATCTCATTCTGGAGACCTCTCGTTGTTATCTGGGCTCTACTAAGAAGCTGCACCTGGCCGCAAGGTAATTAATAACTGAGAGGACCTCTTAAACCGCATCACTGACATTCTGAATGCGCACCCCGACAGAAACCGGAACCTCCTGCGCAAAATGTGTTGTGGCTACACATAGCGTCTGTAGCGGACATCCGTTTCAAATGTGCGTGTGAACTTCTAAGGGACCAAACTGCTGAGGTCGTCGGTCCAAAGACTATATAACATTTCAGCTCCTCAACACCAAATTAAAACGTTCCACTTCAATTTGTTTGCACTTATAGCGATCCCAGCTTCCTCAACCAAATTAAAACGTTGCATTAGGAGGTGTCTGCTTCGTCAAAAGGTCTTGAGTTCGTATTGACGACAAGTAATTCTTCATTACAGACGTTTATTTACAAACAGAACTGACAGACTTCACATACTCAAGAACCGACTCTCCGAGCCAACCGCACTGTACATCTGAACTGGCAACTGACAACTCCTAGGTGTACTAATATCCTTCCAAACAATGAGAGTCTTTGACAATGCTTTGTTCACAATACGACAGCAATTCACGACTTAAAACCAAATCAGACATTACAGAACTTTAGCACAGATTAAAGCAAGTAAAAGGATCAGCACATATAAATTCTTACAAGCATAATTTCCAAATAGACTTTATAACATTTTTCTACCAGCCTCCGGATAACCTTCACCAGACTTGCACCGACGTTTCCAGAAATATCTTGACATTTGATTCTGGATATTTCTTGAGTGATTTAGAACAACTATTTATATGTAAAATGATTTAAATCGTGTTTCAAAACGTAAATAAATCTTTTTAGCAATATTTCTTGATACAAATCGTCTTTCGAAATTAGGTTATGAAACAGTTTTCACAAGTTTTCGTATTTTTGCGATCATAATATAGAATTTCTCCATAGAAAGTTCCAGAAGTGTGCATTAAACGTTCATTTACAGACTTTCTCTTTAGCTGGTGAGTTTTTAAAAGTATCTTGTCCATATTATACGAAATAATTTAGCTCAAAACTGATAATTTATACAATTAATCAGAGCTACAGCAAACAGTGAGTCTTCCTTTTACAAAATGAAATATAATTACAAAATTGAATGAAAATAGGTTACTAACACTAATATATATTTACATTAATTCTATTTTTGTTCTTTCTGTGCAAAATGTCCTAATATTTACACACTACAATATTTAAACATCACCAAAGTTTCCCTTTACATTTTGCATATCTGTATCGACATTCCCTAAAAGTCTACAGTATCGAATACTTCAATATGTCCCAATATGTCCTGTAATGTTACAACTAACACACTACTTAAACTAACTTACGCTAAGAACAACAGACGTAGCCATGCCCGAGGGAGGATTCGAACCCCCGGCGGGAGGGGCCACGCAGTCAGTGACGTGGCGCCTCTAACCGCAGGACCACTCCGTGCGGCATGCTTTCCAAGCAGAGGGTGCAATCGAGTTTCTTTTGGCGGAAAACAAGGACATCGCAGATATTCATATGTGCTTGCAGAAGTATACGGATACCTCGCAGTGAACAAAAACGCGTTGAGTCGTTGGGTAAGGCACCTGCCATTATCTCTCGCGTTCCGGCTGGCCGGTGACACCTGGGATTACTGCACTGTCGGAAAGTGGGGACACTCTCATTCGAGGCGATCGACGGATCAATATCAAATGCCTCGTTGCTTATTTGGATGGCACTATTGGTAATACCGACACACTCGCACACCATCCCTCGTCCGAAGAAAAAGTTCAAACCCGCATCCTCAGCTCGTAAAGTGATAGCTTCGGTCTTCTAGGACGCTGAAAGGTTTATTCTGTTTCATGTCTCACTCACGGTGCAACGATCAACTCTGAAGTGTATTGTCTACCGTCAGGAAAATGGAGAAAGGACACAAAACTACAAACGAACATCTCCTTCCCCATGACAGCGCAAGGCCTTACAGAAGTCTGCGAAGCAAGAAGAGCTCGCAAAAGTTCATTGGACTTTTCCTCTCAGCCATCCACCATCCCGAATCTTGCACCTCGCGCTTTCCACCTGCCTGGGCCAATGAAGGATACATATGTATGATATGGAGGTTATTGATGTAGCAAGACGCTGGCACTGACGTCAACCATTAGATTGGTACCTTGTAGGCATACAAGCCCTCCCTGTAAGGTGGCGTAAGGCCGTCAATACGAACGGACATTTTTGAAATATAAAGTTTTGTAGCTATAAGAGTGGGTAATAATATTAGATACTGAAATCTTGAATAAAACTAACCAGCTTTCAGAAAAAAAATGTGTTACATTAATTATTGATCGCCCCTCGTGCGTGTTCCAAATACTTTCGCTCTCGGAAGCTGTCGTGCCGAATGGTCAGCAGGCGTTGAACTGATTTTTTTTTCTGACGTAACATCAATATAGTGCAGTGCACGCCACTCCCTCTCTTTTGCTTGCAAAGTGGCCTTGAGCTAATCAGCGTCCTACACTACTGGACGAAGCTCCTCATCACCCAAATGAGAAAAGAAGTACAGTGGCAGAGTAAATGCCTTCTTCACAGTCTCTTAAACAGCATGAAATCAATGAGCCTAGGGCCACGAATAGATCTCATGATGATTCCTACTGTGTACAAGCACATCGCGAAATAATTAATTTAGTTCTTTTATGTGTGCACATGTACACTAATCACCTAACATACGACAGCAATAAGAAAATAACAAACATCACACCTAGAAGTTTCACTGAAGAATGAGAACCACATGTAAACTGGACAGCACTGTGGTGTAATACTGACCAGACATTCCTGCTCTAGCTGATTCACTCATAATGTTACCTGATTGTCAATGACATAATCGCTGTGAATGACTAACTCCACTGAATCCATGTGAGTGCAACAGCCATGTGCCACAAATGCGAAAACTCTGATTCGCTAATGCACTGTTTTGTTGCTGAAATAGTGTAGAGCACAGGTTTCTTTGCCTCCGACTCGCCATCATTGACCTGATGAACGCATGCAGTCTGAAGGTTAGAGAGCTGATGTGGCTTGAGCACACATGATGCCCAATCACTAAACAAATTTGAGCTGTCTGGACAATTCCACACACAGCCACCTACATTACTGAGAAAAGAGACAGGAAATTCTCAGAAAACGTACCCTCTATAATCAACCTGCATGGTATGACAGTCATATGAAGACATTCAGCAAAGCTACAGTGGCGCTATGGCGCTGCACAAGTGATCATGCACAATCCGAGGACTGTCGAAGGGGTTGCCTGCCAGCAAGGCGCCTGAGGCTTTTGTTACATTTCTAAAGTGCTCAAAAAATGTGATTGGGCCATGGCCATGGCCATGGCTTTTGGCCATTTTCATTTATTTACACATATGCCTATGGCGCATGACCACTCCACAGGGATGTTGAATAGGCATAAGCACCCTTTGCTACTTTGGATCACGGTCAAATTTCTTCAAATGGTTTTGATCAGTCCCTACCGGTTCCACCCTTTACACGAGAGCAAAGATTGTGATCGCGATTCTCTCAAAAGAGGTACAAACAATTTTAATGTAGTAGCAGGTCCATGGTGTCCTTAGAGAAGGGAGAATAGTGTGTATGATTTGTAAGTAGGCTGTATAGGTTTTTTTATTGGTAACGCCACGTAGCGCTCTGTATGAAAATCACTGGCTGTGCTGTGTGCAGTCTGTGGCTGGTTTGCATTGTTGTTGGCTATTGTAGTGTTGGTCAGTTGACTGTTAACAGCGCTTAGCGTTGCGCAGTTGGAGGTGAGCGACCAGCAGTGGTGGATGTGGGGAGAGAGATGGCGGAGTTTTCAGAGTGGATGATCTGGACGTGTGTCCATCAGAGACAATAAATTTGTAAGACTTGATATTATGTACTGATATATATTATGACTTTTGAGCACTGTTGAGGCAAATAGATTGTTGGTTCTTCATCGAAATCTTTCATTTGCTAACTATGCCTATCAGTAGTTAGTGCCTTCAGTGGTTAGAATCTTTTATTTAGCTGGCAGTATTGGCGCTCGCTGTATTGATGTAGTTTTAGTAACGAAGATTTTTGTGAGGTAAGTGTTTCTTGAAAGGTATAGGTTATTGTTAGTCAGGGACATTCTTTTATAGGGATTTTTAAAAGTCTAATTTCGTTGCGCAAAAAATATTGTGTGTCAGTTTAGTGTTCATCAGAATAGGTAAAGAGCGAAATGTTCTGCTCAGCTGTTTGAAAATCAAATAACGTAGGGGTTTATCAGCACAATCAATTTTTCAAAGAGGACGTTTCAGATTGTCAAGTGCGTCGCCTTGTCACACATCGCATTGATTTTTTAAATTGCGAAATGTGTGGGAATCAACACACCAAGGGAAGGGGTGATTTCATTGGCGCCCTTGATGCCACCCCTTGAGGCTTTTTCGTTTTGTTCCTGAGCCGTAGTGTGTCTGAAAGGTTTTCCTCTGCCACCCATAAGGAAATTAATCTCATCGCTGGGCGTCGTGGGTCTGACCTCTGTCGCAGAGGCAAGAAAAGAAGGGATTAAATGTGGGTAAGACAGGGTGTGACGGCCTCCCATCGTGTGACACGTTCACGGTGGCGTTGGGCAGAATTTTGATGGAATTTGCTGACTATGTGACGTCATGAATCCATCTTACACCTCATGTGCATATCTGTTCTCTTGTCTTCCTTTCATATATGTCGACATCTTGTTGTCTGAAGCGTTGCCGTCGTCTTGGGTGTAGCTGCCGGGCTCCATGTTTTTGCACCATTACAGAGGAAAATCGTTCGCGCACATGAGCCACATTTGAAACTTTTGCTTCCGAATGGGAGACAGTTACGCTGTTTCGAAAGTAACCCTTCAGTTGTGTTCAGATTTCATCAAATGGTTTTGAACGATCCCTAGAAGTTCCACCCTTTACACCAGAGCAAATATAGTCGTCGTGGTGCATTCCAAAGGGTTCCGACCAATTTCAGTGTGGCTGCCGATGCGTAACTTACGGAATCTACACTGGACTGCAGCATTTTCATTTTAGATTAAAAATATTGCATATTTCATTCTCTTTGTACTCCAGTTCCTTCCACTAAAGGCATGGTTTTATTAGGATATAATCAATAACTGATCTGTTCCCTCTTACACACCAGATAAATTTATGGATTTTTTTATGTCAATAGAACCCATGTATTGTCCTCAGAGTATTAAAAATTATTAAGTCTCGAAGCTGTTCATCACATCGCTCTCATTAAGTCACAAAACTGGTTGGATATTCATAATGGATGTATTTTCTCTAATTGGAGTTGGTGCAGCACCGAATCCAAAGCTTTCATAATGGCCAGATTCATAGAATCTATGCTATATAAACACCATCAATAACTCTTCAGGTGCCACGTGCAATTAGGGTGAGCGAAAATCCGGTTCGTGGGTATTCCGCAGTTATTGCTTGAAGTGGCTGTGGAGGTTGTTTTGTTACAGAGAATTCTGAGTGAAATGGTGTCTCTGTTGACAAATAACTACACTTGCTTATCTGCATGTTTTTCGTAGATAGTACTTAGTATAATTATCTGATATTCTTGCCGATCTGCAGTACGATGGCCACTATATGTTTTTGTTTGAACTGTCAGTTCTAGCTGCTAAACGTAACTGCAGCATTCACTAAAATACACAAATAAGGAAACAAAAGGGGCATTTTCGCTATATTAAGTTGGGTTGGGTTGGGTTGTTTTGGGGAAGGAGACCAGACTGCGAGGTCATCGGTCTCATCGGATTAGGCAAGGATGGGGAGCGAAGTCGGCCGTGCCCTTTCAGAGGAACCATCCCGGCATTTGCCTGGAGAGATTTAGGGAAATCACGGAAAACCTAAATCACGATGGCCGGACGCGGGATTGAGCTGTCTTCCTCCCGAATGCGAGTCCTGTGTCTAACGCTATATTAAGTATTGTGTTGCCTAATTTCATCGATAAGAATCGTTGGTGGGCTGCATCCACATGACTAATTCCTCTCATTCTTGAATTGTGTCAACTTTAGTTAAGTTTCTAGCAGTAAGTGACGTAAAATCGTTCGCTATTAACAATTTACTCTCCAATCCAAAGGTACACATTGTTTCATTTAACTGTCCTCATTCGCTCTTCATGTAACTGATGAGGTTTTCTAACGCATTTTACTTCTAGCTTCTCCTCCTGTAAATATTGTCCAGTGATGCGTTCATTGAGAGTACCTTATCGCCGGATACAAAGGATTAAGGGCCCGAATATAGACAAGTCTGAGCGTGCTTCGCAGACCGAGAGCCTGGAAATAAAGGTTGCTCCCTTAGACGGAAACTTTTTATGTGGGTCGTGAAGGCGGAGACCCTTCCTCCGGAGCATATTTATACCGTAAGCCAATCTTGACGACCGCCGTGCGAGCGGGAGTTTCGCTGAGAGGTGCGGTCTTCGGCAGCGTCGGGAACTTTCCAGAGAGGTTGCAGTCGTAAGAGTCGAACTGGAATCCTCGTGAACAATATGGCTTCCGAAACTCGAAACTCGCCCTGGCTCCACTCGCTGTTATTTGTTTTATCCTCCCGGCTTTCGCTCCCAGTGCAGTAAAATAATAGTAAACAAAGCTTTTTGTGAGATATAAAACGGACTTATGCATTGCCTTTTCGTAAGTGCTAGAAGCGTGAGGTTCTTTCCTCTCAGAGCATAAACCATTTTGTGGCTGCAATAAAACGGAGACAGTTTAAGAACGTGGTGTGGCTTACTGAGACGTTGTCGTGTCCCCAGAAAATTATTCTGAGAGAATTTATGTTATCCATGGTTATTGCAGTGGTCACACAAGTGAAAGATGTAATGGCAATATAGGAAAGATGTTATATAATCTTTTTTCTCACACAATGTCGATCATGAGCAAACCGGGAAAAATTCAATCTGTAATTTGCAAGTTTAGCTGCTAATAAAGCACGATTTAAGAAGAGATTTTACTTGAGAGAATCTCCTACTCCACAGATAAATTTCTCAGCAGTGCTAATGAAGGCATGTATTATTAAGTATGGTACATGACATAAGATGAATCCAATGTATACCTGAACCCAGAAGAACTAATCTATCTTATATACATGTGTATATATACCTCTAGTTGTTCATGATACGATTATAAATTCAAGCATAAATGAAAATATTTACTCGTGAAGGTTTCTATCTTTCGCACGTCCTTGACCACCACAACACTGTCAGGAGACATAACATTAAAATATCAGTTCCTTTGGAAGTATATCTTATGCAGTATCATTTCTTGACATTTCCTGGTTGAAAATCTTGTCACTATGGCTCTATGGAATGAACAGTAATCAACCAATCTCATTATTTTTCAGAGACCCAAAGCTTTGTTAACTTTCGGCTCTTGGCACAATCATATACCTCAGCTTCCCAATAACATTTACTATACGACTATGCTTTTGCTTTCTTTATAGTCAGCAATCAAACTTTAATACCGCTCCATTCGTTATTACTGTCTCACTCACATGGTTCTCTCACTTCAACTACCTAAATTGTACTTTCTGTACATATCCTTCCTTGCCTGTTTTGCTTTGCACTGGGTTCTTCATCTCATACTACACCTGTTCATGTAACAGCGTGCGTCTGCAGTACTGAGTTTCACATACCCCCTGTTTCCCTTGAGGATTCACGCACAAAGTGTTATACTTTCATACAGCTTTTTGCTACAGGCATACATTTTCACAAATATTCTTCTCAAATCTGGATAAGGTACCCGACATCCGTTAAGACTCATTTCTAGAAGAAAACGTTTCTCCTTGCAAAAGGCTCTTTCTAAGGTGTCGTCCCCCCCCCCCCCCTGTCCACTGTTTTTGTAATCTGGTTTCTTGTAACAACGGGTGTGGGAAACGCTTATTACCGGAGCTTGTTCACAGGTGACGTCATCACTGGTACGCTGCCAGCTGCCAGTATCACAATGGCGTTGCAGCAAGGCGGCATGCGAGAAGCCTAACCAGCATCGTGGCAGTCACCGATAGGCGACACCATTCTCAGAAGCAGATAAACGGTCACCAAGGTGATGTTAATGTGTAGTCATCCGACCACGGCGATATGTCCCTTTTATCTCTGCAGTTCGGCCACAGTGTGACCATATCATCCATCTGGTAACCATCTGAGCTGCAGTGATTCTTAGGTGGACAACCATTATTCATACGTTGAGATCTAAGGTTCATTTCTCCACTTGTGTACCTAACTATCATCAGCAGTACAGTGCCTGTAGATAGAAACTCAGAACAACCTAAGACTATGTCAACCAGGTGTAGTTAAGTCAGCGGCAGCTGATGTCTGACCTAACAAAGTACAAAGCCCTGCTAACCTTGCGCTGCTGCCCTAGCCTGGTGCTTCAGCGTAGCTCTGCAATGCTCAGACACCGCTTCTCTCAATGTTGTCCAGCGGGTGACGTCAGAGTGCTCGAAGGATGCGAGCGTCTATATATCTGGAAATGTGCTGAATGGCATATTGTTAACAGAAGGTTTTGATACAGCTGCTACTGCCTCTCTGACTGAATACCGAATTCCATGACTGCCATTGAAAACCAAATACTTCGGTGGGGAACAGTAAAACCAACAAGACTAGCAGAAGATTAGCATGCGATCCCACGGGAAGCCATCGCAACAAGTAAAGAGTCTACCTTAAGTAGCTGAATAGTTCTTCCACTGTGTTTTGTTCGGCATTATAAAACTTCGTGGTGAACTAGTTTTCCTCTTAAGTGTGAAGTGAGGTCCAGTGTTTAGTTTGCCTGAGCATTACCTTTGTAGATATTGATGGTTTAGGGAATGGCTAACCATTTCGTACAGCACAACGAGTTGTTTCCATTGTAATCATGAGCAGTTGGTGTTCATGGTAATAGTGCCGAAAGAAATTGCGACGTTGTAACGTCAAGTGTAAATACCCATACAAATGGTGTATAGAATTACTATCTAGATTTCAAAACATAATGAACAGAAGGTTGTCCATTCACGCGAATGTAAAATAAGCAATATCTCATTGTGGCGAGAGATATACAGTACAGTATTTGGAAAGAAAGCATTGAAAGTTGCGTCTAGTCCATGCTAGATCAGATTCGAGGACATTTAGTGCAATGCCCATAATAAAACGAATCTTGACTTACACAAGACGAACCAGTGCAATATTGGTCCTTTCAGCTGAATTCTCAATATTATTCGTAGTTGTGGTCGGAAACTGTACACTACGAATACACCGTCACAGTGAGAACGACAAGTTGGTGTAGGACTTTGAAGGATCTTGAAATTTGAGTCAAGACTGAGATTAACTGTTATTTACTTCCTCTAATAACTTACCTAAATCAAAGTGAAATTAACTGAGAATGAATCTCTATAAGTCTCAAATCAAATTAGAAAATGCCTCTCACACTGCGCTGTATACCAAAAGGTATGGAAGAGTCTATGGAGGAAGCACAGCAAGGCTGCTCATCTGGGAAGCTCACAAAATCAAAGTTAACGTTACAACAAGATGCCAATAATTACAAACAGCGTAAGGAGCAAAAGTTGAATGTTACAGTAAACAAGTAAAGAGCTGCTCAGAATGCAAAACGTGCAAACAGCACTTCACGAAACTTACATTTCCCCGAATGAGGTAACGTGCACCAGTCAGCAGCAGACAACGGCAGCCCAGGGGAAATGCCCCGGATCCCCGTCCACAGCCCTACACTCTCCATTTTCAACAGTGCTGTCGCCAGTGTGACGGACAATAATACCCATTATTTTCCTGCTCTCGGTAAAGAAAAAGTACATCGAAAAACATGTGGTTGGTACCAGCCTAGAGTAGTGTTTTCTTGAGGGTACGGATACTTCACACCAAATGTGTTTGTGGGAAACTACGTTCGAGTGGATAACCGAATTTTGGAGCGAAAGCGACCATCGCTCTCATGCTGGCCACAGTGTCTCGGCTTTTGATGACCGTGCAGAAATGGCACAAATGGCAAACACAATTATACTATAGGGATACCTGTGGCGGCAAGGCAACTCCTACCCACAGCAGGCCAGAGCTCAGGCTTCGTCCACACTAGCATGAAGCAAGCAAGCATCAGCCTCACTCTCCCTGGAGGGGCACGCGCTACCTAATGAGATTCACAGACCGCCTTCTGCCATCAACAGGAACCTGAGGCCACCGTGGTAGCGCACTGTCCTATCTCAGAAAACGCCAAACATTTCTCCCATCGCTTCTCCGCCATCCCATGCGTGTCACTTCCTTATCGTTAGTTTTATTGACCTCCCAGCAGTTTACAGTAGCACTATTGTAATTAACAAACTGTGACGCTCATCGTGTTATGTACCGTGTGAGCAAAAAGTCAGTGTAAATTTGAAAACTGAATAAATCACGGAATAATGTACATAGAGAGATACAAATTAACATACATGCTTGGAATGTCGCAGGGTTTTATTAAAGCCAAAAAAATACCAAGTTCAAAAAATGTCCGACAGATGGTGCTTCATCTGATCAGAATAGCAATAATTAGTATATCAAAGTAAGACAAAGCAAAGATAATGTTATTTACAGTAAATGCTCAATATTTCCCCCAACATTCCTCAACAATAGCTGTAGTCGAAGAATAATGTTGTTAACAGCACTGTAAAGCATGTCCGGAGCTATGGCGAGGTATTGGCGTCGGATGTTGTCTTTTAGCATCTCTAGAGATGTCGGTCGATCTCGATACACTTGCGACTTCAGGTAACCCCAAAGCCAATAATCGCACGGACTGAGGTCTGGGGACCTGGGAGGCCAAGCATGACGAAAGTGGCGGCTGAGCACACGATCATCACCAAACGACGCGCGCAAGACATCTTTCACGCGTCTAGCAATATGGGGTGGAGCGTCATCCTGTTCTAATAAAAACCCATGTCATTCGAAGCATGTGTGCCAATTTTTACCTCTATCTACTTTATTCCGTGGTTTATTAAGATTTCAAATTTATACTGACTTTTTGATCACCCGGTATACTACACAAGTGATTTGGCATTTTATTGTTTCGTTGGTTCAATAGATATGAATCTTTCATCGAATACTGTGCCGTTAGACAGAACGCTGATGGATTTGTTTCCCTGAAAGGCTCCCCGACGCTATATGTTTATAGTAATGTATTATTTATCGAATGTACATTTTTTTTGAAAGATTGTATGAAGCCTTCAGCTGCCATTCTCTTTATTTCCAGAACAATTGTGCAATCTCGGCCTTAGGCCATTTTCAACTATTTTTTGGACTACTTTTTAGTAGCAGATTATGTCTTACACGTCGTTGCTCCTATGACATCATGTTATGCTCATAAAATAATTCGAGGTGTTCACGCTATTTTAGGAACACGTTACTTTCAAGGAGATATTTCTTACCACAATTTGTGGTCTGTTAAGGCAGCGCTTTCTTCAGTAGTAATAGACTTCCGAGATGAGCACTCAGAGGCATGTGGCCTCCTTGGTGTTTGGATATTAATGCAGACCCAAACCGCTATTGTTCTGTAATCAGTTAGTGTTCGACGATTACAGCAATAAAGATCCACCCAGTTAAGGCCACATTTCCCTAGGTACGTTTTATACAACTGAACGATACACAGAGCTTAAGGTCACGGAGGCCAGGCTCAGGATGTTCAGTAGTCTGTAGTCCAGGATCATTATGTTCACAGACTAAGTGGCCAGAAAAAAGGAGCTCCATTCTGGCGCGATCCAGGAGACACATGAGGTCGTAACAGCGTGTATCACCTCACTCAGTCTTAGGAGAAAGTATTAAAACCCACACTCAAGGATGAATCATTACTAAACCAAATATTTTGTAGCTATTTACACTGGAGATAATATTGCATATATCTTGAACTGTGATACATGGAATATCGTACCCTATTGCCTCGCGTACTGTTGATACAATCTTTTCATTTGAAAATGGTTTCTCCTGCTGAAGTGATAGTGCGTTTCAGAGACACATATTGTGCGATTCACATGTGATTGTATGCAGACATCACTAGATTTTGAACGAATATCAGTTCGTATTAGGTTCTACAGTAATACCTGGTCAGTGGCCATTCCTAGAAATGCCTCAAGACGTTTTCTGTTTGATAAGTAAAGAAGAACAGAGCAGATTTCGTTCTAGTACAACACCCAGCTTCCCTCTTTGTCGGATGGGTGCGGTATTGTGATTCAGTGGCTTTAAGCAGATGTGATCTGCTTATGAGGAGGAGATTGTCGCCAATGTAACACCGTTAATAACACGTAAGTAAGGCGAAATCGCAGTAGAAGGAACACTATTCCCGTATCTGTCGATCTCTAGTTACGGACGATAGCTCAGTTTCGTTAAATTAATGTTTGTTTTGTTAACAAATATACCCCAAGCCCAAGCTGGGAAAACTGCTCGCTGGTACTCTAATTTTGTCCCCTTTTCACGTCTTGGAAGGAGACTATTAGAATCATTGTCTCCGCCAATTGGTTTCCCATCTATGAATGACAAAAGGCGTGTTCTGGATGCTCTCTGACAATGTAATATCCAAGTACGTTTATAATTTTGCTATGAATGTTCGTGGTTTCGCAGGGTAATACGCAGTTCAATTAATATTTCATTCATATTACGTTTTTCTACAAGAAAGCTGTCGTCAGCGTCAGGAATATCGAAGCGAACAGCAAACGTATCTCTCATAACAAAAGCGAAGTAAAGGTAATTGTAAATTCAACAAACAACTTCAAAACTTACTCTTTCAGTAATGACGAGCTTTCCTGAATGAGATTAGAAAGCCTTATAGAAAATAATAATGTATTGATGACTCATACAGGATCATTAAAAAATCAAATTTTTTTCTCATCGACTTTTTATTCCTTTCCCGAAAGTTTTTTCGCATCTATCACTGCTAATTATACGTACAACAGATTTTATAAGCTGAATCAAAAATCCTTTGTTTCTTGACTTTCCGATTTTACCGCTTCTACAGACAAAAGAAATGCAATAACCGTAATAATCATGACTATTTCTTGTAAAACAAGCTGAGTCAGACGATAGCGCCAAACGGAAAATGACATTTATGATCACGTTTTCCGTCATGAAATGCTGTGGTGATTGTTCCCATTTTTGTCAATCTTTGGTGGTTAGCACAGTCACAAAACTATGGAACTGTCAGTAAATTTCTGCTAGGAAGTTATCTGGTGCACTCGTTATCGACTATGCATCTTTCTGTCTTCGCTGTCGCAAGGAGAAGAAATTCTTAAGTGGTTCATAGGGACGTTAAAGAATTTTCTAAGTTGCTTTTCTTAAAGACTCTAAGGAGCCGATTTATTTCTTAGGCTCAACCTATAACAGAGATCTAACAGCCGTTTTCATATGCGGGGTCAGCGTCGAACTCACGGCCCTCATCAGCAGTTCGTTGTAGTATACTCGCATCCTACAACCAAAACTCACAAGGGAATGGTCCCACCAAGATCTCAAACCGACCCTGTAACTTTTTTTATGCAAGAATAATACAACGAAAGAAATGCAGTGTCAGAATTTTATCTGCTAAGACGCACTGCAAGTGTTCTTAAAAATTGTTTAGTTTACTTATTTTGTTTACATGAAAAACCTCTTATGATAGCGGTTTCCACATCCCCTCCCGCCTAGCGAGCGATCGACTGAGACAATAAAAAACAACTATCCTAAACTAGACAAAAATGTTACCTATAATTAATGTTTTGAATAAGAGGCTCTTCATACCGACGGCTAAGTTGTTGCATTTATAATTATTACAAAGGTAACTAGCAGAGGAAGATAAATCAGTGCATAGTTTCGTGTTACATTACACACGACATCCATCAGTTTTGATTTTGATTTATGGAGATGCACTATTATTAACACAGCCATCATTTTATAACAATACCTGTAGCACAATTTTTATGACAATTTTTTAAATATTTTTTTTAGAACCAATGAAACAGTTCTTCTTAATTCGCGATATTTGTCACAGTAAAATGAAGAGTCATTTGAATGATAAAACAGAAGTTTCCATTACATCAGGCACGCCTGTTGAAAAAAAAAAGCTATCAGGCACATCACAGTACTTACTAGTTTTACTTCGACAGAATTACGGGGGAGTAAGAAGTGGTCCTGGTTGTTGCTCTGCTTATTGTGTTGCGTGCCTATCATACTTAAAACCACTCGTCAAATATGCTCACGCTAACTGATAATGCACAAAACTCAGAAATTTAAGAATACTGTTCTCGTGATGAACCTCAAGTGACACAAGAGCTATAGGAAATTATATTGTCCGACAATACTTCTCACAATCGGAAAACTTTGTTTGTCGAGGGTCACCCTGATTGTCCGAGTGGAATCGAAAATATACACTCCTGGAAATTGAAATAAGAACACCGTGAATTCATTGTCCCAGGAAGGGGAAACTTTATTGACACATTCCTGGGGTCAGATACATCACATGATCACACTGACAGAACCACAGGCACATAGACACAGGTAACAGAGCATGCACAATGTCGGCACTAGTAAAGTGTATATCCACCTTTCGCAGCAATGCAGGCTGCTATTCTCCCATGGAGACGATCGTAGAGATGCTGGATGTAGTCCTGTGGAACGGCTTGCCATGCCATTTCCACCTGGCGCCTCAGTTGGACCAGCGTTCGTGCTGGACGTGCAGACCGCGTGAGACGATGCTTCATCCAGTCCCAAACATGCTCAATGGGGGACAGATCCGGAGATCTTGCTGGCCAGGGTATTTGACTTACACCTTCTAGAGCACGTTGGGTGGCACGGGATACATGCGGACGTGCATTGTCCTGTTGGAACAGCATGTTCCCTTGCCGGTCTAGGAATGGTACAACGATGGGTTCGATGACGGGTTGGATGTACCGTGCACTATTCAGTGTCCCCTCGACGATCACCAGAGGTGTACGCCCAGTGTAGGAGATCGCTCCCCACACCATGATGCCGGGTGTGGGCCCTGTGTGCCTCGGTCGTATGCAAACCTGATTGTGGCGCTCACTTGCACGGCGCCAAACACGCATACGACCATCATTGGCACCAAGGCAGAAGCGACTCTCATCGCTGAAGACGACACGTCTCCATTTGTCCCTCCATTCACGCCTGTCGCGACACCACTGGAGGCGGGCTACACGATATTGGGGCGTGAGCGGAAGACGGCCTAACGGTGTGCGGGACCGTAGCCCAGCTTCATGGAGACGGTTGCGAATGGTCCTCGCCGATACCCCAGGAGCAACAGTGTCCCTAATTTGATGGAAGTGGCGGTGCGGTCCCCCATGGCACTACGTAGGATCCTACGGTCTTGGCGTGCATCCGTGCGTCGCTGCGGTCCGGTCCCAGGTCGACGGGCACGTGCACCTTCCGCGGACCACTGGCGACAACATCGATGTACTGTGGAGACCTCACGCCCCACGTGTTGAGCAATTCGGCGGTACGTCCACCCGGCCTCCCGCATGCCCACTATACGCCCTCGCTCAAAGTCCGTCAACTGCACATACGGTTCACGTCCACGCTGTCGCGGCATGCTACCAGTGTTAAAGACTGCGATGGAGCTCCGTATGCCACGGCAAACTGGCTGACACTGACGGCGGCGGTGCACAAATGCTGCGCAGCTAGCGCCATTCGACGGCCAACACCGCGGTTCCTGGTGTGTCTTCTGTGCCGTGCGTGTGATCATTCCTAGTACAGCCCTCTCGCAATGTCCGGAGCAAGTGTGGTGGGTCTGACACACCGGTGTCAATGTGTTCTTTTTTCCATTTCCAGGAGTGTATCAAGTCTTTTCGTCTTCCTGATGAAACAGAGAAGTATCATTACGTTCAGGCCAAGAGCCCAATAAAAGCAATGAACTAATTTATGCAGCTGGTTAGGGACCGTTTCTAATGAAATAATGAAAAAAAAACTGTTTCCTATTTTCCAGGTTTTGATAGATTGACTATACGATTTTGCCACTAAACACTCCTTTCTCTTTAATTTATTGTCCTAATATGCCATGAGTTTCCTGAAGACAGATATGAAGCTGTGAAAACAGTGCTCCACTCACACTCAATCACTCTCATTGTTGTATATGAACGTGTCATAGGATTAATCGACTGCACAAGTCTCTGTGTTTTTCATCCTCGAAATGTTAAAGTGAGATTTGCTCGCTGTTCTTTCATGAAACCTGACTGATCGGCGTTAGACACAGCAGGTGTGGGGATAAGCAAGCTTTATCTTCACGTCAGCTGTAAATTAATAACGACTCATCTTTTCCTTGAATTAAACTTCTATGTTTTGCTACTTCCTATATGGAATAATTTCTTGAATCTGCTTAAACATTCGAGAATCAGCAATGTTGATCTCAGTTGTGATTTGGAGGGCCTTGGCTCATAAATCGCCGTCTTTAACAGTGCACTGCTTCTCAAGGGCAGCGCTACGTGGCTCATATTTGAAGAACACTTTTCTAATGAACTGTTGTTCATGCTATTTATTAAAGTTCCGGTCCTTGTTGGTTATTGATGGGGGATAACGAGCACAATAAATCTTTCAGGTAATTTTCCTTTCACAATTTTGCAAGTTCCATTTTAGTGCTTATTTATTACTTCGAGTAAGTCTTTCTTCATTTTATACAGTTCACGGTCAGATTTCACGAAGCCAAAGGTGGTTTGCACACTGCTTCACATTAAGCGTTACACAGAATGATTATTAATTCAATTCCAAATCCATTGTGTATACTTAGTCTACCGCAAAAGCAACTGCTAATTCGATGGGCATTAAATGAACTGGAAATTTGGGTGAACAGCGACTGCGGACAGTTGTTTCAGAAAAACTACCAACGATAACTGAAATTTGCTATACAAATTACGACCACACCGAGTCGTGTTTCCTGTTTTCCGATGCGCTGTTAGCAAAGGATATTCACCAACCATTTTGCACATACGAGGTCCGCTACTGCCCCGGTAGCGGTGTTCAGTTCCCCAGTCACCCCGCGAGCTAAGAATTTGGCACATTTCAGCAGTTTTTTTAAATACTTGCAGTGCGACTTCCTGGATGAAAAATTTGAGGACATGTTTTCGCATGTCAGAGCGGACGTGTCACAGGTACCCTCTAGCAGCGCGACTTGTCCCACATAACTGCTCCCCCCAGCCTGCGTCTATAGCACAGTGAATGTTTTTAGCAGCCGTTCACCTGGATGACGGCGTTTACGGACACGACCATCGACCTGTTATAGCAATAAACCTGATTCATTCGATTTTCGTTGATCCACGATACAATCTTGATGCTGTTCTCGCTGTACTCTAAATGGTGCACACTGCCGCAATCGCATCTGCACCTGCCTTGTATTCTATCGTTGGATTTTATGCAGATTGACGCCTGCATTACTGAGCGGGCAATTGCCTGACCTCCAGTTCAGTGATGTTTTGGCATCGAACACTTGTCAACTAACGGCTTCACCGACTTTCAACCGCATTTCGTAGATGCTCACGACAACTGCACCGTAACAGCCGACCACCTTTGCTGTTTCCGAAATGTTGATTCCCAGAAGTCGAGTTATAACATTTGGGTCTTTTCCGAAGTTCCTTCCGTCAATGGGCTTCACCATTTCCATTTCCGGCCCGTGTCGTTTCCTCCACTAGTCTGCTCTGCTTTCATACGTTTCTTACCGCATCACGTTCTTGTTACGCAACCAAGCGAAGAAGTTCCTCTCGTTCAGCAACAGTTATAATTTCTTGTCTCATTAGTGTATTACCTCTACAATAGTAAACATTACTGTTCTACCTCTGCTGTAACTGTCACTTGTTTGTGCTAGAAAAACACCTGTGGAAACCTCATTAGTGTATTACCTCTACAATAGTAAACATTACTGTTCTATCTCTGCTGTAACTGTCACTTGTTTGTGCTAGAAAAACACCTGTCGAAAACCTTTGGAACTGTTTATCTTTATTGCAATTCTTGTGTCCTATACCTCTCTTCCAAGCGAAATGCCTCCACGCCGTCACCAAAGTGGAAATGCATGATAGCTGGCATGGTTTTGATGTGTACTGCGGTTTCTTCCTGGCATGGTGCTGTGGTCTAAGCTGCATAGGCACATTCTCAAACAATACTCACATCCATATCTTTCACAATGCTGGATGCACTCGGCATCACGGCGTCCTTCACAATCTTGCTACTTTAATGATACTGTGTGCAATTGGCGTCTCTATGTAATCTTATACTCTAATGTATTTTACTTTTTCGTATCGGTAAATTGTGTTAACAAAATTATATACTGGCTTTCAACATCTATTATTCATCTACGCGTCGGTTAGTCTATATGGGTTTCTCAATGTCAGTACAGGTGTCACACTTGAAGGTGATGTCGTCACAGCACACTGCCAAAAAGCGGGCGATCAAATTGTCGGGCCAATTCGGAACACGGTCCATGAAGGAAAAGTTGTAAGTAGTCTGTTTACATTTTCTTTTGGTAACGCCACGTAGCGCTCTGTATGAAAAATAACTGGCTGTGCTGTGCGCAGTCTGTGGCTGGTTTGCATTGCTGTCTGCCATTGTAGTGTTGGGCAGCGGCACCTGGATGCTAACAGCGCGTAGCGTTGCGCAGTTGGAAGTGAGCCGCCAGCAGTGGTGGACGTGGGGAGAGAGATGGCGGAGTTTTGAAATTTGTAAGAATTGGTGTCATGAACTGCTATATATATTATGACTAGTGAGGTAAATACATTGTTTGTTCTCTATTAAAATCTTTCATTTGCTAACTATGCCTATCAGTAGTTAGTGCCTTCAGTAGTTTGAATCTTTTATTTAGCTGGCAGTAGTGGCGCTCGCTGTATTGCAGTAGCTTGAGTAACGAAGATTTTTGTGAGGTAAGTGATTTGTGAAACGTATAGGTTAATGTTAGTCAGGGCCATTCTTTCGTAGGGATTTTTGGAAGTCAGATTGCGTTGCGCTAAAAAGATATTGTCTGTCAGTTTAAGCACAATCTTGTATAATTTTTCTAAGGGGACGTTTCAAAGTGCTTTCATCAAATGACATACATCAAAACAAAAATTGCTAATTATTAATACCCACAAATCAGCAAAAGTTTTTCATCAGGTCGGTTTCGAGAGTTCCGCAACCTGTACAGACAATTTGAGTAGAGATCAACATAAACATCATGTCCGCTCATGAAAAACCACACATAGCATGTTGTACCACCATACAGCGAGACCTTCAGTGGTGGTGGTCCAGTTTGCTGCACACACCGCTTCACGTCCTCTTGCAATGATGCATGTCTGTATTCGTCGTGGCATACTATCCATAAGTTCATCAAGGCATTGTTGGTCCAGATTGTCCCACTCCTCAACAGCGATTCGACGTAGATCCCTCAGAGTGTTTGGTGGGTCACGTCGTCCATAAACGGCGCTTTTCAATCTATCCCAGGCATGTTTGATAGGATTCACGTCCGGTGAACATGCTGGCCACACTAGTTGAGCGATGTCGCTATCCTGAAAAAAGTCATTCACATGAAGTGAACGATGGCGGCGCGAAATGTCGTCCGTGAAGACGAATGCCTCGCCAATATGCAATATGCTGCCGACGTGTTTGCACTATCGGTCGGAGGATGACATTCACGTATCATACAGCCGTTAAGGCGTCTTCCATGAGCACCAGCGGCGTACATCGGCCCCGCATAATGCCACCCCAAGACAGCAGGGACCATCCATCTTGCTTCACTCACTGGAAAGTGTGTCTAAGGCGTTCAGCATGACCGGCTTCCCTCCAAACACGTCTCTGACGTTTGTCTGGTTGAAGGCATATGCGACACTCATCATTGAAGAGAACGTGATGCCAATCCTCAGCGGTCAATTCGGCATGTTGTTGGGCCCATCTGTACCGCGCTTCATGATGTCGGTTGCAAAGATGGACCTTGCCATGGACGTCGGGAGTGAAGTAGCGCATCATGCAGCCTATTGCGCAAAGTTTAAGTCGTAACACGACGTCTTGTAGCTGCACGAAAAACATTATCAACGTGGTGGCGTTGCTGTCAGGGTTGCTCCGACCCATAACCGTAGGTAGTGGTCATCCACTGCAGTAGTAGTCCTTGGGAGGCCTGAGCGAGGCATGTCATTGACAGTTCCTCTCTGTATCTCCTCCATGTCTGAACGACATCGCTTTGATTCACTCCGAGACGCCTGGGCGCTTCCATGGTCGAGAGTTGTTCCTTGCACAAAGTAACAATGTGGACGCGATGGAAGCGTGGTATTGACCGTCTAGGATGTTTGAACTACAGACAACACGAGCCCTGTACCTCCTTCCTGATAGGTTGTCGGACCCCCTCCGTCAAATAGGCGCTTCTCACGCATGGTTTGGGCGGGTTTACTGACATCTTTGAACAGTCAATGGGAATGTGTGTATGATACAATATCGACAGTCAACTGTGAACTAGGGTGATGTGTGTATATCTTCAGTTAATATTGTCAAACTGTTGAAAATTAAGAAGGGACGATTGCTCCATGAAATTCTCAGATTGCACTCGCATGACATTACACATGTTTGTCCTGCATTGGATGTCATTTGTTACCTCCAGTGAGAAGAGCATCTCTCCGACATGCTGGGGGTAGGTGGCCAAGATCGGTGGTAGCAAACCTATTAAGGACGGGATGGCTCTCTGATCGGTGTCTCGATGTGGGGTATGTGTGTACTTTTGGAGAAACTAGTCTAAACCGAATGACTCACCGGTGATAGTGCATGTCAAATGAGTATGCAGACCAGTGATCAGCAACATCAGGTTATTAAGTATTAATAAGCTGTTCATATTAACAGTTCAAACTTCTGCAGTCTGTATCATCAGGAACACAGATCCCTTTCGTTTTCATTCCTAGGCCACAAGTAACATCTTAAGCTAGTTCGAACTTCAACTTCCTCCCATTCTGCCTCCAGATATAGTTCGATCTTATCGGGGCATCTAAGGACATCAGCCCGTCTACATCGGCTCCCAGGCGCCACTTAACTTGGTCTACAGACAAAATGGCCTGCACGCGCATCCCAAATTAAATTCTGCCCGTCGTCTCATATCTTGACATGCTGCAATCAGTTGTCAAAGGATGAGGATTACACATTTTTGTGACTGTCCACCTCAGCAGAGAGCCGGGGGTTTAGCAGGTAGCGAGAAAGTAACCTGAGATTGATTTCATGGTTGCCATGTCGAAGGACTTATAACTACCTAGCTAAAAGTAAGCCTCTCACAACAGGGTTGTCATCACAATGTGTCCTAACTAACGTTACGGTGTCACTATGTTTTCGAAACAGGAACAACGGAGCACGATCAAAATTGATCGTTTTTGTTGTTTTTTGGAGCATCACCTGCGACCAGCTATGCGGAAGAAGCGGAGATACTTTCTGCGCAACCCATCTGTCAGTTTGCACGACAATGTGCGGGTGCATACAGCGCACGCTGTGGCTGCTCTGGTCGGTCGATGGGACTGGTAAGTACTGCACCATCCACCATACTCCCCGGACTGAAGTCCTTGTGACTTTGATTTGATTCCGAAGATGAAGAAACCACTTCGTGCCATTCGCTTCAGATCTGTTCCAGAGATTCCACAGGCAGTAGACCGCTCCACTCGCACCATCAGAAGAACAGTGTGTGCTAACGTTATACTACGCCTTCCACATCGTTGGCAACGGATTCTACACAACGCCGGTGTTTGCTTTGAAAGACAGTAACAGGTGCAAACTTCTAAATCTTTTGTACTGGTTATGTGCCACTATTTACATTTCAACCCTCGTATTCTTGTGTATAAATTTTCTCTCTCTTTAAAATTCAAGTCTGTCATTACATTTTGTTCCACACAACTGTTCCTAAAGAGGTAAGCAGTAACTATATCTTGCCAGGTAAAATAAATGCATAAATAATTAAATATGTTAAGATTGCGTACGATAATAACATGGCCATTGCTACTGGCGCCGGCCGGTGTGGCCGAGCGGTTCTTGGCACTTCAGCCTGGAACCGCGCGACCGCTACGGTCGCAGGTTCCAATCCTGCCTCGGGCTACTTCTCTGATGTAAAGTGTTTTATTTTGCTCACCAGCGATTGTTCAGAACTGCTGCTGTACTCCTAGCCATGTCTCATTGTGTATGAGGTCCGTCTTCCTATTAGAAAACAAGATGGTGTATTGCTCTATAAGGAAATGTTTCACATCAGCCTCTGAAGGTCCCCACGCTCTTGTTGACCTAAGTTGGTTTATTAATGTTTGGAGTGAGTTAGTAACATGGGCGGCAGATCAGATTTTCACAGCACCTTCCACACTGAGGTAGTGAGAAGCTGCTGCGACTGTCAGGGAGAGTAGAATTTAAATACCCAGTCATGTTAACTATAAAAACACTCATCTTTTATGCTGCTCTTCTTTCTTATGTAATGAAGGCTCGTTATGTATTTCGTTTCTGTGGTTTGTCTTTTATATAATGAGTAGGTGATGATCAGGTTTGTGTTTCAATAATAATATGAATGTTGTTGGACTTTCTGCAGAATTATATATATATATATATATATATATATATATATATATATATATATATATATATATATATATATCAGCAATTTAACTTTACAGTACAGATCAGTGAAACGCACATAAGTCGTTCTTCATCGTCGCGCTCAAACTCCTATAACCAACTTCACAAAAGAAAGAAAGATTTATCTCCAACCACATGTAGCAAAGAAATTACTATCATATATCGATCTGTTTATGCAAAAAAACTTTGAAACTTAATTTCATAAATAAAATACAATTAATTGTCTATATTTTTTGAGAAGTTCATAATCATCGTTGCATTTACAGGGTGGCGCACGAAATGTGTTACAATTTTGTTTTTGAATATAAACTTTATTGTCAATACAATCTGAAAGGAACACATACTACAATGAAGAGCCGTCCATGGACATTTGTTCTAACTCAGTACATGCTCAATATGTCCACCATTTCGTTTCCTAACTTCCTTCAAACGAACAGTGAAGTGATTACCCTACGGCACATGTCTTCTGTAATTTCACTGCAAGCTTGAAGAATAAGTCTTCTGAGCTCCATTAAATCACGTGGACGTTTCGGGAAATTTTTTTCCTTTAGGTACCCCCAAAGAAAAACGTCTCATGGATTGAGGTCTGGACTATTGGGGGGCCAGCTTTGTCCGTCATTGAAGCGAACTGGAAACCTGAGTGACATGATCCGCATATCGAAATGCTCGTGTAAATACTCCAACACAGTGTTTGCAGTATGTGGGCTTTTTCCATTTTGCATGAACCACTGCATGTTGAAGGGCAAGGTATTAGCAAGAAGCTGTGGAATGAAGTTATTGCGAAGCATGCTCAAATAACGCTCGCTGTTCACAGTTTCTTCAAAAGAAAATGGTCCAATTAGTGTGTGAATGGAAATTGCTGCACACGCTGTAATCCTCGGAGCATAATGTTGTCGTTCATGAAGTACTTGTGGGTTTTCATTGGCCCAAAAGCGTACATTTGGTTTGTTACCCACACGGTCTAAATGAATATGCGCCTTGTCTGAAAACCAAACTTTGTTGAGAGTTTTTTCCCTATCCTCCGCCCACAGAGCAGTAGCCTCTGTTGCTTGTCTTCTTAAGTGAGTTTCTGTGCACAGGTCATCTTGTATGGGCACATATGGAGGTCACTTTCAAGAATGCATTGAACGGAGCGTCTGGATATTCCCAGTTGCACTCCTGCCTTTCTACACGATTGCCCGTGACTTCTCTGTACAGCAACTCGTACCGCTTCAATATTCTCCGGCGAACAAACAGACTTAGCCCGAGGTCGCTTCGCTTCCAATACTGTTCCTTCCTGTACAGATTTATCGCACAACCTGTGGATGGTCTTCTTGCAAGGGACCCATCATTTGTTAAACTGTTGTCGGAAACGCCTCTGAGTCCCAGCAGAGCTTGTCGTTTCATGAAAAAGTAACACAAATGCCGATCGTTGCTGTGTAGTCAGTCTTCCATTGTCAGCCATTGCTGCTTACTAGTCTCCTAGCGGCAGTATCGTGAATTACACTTAATTTCGTCACTCATTTGTTTTTCCAAACTCTGCTGGTACTGCTGTAGCGATCCCAGAGGGATATCTAATGTGCTTCGTAAATTGTGAAAGAAACAATTGGTAACACATTTCGTGCGCAACCCTGTATGTTAAGTATTTATAAAAGTTGACGTTTAAACATTTTCCCATAGTTATGTAATGCTGTATTTTTCTGATGCTCCTGAGCAGGAGCATAAAATAATTTTTAAATGATCACACCGCCAGTTGACGGGATTGTTGTTTATTTAATAACGGCGCAGATTTCGGCCTTTTGTGTCATTTCCAAGTACTTGAGTCTATGTAATTGAGATATACTGCAGCACATGAAGTTCAAAATCGGCCAAAAATTAAGAAAAATACTCGCTCTCCACGAAATGCCATTACAAGATAATGATTTTACGCCTGGTATTTGGTGCAGAGCGAATATCTTTCTTATTTTATGGCCAATGTTGAGTTTCATGTCCTGCAATATATGTTAATGAATAAACTCTATCACGTGAAAATGGCATAAAAGGCCAAAAACCTGGTGAGTATTAAATAATCAACAACAATACATTGAAGTGGCGGTGTGTTCATTTAAAAAATAGTATTGGATTTTAGGTTTTTATGTCTTAGGTCCGATATCGTTCACTTCATTTGATCCAAAATCGGTCAGAACATTTATCACACCATAATCAGTTTTATTACAAGCCTTCCTGCAGTATTGGGTACCCACGTCACCGCGTGTAGTTGTCATTAAGTGTGAGCGGACCCGCCGCGACTCTTCAGTCACGTGATGAATGGATGAAGGGGTTTACATATGGGTAGCCTAGTCCGGAGAAAGAGCTGTGAAACAAGCGGAAATTTGCCGTACTACGATATTGACATCCGCTTTAATCCGTTCCACGGCGAATATATTTTACACAGAGCGTACATATTCAAATTATTTCTGCCGCAGCGCCAAAAAATTATATTCTTTAGTCGTTTTATTTAATCATTCTCGATTGATTGCATGGGTTTTCAAACAGTTTCATAATTTCCATTAGCGTGTCTGATTCACCGAAATATTCTAGACTGAAATTTTGGTCTCACATTCAACGCCATTCGCCATATTTTCTGGACTTGGGCTTCCAACAACGTGGTTAAGTGTTTTTTTTGTGTAGGAATAAAATATTTTCATTGATGTTTGGAAAGAGCCAGTCTCCTGTGAACATGCCTGTTTTTCCTTTTTTTTCTTCAGTTGAGTGTGTATAGCGCAGGAGAAGAGATCTCACACAATTTCTAGTTGCCCCATGTAATGTAATAGCAATTGTATTCTGTGATGTAGTGGAAATTTGTCTACCGCCAGAGATATTAAAATGACTTATCGCTAAAATAGATACGAGGTATTGATAGTTTATTTGTTTTTTGTTTTTGTAAGATCACACTTTCAGACTCACTCTCCGTTGTCTTTTTCTGTAGACTCTCGTAGCAAACAGACATGCTATGTTAAGTTGCAATTAAACTATATGCTAGCTTATAGTAATTAAAGATGATATCTGTTAAGAATCATAGCTAACACTTGGTTCAAGAATCATAAAAGAAGGTTGTATACATGGAAGAATCCTGGAGATACTAAAAGGTATCAGATAGATTATATAATGGTAAGACAGAGATTTAGGAACCAGGTTTTAAATTGTAAGACATTTCCAGGGGCACATGTGGACTCTGACCACAATCTCTTGGTTATGACCTGTAGATTAAAACTGAAGAAACTGCAAAAAGGTGGCAATTTAAGAACATGGAATCTGGATAAGCTGAAAGAACCAGAGGTTGTACAGAGTTTCAAGGAGAGCATAAGGGAACAATTAACAGGAATGGGGGAATGAAACACAGTAGAAGAACAATGGGTAGCTCTGAGGGATGAAATAGTGAAGGCAGCAGAGGATAAAGTAGGTAAAAAGACAAGGGCTGCTAGAAATCCTTGGGTAACAGAAGAAATATTGAATTTTATTGATGAAAGGAGAAAATATAAAAATGCAGTAAATGAAGCAGGCAAAAAGGAATACAAAAGTCTCAAAGATGAGATCGACAGGAAGTGCAAAATGGCTAAGCAGGGATGGCTAGAGGACAAACGTAAGGATGTAGAAGCTTATCTCACTAGGGGTAAGATAGATACTGCCTACAGGAAATTAAAGAGACCTTTGGAGAGAAGAGAACCGCGTGTATCAATATCAAGAGCTCAGATGGCAGCCCAGTTCTAAGCAAAGAAGGGAACGCAGAAAGGTGGAAGGAGTATATAGAAGGTTTATACAAGGGCGATGTACTTGAGTACAATATTATGGAAATGGAAGAGGATGTAGATGAAGACGAAATGAGGGATAAGATACTGCGTGAAGAGTTTGACAGAGCACTGAAACACCTGAGTCGAAACAAGGCCCCCGGAGTAGACAACATTCCATTACAACTACTGACTGCCTTGGGAGAGCCAGTCATAACAAAACTCTACCAGCTGGTGAGCAAGATGTACGAGACAGGCGAAATACCCTCAGACTTCAAGAAGAATATAATAATTCCAATCCCAAAGAAAGCAGGTGCTGACAGATGTGAAAATTACCGAGCTATGACTTTAATAAGTCACAGCTGCAAAATATTAACGCGGAATTCATTACAGACGAACGGAAAAACTGGTAGATGCGGACCTCGGGGAGGATCAGTTTGGAGTCCGTAGAAATGTTGGAACACGTGACGCAATATTGACCTTACGACTTATTTTAGAAGAAAAATTAAGAAAAGGCAAACCTACGTTTCTAGCATTTGTAGACTTGGAGAAAGGTTTTGACAATGTTGACTGGAATAATGTCTTTCAAATTCTGAAGGTGGCAGGGGTAAAGTACAGGGAGCGAAAGGCTATTTACAATTTGTACAGAAACCAGATGGAAGTCATAAGAGTCGAGGGGTATGAAAGGGAAGCAGTTTTGGGAAAGGAGTGAGACAGGTAGTCTCTCCCCGATGTTATTCAATCTGTATATTGAGCAAGCAGTAAAGGAAACAAAAGAAAAATTCGGAGTAAGTATTAAAATTCATGGAGAAGAAGTAAAAACTTTGAGGTCCGCCTATGACATTGTAATTCTGTCAGAGACGGCAAAGGACTTGGAAGAGCAGTTGAACGGAATGGACAGTGTCTTGAAAGGAGGATGTAAGATGAACATCAACAAAAGCAAAACGAGGATAATGGAATGTCGTCAAATTAAATCAGGTGATGCTGAGGGAATTAGATTAGGAAATGAGGCACTTAAAGTAGTAAAGGAGTATTGCTATTTAGGAAGTAAAATAACTGATGATGGTCGAAGTAGAGAGGTTATAAAATGTAGACTGGCAATGGCAAAGACAGCGTTTCTGAAGAAGAGAAATTTGTTAACATCGAATATAGATTTATGTATCAGGAAGTCGTTTCTGAAAGTATTTGTTTGGAGTGTAGCCATGTATGGAAGTGAAACATGGACGATAAATAGTTTGGACAAGAAGAGAATAGAAGCTTTCGGAATGTGGTGCTACAGAAGAGTGCTGGAGATTAGATGGGTGGATCACGTAACTAATGAGGAAGTATTGAATAGGATTGGGGAGAAGAGAAGTTTGTGGCACAACTTGACCAGAAGAACGGATAGGTTGGTAGGACATGTTCTGAGGCATCAAGAGATTAAAAATTTAGTATTGGAGAGCAGCGTGGAGGGTAAAAATCGTAGAGGGAGACCAAGAGATGAATACACTAAGCAGATTCAGAAGGATGTAGGTTGCAGTAGGTACTAGGAGATGAAGATGCTTGCACAGGATAGAGTAGCATGAAGAGCTGCATCAAATCAGTCTCAGGACTGAAGACAACAACAACAACAAACATCTGTTAAGAGGGAATGTAATTATTTTTACTCTACCTTCTGATAGTGTGATAATTATATGACTTTTTGTGCTTTTTTGTATTTTTCAGACTGCAACCAGTGGATCTGGCAGATCATTCTGAAGAAACGTAATGACTGAGCGTGTACTGCGTTCAGTCATTAATTTGTCTTTGCTGGAGCACTCAGTGGCATTGATATTAAATGACGCTCATTTTAATGTATCTTGCTCTCATCTCATGCAAGACAAGAGATGATACGAATGTTTCGCTCATTCGTCTCTGAACAATGACGTTGCTGGACTTTTCCCATGTCAGGATATGGCCCTTGTTTTAGTAATTACTTGGAAATAACACCAGCTCATTTACCTGTTTTAACGTCATTTTACAGAACTTCTGACTTTCCTTACTGTATAAAATCTACGTGGAACACATTATCAACATTTAATTCTTTTCCGCAACTTAAATGATGTGCTATCCCCTCGGGCCATCATGGTTGCAGTAAAAATGGACCGAATACTTTTTATTTCGGGAAGCTGATCGTCTCGTTGAAAGAGTTTCTCAATGTCACTTGTATTCTATGTAAGAAGACTGCATGGTAGTAGCTGACACATCACCTTGTACTAGAATGCATCAGTTCAGGTACCACAGCTTTCGGCCCCTATACACTCCCTGAGTCATGTGTCCTAGCGACATGTACAAAGCAGTACGATGTTTAAAAATGACAGGGCACATTTCACGGTCAACGAAATGAGATTTGGCAGGAGTGCAAGACGTCTGGTTGGTTGTTTGATACAGGGTAGGAGACTAAACAGCGAGGTTATCGTTCCCATCGGATTAGGTAAGGATGGGAAAGGGAGATGGCCGTGCCCTTTCAAAGGAACCATCCCGACATTTCCCTGAATTGATGTAGGGAAACCAAGAAAAACCTAAATCAGGATAGGCGGACGCTGGTGTGAACCGTCGTACTCCCGAATGCGAGTCCAGTGTGATAACCACTGCACTGCCTCGCTTGGTAAGACGGTTGGCTAAATTTGCTGTGACATATGTTGGGGCTCGGTTATTAGGTTTCAATCTCCGTCGTTTCCACTACTAATGTACTAAGTTACTCCAAATAATTGTAGCCTGGGGTTTGATCGTCTTTATACATAATACAATTTAAATGTCAACCTACTTGTTACCAGCACAAGCAAAGATGTGAAAAGTGGCGTTATATGGCTGTGTTGGAAGTCATGCCTTTCCACTTTGTAATTAGTTCCCGATGGAGCATAAATGTTTATCAGTTGTTCGTCGAGCAACCGAGCGGCTATACCTGCCCCGAAGGGGAGCAGCGTCTGTGGTGTAGAGGGTATTCCTTGCTTGAATATGAGAACAGTGCCTACGCCGGGTCCCACGCCGCTAAATGCGTTATGGCCTGTTGCAGCTGCTGGTCTAGTCTGCTAGTGGTGGCTTCTTGAAGAAAGATGACATCTACGTCAGTAGAGTAAAAATATCGAGGAAAATTAACAGGTCGGTATCAGACGCTATCCGATAGAAATTTTAAGGTGGCAGAATTGAGGGTTTGCATGTGATGTCTTCAGGCCACGAAATGTTGTGTCCTAATGTTCGAGACTCACTGAACTCCATTGGTTCCGCGTCCTGCTTTTGAGGGACGCTACTGCGTATCAGTTCCACCGGAACGGGAGACATGTCACGCGCTCCTCATCATCTGTGTCCATTTCGTTAGAATTTCCTCTTTCTTTTGGGTGTGTGTCATTTACTTTGGCCATCTGTGGACTCCGCCTCCCGCTGCGCGCGTTTAAGTGGTTATTTTTCTTTTTTTCAAGTTTTTTTTTTGGCATCAGCTGCTTCAAGCTGGAACTCTAAATACGGATCACGTATCCTCTTCCACGCAGAGGATTGTACTAATAAGGACTGCTTGTCACGTAACTTGAACGTAGCATTTTTCATTCTTTTTTTCCACACTTTTTGAGAGAAATTTCAAATACTAAAACTACTCTTGTACCGGGAGAAACCATAACAGCTAGGAAGTGACATCATACCGTATATTTAAATGCATATATGCCTTGCAATATGTGTAAGTATCATTAACTTTATTTGAATTGTCATTTAAAGTGATTAGTAACATAATAAAGTTTTTGGTCAAGTTGAACAATAATTCTCTATTACTAGCGAGTGTGCTACAAGTAACGTAATCTTAGCTATCATGTCTTTGAAAATATTTCCTTTAAAGAAAGGAACTAAAATAAACTGAAGCTCAAAACATTAATCACTTTCACGTTGCTTCACAAACTAAAATAAAAATTGAAACAAATGAGCCCTCGGTCACTATTACTTTTCGTCTTATTGACCAGGCTTCACCACTTCTAAGAGAGCCTTCATCAGAATTAAAACAATTAAAATGGCCTATAAAATAGTTACAAATTTATAGGAAATGATTTCTTTCATTGTTAGTCACTACTTACACTTTTTATATAAAAATGTCTTTTCCTATAAATTCGTAACGATGTTATATGCCCTTTTAATTGTTTTAATTCTGATGAAGGAACTCTTAGAAGTGCTGAAACATGGACAATAAAACTAAAAACAGCAGAGACCGAGGGCTCATTTGTTTCAGTTTTAATTTAGAAACGACACTGAACCAAACAGCCATGTTTAAAACTTTGCAATCCTCCACAGTTGAATAATATTAGCTCCTACAGAGCTGCGACAAATATCTTGTAGTTTTAGTTAGATTTTCAGGGGACTGATCTTGGTGGTGTTCTTTGCTCTCGTCGATCCTCGATGAGACTGTCTGCTGGTTGGAACAATGACGCACTGCATAAGTTAGGTAGCGTGTTTTTTCGGTCGATCAATATAGTGCTCTATCGGGGATCAAATTATATGGGCTCTGCGATTGGATGACAAGATCGATAGTATAACGTACCTCATTAAATTAGAAAAACACATTAGGAATACCCGTCAAAAGTTCCCTTAATATCTTGTAGTTAAAAAGGAGAGGTATACTTCGTTCTCTTACGTGAATAAATACGTATAGGCAGTACTGGGTGCATAACGGAGTAAGTTACAGAACGATGACACGAGCAGGACTGGGCAGGTGGCTAAAGCTTTTTGTGGCAGCCGTACAGCAGACGGTAGCGGAGGTCGCGCGGTTAGGCGGACCGCCAGATGAGACGCAGGCCCGTGAGGTGACCGCAGGGTGGCTCACGCTAAGTTCCTCACGGCACGTGAGTCACGGCGACAATCATCGCAAGTTGGATCGCAGCTTGAATACGCAGTTTGCTGAGGAACTTTGGCTCTGCCAGAGATGGCGACTACTTCTGCTGTGTTAATAGATGTAAGTTCAGAATCTGGTTCCGATTCTGAGTTTGAGTTCGAAACGGTATTTACATCGCTTTGATGAAACAAAAAGCAGAAAAAAATGCGTACATGAATAGAAGACTAAGTCATGGGGAATTCGTTTTAACTATGGAATTTGATGATGAAAAGTTCACGAGCTATTTTAGATTAAACCGAGATCAATTCCAAGAAGTGCATGGTATCATCAAGAATGAAATTGACAGACAGGGCTGCAACGCTACAAGGCCGATTGGAAGCAAGGAGTAACTAGCTGTGTTTTTAAGGTAACGCATTATGATCAAGATACAGAGTGTTTCAAAAATGACCGGTATATTTGAAACGGCAATACAAACTAAACGACAGCGATAGAAATACACCGTTTGTTGCAATATGCTTGGAACAACAGTACATTTTCAGGCAGACAAACTTTCGAAATTACAGTAGTTACAATTGTCAACAACAGATGGCGCTGCGGTCTGGGAAACTCTATAGTACGATATTTTCCACATATCCACCATGCGTAGCAATAATATGGCGTAGTCTCTGATTGAAATTACCCGAAACCTTTGACAACGTGTCTGGCGGAATGGCTTTACATGCAGATGAGATGTACTGTTTCAGCTGTTCAATTGTTTCTGGATTCTGGCGGTACACTGGTCTTTCAAGTGTCCCCACAGAAAGAAGTCACAGGGGTTCATGTCTGGCGAATATGGAGGCCAATCCACGCCGCCTCCTGTATGTTTCGGATAACCCAAAGCAATCACACGATCATCGAAATATTCATTCAGGAAATTAAAGACGTCGGCCGTGCGATGTGGCCGGGCACCATCTTGCATAAACCACGAGGTGTTCGCAGTGTCGTCTAAGGCAGTTTGTACCGCCACAAATTCACGAAGAATGTCCAGATAGCTTGATGCAGTAATCGTTTAGGATCTGAAAAATGGGCCAATGAATACTTTGGAAGAAATGGCGGCCCAGACCAGTACTTTTTGAGGATGCAGCGACGATGGGACTGCAGTTCTGTTTATTGACGAAGCCGTCCAGGTAAAAATAAGCTTCGTCAGTAAACCAAATGCTGCCCACGTGCATATCGCCGTCATCAATCCTGTGCACTATATCGTTAGTGAATGTCTCTCGTGCAGCAATGGTAGCGGCGCTGAGTGGTTGCCGCGTTTGAATTTTGTATGGATAGAGGTGTAAACTCTGGCGCATGAGACGATACGTGGACGTTGGCGTCAGTTGGACCGCAACTGCAACACGACGAACGGAAACCCGAGGCCACTGTTGAATCACCTGCTGCACTGGCTGCGCGTTGCCCTCTGTGGTTGCCGTACGCGGTCGCCTTACCTTTCCAGCATGTTCATCCGTCACGTTCCCAGTCCGTTGAAATTTTTCAAATAGATCCTTTATTGTATCGCTTTTCGGTCCATTGGTTACATTAAACCTCCGTTGAAAACTTCGTCTTGTTGCAACAACACTGTGTTCTAGGCGGTGGAATTCGAACACCAGAAAAATCCTCTGTTCTAAGGAATAAAGCATGTTGTCCACAGCACACTTGCACGCTGTGAACAGAACACGCTTACAGCAGAAAGACGACGTACAGAATGGCGCACCCACAGACTGCGTTGTCTTCTATATCTTTCACATCTGTTGTTGAAAATTGTAACTACTGTAATTTCGAAAGTTTGGCCGCCTGAAAATGTACGGTTGTCCCAAGCATATTGCAACAAACGGTGTATTTCTATCGCTGCTCGTTTAGTTTTTATTGCCGTTTCAAATATACCGGTTATTTTTGAAACATCCCTTATGTCTCTATACATAAAATGTTCTGTTGGTTTGTGTATAGCCACTAACTTCCGAAAGCTCCTGACCGATTGCTTTGAAATTTTGACACAACGTTGCATTCTAACACAGGATGGTTTTTAGGTACCTGTTTCTCTAATGTATTATACCGGGTGATAAAAAAGTGAGTATAAATTAGAAAACTGAATAAATCACGGAATAATGTAGATAGAGAGGTACAACAAATTTAAAAAATGTCTGGCAGGTGGTGCTTCATCTGATCAGAATAGCAATAATTAGCATAACAAAGCAAAGATGATATTCTTCACAGGAAATGTTCAATATGGCCACCATCATTCCTCAACAATAGCTGTAGTCGAGGAATAATGTTGTGAACAGCACTGTAAAGCATGTCCGGAGTTATGGTGAGACATTGGCGTCGGATGTTGTCTTTCAGCATCCCTAGAGATGTCGGTCGATCACGATACACTTGCGACTTCAGGTAACCCCAAAGCCAATAATCGCAGGGACTGAGGTCTGGCGACCTGGGAGGCCAAGCATGACGAAAGTGGCGGCTGAGCACACGATCATCACCAAACGACGTGAGCAAGAGGTCTTTCACGCGTGTAGCAATACGGGGTGGAGCGCCATCCTGAATAAACATCGTACGTTCCAGCATGTGTTATCAGCCAGGGTGGGGATGATCCGATTCTGTAACATATCGGCGTACCTCTCACCCGTCACGGTAGCAGTTACTGACGTTTTGCTGTCCAGCGCCATCTGTCGGACATTTTGTGAACCTTTTTTTCGGTTCTAATAAAACCCCATGTCATTCCAAGCATGTGTGTCAATTTTTACCTCTCTATCTACATTATTCCGTGGTTTATTAAGTTTTCAAATTTACACTGACTTTTTGATCACCCAGTATATACATAACAGTGTTTCCCCGTTATAAAATTTATATACTCGGACGACAGTTTCGATTCTATATTGATATCAGAGACGTGGTTAAATCCATCTATTCCGTTTTCACTGATAAATATGGAGGGCTACACGCTAGTAAGAAATGATATTGTAAGTAACCTAGGCATCATTTTTGATAAACATTTAACCAGGACAGATAACATCACGAAAATTTGCTAAAGAGGTTTAACAATGTCAATGTAGAATGTTAACAACAAATTGCAATGCATCTTACAATCTCGTATGTCCATTTCCTTGGCTACTTCCTCCCACTTTTCAGCTTTCAGCTTCATTTTCAAGTAATCTTCATGGCTTGTATCATACAGAACTTTGTGAACACGTACGGCTTCAAGTAGCTTTTCCTCCATTTCGAACTACCGACAGCCATAACCACCGTGAGCCTCGCGATACAGGAGACTGCGGTTCGCAGAGTCACCAAGTCTCATCTTGCGGCCAGCCTTAGAGGCGTCATATCACGGATTGGGCGGCCACTCCCGCCGGATGTTCTAGACTACCTCGGACATGGGTGTGTGTGTTGTTCTTAGAATAAGTTACTTTTAGGTAGTTTAAGTAGCATGTAAGTCTAGGGAACGATGACCTCACCAGTTTCGTCCCTTAGGAATTCACACACATTTGAACGTTAGCGGTAAAGAAACAGGCGCATGCGCCGACCAATGAGACAGCCTAAGACAGCGGAGCCTGCAAAACCTTTCTCCAAGTAAACAGTTACCTCACATAACACAGTCCTAATAATGAATGTGGTGATAAACGCAGAGGTGGATAAATTTACGTGTTTCCTTAATTAAAAGTGGTAAACACTCTACAAAAACTATACAGTGGGTCGCACTTACGTGAACGTAGAACTCTAATCTTGCAGACACGAGTTAACATAGGGAATTAAAGGCTTGGTCCTAAATATGTGAGGAATGGTTCAGTCAAAGGTTGTTTTGGCCTCTAGACTGACACTGAATCACGTGCCGCTAAGTTAAGCTCAAAAGAGTGCGATGTTTCGAGGGTACACACATTTTTGCTCTCTTTCTTCTCCTGCAAATTTCCCCGCCGGAGTGTACGAGCGGTTCTAGGCGCTTCAGCCCAGAACCGCGCGACCGCTACGGTAACAGGTTCGAATCCTGCCTCAGGCTTGGATGTGTGCTATGTCCTTGCGTCAGTTAGGTTTAAGTGGTTCTAAGTTCTAGGGGATTGATGACCTCAGCAGTTAAGTTCCATAGTGCTCAGAGCCAATTTTTTTTCTCCTGCAAGGTGCACCGAACTGGAGAAGTGGCGATCGTCGCAAATGGACTGGGTTATGGCAAAGGAGGATGGCTAAGGAGGCCTGTTGACTTGGCAGCGTGTTTGGTTCCTGATGTGGCTGCGACCAATTGCTGTGAGTCAACCGCCGCTGATGATAACAGGGCGAACTATAAACAAATGTTCTGAACAGGAGTCTCTCTCCGGAGTTTGATTTCGTACGCCCTCGCGAAAAGAGTGTGCTTGCTCGTTCGTCTGGCTGCAATGGTAGTCGGCCACTGGGTGCGGAGATGGCCTAAAGCACCGCGCATCACACAGTTACGGGACTGCCTCTAGAATGTAATCAGAGACTTGCAACCATTTACGGTGAAATAGAGGAGTGTCTGCTTATTCAAATCTATGCACACAGCTCGCACACCGTTGTGTACATTTGCTCGTGAACTATTTTTCCTGCTATATGAGCGGAACAGATCCCAAGGGAGCTAGAGCCTGTTTCATAGTCTCAGTGGATGTCTTAAATAGGAAGTTGTACACCTTTACTGCCCGCAGACCCATACCAGCGTATGTCACAGATACTTTATATAGTACATGCTGTTTTAAATCATTCACAGTGCTATTCATTTTCCTCAGTCACCACAGTACTTGTTTTTTGTAACGTAACCGCGTGTTTCCGATAACGGCGCTGGGAGGCAACGTGCAATAATATCGTGCTCGTGTAACACACATGCATGTACATACCTTTCAAAATAATGCTGTGATGAATCTTTCTGGCAGATAAAGTCATGTGCCGAGCCATGATTAGAAAGTGGGAACTTTGCTTTTGGCAAGCAACTGCGCTACCAACTGAGCTATCCAAGCCCGGCACTCAACCAACCTGCATAACGTCACTTCCATCAGTAAATTATCTGCTTCCTTCCAAACTTCACAGAAGTTCTCCTGCGCGTAACTTACTTTTCTAACTCCCCTGGAAGGAAGGATATTGCGCTGACACGACTTAGTCACAGCCTGGAGGATTGTTTCCAGAACGAACTTTCATTCCACAAAAGGCGAAGGTCCCAGTTTCGAGTCTCGGTCCGGGCACAGTCTTAATCCGCCAGGAAGTTTCAAATGAGTGCACACTCCGCTGCAGAGTGAAAATTCATTCTAATGCTCACATATTTGTTTCACCATCTTGCTTGGTGAGTATGCAACAAATCTAGAGCCTTATTTACACAGAGTTTGAGGTTATTAGATACTCCTAACACTATTGATATTTGATCGTCCAGTATCATACAGCGTATTTTGTCGAGAATTTCCTTCAACTGTGTAATGTCTTTCAAGTGGATCATTCTCGAGGGGAGTCATCAAATATATGAACTCACTGTCGACGTAATAATTGTTGAAAATGATTAGCCTCCCTCAGCTTTCAATGGGATAGCAACATTAATATTTTGTAAGACATAACATATATTTTTACCGACAGCATGATTACTGTTCTAGGGGACATATGCCTTGCTAATTTTCTGTTAGGTTTTCTGTACCCTCGAATATTTGTCTTAAAATATAGGTAACAGTCTTACAAAGTGATACACCAGTTACTTCCAGATTACAACATATTTTCTATTATTTCTTCTGTCGGTACAGTTTCGGAAGGAACTCACAATCACCATACAGAAACAATTTTAATGTGTGTGGTGAGCGTTCCCTAGACCACGACATTGCTAATCCGGGGATGAATAACGCAAAAATGACGAACTGGTCTTGTTAATTACTACCTATGTAATCGATAGTAATTTGATATTTAAGGCATGTTTGTGTAAAGAGAGAAAACTCTAAATCCCCAATGACAGTTCCCGAACTTCCCTTTCCTTACAGTCTCCTGAATAAGAAATTTTAACACCTTTATGAAAATGATTACGTACCATATCCTAGAACTAATAAAAACTTACATAAAAGTCTTTAGAGGCATATTTGAAAGTGAATGAATTTTGTATGTGCTAAAATACACCACTTTTATATCTGAGATCAGATTCTGAGTTTTAAAATTTAGAACTGTATCTACGTGAATATCTTCTTCTTTCCTTGTGATTTGTAATGCAATACTTATTATGTTAATCCTCCTTCTGGAATCCTAGAAATATATTCAAGCTATTTAACACTCCATTGTGTTGTTAATTTGTTAACAGAGTAAATTCCCAAATCAGCTCTCAAATCTATCTTACCTGACCACTTGGCTGCAAAATTTCATGAGTTTTACGTAATTTCATTTCAGTGGTGTGTATATGCATTTTGTGCCGATTTCTTGTCGTCTACAACTCTGAGTCCTCTTCTTTTTGTTTGTTTCTACGTTTTATTGTTTATTGTTTTTTGAATTGTGCTACACATCATCTGATATTCATTTAATTTATTGTCTATGTCATTTTCAAGATGGTACCTTACGTCACAACTTAAGAATTTAAAATAAGCAACTGGTTCTACAGCATGTCTATTGGGCTCTGTATTCGGGCAGACAAAGTCTTTTCCTTTATATTTATTTATTTATGCATTTATTTTACCTGGCAAGATTAGGGCCTTCAGGCCCTCTCTTACACCTAACCAGGCATACTCAGATTGAACGAGTTACAGTTACTAAATAACATTAAGAACATTTAACGTATTATGCAGTATTGATGTCAAACGAAAAAAATTTGAGATTATAACAGTAGTACAATGATAGTTATAACAATAAAAATAATTATAACAATCAACGATAATAATTATAATAATAATGATAATAGTAATAATAATAATAATAATAGTGACTAAGTATATGAAAGTAAACATACATTTCTTTTGTGAATGTCAGTTAGTTGGGAATTTTCTCGTTATATTCTTGCAGCTTGTGAGTTATTCTCATCTAGCAGAGACATAAGACGATAGAATGGGGTGAAAGAGATATATAAGAGGTAGATAGGTTTGAGGAAGAGAAAAAGAATGGTAAAATTCGAAGCTGTGATGGAGAGAAGAAAGAAAGAGATGTTAGGGGCACAACAATGGTGGCTATACCGTCCCTAATATGTAAGTTTTGAGTTCCCTCTTGAATGTTGAGTAGTTCTGGATAAGACGCAGATCACAGGGGAGTGCGTTCCATAGTCGTATGGCTGAGATGGAGAATGACACGGAGAAAGATTTTGTGTTATGTAAAGGTACAGCCAAGATGATAGACGTATCCGATCTGGTATTGCGATTGTGGAATGATGATAGATGTTTAATGTGAGAAGATAAGTATTGAGGGCACCAGTGGCTAAGAAATCGATGAAGTAAGCACATCGTGTGGAGATCGCGTGCCTTATGTGGGCGTATCCAACCTAGCTGGTCCATACTCTTACTTTTTCTGTGAGAAATATGAAAATTGTAATCCTTGTATATCTAGTCTATGCAGTTTATTGTATCATTCGGTCGTTTGCGAAAGTGACGATGTTTATTCCGTTATCTGCTTCTGTTTTAATGTCTTGGTTGATGTTCGTTTTCCATTGTCCACCAATGTCGACAATACAGTGGGGAAATTTGTTATGGTTCCAGTGTTTACTGCAAAGTTGTTTGTTGTGGTTTCAGTGTCTTGATATACGCTTTTAGCAACTTTCATTAAGTGCTTGGGATAGCTTGCTATTTCTAAAGCAATCCAAGAAGTACATTGCGTGACCCGTTTTAAAGCTTTTTCGTGGTCTAACAACTGCTATGTGTACTGATACTACATACCAATGTTATTACTAAATCATCGTTCTAAATCACCTGCTCGAATAGGCGCGCCTATTAAAGTCTCGTTCGTAGAACGTGGAGATACGCCGGCCTTCGATCGAACCCGACCGGCCGGCTGACGACAAGAGTCGGTGTGCTGACGAGCCAGGGTGTGTTTTTAGATGGTTTCCGCATCCAGCTAGGTTAATTCTGGGCTGATACCCAAATCCTACCTCAGATACACGATTAGCAAACCCTGAGAAAACTTTTTCTCATTTTCACATGAATAACACTAAGCGCAGACAATTGAGTATACGTATTCTGCCACGGGGTGTTGGAGGAGACAGCTTGGCGACATTCGACTGCCCCTTAAATTAACCACGTCAAATATGGAACTTCCTGGCAGATTAAAACTGTGTGCCGGACCGAGACTCGGACCTTTGCCTTTTCCGGGCAAGTGCTCTACCTAAGCGCGACTCAGGCCCCGTCCTCACAGCTTTAATTCCGCCAGTACCTCGTCTCCTACCTGTGAGGACGGGGCGTGAGTCGTGCTTGGGTAGCTCAGTTGGTAGAGCACTTGCCCGCGAAAGGCAAAGGTCCCGAGTTCGAGTCTCGGTCCGGCTCATACTTTTAATCTGCCAGGAAGTTTCATATCTGCGAACACTTCGCTGTAGAGTAAAAATTTCATTCACGTCAAATAGGTTAATAACCATTCCCATTCTGCCCAGATACTGTACGAACGTACAAGAAAAAGAATAGGAAATGACTCTTCTAAATCCTTGCTGCTTATGTGACAGTAGTGAGTCGGCTATAGTTTTATAACGGTTGTTGGTTATTCGTGCGCGTAGCATAGAGCACTTGCAAGAACTTATTCAATCTTAGTTCTCTCTATTATTACGATATCATTTCTTACAAAGCGGTTTTCCATTAGCTGATATTTAGGAATGTGGTATTATAGTCGTTTAATAGTAAGTATACGAGTTCATTACAATAAGTGTAGTTGCAGCAGTGGTCATCCATATTTTAGTTTGTTAACGCTATTTCCGGACGGTTCTGTGAATTTTCTTCTTTTTTAAATTGTATTACTGCTTCACGTTACTCGCCCACTGTTATCTCGTCTCGTTGCTGAATTTTGTTGTATTTCTCGGAGGTGTTGCTTCTATACATTGATTTTTTTTTTCATTCAATAGTCTCTATCTGTGGTCAGTCTCAGTGGCTTTTGTCAACTACGTCCAGACGAGAATCATCTTCTGAGTGTTTCATTAGGAAGGAATTAGCACGTGAAAATTCGCTTTCAAGGTACATTCACAATAACAGAACAGTATCATAAATTATAGAGTGGAGCAATCAGTCATCCTTTTTTACGAAAATCCAGATTTCGGCTAATAGCTAGCCATTTTCAATGTACTATTTTCTATTCTCAATGCACGTAAGTCCCTGTTGTTCGGGTGTGAGTCACAGTTCCTTGAACTCAAAGAACGCATGCACAACAGGGACTTACATTTACTGAGAATAGAAAATCGTGCATTGAGAAAGGCCAGCTACTAGCAGAAATCTGGATTTGCGTAAAGAAATTTAAAAAAATTACGACTGATTGCTGCACTCTATAATTTATAAGTCACGTAACAGTCGCTGAGTGCACCCACTTTCCGAATACAAGGTAACCTGAAGAAGAGTGTTATGTCGATACTATTAAGCCACTGAGCATGAAATGTTTACATATGGATAGGAGGCATGTCGAAATTCGTCGTTGTTTTTCGGCATCTTACCCTATTCCGCGGGTATCCGTATCAAAACGCTAAATACCTGTGATGTGGTCGAAACATATTGCCTTTTATTTATGCATCGTTACGATGAGAACAGCTAATTAATATTCTAGGAGGGGTGATTCCGTATAATGTGTTCTCAAAGTGAATGATTATATTAGGTTGTGATCGCCATGAACATAGTCCCGGGTGAAGCGCTTGGGCGACGCAGCGTACGCGAACGTTGCCGTGGAGACACGTAATTCGTCGTGAGGTCCGCCTGCGCGGCGATGATTTAATAACAGCAACAGTGGCGTCCTCGCTAAGCTGCTGACACTGCGGTTACCTCGAGTTTGACAATGTCGTGTGTGTGTGTGTGTGTGTGTGTGTATGTGTGTCTGTGTGCGTGCGTGCGTGTGAGTGGGTGGGTGTGGGTGTGGAGCTGTTCACAGCCAGCGGCTGTATTTAATTACGAGGGAAGCGGAGAGGCCGTCCGCTTCCGGTTCAGATGACAGCAGAAATGCGTGACCACGGCTTGTAGGGAGCTTCTCGTGTTACGAATCGTGCACAGGTCACAAACTGTCAGCGAAGATTTTCGCTGTCGAATTTCGAGTTGGAGCTTCGTTTGGCGAAGGGAAAATATACTTGTTACAGAATGCTTCATGCATTATTGTTTCTTAGGCGAACTGTCACCCCGAAATTTTCTTGCAAAAATGAGTTCATGGTGCGGCTCAGAGACCGATATCTACCCAGTGACATAACCCGAGTAAAGACAGAGTGTTACCATAGTGTGTGTTGCAACATTTCATTTACAGAAAACTGCCTGCTGGTGTGGCCGAGCGGTTCTAGGCGCTTCAGTCGGGAACCGCGCGACGGCTACGGTCCCAGGTTCCAATCCTATCTCGGGCATGGATGTGTGTGATGTCCTTAGGTTAGTTAGGTTTAAGTAGTTGTAAGTTCTAGGGGACTGATGACCTCAGATGTTAAGTCCCATAGTGCTCAGAGCCATTTGAACCATTTGAACAGAAAACTATCGAGTCATCTTACTTGGTGGCAAAGTGCAGTGTCTCCTCGCTGCAGATTTGATGCCACAAACTCTTTATCTAGAGACAATTTTGATGCTCTTTGTATCCCATGTTCGAGATATATACTTGCACAATGTCAATAACCGTAAAGATTACTTACGTAGTGTCATATTTTTTGTGGTTGGTAATGGTGTCGTTATTAATTATGAAGAGGGTGCTGTTGAAGCTGCTCCTGGTGATGATAACGATGAGTATAATGAGGACAGAGGGAGTCCCACTCTATTATAGTCTAGTATCTAAAGGACAGTCTGACATACGACGCACGAACTAATATCAACATTCGGTGAAGTACTCCCGAAGAATTTCGGGATTTAACACAGAAATTGCTTACCAAGTCCCTTTAATATAAAAATTTTCCCTAAGAAAATTTTTTCCCCACTTCCTACGCTTAGGTTATGCATCCTGCTCTGAGGAGAAAAACTGGGACTACTCCTTAAATGAAACTTTCCTTTGGATAATACTGTTAATTTTCTGATTATAGATGGCACACCTTGATCAGTGTAAGCGACGTCTTTCTATCGATGTATCTGACTCTCTTAGGACTATTTCTATGAGCAGGTGATAAAAGACCGTTAGAGCTACTCCAGGATGTCAGAAAATCATCCAATCTGCTCGGTCGATAAAACATCTAGAAACTAATGGTACAAGCGGTCTTCGTAGCGTATCGGTGCTGTAAAAGCTCACAGAATGTTAGTCTCGTAAATTCATATTCAGTCTATGGGAATCACACATTGTAAGTAGGCTGTTTAGGTTTTTTTATTGGTAACGCCACATAGCGGTCTGTATGAAAAATCGCTGGCTGTGCTTTGTGCAGTCAGTGGCTGGTTGGCATTGTTGTAATACTCGCCATTGTAGTGTTGGGCAGCTGGATGTTAACAGCGCGTAGCGTTGCGCAGTTGGAGGTGAGCCGCCAGCTGTGGTTGATGTGGGGAGAGACATGGCGGAGTTTTGAAATGAGTAAGAATCGATGTCATGAACTTCTATATATATTATGACTTTTGAACACTATTAAGGTAAATACACTGGTTGTTCTCTATTAAAATCTTTCATTTCTATCTATGCCTATCAGTAGTTAGTGCCTTCCATAGTTTAAATCTTTTATTTAGCTGGCAGTAGTGGTGCTCGCTGTATTGCAGTAGTTCGAGTAACCAAGATTTTGGTGAGGTAAGTGATTTGTGAAAGGTATAGGTTAATGTTAGTCAGGGCCATTCTTTTTTAGCGATTTTTGAAAGTCAGATTGCGTTGCGCTAAAAATATTGTGTGTCAGTTTAAGCAGAGTCTTGTATAATTTTTCTAAGGGGAGGTTTCATATGTCGACCCTTAGCCGAGGATACCTCACTGGAATCTTCTACATCTACATCTACATCTACATCCATACTCCGCAAGCCACCTGACGGTGTGTGGCGGAGGGTACCCTGAGTACCTCTATCGGTTCTCCCTTCTATTCCAGTCTCGTATTGTACGTGGGAAGAAGGATTGTCGGTATGCTTCTGTGTGGGCTCTAATCTCTCTGATTTTATCCTCATGGTCTCTTCGCGAGATATACGTAGGAGGGAGCAATATACTGCTTGACTCTTCGGTGAAGGTATGTTCTCGAAACTTTAACAAAAGCCCGTACCGAGCTACTGAGCGTCTCTCCTGCAGAGTCTTCCACTGGAGTTTATCTATCATCTCCGTAACGCTTTCGCAATTACTAAATGATCCTGTAACGAAGCGCGCTGCTCTCCGTTGGATCTTCTCTATCTCTTCTATCAACCCTACTTGGTGCGGATCCCACACTGCTGAGCAGTATTCAAGCATTGGGCGAACAAGCGTACTGTAACCTACTTCCTTTGTTGTCGGATTGCATTTCCTTAAGATTCTTCCACTGAATCTCAGTCTGGCATCTGCTTTACCGACGATCAACTTTATATGATCATTCCATTTTAAATCACTCCTAATGAGTACTCCCAGATAATTTATGGAATTAACTGCTTCCAGTTGCTGACCTGCTATTTTGTAGCTAAATGATAAGGACCTATCTTTCTATGTATTCGCATCACATTACACTTGTCTACATTGAGATTCAATTGCCATTCCGTGCACCATGCGTCAATTCGCTGCAGATCCTCCTGCATTTAAGTACAATTTTCCATTGTTGCAACCTCTCGATACACCACAGCATCATCTGCAAAAAGCCTCAGTGAACTTCCGATGTCATCCACCAGGTCATTTATGTATATTGTGAATATCAACGGTCCTATGACACTCCCCTGCGGCACACCTGAAATCACTCTTACTTCGGAAGACTTCTCTCCATTGAGAATGACATGCTGCGTTCTGTTATTTGGGAACTCCTCAATCCAATCACACAATTGATCTGATAGTCCGTATGCTCTTACTTTGTTCATTAAACGACTGTGGGGAACTGTGTCAAACGCCTTGCGGAAGTCAAGAAACACGGCATCTACCTGTGAACCCGTGTCTAAGGCCCTCTGAGTCTCGTGGACGAATAGCGCGAGCTGGGTTTCACACGACCGTCTTTTTCGAAACCCATGCTGATTCCTACAGAGTAGATTTCTAGTCTCCAGAAAAGACATTATACTCGAACATAATACGTGTTCCAAAATTCTACAACTGATCGACGTTAGAGATATAGGTCTATAGTTCTGCACATCTGTTCGACGTCCCTTCTTGAAAACGGGGATGACCTGTGCCCTTTTCCAACCCTTTGGAACGCTTCGCTCTTCTAGAGACCTACGGTACACCGCTGCAAGAAGGGGGGCAAGTTCCTACGCGTACTCTGTGTAAAATCGAACTGGTATTCCATCAGGACCAGCGGCCTTTCCTCTTTTGAGCGATTTTAATTGTTTCTCTATCCCTCTGTCGTCTACTTCGATATCTACCATTTTGTCAACTGTGCGACAATCTAGAGAAGGCACTACAGTGCAGTCTTCCTCTGTGAAACAGCTTTGGAAGAAGACATTTAGTAATTCGGCCTTTAGTCTGTCATCCTCTGTTTCAGTACCATTTTGGTCACAGAGTGTCTGGACATTTTGTTTTGATCCACCTACCGCTTTGACATAGGACCAAAATTTCTTAGGATTTTCTGCCAAGTCAGTACATAGAACTTTACTTTCGAATTCATTGAAAGCCTCTCGCATAGCCCTCCTCACACTGCATTTCGCTTCGGGTAATTTTTGTTTGTCTGCAAGGCTTTGGCTATGTTTATGTTTGCTGTGAAGTTCCCTTTGCTTCCGCAGCAGTTTTCTAACTCGGTTGTTGTACCACGGTGGCTCTTTCCCATCTCTTACGATCCTGCTTGGCACATACTCATCTAACGCATATTGTACCATGGTTTTGAACTTTGTCCACTGATCCTCAACACTGTCTGTACTTGAGACAAAACTTTTGTGTTGAGCCACCAAGTACTCTGAAATCTGCTTTTTGTCACTTTTGCTAAACAGAAAAATCTTCCTACCTTTTTTAATATTTCTATTTACGGCTGAAATCATCGATGCAGTAACCGCTTTATGATCGCTGATTCCCTGTTCTGCATTAACTGATTCAAATAGTTCGGGTCTGTTTGTCACCAGAAGGCCTAATATGTTATGGCCACGAGTCGGTTTTCTGTTTAACTGCTCAAGGTAGTTTTCAGATAAAGCACTTAAAAATATTTCACTGGATTCTTTGTCCCTGCCACCCGTTATGAACGTTTGAGTCTCCCAGTCTATATCCGGCAAATTAAAATCTCCACCCAGAACTATAACATGGTGGGGAAATCTACTCGAAATATTTTCCAAATAATTCTTCAGGTGCTCAGCCACAACAGCTGCTGAGCCCAGGGGCCTATAGAGACATCCAATTACCATGTCTGAGCCTGCTTTAACCGTGACCTTCACCCAAATCATTTCACAATTCGAATCTCCGTCAATTTCCTTCGATACTATTGCACTTCTTATCGCTATAAACACGCCTCCCGCTTCACTGTCCAGCCCATCTCTGCGGTATACATTCCAATCCGAGTTTAGGATTTCATTACTGTTTACGTCTGGTTTCAGCCAACTTTCTGTTCCTAGTACTATATGGGCGTTGTGACCGTTTATTAATGAGAGCAGTTCTGGGACCTTTCTATAGACGCTCCTGAATTTTTTCTTGTAGTTTGTGTAATTAGTGTAGATCTTGTTTATTGCTAGCGCGTAATTGTAGAGAGAATCTCCTTTGTAGTTGTAGTCTTTCATTCTTGTACAGTAAAACAGTTGTGGCATGCATGTAGATTTGCACCAAGTATTTCGCAGCTGCGCTTGCAATTAACTAGATATTATTTGCTATGTTAATGTGTTCTCTTACTTTTGCTCTTCAAATTGTGTTTTTCTGTGTTGCCGTGTGAAATATTGTGACAATAATGGCGTGTGAAAAACGTAATACTAGTTTCCAAAGTAAATTGAGAAATGTCAGTGGAGACGAAAGCAGTGTGTTAGCGCCACCAAGTAATGAATTAACTAATCTTCGAAGTAGTATTTTGGTAATAGTGCATAGGGAAATGGAGCGGGCTGCAAATACTGGTGTAGGAAGTGAAACAATTAGTGAACAGGGAAGCATTAACGATCGATCGGTCGGCAACAGCTCGCGTCAGGATTCCGAAATGACAGGACTCAATATTGCAAATACTGTACATTCAGGTTTTGCGTCCTCACCGTTTTCTCAAATAAGTCAAGACACATTTTCTGCTTGTCAAAATGTGAATGTTGGCGGTGCAAATGCACTGCCGAAAAGCATAGAGGAACAGATTCCTGACACTAATACATTATTATTGCAATTAATGCAACAAATGAAACAAAATCAGAGACAGACACAGCAACACTTAGACACAATGGAACAAAATCTTCAAAAGTTAGACACAATGGAACAAAATCAGAGACAAACACAGCAAAAGCTTCAAAAGTTAGACACAATGGAACAAAATCTTCGGAAGTTAGACACCACACTTGAACAAAGACGTGAAGATATAACTACTGAGTTAGATAACATTGAATTGAAATGTCAAAAAATCTGTAATGACGTAAAAACACAAATTTGTGAGCATTTTCAACCTATTTTTTCGCGACATGAAAATGCATTACAGAATGACGAAGCAGCCATAAAAGAACTGCAAACTATTGTTCGTGAAAATCACGACACCTTGCAAGCTAAAACGGACTCAGTTGCATCCGCCGATTCGGTTACGCAACTTGCAAGAACTCAGGGAAACTTAAAGGACACAGTAGATTCGATTTCAACACAAATGGACACTCTGAAACTTGATTCAGAAAAACCCACTGGGGAAATGTGGTCACTATAGGAGAAAGTAGCCGAACTTTCGGATCAGTTCACTAATTTATCTACGAAGGTAGATGATAATCTGAATGACACAAAACCAGTAGTCTTTAATGACACAGAAGAGTTCGAAAAAATTAGGAAATTCAAACAAAATCAGAATCAAATTAATACGCAACAGCAAAGAGAAATCCGGGAAGTACAAGATCAGCTGACACAGGTAATACAAGAATTACATATTTCAGAGGACACTAGCGCTCCAATATGGGAAGAGGGACTGAGAAATACGGAACAGCCGCAATATAATAACACAGAACACTTCGAAAATTATGGAAGAAATTGGCAAGGTACACCGAATTTTGAGACGGAACCGCCGAAACGATGTAACAATGACCAACATGCGACTCGCCAACGTGATGAGTTTGACTATAAGCTGTTCATTACTACCCGTAAATTCAAAACATTTAAGAATTCTGGCAACGACATTCATCCACAAGCATGGCTCCATCAATTCTCTCATTGTTTTCGTCCCAACTGGTCAGTAGAGCACATATCACAATTTATGTGTGGCTACTTAGAGAATGAATCAGCTGTAAGAATGCGATCGGTCATTCACGATTGCCACAGTGAAGGAGAATTTTACCATGCCTTCCTCTCAGCATATTGGTCTCAAGCCACACAAGGTCGAGTAAAACATAGCATCATAATGATGAAACATTTCGAACAATCTGAATTTTCCTGACTTGTGAAATATTTTGAGGACATGTTGCATCAGAATCAGTACCTGTCAAACCCAAACAGACCCTCAGAACTCATCCGCATTTGCTTAGTCAAATTACCTGAACATTTACGACATATTATTTTGGCAGGACGTTGCAAAGACGACATTGAAGCTTTTCAGGGACTCCTACAAGAATTAGAAAGTGACACTGAGAATCGCGGACCGCGAAAACAGGAACACAACAATTACAGTCACATCCGTCGCAATTGCGCGATGAACGAAATAATAACTGGACACGACAAGGCTATTCTCACAACACAAATCGTGACCAAAACAAACACCACACGTATAGCAACCGTTGGCAGAGTAGTAATAGTTACAGAGAAAGATCGCACTTCTGTAATTATGAATATGAAAAAGATAACCATAGAAACAGACAATATGGAAACCAAAACAATTTTTATCAAGGGAGACAGAATAATTTCAGACGCAACAGTTCAGCGCGCAGCTACGATTCAGGGAGAAATTCTCCACCACATGACCGACAAACAAGAAACTATGTAAACTACAGACAAAACGACAGACCAGAATTCCATCAGAACTGGCGGGATTCAAACAAGGCAGGGCATTCTCGATAAGGTGAATTTGTAGACGTTAGTTCTCCTAATCCCAATAACGACGCACGCCAACAAAGAGATAGCAGACAATCACTCGCACCGCAGGCAGCCGCGTGCGCCGACTGGCTCAGAGAAAAATAACATAGACGCTAACCTTCAGAAAAATTGCAGTATTCTTTACCGACGTATACTGCATGATAATGGCGTTCAAGCTGAAACTCTGAGTACTAGGAAGAGTAAACATTTACACCGCCTTTCACATGTAAAACCGTTTATTGAAAGATAATCCGCTTTTTAACTTTGTCTTTGCCATACAACTTTTCCCTTCACGTTACTAGTATGTGTTGCCAATCTTTGAAACTGTTATCATGCAACAATGTTTTGAAGTTAACTATCCATTCTAGAACCTACGGAACATATTTGTGGTATAGCTACAATGAGACAGCCTTTTCCGTAGCACAACAATATGTTACAGCACAGTACTTTCTTCATCACGGCAATAAGGGTAATAACTAAGATATCTATAGCAAAGCATTTCACTTTTGTTTATCATGAGGTACGTACATTGACTCCTGCAGAACTTAGCTTTCGGAGGACGATAACTACGACACTTCCACAGAGATTATCTTACAACAAGACGCACAGTTCAGCGCTACAGTACACGTATTTGAGTGATTAATTTTGTACTTAAAACATTTATTTTTAAAATTATTTGAAGTACAAGGTTTTCTGTGATACATTTCATTCCATTGCTGTAATCTGTAACACCTGAGGGTATAATTACATTAATCCTCAGGGGGGTACACGCTTACTTTGTGTACCACGTGTATGGCAAGCACAAGGAGCCCTAGCTAATATGGTATTTGCTTATACAACTTTAAACATCGGTACCATATTTCTCTAACACATTAATTACACAGCTATCTGATCATTTAACTGGGAGAGACAAACATTTATTTTACTAAATCAGTGACAGATGTTTACGTAATTACACAGTTGGATAACTTCACACTTATGAAACTGTATTTTTTCTGTACTTTGTGAACTGTTCATATGTTTTTAGGACCATTGTGATACTATGAGAGCTTGGAATGATGTATTTGGTGTGAGATCATGATTTTCAGAGTACGTTTGAGGTAGATGACATTATTGAAATGAGCAGAGAATATTTTTTAGGTTTTGAAATTATTGGAGGAAGCTACGATGATTTTGAGAATTGACTGAGATGTTATGATATTATTACGACGACGATGTGTATTATGCTGTTGAGATATGTTTATGATGAATAAGATGATGCTACCGTATATGAGGAATTTGATTATGCTACATATTTCTTATGATGAAATACTGAAGAACTGTCGACGAATATGTACATGTATAATAAGGTAAGGAATAATGACTAGTGGTTAGGGACTCTGATTTGTGGAAAGGGATGTTGGAAACCAAGAATCGTACTTTAAGAATTATGAAATGTGTGTACATGTGTGAATGTATTACAACGCTGTCGAAAATTTTTTGGACACTGTTATATTTATAGGATTTTATTTTCTAAAGATTTGTAACGCAAATTCTCAACCTGCGAAAATATTTTTATATGAGACTGTCACTGTAGCAGAAACTGTTCTTGTAAATATTTCAGTAAGATAGGTAAGTGACCTTGACGTAATGTGTTTTGGGCGCCCAGCTGAGAGGTAGTCGTCTGACAAAAGAAAGCCATTAGGTGGAGAGAAAAAAAGAGGGCATTATCTTCGCTATTGACATTCCTTTGTAGATAGCATTGCAAATACGACACACTCATTACTTGGAAAGATACTTACATCTGCACACCTGATTATGACAAGCGTCTTTCTACGAGAATTGAGAGAATTTTTTTACTACTTTATGAAATGCCATATGGCTAATGAATGATGTTTCATGCCTTCCTTTGAACATATTTGCTTATTTTGTTTAATATCTAGTCTCTAGCTGCATTACAGCATTGGTTAAAATAAGATTCAATAGATGTACTAATATCACTATATTCTATCTACAGACCCAGTAACGAATAATTTTATGATGTACTTCCGTAGAAAAGAGAGCATAAATAGACATTTCCCTTCACAGGAATTGTACAAATAATTTTTTTATGACTTGGTAACTTTCTTGCAGAGTAAGTTTTTTTGGTGCATCACTCTAGTGTTAAGATGTAACATAGATATTAGACATGGCCATTTTTACTGTAATATTTTTTCTGCTTGAGCTTTGTCATGTTTAGATATAATTTATTCCATTTGCTGCTGGTGTTTGCCAGGCATAGTGTTGCTGAATTTCACTTTGTATTACTCTGTTAAGCCAGTTTTACTACAGATTTATTTTTCTTGTTGCTGTTCATTGCTTCATATTAGTTTTAATGTTGCATTTGCTTTGCTAAGTCCTATATTGCAGCCTTCTTTTGCCAATTTGCATATTTTTGTCATTGCTGTTTGTGTTAATTGTTTTGTGCTGCTGCATTGTATCCTCCCTTAGTTTAGCATCTGAGCTCAGTAGGTTTAAGTTAGCTTAAGAGGGGGTAGACTATATAAGAAGCTAACTATGATGAATTGGGAGAAAAGCATTGAGAAGATATAAGAAAATGGTTTGGCCAAAAAAGTAGTGTACAGTGGAGAAAAACTATTTTTGAAAGAGGATGTGAACAGAATACAGAAAACATGCTTGGATAAGATCTTTTTTTTGGGAGGAGCAAATGTTGAAATAAGAGGGACGATCTATGGTATGAAGTTTTGGGTTGGACTGCAGTACCAAATGTTACCCTGAAAACAAACCCTGTCCTTTCCTCTTGTGTTATCCCACTATGAGTTTGTGTACCCTTGTGTATTTGTTTTCTTCCTGTCTCTGTGTACTGTTCATAGAATTTTTTCTCTTCTAATACTAAGCTACATTCACTATGATGAGGAATACTGTTATCCTCAAATATAATTTGCATTAATAACATGTTATTTACTTTGTAAACATGTTTACACATTATTTATTCTGTTTTGTCCTAATGCTCATGTGTGAAGTTGATGTTTCAAAAGTTAATCTGATCTTTTATGTATGTACTTATGTCATAATTTTTGTAACATTGATGTGCATGTTTATTTCTATTCTTTTGTAAAGCCTGTTTTCCTACAAAGGTTACCTATAGTGTTACGTTCTTCAATGATGTATTTTGTACCTTTTGTTATTGTATTGTTATGTTATAAAATTGTAATTGACACCAGTTGATCAAATTAAGTAATTTGTAAGTTACATTTCACTGCACACGTTTCTGTTGGTCATAGTATATGGACAATCTGTGAGAAGTAGGGACTGTTAGTGTTTGCACATGTGTTAACAATTCAGCAAGGGACTCGGTAACAGCATTGCTGGTTCTAAGGACATTTCAAACAAATTTTTTGTGAGTGGACAAGTGGTGGTTTATGGACTTGCTATATTCTCTGTAAGACTCTTCAATAGTGATTGTGCACCTGCACAGTCGCAACAGATAGCTGCTGGCCGCCTCTACAAGGATTACAGTGGGTCAGCACCTTTGATGACCCACCAATACCATTATTTCTACAAGGACTGCAGTGGGTCTGCACCTGTGATGACCCACCACTACCATACTCTCTACCAGGTCTACTGTGGCTCTACTCTGTGGCGACCTACCTACCAATATTCTTCAAAACTTAGACTGACTCTGCTGTGGGTGTGGGTTTGCTCTGGTGTGGCCCATAACCTGTCAGCATGTCAAGAGTCAGCACTGTCTTTCCGATGGAAGGACAACACTACTTCAAGACTGCATGGAAATCCACTTCTTCCGTGTGCATATTCTTTTACTGCTCAGAAATTGAGCAAAAACACTGCTATTTTACTGTGATGAACGATCAGGACTGTCTTTATGGACTGTGAGAAAAGTTTAGCTTTTGACCACCATTGTAACGATCAGTGTGTGTATTTCATTTCTTTGTTTTTGTAATTATGAAAAAAAATTTCAAATCTGTATTGGCCAGTGCCCAAAACAATTTGTAAATTTTTTTGTGGGGAGCATGGGGGCTATGTAAGTAGGCTGTTTAGGTTTCTTTAATGGTAACGCCACATAGCGGTCTGTATTAAAAATCTCTGGCTGTGCTGTGTGCAGTCAGTGGCTGGTTGGCATTGTTGTAATACTCGCCATTGTAGTGTTGGGCAGCTGGATGTTAACAGCACGTAGCGTTGCGCAGTTGGAGGTGAGCCGCTAGCAGTGGTGGATGTGGGGAGAGACATGGCGGAGTTTTGTAATGTGTAAGAATGGATGTCGTGAACTGCTATATATATATTATGACTTTTGAACACTATTAAGGTAAATACATTGTTTGTTCTCTATTAAAATCTTTCATTTGCTAACTATACCTATCATTAGTTAGTGCCTTCCATAGTTTAAATCTTTTATTTAGCTCGCAGTAGTGGTGCTCGCTGTATTGCAGTAGTTCGAGTAACGAAGATTTTTGTGAGGTAAGTGATTTGTGAAAGGTATAGGTTAATGTTAGTTAGGGCCATTCTTTTGCAGGGATTTTCGGAAGTCAGATTGCGTTGCGCCAAAATTACTGTGTGTCAGTTTAAGCACAGTCTTGTATAATTTTTCTAAGGGGACGTTTCAACATACTGACTGTCTGTACACTCGTATTCGAAAAGTGACACCTCGTCACTTTTCGCCACATAATTACTGTGGTGTGCTGGCAACCTCTTTTCTCCTTAACGTAATTTAATACGTTGCTGCATTCAGGTTTTTGTCCCACAATGATGACATATGACCTACGACACTGCAAGAAGGAACGTGAGGGCCTTTGAAATGTAAAATATGGGTAAACCATCTTCGTCCAGACTTTCCTACTTGAAGCGGTAACTTTTACGAAAGATTATAGAAGAGAAATATCTATTGTCGTGCAGCAATTATATAATTCTTCGTCTCTTATCATATGTTTTAATAACTTGTTCGAAATGTTAGTCATAACTCAATTGATGGTACACGAAATTGAGTGATGTGAAACGGCATTATTCATGCAGAGACCGGTTATGTTACGTAATGAGCGAGCAATATTGTAAAGTAATTGTATTTTTGGCTGACGTTCGGCCTGATTCCGAAGTTTTCCAGAGTGACGCAGTTTACCAAGGTCATCACTGAGAAGTTCATCTCACGTAAGTTAAGCCTAGCACTACTGAAGGAGAGGATTCCTTTTAATATACGTGAACTGGGATCCACTTCAAAACAACTGTTTTATCTGCCCATGGATATTACTTCCAATCTCTCTTCTCTCTCTTCGGAATGGGTCGACAGCGTAACCTGGGCCAAGTCGAACAATCTTCAAATTTCGCCTGCCTGTCATTGACGTTACCGTGTTAACGATATGGTTTTGGACAAAGTGTCAACGCTTGAACTTAGCATCTTTGCCTAGAGTCTTTCCTTTAACTGATATTAGTAGTGTTGTTGAAGAAGCTGTTAGACTTATTCGCTGTGACGCTGCAGAAGAAATATGACGTGAAGCATGTTTCGCACTTAACGAGGGCACCGACTCGCCGCTCTAGCTAACTACGAAGATGATCACTACACAGTGGTTCTTCCAGCGGACAGGGGAAACGGCACTGTACCTTGAGCGATCTATGACGCAATATATAGCTTGTTGAGAGAACCTGCTTACCGAAAGATTAGCATAGACATTACAGGAAGAGTGCCAAGAAAACATTAAGAGTTCCTGAATTCTTCTTCACTTTCGCAAGACGTCGCAAAAAGATTGAAACCACACAGCATATATAGACTTTCAAAGATACACAATCAATATCTTCCATTGCGTCCTATTGTAAGGAATAACGGCGCATGACGCAGCAATAGCTGTTGAGTATTTACTGAGATCTTTTGTGGGGTTGTGCTCTCATCATTTTCGCAGCAGTTCTCTCTCTCCCCTCTGGTAGAAATCTTTCTTGGAAGACTTCAGGGAGAGGGCACCTGATTCGGAAGAATCTAAATCAAAAGTCTTCTCCCAATATGTGGCTGACTCATTTGTAGTGAGGCCTCAAGGTGGAGAAGAACTGTAACGTTTTTTTTTCTGCATCTGAATTCTATCCATGAGAATATCAAATTTATGATGGAAGTGGCGAAGGGTGGTTGTCTGCCATTTATGGAGCTCTTGGATAGTCGAAAAGTGGATGGATTGTTGGAACATTCCATTTACCATATTTTCAGCTTTACAGAAGAGCCGGAACACTTGCAATCTGAGTCCAACGATAATGTGTAGCTCAGTTGATAGAGCACTTGCCCACGAAAGGCAAATGTCCCGAGTTCGAATCTCGGTCCGGCACACAGTTTCAATCTGCCAGGATGTTTCACATCAGCGCACACTCCGCTGCAGATGGAAATCTCATTCTGGAAATAATGGATGTTCTCCACATTACATCAGCACAGTTTTAAGGAAGAAGAAACGTGACCCTCCACAAGATCAAGAAGAGAAGGAGTTGTTCAATTCCAGGCTGTTCCTCCCGTAATTCGGTAATATTTCTAAACCTTAGGGAAACATTACATCAAAGTAATCGTCCTCCCACCAACAAAGACATATGCAATTCTCGATTCAGCAAAGGATGACCTGGGATTGCGGAGGTCTAGGATCTACTGAATACTGGAAAAGTCTGCATTGTTCATACAACGGGAGCACAGTGCGTGAAAGATGCGTTGAACGTGATCACCAAACCTGTCTTTCGCTGCCCAGCAAGTCAGCCATAGTCGATCATTGTATCTTCACAGGATATTCCATGGATTATGCTGCCAAGGAAATCTTGGCCTCAACGAAATCCTTCTGTGATTCAATTATTAAGGAATAGGTGGAAATACGTTTGGCGGAGGATCTTGTTATTCGTGATGATGGCTTTCAAATGGATAAGTCTCGGGACTTGGTGTTTTCTTTAATTTCTTCATAAGGAAAACACTTATGAGTAATGACACGTCTGGCGACAATTACGTTTATTAATTTCGTCTTCTGAACTTTAACTCCACGATGCGCATTCCGATAAAGAGCGCACATGTTGTTTCATCATAACGCATGCGCCTATGGGTCATACACGATGTTTCAGTATCAGCTTGGAATAATGTAACAGGACAAAAAGAATGCTCCACTGAGTAAATGCACTTAGACCACCAGGGATCAGAGAAGGAGATATGGAAGTAAATTTGTCTACAGCTTTGTTTAGCATTAGTATTTTCCATCTTGTCTACAACTAACGTGTGTAGATGTTCACACGTACTCTGCTGTACATTTACACTTACATCCTTTATTTACTGCAAGGAAACAACGAGAACGAGCCTGATTATCTGGCAGTCATGATGAAGGTTCTGTTCATTTTACATGTCCATAAGCTTGCTCTGTTACATCGTATTTATATTGTCTCATGGCAGAACGTGCTGTGAATCAACGACAGACCCATTCATTACTCAGTGCTATACAGAGACGTACAGTACAATAAGATGGAGCTATACCGATACAATATTTCAGGGTTGGTGGATCGGAAGGAGAGGCCTGCGAGATCACCTGACCTGAATTCCCTTCATTATTTCCTTCAGGGATACCTAAAGTCACTTGTGAATGAGACCCCAGTGGATATGTAGATGGTATTAGTTGCCAGAATTACAGATGATTGTGATGTGATTCTAAATACACCAGGGATATTTGTCACGGTGCGTCAGAACCTTTTTCACCGATATCATGCTTGCATTGACGTTGATGACCGTCAGTTTCAACACATTTGTAAGATACAATACAAATGGTTCGCTCATTGTTTCAGTGATGGAATTTTCAGTTAACTAATGTAAATAAAAAAAGTACACAATAATGTGATGGAGCTATGTTCGAAAAATACGAGAACTCGCAGAGATCACTCATGCGGCGGCTGCCTTTGCGCATGCGTCCCCGTGCCAATTTGTGGTATAAAGTTAACCATGGCAAGAAATCGACGTGATCCGGGTGCAATCCCGAAACTGCATAGAATACACTTTACGCTGGGAAAATTTTACTAATCACAATAGTTCCAGTGTCTTAACTGTCACAGTATAACCTTAGACAAATCAGCCCAGACCGCCCCTCTATGGCTGTGTATCTCTCCATCACATCCTGCCTGAAACACCATTCACCTGCTGTACTGGAGTGAGATGTGGTTAGGACAACACCCTCAGCTTTAGAAAGCAAAGAGTAAAACAGTCACTCAGCAGTGACCAAGAAACGGTCAAGGGCTTTTATGTGGATTGGAATTTTCATATTTGCCCTAGAATCATAATATCTCACAAATTAGTGCCCGTCTCAGATACATAAAATCCACGAAGATTAGAGATTTTATTATTATGCATGAATAGCTTTGATTATGACGCGAGTATGAATCCCCGCATTTTAGAATACTTTTCTCGATACAAATGGTCTTATCTTATTCCTAAAACGAATGATCTAACTTGGAAAACTGCAAAATATTTCATACTTTTGTCGTTCAGAGTACCTTAGGTGTCATCACGGAGGAGAATATTACTAACACAAAAAGCTTACTCTCCAATTAGAAAAAAATTTAAAATCGATGGTTCCCTTCGATCGAGTCTTACAAACGCTTTTCTCCAGGTATACATTTCTCATTCAGAAAGGTCACAATAAAATTTGCTTGCAACTTTACTGCAAATCAGCTTAGCTCAGGTGATACTTCTTCATTTTCGAAAGTACAGTCGTTACGCACAAATTCCTCGTTTATTTCAGTTATAGTAAAAAAGGACATAAGGCACTGCATCGCAAAGCCTATATTATGCATATTTTCTGTTTGGGGTTTCGGCTAATGTCCGTTATAGACCGCCACAGTAAGAAGGAAAACATTCACAGGGTACATAAGAAGCATTATCAAATTTCTAATATTGTTCCAGAAGATACAAGTCTGAAAGGCTATGAATACTCGAGTAAACTAGAATAATCCTAGATAGGTGTAACTGAAACAAGTTCCAGGTATTAAAACAAAGAAATACATAAATGAATCGAATTTACGCATCTGTTTCCAATAGTGACCTGAAGACTGAATTTTGCCATCATAGTAAAGTTGTTTCACATTCTCAGTCCCACGCTCCAAACTTTATGAGATGCAGCAAATAACTTCGAGCGGCTGTCCTTACGTGTACTACTCCGAGAGACTAAGGTTTCCATTCTTTTCGATAACTATGTAGCATGTGTCGCCAGTCAAAATTTGGCCTCTTGATTTCAAGTGGTGTTAACTTTCTGTACCAAAACGTTATGTTTGGTTTAGAAACAGCAGGATAGTCATTCTCTGTCAAGTCATTAAATAGAAAAAATGATGTGATTGTAGAAGAGATTTGTATACTTAATGAAACTGGTCTAAATGGTTGTCCCAATAATGTCTTAGTCTGAACTGGGAGAGAACACCGTCAATTTACTGATGCGCCTGTAGTTCATTGTATTACCTATTCAAAAATCTCGATTCCATCACAGTATTGATCACAAGGTGTAATTGGATACCATTGTTTACTTACACATGACCGAAGACTTGCTTCGCTTTCACATTGCTCATTCCTACTTTATAAGTCTTTTAAGTGATCTGTAAGTCATTACGTCCTCTCGTTTTCCTGGCACGGAGTGGAAAATAAACGTGGCCGACTCCGCTGCTGCCGGAAGCGATAGAGTTCTCCGGTTGCGTCCATTAAGATAATAGGTTAATCTCCGAAATTTTCCGGCGCTATCAGTTTCAGTTTGCGAGCTCGCCGCCGGTGCCTGGCGTGATTGATCGAGCAGTAATCGCGGCTGGTCTGCTGCCCCTGGGCTTCCAGCAACTCCCCCCCCCCCCCCTTCACCCCCTCCCCCACCCCCTCCCTCCATGCTACTCCTTTGAAGCCCATCTCCTACTGCCAAGGGCAACTGCTGAAATAATAAGTCTGCCTAAGAGATTTAGATGCTGCCTGAAATATAAAACAAGGCACCTTGCTCACGGAGCAAGTTTCTTCATTTACTGTATTTCTTTATTGACAATTTTGGATTTTTTACAACCGAAACTCGTTAGTTAATAACTTTAAGTTCGCTCTTGCCTATAGATACATTCCAAGCATCTTGACTCAATTGCAAAACCAGAACTGCAATGGTTTCGTTTGATAGTCCCAGACTGGGGAACGATATGTAGCGACCTACCTGCTGTAAGAGTCGTCCTTAGTAACTACTTCCTTTGGTCCTCTCGGCTTGCCTTGCGGTCTAACGAGCTGCTTCCCGAGCGGAAAGGCGTGAGGATCCCCGGCATGAGTCCGCCCGGCTGATTAGTGTCGAGGTAAGGTTTGCCGGCCAGCGTGTGGATGGATTTTAAGGCGGTTTTCCATCCACGTCGGCGAATGCGGGCTGGTTCCTCTCATTCCGCCTCAGCTACCACTCTGCCGGCGATTGCTTCGCACACGGCGTTTCCACGTACGCTTACACCACAATTACTCTACCACGCAAACATTTGGGGCTACACTGGTCTAGAATGAGACGTCCACCGGGATCCGTATCGCACCATAACCATGGGTTCGGTGTGAGGCGGCGGTGGGATGGGTGGAATGCTGTGGCCTGTTGTGGCGTTGTGAACCACTGAGGGCTACCGTGTGTGACGGTACAAAACCCCTTTACTAGGCGAATATTTCTAGTATGCAAGGATTGCTTTGTGGAAAGCGAACACGATTCGCAAGATTTAGCAACTGTCGCCGGGCGGCCTGCAGCGTGGGACATTGTTTGGTTTTTCGCTCATTACGCGCAAACTATGTAACTTACGGTTCAGAGCGATGCGGCAGTGAATTGTTGCCAGCAACATGCACCTTCTGAAAGATCGATCTTTATTTCAAGTCACGACAGGCAAAAGTTATAGTAACATCAAAATTGGTTAATATCACGAATACGGAAAGATTAATAAAAATAGTAAATAACAACTTACAGGGATGAGCGAGCACTCATTAAAAACGTTCCGTCATAGCGGATCGAGTGCCGTAGTCATATGTTAAGATTCATATATAATTAAGCCCGCAAAGAGCAATAAACAAAGTTTGAGGGAAAATTGTTTATAAAATTCAATAGAAAATTGATGAGGTAAAGAACGGCACTATATAATATTTTGGGTGGTATCACACGTATTTTAAACTAGTTAAGTTATACTATACACTTAACTTGCAATAGTTCTCATTGTTTGCAAATTATTATTAACATTTATCACCCTTAATTATTTAATTATTATAGATTTGGAGCAGCGCAGTGTGAAGATCGCTATAGATTACTTCTAAAAACGGTGCTATATGCAGTTCTATGTTAAAACTTTGCAGCACAGATGTAAACAAACAAATGTGCGCTAAGTGGCGAAAGTTTGAAAAAACTAAAACTTGATTTACGGGTGACAGAATGATCCTAGAAATTAATGTAAGGGTAGTAAATTAGATGTACGTTTTAGCGCGGTTCCGATGGTGTACTTATTTCTGTCGAGGGATGGATGTATTAAAATTTGTTACCTTAACTGTTGAGACTGATACTTGCATAACAATGGGGGCTGGAAAAGAATGTGTTCAAATGTGTGTGAAATCTAATGGGACTTAGCTGCTAAGATCATCAGTCCCTAAGCTTACACACTACTTAACCTAAATTATCCTAAGGACAAACACACACGCCCCTGCCCGAGGAAGGACTCGAACCTCCGCCGGGACCAGCTGCATTGTCCAGCACCCTAGACAGCTCGGCTAATCCCACGCGGCAGTGGGGACCAAGGGTCAGTCGTTGGTCAGTCGTTTTGGAGGGTGGGTGGCGAGCGAGTCCCACTTGAGGATGGCCCACGTGGTCGTTTGAGAATTCTTTTTCGCGCCGATTTATTTCGACAAGGAGTATTGTTTAATAGTGCAAGTGTCTAAGCATATATTTGGTGAACTGGAAGTGCTACGATTATTGGTGTGAGTGCGATTTACAAGGTACACATCGTCGTAAGTGAACATGTGGCGAACTGTGATTTCGCGTCAGAACTGTTAGAACAAAGAGGACAGAGGGGCTTGTAGTGCTGTTCGAACTGATTGAATAAGTTTCGATTATAGCAGCCTACATTACTGCTATTGCGGGCTTGGAGTCAAATTATTGTAAAAGCTATAAACAGTCGTACCAGTGATATTTTCAGGGTGTGAAATAAAAGGACAACGCCAATTAATAGTTATTGAACTGTGTCGTACAAAATTGATTTTAATATAATAATCGCCCAATTCTCGTTCCCTGGCATAAACTGTACTTATGTCTGAGTGAATAATTGATTCAAAACTATGACAAATGCGTGGGTGTGGAAGTGTACTAATGTACCAAGTCTGGAAATCATCCCCTGAGACTCAGTGAGAGCCAAAAATTGGCAATAACATTTTCTTACCAACGTTTTTATATGCACAGTCGTGTGGGAACCCTGCAACCGCACTTCTTCTTCTTTATAAACCGCCCCATCACAGGTGGGATGAAGACTCTCCGTCGTTTCTACGTCCACGGTTTAATGCATTACATTACAACCACTCGGTGTCATACGTGCTTTACATTGATCATTCAATATGGAACCATTATAACATCATGTTATACACCCCAAAACGAAAAATGCACTGTAAGACAATGATCAAAATGTGACGAAATCGGTAGGTTTGATGCACGTGTGCAGACAAACAAATGTTTCAAATTTCGGAATAATTTCCTCAAGAGAAAAGAGCTTCACAAATTGACCCTCATGTAAGGAGTATTCAGTATGGCGTTGGTTGGGAGAATGCTGGTTGTCGTCCTAAGGCATATCGAGGGAAATTATTTCCAATCCCGCATTAGATTGTCAAAATACCGATATGGTGGCAGGGCTCTGTCCACTGTGGTCCAAACGTTCTCAGTTGTGGAGAGATACAGCGACCGTGCTGGACAAGTTAGGGTTTGGCAAACACGAAGACAAGCAGTAGAAAATCACGGTGTCCCCGGGCGGGCATTATCTTGCTGAAATTTAAGCCTAGAATGGCACTCCATGGAGAATAATGAAACGTGGCATACAATATCGTCGAAGTACCTCTGCGCCATAACCGTGTAGTGGCCCTATTATGAAAAGAAATGGCACCCCATACATCTCTACTGGCTTTCGAGCCCTATGGCGGGGGACATTCGTGTTAGTACACCACCATTGTCCAGGGCGACTCCAAACAGGTCTTCGCTGGTAATTGGGGTTCAGATCAAAGCGGGACTCAAAAATGGTTCAAATGGCTCTGAGCACTATGCGACTTAACATCTACAACCTAGAACTACTTAAACATAACTAACCTAAGGACATCACACAACACCCAGTCATCACGAGTCAGAGAAAATCCCTGACCCCGCCGGTAATCGAACCCGGGAACCCGAGCGCGGGAAGCGAGAACGCTACCGCACAAAGCGGGACTGATCACTGAAGACAATTGTACCCCTGTCAATGAGATTCCAGGCCGAAGACGTGTTCTGGAGATTCCCCAGGCTGTGGTGAGGTACCAACCTGACTGTCTATAGCCATACGACCCGACAATGAGGAATGGTGGTGTGGAGGTTGTAACTGTAGTTTCTTTAAAGCCACTGCCACATCTGTTTATTTACAGTGTAACAATTAGACCTATACAATCATGATTTCGGCTTCAAAGTGCCATTATCAAGTGTTTTAAGTGTCGTACATTGCCTCAGATGGCATACTGTCGTATTAAAATGCACTATTAGACACACTGTCTAAGAATCTAATGGCGGTACTGCCTTTAAAGAAATATACACTCCTGGAAATTGAAATAAGAACACCGTGAATTCATTGTCCCAGGAAGGGGAAACTTTATTGACACATTCCTGGGGTCAGATACAACACATGATCACACTGACAGAACCACAGGCACACAGACACAGGCAACAGAGCATGCACAATGTCGGCACTAGTACAGTGTATATCTACCTTTCGGAGCAATGCAGGCTGCTATTCTCCCATGGAGACGATCGTAGAGATGCTGGATGTAGTCCTGTGGAACGGCTTGCCATGCCATTTCCACCTGGCGCCTCAGTTGGACCAGCGTTCGTGCTGGACGTGCAGACCGCGTGAGACGACGCTTCATCCAGTCCCAAACATGCTCAATGGGGGACAGATCCGGAGATCTTGCTGGCCAGGGTAGTTGACTTACACCTTCTAGAGCACGTTGGGTGGCACGGGATACATGCGGAAGTTCATTGTCCTGTTGGAACAGCAAGTTCCCTTGCCGGTCTAGGAATGGTAGAACGATGGGTTCGATGACGGTTTGGATGTACCGTGCACTATTCAGTGTACCCTCGACGATCACCAGAGGTGTACGGCCAGTGTAGGAGATCGCTCCCCACACCATGATGCCGGGTGTTGGCCCTGTGTGCCTCGGTCGTATGCAGTCCTGATTGTGGCGCTCACCTACACGGCGCCAAACACGCATACGACCATCATTGGCACCAAGGCAGAAGCGACTCTCATCGCTGAAGACGACACGTCTCCATTCGTCCCTCCATTCACGCCTGTCGCGACACCACTCGAGGCGGGATGCACGATGTTGAGGCGTGAGCGAAAGACGGCCTAACGGTGTGCGGGACCGTAGCCCAACTTCATGGAGACGGTTGCGAGTGGTCCTCGCCGATACCCCAGGAGCAACAGTGTCCCTAATTTGCTGGGAAGTGGCGGTGCGGTCCCCTACGGCACTGCGTAGGATCCTACGGTCTTGGCGTGCATCCGTGCGTCGCTGCTGTCCGGTCCCAGGTCGACGGGCACGTGCACCTTCCGCCGACCACTGGCGACAACATCGATGAACTGTGGAGACCTCACGCCCCACGTGTTGAGCAATTCGGCGGTACGTCCACCCGGCCTCCCGCATGCCCACTATACGCCCTCGCTCAAAGTCCGTCAACTGCACATACGGTTCACGTCCACGCTGTCGCGGCATGCTACCAGTGTTAAAGACTGCGATGGAGCTCCGTATGACACGGCAAACTGGCTGACACTGACGGCGGCGGTGCACAAATGCTGCGCAGCTAGCGCCATTCGACGGCCAACACCGCGGGTCCTGGTGTGTCCGCTGTGCCGTGCGTGTGATCATTGCCTGTGCAGCCCTCTCGCAGTGTCCGGAGCAAGTATGGTGGGTCTGACACACCGGTGTCAATGTGTTCTTTTTTCCATTTCCAGGAGTGTATTATGACTGTGGCCCCGCATTATGAAAAAAGTTATTAAATGTACCTGTATTATTCCTGCTTGCGAAATCCTACTTCGCACAATGAGGTCATCGGATCTTCCCCCAAACAGAGAACGTTTGGAGCAATACAGGTAGGCCCCTCCAGCCGGATCGGTATTTTGACGAACTAACGCGCCAGTCGGACAGAATTTGGCACAATATCCAGCAACTCTACCAATCAGTGCTAAGAAGAATAACTGATTTCATACGGGCTAGATGTGAAATTGACTTTTCAGTATGTGAATCTTCATTTTTGAATAAATCATCCACATTTTCTAGAATTGTAATATTGTTTTTCTGTATACGAGGGTTGGAACTTTAATAGTGGCAACTATTTATTTACAACTCGTACAACATAGATAGGTGTTTCAAAGTTTTACTAACCTTCAAAGTAGTCACCAGAATTGTGTATAACCCGTTGCCAGCGATGTGGAAGTCGTAGAATACTTTTAGCACAGCCCCATCAATCAAACAAATTAGTAATAGCTTGCACTGTATTTGCTTGAGCATAGTCCTGCAAAATAATGGGCAGGTCCTGCAGAAAGTGTCGTCCTTTCGGTCTCTAAGCTAGTCGTAGGTTGTGTTCCAAAACTGAACAGCCGAAGAATGTGGAAGAATTGGTAGAGTGTGTTCATGCTGCTCTTGTTACTGTGGGCACAGCTTTGCTGTGAAGGGTCCACAGCTGCATGTTCCAGGGAATTGCGCAATGTTTGGACGTGCAGGGAGGTCGTTCTGAGCATCTGTTGTTCTGAGGACAATGTATTATGTTGTGAAGGTCATGCGGTCAGTAATATGGACATAATTACTGTCAGTGGTTGGTAATGTGTGACATTTGAGCGCGCATATCGCATGCACTATATGTGTCCAGTAGATGTTGTGTTATTGTCCTGTGGTATCATCTTTAGCATCTATAAATTTATATTGTTTTTGTAGTTATTCTTTCCTATGACAGGTCTTTTGTTTCAACTGTCTTTTTCTTAGTCGTCTATCGACACATTTATTTCAGCGTTACAAAATGTTGTAAATTTTGGATACATGTGACCTAAGAAACGGTGTATATTACAGTATGAAATGTCTGAATGAAATTAGCAAATAAAGAAATGCGACCCAACCCACAAACGAACCCTCAACCTTCTTCATGCCAACCCAAAACTCTATCCACTGCACCAACTGTACAGCAGACTGAGATTTGCTGACAGAGATAGTTACCATGCATGTGGTTACATTGTTGCCGGTTTGTCTCTCTTTCATCCCCATCGACGCGCAAGTCGCCGAAGTGGCGTCAAATCGAAAGACTTGCACCAGGCGAGCGGTCTACCCGACGGGAGGCCCTCGTCACACAACATCATCAACATACTATTTCTGCCGGATGTATTCGCCGGACGAAATTTTGTCACAGACATTTTTTTGTCGTTGACGTGTGAGGAATCCGCTGCGAATTGGATGAACTGGCAGAAAGATTAGAATCAGGCAAAAAGAATTTGCTGAAACTGGAAAGAAAGACCGAGAAATCTACTACTGCACATCATCTACTGAATTAAAGCTGCAATGTCACAATCATAAATATCAACCTCAGTGTTTTCATAAAATGGTAAAAGGTCACCTAGTGTACGTTCTCGATCTAACAGAGATCTAGAAGTTTGTGCACCTCTAACAGAACCAAGTTTTCAATCGACAGAGATATTTGAAAAGCACTGCGTTGATTCACATCTTTCGAAATATATATGCTTTATGTGATGTAAATGAATCTCCGTCCTTGATTAGCATCTTACACAATATGTTTGCCAAATTGCACGTACTGTTCCGTTTCTTCCTAGTTTGTGTTCATCAGACCACGCTATATCACTCGGTAAACACACTGCTGTCATGAGAAGATGTATCCGTCGGTCATCTAGCTGCTTGTTATAGCTGGTTATTCTTCGTTGACGTATTTTGGTGCCATCAACTGGACATTCCTTATATGGGTCACGTTCAATTTTAACTTGACGCGGTAGTTTAATTCTTAAATTAATTTCAGACTTCGTGTCCATATAAGTCTATCAAGGTTTCAACTTTTAGGTTTAAAACGTAGTTTTTAGGATGTATTTATTTTTGACTCATCAGTCTTTTGACTGGTTTGTTGCGACCCGACACAACTTTCTCTCCTGTGCCAACCTCTCAATCCCAGAGTAGGACTTGCAAGCTACGGTCTAAGTTTCTTGCTACGAGTATTCCAATCTCAATCTCTGTCTTCCTTTACAATTTTTGCCCTCTCCATCACCCTCTAGTAACATGGAAATCATTCCCTGCAGTCTTAACAGATGACCTGCATCCTGTCCCTTCTCCTTGTCAGCGTTTTACACATATTCCTTTCCTCTCTGATTCTCCGCAGAACCTTCGTCACCTTATCAGTCCACCTAATTTTCGACATTCGTATAAAACATCACATCTCGGATGCAACGATTCTCTTCTTTTCCGGTTTCCCCACAGTCCATGTTTTACTACTATGCAATGTAGTCATTACATCAGATAATCATTTCTTTTTCGATTTCTTCACATTTTTCATGCAGCCATTTCGTCTTAGCTTCCCTGCACTTCGTATTTATTTCATTCCTCAGCGACTCGTATTTCCGTATTCCTGAATTTCCCTCAATATATTTGTACTTTCTTTTACCATCGATCAGCTAAAGTACTTCTATTACCCATGGCTTCTTCGCAGATACCTTCTTCATATCTATGTTTTCCTTTCCAACGTTTGTAATTCCGCTTTTTAGTTTAGAGATGTCCATTCCACTTCAGCTGCACTTCCTACTGAGCTATTCTCTATTGCTGTATCTACAGCCTTATAGAACTTCAAGCGTATCTCGTCATTCCTTCGTACTTCGGTATCCCACTTCTATGCGTCTTGATTTTTCCTGAATAATCTCTTAAACATCATCCTACTCTTCATCGCTACTAAAATGTGATGTGAGTCTATATCTGCTCCTGGATAAGCGTTACAATCCAGCACCGGATGTCGAAATCTCTGTCTGACCATTACGTAATCTAACTGAAATCAGCCCGTATCACCCGGCTTTTATTTATAACAAGTGTTTACTCGACTGCTTTGCCTTCTGTCGACTCCCTTCTCTTATTCCCAGTCGTCCTCACTCATAACTGCACCAACTGACGAGAGGGTTTCCCTTGCGCCTGTTTTCCAAGATCGTCAGCATATATTTTACTTACGACGAGTAGAAAATATATTTCACTTATGACGTTGTTATCGAACATTGTACGTGCTCATACTTTTTATATCAACTAGGGCTTTATTTTAGCATCAGTTTTGCCTCCAGTATAAATTTTCACTCTGTAACGGAGTGTACGCTGATTTGAAACTTCCTCGACATTAAAACTTTGTGGCTGACGAGAGCTTGACTGAGCATTTTACCGTGAAGAGGTACGTGTTCTTTCAGTATAGCTATCCAAGTCGGCTCGTGAAGCGCTCTCACAGCAATTGCCCGTGAGAGACAAAGGCGCGTAATTCAGATGCCGTTCCGATACACTTATTTTATCTGCCAGGAAGTTTTATATGTGCTGTTTGTCTTTTATTCTCAGCTGTGAACACTTGAGTGTGGGTTAGATGGGAACACGTCGTGTAAAAGTAGCTGGAACAACTGAAGATGTTATTCAGTAAAACTGGCACCGTCAGTTTCGGGCGTCCTGTGACAACAAACAGTGAACAAACTAACAGAAGATAGACTGTTCAGTCAATGTAAGACATGGTAACGTTTGATGGATTTACGACATGCAGAGGAGATAGCAGATAGGTGGAAGGACAACACTTAAGGCCTCTTTGAGCAGGAGGGCTTGTCCTGAATGAAGTGATGGAAGAAGAATTGGGAGTCGACAAGTAAGAGATAGGTGCAGCAGCATTAGAATCAGAATATAAAAGAGCTTTGGGACACTTAAGATCAAATAAGGCAGAGGGGCAGGTAACTCTCCTTCAGAATTTTTACAATCATTGGGGGAAGTGGCAACAGAACGACGATTCACCTTGCTGTGTAGAATTTATGAGACTGGTGATATTCCATTAGACTTTCGGAGAAACATCAAGTACACAATTCCGGTGACGGCAATAAAGGACAAGGGCGATAATTACCGCACAATTACCTTAACAACTCATGCCTCGGCCACCCATGTTACAAGAAAAACACACAGAGGAATGGAAAAGAAAACTGAGAATCTCTTAGTTGACTATCACTTTGGTTTCAGGAAAGGATACGTTCATAAGATTAGTCGAACTGGAAAAAGCATTCTACAGTTTAAAATGCTGGCCATCCAGTGTGGCCGAGCGGCTCTAGGCGCTTAAGTCTGGAACCGCGTGACCGCTACAGTCGCAGTCGAATCCTGCCTCGGGCATGGCTGTGTGTGAGGTCCTTAGGTTAGTTAGGTTTAAGTAGTTCTAAGTGTAGGGGACTGATGGCCTCAGATGTTAAGTCTCATAGTGCTTAGAGCCATTTGAGACGAAGTTACGAATTCTGCTACCTAGGTAGCAAAATAACACATGACGGATGGAGGCAAGCATGGCATAAAATGTAGGCTAGCACTGGCTAGAAGTGCACTCCCGACCAAGAGAAGTCTCCTAGTATCAAACGTAGGCCTTAATTTAAGGAAAAAACTTCTGAGAACGTAATTCAGCAGCACAGCATTTCATGCTAGTGAAACACTGACTCTGGGAAAACCGGAAGAGAAGAGAATCGAAGCATTTGAAATGTTGTGCTACAGACGAATGTTGAAATTTAGGTGGACTGATACGTTAAGGAATGAGGAAGCTCTGCGCAGAATCCGATAGGAAACGAATAAATGGGAAAAACTGACAAGAAGAAGGAATAAAATGATAGGACATCTGTTAAGACATCAGGGGACAATGGAAGAAGACCGATGACTAAACATAAATACGACGGTTGTAACGTAAATACTGACAACTACTTATTCACAACAAATACAAAAGAGTTACATGTTCGTACCTGTTGCTGTCCTTCAAAGTAGTCACCAGCGTTGTGTAGAACCCATTGCAAGTGATGTGGAAGGCCTAGTATACCGTTAGCAGAGCCTGTTCTGTTGACGGTGCGAATGGAGCGGTCAAAAGTTATGGTGATCCTCGTTTACGACTGTGATGGTGCTATCCTAACGCGTTACGTTCCTCCACGGCAAACCGTCAGTGCACAGTGTTACTGTTCGTTTTTCGAGCATCACGTGCTACCAGCTTTGCGAAAGAAGTGGCGACACTTTCTGCGCAACCCACCCATCATTTTGCACTTCAATGCGCGGGCGCATACAGCGCAAGCCGTGGTTGCGCTAATCGGTCGATGGGACTGGGAAGTACTGTACATCCACCATACTCCCCGGACTTAAGTCCTTGCGACTTTGATTTGATTCCTAAGATGAAGGAAGCTATTCGTGGCATTCGCATCAGAACTGTTCCAGAGATGCAACAGGCAGTAGACCACTCCATTCGCAACATAAACAGAACATTATCTGCTAACGGTATACTACACCTTCCACATCGCCAGCAACAGGTTCTACACAACGCTGCTGACTACTTTGAAGGACAGTAAAAGGTGCAAACATATATCTCTTTTGTATCGGTTGTGAATAAATAGTTTTTGACAGTCAATGTCAGCAGTGATCGTGACACCTCGGAGAGGCAATTCGTAATTCACCACTCCGTCGCTGTTCCACCAGATGCATCACATTATCTTTTGCGGATGAGCGCCGGTCTTTTTACGGGATTCGATGCTTTCTCTTATGTTAGTATAAAGACACCATATCTTGTCACCAGTAATGATAGAAGATATGATTGATCGGGGTTGTTCAAGAGCCAATTGACGACGAGCGAGCAGTGATTTTTGTGATTTTCGCTTACATGCGGTACCCAAACAGATGATTTTTGAAGCTTTGCCATTGCATACAAATGCCGCACGATGGTTGAATGGTCACAGTTCATCATATGTGTCAGTCCTCTAGTACACTGACGTTGGATCATTGCGGATTAATGCCTTTAAACGATCTTCGACCAACCCCGAAGATCTTCCTGAAAAGGAAGTTCACTAATATCAAAATGTCCTCCTTAAAACGAGAAAAAAATTTTTTTCGTCGTGTTCTGTCCAATGGCAATACCCCCATAGATGCTGTAAATTCTTCTAGCTACATCTGCTGCTGTTATCCCTGTAATAATGACAAACAGAAGAGTGTGTCTAAATGTTCCGATTTCTCCACTTGGGACACCATTTTCTAGCGTCTGCGGCTGCACTCGTTACCTCCAAATAACAGCATTAAAGCATGTAAAATCAAACAGCAACAGTGAACTAAAAATACCAAAGACAATCAATAAATAAGCTCTTAGCAACCGGAATACCAACATGCAAAACAAAAACGTTAAGAACTTACGAAACATCGTATTACGTTTATAAGATATGCCGAATGTGTGTGTGTGTGTGTGTGTGTGTGTGTGTGTGTGTGTGTGTGTGGGTGGGTGGGTGTGTGGGAGGTGAGGAAAAGCGACACGTTCATGTAATTTGCCCACTTACCATATGGAAAAATATTAAATTTAGCTCTAAGAAAATAAAGTGCGTTTTATCATAATTAGAAAATCGTGAATCGATGTGTGTTTTATGAAGTATTTAGTTTGTCGTTCTTATATGGATCACCATATATGACAATGATGAAAACAAGACTTGTTTTCTAGAACCATAAAAGCTTCTTCGTCACTCAGTTGCGGCTTTCAGATGCCTATGAAATTAAATGTCAAGTTTATCTGCTTTAATGGGGCCATCTACTGACACGACGCCTTAAGGTCTGCCACATTTCAATATTTAACGAAAAAATAATCTTATAGAACGGAGTGTCTAACAGAAACGTAAAACACCTCTTTAGTAAATATCTGTCAAAGCAATTTCTGATTCTTGAATACTATCTCTCCGTGAGACTGAGTTTTCTTTTGCAGGGATTGGTATATCCATCACTATTCTGTCCGTTATATCAACAGCCTGATGTCCATTGTGCCATATGTAGGGACTGTATCCTTACGTATTGAAAACAGGTCTTTCAGTTGCCGAACTGAGGTCACCAACATACACTCGTGCGGAGGCTCTTCAGTCTGTGTTAGTACACGAGGGAGAAGAAATTGTCCCTGTCAGTACCTGTGATCTCATTGTGAGCTACAACTCACCCTGGTGGTGTCCTGAGCTGTCTACCAGATGGAGATATGTTCAGCACTACTGGCTGATGACGGAGCTGGGCCTGTGATTATGATCGCCATTTCCAAATGGAGAACAAGATGTCAGGTGTGAGGTAAGATGTCGCAGGAAGCGAACTGAATCGGGGATCTGGAGCATGTTTTCGTAGACACATCTCACTCTAACGTTAAAGACATCTTATCTATGATGATACTAAAAGGGTTTTGCGTAATAATGGCGTAAAGAGACTCTAAGGAAGTTACTGTGAATGTAGTGGCGTTGGGTTGGTACAAAAGCAAATGTAATGAGCACGGTAAATGGAAGTTTAAAGTTATTTCGATCGGGAGTTACATCTTCATTCGGTGGCATGGACCACGTTATGGGAACCAAAATATGTCCTGTAACGATCACTCTCTACTAGCTGCTGCAGCTTGCAGAATTCAGCTTGCTACAAGCAGGCAAAATGACCCTATGTTCGTAACCATTATTTTAATAGACGATACTACTCGATTAACGTTCATCTTTGCTAACCGAATTTTTCCTGTGTACCTGCTTAACCTTTAAGAGCTTTGTTGTCCTTTTTTTGGTAGAAAAGACTTTGTTACTGCAGTTCCAATTCGGGAGGGCTATGCTGGAGTATTTCAGTTCTTACAGTTTTCTAAATTGTTACCCTGGAATTCACGTTAAAGGCTAGACGGAGCGTTCACAGAAACGCTTTCAGACTATTTCTCCACCTTTCCAATCTCGAATACAGTGTGGTAAAAATTAGCAACTAAATCATTCCGTGCGAGCTCTGATTCTCTTACTTTGTTACGATAGTCGCTTCTTCTTGGACAGGCGGAAATCAACAAAACATTTTTTCATTTCGGGAAGAAAGTAGGTGATTAACTTTTTTTTTAAATATTTTCCTACAAGACGAAAAGACTTTCTTTTAGTGATTTCCACCCGAACTCGCGTATCGTACCAATGACACTGTCTACCTCCCCTATTTCATGTTAATACAAAACGAGCTGCCCGTCTTTGAACTTTTTCGATCTCCTGTGTCAATCCATTTTGTTGCACATGCAATTTCGCGCAGCAGTATCCTAGCAATGGACGTTTAGCTGTAGTAAAGGCAATCCTCTAAGAGTTCTGCCAATAAAAAGCAATCTTTACTTCGTCTTCCCTACAGCATGGTCCATGTTAAGGTGTACGCAACTGTAATGGTTGGATATTTACTTGATTCGTCAACTTTTAAATTTTTTATTATTTCTCGTCCAAGACAAGTTTAACGGATTGTTTTTAGTACTATTGTGGAGGGACTCTCACTTTTAATTGTTCTGGGTCAATTGTCACTTTTCGAACCATTAAGACACCTTATATAAAACATTTTATAATTCGTGCTGATTTTACAATTTCTATATTTGACGGTATACGACAGCATCATACGCAAACAATCTGCGATTTCTGCACACATTGTCTCCCAAATCGTTTATACAGATCAGAAACAGCAGAGAGCCTGTAACACGACCTTGGGGAAAACCAGACATCACTCCTGTTCCAATCTATAACTTCCGGGTAATTATTACGAACTGTGTCTTTCCGATAGAAAATTACGAATTCAGTCGATGAAACGATATTCTAAAGGCACGCATTTTCATCAGAAGCCGCTTTTGAAGAATGGTATCGAAACGGTATCGAAAGTCTTCGAAAAGTATGGACTCAGATTGACGCTTACCCCCTGACAATTTTCATGACGCCATGGGAATAAACGGCCACTTGTGTTTCATAAGAACGATATTTCGTGAAACTGTGCTATTTGCCAACAGATCGTTTTCTTTGAGGTATTTCGTAATATTCAAACGCTATATATGTTCCAGTATCTTAGTACAAGAAGATGTCAGTGATGTAGGTCTGTAACTCAGTGGCTCTACTGCCCTCCTCGTGTGCCTGACCTGTGCAACTTTCCAGTCCTTAAGTAGGGATCTTTCGTCGAGGGAACAGTTTTGTATTATCGTTAAACACAGAGCTGTTGCATCAGCACACTTCGAAAGGAAGCTAGCTGATTAACACTCTGGACGATTTGTCTTTATTGAGAAACTTCAGTTACTCCGCTGCTCGGAGGGTATCTACTTCTAAGTTATTCATGTTGTTACATTGAAGAAGGTATTAAATGTCCTATGTTCTTCTTTAATTTGATAAATTACCCAACATCTGTAATAGATAATCGTACACTGAAGCGCCAAAAAAATTGGAATAGCTATGCGGATTCAAATACAGAGAGGTGTAACCATGTAGAATACGGCGCTACGGTCGCAACGCCTATATAAGACAAAGATGCTGCAATGGCAGGTTATCAAGAATTAAGTGAATTTGAGCGTTTGTTATAGTCGGCGCATGAGCGATAGGACACACCTTTTCCGAGGTAGCAATGAAGTCATTTTCCCGTACGACAATTTCACGAGTGTACCGTGACTGGAATCCGGTAAAACAGCAAATCTCCGACATCAAGGTGGCCGGAATAAGATCGTGTAAGAACAGGACCAACGACGACTGAAGAGCGACTGAAGAGAATCGTCAACGTTACAGAAGTGCAACTCTTTCGCAAATTGCTGCAGATTTTAACAAGTGTCAGCGTGCGAACCAGTCAACGGAACTTCACCGAAATAGGCATTCGAAGCCGAAGGGCCACTCGTGTACCCTTGATGACCGCACAACACAAACCTTTACGTCTCGCCTGAGTCCGTCAACACCGGCATTGGACTGTTCATGACTGGAAACATGCTTCATAATCGGAAGAGTCTGATTTCAAACTCTATCGAGCGGATGGACGTGTAGGAGTATGAAGCATACCTCATAGATCCATGGACGCTGCATATCAGCAGGGGACTCTTCATGCTGGTGGAGGATATGTAATGGTGTGGGACGTGTGCAGTTGGACATCCTGAGCTTCAAGCGCTAATAGAAGGCACAGAAGCTGAAATCGTTATAAGTACAGAAAGATGGCTAAAGCCTGAAATAACTTCTGCAGAAATTTTACCAAGTCTCAGACGGTGTTCAGGAAAGATAGATTAGGCAGAATTGGTGGCGGAGTATTTGTGACTGTCAGTATTGGTTTAACTTGTAGTGAAATCGAAGTAGATACTCCGTGCGAATTGGTATGGATGGAGGTTATACTTAACAGCCGAACTAAGTTAATAATTGGCTCCTTCTACCGACCCCCAGACTCCGATGATACAGTTGCTGAGCAGTTCAGAGAAAATTTGAGTCTCTTAACTAATAAATACCCCACTCATACGGTTATAGTTGGTTGGGACTTCAAACTTCCCTCGATATGTTGGCAAAAATACTTGTTCAAAACCGGTGGTAGGCAGAAAATTTCTTCCGAGATTGTCCTAAATGCTTTCTCCGAAAATTATTTCGAGCAATTAGTCCACGAACCAACGCGAATTGTAAATTATTCCGAATACACACTTGACCTCTTAGCCACATACAATCAAGAGCTGATATAGAGCATAATGACTGATACAGGTATTAGTGATCACAAGGTCGTAGTAGCTAGGTTCAATACCGCTTCTTCCAAATCCACCAAAAACAAACGCTAAATAATTTTATTTAAAAAAGCGGATAAAGTGTCACTAGAAGCCTTCCTAAGAGACAATCTCCATTCCTTCTGAACTGATTGGTTCAAATGGCTCTGAGAACTATGAGACTTAACAGCTATGGTCATCAGTCCCCTAGAACTTAGAACTACTTGAACCTAACTAACCTAAGGACAGCACACAACACCCAGTCATCAGGAGGCAGAGAAAATCCCTGCCCCGTCGAGAATCGAACCCGGGAACCCGGGCGGGGGAAGCGAGAACGCCTTCGGAACTGACTATGCAAATGTGGACGAGATGTGGCTCAAATTCAAAGATATAGTAGCAACAGCTATTGAAAGATTCATACCTCATAAATTGGTAAGAGATGGTACACAAAACAGGTCCGAACGCTGTTGCAGAGGCTACGGAAAAAGCATGCGAAATTCAGAAGAACGTGAAATCCCGAAGACTGGCTACAATTTACAGACGCGCGAAATTTGGCACGGACTTCAATGCGAGATGCCTTTAATAGGTTCCACAACGAAAAATTGTCTCGAAATTGGGTAGAAAATCCGAAGAAATTCTGGTCATATGTAAAGTACACAAGGGCAAGACGCAGTCAATACCTTCGCTGCGCAGTGCCGATGGTACTGTTACCGATGACTGTGCCGCTAAAGCGGAGTTATTCAAAGCAGTTTTACGAAATTCCTTCACCAAGGAAGACGAATGGAATATTCCAGAATTTGAAACACGAACCGCTGCTAGCATGAGTTTCTTAGAAGTAGATACCGTAGGGGTTGCGAAACTACTCAAATCACTTGATACGGGCAAGTCTTCAGGTCCAGATTGTATACCGATTAGGTTCCTTACAGATTACGCTCATAAAATAGCTCCCTACAACCGCTCGCTCACCGATAGATCTCTACCTACAGATTGGAAAATTGCGCAGGTCGCACGAGTGTTTAAGAAGGGTATTAGGAGTAATCTATCGAACTACAGATCTATATCATTGACGTCGGTTTGAAGTAGAGTTTTGGAGCATATACTTTATTCAAACATTATGAATCACCTCGAAGGGAACGATCTATTGATACGTAATCAACATAGTTTCAGAAAACTTTATTAGCACGTAGTAATGGCCGCTATCGAGAGGGGATGTCAAGTTGATTCCGTATTTCTAGATTTCCGGAAAGCTTTTCACACCGCTCCTCACAAGCTACTTCTAATCAAGCTGCGGGCCTATGGGGTATCGTCTTAGTTGTGCGACTGGATTCGTGATTTCCTGTCAGGAACGTCGCAGTTCGTAGTAATAGACGGCAAATCATCGAGTAAAACTGAAGTGATATCAGTTGTTCCCCGGGGAAGCGTCCTGGGACCTCTGCTGTTCCTGATCTATATAAATGACCTGGGTGGCAATCTGAGCAGTTCTCTTAGGGTGTTCGCAGATGATGCTGTAATTTACCGTCTAGTAAGGTCATCAGAAGACCTGTATCAGTTGCAAAGCGATTTAGAAAAGATTGCTGTATGGTGTGGCTGGTGGCAGTTGACGCTAAATAACGAAAAGTGTGAGGTGATCCACATGAGTTCCAAAAGAAATCCGTTGGAATTCGATTACTCGATAAATAGTACAATTCTCAAGGCTGTCAATTCAACTAAGTACCTGGGTGTTAAAATTACGAACAACTTCAGTTGGAAAGACCACACAGATAATATAGTGGGGAAGGCGAGCCAAAGGTTGCGTTTTATTGGCAGGACACTTAGAAGATGCAACAAGTGCACTAAAGAGACAGCTTACACTACACTCGTTCGTCCTCTGTTAGAATATTGCTGCGCGGTGTGGGATCCTTACCAGGTGGGATTGACGGAGGACGTCGAAAGGGTGCAAAAAAAGGCAGCTCGTTTTGTATTATCACGTAATAGGGAAGAGAGTGTGGCAGATATGATACGCGAATTGGGATGGAAGTCATTACAGCAAAGACGTTTTTCGTCGCGGCGAGATATATGTACGAAATTTCAGTCACCAACTTTCTCTTCCGAATGCGAAAGTATTTTATTGGGCCCAACCTACATAGGTAGGAATGATCATCAAAATAAAATAAGAGAAATCAGTGCTCGAACGGAAAGGTTTAGGTGTTTGATTTGTAAGTAGGCTGTTTAGGTTTTCTTATTGGTAACGCCGCTTAGCGCTCGGTATGAAAAATCACTGGCTGTGCTGTGCGCAGTCTGTGTTTAGTTTGCATTGTTGTCTGCCATTCTAGTGTTGAGCAGCGGTAGCTGGATGCTAACAGCGCGTAGCGTTGGGCAGTTGGAGGTGAGCCGCCAGCAGTGGTGGACGTGGGGAGAGAGATGACGAAGTTTTGAAATTTGTAAGAATGGATGTCATTAACTGCTATATATATTATGACTATTAAGGTAAATACATTGTTTGTTCTCTATTAAAATCTTTCATTTGCTATCTATATCCATCAGTAGTTAGTGCCTTCCATAGTTTGAATCTTTTATTTAGCTGGCAGTAGTGGTGCTCGCTGTATTGCAGTAGTTCGAGTAACGAAGATTTTTTGTGAGGTAAGTGATTTGTGAAAGGTATAGGTTAATGTTAGTCAGGGCCATTCTTTTGTAGGGATTATTGAAAGTCAGACTGCGTTGCGCTAAGAATATTGTGTGTCAGTTTAAGCACAGTCGTGTATAAATTGTTCTAAGGGGACGTTTCAGATTTCCCGCGCTCAGTTCGGGAGTGGAATGGTAGAGGGATAGTATGATTGTGGTTCGATGAATCCTCTGCCTGGCACTGAAATGTGAATTGAAGAGTAATCATGTAGATGTAGATGTAGATCCGTTGCATCTAGATACAACTCTGACAGGTGCACGTACGTAAGCATCCTGTCTGATCAGCAATATCTATTCACGCCCATTGCGCATTCCGACGGACTTGAGCAATTCCAGCAGGAAAATGCAGTACCCCACGCGTCCATAATTTGTACAAAGTGACTCCAGGAACACTCTTATGAGGCTAAACCCTCCTTCTCACCACCAAATTATCCAGAGATGGACATTATTTAATATATCTAGGATCCATTGCAACGTGCTTTTCAGAAGAGATCTCCACTACCTCGTACTCCAACGGATTTATGTGCAGTCCTGCAGGATTCATGGTGTCAGTTTCCTCCAGCAGTACTCCATGGCACGTTGTGTTGCAGCACTTCTGCGTGCTCGCGGGAGCCCTACAAGATATTATGCAGATGTACCAGTTTCTTTGGCTCTTCAGTATATTTTATCGTAACACACTTCCAAGGACACGTTAAATGTCATTACACTTCATCACGTTCGATTTCATGAGAAAGATTGTGCCCCACGGGCGTGATGTATTCTAGGACAGAAAGAAAGTCAGCATCGGTCGTAATGTCATCTAGGGATTTTATTGCATTGCAGATCTAGATTTCAGCTAACCGTGTAGCTATGGTCAGTGCTTTATAAACATTCATGTAGACTGAGAGTAATTATAATGACAAGTATTCCAATCTAACTCAGTCATGTGCAAACTTTAGTTCCCATTGTTACTACATGCCGAAGTTTTCTCTGTCCTGGATTGATACACTTGTAATGTACCTATCCTTCGACGTCCCACCACAAGACCCAGTAGTCGCCCCAGAGATTTATCGCATTGTCAGAGTGGAAGAAAGGAGACGTTATCAGATCCAAGAGCAAAGGAGACAATTGGAGGCCAGAGTCAAATGGACGGTAAATGCTTTGGCTAGGAAAAGAATGCCTTTTTGACTTCTGTATGTGATCTTCTTTTAGAAATGTGTCACCACAATGTCACGAGGAACTGAAAAAGGAGATCAGCAAGTCCAGGGGCTGAGTGGGGAATACTGTCTGCCCAGCTAGGGAATTTCAGCTACAATAAAGTCTGCATATGATCCCTTCATTGCTGCATGGCAACTATGGTCGGTACAAAATGTTTCACCAAGATGGTTGTAACACCGAAAATGCAGGATGCATGCGACCTGCTACCAATATATAAATTTTTTGTGCTGAATTGCACGTAAATATTTGTAATGTAAATGCTTTTTTTTAATAAGTAGGGACATTGCTCCACTGTATGTGTAAATTTTGGTAGAAGTCTGTTGACATTTCATTGTCTTTATCTATGTCTTACTGTGAAACATATAAGCTCTAGGGGAAAAGCCAAAAGAAATGTTATTTGCATCCATTAGCAACGATAATAGCAGTGCTTGTGCATTGTAAAATCTTTGGGTAGCGAGTCACTTCTCGGAGCGCGCGGAGAGAGCGAGAGACAGGTTCCAGCGCTTGCGCTTGTAGTGTGTGGAAATGTGGTGTTAATGCTCTCGCAAGTAGAGTGCACCATTTCGGCGGCATCATGTACTCGCGCCGGCGAGATGTCTAGTAGCAGGAGTAAGGACAGTGGACTGGTGGAAGGGGCTGTATTAATTACGATTGCCCATTCCTGTAATTAGTCGTGCTCCACAAGATGCTACTGTCTTCAACAAAATCCAAATCTAAAGAAATGCACAAATTAAGAGTGCGACAGTTTTATTTATTTTACATATAGCTTGGAGCACATTGCTGTTTGCTTTGGTATGTATTCTATTATTTACTTCTGTTCCAGTCAGTAAAAAGACTCAGTTATTCAGACAGTAATTTGAAATCTTATTTGCAAAATAAGTAATTACAAAGTAAAAGTACTTGCTTTTTTTCAAAATTTCTTTGATGACGTTACGTTGAGGCCACTGAAAGTCATTGTTCATGTACGAAGTTCAATACTAACACAAAGTTAAATTTCATATTTACAAATCATTACTCGATTGTTTTCTTCCTTTTTCAATATTTAATGACAAATATAACGTAAGAGTGACTTCTCAGTTTTCTTTATCATTACATAATCACTTAAAATTAGTGTTAAAAAACGTGACAACCTTCAGTGGCCATGTCAGTGTTTAATAATACATGTTTTTCTTTCCCATCATCTTGTACAGGCTTTTGGATGTAAATTACCCTAGTGGGCTGGTGACTGTTAATTATTTCCCTCTTCGTTCATTAGTGTAACTTTTGGATTCATGATCAGTGGCACACCTTTTCTGTCCAGTGTTGTTCGTGAGTGAAGACACAAAACAACTTTCATTTTTCCAAATTATAACCCTGTTCAGTGTAATTACTTTTTATTTTTAGTAGACTTTTCCATCAGAAGGGTCTCCTGTACACTCTCCTCCTACTTATCGGTATAATGTCTTCACGAAAGATAACCTTATCCAATTAGTGAAGCTCCATTAGGCAATCCATATTTTATACCGCAAGCAGAATAGGACGATTAGTAAGGGGGACGTTACATGGTGAACAACGAACTGACGGGCAAGAACAGGAATCCAAGGTAGCCAGTCGGCTTCCTGCCCACGCCCAGCGTGCTCTGTGAACCGCAAAGAGGTCGCCCTGGAGGGAAACCTGTCTCTGAGAAGGCACAGGGACCACACAGTCTAGAGAGCACACGTACCATCTGAGCACTGGTCGCCTCATCGCCAACATGAGGTATCCAACTTTGGCCACCATAAAAGCCTCAACTAGACATATGACCTCATGCCACCACCAGGACATGCTGTCTGCTACCCCCGGATCACCATCAGTTTCACCGAAAACAGCCTCACCATCTCCCAGTAAAACACTTTAGAAGTCTTCGAGGTCCAGCTGTCAGTTTCTTTTGTCTCATACTATAGACGATTTGAATCCCTGGTAACGAGGCAGAGTTTTATTGCTGAAAATGGACAAATTATTATTTATAATTCGCTCACAAAAGTAATTTGTAAATTCTGTTTGCAGAGCTGTGGAGACCTATCACTTTTGTTTACAAAAATGTTTGTGGTAGGTTTTCACAAGCTCTCGCGCCTAATGTTCTTCACCTTTTTATATAACACGCAAATGGTACGATTCCTTTGCAGAAGTCGCACTCATGCGCGACGGAAATCGGTACATGTGACATAAATGTACAGAAAAATAAATTAGTACAATTAAGGCATAAATGAATGATTTATTCAAGAGGAAGTGCTTCTCAAATTGAGCATCAGGGCAACACGTGGGTCAACTTGTGCCTTTAATACAAGCTATTATTCGGCTTGTCATTCATCCATGGAGTTATTCGATGACCTCATGAGGGATATCGTGCCAAATTCTGTTCTATTTCCACTTTAGATATTCAAAATACCAAGCTGGTAGGAGGGCGCAGTCCATAATGCTCCAAATGGGTCAACTGGGCAGAGATCTGGCGACCTTCCTGGCCAAGGTAGGGTTTGGTAAGCAAGAAGACAAGAAGTAGAATGTTTCGTCATAATCCGAAGAGCATTATCCTGTTGAAATGTAAACCCAGGATGGCTTCCCATGAAGGGAAACTGAGCTGTAAGGGTGTCGCGGACATCAGCGAATTGGATCCTGCCATGAAGTACAATATCCCAGACCGTTAGTCCCAGTAATTTAGCTGAATTGTGGCTGACGGTCATGTTCGTAACCCAGTGCTGACTGAGCCGTCTTCAGACACGTCTTCGCTCGTCATCGGGGCTCAGTTCGAAGCGGGACTTTTCACTCAAGAAAATTCTACTACCACTGATGAGATTTCAGGCCCCTATGATCAGGCCCCTACGATCAGCAAAGACCTGTCTGGACACGCCCCGGACAGCGGTGGGATACCAATCTGATCTCCCGCCATACAGCCCGAGAACCTGGAGTGATGGTGCTGGGTGCTATTTCATTTCATAGCAGTAACCTTTTGCTTGCCGTGCGCAGCACCCTTACAGGACAGCTGTACGTCGACGATATTCTACGCCTCGCGTTTTTTTACCCTTTGTTGGAAGCCATCCTGGGTTCAAATGTGAACAATGTGTTAATGCTCACCCGGACAGAGCAAGAGTTTCTACTACTTATGTATCTCCCAATAGAGAGCACTATTGACAGCCTCACCATCCCTCAAAACAGCTCTAATCTGGCAAAATTTAACACTACATCCCTCACGAGAACATACAATAACTCAGTTAATCAGTACCAAGCCGAATAACTAGTTGCATACGTGCCAAAGGTTGACCAACCAATTATTGATATGCTCAATTTGTGAAGCTCGCTCTCTTGAATTCATCCACATATTTTGAAAATGTATTTGTATGTTCACTACTGGCCATTAAAACAGCTACACAAAGAAGAAATGCAGATGATAAACGGGTATTCATTGGACAAACGTATTATACTAGAACTGACATGTGATTACATTTTCACGCAGTTTGGCTGCATAGAAATCAGTACCCAGAACAGAAGCCTCTGGCCGTAATAACGGCCTTCATACGCCTGTGCATTGAGTCAAACAGACCTTGGATTGCCCGTAGAGGTACAGCTGCCCATGCAGCTTCAACACGATACCACAGTTCATCAAGAGTAGTGACTGGCGTATTGTGATGAGCCACTTGCTCGGCCACCGTTGACCAGACATATCCAATTAATGAGAGTTTGGAGAATGTGCTGGCCAGGGCAGCAGTCGAACATTTTCTGTATCCAGAAAGGATCTTAGAGGACCTGCAAAAAGCGGTCGTGCATTATCCTGCTCAAATGTAGCGTTTCGCAGGGATCGAACGGAATGTAGAGCCACGGGTCATAACACATCTGAAATGTAATGTCCACTGTTCAAAGTGCCGTCAGTGCGAAAAAGAGGTGACCGAGACGTATAACCAATGACACTCTATACCATCACGCCAGGTGATCGCCAGTATGGTTTCCAATGTGCGTTCACCGCGATGTCGCCAAACACGGATGCGACCATCATGATGCTGTAAAAATAACCTGGATTCATGCACCCACGTTCGTCGTTCGTCGATGAGTACACCATCGCAAGCGCTCCTCTCTGTGATGCAGCGTCAAGGGTAACCGCAGCCATGGTCTCCGACCTGATAGTACATGCTACTGCAAACGTCGTCGAACTGTCCGTGCAGAAGGTTGTTGTGTTGCAAACGTCCCCATCTGATGAGTCAGGGATCGAGACGTGGTTGCACGATTCGTCACAGCCAAGCGGATAAGGTGCCTGTCATCTGGACTGCTAGTAATGCGAGACCGTTGGGATCCAGCACGGCGTTCCGTATCACCCTCATGAACCCCCCGATTCCATATTCTGCGAATATTCATTGGATCTCGACCAACGCGAGCAACAATGTCGCGATACGATAAACCGCAATCACGATAGTCTACAATCCGACCTTTATCAAAGTCGGAAACGTGATGGCATTTCTCCTCTTTACACGATGCTTCACAACAACGTTTCACCAGGAAACGGCAGTCAACTGCTGTTTGTGTATGAGAAATCGGTTGGAAACTTTCCTCATGTCAGCACGTTGTAGGTGCCGCCACCGGCGCCAAACTTGTGTGAATGCTCTGAAAAGCTAATCATTTGCATATCACAGCATCTTCTTCCTGTCTGTTAAATTTCGCATCTGTAGCACATCATCTTCGTGGTGCAGCAATTTTAATGGCCATTAGTGTACATGTAGGTCACGGCCACAGACTTCCACGCCATTCGGAAAAATAGTTTGTGGTTTTTTTTATATTTGTTTTAGAGTGTATATTTTTTAAATACCCACCAATAAATGTGGACGTTTTGCCATTCCGATTTCCTGATAATTTTGGCTTTAAATTTCCATATTGTGTTGGTTTGGGACACTGTTATTCCGAATGAAAGAAAACTTTTATATGAACACAATTTTAAGGGGATGGCACGGCTAGTAGGTAGCAATAGATTTACCGTCTGGAGTGCTGCTTCAACCATATTTTCACGTTTATGAGATGCTGTGTCTTTTGCATCAACTGCGTGTCTAATATCAGCGTTGTGTTGATCATGTTGTGGTCTAATTTGGGGATGTTTTAGACTGAGCATGCTGTTCAGTTCGACAAACAGAGTAGTGGGATTAACGAGGGCCGGCCGGGGTGGCTGAGCGGTTTTAGGCGCTACAGTCTGGAACCGCGAGACCGCTACGGTCGCAGGCTCAAATCTTGCCTCGGGCATGATTGTGTGTGATGTCCTTAGGTTCATTAGGTTTAAGTAGTTCCAAATTCTAGGGGACTGATGACCTTAGAAGTCCCATAGTGCTCAGAGCAATTTGATGTTTTTCTTTTTTTTTATTAACGAGGTTATTCGACGTTTTGAGGTCAGCAGTAAGTGAAAGACAGCGGAGGCAAGCTCTGAAGTTAGTTTTATAGTGGAAAGTCTACAATTACGTTTGACTGACACATGAAATAGTGAGAGTGGAGAGGTAACTTGTGAGGATACGAACTAACCCAAACATCTGAGAAGGAACGCAATGTTACTACGGTTGTATACGGTGTTAAAGGACGACGCTGGATCGTGGGGAGGAACAGGCTGGATCGTGGGGAGGAACCGCTCACAGGGCACTAGAATACAAACGCGGAAAGGTTTTTTACTTTCAGACAGAACAGGGAAATCGGAATCTTAAATTTTTTATGGAAGATTCAGTGCACTGTAATTCCATATGATCAGTGACTGATGTGAAGAAGTAGCGGATATTAGTAAAGATCTTGCTATGTATCATTAGCCTCCAAGTCATCTGATCTCATGGTATGGTCTCTTTTTGATTCTTTGCGATAGGCTTCGTCCACGTGCCCCACTTATAACAAAACTGTGACGCTTCTTACCAAAAGCAGTGATGACACAAACGACAGTCATTACCAAAACATGATTATCGTCTGCATATTTCTCATGGATCCGGTGGAAGACCACGTTGACCATTTGTTAAACGCAAATGAAAACTTGATCTCACACCTAGTTTTAAAGAGAACCCCATGGCTGTACGTAAAAGGTGGACTATTGTAAAATCATACGATTCTTGTGAACACAGAAACTTAGATCTCCTGCAGTTAAACTTAAAGTATTCCCCAGCTTTCCATTTTTATTCGTATAGGAGGTACAGTCTTTTGAAATCGCAGGAGACTTCTTGAAACAAATTTTATTTCAACTGTATCTTTCCGTAGTCAGCAGTACATCATGTCGCTGTTATGTTAGTTCGCTGTGTATTCCAAGTAACGCTACAGTCGAGTGTTTGGTACGAGGCAACTGCTGTATTCAACATTTGTAGTAATTGATTACTGCCGGTTGTTATTAATCAGCTGGCGAGACAAATGGGCGCACCAATGACTCGTAGACAGTAACTGCGTTGCTAATTTGTGATCTATTGCAGACGCGCCGAACACGCATGGCCTGCCTCGGTGTAGCGGAGCGGACAGAGGCCAGCCGCCACTACGTCACGAGCGGACAGAGGCCAGCCGCCACTACGTCACGAGCGTGACAGACCGCGAGCACGAGCACCTCGCCTGCCGGGCACGCGGCAGCTGATCCGCCGCCCTGCCTCAGACACCGAACAGTGTCATCACACAGTCGTGTGGCTATCACAGTCTCAGGTCATGGTCTCGTAATGTTGATACATGAGACGATTAAATGAGGACGTGCAATAATGCCTTCGTACTCTCAACCATTCAGCGTCTCTCTTCCCAGTACCTCTCTTATCCTCATTCTCTACTCTCTCCTCATATTTGTTCTCTTGCTCTGCTTCACTTTACCCCGCCGGCCTATTATTCCTCTACTTCTTAGACTTTTTTGTCTTCCTCATCAATATTCCCGCGCCCCCTCGTCTTACTTACCCTTCTCTGTCTTTCTCCATGCCTTCGTCTTCCATCTCGCCCTCTTATTATTCCTTCTTCGATATGAACCACTTTCACTTTAAGCGTTCTGTGTTTGTGGGGCTATTTTAGAACGCAGTCTTATGATTATTTAAGCACAATGTTTTTGTGGCTTGTAATTAACTGATCTTCATTTCACTCCACCACTGATTTCTACACCACTAGCCTCGTCATCGGACGTACCTAATTGTGTCAATAAAACCTTTTGGATAAATTTCTTTATTACGCCGTTTCAGTTAGTGACGTTATTGCGCTATTGGTTGCATGTGGATCCAAAGCCTCCAAGAAATTTGTGAAGTGAAACATTGTCCGTAATCGGCTGTACATTTATACTTCATTCGTTGCGGGATTGGCCAATTTCGACACTAGGTAGTTTTCAAGCAATTACAAAAGAATACACAACATGGATGAGTAATGTATTAAATTTATATTTTGTGGAAGTAGTCTTACTTTGTTACACATAATCATAAACCACATTGTTAACTACTTAATGACAGCTACGTTTTGCGCCAGGTTTTACTAATTATAATTTAGTTGCACCACATATCAAATAAAATTGTATACTAAATTGGGAATATAAGGTGCTTTCATACGAAAGCCTAGTATTACAGCAGTTTTTTGACATATTCTTCAATGTCTGAAATGTGTTCAAATGGCTCTGAGCACTATGGGTCAACTTCTGAGGTCATCAGTCTCCTACAACTTAGAACTACTTAAACCTAACTAACCTAAAGACATCACACACATCAATGCCCGAGGCAGGATTCGAACCTGCGACCGTAGCGGTCGCGCGGTTCCAGACTGAACAGCCTAGAACCGCTCGGCCACTTCGGTCGGCCTGAAATGTGTGTCTCAGTTAACTGTTTCGTTTTATATACCAATACGATGTAACAACATTGTATCCCAATGATTAGGGAGACGTGCATTGCTGTTTTTGTGAATGCGAATGCGATATGTTCGCATGTCGTTCGTATTAACTTTTCATCACCACTTATGTCCCTCACACTCATCAAAAATAATGATATGTGCTTATCTTTAGTTTCAATTAGAGTTCCGTTTTACAGTTATACTGCTCTGAGACGTTACAGAAAAATGTATAAATGTAAAGCAGGGATTGTATACATTTATTATATTTCATTCTGCTGACGTATTTCTATACAAAGGACATATGTATTGTATTTTAGACAAATTATATGAAAGCGTCTATCCCTTTCTGATGCCTATTTTATACATGATAAAGCTGACTTAACAAGTTATTTCATCCTCATACTATGTTGTTATTGGAAACGTTTTGTACTAATTCATATACAAAATACGTTCTTGGATTTCTACCTGCGATAGGAATAGACATTGTTTCATAATAACTGTTTTCACTCAGTATATCACGTTGACGTTATAACATGTTTTCTTAATCTACTTTGACGTTGTAAAATATGTTTTATATAACATATTCTTGTGCATAAGATCAACTTACTCTTATTGGTATGACAGTGGAATGTAATACATAAAGATGTGCGTTGCTCTGGGTAAAAAAAATGAACTTTCCAAAAATTGTTTAACTTTTTAAACCATTTCATGAATAATTCTGACCCCTGATTTCGAAAATTACATCCGTTTCTCTTCATCAGGTTATATTTTAGTGCTATTTCGACTTCAAAAGACAGCGAGCTTTGAATGACATTTATTGAATTTTGTGACGTGACCTATGTATTTTGTTACTATTCCTACTCTAAATTCGCTTTTTCGGAGCAAAAACTTTCCACAAATGCAGAAGACAATTACAACTTCAGTTATTAATTAAGCGCTACTAAACAAGATTTACCAGTGTACATTGTGTAGTAGAGATTTGTACACTCCAATCGTATGTGAAGCCATCAGTGTTCAAAATTCAGGGCTTGCTTTTACGTTTTCTGGAACATCTAGAATTCTCAGCAGCAGGGATGTCCCTAATCAAAGTCCAGCAGTAGCCCACCACCATGACCGTATCCCAGGGCGTCCCTGGTGATACCTGGTCTCACGGCAAACAGAGCTGTACGTGAGAAAAAGTAATGCATTTCGCATTCATGTTGCATATGGCTGAAACCGGTCAGCATTAAGGTACCAAGTTCTACGTAACTCGGCGCCTTCGTGTTGCCCAGAACGTTCTTCACAATTGGAGCAAAAGCAATCCACGCTTCCATTTCTAGTTTGTTCATAGACTTTTCGAATTGCCGACCTCGGATGAGCTTGCGGATCTGCGGACCGTCGAAGATGCCAGCTCTCAACTTCTTCATGGTCATTCGTGGAAAAGGCTGCCACAGGGAAGTGAAGCATCGACATTTGTGTCCAGAGCATTGGTGAACTGTTTCATCAAGCCAAGCTTGATTTGAAACGGCGGGAAGAGTTATCATTTTTCACCGGAGGGCCATTGATGAAATTCTGACATCTGCAAAGCACCAGTTCCTCCCATACAGACCAGTCCTTCTTTCGGCTAAGTTGAGTCCTATACCTACTGTCCCAAATGCTCAGAAAGCATTGGTATTTGATGTACAACGATCATTGTCGAACAGAATGTTCATCATCTTCGGGTCACCAATGCAGCTCAGAATAAATCATCTTCAACACGTAGTTTACCGCTTCGTACTTCTCATGCAATATAATCCAGTGTACTGGGGTACAGAGGCGTACTGACTACCGCTGTGCAGCAATATACATTTCATTGATCCCCTGGTGCTGTCAAGGAACAGTCTCCAATCTTTCGGTTCATACTTAGGCACTCCAAGCTTGTGCAGTAACCCACCATTATCTGTACAGTACACAAATCTTCCCATCTGAGTAAAATATGATTGACTCCTATTGTTGGCTAAGACCTCAACCAAAGTTCACTGTCATGCTCCTCAAATCATGGCAGCACGGTTCTGGACCTATGACATGGTCAGTTATCCTGCTGGAACATACCATCGGTGTTGCGGAAGCCATCAGGCATGAGGGGATACAGGTGGTCGCTAATAATGCTCCACAGATATCATGGTGCCTTCGATTACTACCATAGGTCCCATGGAAGACTAGGCTAATGTACTCCATAACATAGTTCTGCTTCCAAAGGCGTGCATCTATCGACCATCAGTTCGCCTGGATGACGGAGTATCTGTGGATGATCATCGACCTGGTTTAACAATAAACGGGATTTACTCTACCAGTCCACAAGACTCCATTTATCCGTGGCCCAATCTCTATGATCCCGTGTCAATTGTAATCACAATTGACGATGTTATTGGATCAGCATGTGAACACATAACGGTCCTCTGCTGCAGAACACCACATTCAACACCTTGCGCTAGACAGTGTGCTCTGAAACACTTCTGCCTGCGCCAACACTGGCGACAGATCTGACACATATCGCTGCCTATCTTACTTTAGAGAGCGGGCAGACCTCCGAGTCCTATGTTCTGTTATGCGGTATGGACGTCCAACTTCTTGTCGCCTACTTGGTTTCAGCATTCTTCAAACACTCTCCACGACCGTAGTAAGCCAAAGTCCCACTAGTTTCGCCGTTTCCGCGCACTGGGCCACAACAATCTGGCTTCTGTCAAAGTGGCTTAAGACGGCGGATTTCCGCATTACCACAACTTATCATAGGTAGAATGAATCCCAATTCGTCTCTGCTCCGCTCATGTTCTTTTCTTTCCGCATCACGTGTCCTCAGTGACACGAGCCAACATGCAATTTCGCGGTGGGAAGTGTTAATAATGTTTTGGCTCTTCAGTGTATGCTAAGTACGCACACTTTGTGATACTCGACTGCTCTACTCTTAGTAACCAGAGTATTTTCCCGCAGATGTAGCAGAATACTTCGGGATTAGTTTTGCACCGTCTGCGTGCTGAAGCCGTTGTATTTGCCTGACAATTAAAAAAAGATTTAATATACTACAATGCAAATTATGCAATAACAAATTAGTATGGAGTATTAAATTAGTATGGCTAAGCAGCAGTGGCTAGAGGACAACTGTAAGGATGTAGGGGCTTATCTCACTAGGGGTGTGATAGATACTGCGTATGGGAAAATTAAATAGACCTTTGGAGAAAGGAGAACCACTAGCATTAATATCAAGAGCTTTGATGGAAACCCAGTTCTAAGCAAAGTAGGGAAAGCGCAAAGGTGGAAGGAGTATGTAGAGGATCTATACAAGGGCGATGTACTTGAGGACAATATTATAGAAATGGAAGAGGATGTAGATGAAGATGAAATGATAGATACGATAATGCGTTAAGAGTTTGACAGAGCACTGAAAGACCTGAGTCGAAACAAGGCCCCCGGAGTAGACAACATTCCATTGGAACTACTGAAGGCCTTGGGAGAGCCAGTCCTGACAAAACTCTACCATCTGGTGAGCAAGATGTATGAGACAGGCGAAATACCCTCAGACTTCAAGAAGAATATAATAATTCCAATCCCAAAGAAAGCAGGTGTTGACAGATGTGAAAATTACCGAACAGCTGCAAAAAACTAACGCGAATTCTTTACAGACGAATGGAAAAACTGGTAGAAGCGGACCCTGGGGAAGATCAGTTTGGATTCCGCAGAAATGTTGGAACACGTGAGGCAATACTAACCTTACGACTTATCTTAGAAGAGAGATTAAGAAAAGGCAAACCTACGTTTCTAGCATTTGTAGACTTAGAGAAAGCTTTTGACAATGTTGACTGGAATACTCTCTTTCAAATTCTAAAGGTGGCAGGGGTAAAATACAGGGAGCGAAAGCTCATTTACAATTTGTACAGAAACCAGATGGCAATTATAAGAGTCGAGGGGCGTGAAAGGGAAGCAGTGGTTGAGTAGGGAGTGAGACAGGGTTGTAGTCTCTCCCCGATGTTATTCAATCTGTATATTGAGTAAGCAGTAAAGGAAACAAAAGAAAAATTGGGAGTAGGTATTAAAATTCATGGAAAAGAAATAAAAACTCTGAGGTTCGCAGATGACATTGACATTCTGTCAGAGACAGCAAAGGACTTGGAAGAGCAGTTTAACGGAATGGACAGTGTCATGAAAGGAGGGTATACGATGAACATCAACAAAAGCAAAACGAGGATAATGGAATGTAGTCGAATTAAGTCGGGTGATGATGAGGGAATTAGATTAGGAAATGAGACACTTAAAGTAGTAAAGGAGTTTTGCTATTTGGGGAGCAAAATAACTGTTGAGGGTCGAGGTAGAGAGGATATTAAATATAGACTGGCAATGGTAAGGAAAGCGTTTCTGAAGAAGAGAAATTTGTTAACATCGAGTGTAGATTTAAGTGTCAGGGAGTCGTTTCTGAAAGTATTTGTATGGAGTGTAGCCTTGTATGGAAGTGAAACGTGGACGATAAATAGTTTAGACAAGAAGAGAATAGAAGCCTTCGAAATGTGGTGCTACAGAACAATGCTTAAGATTAGATGGGTAGATCACATAATTAATGAGGAAGTATTGAATAGAATTGGGTAGAAAAGGAGCTTGTGGCACAACTTGACTAGATGAAGGGATCGGTTGGTAGGACATGTTCTGAGACATCGAGGGATCACCAATTTAGTATTGGAGGGCAGCGTGGAGGTTAAAAATCGTAGAGTGAGACCAAGAGAAGAATACACTAAGCACATCAGAAGGATGTAGGCTGCAATAGGTACTGGGAGATGAAGAAGCTTGCACAGGATAGAGTAGCATGGAGAGCTGCAGCAAACTAGTCGCAGGACTGAAGACTACACCAAAAACAAGTTAGTATTTGCTCAGGTTTGTACTCTGTAATAAGTCAGTAAATCAAAAGCCCGACCTGACTGGCCAAAACCAGCATATCCTGAAAACAGCATATCTTGTAATCTGCACTTTTTTAAAAAATCGGTAAAAATTACTTACACCATTTTTCCCATTGATGCCCAGTGTTATCGACAGTCCCGTCCGTTATCTTTGAATGTATCTTCTCTAGAAATTAGAGTAGCTGATTTCAGAGTCAATCGATACATGGAAGTCTTGTGCTTCACACATGAGATGATATGGTTATACACTCCTGGAAATTGAAATAAGAACACCGTGAATTCATTGTCCTAGGAAGGGGAAACTTTATTGACACATTCCTGGGGTCAGATACATCACATGATCACACTCACAGAACCACAGGCACATAGACACAGGCAACAGAGCATGCACAATGTCGGCACTAGTACAGTGTATATCCACCTTTCGCAGCAATGCAGGCTGCTATTTTCCCATGGAGACGATCGTAGAGATGCTGGATGTAGTCCTGTGGAACGGCTTGCCATGCCATTTCCACCTGGCGCCTCAGTAGGACCAGCGTTCGTGCTGGACGTGCAGACCGCGTGAGACGACGCTTCATCCAGTCCCAAACATGCTCAATGGGGGACAGATCCGGAGATCTTGCTGCCCAGGGTAGTTGACTTACACCTTCTAGGGCACGTTGGGTGGCACGGGATACATGCGGACGTGCATTGTCCTGCTAGAACAGCAAGTTCCCTTGCCGGTCTAGGAATGGTAGAACGATGGGTTCGATGACGGTTTGGATGTACCGTGCACTATTCAGTGTCCCCTCGACGATCACCAGAGGTGTACGGCCAGTGTAGGAGATCGCTCCCCACACCACGATGCCGGGTGTTGGCCCTGTGTGCCTCAGTCATATGCAGTCCTGATTGTGGCGCTCACCTGCACGGCGCCAAACACGCATACGACCATCATTGGCACCAAGGCAGAAGCGACTCTCATCGCTGAAGACGACACGTCTCCATTCGTACCTCCATTCACGCCTGTCGCGACACCACTGGAGGCGGGCTGCACGATGTTGGGGCGTGAGCGGAAGACGGCCTTACGGTATGCGGGACCGTAGCCCAGCTTCATGGAGACGGTTGCGAAAGGTCCTCGCCGATACCCGAGGAGCAACAGTGTCCCTAATTTGCTGGGAAGTGGCGGTGCGGTCCCCTATGGCACTGCATAGGATCCTACGGTCTTGGCGTGCATCCGTGCGTCGCTGCGGTCCGGTCCCAGGTCGACGGGCACGTGCACCTTCCGCCGACCACTGGCGACAACATCGATGTACTGTGGAGACCTCACGCCCCACGTGTTGAGCAATTCGGCGGTACGTCCACCCGGCCTCCCGCATGCCCACTATACGTCCTCGCTCAAAGTCCGTCAACTGCACATACGGTTCACGTCCACGCTGTCGCGGCATGCTACCAGTGTTAAAGACTGCGATGGAGCTCCGTATGCCACGGCAAACTGGCTGACACTGACGGCGGCGGTGCACAAATGCTGCGCAGCTAGCGCCATTCGACGGCCAACACCGCGGTTCCTGGTGTGTTCGCTGTGCTGTGCGTGTGATCATTGCTTGTACAGCCCTCTCGCAGTGTCCGGAGCAAGTATGGTGGGTCTGACACACCGGTGTCAATGTGTTCTTTTTTCCATTTCCAGGAGTGTATGTCTCTAGAAAATGTGTTCGTTCTTAGGTTGTAATGTAGATGAAGTACTTCACACGTGGCATCACATGTGGAATGTGTTTTGTACTATATGCCACAGGACATACGGCATGTTACTTAAGGCTTATGTATGAGCTTATGTATGAACACGGAAGATTGCTTGTGTAGAATCTAAATGCAATTGTAATGATTTTTAATGATTTCTTATGCTGTTTGTATTTAAAGTAATACTTGCTCATGTTACGTACTGCACGTAGGTGCATGAAGATGACTTAGTGTAGAAACAGGAAAATCGCACAGCGAATAAAGGATAATTGTATAGCCTATTGGAGGCAATGTTTACCATCGCAAAAAAACTCTCACAAAAACTTCCATTGTCAGTATCAAAGACATAGCTGCTCTTGACGTCCCGTAATAGAATTCCTTTTACTGAGCCAACATTCCCGAGTCCGTGCTCTCCGCGTTACTGAATCGTCCCAGCCGGCCGGAGTGGCCGTGATTTTCTAGGCGCTAGAGTCTGGAACCGAGCGACGGTCGCAGGTACGAATACTGCCTCGGGCATGGCTGTGTGTGATGTCCTTAGGTTAGTTAGGTTTAATTAGTTCTAAGTTCTAGGTGACTGATGACCTCAGAAGTTAAATCGCATAGTACTCAGAACCATTTGAACCATTTGGAACATCCCATTCCTACAACCTCCTGAACTGGACGTTCTGCAACATCACTGCCAGCGTAGCGGTCAACAAAATCGCGAAACCAATATATAACAGAGACCCAGGGTAAAGAGGCGGAATACCGGTGCATGATACAATTTACTTTCTACAGGGTGATTCAAATGTCACCCCATAGGTCAAATAAAGTGAACACAGAACGGACACCAAGACGAAGAATTAGATCCAATAAGTCAAGCACTATAAAACAAGGTAACAAGGACTAAAGTACTGAGTCTGTATTCCATTACCTTCGTCGGACCTTTGACATACAGTGTGAACAGGAGAAGAGACAGACTGATCCCTTCCTTAGGACGTTTTTAATCAGAGCATTTCTTGTTTCATCTTCCACTTTTATAGTAGCACCTTCGTTCTTCATATATGCGTGCGAAAGAATGCGAGAATCAAGACCTTCACACATTTCATTATACCGCTCCCCCATGGGAAAGTGCGAATGACAGGACTTAGCATTATATGATTCAGCGGGAACCCTCCCCATTAGACAAGCACATGGGGCTATAGGACTCTTATCGAGGTTATTATGGCAGTACTTTTGGCAAAATTATGTCTGAGGAATGTCACTCGAAGTTTTTTGAAGCCCTCCATTAAGTACAGACGAGTCCTTCTCTGATTTCTGGAAATCTTTGTAATGACATTTTGTACTTGAGCAGAATTAGTGAAACGGTTCTGTAAATTCAGACACAATCTCTCACTGCGTTCCTTAGTAATACTGCTGCATCTGTCACATGTATCTGGATGGGGAAGTGAACGAAACAGTACAAATCGTTGGTCATTTCTCACTCAGTATATCAGATCGAGAGATCGATGGCAGAGAGTGACCCAGTGACAGTGCTGAAATTCGTGCTTTGCCCCTTGTTTAGTCTCTTCAACGAAATATTTATTGGGTGAAAGGTATAGAGCTCATAGTGTCCACCTGCAAGAGAAATGCGTTATAGCAGCAGTTGCTTGTAATACAAGCTGCCGCATAGTAACAATGTTAGAAGTACTGTTTTCTTTTCTTTAATTCCATTCTATGACCACAAAAACTGGCACCCGACTGTCGATGTGGTTCTAAAGAGTCCTCTTCGGATCTCCAGCAAATGTCGAAACCAAATACAAGCAATGAACGGTAAATTGAATTTGGTTTCCCCTTTTTCTATATATCTGAAGATACTCACTGTAGATCGAAATCTATAGGGTTAGGACAATTTTTGTGATCATTGACTGGAATTACAGAAAGAGATCCTATCTCCCTGTAAGTTAGAACTGAACAGTGGTCAGGTGTAATGGTATTCGTCACTGACGACTATAGCTCTATCTCTTATAATCATTAAGTTGAGAAAGTTCTTGTGTTGTGGCCTTCAGTGCGAGGGCTGATTTGACGAAGCTCTCGTTGCAACTCTATCCTGTGCAAACCTCTTCGTCTCCGAATAACTACTGCACTCAACATCTTTCTGAATCTGCTAACTGCATTCATCTCTTGTTCTTCCTCTACAATATTTCACCCCCACACTTTCCTCCCTCCAACACTAAATTGGTGATTTCGTGATGTCTCAGAAAGGATGCTATTAACGTATCAATCGTTTTAGATAATTTTTGCCGCAGTTCTGTTCATTACCTTGTCATTAGTTACGTCATCTACCCAGCCAATCTTCAGCATTCTCTTGCAGCATCACATTTAAAAGGCTTCTGTTATCTTCTTGTCGAAACTGTTTATCATCCATGTTTCACTTACATACACGGCTCATTCGAAACAAAAACCTTTAGAAAAGACTCCCTAGCACTTAAGTCTACATTCGATGTTAAAAATTTTCTATTCTTCAGAAACACTTTTCTTGTGGTGGCCAGTTCACATTATATACGCATTCTGCTTCGGCCATCATAAGTTACTTTCCTGCCCAAATACCAAAACCTATCTACAACTACTAAGTCCCTCAGCATCACCTGATTTAATACGACTACACTCCTTTATCTTTGTCTTTCTTTTGCTAATGTTCATCCTACGTCCACCGTTCAAGACATTGTCCATTCCTGTCAACTGCTCTTTCAAGTCCTCTGCTGTCTCTCAGATAATTACAATGTCATCGACAGACTTCAAAGCTTTAATATCTCCTCTCTGAAGTTAAATTCATACTCAAAAATTTTCTTTCATTTCCTTTATTGCTTGCTCAATGTACAGTCAGAATAACATCTGCGGTAAGTTACACACTGTCACATTGCCTTCTCAGACAATACTTCCCTTTCATCGCCCTTCGACTCTTACCGTGTAGTTTCAATACAATTTGTAAGTAGCCCTTGGCTCCTGTATTTTGCCCCTGCTACTTTCAGGAATTCAGAAGCACTATGTCTATAAATACTATAAACATAGCTTTCCATCTCTTTAACTTACCTTCTAACATTAAGTCGTAGATTCAGCATTGCCTTGTGTGTGCCTATATTTTTCCGAAATCCCAACTGATCTTCCCCGAGAATGGCCTCTACCAGTTGCTTCATATTTCCGTAAAGAATTTGTATTAGAATATTACAACCATCATTTATTAAACCGACAGTACGGTAACTTTCACACCTGTCAGCAACTGCTTTCTTTGAAATTGGAATTATTTCAGTTTTCTTGAAGTATAAGGGTATTTTTCCTGCATCATACATCTTGCACACTAGGTGAAACAGTTTTTTCATGGCGGGCTCTCCCAATGCTATCGTAGTTCTGATTGAATGTGGATTACTCCCGGAGCCTTGTTTCGACTTGGGTCATTCAGTGCTCTGTCAAATTCTTTTCGTAGTATCATATCTCCCATTTCATCTTTATCTACGTCCTCTTTCATTACTATAAGATGGCCTTCATCTCCCCTGTATTGACCGTCTATGTACTCTTCTCATCTTTCAGCTTTCATTTCTTTGCTTAGTAAGGGTTTTCCAGTTGAGCTCTTGACATTCATACAGCTGCTTCTCTATTCTTCAAAGGTTCCTTTAACTCTCCTGTACGGTATCAGTTTCTTCCATAGATAAAAATGCTTCTAAATCCTCATACTTGTAACCTAGCCATTCCTCCTTAGCTGGTTTGTAATTTCTGTTAATCTCATCATTTTTTGACGTTTGTATTCAGTTTCGACGGCTTCATTTGCTGTATTTTTATATTTTTTCCGTTCATCAGTTACATTCAATATCTCTCGTGTTATCGGAGCATTTCTACTACGCCCTGTCTTTTTACCTGTTTGATCCTCTGCTGTCTTCACTATTTCATCTCTTAAAGCTAACCATTCGCCTTCTAAAGTATTCCTCTCCCTTATTCTAGTCAATTGTTGCCTAATGCTCCCTCTGAAACTTCCAATAACCTTTGGTTCCTTAGATTTACCTAGGTCTCGTCTCCGTCATTTCCTGCCTTTTTGAAGTTTACTTTTAAAGCAAGCGCTAGCGGTGATTAAGCTCTATGCAAAATTTTACTAGGCGCTTTCCTCTTACATTTCTTTCCTCCAGTCCATATTCACCTACTATTTCTCACTATCTTCCTTTTCCTGCTATCGAATTGGAGTCCCCCATCAGAATTACATATTCATATCCCTTACCCATTTTAATAATTTCTTCTATTTGATCATACATTTCCTCAACATTTTCATTTCCTCCGGGGATAGAGTAGAAACGTGTACTACTCCGGTAGGTGTGGGCTTCGTGTCTATCTTGGCTAGGATAATGCGTTCATTATGCTTTTCATAGTAGCATTCCAGCATTCCTATTTTCTAATTCATTAGTAGAGCCACTCCTGCGTTACCCCTGTATGACTTTGTATTCGTAGCTCTGTGTTCACCTGACCAAAAGTCCCGTTCCTCTTGGTACCGAACTTAATTAATTCGCACTATATCTAACTTTATACTAATTTTCATTTTTAAATTTTTAAGCAACCTGACCGACTAAGGAAGCTACCATTCAATGCTCTGATACACAGAACACCAGTTTTTTTCTCCTGATGACGACATCCTCCTGAGTAGTCCCTGCCCGAAGATCCGAATGCGGGACTATTTTACTTCCTAAATATTTTACCCACGAGGACAACATCACCATTTAATCACATAGTAGAGCAGAATGCGCTCGGGAAAAATTACGGCTATAGGTTCCCCTTCCTTTCTTTCAGCCGTTCGCAGCATTAGCACAACAAACCTGTTTCCTTTCATGTTACAGGGTCAGATGAGTCAGTCATGCAGGATGTTGCCCCTGCACTATTGATAAGGCTGTGACCCTTACACGTATGTCTATCCCCTCGACATACACGCCTCCGCCGCGGTTACACCTACGGTATAGCTATCTGTAATGCTGAGGCACGCAAGTCACCCCACTGACGGCAAAGTGAATAGTTCATGGGCAGGTGGGGGAATTGTATATGGTGTTCATAATTTTTGTTCGTACTATATTATTTTTGAATGGTACATTGTATGATTATTTTCAGACTGTGGCTGTTTCTTGACAACAAACTGCATCAGGGAATAAATGTCTTCCTAGGCTCAGGTAAGCTTGTTTAGTTGTAGGAAAAGTTGACTATATTGGGTTCCAGGATGGACACCACGTGTTCTCCTTACAGTACGTATCCATTCAGTGCATCCCTTCGTTCTGTGTCATTGATTGCTCAGTGTGCATATAGAATAACATCATGGATAGGCTACACACTGTCACGTACCCTTCTGAGTCATTGCATACCTTTCATTGCTCTGCAACTCTTATAACTGCCGTGTGGTTTCCATACAATTTATACTTACCAAACTTCAAAGAATGATTCGAAGTATGCTGCCATAGTTGAAATAGGCATTTAAACTTAGTGCCGTGGTGCGCACAGCCACACAAAAGCAGCGGTCGGCTACCGCGGCAGAGTTAAGCGGCGCCTGCAACTTTAGTGCCGGCGCGTTGAGCCAGCCAGCGCTAGAGGCGTTCCCGCCAAACATTCAATCAGCCGCGGACTACGCACGCGCACGAGCCTTTTCCGCCGCGGACGGTCACACTATGATATCACCATCCACCAGTCAGGGATCGCCAACCGACGTTGGACTGTTGATGACTGGAAAAACGTGGCCTGCTCGGACGTGTCTCGTTACAAAGTGAATCGCGCGGATGGATGTGTACTGGTACGGAGACAACCTCATGAATCCACGGGCCCTGCATATCAACAGGGGACTGTTCAAGCAGGTGGTGGATCAGCAATGGTGTGAAGAACGTGCACTTGGAGTGATATGGGACCCCTGATACGATACGACTCTGGCAGGTGCAACGTACGTAAGCATCCTGTCTGATCACCTTCATCCATTCATGTCCTTTGTGCATCGTGACGGACTTTCGCAATTTCACCAGGACTATGTGACACCCCACACGTCCATAATTGCTACAGAGTGCGTCCAGGAACACTCTTCTGAGTTTAAACACTTCCGCTGGCCACCAAACTCCCCAGACATGAACATTATTGAGCATACCTGGGATGCCTTGCAACATGCTGTGCAGAAGAGACCCCCCCCCCCCCCCCCCCTCGTACTCCTACGGGTTTATGAACAGCCGTGCTGGAATCATGACGTCATTTCTCTCCAGCAATACTTCAGACGTTATTAGAGTCCATCCCAAGTCGTGTTGCGACACTTCTGCGTGCTCGTGGGGGCCCTACAGGAAATTAGGCAGGTGTACCAGTTTCTTTGGTTGTTCAGTGCATTTTGCGTACAGATCAGGAAAATAAGATAATAGAGATTACGGCTCATACGGAGGAATATAGACAGTCGTTTTTTCCTCGCTCTATCTGCGAGCGTAGCATTAAATGAAATGACTAATAGTGGTACATGTTTGCTTCCGCCACGTACAATACGGTAGCTTCCGGAGTACTCTGTATATGTATACGCACTCTGTATATGTATACGTAAATTTACATCGGGTCTCACATCCAAAAATTTGAAAATTCATTTTCCTGTAAATCGTTTTTCCATGGTGTCTTATTATCAAATAGTATCTACCCTCCCTTAAACAGAATATAACGAACTGTTTTTTTATTTATTTATTGAGTGAGAAGCTGTTTACCGAGAGCAAATAAATATTTTGTCTGAATGCATTTACTGTTTCTTCTTCTGTTCAGTCGTTATTAAACTTGATTATGGTGCTCAAATCTTTAGCAGTGAGCATATTTCTACTTTCTCTGTGTAAGATTTGAGGTAATTTATATATATATATCAGCAACAGATCTATCCTAATACCAAATCTATGATAGTGGTAATAATTAGCTTCCAACCAAATCTACATCACTCATGATTGCCTTATGAGTTGTCTGACATGACCATTTGCTTCGATATCCATCAAATATCGAGAACCTATTACTGTTGGTACTTTCAAATCCATAGACGGAGACAAATGATCACAAATTGCATATAGAAAAGCCGAGAGGTTCGTTTACTCGTTGAATTCGTATGCAAATGCCAACGTTATAATAAAGTCGTATGACCTCCCTCTTTTATAATTAATGTGGTGGAGTAAGTCTACGTTCTGAACAGCACTGTTAAAAGCAAATTTCTTGCTCATACTCCAATGTGCTGATGTCTGAACGATAAAGATGTCACACTGGAATTTTGCTACACGCAGTTTAGAGAACACCCACGGAAGATTTGATAATTAAATGAGGGAAGGTCAGTGATGTTGAGGGCACTAAATTTGATCACGTATAGGATTTGTGCAACCTAATACTACGTTTCCCTGAGAAATAAAATACTACACGTTACCCGTGTTATCAAGACCAGAATTCGATTCTCATACCATTCACTATCATGAATGGTAAATTGAAAAACCTCTCTCCAAGTGACATAAATGCATAAATACCATTTTCATGTTGATGTGAAATAGCTTTCTTGTATCTAAGATAAACATATGTTAGGGAAGAAAAAGAGGCATTTCATCTTACGCTTCTCTGCCTCGTGATCAATGGGTGTTGTGTGATGTCCTTAGGTTAGTTAGGTTTAACTAGTTCTAAGTTCTAGGGGACCGATGACCATAGATGTTAAGTCCCATAGTACTCAGAGCCATTTGTACCATTTTTCATCTTACGCAAGATACCGTAATAGACGTTGCAGTAATATGCACGGAAAATGTGAACAGCTACAACACACATAAAGTGATTATCCACTTAATAAACAAGCAGCACTATGACGGGTCAGCGGCAAATTATATGCGGTACGTAGAACAATAAATACAGTATGGCCATCTCGGTTCTCTGCAGTTGTCACATGACGATTGTATGTGCGTCTCACTCTCATACCTTAATGCCATTAGTTCAAAGCGGAACGAAAAGAATCTGATAAGTTTTTCACGTAGCGTATCATAGCAATTTATCTGTGCCACTTTAGCCTAATCATAGTGATATTTGTTGTTAATATTTTCACCTGGAGCAAGTGTTGGACAGTGAGAACACAAAACGCAAAAGTGATTACCTCAGAGACGACAATTAAACAGTAATACATCGTTTTGCATGCCACCAACGTTCATTTGAGCAGCAGAGTCTTAACAGAAGTATCGAATTTCTTACGCTTGTTCTGCGTAAAGGCTACGAGTAATACAAGTTTAAAAAAATTGGTTACTGAGCCAGAAAGATCAGTACTTGAGGATCTTCGTGTCCACTGCGCTGGAAAATCGTCGACAATGGATTAGTGTTATCATTTTGAGCATCTACGTTCAGAACTATGATGTTGTATATGCCTTTTATGTGAGATGAACTATTAAGACAGCGCCAGAGAACATAATACAGTTGAACGACTCACCTTACGAACGAATTAGAGGCAGTATGAAAGTTGGCGAGTACTACGCTCTGCAATTTTGTTCAAGTGCTAGGAGCCGTTAAGCACCCGCAAGGACGAACGCTCCTTTGGTTGGCCTAGACTGCAGCGAGAGCACAGTAGAGGCTGCAGCCTGCTTCGCAGAACTCCTGGTGGCCGTGTGACGTCAGACGGTATCAGCCATTTCCCCTAATAGCGCAGACGGCTACACCAGCTGTGACGTCAGAGCAACAAGTACGGGCTGTACTGCATTGTGTGTAGATTTAACAAAGAACAACGCTACCCACTGTATTTCAAGAAGTAATCAAGTACTAAATTTTGAAGGTCTCTAGGTGAAGAACATCTGTTGTATATATGCTGGTTTAAAGTTTAAGCGCGCCTGGAGACATTAAAACATTAAAATCTGGAACATTACTGTTACCTTTGAATACTCATGTAGCTTTTTTCAAGAAGGTATCATTCAGAACCGGAAAGGAAGAGCTGTAGAACGAAATTCCCAACCAGAGTAATACTAATCAGATATACGAAAACGAGCCATAAAAATAATAATGATATACCAACTCATCATTTAACTAATTTTGAATACATTACAACAGAACACAAATAATACGTTGTGGTATAATACACTGACAGAAAAAAGTAGGGCTAGCCGGAGTGGCCGAGAGGTTCTAGGCGCTACGTTCTGTAACTAAGTGACCGCTATAATCGCAGCTTCGAATCCTGCCTCTGGCATGGATATGTGTGTGATGTCCTTAGGATACTTAGGTTTAAGTAGTTCTAAGTTCTAGGGAACTGATGACCTGAGAAGTTAAGTCCCATAGTGCTCAGAGCCATTTGAACCATTTGAAAAAAGTAGCACCACGACGAAGGAGTTCTCCGACACAAAAGAAAGATAAGAAGCGTGTTTCTACATCCGGAAGATGTTGTCTATTCAAATTTCGCACAAATCGCATAGGAGTGGCATTAGCAGCGATAGTATGAGGATGTTAGTGATGTTTGGTTTAAATCCACGCTGTAACGGTTGAAAGCATTAGTTACCTTCGAGATTTGACATGGTGAGACGATGTTTGTGGTGAATGGCTTTTAAAGAGACCGTTATCAACAGTTCTCTGAGTTTCAGCGAGATAGTGTAATAGGGCTAGGAGAAGATGAGTGTTCCATCTGCTGTACTGCAGAAAGACTTGTCAGGAATGTAGCAACTGTACGTGACAGCTGGCAGTGGTGGTCACCATAAGTACGGTTACATAACCGGGTTCCGGATGTCAACAAGGCACTACACCGGAGGGAGACCATCATATTCGGTGTATGGCTCCGGCGCATCGTATTACATCTGCGGAAGCAATTTGAGCAGCAGTTTGGACCAAAGTGTCAGAACGAATTGTTACAAATAGGTTACTTTAAGGATAGCTACGAGCCTGACGCCCTGTAGCCTGCATTCCACTGATCCCAAACCTGCGCCATCTGGTTTCAAGCGAGAGCTCAATGGAGAGCAGGGTTGTGTTTTCTGATGGAAGTCGATTATGCCGCGCTGGCAGCTATCGCCGTATGTTGGTTAGAAGGAGGCTAGTTGAGGTCCCTGTGGCCCACGGCTTGCGTCTTTGATTATTTAACAAAAGCGTCGTTGGTCCCTGGTTAGAACGTCGCCACAGCTCAAATTCTGAACAAAAATCATCAGCAATGGTGACCGAACCCTTCCGACATAATGCGGCCGCATCAAAGAGGTCGGAGGAGCGGACAGAAGTTCAGAGCTGTCTCTTGCCCTTTACATGGGAATTCCCTACAGACGGTAGAATCAGCAGTGATCAACGCCATGAGGATGCAGAAGGCAATGGAAGTAACTGCGTTAAAGTCATATAATGTGTATGCACAGTATATGTGGCCTGTAACTGAAAAAGTGTCGTGATGATCCAGACCAGTCCCACATTCGGATATGTGGGAATTAACTGCAAGGTGGATGTAAACATGAGAAAGAGACTGAATAATCAACGAAGGTAACGTTCTACCAGCCTGGGCGCTTAAAGCCAGAGGTTTGAACGTGAAAACCTGAACAGGGAAATGCTAACGCTCAATGTAAGTAACGTGGGTGTCAGTGAAGTAAAATGGAAAGATAACCGTTTTGATCTGATGAGTATAGGGTATATCAAGAGCAGCGGAAAATGGTATTGTGCTCCCTGCCGCCGTTGGATAAGCAGGTGCAGCAGCAAGTCGTATAACCCTAGCTTACTTATTTGTTAGATAGTTTAATTAATTTCTTTGCGTGTTTTTGGGTACTTGCATTGTTTAATTCATATATTTCGGGCGTCTTATAGTATTTGACAGTTGTAGCATCGCGCTTTAGTGTTTACTTGGTGGATTCTTATTTAAATTGCGTGTGAGTTTCGTATAGGAGGTGCAATTTCGAGTTTTAGTTACTGTAATCGTAAATTCAGCAGATTGTAGCGCAGTCGTTAAGCATTTGTACAGGTTAGTTGATACATTCTTTGCGTGTTTCGCTTGCGTTATCTAGGCACGGACTCGTGTTTCAGTAACTGTTGTTCAACATCGATTAGAATGGACAGGGACTGCGATTGCTGTGTTCGGATGAGGGCTGACTTGGCATCCCTTCGCTCACAGGTGCAATCGGCGCTGACTTCGGTCGCGCAGCTTGAGGCTGTTGCCAATGGGCACCACTGTGGGGAGCCGGACTTGGGTATCACGGGGATGTCAACCTCGTCCCATCTGTCCCCAGATCGGTCTGCCGCTGTGGTTGCCCCGGTTGCTGCCCGCAGTGGGGCTGAGCTCTCGCCTGTGGTTGATTGGGAGGTCGTTCCAAGGCGTGGCAGGCAGCGAAAGGCGTCCCCGGAGGCTGATCAGAAAGCCTCCCCGGTGCGTCTGACAAACCGGTTTCAGGCACTGTCTCTGGCTGAGCCAGATGCAGCTGCCTGCCCTGTTTCAGAGGATCATTCTCAGCCTTCAAGGTCCGGGCAATCGCAGAGGGTGGGCTTACTGGTAGTTGGGAGCTCCAATGTCAGGCGCGTAATGGGGCCCCTTAGGGATACGGCGGCTAAGGAGGGGAAGAAATCCATTGTGCACTCCGTGTGCATTCCGGGAGGAGTCATTCCTGATGTGGAAAGGGTCCTTCCGGATGCCACGAAGAGCACAGGGTGCAGCCAGCTGCAGGTGGTGGCACATGTCGGCACTAATGACGTGTGTCGCTTTGGATCTGAGGAAATTCTCTCTGGATTCCAGCGGCTATCTGATTTGGTGAAGGCTGCCGGTCTTGCTTACGAGATGAAGGCAGAGCTCACCATCTGCAGGATCGTTGACAGAATCGACTGCGGACCTTTGGTGCAGAGCCGGGTGGAGGATCTCAATCAGAGGCTCAGACGGTTTTGCGACCGTATTGGCTGCAGATTCCTTGACTTGCGCCATAGGGTGGTGGGGTTTCGGGTTCCGCTGAATAGGTCAGGAGTTCACTACACTCAGCTCGCGGCTACACGGGTAGCGGAGGCTGTGTGGCGTGGACTGGGCGGTTTTTTAGGTTAGAAGGCCTCGGGAAAGTGCGGGATGGGCTGCAATGTCAAAGGGTGCTTGGCAATTACAGGACGTGCTTGTATCAAGGAACAGTAGGAATTATAGTTGTAAATTGTTGTAGTTGCGCTGGAAAAGTCCCTGCGCTTCAAGCGCTAATAGAAAAAACAGAAGCTGATATCGTTATAGGTACAGAAAGCTGGCTAAAGCCTGAAATAAGTTCTGCAGAAATTTTTACGAAGTCTCAGACGGTGTCCAGGAAAGACAGATTAGGCAGAATTGGTGTTGGAGTATTTGTGTCTGTCAGTAGGGGTTTATCTTGTAGTGAAGTCGAAGTAGATACTCCGTGCGATTGGTATGGGTGGAGGTTATACTTAACAGCTGAATTAAGTTTATAATTGGCTCCTTCTACCGAACACCAGACACCGATGATACAGTTGCGCAACAGTTCAGAGAAAGTTTGAGTCTCGTAACAAATAAATACCCCACTCATACGGTTATAGTTGGTGGGGACTTCAACCTACCCTCGGTATGTTGGCAAAAATACTTGTTCAAAACCGGTGGTAGGCAGAAAACGTCTTCCGAGATTGTCCTAAATGCTTTCTCCGAAAATTATTTCGAGCAGTTAGTCCACGAACCCACGCGAATTGTAAATGGATGCGAAAACACACTTGACCTCTTAGCCACAAACAATCCAGAGCTGATAGAGAGCATCACGACTGATACAGGGATTAGTGATCACAAGGTCGTTGTAGCTAGGCTCAATACCGTTTCTTCCAAATCCATCAGAAAAAAACGCAAAGTAATTTTATTTAAAAAAGCGGATAAAGTGTCACTAGAAGCCTTCCTAAAAGACAATTTCCATTCCTTCCGAACTGACCATGCGAATGTAGACGAGATGTGGCTCAAATTCAAAGATATAGTAGCAACAGCAATTGAGATATTCATACCTCATAAATTGGTAAGAGATGGAACGGATTCCCCGTGGTACACAAAAAAGGTCTGAACGCTGTTGCAGAGGCAACGGAACAAGCATGCGAAGTTCTGAAGAACGCGAAATCCCGAAGATGGGCTAAAAATTACAGACGCGCGAAATCTGGCACGAACTTCGATGCGAGATGCCTTTAATAGGTTCCACAACGAAACATTGTCTCGAAATTTGGTAGTAAATTCGAAGAAATTCTGGTCGTGTGTAAAGTACACAAGCGGCAAGACGCATCAATACCTTCGCTGCGCAGTGCCGATGGTACTGTTATCGACGACTGTGCCGCTAAAGCGGAGTTATTGAACGCAGTTTTCCGAAATTCCTTCACCAGGGAAGACGAATGGAATTTTCCAGAATTTGGAACACGAACATCTGCTAGCATGATTTTCTTAGAAGTAGATACCTTAGGGGTTGCGAAGCAACTCAAATCGCTTGTTACGGGCAAGTCTTCAGGTCCAGATTGTATACCGATTAGGTTCCTTTCAGATTACGCTGATACTATAGCTCCCTACTTAGCACTCATATACAACCGCTCGCTCACCGATAGATCTGTACCTACAGATTGGAAAATTGCGCAGGTCGCACCAGTGTTCAAGAAGGGTAGTAGGAGTAATCCATTTAACTACAGACCTATATCATTTACGTCGGTTTGCAGTAGGGTTTTGGAGCATATACTATATTCAAACATTATGAATCACCTCGAAGGGAACGATCTATTGACACGTAATCAGCATGGCTTCAGAAAACATCGCTCTTGTGCAACGCAGCTAGCTCTTTATTCGCACGAAGTAATGGTCGCTATGGACAGGGGATCTCAAGTTGATTCCGTATTTCTAGATTTCCGGAAAGCTTTTGACACCGTTCCTCACAAGCGACTTCTAATCAAGCTGCGGTGCTATGGGGTATCGTCTCAGTTGTGCGACTGGATTCGTGATTTCCTGTCAGGAAGGTCCCAGTTCGTAGTAATAGACGGCAAATCATCGAGTAAAACTGAAGTGATGTCAGGTGTTCCCCAGGGAAGCGTCCTGGGACCTCTGCTGTTCCTGATCTATATAAATGACCTGGGTGACAATCTGAGCAGTTCTCTTAGATTGTTCGCAGATGATGCTGTAATTTACCGTCTAGTAAGGTCATCCGAAGACCAGTATCAGTTGCAAAGCGATTTAGAAAAGATTGCTGTATGGTGTGTCAGGTGGCAGTTGACGCTAAATAACGAAAAGTGTGAGATGATCCACATGAGTTCCAAAAGAAATCCGTTGGAATTCGATTACTCGATAAATAGTACAATTCTCAAGGCTGTCAATTCAACTAAGTACCTGGGTGTTAAAATTACGAACAACTTCAGTTGGAAGGACCACATAGATATTATTGTCGGGAAGGCGTGCCAAAGGTTGCGTTTCATTGGCAGGACACTTAGAAGATGCAACAAGTGCACTAAAGAGACAGCTTACACTACACTCGTTCGTCCTCTGTTAGAATATTGCTGCGCGGTGTGGGATCCTTACCAGGTGGGATTGAAGGAGGACATCGAAAGGGTGCAAAAAAGGGCAGCTCGTTTTGTATTATCACCTTATAGGGGAGAGAGTGTGGCAGATATGATACACGAGTTGGGATGGAAGTCATTTCAGCATAGACGTTTTTCGTCGCGGCGAGACCTTTTTACGAAATTTCAGTCACCAACGTTCTCTTCCGAATGCGAAAATATTTTGTTGAGCCCAACATACATAGGTAGGAATGATCATCAAAATAAAATAAGAGAAATCAGAGCTCGAACAGAAAGGTTTAGGTGTTCGTTTTTCCCGCTCGCTGTTCGGGAGTGGAATAGTAGAGAGATAGTATGATTGTGGTTCGATGAACCCTCTGCCAAGCACTTAAATGTGAATTGCAGAGTAGTCATGTAGATGTAGATGTAGATGTATAACAGGAGAAGGATTCGATATAAATAGTACTGGAGGGCACTAAGAGAGTTAGTGTGAAAAATCCAGTGATAAGGTTGTTCTCATCAGAACCGACAGCAAAACAACACAGACAACAATGGTTCAGGTATACATGTTGACGTCGCCAGCTGTAGATTACGAGATAGAGAATATTCACATGGATATTGAAAGGGTAATTTAGTACATAAATAGATAGTCATGATAGTCATGGCGGATTTGAAGATGGCTGCAGTGGAAGGAGTAGAAGAAAGAGTTATGGGAGAATATAGAGTTGATACTAGTAATGGGAGAGGAGAAAACCTAATTTAGCTCTGCAGTAAATTTCAGCTAGTAAAAGGGAATACAAGAATCACAAGATGGGGAGGTATACGAGGAAAAGGTGGGCAGTTTCGTGAAAATTCCATTTAGATTACATCACGGCTAGGCAGAGATTCCGAAATCCGATACTTAACTGCAAGGCGTACCCATGAATAGCTATAGACTCAATCACAGTTTAGTAGTGATGAAGAGGAGGGTAAAGTTTAAGAAATTAGTCAGGAAAAACCAATGCTTAAAGAAGTGGGATACGGATGTACTAAGAAATTAGAAGTTGGCGTCAAGTTCTCTGAGGCTGTGGATACTGTGATAAGGAATATTTCAGTAGGCATTTCAGTTGAAGAAAACTGACATTTCTAAAAGGATAATCACAGACGTTGTAAGGAAAAGCATTGCTAGAAAGATCTTAACTGCGAAGAAACCATGGGTAACGCAAGAAATACTACAGCTGATCGATGAAAGAAGTCTAATCAGGAGCACGGAAATACAAGTCACTTCGGAACTAAATACATAGGAATGCAGGGAAACAAAACTGAAATACCTGCTTAGAAAATGTGATAAAGTCGAAAATGAAACGATCATCGGAAGCATGTACTCAGCATGTAGAAAAGTGGAACAATCTTGGCAGAAATTTAAGCAAGGCTTGGTAACAATAAGAGCTGGAATGAGATCTCCACTGATAAACCCAGAGGAGAGAGCGGATAGGTGGAAAGAGAACAATAAAAGGCTTTATGGAAGGGAGGCGCCGCGGGGAGAAGAGAGACAGAGCGAAGAACTGTCTGATAATGTCATACGAGAGGAAACGAAGTCAATTTACACTCCTGGAAATGGAAAAAAGAACACATTGACACCGGTGTGTCAGACCCACCATACTTGCTCCGGACACTGCGAGAAGGCTGTACAAGCAATGATCACACGCACGGCACAGCGGACACACTAGGAACCGCGGTGTTGGCCGTCGAATGGCGCTAGCTGCGCAGCATTTGTGCACCGCCGCCGTCAGTGTCAGCCAGTTTGCCGTGGCATACGGAGCTCCATCGCAGTCTTTAACACTGGTAGCATGCCGCGACAGCGTGGACGTGAACCGTATGTGCAGTTGACGGACTTTGAGCGAGGGCGTATAGTGGGCATGCAGGAGGCCGGGTGGACGTACCACCGAATTGCTCAACACGTGGGGCGTGAGGTCTCCACAGTACATCGATGTTGTCGCCAGTGGTCGGCGGAAGGTGCACGTGCCCGTGGGCCTGGGACCGGACCGCAGCGACGCACGGATGCACGCCAAGACCGTAGGATCCTACGCAGTGCCGTAGGGGACCGCACCGCCACTTCCCAGCAAATTAGGGACACTGTTGCTCCTGGGGTATCGGCGAGGACCATTCGCAACCGTCTCCATGAAGCTGGGCTACGGTCCCGCACACCGTTAGGCCGTCTTCCGCTCACGCCCCAACATCGTGCAGCCCACCTCCAGTGGTGTCGCGACAGGCGTGAATGGAGGGACGAATGGAGACGTGTCGTCTTCAGCGATGAGAGTCGCTTCTGCCTTGGTGTCAATGATGGTCGTATGCGTGTTTGGCGCCGTGCAGGTGAGCGCCACAATCAGGACTGCATACAACCGAGGCACACAGGGCCAATACCCGGCATCATGGTGTGGGGAGCGATCTCCTACACTGGCCGTACACCTCTGGTGATCGTCGAGGGGACACTGAATAGTGCACGGTACATCCAAACCGTCATCGAACCCATCGTTCTACCATTCCTAGACCGGCAACGGAACTTGTTGTTCCAACAGGACAATGCACGTCCGCATGTATCCCGTGCCACCCAACGTGCTCTAGAAGGTGTAAGTCAACTACCCTGGCCAGCAAGATCTCCGGATCTGTCCCCCATTGAGCATGTTTGGGACTGGATGAAGCGTCGTCTCACGCGGTCTGCACGTCCAGCACGAACGCTGGTCCAACTGAGGCGCCAGGTGGAAATGGCATGGCAAGCCGTTCCACCGGACTACATCCAGCATCACTACGATCGTCTCCATGGGAGAATAGCAACCTGCATTGCTGCGAAAGGTGGATATACACTCTACTAGTGCCGACATTGTGCATGCTCTGTTGCCTGTGTCTATGTGCCTGTGGTTCTGTGAGTGTGATCATGTGATGTATCTGACCCCAGGAATGTGTCAATAAAGTTTCCCCTTCCTGGGACAATGAATTCACGGCGTTCTTATTTCAATTTCCAGGAGTGTAGAAGTGTAAAGAGTAAACTGATTGCCTCTGTTAGGGGGAAGAATTGTGTGATAACGTGATAGGAGAAGAAAAATTAATAGATGTAGAAGACATAGGGAATCCAGTATTAGAATTTAAAAGAGCTTTGGTAGACTTACGATCGAATGAGTCAGAAAGGATAGATAATGTTCCACCAGGATTAATAAAAACGCTGGGGGAAGCGGCAACAAAACGACAATACACGTCGGGGTCTGGAATGTGTGGGTATGACTTTATACAATACCATAGACATAAATCTGAAGATTGCAAGAGTCGACACGTACGGAAATTATCACGCAATCAGCTTAACAGCTCATTCAACCTAGTTGTTGACAAGATTAACATACGGAAGAATGGAAAACATTGAGGATATGTTAGATGACGATCAGTTTGGCTTTAGGAAAGGTAAAAGCACTCTGACGCTGCGGTTGATAATGGAAGCAAGAATGAAGGAAATCGAGACACAAATATAGGATTTTTAGACCTTGAAGGACCCTTAGACAATGTAAAACGGTGCTAGTTTTTCTAAATTCTGAGCAAAATAGTGCTGATATAAAATACATAAGTAACCAAGAGGGATCAATGCGAGTGGGAGGTGGAGAAAGATGTCCTCGGTTTAAAAAGGGTGAAAGGAAGGATGTACTCTTTCGCCCCTACAGTCAATTTATAGATCGAAGAATCAATTGCGGAAATAAATGAAAGATTCCAGAGTGGAATTAAAAGTCGAGGAGAAAGAATATCAATGGTGAGATTCTCTGACATTATTGCTATTATAAGTAAAAGGGAAGAAGTATTACGAGATATGTTGAATGGAACGAAGAGTCTGATGACATGAATTGAGACTAAATTGAAGAAAGCCAAAAGTAAAGAGAGGTAGCATAAACGACTACAGCGACCAACTTAACATCAGGATTAGTGATTACGAAATAGATGCAGTTAAGGAATTCTGCAACACAGCCAGCAACTTAACTCATGATACGGTATAGAATGAGGAGGTTTTCCGGAGAATCTTAGACGAAAGGAATCATGGAAAACACTGACAAGAAGAAAGCGCAGGATGGTAGGACATCTGATAAGACATAACGGTATAAATTCCAAGGTACTACAGGGAGCTGTAGCAGGGGTTACCAACAAAATTTTCTTGAGGACCCCCTCATCAAGCATGATTGGCACCTTGTCATATAGCAGTATCAAGTGCCTAAAAAAGCCAAATTAATTATCTTTTTGTACGTTTTCTATTTTTGGTACTTAGGAAAATCATTGACATATTCATTATTGAAAAAATATTGTGCTTCAAACTTTTTCAATTTAGCCATGATTGTAATTGTTAAATTTTTGATTGTTGCTCAAAAGCGTTGCCTTCAACTCCTTAAAAAATTAAATCTGAGTATTTACTGAAAAAGATAGGAAAAATTAAAACTGAGTGTATTGGTATTTTAAGTGTACTACACTTGAAATTGAGTTTAGTAGACATGTGTGAAAAATAAGGAAACACTAATTTGCTAATTTCATACAAGGTATTATTTATTTGAAAAAATGCAGTTACAACAAAGTACTCCATCAGTATACAGTTAGTTTTAATTTTCAGTTCTTAATGAGATGAGTTCAATCTGACATTTGAGTTCATTATATCTGAAATATTACGTCCCAAACTTGAAACTCTCACTCTGAAATCCGACCGCATGTCGAGCCGATTCCTGTATTTGTTTTTCATGAAACACATGGAATAAAATGCTTGCTGATACCGATATGTGGTTGCAAATGGAAGGATATTTTTCATTGTCTTATCTCCAAGTTTCTTATAGTCCTTACGTGCTGATGCCCAGAAGTCTGTAATATTATTACCGATGAAAATGTTTATCATCGTACCACAGATGGACAGATCCACAAGTTGATCTTGCTCTTCTTCAGTTAGGCCTTGGATTTTGTCTGTTTATTCACAGCTGAAGGGATTTCGAACCCATCTGTCGTCAGAGTCCGGTTCAGGGGAATACACTCTAAAAGTGATGGCTAGGCTGCGTAGATGCTCGGCTACATTGATCTTGATCTGGTCAGGCAAACTCTCCTGTGATGACTCCAAGAATTGTTTTAAAGTAGAAAAGTTTGTTAGTGTCTTTTTTTCTATCCTTGACTCCCAGATCTCACACTTTTTGACCATAGCACTAATCTTACCCTAAATTTTGAACATGTCTACTTTTTTCCGTGTAAACTCAAGTTTAACACATTCAAGTGTTAAACACATCAACTAAGTACGCTACTAAGCAAAGCCAACTGAAGTCAGTAAGAAAATCCGTGTACTTTGTGTCAAGAAGGACGACACGAACCTCGTCTCTAAGTTCAAAAAATCTTGTCAAGATCCTACCTCTAGAAAGCCCTCTTACTTCCGTATGAATAAGAAGTTGGTCGTGCTCACTGCCGATCTCTTTGCACAATAAAGAAAATAATCTGGATTGCAGATGTCGACTTTTAATGTAGTTGATGATTTGAACTACTTCGTCACGTATCTTTTGCAAAGGTTCAGGCAATGTTTTGGCTACTAAGGCTTCACGATGGATATAACAGTGACTACATTTCACCTCAGGGGCTACTGCTTCGATACGAGCTAGAAGTTTTTTTTTTTTTTTTTTTTTTTTGCCAGCCATTGACTTTGTTCCATCCGTCGACAAGCCTACACATTTTTCCAGGTGGCGCCTGCTGTTGTGTGCAGTAGTTCATATTAAAAAAGAAAATCTTCCAACAGTTTGTCCTCCCATAAGAATCGTGCGAAAACCAACATTACAGCTTTTCTTTATATGTCTCCACTTTCATCCAATTGTAGAGCGTACATGTCACTCATGCAAGGTGTAGGCAATACTGTTTCTTCGATGTTAACTGCCACATCAGTAATTCGTCTTTGAACAGTATTATTTGCGAGGGGAACAGTTCCTATTCCCTTAGCAGCTGCATCACCTAACATTCTCTTGCAAAATATTATTGCTGATGGCAGTATAAGTTCCTCAGCAATTGTGTGGTTTTTCCCACATTTAGCAACAAGCTCAGCCACGTCGTAAGACGCAAGGGTTGCATTTACATTTGCACCACAGTGTTTGGTAATTTTGTTTCGAAAAAAATCTAATGACTTACATTTGTACTCTGGGTGCTTTGTTTCAAGACGGGCCCGGATTTTTGCAGGTTTCATACATTCATTCGAAAGGCTTTCATAGCAAATTACGCATTGAGGCTTAGGCTTTTGCTCAGGTCCAGTGAAGGTAAAACCGATTTCAAAGTAATCAAAGTTATATTTTCTAATTTTCCAATAAGCTGAACACTGATCTTGTAAGGGTTAGGTTCAAGGGACGCCGACGATTTAGTTTGAATGGACAGTGACAACTTCGGTTGGAGAGTCACTGACTTACTTGCGTGAACATCAAATGCATTATCTTCCTCTTCATCTGTAGGCCTTTCTCGTTTTAATGAACCACTTTTTAACCAACGGTCCATTTTTAAGTATGCGAACTGTAGCTTCCGCAAAAACAACGCTTTACAAACACTACTCTTTTAACACAAAATATTGAATATGTAAACAACACGGTCTGTGAAAGCACTGGCAATAAATTAACAATGGACGATTGTCGTCTGAAATGTGAGTTTCTGTTTAAAGTGACTGTCAGTTGTCAGCTGCAAAGAGGTTGCGCTCGCAGTCTAACGGCATACAGCAGAACTATTTGCCTCTATCTAATTCTAGTTTTGCGCTAGAGTGTGCTGGTGTCAGTTGGCTCTGGGAAGACGCTAGACGCAGAAGTTAGGGTTCGCTAAGGCTCTGTTCATGCAGGAAGTGGCCAAAACAAAGAAATCAGTTATCATACGAAATATATTTAATGTATTTTTTATTCTGTAGCGGACCCCTCTGGCATAGCTCGCGGACCCCTGGGGGTGCTGGGACCACCTGTTTGGAACCACTGATGTAAAGGGTAAAAGCTGTCGAAGATGACAGAGACTGAAATACACACAACAAATAATAGTGAACGTATGTTTCAAGTGTTACTCTGAAATGGGGAGTTTGGCACAAAGAGGGATTCGTGCGGCGCCGCATTAAACCAGTTCTAAAGAAAGATGTCAAACAACATTCTGTATACACAGTGGACCTATGCCAGGAGCTATGGTCTGGAAGCGATTTCGTATGACTGTAGGAGGACTCCCGTAGTCATCCGACGCATACTGACTACAAATTTGTAGTTCATCTTGGTGATTTGACCTGTCAGGCTGCCATTCATAAACACCATTCCAGGAAGGTTTTCCAACTGCATAACGTTCGTCAACATACCGATGTTGTAATCTAACATATTCTACAGACTCTCGATGTGCTGTCCTGGCCTCGCCTGCTCGATCACTAGATCTGTCTCCGATAGAGCACCTATGGGATATCATCGAACGACAAATCTAGCATCATCCACAGACACCATTAACCGTCCTTGTACTGACGGCCCAAGTGCAACGGGTACGGAACTTCATCTGACAAACGGACATCCGGCACCTGTACAAAACAATGCATGCATGTTTACCTACAACGTTCTGTCTGTTGCACTGGTAGACGTGCCAGCATTTCACACTTGCAGCGATATTTCTCGCACTTACATCATCCTGTAATCTTCCGAAGTTCATCACTTAAAATATACCTACACGAATATCATCCCAAAATTTCATTACTATGCATTAATTATTCTTTGGTATTGCAATTTTTCCGTATATATTCATTACCACAATTTCCCCTTTTTTAAATACGGTTATTATTATTAGCCCAAGTACCTAAAATTTTAGTGAAAAGCCAATAATTAATCTATGTATCACGCATGTGAGAATTATCACAGTTTAGTTAAATCTGTCATTCCCTAATCAACTATTTCAGATCACAATTTTAGTTAGTAATTAATGATATATCGTTAATCATGAATCAAATTAATCAGTATTTAAGTGTGCATGAAATTACAAGTTTCGTACTGTGGTAAATGTCTGGCAAGATTACTGGTCTACAACAAACGTAATTAGTAACTGTTTATCGTTCCTGTTAAACGTCACTTGATTGGCCTGTGTGAGAAGGTAGAGGAATTGTAGACAGAGAGAATTTCATCAGTTCTAAGAAAGATTGCGAGGCTCTGCATGGGGAAGCAGCTACAGGTTTTTTAGAAACTGTGACCTTGTTTCTGGATTCTTTCGTATGAGGGCTTAGAATTTGTTAAAATATCAACAGTTTACTATTTAAACATTTCCCAGTGGTTGAGCAAAGTTGGCGGTCTGTAAACATATCCAAGTGAAACATCTCACCTTGATGTAAATTTATGTTTGCCTATCGGTAATTTAGCAGTTCTTGGCAATATTAGTAGTTGATATTTTATCAGAAATCCTAAATGTTGGAACAATGATATTTAATGAGTGTAATTAAGGTTCCTAACATTTGTACAATGTACATAAGCTTAGAAAGTTACACATTTCTGAGGATCAACATGAATATGAACTTACATTGTTTACGAGTTAACAGTTTTGTGCTGATATAATGTGACTATATTACGGAGACACTTTCGTCTGATCTGAGCATATTGCTCTCTGTACATGTGATTGTTATTCAGATATGTGTATACCAACCTAAACTTATGTCAGGTTTGGGCTATTTATTAATAATCTATGTATAGCATGTGTAGGTGAGAAGGTGACGTTCACGATAGGGAAACTAAATGTGTATTGAAGAAACTTATTGATGATGTGTATGGAAATTCCAAGGTTACATCTGAGGTAGCGGATGTAGCTACAAAAATACATAAGGAAGTAGTTGTCTTTCGAAAAAAGTGCCATCTATCACAAAGAGAATTAGCAGAGCTAAAACAGGGCCAGAAAGCATTGATACATGGACCAATAAATAAACAACTTTCCCGTCAGGCAGGCATCATGCTACAGACATTTTTTGCTTCTACTAATTCAATTTTGTTTTCCTGATATGAGCGAGAAAATAAGAAACGAGACATAGGAAGGATGTAGAAAGTTCTGTAAAAATGTGTGTAAAGCGATAAGCCGACTGATTTCTACAGATGAGCAATATTTCTTGAATCACTGGCGAAGAGAAACAAACAAAAGAGACGGCAAAATGAATGTGAAATGGATCTGTATACAAAAGAGGCAGAAACAGTATCTCTGAAAGCGAAAGTAAAAAATTTAGGCTGGCGTAATAGCAGGTAACGGGTTGTGAAAGTGATGCATTCAGACAGCATGCACTCTGTGAAAAACTAATTCAACGTATAAAATAAAAGGTGGAATAAGATGATGACAAAGGTCTTCGTCGCGCTGTCTGGGACAGAAGACGTAACGTCATCTTAGAAAAATTTATGAATTACTATGCTGATAAACCTCTTACATTATTTGATTTTCAAACAGCTGAGCAAAACTGAACGTACTCAGACATTTACTAAAGATGCACACAATATTTTTAGCGCAACGCAATCTGACTTTCAGTAATCCCTACTAAAGAATGGCCCTGAATAACGATATGTTATACCTTTCATGAATTCTTACCTCACAAAAATCTTCGTTACTCGAACTACTGCAATACAACGAGCGCCAATACTGCCAGCTAAATAAAAGATTCTAACTACTGAAGGCACTAACTACTGATAGGCATAGTTAGCAAATGAAAGATTTTTGATAGAGAACAAGCACTGTATTTACCTAAATAGTGTTCAAAAGTCATAATGTATATATCAGTTCATGACATCCAGTCTTACAAATTTACTGTCTCTGTCCACATCATCCGCTCTCAAAACTCCGCCATCTGACTCCCCACATCCACCACTGCTGGCGGCTCACCTCCAACTGCGCAGCACTACGCGCTGTTAACATTCAACTGCCCAACACTACAATAGCAAATTTCAACAATGCCACCCAGGCACAGACTGCACACAGCACAGCCAGTGATTTTCATGCAGAGCGCTAAATGGCGGTGGTGGCGTTACCAATATAAGAACCTAAACAGCCTACTTACAAAGTGATACATACCTTAGGAACAAGGAGTTGGCAAAAAAGAATCAGCTGAAAATCAACAATAGTTACTCTGAAAGCAGTTGTACGACAATGTTAATGAGGTTGTGTTCTTCATAATGGGCAGATACACGATAATACGTGCGCAGAAGGCAATGATATGGTGGACATAATGGAATCCGTAAATAATCTTTTTAATGAATCCGTAAATAATCTTTTTAATGATGCTAATGTTTCCTCTGAAGTCTGTAGTGATTATGAAGTGATACAGGCAAATGCTTCTGAACGATGGGAGTAATTTTATCTTGCATAGGGGTGTGCGCATTGACTGGGTAGGGGAAGAGATGGATGATAAACCTTGTTAAGAATACTTTGCTTCCAAGAGAATGGTAATAAATGGGGCAGCGACAATATGACGATGTATTAATGCATTTCTACTGTAAATCAAGTAAATTAATTAAATTTAAATATGCTCAGGATTACAGCCAACTTCGAGGAGGTTACATATATTAAATCATTTGCTAGGTTTAACAGTATAAGGATTTCACACCATAGGGAACTTAGTACTGAAACAGCATTAAAACCTAGTATTTCCATTTAATAGACGTAAATTCCTAGTCCATCACTTTATTGTTTCTTCTATAAATTCTGCTAACTGGTTTACATCCTGCCTTTGGACAACTAAACGAATCTGCTTGTACAGTCGAGATCCCTTCATATTTTCTGGGAAAAATCATGATAATAATCATGCTGCAAAAGTTATCTCTGGCTACTTGTTCTTTTTACACGTTAACTGCCAGGTCGAAAAACTAAATGGCAGAGCAGAGCGAAAATACCGTTAAGGACATTTACAAGAATAGCGACTTGCGGTTTATGTAGATTACGCGAGTGAATAGCATGATGGGGAACTCATTAAATGGCCAGAACACAACTCGCCCATAGGAAATTGTCTCGTGGCGTCATCACAGAGGCTACACAATAGGCTTGCGGCCGTCGGAAATTGTGTTTCAGTGCGCCAACACATTCATCACACCTCCTCACGCCAGTGGCTGCAGTGGCGCGAGGAGCCGCCTGAATACAGAAGTGCTCCGTCCTGTACCCTCAGCAGCCGTGTATTTCATTGTTTGTGCTAATAGACAATTAAAGATAACTTGCCTCCCCAACGTACAGTTTTAAACACTTAATGGTTACTAGATACATACGAACGTCTCTTGCATCACTCTTGTTTCGAAAGACACTTACAATGAAGAATTTCAGTCACACATCATTTGTTTCCACAAAATTCGTAGGTAATATGATGTCCTACTGATAACCATAAAATTATGAGTGAAATTAAACACAAAACGTAAAGTGACATATGGGTACGCCAAGCGACATATGGGTGTGCCTCAGTTGCATTATTACACTTCTGATGCTTTACGACTGGTTTCGTCCATAGAACATTTTCAGCTTGGGGAATTGTGCCGTGATCATGTTATAAATCGTATAGTTGTCTCATACAGCTTGTTTCAGAATGACTTTTTAAATATTTAGGGACAAGTTCGTTACACCAAAACAAGGAAAAAAAATCTAGTTAACATGGGCTCCAAAATGTGTACCCTCAAACCTATCGGTACTTGTTCATTTTCACTGCAGTGAAACACATCTCTTCCACTGAACACAAGCTCATAGCTCTTAAGGTACGCATTTTAACACCCATGTGCTGAACACTCTGTTCTAAGTTTGATGCATACCACATCCTCCCAAAATATAAAAAGCACAGAGCTTGCAATAGAACACCTGTTGTTCACAGTATCGTGGTATTTTGGAGCCCATATATACAGGAGATTTTTATCTTGTTCCGGTGTAAGAAACCACAAATTCTGAAAACGTCATTCTGAAACAAGCTGTATAATTTTAAAGGCCAAATGCAGAAACAATGACAAGAATTCTGCAGAAAGCCTGCCGGAAGCGTGGCGAGGAGATACGGCATGCTGCGTACACTAAACTCTATTGCAGCGTATGCACTAACTTTAAATGGTTCAAATGGCTCTAAGCACTATGGGACTTAACGTGAGAGATCATCAGTCCGCTAGACTTAGAACTACTTAAACCTAACTAACTCAAGGACATCATACGTATCCATGCCAGAGGCAGGATTCGAACCTGCGACCGTAGAAACTGCGCGGTTCCGGACTGAAGCGCCTAGAACCGCTCTGTCACAGCGGTTGGCTTACTAGCTTTATTTCTGGATCCAAGCAGCACCTACAATGACGTAGTACATCCAATGGTACCTACAGTACATATCCCATATATGTAAAGAACACCTGTTATGTTACCTATCTGGTCAGTTGCTACTGGTCGCGTACATGAAGGACGTATAATAGAACCACGAGCTACGAGGCTGAGGTTGCCGCAAGGCAATATATACACCAGTGACCTACATAGAATGTTCCTGGAGAAGTTGGATGTATTTCAGTACGCAGACGATATATGTATTCCAGTGGTAACAGTAGTAGGGCCGTACCACTTCACTTCTAACATTGTAGTCAAATACCTGAGATCCTTTATCGACCATAATCTTTGTGCAAAGTACACACTAAATATATAGCTACGAAATGCGAGATGGTTGTCAATATATTCAGAATTATGACAGGAACTGGGCGGGGCTTGAAGGTTGAACACCACTAACACTTTACCGCACGATGGTACTTCCAGTAGTTGATTATGGGAGTAATTGATATGGACACGCAACTGACATTTACCTGAACATAATTAATAAAGCGCTGAAATCTTGTTTGAGATAAAAGCGCTCCAGCCCCACCAATGAACTTCCGATTGATTGAAGCATATGAATTTGCAGTCCACCAACGTCGGCACTATCTCTCCATCAGATTCCTTCAGAAATCAGTATGAACCCAACAATCAGAAGTCGATCACCTCAAACCTAACCACACAGTGGATAATTGGGCAGTTATGTATCACTAGAACTCTTTCGCCCTTGGTAAAAGTGCATTTACATACTCTACAGATTTCAAAGAAGATCTTTAGAGCCTTAAATAAATAGTTGTAGTGTTACATTCCTATTGAATGTCTCAAAGGTAAGCGTAATAATTGGCATTACCTTTGACCACATGACTCATATTAACAATAAAACTTCGGATCAGTTTATAAGACAGAATCCAGAGGACAAGTTAAAGGTGATTCCGTGACGATGATACACACTATGTGGGATAACGGGGTATGATAAATGTGTCAGTTTGAGGTAACTATCGAGTCGACAACTGTAAGCGAAAATTGTTTTGTTTCCTCTGAAAGTGGGTCTCTTCTGTTGTAAGTTCTTTGCTTTCCATGTTTTGGGAGGGGATAGTATGGACCAAAACAGGAAAAAATGTTTAGTAAACATGGTCTCTAAGGGGCGTACCTTAAGAGCAATGAGCACTTGCTCATTTTCCTACTGCGAAACCTGTCTCTTCTACAGAGGTATTCATTATACCTCTTAGGGTATGCCCATTAGAACCCAAGTTTTCTGGTAATTTTTTTCTTGTTTTGGTCCATACTGCCTCCTCCAAAAATGTGGAAAGCAAAGATATTGCGGTAGAAAAGGTTATTGTCAGAGGTCAGAACGACTTTCGCTTACAACTTTCAGTCGTTTCCGGACCAGTGCTGATACATTCACCCTTCTCTGTCATCCCTGAAAGTATGTAAGTCATCACGGATCGCCCTTATATGTTGATGGATTCGAAACTTGTGACTGTAAGAATCTCATACTGTATACCATGTTTGCAGAAGTCTGCGATATTAAAATTGCCGCCTGGGGCAACTGTCTTGACTGCAGAAGTTGTTGAAATACTAGAAGCACTTCGACGTTTTTGCTCGCTGATGACAGCATCTCTATGTTCCGTACTCGGTGCCTCTTTTTCTGCTCTAACAATACTCAGCAGCCCTTGTTTAATTGAAAAGGCCACTGCATACAAGCGATCCGCGAACAACGCATCATACTATGATATCACTGGAAATGAAGCTCTGGAGAGCATAGCCAAAGAAGCTGCATACAGTCTGGACTGTAATCCCACATAGACGCATAAAAGAAGACTGGCGACTGGTGTAGGTGGAAAACATAAGACACAAAACAAGCGGGGCAGTTCCCCTTCGCTTCCTTATTCTACAGAATCTCAGACAAATACAATGCGTAGGTATCTCGCCTCTCTAAGAAACAGACTCACATTGAACCGCAGATGTTTCCGTAAACGTTGTCACAGCCTAAAGATCGTGGAGATTCCTTTCTGCTCTCGTGGAGAAGATGACGCAGATTACCTTTTGTTTGCATTTCCATGGCCACATGGAACTACTACAGACTTTTCACACGTACTTGTAAAGCTTGTTCAAGGATTTACAACCATTGTGACGGCTTTGTTATCAACACAAAGTCAAATACTTTTTGACACAAGGCCATGTACGGATCCACGTTTGCTGCAGGTATCCGCATCTACAGCCTTTGTGTCAACGACAGTGTACCGCAGAGAAGTGTTCAGTAGCATTTGATTTTGCAATGATTTCATGGAACTGAACTATATATATAATTGTTTATTTTTTATCAATAACTGCATTATTTATGTAGATATAAGCTGGCTGTATGGTACACTCATAAGCTAAAGGCCAATAAATTAAATCAAAAATAACTACAGCCGGAACGGCATAGTGAAGCTCTCACTGCGAACTGCTTGAAGTAAGGGGAAAACGCAGTCGTCATATTGTCATGAACACAAGCAGCTCTACTGTCTGGCTTAACGGTGATGATATCCTCTATGGTGAAATTTTCCAGAGGTAAAATAGTCCTCAATTCTTATATCCAGGCGAGAACCACTCATCAACTACTACAGAATAAGACAAGTTGAATATCGGTGAGCTATTATGAGCAAACCAATGAACACATACCATGGACGAGACAAATGCAAAGTGAACATCCAACTCAGTACTAACATTTTCGTGTGCCTTCTAGTTGCTTGGATGACCAAGATATTCAAACAATGTATGACAAAATACATGAAAATATTAAGATAGATAAGGAAGACGAAATTTAATTGCGATGAGGACTAGAATTCGGTAGCAGGTAAGTGGGAGAGTTGGAAAAACTACGAGGGGGTGCGGAAAAGTAATGTCTTCGAACTTTATATGTGAACATTCTTAAATCATTTTAAATAAAGCAAACGTTATTAACATTCTGCACCCTTATTCTTCATTTTTACATATTTGCGGATCTCAGCAGCTATAGGGCTCCGAATTGTAGTGTATAACATAGCGGGGTGTAACGTAATTATGTCAGTGCGTGATAGCTTGCTGTAATTGAGGTTCGAATTCTTCAACAGGGCAACTCTAGATCTCACAGAGCACTGTGACGACTGCAGCAGTCCGCCACCTTGGATTCATTGTCATCGATCATCCCCCACACAATCCCAAGGTGGCCCCCTTCGAGAACTTCAATTTGGTACTGATGAAGCGGTGCAAGCATAGTTGAGGTTGTAGCTCCGTCAAGAAAGTCAATCTATCTACAGTGACGGTATCAACAAAATTTTCTTCGTTAGGGTGAGTATGTTGATAAATAAATATGCGGCCCAGAAGAAACAATATGTAGATCGTCAATAACGTTTGTTTTATTTAAAAACCTTTGAGAGTTTACACATAAAAAAATTAGGAGGCACCATTTCCCAGTACGTCATCGTAGAAGGATAGCATTTACTCAGGGACAGAAATCAAAGGAGGAGTTGTCAGGTAGTAATTTCAAAGAGTTTAATTTAATCATCGTTGATACTTAACAGTTACGCAAGAATATGATGTAAAAGTAAGACACTTTCAGACACCAAACGTTTTCAGACAGAGTATGTCAAGCCAAGATGAAAATGTAGAAACCTGATTTTAAACAGCAAATCAGGGACAGGTGTTCATTTTGACACTAATTTATTGATTGGGAACCGCAGATTAAAAGTGAATCTGTTACAGAAATTAAAGAAATTAGGAGAATGGAACAAAGTTTGCCTAAACTTTCAGTAGAGGTATTACGGACAATTCACTGAACAACGAAAAGAAGTGTAATAGAAGTTGAGTGGGTAACCTTGAAAGATGAACTAGTGAAGGCAGAAGAGGATCGAATATGCAGTGAGACGTTGTAAACCAGACATCCTTCGATAACATCATATTGAAGGTAACTGCGAAAGGAGAAAAACATAAAAAGGCAGCACATGAAACAGTCAACATGGAATACAGAAGTCTATAAAAAATTGATTGACATGAAGTTTGAAATGCCGAAGTATGAGTGGACTGAGAAAAAAATGCAAAACTGTAGGAGCGTCCAACACGAGAAAGAAGCTAAAGAAAGCCCTTGACGATAGAAATGTGCCTGAATGAATGTATATTCACACGCCAAGTATGTCTAAGTAATTTTGGGGTAGGCCGAAAGATGGAGGGAATGTATAGAAAGTCAGTGCAAGGGAACCAAACAATTGATTATTCAGTGAAGATAGGCTGGCTCTGAGCACTATGGGACTTAACATCTGAGGTCATCAGTCCCCTACACCTTAGAACTATTTAAACCTAACCAATCTAAGGACATTACACACATCCGTGCCCGAGGCAGTATTCGAACCTGTGACCGTAGCGGTCACGCGGCTCCAGACTGAAGCGCCCAGAACCGCACGGCCACACCGGCGGGCTCAGTGAAGATTCCCAGGTAGCATTGCACTATACTCTTATTTGTACAATACACAAAATAAAAGTTCAGTAAAGCTTAGTATGAGGAACAGAACTGAAAGACAGTACTAATATGTCGTTGTTGACGTGGCACAAGAAAAAGGTTTACGAACCACAGAAACACTACAGATCCAGTGCCCCAGAATGCCAGGAAGACCAGTGTCGGTGGAGGCAAAGATTCTTACGAATGTGGCCTCTGTAGGGTGTCACCCCTGGTGGTCGCTGGAGCATCGTCGCGAGGCAGTGTACATGCGGAGTCCGCAGCTCCTGGTCGTGCGGTAGCGTTCTCGCTTCCCGCGCCCGGTTACCCACGTTCGATTCCCGGAGGGGTCAGGGATTTTCTCTGCCTCGTGATTACTAGGTTTTGTGTGATGTCCTTAGGTTAGTTAGGTTTAAGCAGTTCTAAGTTCTAGGGGACTGATGACCATAGATCTTATGTCCCATAGTGCTCAGAGACATTTGAACCTTTTTTTTTTTTTTTTTTTTTTTTTTTTTTTTTTTTTTTTTTTTTTTACGTGTGGACTCCAGGGATGGGCTCAGCAAGAGTCCAAATGATGGTCCGCTGAGCGGCGACACTAAGGCCCTGAGCGTGAGCGTATGATCTTTGCTGGTGATAGAACCGCGTCTTTAGTAAGCCGCAGGCAGAAGGATGTCGCCGATCGCTCTGTAAACACTAGCTGATGCAACGTAGTCCCTGCGATTGCAGCGCTATTGTCGCCCATGCGCACTCTTATTGTTTTCGAGGCTGGCGCCTTCGGTGGCGCCTGCTAGTGGTTAGCATGTTAACAGGCTATCATTGTCCGTAAAGAGTAATGTTCTTAAAACACGTGAATTACATACGGAGCTCGCTGCTTGACTGTGTAGCGAGGGTAGGCGCCTGTAGCACAGGATATGACTACCCGCTAGTCGCAAGCGTTGTGCGGGAAGCAGGAGTGGCCGCTGAAAGGCCACGTATATGAAGAACGTGATTCAAGACTGTAAAACAGAAACCGAAGAAGAAGTAGGTGAAGGCAGATCGAAAATACGATTGTGCGAGAGGAACCTAAATGAGTGTTTAACATCTAAGTCGAATCAGTGCACCTCGATTACACGATATTTCCTCAAAATTATTGAGATCTGCGGAAGAGCCAGTCATAACGAAACTATTCCATGAGGTGTACAATATATATGGACGGGGGACATTAATAGCTTAAAGCTTCAAGAAGTATTTAATAATTTCATTTGCAACTATAGCTGTAGCTAGAAAAGTGTGAACATCACAGAAACATCAGTTTAATAAATGCTGGAAAATACTGAGATGAAATGCTCACAGAACAATAGAATAAGTTATAGAAGCCAACCGGAGGGAGGATTAGTATGAACCTAGAGAAATTTATGAATGTAGGGGCAATATATGTCTATAACGTAGCTAAGAAGATATACTGTAGGCCAGGAGGCCTAAGTTTATACAATTTGTTAAACTCTAGAAATAATGTAATAGTTTTGACTGGAACATACTTTCTGACGTCCGGACGCACGGATAAATTACACTGAACCAATGGTTATCTGTGAGCCAATAGTGATCTGCGACTTGTACGGATACCAGACTACAGTTATAAGTGTGTGCGTGTGCGTGTGTGTATGTGTGTGTGTGTGTGTGTGTGTGACTTTCTAAGGGACCAAACTACTAAGGTCATCGTTCCCTAGACTTCCACACTACTTAAACTAACTTATGATAAGAACAACACACACACACACACACACACACACACACACACACATGTCCTAGGGAGGACTCGAACCTCGGACGGGGTTATAAAAGCCAAATCACATGAAACCCGAGCAACAGCATGGAACGGAATGAAATACTGTTGTAGTGTATCCCCGACGTTATTCAATTTGTCAACTAATTAAGCAGTAAAAGAGGCACAACAGAAATGTGAGAAAGGGAATGAAAACTGAAGAAGGAGAAATTACAGCCTTGAAGTAGCTCGATGGCACTGTAGTTGTGTGAGAGAGGGTAAAATATTTGAAAGAAAAAATGATCGAACTGGAAGAAAGGTTATAATGTGAACAGCAAAACATGTAAAATGACTTTAACTGAGTATAATGCAATATAGTCGAAATAAATTGGGCATTAGAAACGAGACGCTACATATTAAACGTGGTTTGCTGTCGCGGTCGCAATGTAACTGACGATGTGTGAGTAACCTGCAGTTTCGCAATAGCAGTAACCTCGTTTGTGTTATAGAGGACCGTTAACATTGAATATCAATATTGGTACATGATATTCAACTGCCTTAAAGCACAAGCTTAGCATTGAGAGTTGAGAAATCGCATAGCACAGTTCTGAAGACGCAGAAACGGGAAATAGTTCTCAGAGGGAAGTATGTGCATGTGTTTCGGCACTTATCGTGTCCAGAATATGCACAACAATCTCTGTTATAATAAAGAATGAAACTATAATGTGTGTATCCAACAACGATTCTGACAGAATGTATGACGAAAATTACTTCTATTTCTTACGAAAATGACCACGTTTCTAAGACGTGTTACTTTGAGAACGCCCATCGAATGCTCAGATTCACTTAGATGCGGCATTCTGCAGTAGCCTTTCATGAGTTGAAGCTAGAAATCATTAACGAAGAGCAGGTAGGCACGGAATACAATGAATTGCTTTTCACGTTGCATCAATTGAAGAGCTGAATGGAAAACTCATAATCAAGCCCAGGGGCAATATTGCAAATTTACTATCGTACTGAGTGTAACAACTCTCACGTAGATACTAATAATGTGAAACCATACCGAGCTTCTTTTGTATTTATTTAGGTGATACATTGCCGCTTCAATAGATTATATTAATGGGACAAAATCGACTAACAAGAAAGGAATAATGATACAAAGAATTACAGAAATATCAAATATGTGTTATTAGACTTACCTTCGTCACAGTAATGTTATTACCACGTGTAATTGACAGTTTACTGTCAGTAACAATCAGCATCTCATTCCCTAGGAGTTGTCTGGGAACTCGTTAAACAGAGGTCTACATGCTGTACTTGAACATCACCATCAATCATTGTGGAGGTGATGACACTGCAGTACGAATCCTCGATTCCACAGAAGGGAATTTTCTAGTCATGTGCAAAGAAAATTTGAGAAACCTACCCATCACATAAAGCTTGCAGCAGAGGTGTAAATAAATTCGGTTGGATTTAACGTGATTTCCTTATCGTTACTAACATCAAGTCTATTGCTTCTGACAAAATATCCTCACAGTGCGAGCTGCTTATCAGACTACTAAAGATAGCAAGCAATAAACCTGCGGTAATGATATCGAGTTTTTTAATGCATCGTATATTAAAAATGCCCTCATCTATCAAAATGTATTTTGGGGATCCTCTGCATTACGAGTTACAGTTTGTGTTACGGTTACAAGTACAATGATACCCAACGAAACGCAATCGGACCATTGATACACAGAAAAACTCACACGTTTGTCTATAAAAAGAGCACAAAAGGAAGGCTAAGGCAGGAAGAGCACATTACGATAATACGAAAGCACGAAAAACGGCATATACAGGGTGAGTCACCTAACGTTACCGCTGGATATATTTCGTAAACCACATCAAACACTGACGAACGGATTCCACACACCGAACGTGAGGAGAGGGGCTAGTGTAATTATTTAACACAAACCACACAAAAATGCACGGAAGTATGTTTTTTAACACAAACCTACGTTTTTTAAAATGGAACCACGTTAGTTTTGTCAGCACATCTGAACATATAATCAAATACGTAAACACTGCCGTTTGTTGCATTGTAAAATGTTAATTACATCCGGAGATATTGTAACCTAAAGTTGACGCTTAAAACCTCCGACGTTCAGTTGCGTGTTGTAACAAACAAGGGCCACGGTCGGCGAGTAGCATCTGCAGGGACATGTTTACGATGACGACCGTTCTCCTGATCTTACACCTCTGGACTGGGGCACGTTAAAGGAGAATGTGTACCGTGATGTGCCTACAACCCCAGACTATGTGAAACAACGTATTGTGGCAGCCCGCGCGACATTACACCAGTTGTACTGCGGTGTGTACAACATTAATTACGCCAGAGATTGCAATTGTGTGCAGCAAATTATGGCCACCACATTGAACATCTATTGGCCTGACATGTCGGGACACACTCTATTCCACTCCGTAATTGAAAACGGAAACCTCGTGTGTGCGTGTACCTCACCCCTCATAGTAATGTACATGTGCGTCAGTGAAAAAGACCAATAAAAAGGTGTTAGCATGTGGACGTTATGTGCTGTTCCAGTCTCTTCTGTATCTAAGGTCCATCACCGTTCCCTTTGGATCCCTGCATAACTCGGTTCTCTCCGATACACACGATCGAACAGCGGAGGAGTGGTACTCAAGCGTGAACTTTAGGTTACAATATCTCCGGATGTAATTAACATTTTACAATCCAACAAACGGCACTGAATACGTATTTGTTTATATTTTCAGATGTGCTAACAAAACTAACGGGGTTCCATTTAAAAAAAAACGTACGTTTGTGTTGAAAAACATACTTCCGTGCATTTTTGTATGGTTTGTACCAACTAATTACTCTAGCCCCTCTCCTTACGTTCGGTCTGTGGAATCGATTCGTCAATATTTGATGTGGTTTACGAAATACATCCAGCGGTAATTGCAGGTGACTCAGCCTGTGTACTTGGTCAGAAAATCAGGAGCGTCGGAGGCTGCGGTGTAATTCAAGAAAGAATTCAGTTAACAACTAATCTAGAAATCACCGACTGAGCAAGAAAAATATATTGATAAGTGAGCGCACCGAGGAAGGTGAAAGGCCGCCCAAGTTGTCTTTCATTACATGTGCTTCAGAGATGAAAATGCCAAAGGATTCCGAATCATGGGAGAAATTTTGCAGGCATGGAAACATTTAAACGGCGTTTTAATATTTAGATGTTGGAATACCTGAATCCAATATGTTATACAAGTAACGAATTGCAGTGAGAAGAGCTCCAACATCAGCTAATGCCGCGTAAAACTTGGAAAATATATGTGAAATCAGAAATGTGTAAGTGTAGAGAAATGTGTGAGTTTAAGGGATCTAGGGTCATAGTAAACATTGTGCATACGTTGTTGATAGGTCAAAAAATGGATGAATCATGTAGCTGAATATTCGCTTACCGTCTCACATATCTTCTGTGATTTACTACAAAGACATTTAAAAAATGTTGGAACATTTTATCTTCCTACAAAATAATTCATAAAAGAAATACGGTCTGAAGCATATCAAAATGTAGGTCCTCTTGAACTTATTCAAAAAATACCGCACCTCCATAAGCTGATAATGCAGCCATTCGATATCTGCAAAATTACTTACTAATGTAGGCATCACAAAAGCAGGAATAATGTGCAATACAAAGGAAATTTGTTGAAACGTGAAAGCTGGATGGCGGAAAGGCTGTCAGCCAATAAATTTAAATGTCTATTTTACTGAATAACAAACAGCAGGGAAAATTTTCTCAACGATACTGTTGCAGAATCAACTAACCTGAAAAACACAATGCCATTTAAAGAAGACGACACTGCAAAAGCTAAGTACAAACTTTATTAAAATATATGTAAGCACACAGCAATCTTGCATCATTGATGTTTCGTCGGGCATATCTCATGTGATTTGAGGGTAAACACGATACACGGATAAGAACACCAAGTGAACCTTACAATATTCTCAAAGCTTACACAAGTTATACTCTAAGAGGAGTGAAACTGTTTCACCTGTACAAAGAGAAATTTCGTTCCTGAAGAATTTACATTCAGTTGGATCTCGTAGAAACTTTCAGCGAGAAAGCTGTTGCGAAAATGATAAAACTAATTTTCTTAACATCTGAGAATCATTACTGTATCGTTTCACCTATGAAGGAAATTTGCTTGCGAGGTACTCCGTGCATGGCAACATGCCGCAATGATTCTTGTTCCGATGGTTCTTCTTATTGCGGCCAAGAATACACCCTACGGGGATTATAAACTGAAGTGCCGAAGAATCTAATATAAGCATACGTATTCAAATACAGCCATACGTAAACAGGCAGAATACGGCGCTGTGGTCAGCAACGCGTATATAAGAAAACTGTCTGGCGCAATTGTTAGATGAGTTACTTCCGCTACAATGGCTGGTTATCACGATCTAAAGCTGTCGGCACACGGAGCGTGCATTCGAACGTTGAGCGTTGAGCGTGGCGAGTTTCTGACGTCATAGCGTGGAATGGCACGTCTTTCCAAACGTGCAGAGCATTATCTGGCATGTCAGATATTCTGAGCGTACGTCTGAGCGTTGACCAATGAGATGGCACAACGCTTTCGTCACACACACGCCGTCTCCCTTTAGTACAGAGTTGTGAGGCGCCATATTGGCATTCATTTCAAGCCTATATGTGTATATGCCTTTTCCGAGCACCAGCAAATTGAGAATCACTGGAAAATCCGTTGTTAACTGTGTGATTCGTTCCAGTAAAATAATGAGAAACATCATATTCCTGGCAAAAGAATAATTGTAACTTGCTTATTATGAGAGTAGGCTATTTGAAGCCAGCGACACACCGAAGATCTACCCAAAACGCATTCTTCTTGGTACAATTTGTTACAATTAAACTTCAATTAGTAACATATCTACGATTAAGGTTTTCTACACGAGCTAAAATACTATGATTAGACATTTGGAGTACGTTATTGCCGTAGCGTAGTGACTAGCATCACTGCCCCCCTTTGGATCAGTTTAAGGGGCGTTGGTTCGCGTCTTGCCACTGTCGGTTTTTTTGTCGTAACATTCGTGTTTTTATTGGGTTCTAATACTTTATTATTAATTTAATCTAAGTATATACTATAATATTTGATGATATGTAAATATAAGATTACCTTTTTTTGAGGGGTGACTTTGTTCGATTGGCTTAATCAGCAGGACAGCTTGCACTACTTCCATAAAGATATTTTGCTCCTCTTCTTTTACGCTTCGTAATTCACATGTTGCAAAGATTCTGCTACTGGGTAGGAAGACTGATCAATTACGACTGACCTTGGGGCTTTACTAAAATGTGGGAATGATGAAATAATGTTTATCTCATGCGGAGAAGTATTCCCAATTTGTACCGCACTGTTTATAATGGAACTTTTATAAACCTGTGTCCTTATTGAATGGACATGGTAATTTCCTTTTAGTGGATGATGGAGGAAATGTGCGCTTCAATAGAGCTAATGTTGGAATTTTACGCGCACCCGTTGAGTAAACAATGTGATTTACGAGCTAGAAACATCGCTCAACTGCCTACGGAGTGCGTTGCGATCACGCGTACAACGTTGGGGACCACGTACCGTATGCACAAGTCGCATCGTTCCTGATCGTTCAGCAGCACGTTGAACCTGGCACTCTCAACGTTAACGTTCGACGGCACGGTCCGTGTGTGACGGCTTAAGTGAGTCGGCGCACGAGCGACGGGACACAGCATCTCCGAGGTGGTGATGAAGTGGGGTTTTCACGTACGACCATTAACGAGTGTGTCGTGAATATCAGGAATACGGTAAATTTCGAGTCTCCGACATCGCTGCGGCCGAAAAAGCTACTGCAAGAACGGGACCAACGACGACTGAATAGAATTGTTCAACGTGACAGAAGTGCAGCACTTTCTATAACAGATTTCAGTGTTCGGCTATCAACAAGTGTCATCGTGTGAACCATTCAACGAAGAATCATCGATATGGGCTTTCGGAGCCGAAGGCCCGCTTGTGTACCCTTGATGACTGTGTGACACAAAGCCTTACTCCTCGTCTGGGTCCGTCAACACCGACACTGAACTGTTGATGAAAACATGTCGCTGGTCGGACGAGTCTCGTTTAAAACTGTATCGAGTGGATGGACGTTTACGGGTATTGAGACAATGTCATGAATCCATGGATCCTGCACGTCAGCATGGGACGGGTCGAGCTGGTGGAGGCTCTGTAATGGTGAGGGGCGTGAGCAGTTGGAGTGATATGTGATCCATGGTATGTCTACACATGACTATGGTAGGTGACATGTACGGAAGCATCCTGCCCGATGACATACATCCTCTGAAGTCCATTGTGCATTCCGACGGACTTCAACAAATCCAGCAGGACGAAGCGATACCCCGCACGTCCATAATTGCTACAGAGTGGACCCAGGAACACTCTTCTGGTTTTAAATACTTCTGCTGGCCACCAAACTCCCCAGACATGAACATATCTGGCATGCCGTGTAACGTGCTGTTCAGAAGAGATCTGCACCCATTCGTACTCTCACGGATTTAAGGACAGCCATGCAGAATACATGATGTCGAGCCAACCGACCTCGAGCTGCAGCACTTCTGCGTGCTGGCGGGGGCCCTACACGATATTAGGCAGGTGTACCAGTTTCTTTGGCTCTTCAGTGTATTTGTAGTTATTACAGAGCAAACTCTTCATTATTACACTCATTACACATATCACCGATTTTCGCTGTACAAAAGTAAATCGAGATGTTTTGAGGCCATTATTTCCGATGGAGGCATGCCAAATACATTTGTTCAAACGGTTTGCGAAACCCAAGTTTTGTCCTGATGAGTAACAGTCCTATTGTCCTCCGTTCGCAATAAATGCATAGCCCATAAAATGTATCTCTCCATGTGGCAGTATCCCTTCGCTCCATAAGAAACAAGCGTCCATCGTCACATTTCCTTGACTTAAAAAGGAGGACAATCAGGAGATCCATTTAGAGTACTTATACTAGCTTGGCGGTCGCTGCTTTGCTCGCGTAGACTGTATGGCCTCCATATACCATTTTTGCTTTTATTTAATCGATTTTTTTATATTGTTTGCAGATTCCAATACCTTCTAAGCTTTTCACGCTAATGAAGATACTTCTGACCAAAGAGAGATTCTACTTGCTGGAGTCCAAAATGTTTGTTAATAGTGCCTTTTGCGTTCTTGTGAAAATATTTGCATCGCTACTTTCATCCCGCTTTACTGTATGATTAAATGATGATGGCATCCTCTTGGGTAAAATATTCCGGAGGTAAAATAGTCCCCCATTCGGATCTCCGGGCGGGGACTACTCAGGAGGATGTCGTTATCAGGAGAAAGAAAACTGGCGTTCTACGGATCGGAGCGTGGAATGTCAGATCCCTTAATCGGGCAGGTAGGTTAGAAAATTTAAAAAGGGAAATGGATAGGTTAAAGTTAGATATAGTGGGAATTAGTGAAGTTCGGTGGCAGGAGGAACAAGACTTCTGGTCAGGTGACTACAGGGTTATAAACACAAAATCAAATAGGGGTAATGCAGGAGTAGGTTTAATAATGAATAGGAAAATAGGAATGCGGGTAAGCTACTACAAACAGTATAGTGAACGCATTATTGTGGCCAAGACAGATACGAAGCCCACACCTACTACAGTAGTACAAGTTTATATGCCAACTAGCTCTGCAGATGATGAAGAAATTGAAGAAATGTACGATGAAATAAAAGAAATTATTCAGATAGTGAAGGGAGACGAAAATTTAATAGTAATGGGTGACTGGAATTCGAGTGCAGGAAAAGGGAGACAAGGAAACATAGTAGGTGAATATGGATTGGGGCTAAGAAATGAAAGAGGAAGCCGCCTAGTAGAATTTTGCACAGAGCACAACTTAATCATAGCTAACACTTGGTTTAAGAATCATGAAAGAAGGTTGTATACGTGGAAGAATCCTGGAGATACTAAAAGGTATCAGATAGATTATATAATGGTAAGACAGAGATTTAGGAACCAGGTTTTAAGTTGTAAGACATTTCCAGGGGCAGATGTGGACTCTGACCACAATCTATTGGTTATGACCTGTAGATTAAAACTGAAGAAACTGCAAAAATGTGGGAAATTAAGGAGATGGGACCTGGATAAACTGAAAGAACCAGAGGTTGTAGAGAGTTTCAGGGAGAGCATAAGGGAACAATTGACAGGAATAGGGGAAAGAAATACAGTAGAAGAAGAATGGGTAGCTCTCAGGGATGTAGTAGTGAAGGCAGCAGAGGATAAAGTAGGTACAAAGACGAGGGCTGCAAGAAATCCTTGGGTAACAGAAGAAATATTGAATTTAATTGATGAAAGGAGAAAATATAAAAATGCAGTAAATGAAGCAGGCAAAAAGGAATACAAACGTCTCAAAAATGAGATCGACAGGAAGTGCAAAATGGCTAAACAGGGATGGCTAGAGGACAAATGTAAGGATGTAGAAGCTTATCTCACTAGGGGTAAGATAGATACTGCCTACAGGAAAATTAAAGAGACCTTTGGAGAAAGGAGAACCACGTGTATGAATATCAAGAGCTCAGATGGCAGCCCAGTTCTAAGCAAAGAAGGGAAGGCAGAAAGGTGGAAGGAGTATATAGAAGGTTTATACAAGGGCGATGTACTTGAGGACAATATTATGGAAATGGAAGAGGATGTAGACGAAGACGAAATGGGAGATACGATACTGCGTGAAGAGTTTGACAGAGCACTGAAAGACCTGAGTCGAAACAAGGCCCCCGGAGTAGACAACATTCCATTAGAACTACTGACGGCCTTGGGACAACCAGTCCTGACAAAACTCTACCAGCTGGTGAGCAAGATGTATGAGACAGGCGAAATACCCTCAGACTTCAAGAAGAATATAATAATTCCAATCCCAAAGAAAGCAGGTGCTGACAGATGTGAAAATTACCGAACTATCAGTTTAATAAGCCACGGCTGCAAAATACTAACCCGAATTCTTTACAGACGAATGGAAAAACTGGTAGATGCAGACCTCGGGGAGGATCAGTTTGGATTCCGTCGAAATGTTGGAACACGTCAGGCAATACTGACCTTACGACTTATCTTAGAAGAAAGATTAAGAAAAGGCAAACCTACGTTTCTAGCATTTGTAGACTTAGAGAAAGCTTTTGACAATGTTGACTGGAATACTCTTTTTCAAATTCTAAAGGTGGCAGGGGTAAAATACAGGGAGCGAAAGGCTATTTATAATTTGTAAAGAAACCAGATGGCAGTCATAAGAGTCGAGGGGCATGAAAGGGAAGGAGTAGTTGGGAAAGGAGTGAGACAGGGTTGTAGCCTCTCCCCGATGTTATTCAATCTGTATATTGAGCAAGCAGTAAAGGAAACAAAAGAAAAATTTGGAGTAGGTATTAAAATTCATGGAGACGAAGTAAAAACTTTGAGGTTCGCCGATGACATTGTAATTCTGTCAGAGACGGCAAAGGACTTGGAAGAGCAGTTGAACGGAATGGACAGTGTCTTGAAAGGAGGATATAAGATGAACATTAACAAAAGCAAAACGAGGATAATGGAATGTAGTCAAATTAAATCGGGTGATGCAGAGGGAATTAGACTGGGAAATGAGACACTTAAAGTAGTAAAGGACTTTTGCTATTTAGGAAGTAAAATAACTGATGATGGTCGAAGTAGAGAGGATATAAAATGTAGACTGGCAATGGCAAGGAAAGCGTTTCTGAAGAAGAGAAATTTGTTAACATCGAATATAGATTTATGTATCAGGAAGTCGTTTCTGAAAGTATTTGTTTGGAGTGTAGCCATGTATGGAAGTGAAACATGGACGATAACTAGTTTGGACAAGAAGAGAATAGAAGCTTTCGAAATGTGGTGCTACAGAAGAATACTGAAGATAAGGTGGATAGAGCACGTAACTAATGAGGAGGTATTGAATAGGATTGGGGAGAAGAGAAGTTTGTGGCACAACTTGACTAGAAGAAGGGATCGGTTGGTAGGACATGTTTTGAGGCATCAAGGGATCACAAATTTAGCATTGGAGGGCAGCGTGGAGGGTAAAAATCGTAGAGGGAGACCGGAGACCGAGAGATGAGTACACTAAGCAGATTCAGAAGGATGTAGGTTGCAGTAGGTACTGGGAGATGAAGCAGCTTGCACAGGATAGAGTAGCATGGAGAGCTGCATCAAACCAGTCTCAGGACTGAAGACAACAACAACAACTTTCATTCCCAAAGAAATATTTCTTATATCTAACCTAGAAGTAAAGAACCAATCTTCATAAATTTTAGTTTAAAATTTATTTAATATAAAGAAATATTTTCTTAAAAATTTTCCTCCACTATTGCACTCCACTACGGGTTGAGCTTTCAGAAACAGTGAAACACATATTCATATACTTTCAAAAAGCCTTTCACAACCTATTCCTACCCCTTAGGCGTGGAATTTCGGAAAATTCCCTTCTTAAGCTATGCCTTAAGCTAGGTCCACACCCTTTGGAATCTTCAGCTTTCTGTCCGTATCGGTTTGGGCTGGGCGATGATTAGTCAGTGAATCAGTCGGACACTATTTCACTTCCTTAGGGGTTGAATTTGAGAAAACAGTGAGAAACGCATTTTTTTATTTGTAACTGAGAAACCAAATTTAAATTTTCGTACATTCAATTTTTAAAATGCTTTCGTAATAAAATATTTTCGTAAGAAATCTCATCCACTTTTTCACTCCCTTAGGGTTCCAGTTTCCGAAAACAATGAAACGCGTATTTTTATTTTTAACCAAGAAGTCAAATACCAGTGCTCATAGATGTAGCTTTACAAGTACTTTAGTAGTTCTGTAACAACAACATATTTTTTTAAAAAAATCTTCCAACCGTTATTTCACCCCCAAAATCTAAAATTTCCGAAAGTGCTGAAAAACGTATATCTTTACTTCTAACCGAACAATAAAATAATAATTCTGTAGCACTAGCCTCAAAAGTCCCTTAACAGTCACGTTTCATCAAAAATGTCCTTCATCCCCAATTTTACCCCCTTAGAAATGGAATTACGAAAAGTCTCTTCTTAAACAACGCCTACAGTATAAAATGAAGCCCTCTACAAATTTCAATTTCCTATCCTTAGCAGTATGGTCTGGGAGATGACGAATCTCTCAGTTTGTCAGTCACATCATTGACTTCTATACACAGACATCTGTACTATAGTTAGGTAGCATCACGCTTAACTAAATGTGAAGCAATACGAAATCTCATAATAGACCAAAACCAAACATCAAACAACAACACTGCCTCGCCGACTGGAGGGGGTGGGGGCAGAGAACTTGAGTGGGGGGAGACGTAAGTGGCATCCTTGTGCCGTACACTTCTCTGACGGCAATTATAGCATTGTACGCTTTCAAGGACCACAGTGTGGTCGAACATTGAGCGTACTTGGCCTGGGAGCAGTAAATGAACACGAAATGTTCGATGTACTTACCATTTGTACTTTGTATACAGCCAACGTGCTGCAGCTCTGTTGATGGTTGGCACATGTTTTATTTCGTGTTGAGAGCGTGTGAAGCCGTAATTCCGTTTGATATGGCAGCCCACTACGGTAACTGAATGAATCATCATCTGGTGCACCCTCACGTTGGGATCCCCTAAACTACACCAATTACACTTCTAAAGCTTCTGAACGAAAATGGGCTCAAAAATCAAATCTTTTATTGAAGCCTGAGCAGCGTCTGAACTTAAATAAGACTATTAAATGTTTGAAAAGTTTCTGTGACATCTGTAATTCGCTGCCCTACGAGGAGCTATAGACCGTGTTGCATTCACTGGGTAGTGAAGCCTACTGAGGAGAACAAAGGCAAGATCCTCCCTCACCATTCGTCAAGCGTTAAGGAGAGACAAAAGTCAAATTTTAGCCTTTTCTGCCAATGTTATTTCACCCGCTGAAGAGCTACACTTTTTGAAATATTGGTAAGGATTAAAACAGTGAATTTTTTACTTAATGTATACAACGTGTACGCCAGCAGTTACAAGCACAATGAAGAAAATAGCTCTTATGTTTTTTTTTATTCTTTCACTGAAAGCATTTAATTCTTTATATATTACTTATTAGAAAATTGTTTGACTGGTTGGTGGTTCTCAATTTACTTGTCATAACTTATCACCGTCCTGAGTACAATCTGACCAAATTTCATACATCCAACACAATTAGTTTAGAAAGTGATAGTACTTGATATGCCGTTTCGAGAAAAATCTGTTTCAGTTTTAGTAGTGCAATTTTAGTATAGTTAATGATGAGAATTACTTACTACTAATCTTTCCATGCACCGCATTGAGTATCATCTGAATAATCCTGACCATCTTTCCTTTCACACTATCCCTCTTCTTTTCTGTCTAGCTTCTTTTAAGCATTTTAAATTAACAATCTCGTCTTTGCGAATACTCTCTTTCTCCGCCAAGTATTTAGCAATATTTCCACTATATTTTATCTACAAAACTTCCAAAACATCACGTTTTCCAGTTACACCATCATTAAACCACAAGATAGCATCAGAAACACCAAATTTGAGGGTTGTGATCTGAAAAAATAGTTTTCTGCACACAGTTGAATGAATTTAACGCATACTTACGATATTTATGCGTAGCTATATAATATGTATGTTTCTTTAGTATCTTTAAATGTTTCACATCTCTGTACCAAAACAAAATATCACTATATTAGCATTCGATTCTGCAAGCACTACAGGACTCAATACCTATAATAGTAATAACAATAAAAATAAGAATAATGCTAATACAATAATAAAGAAAAGTCTTTCTTAAGCTGGACACATTTTTCAAAAACTTTAGAAAATAAGAGGTGTTTCATGTTTCAATATTACCGAATAGCACCATGCTTAAAACGGTACACGAGTATTTCAATCATTCCACATAACATTAATCAACAGCACAGTATTAGCTCGTGCTCTTTATTAGAAGAGCGATTTCTAACTTAATTCTCAAGAAAGCCAAAGGAAATGCGTAGACTGTTGGAAGTATTGTCGTTTAAAAAGATACTCTCCTTCATATTTTGAACGTCTGAGTTTAAAGCAGCTGCTCTAAAGTGGCCACAGGATATTCACGAGACACGGTGAACGATCCACCTTTAAGTTGTTGCTTGCATAATTAATTTTCTTACAAGAAACCTCTTAGCATCTGCCTAAAGCCGTAGTGCTTTTTGCACAGCTGCGTAAATATACATAATTGTTTCCCATCTGTGGTAAGAAAATTTGAAGAGCAGTAGCTGAGAAAAAAAATCTTTTTATACTTAATAACCATTTTATAGAATGCCTTTACTTCACTGCGGATTCCTCGCTTAATTTAGGGAGGATGGGAAACGGTATCTGTTATACAAATGTGTCAGATTCCGACACAATATAGCGCCGAAAAAATACTCTTTAACGCTTGGTAATGACAGGGAAGTTAAAAGCAAAATGTTAAACATTAGATTTTGTAAGGTAATCTGTCATTTAATAGTGGACCCTGACTGAGTATAAACAATGAAAAAAACCAATTAAACATATACATGCAGCAGTTACTACATGTGCATGTTATAAAGCGCAGAAGGTAAATAGAAGTAAGTACACTGAACAATAAGCGACCTGATACCATTCAGTACAACGTCATAAATATTATCTCTGGTGAGTTATAAGCGATCAAAATATTCACGAAAACGCAATATACTGCGTCTATACAAAAAGACGGTAAAATGTCTTGCTGTATTGATCCATCCAGATCTTGTCTTCTGAGTCACTAGCATCGCATGTATTATCAGTGTGTGGGTGTTATGTTGACGAGTTGCACAACGGATTGATCTGACAAGTACCCTTTGACTCCTGCTAGAAGCAAATTACACCCCACACTACTACAGAAGTCAGATAGATGCTCCTAATGTACCAAAAAGAAATGCCTGAAAATCTTCTGGAGTCGTCCACTGTAAGGAAAAGACACAAAAATATTCAATTTTCTTACGTAACTAGTGGGATACTTGGGTACTGGAGTATTGCGAGTTAGTGGAAGAAAAACATTACGAACGGAAAATATTATCTATTGCAAAATTTAAGAAAACCAAGTAAAACTTTTATTTATAAACTAATACACAAATTTCCGGGTTCTTTTCGAAATAGGAGGTTACTCTTTTGGATAGGAATCCTGTTAATGACATTTATATAAAAAGTGTGGGAAAGCTCTTTTATCCCTTTTCTTTAAGAATGTTATTTACTCGGCAGAATGTCTGAGAGCCGCGCCTACTCAACTTCAATAATTATCCGATTGAATTTTTCTAAGTGCGGTCGAGGCTGTCATGTAATAAATGTAATGGAGTGATGTGAATGAAGTACGTTATTTCTAATGGAGGAAAGATGAGGCTCGCCTACGCTGTAGCGCACAATAGCGTGAGATGCGACGACTGCTGCCTGCGATCTGCATCTTTCACGGCAGAAAAATAACAAACTATCACTTTCTATCTGGACTGACCTTCGCCAATCGAACTCTCACTACGCCTTGATGAAGCCAAGGACTCCTATCTGCCCCTGGTCTAAGTATTGGCGTGGTACACCGTTCAGATAACCGGTACACCACTCAGTGTTCGCTCGTAGGCCCTAACTGATACTCTGTCTGTGTTCATACCGCACATTAAGTGTCGTGACCAACAGAGTAAACAAACGTTTAATCGTGGACGATTCAGTATAGAGTATCAGTCCGATTCGCTAGTGACTGAGGTGTTCCCTCAGTGCAGTACTCAGTAGAGACTTTGTTCCTTGCTCTCTGCGTAGACGCACGAGTGCACTACCTACCGCTACGTGTTCCCGCTACAAGAGAGTGACGTGAACGATTTCCCTCCACGCAAAAAGCGAAAGGGTATATCATCCACTGTCTTTCCCTCACCCCTCCGGCTCATTGCCTCAGAAATAGTCCACCAATCAGCATTACTCTTACAAACGGGAGAATGGCCAAGCTGACCAATCCAGAAATATATAGCATCTGCATTAGGCATTTACTGTCCACATGTAAGAACTCTGAAACTGCGCACTGGATCCGTCAAAAAAATGCGTATGATGGGGCTCTCCCATACAATACAGCAGGTTTTGCTTTTAAGGTGAACACGCACCATATTATCCCTTTTCTCTGGCAAAAACTGTTTTTGTCCGTGGGCCGTCGGCCAGCCGCTGCAGTTGCATGCTAATTCACACTCCTACGGAATTTGCAGCAGGCTAGTTGCCTCCACAGAAAGAAAAACACCTGTGTCTGTCGTGTCTTGAATGTTTGTGTGCGCCAGCTTCGACTTTTGAATCTCGGTGGGCACTTGCTATTTATTCATTAGATTTGCATATCGATTAAATGGAAATATGTAAAATTGGCTCTACCCTATCGAGTTTGGGATCGAATGAAACGCCTTGATACGCAGAATACGATGGTGAGGTAGGAATATGTAAGAAATAAGGTCAGGAGACCATGCCACCTCATAGTATATTGCTTAATATGTTTTGCCTGCAGCTGAGACCATTCTCAAGCAGTGTTAATTCATTACAGTTTATTATGTTTGAGTTCCTTCACAAAACGAATTTGAAAATTTATTTGTTGATACACGAGCGAAAACAGCTGTACTCTTCTTTCGCGTATCTTGTGTAATGATAGTACAAGCAGCTTCTTCCACTAATCGCAACAGTAGAAGAAAAACTAATATTAACTTATTATAAAGAAGAGGAAGATGCTACATACAAAAATATTTTTAAGACAGGGGGCTAGTAACGCTAGGTAACAGTATTATTTATAGTAATGCTGTGCTTAGCATGCATCTAAAGAACACACATCTCAATAGGCTCTTCAGTAGAGCAAAGAACATTCAACTCTGGAACTCGATGAAGTGCATTATCACATGCTCTTTTCCTTTCCAATTATCTTTCCGTTTAGGGAGACAGAGTACAATGCTTATAGAGCGCACTCATGAAATTATAATGCACATGTTTCTGTTAGATGTTAATAAGACTAACAGTTCTTAAACTCTACACATTGTCATTGAGCTAACAAAGTCATGTGTAGAGATATTACATATGTAGTTGGCGGCAATATCGCGCACACAGAGTATAAAAGAGCGGAGCATTGGAGGAGCTGTTATTTGTACTGTGGTGATTCTTATGCAAAGATTTCCAACGTGATTATGGCTGCACGACTGGAATTAACAGATTTTGAACGCGAACTGGTACTTGGAACTAGACATATTTTGGAAATCGTTAGGGAATTCAGTATTCCGAGATCTACAGAGTCCACAGTACGCCAAGAGTACAAAATTTCGGTTATTACCTCTCACCGTGAACAACGCAGTGGCCAACGACTTTCACTTAACGACCGAGAACAGTGGCGTTTGCATAGAATTGTTAGTGCTAACAGACAGGCAAAGATCGTGAAATAACCGCAGGAATCAATGTGGCACGTATTATGATCTTATCGGTTAGGACAGAGCAGCGAAACTTGGCGTCAATGGGTTATGGCAGGCGAGTGCCTTTGCTAACAGCACGACGTCGCCGGCAGCGCCTCTCCTGGGCTCGTGAACATATCAGTTGTACCCTAGACGACTGTAAAAGCGTGGCATGGTCAGATGTGTCCCGATTTCATTTGATGGTATGGTTCGAGTGTGGCGCAGATCCCAAGATGCCACGGCGTCAACAAGGCAATCTGCAAGTTGGTGGTGGCTCCAATAAAAGTGTGGGCTGTGTTTACATGGAATGGCGTGCGTTCTCTAGTCCAGCTGAATCGATCATTGAAAGGAAATGATTATGTACAGTTACTTGGACCCAATTGCAGCCATTCATTGGTTTTATTTTCTCAATGAATCGTGCAATGTCACGGAGCCACAATTGTTCGTTATTGTTTCTGAGAACATTCTGGACAGACAGTTCGAATAAATGATTGGGCCACCCGGGTCGCCAGAATTTACGTCACTAATTTGCCTCTTGTGACACAAGCTAATGATACCCCATGGGAGGAGTTTTAATTTTGACGGCGTGTTTGTATAATGGATAAGAGCATTGAACAGTAATTTTGAATAAATCGTATTTAATAGAAGACCTAAACAGGCTTTAACTTTTGGGTTCCGTGAGAGTAGAAAAGTTCAGACGAATGAAACAATAAACGGGCGCCAGCCTAATTCAGCATATTATTTTGAAATACAGGGTGATTCAAAAGGAATACCACAAATTTAAAAATGTGTATTTAATGAAAGAAACATAATATAACCTTTTGTTATACATCATTACAAAGAGTATTTAAAAAGGTTTTTTTTTTTTCACTCATAAACAAGTTCAGAGATGTTCAATATGGCCCCCTCCAGACACTCGAGCAATATCAACCCGATACTCCAACTCGTTCCACACACTCTGTAGCATATCAGGCGTAACAGTTTGGATAGCTGCTGTTATTTCTCGTTTCAAATCATCAATGGTGGCTGGGAGAGGTGGCCGAAACACCATATCCTTAACATACCCCCATAAGAAAAAATCGCTGGGGGTAAGATCAGGGCTTGTTGGAGGCCAGTGATGAAGTGCTCTGTCACGGGCTGCCTGGCGGCCGATCCATCGCCTCGGGTAGTTGACGTTCAGGTAGTTACGGACAGATAAGTGCCAATGTGGTGGCGCTCCATCCTACTGAAATATGAATTGTTGTACTTCTGGTTCGAGCTGAGGGAACAACCAATTCTCTAACATCTCCAGTTACTGTAGTCCAGTTCCAGTAGCACCTTCGAAGAAAAAGGGACCAAAAACTTTATTGGCTAAAATGGCACAGGAAACGTTCACCTTAGGCGAGTCACGTTCATACTGAGTTGTTTCCCGCGGATTCTCAGTGCCCCATACACAGATACAGTGACGGTTGACTTTCCCGTTAGTGTGGAAAGTTGCTTCATCACTAAACACAATCTTTGAAACGAAAGATTCATCTGTTTCCATTTGAGCAAGCATAAAATCACAGAAATAGATTCTTTTAATCTTATCAGCTGCAGATAGTGCTGGAACCAATTTCAGACGATAAGGTTTCATAACTAACCTTTTTCGTAGGACTATCCATACAGTTGATTGTGGAATTTGCAGCTCTCTGCTAGCTCTGCGAGTCGATTTTCCTGGGCTGCGAACAAATGCTTGCTGGATGCGTGCTACATTTTCATCACTCGTTCTCGGCCGTCCAGAACTTTTCCCTTTGCACAAACACCCATTCTCTGTAAACGTTTAATACACCACCTATCAGGTGGTTTAACACCATACATCGTTCGAAATGCACGCTGAACAACTGTCGTCGAATCACTTCTGCCGTACTCAATAACACAAAAAGCTTTCTGTTGAGCGGTGGCCATCTTAGCATCAACTGACGCTGACGCCTATCAACAGCGCCTCAAGCGAACAAATTTACAACTAAATGAAACTTTATAGCTCCCTTAATTCGCCGACAGATAGTGCTTAGCTCTGCCTTTTGTCGTTGCAGAGTTTTAAAATCCTAAAGTTGTGGTATTCTTTTTGAATCACCCTGTATTATGTTCAAGAACATTGAATACTAGTTGTTGCAGTGACTTACATTAAGACTTCCTTCAAATAGCACACTGGATACACATGAATACAGGGCGTCTAAGTCGTGGGTAGCAGAGGTTACCATTAAAGCATAAATCGGTAATCATAAAAAGCAAAATTATACGCAACTCACAGTAATAAGAGTTACAATCGCTATCATTATGTGACTTAGTATTGAGATGTTACTGCAGGAAGCACCGCGACTAAAATTGGACATAGAGGGGCTTCTGACTTAACTTACATATAAATACCACAAATGAAACTGAATAATACTACAAGTACACTGTTTATAATCCCATTTATAGCAATGTATCACTTATCTTTAGAAGCAATACTATTCCAGATATCTTTCTAATATGACTAGAATATGATGAGGACCCATAAACTAATAATGTATCGCTAGTTAAATTATGTGATTATTTCAGTAGTAAGAATCAATTCAACTAAATTTCTTAGCCTCACTCCGAATAGTATATGTTTTCAACCTCCAAAGCAAATAACCTAACACAGAGCTCGATTGACCTCAAAAAATCGTTCATGATAACAGTCAAGGCTAAGTTTAACTTACGTGCCTTTTTCATCACCTGTGAAACAGGTATTTTAGACAGTAACATTTACACAGTCTGGCACTGAATTTTTGCACATTTAATACACAGAAATAAATTATTAGTTTGTTTGAACCAGTATACTCGGTTTACTGAACACTTAGGAGGGGATCCTCCATAGGTTCGTGATTAGCATAAAGGATACGGATAGCACTTGAATTCTGATACAAAGGCATGAAGTTGATGCAGTGGCGACGTAGTGGTGGCACGGCTATTCAAGTGTGAATGCCCTTCACTATTTCTTCTTGGCAACCCAATTTGAAGCGTTTTAGAGCTATTCCTTATTGCCGAGAGTACCATGCAACGGCCTAATCCACATCGGAGGCAAAATTCCTTGCAAAAAGGGTGCCAACTGCCTCCCTTGGTAATCTCTATATGTGCTATGCAACGGATAACCACTAACTGCGTACCGTTCCCATCAACAAGCCGCTCAGTTGGACCGGCAAAACCACCTTTTACATCGCTCCAAGCCACTTCCGTTGCGGAGGGACTTCCCTACATCTTTTATGTTGTACAATGCAAGTGTCCTAAGCATGAACTACCTTCCAATATAAAATGTTTTCTTTATAAACATACTTATATTATAAATTATCATTATTTTTAACACCATTTATCTTTCCCTATACATATATTACAAACTTTAAATTTCCTGTCACAAATCAGTGACCTTCACTAACAAAGAACAAACACTTCATAATCACATATACACAGTTACATAGTATAAACCTGCTTATAAGTGTTACAATCCTGCACCGGTTCGCAATTATTTCTACAAAGGCAACATGGCTCAATACTTTCAACGATGTGTTGAATCAATTCCACCTCCAGTAGCCGCACTATGCCGGACAAAAGGACTTCCTACACTATATTAGGAGGTATATCATGAATTTGCCATCTCATCGTACAGTCCATGTTTTTATTATTATTATTATTATTAATTATTACTTTATTAATATTATACATTTTTGTAGTATCATAAAAATTGTAATGTTTGCTCACTGAGGAAGCCTGGTAACATGAATGCCTGAAGACCATAATGTCGATATATGAAATAAATAGATAATAAATAAAATTAAATAAGTAATACGGGCTACCTAATGGGTCTGTAAGGCCGCATAACGGTATCTATGATCATACTGAAATATGAAATTAAAACTATTTCAGTTGATCATTTGCAAGTAGTGGAACAGGTACTCTTGTCAGAAGGCGATTTTCTTCATTCATGGTGGTAATGCAACCACTCACGTTGCAAATGCGTAGTATTTGGTGAAGTAAGACAACGCAGATGTGATACAGTTTTTCCTCTGCCCACTGCAATCACGACATTCTAAGATTATCGAGTCATTATAGCTGGTGAGGGTAAAGTTGAGCACGTAGATTACTCTCTGAGTTAAACGAATCGAATAATTCAGATGAACAGCCAGCCCTTATTTCAGGAGCAGTTTCAAGCTTACAATAAGTCCTCGTTAAAATCTGTGTAAAAAGTGAAGAAAGGAACGGTGTTTATACTGAAAATATGTAAAGAGGTCTGTCGTCGCGCCATGCCATCGCAAGATGTTTCGTAAGTACCCACACAAGACCGATATTAACTGGGTTTTATTCGTTCATATGTACTTTAAGCAGCACTTGATAAAGTAGGAAAGTGTAAGGAAAAGCATATATTTTGAATAGTGGCATAATAAGTGAGCGGATAAATAATGGAAACTGATTAATAATTGCTGCTTGAGTAATTAACAAAACTGATTGTAAAGAATAATTGAAAGAAATTGGAAGATACAGATATACTGGGTGAAGTTTAACTGGTACTAAAATCAACAGACCTTCAATGTCATCTCATTCAATATTCATCATTTAAGTTACATACTTCTTCACATTAATTCCAAAAAGCGTAGTCCTGAATGTAACAAGGCTGATACAGGATTGGCCCTCAGCTGCTGGAGCAAATTCTACTTGTCTGCTCCGAACCTCCTGATGGAGGACTCTCAGCACGGTTGAAATGACGATCAGACAGGTGTGGTTGATGTGAGAATATGAACAAAACATTACCTTCCCAATAATTTTCGAGAACATCTTTCAATGAATGTCTGAAATACACATTTTTAAGCAATACTACTATGGCGGACCTCGTCATACGTCCGGCCGCTACCACGTATAGATACAAACATATGAAGATACCGAAATTAATCAATTGAGGAGCGTATCTCTTCTCTTTATATATATATATATATATATATATATATATATATATATATATATATATATATATATATACACCGGTGTGTCAGACCCACCATACTTGCTCCGGACACTGCGAGAGGGCTCTACAAGCAATGATCACACGCACGGCACACTGGACACACCAGGAACCGCGGTGTTGGCCGTCGAATGGCGCTAGCTGCGCAGCATTTGTGCACCGCCGCCGTCAGAGTCAGCCAGTTCGCCGTGGCATATGGAGCTCCATCGCAGTCTTTAACACTGGTAGCATGCCGCGACAGCGTGGACGTGAACCGTATGTGCAGTTGACGGACTTTGAGCGAGGGCGTATAGTGGGCATGCGGGAGGCCGGGTGGACGTACCGCCGAATTGCTCAACACGTGGGGCGTGAGGTCTCCACAGTACATCGATGTTGTCGCCAGTGGTCGGCGGAAGGTGCACGTTGCCGTCGACCTGGGACCGGACCGCAGCGACGCACAGATGCACGCCAAGACCGTAGGATCCTACACAGTGCCGTAGGGGACTGCACCGCCACTTCCCAGCAAATTAGGGACACTGTTGCTCCTGGGGTATCGGCGAGGACCATTCGCAACCGTCTCCATGTAGCTGGGCTACGGTCCCACACACTGTTAGGCCGTCTTCCGCTCACGCCCCAACATCGTGCAGCCCGCCTCCAGTGGTGTCGCGACAGGCGTGAATGGAGGGACGAATGGGGACGTGTCGTCTTCGGCGATGAGAGTCGCTTCTGCCTTGGTGCCAATGATGGTCGTATGCGTGTTTGGCGCCGTGCAGGTGAGCGCCACAATCAGGACTGCATACGACCGAGGCACACAGGGCCAACACCCGGCATCATGGTGTGGGGAGCGATCTCCTACACTGGCCGTACACCTCTGGTGATCGTCGAGGGGACACTGAATAGTGCACGGTACATCCAAACCGTCATCGAACCCATCGTTCTACCATTCCTAGACCGGCAAGGGAACTTGCTGTTCCAACAGGACAATGCACGTCCGCATGTATCCCGTGCCACCCAACGTGCTCTAGAAGGTGTAAGTCAACTACCCTGGCCAGCAAGATCTCCGGATCTGTCCCCCATTGGGCAAGTTTGGGACTGGATGAAGCGTCGTCTCACGCGGTCTGCACGTCCAGCACGAACGCTGGTCCAACTGAGGCGCCAGGTGGAAATGGCATGGCAAGCCGCTCCACAGGACTACATCCAGCATCTCTACGATCGTCTCCATGGGAGAATAGCAGCCTGCATTGCTGCGAAAGGTGGATTACACTGTACTAGTGCCGACATTGTGCATGCTCTGTTGCCTGCGTCTATTTGCCTGTGGTTCTGTCAGTGTGATCATGTGATGTATCTGACCCCAGGAATGTGTCAATAATGTTTCCCCTGGAGGCGGGCTGCACGATGTTGGGGCGTGAGCGGAAGACGGCCTAACGGTGTGCGGGACCGTAGCCCAGCTTCATGGAGACGGTTGCGATTGGTCCTAGCCGATACCCCAGGAGCAACAGTGTCCCTAATTTGCTGGGAAGTAGCGGTGCGGTCCCCTACGGCACTGCGTAGGATCCTACGGTCTTGGCGTGCATCCGTGCGTCGCTGCGGTCCGGTCCCAGGTCGACGGCAACGTGCACCTTCCGCCGACCACTGGCGACAACATCGATGTACTGTGGAGACCTCACGCCCCACGTGTTGAGCAATTCGGCGGTACGTCCACCCGGCCTCCCGCATGCCCACTATACGCCCTCGCTCAAAGTCCGTCAACTGCACATACGGTTCACGTCCACGCTGTCGCGGCATGCTACCAGTGTTAAGGACTGCGATGGAGCTCCGTATGCCACGGCAAACTGGCAGATACTGACGGCGGCGGTGCACAAATGCTGCGCAGCTAGCGCCATTCGACGGCCAACACCGCGGTTCTTGGTGTGTCCGCTGTGCCGTGTGTGTGATCATTGCTTGTAGAGCCCTCTCGCAGTGTCCGGAGCAAGTATGGTGGGTCTGACACACCGGTGTCAATGTGTTGTGTTTTCCATTTCCAGAAGTGTATTTTGTTATGTTACTGTAAATAGAATATACTCATCACATAACATTTAACTTGGAAGAGGGGATTCTAATAAAGACCATTGTGAAGACTATAACCCATGAAAGTACATGCATCGATGTCAAAAGTGCCCAATATATAGCAATCATACCGCATATAAACCAAACATTCCCAGTTGTCGTCATAAAGGCCATAATTTCCTCATTGTCAATTACTTGCTTTTACATCTATAATGTGTGTCTCGGTACATCTTACAACGCGTTTGAGCAGAAGCACTTTTCATAACATTTTCTCAGCCTTTGAATTTGAATTTCCATCGTACCTCTTCGAAATCATCTCTCCCCAGAGTAAGATATTTCTTCAAGATACTACTCATTCATATTCAGTAATTTCACAAACATTGTACTAAAATAAGTACTAACACAACTATATTCTCTAAATCTATCATGCTGGTCGTCTTTCAGGCATTTTGAAATAGTATCATAATTAAATTCTTTTAAATTAATGTTTCACTGGTTTATTTATTTATTTATTTTCTAGACGTGTATATCAGGGACACACTGCTAAAAATACATACCAAACTTCATACTGAAAGAAATGAAACAGAATACAGTATGGCAATTAAATAATAATAAACACGAAATCAAACAGGAATGTTAAAATTTTCGGTGTTTCATAAACAAAGCTGTGCTAAGAGGAGAAAACTCACTTTGCGAATTCCTCTTCTACTGCATGTAAGAAGAATAGGCTAGATCTAGTCTTCTACTAATTAAGCAGCAAATCACATTACACAAAGCAAGAAAAGAAATTATAGACAGCTTTTATAGACGATCATGAAGTCTTTACTCGAAATACGTTAACAAACCAGAAACTGGTTGAACCATTACGACATAGTACAGTAAAATATGTTCTGTAGCAGGCTGTAATATTCTTTATTAATTGAGCAGTCGGCCAGTTTCTAATGTTATGTCATTTTTAACCAAAAAAATACAGCATTTCAACGTGGAACACATTGTAGGTTCAGTACATAATTTGTAGACTACTACAAGACTTAATAACAATCGTATTATTAATATGGCATAAGCCTTTGCCTCCATTTACATGTGGATAAACAACACAGCATGTTCTTTATACTTGGTGCGTAATTCAAATTACTGTTGCACACCTGAGGCCGTATTTCACATACCTCATATCCAACATAGCCAACTATCGACTACTGCATGTCAGAGTGCCAGAGGGGGTCAACATATCTTACAGTCCAAAACAGAAAACCGGTGGCTCAATTAAGACATACAAACGACTGTAGCTAGATACATAAATTGTAATATTTAGTAGGTAGTAAACGAAGAAACGAAAATTCTATAATATTTGGGCTAATATGTCCCTCTATATTATACTATTCCCGTCATGTCAAATAATTCTGTCAGTATACAAATAGTATAGTATCGTAATATACAAGATGCACTGTTCTAATTCTCAGATAAGATTAATCAAAATATTTGAAAAGGAAAATAAATTTGTCTACTTACACATTGATAAACAAATCTACGTTTGAACCATCATAATGTTATGTGTTACATATATCATACAAAACTGAGTAACAGTCGGTTTAAATTGTAGGTCAGCGTATGGAATAGTTGCAGTTTACACGCATTGTTGTGTGATCATTTAAATGTAATGACATGATTTAATCAACACATAATGTTGTATATATGGAGCATGCAAAAGTGGTCTCAAGTGTGGAATAGTAATTTGAATTATACGCCATGTCCAACTTGAGACATCATGTGATGTATATCCAAGTGTAAGTAGAGGTAAAGGCTTATGCCATGTTTGTAACACTTTTAGTATCTGATCTTATAGTACTTAACGAATTATGTACTCTTGTTGCTATGTATTCTGCGTTGGTCTGATTTCTTTTAGGTGTTTGAAAGTGATGTAAACGTCAAAATTGGGCAGTTACTCAATTAATGAAGAATATTACAGCTTACAATGGACCTTCTTTTACTTCACAAACTTAGGCTTCATAGGTTCTTACACGAACCAAACTGTAATGTAATATATATTTACAGGCTATTTTAAATGCAAAAAAGATACATGTGCAATGATACATGTTTACTAAAGAAGAAGAATGAAAGTAAAGGAAAGAGAGAGAGAGAGGGGAAGAGAGAGAGAGAGGTACGAAGGAAACGGCATACACTGTACCTCATTGCATAAGGTGTATATTACTAAAACCAGCAGACGACAAGTACGGATTCATGACTGGAAATTGCGGGAAAAAGTCCTATAACCATGTGTCCGAAAATAGACGGTGTGCGTGCAACGACACGCCAAAAATCCAATGCAGAGCGGCATTGCATCCATGTCGTGTCACACAGGATAATAATCGTACTTTGGCTGATACCATGTTGGCCGTCCACTTGAGTGCAGTTCGTACTATGTTTCATCTCAATATCCTGTAGTACGTGGTCCTCCAAATCTGGTGTAACCACAATCCACCGCCTCCCTGCGCGTTCGTCTGAGTGAAAGAACCATGGCACACAAACGCCAAAAAGGGCATTAAATGTACTGCCATGTGTTTGGTATCGGTGAGGATACTTGTTTTTGTGTGGCCGTACTACCTGTCGACCATATCAATTGCTTGGCCATACACAGACACCATCTCGGCTTGTTCCCGATACGAATACCGGACCATTCTGCACTTGCAGTATGCTGCGTCAATCACGCAGCCTGCAACACACAAGGAACAGACGGCACGTGTTCACAGTAGCTATCATTCGTCAGAGTCATCTCGGTGGCAGCGAGGCATTTCCGCACACATGCTAAAAGGACCTTTCTTTCCTTTATTTCCAGTTACGAAACCATCCCTGCAGTTTCTCGGTTTTATTCATGTTCACCCTGTTTATTCATCAGGGCCTGCATTCACAAAGATAGGAAGCTGAATGATTACATTTACTTATTAAGTCTGAATGTTTCGATGCTTGACAAAAAATTATTTTGGATAAGAAAGAAGACTTCGAACACGCTGGAAGGAGAGGACGATCAAGATATGCAGGCAATCACTACAAGATAGGAGGGAACCAAGAGAGCAAAAAATGCACCAGCATTTCGAGTCAAAAATCTCATAATAACATATACCCAACACTGCTGGTGCCAAAACAGTGGCGAGGAGCGCAGCATCCAAGTCATTACGCGAACATCTGTGCTAGAGCCCTGCATTAGAACAAATGAGACTCATTCTCACCTAGTTTCTCTGCTGTCAATGATGGAATCCTCTTTTGGCGAGCTTCGTTTTTGATAAAACATCCAAAAGAATGGCATGGGACGGGAAAGGGATGATGCTATTTTACCACCAAAATTAAGTCTGGCCGTATTTAGTAGCAATTTCATATTGACTAATCATCCAGTACATTAAGCGTGCAACATAATAAGAAAGCCTTGGCAGTCAAAAATGATACCTAAATAGCAAACCCTTTCCAGTACATCTAAACCTTCGTCTACATCTACATTATAATTTTGCAAATCCACACTTCAAAGTTTCGCAGAGGGCTCATAGAGTCACTTTCTGACTATTCATCTAACGTTCGAATCTCGCACCCCATGTAGGTAAAGTGAGCACATAAACATACTTATGTGAGTCCTGATTATTTCACCATAATAATCACTTATTCCTATATGGGTGGAAGACACAAATATATTTTGCCATTAGAGGGGGAGAGTTTGCGAAAAGTTGGTGTCAAAACGAAAAAGGCCTTATTTACCAAGTAAAATCGCTAAAACAGCAGTATATTTTGAGAAGTTATTTTATTTAGATAACGAGTTTCGGCATCTCAGTAATGGCATATGGGTATCTAAATAAAATAAACTCTCAAACATATAGCTGTTTGGCGGTTTTCCTTGGTAAATATTTACCGGCCGGTGTCCCATATCCATAGTGATTCAACCGAGATTAAAACTCCTTAATATTAATGACTACCACTCCAGTTTGCTTTTCGTAACTGTCATACTCTTCCCCTTATTTCTTCATAAAAGAAACCGTTGATAGAACTTTTTAGATGTCCTCCGTGAATCCAATCTGGTAATAATCCAAAATCGAGCAGTACCGTTCAAAATGAGAACAGACAGACATTGTGAACGTAGTTCTGTGGAATAATTGTTGGACTTTCGGTTTCGCTAAAAACAAGTAGACCTTAATTCGACTACACAAAATATCTTCTCTCTGATGGTTTTAATATAAATGGGTAGTAGTTACAATCGCAAGGTATTTAGAAATGTGTAACCCAAATTGAACGAAAATTTTTTACCTCTCAAGCGGTGGACCACACTCTTTTTATTGTTTGGACTGCTCATTTTTGGCAATTATCTTATCTTATCTAGATCATTTTGTAGCTTATGATGGCTTTATTAGACGGTGAGCGACAGCATCATCTGCAAACAATCTAATAGGGCTGCCCAGACAGTCTCCCAAATCGATTAAATAGATCTATTACAACAAAGTAAATTAGCAAAAGACGTACAACACACGCTTGAAGAAAATAAGACTTTCGTTTCATTTGTTGACTTTTTGTCAGTTACTGTGAACTGTGACCTTTCTGACAGGAAATCAGGGGCCCAGTGCCACATCTGAGACTGCGCTCTGTGGGCAAGCAGTTTAATTGGAAGTTCCTTTCGAGGAACAATGTCAAAACCTTTTTATAATATAGAATTGTGGCAACAACTTTAGATTTGATGTAGACACCGGTCATTACTTCGTGGAATACTGAACCACTTACGTTTCACGAGTACGATGTTTTCTGAATCTGTCCAAGTTGTGTAGCAGATCAGATTCTTCGGGGTGTTTCATAGTGTTGAAAGACAGCACATGTTCAGAATCCTATCACAAATCGCTGGCAATCGCTGACTCGAAAACATTGTTAGTGTAGGCACAGAAATGTTCAGAATGAGTTTTGCGTCATCCCAATGAGTCACTCTTCGTAAAATACACCCGATTTCGTGCTCGTGCAGTTGTCATGCCGGACTCTGGTTGATGCAGAGCTATATTACTATTCTACTTCAAGGCTACTTCAGTTATACTAAGGTGCTGTAAACAGTAGTGGCCACACTGCCGTAACTTGAAGGATGTACATCCAGTAGCATGCGTGCTGTGTGTAAGTGATAGCAGGTCAGTTGAAGTAGTGCAGTGAGAAAGACCGGCTGTGTCTGAACTATTTGCGATGTATACTGTCTGAAACTGCGGGAGGCCAGTTCAAGTGCCCTAACAGTATGTTTAGGAAACACGAACAACATTCATGGATCAATATTGAAGTAGTACGTGGTCAGGGCGTACAACAGTGTTTTCCGGGAATACACAAAGTGGATGGTGAGGCAACATTGCCATGTCGTAGGTTGGCAAGATGGTTGATAGTGTTTCGGGATGGCAAGGATGTCATTCTAGATCAGCACCGTTCGGGACGTTCCCACCCTCCCTCCCAATGGACAACGTGACAAAAGGGCTCCTTGCTCCCTGCTGCATGTGGATCACTGACGGACTGTATGCCATCATCGTTCAGGATAATGAACAATGTCACACGGCGAATCCCGTGCAGGTTTCCCTGCGTAAGTGGGGGTGGGAGATTCTGGAACATCCACCATATTGACGCTATGAGTCCGTGCGGTAACGATTTATTCGCGAAAACACTTCGTGGCATACACTACGACACAAGAGAATACATCATCTGTGCCATAATGTAGTACTTGAGAGACTTTGATAAAAGTGGGCGTGCTGAAGGTGTACGATGGCATCCGATGGTGCGGGAGAAGCTGACTCACACGCTGGGCGATTATATGGAGGGTTCATAATACGGTGAAATTCAGTCAGTAAAATCGGCTTTTTGAACAGTTCTCGGGTATCCGACCGAGCAGCGTCGTAATTTCTCCACAATATTTCGACAAACATACACGCTCCCATCTACAGGTGGTTCCTGACGAATGCTGTGCCGTTCCCGCGGCACCCTGTATATACTAGCCGCTACCCTCTCCACCGTTCCTCTCCCGGTGTCTTAGGTGCGGCTGGCGCTGCGGCTACTGGAGATGGTGGGGGAAGCGACGCCTGGGTGTGAACGGGGTCTGCAGTCTGCCTGCTTCCGCCATCGGGGACGGTCCTCGATCTCTGGGACCGCATCTTTCTCTCCAGGCTAAGTGCAGGGTTCCAAACCTGACTAAGTTGAAGGCCGCTGTCTTTATTAATTAGATCGTCCTGTAGTCGGATTTCGATGGCCTCTTAAGTAACGCAGTCCCAGAAGTAGGAGGATTGACAGAGTTTTTTGTTTTCTCATAGTCCATAGTATGGCCAGTCTTTATACAATGGTCAGCCACGGCTGATTTAGTGGCCTGGCGTAATTTGGTATGGCGGTTGTGTTCGCGGCACCTCTCTTCTACAGTGCCGACTGTCTCCTCAATGTAGGATTTTCCGCACTGACAGGGAATTTGATAAACGCCTGGTTTTCGAAGGCCTAGGTGATATTTCACTGAACCCAGTAGGGTCAAGGTTTTTTACAGTGGTCGCAATACACATTTCACATTGTGATTCCCCAGGATTCTACCGATTTTTCTTGAGGTGTTTCCGACAAACGGAATGCACGCCAATGACTTGTGTTCTTCTGTTTCTTCTTCTTGTTCTCTTGGCGAAGTCTGAGTGCGTGTTTTATTTGCTTCTGTTTGTACCCATTTTTCCGCTGCAGTTCTGCTGGAAGGCTCTCCTGATCGCAGATCGATCGTGCCCTGTGAACAAGTGTGCGCAAAACGCCTTCACACTGGGAGTTGTGGTGGCCACTGACGGTGATACAAATCGGTGTGTGTAGGTTTTCTATATACGCTGTGTCCCAGCTTGCCGTCAGGTATCCGTTTCGGCAGGACGTCAAGAAACGGTAGGGCACCATCCCGCTCCTCCTCCATCGTGAACTGTTATGTTGGGGTGCTGCGAGTTGAGGTGTTCGAGAAATTCATGTAAGCTGTCCCGTCGAAGTGGCCAAACAACGAATGTGTCATACACGTAGCGGAAGAAACAGGTCGGTTTTTGTTTGGCTTATTCTAGTGCCTTCTCCTCGAAATTTCCATAAAAAAAGTTAGCTACAACCGGTGAAAGCGGGCGTAAATGAAGCGGTCGCTTGGTTCTAGATTGTAGCGCCCAGAAGCGATCGGCCACCCCTGCTGGCGTAGTTACGAACTCTTAGCTATCTGTCAATATACTCACGACTTCACATTGAACCTTATTTAAAAATCATTTTCAGAGTATTATTTTCTTGCTTATCTCTGACCACCTTCTTTACTTGAGTCCATTCATTCAACGACCTGGTTCCATCACCATTTGTAAGCAATGTTTTTGCGTTGGTGAAAGTATCCCTCTTCTTATAGCTGCCGCGTCATGGTACCATATTACCCCAAACCCATCCTTTACAGGGCATTGTCGTAAGAAAAGTTTCATCTTATGTCGTCAGTACGTATAATGATTAAAGGAATTCATACGTTATAACTCGAGCAGTAAAATTACATCCGTGCGTCTAAAGTGATAATTGATCATAAAAGCTGTTGATTTCATTGGCGTGCACTGAATACCACATCTCACAGTTTTATTTCAGTCATCAGTCGTCCGGTTGCTTTAGTACTGTTCCAGTCGTCCGGCTGCTTTAGTACTGTTCCTTCACGATTCCCCTCCCATGACCATCTCTTCATGTCCGAGTAGCTTTTGCAACCAAAGTCCTCAATTGTTTGTTGCATGGACTCCAGTCTCTGTGTTCCACTAGACTTTTTACACTCCACACCTTCCTCTAGAACTATGGAAGTTATTCTCTGATGTCTTACGAAATGTGTCCTATCATCCAGTTCTTTCTTCTTCTCAGTGCTTTCTATATGCTCCTATCTTCACCAGTTCTGAGGAGAAACATTTGATTCCTTAGTTTATCAGTCCACCGAATTATCAACACTCTTTTATGGCCCCACATATCAAGTGCTTCCGTCATGGTTTCTTTTCTTTCCAAGGTAGTTTAACTTGACTTACTTCTCTATCACCAATTTTCAGGTCAAGTTTCTTGCTACTGTTGTTCCTGCTATTTCTCATTACATTCGCCTTTCTTCGGTATATTCGCAGCCCATATTCTATACTCACATTTTTCATTCCATTCATCAACTCCTGTAATTATTCTTCATTGTCACCAAAGATAGTAATCTCATCAGTGAGTATTATCACTGGTGACCTTGAATCTTCCTTTTTTCCGGCGTTGCTTTTTCGATGAATATCGTTAACAGGATGGAGAGAAACTGCATCCCGTGTCTAACCCTTTTTAGACCGAGCACTTCGTTCTTGGTCTTACATACTACTGTTCCTTCCTGGTTCTTGTGCATATTTAATATTACGCGCCTTTCCTTATAACTTACTCCCAGTTTCCTCAGAATTTCGATCATGTTACACCAGTTCATATCGTAGTACTTTTTCTTCCAGGTCGCCAAATGCTATGAAAATTACATAGTTGCATTGTCAGGCTCAACATTAAAACTGCCTCTCTGGTGCCTTTACCTTTCCTAAGACGAAAATTGTCGTCACCTAATATATTTTCAGCTTTCTTTTTCATTCTTCAGTACATTATTCTCGCTAGAAATTTGGATGCATGAGCAGTTAATAATCTGACTATCCGATACTTCCCGTACTTACTTGCCCTTTCTATCTCCAGGAATGCCTAGATCCAGTTTTTTCCAAAAATCTGATGGTATGTCGCCAGTCTCATAGGTCCTATACTCCACACGATTAGTTGTTTTATTGCTACTTAGTTTTAGAAATTTAGCCTTATTTCATTTCAAGTCTTTCAACACTCCTTTAAATCCTAATATTGGATCCCTTATCTCTTTCACATCGACTCCATCTTCTATGACGTCATCAAGCAATTCCTCCCCTTAATAGAGGCCTTCATTGTACTCTTTCCAGCTATCCCCTCTCTTCTCTGTGTTTAACAATGGAATTCCCATTGCAATCTTAGTGTTTCTTCCTTTGCTTTTAATTTCAGCGACGCTTCTTTTGACTGCCTTAAGCGCTGAGGCAGTCCTTTCGGCTATAATTTCCTTTTCGATCACTTTACGTTTTGTCTGCAGCCTTTTCGCCTTACTTTAATTTTGCCTGCAGCCATTTCGCCCTACCTTCCTGCGCTACCGGTTTATTTCATTCCTAAGGGTCTTATATTGATGTACGCCTGACCTACACTGAACATTTTTGTACTGCCTACTTTTGTCGATCAGTTGATCCTACGCATTTGACTTCCTAGCACCTACGTTTGTCTTTCCAGCATTTGTGATAGGTATACCCAGTCGTACTGAACAACCTTCTGTGGTACTCCCCTCAAAGCAGAAGACACATCATTTAGAGAACTTCAAATGCGTAGCGGTATTCATCAGTACATCAGTATACCACTTACTTCCACACTAATTACATTTTCATTCAGTTATTGTCATCCGAGATTAAACTGAAACATAGTGAGCTTATCATTGACAAAACCCATTATTTACAGAAAATCGCAGTGGAAAACTTGAGTATTGCTTACATTGCCAAGTTTCACAGTGACATTATAAAAATCAAATGAACATATTACGGCCGTAGGTAATTAATTGGGAGAGACATAAAAGACACAAACTGAAGTCTATAAAGACAAGAGGAAAGGAATACAAGCCACGATCGTATACGTTAGGGATATAAAAAGTTAAATTTGGCACAGATCAAACAAAAATATATTACAAATACGTATTTTTGTCCTGCAAAAGTTCTATTATGTTATTTGACCAGCAGCAACAGCCGAACAAGAATGCGTTACTACTTTTGCTGAAGCGCGGAAGTAGCTCATAGCATATGGATGAAAGAGATATCGTCGCAGAAGAATGACAAGCAATGTTTTTTGACCCAACTAACATGGTTCATACACATAATATTTACAACTGAAGTGAAGGGGAAGGATATTGGCCAAGGCCTATCTGTGGGAACTGTTTCAACATTCGTCTGGGACCCACATTAGGTAACCGAACCGGAATTATACACTGATTAGCCAGAACCTTATGACTAGCAACCTACTGTTGATATAAACCCGTCCGGGCGATACCAGAGTGACCTGGCGAGGAATAACTGCTAGTCAAACACACGCACAGTGCATCTAGTTAGTATCCGTGAGCTTGCTGTCCTTGTATAGAATGGGCAAGGTACGCGAGTTCGAACGAGTGCAGATTGTGATGCCCGGTGGCTCGGCACGAGCATTCTGGAAGCTGCAAGACTTCTCTGGTGTTCGAGGAGTGCTGTGTTGAGTGTCTTCAACACGTGGCGAAACCGAGGTGGAACTATGTCCAGGTATCGTGGGCTTGGGCGGCCACCCATCATTAGAGATGTCAGACGTTGTAGGCTGGGCAGACAGGAAGAACAGGACGGGCAGGGGACAGTGGCGGAACTAAAATGAATGCCGGCAAAGTACAAGTGCGTCTGAACACACAGTGCGCAGAACACTCCTAACGATGGGCCTCCGCAGCCGATCAGCCATACATGTGCCAATGTTAACAACACGACATTGGCTACTATGACTGAAATGGTCACGTTACCATATCCACTGGACGTTGGCACAGTGGCAGAGCGTTGCATGGTCTGATGAATCCGATACCTTCTTCATCATGCCGATGTGAGGGCACAAACCGTCTTCTTCGAGGGAACAGCTCCTTGACACCTATACTGCCGGATGGAGACAAGCGTCGGCCGCTCCATTATGCTCTGGAGAACATTCACGTTGGTATCCATGTGCCCAATGGAGCTCATACAAGGCACCACCATTGCCAAGGAGTACCGTACACTGTTTGCAGACCATGTACATCCCTTCATGATGATTGTGTTTCCCGACGGCTGTGGTATTTTTCAACAAGGTAATGCGCCATGTCATAAGGCCAGGAGTGTAATGGAGTGGTTCGAGGAACACAGTGGAGCCGGCCGCGGTGGTCTAGCGGTTCTAGGCGCTCAGTCCGGAACCGCGGGACTGCTACGGTCGCAGGTTCGAATCCTGCCTCGGGCATGGATGTGTGTGATGTCCTTAGGTTAGTTAGGTTTAAGTAGTTCTAAGTTCTAGGGGACTGATGACCTCAGATGTTAAGTCGCATAGAGCTCAGAGCCATTTTTGAACACAGTGGCGAGTTCTCATTGACGTACTAGCTCCCAACTCATGCGATCTGAATCTAATCGAACACATCTGGGATGTGACTGAACGTGACGTCAAAAGTCATAGCACCCATTCTTGGAATTTATTGGAATTAGGTGAGTTGCGTGTGCAGATGTGGTGCCAACTCCCTCCAGTGACCTACAAAGGCCTCATTGCTTATATGCCACTATGCGTCGCTGCTGTTATCCGTGTCAGATGTGGACATACCAGATACTGGGCCAGTGGTCATAATGTTCTGGCCGATCAGCGTATCTATTTACAATTATAGGAACGAAATTAAGCAAATCTGACTTAATCAAAAATTATTACCGTTATCTATTAGTTCAGTCATTTCTGTGAAGAATATCCCCATTGCAAAATAACCTAGTCCTGAAACTTAAAATTTCCTTCTGGTGTTGAAGAATACCGCCAAGAGATAAACTTCACCTTTAGTTCGAACAATTTTCTTTTTACCAGACTCAACATTCAGTACTCTGATTTTTATTCACCGAATTAAGGCAGCTGTTACTTCTCAACATGTCGGTCGACAGCTAAAAATCTCGTAAGCGAGAAGATGTACTACAATATCGATATATAAATGGCAACACGTAAACAGATGCATGAGCTTCGTGAATAAATACCATTTATTATTTGAATTACTTGGCTTTGGATGAAAATATTCATTTTTGTCTAACATTAAATGCTCCAAAGTACTGTCACATACGACATCAAGTTTCTCTGTTTCCAGAATGAATTTTCATCCAGATGTGGAGCGCAGGACAATCTGAAAATTTCTGACCCATTAAAAACTCTATTCCAGATCGTAGTTTGAACCGAGGACCTTTGCACTTCGCGTGCAACATGCATTACCAGTTGAGAAGTCCATGCATGATAAACGACCCGTTTTGATAGTTTTAATTTCACCAGTACCTCTCTCTTACTTTTCAATCCGCACAGAAGTTCTGCATACTCCGCGGAACTAGAACTCCTGGAAGAAAATGTGAATGAGAATGAAACATTTTTCGTCTTACGTGCAACATGTCAATATCAGTCATTACTTTTTACCAAGAAAATGTACTTTCCTTACATAGAACCATATGGAACACTTGACGTTCCGATAGTAAATACGACTTCTAGGCTACTTACAATTGTGCGACAGTGAACAGCCAAATTCTAATTACTAGTGTACACACAAGAATGATTCCATTTCACTGTCTTACAACTAGTTCCGTAAGATTGTAAATTATTTCATATTAAACTGTAATCTGGTTAGTATAGCGCCCATAACACGTAACAAAAGAAACCTCATGGCCATAGCATTTTTCAATATTTTCACTGTCCGGAATAATATGGGAGATACCGCCCATTCAACAGATGTGCCCAACTGTTAATCTCTGCCAATGGTGTTTACACAAAAAGGCAAATAAATGAAGAATTCATAATGCTTCATACCTTCATCTTCGGCAGTGGGCTACGCCATTTTGTTTCGTAACCTCTACCGGTGAACAATGGTATTATGAAGTGAGAATATCAGGGCGTACTAGGACGCTGACAAGCTGAGTAAGGAGCGCTATAGGGGCCGGTGGGAGGGGGCGGGGGGGGGGGGGGAGGGGGTAATGTGTCTACTTCCTTTTGACCTCTTTGAGGTAGCAGCAGTTCAGTGGCAAACTTTGAAATCTATTCAAGGAGTCTCGTTTTAGTTTTGTAGGCGAGATTTGTGGCGAATGTTCTGCCGGCCAACATCACCTAGACGGAAAGGCTGAACAAGTGCGAGAACTGGGAGGTGTGACGTCAGCGGCGAAAGTCAGCAGATGTTTAGTGCTGTATCAACAACGCGTTGGATACAAAAAAATCGTCATGCAATGTGATCGTTACGAGATCGTTGCTTAAGTACACAGAAATCATATGGTGTGTCACTAAGTTGTGTTTGGTGTAATATACGTTTGTACTATTTCATCTCTAATACGATTATGAAGTGTTGAGTTCCAAAAGGCAGGGGAAAAAGAAACAGTGGGAAACAGAGTCCTTAGGTTTAAGTTTCCTAAAGACGATGTACTGAGATAACATGACTCCTTTCAGTTCAAAGAAAGGGTGTCGCAGTTGCTAACTATTCAGTGTCAAGTTTTGATTTGAACGTAATTTAGTAATGAGTGTTTCCGATTATGGATATCTGGTCTTGAATATGTGATGGTTAATGCACTTGACTACTTACTTTTCAGATGTGTCGAAGACATTCCCAAGCTAGCGACATTGCACGGGAAGTGTCTGCCATGGATAGTAAACCATAACTGCTCCACTTTTAAATCCACTGATTGATTTAAATGTTGTGCGAGGCATTTTTTCTTGTCTGTCTTGTCCTTGTATCTTCAGCTGCAGGACCAGCCAGAGAGGGATCAGGAGAACAAAGGAGCACTTTGGAGGCAGCAGTACCGCAACAAAGCGTCAATATTAGTGTGCCCAGCCATAATGAGTATTTAAAAAGAATTTCATGTGAAAACCTTCAGAAAATGAATGACAAGCTCAGTGCAGTATCTTTACAGAAGAAATGGGTCAAAATAGTGAAAGAAGAGTGCATGTCTTTTATGATTATCGATTTACCTGTGCAGTGCGTATATATTGAAAGTTGATGTACATTCGAAAGGACTTTCATTAAACAAAATGCTAGTCACTGTAATTGTTTTTGAAGTTATACCGGTGAGAGAAAATTTTATCAACACAAACGACAGTTATCTGCATGCCTCAGTGTTTTTGTGTAAGAATATTATTTGGAAACTTGTAAATAAACAGCTATTGCACTTTTAAAAATGTTCCATATGCTCCTAACAATTCATACTCAAGAAAATAACCCCTTTTTTCCAAAGACGTCAGCAGCTGAGATTAAAAATGTGATAGTCATGTCACACATGCTATGCACGAATTAATCGCGATTATACGTTCTTAAGTAATTTTACCTCATTTCTACACAAAGAACTATATGTGTTTTCTCTCGTAAATAACGTCATTAAAGTATCAACTCAAGAAGCACTAATTTTAAGAGCCCCACACTTCTATTGTTGTTGGCTCCCTTTGGTAAGAAAAAGAAGACAGATGGCACTACAGATTGACGCTCTACGTTGTTTTGGAGCCATAGTGGGTGGGACCTGCCGCCATTTTAAAAAGCTCAAAACTTTAGCAGACAACTGTTTGTGATTAATTCTTGTTTATTATTTCTGTCGTGTGCACGCAAAAACTGTTTTAAATACTAAAAATTAAAGGAGATTACATGAAGAATATAGTGCCAGGAAGGCAATTCCGAACGTTTTTCTGTTCCTGAATGCGTATTTGGCCCTGCAATTAGACACATTTGGCCTCCCTAATGTAACTAATTTATTGCAGATATATTTCGAATAATCAAGAAGAGAAGGAAGGGTTGTGTAAGACACGCTTTCATAATCCATTTAATTCCACTCTTACTCTTTTTGTTTCAATACCAAATGAAGCCGAAACTCTGAAACCTATGCTCGTTTTCTTACTGGTAGGTGTCGTGCTCGTTACATTGTCAGCTTCCAACGCGTGTGCATAACATTTTTAATGTTCACATTTGCAAAAATCGTTACCTACGTGTTCTCTCCTAGACTGTGAGCAAGTCCAATGGCGGAAGACGCAAGGTATGCTATCGCATCGTGTGCATTTCAAGAGAGTGGACGATTACTAAAATATCATGGAAACAGAAGAACACAGAGGTGAATGCAGAATAAGGTTCTTATTTTATTAGAATGTCAGTGTTAATTTCACTGTAGTTTACACGTATTCTCTCTTTGACAACTTACTTATGATGCGTCATTCAGTGCATGACCAATGATTGCAATAAACAAGGTAAAAATGATATTATTTTTAAACATATGCCAGAAAAGTGCAGTAATATAAATGTGATTAAAGGAATGGTCTCAAACGATTGGATGCTATAAAACAGATTTTTTGCTCCAACATGTGCGTAAGTCATTTTCTTAGCAATGATAGGCTAACCTTTGTAACATATAGGCTTATATTTTCACCAACATTCTGTTTATTTATTTTCCCGGTAAATTTCTCGCCGGTAACTCTGTGAGTTTTTCAGGAATGACCAAACACGTCACAATTCGAAAGTACCTTGTAATCCCTGACACAGTACTCGTTAAAGCCTGTGCTATGGTAAGTGAGCGGGATTCACCTTATGAGAAAGGATCTTCGTATAGTTATCGACCGCGTGTACCTGAATGGTGGCAAATCAGACTTACATCCACTCTGTAATAACAATTATCCGTCAAGTAAGTTCGATATGCAATTACACGTCAGGATGGATCAAAAGCAACCCAGAAGATGCTACACTATAATGTATACTACAAAACTTTATACTGTCTATTAATCTGATTAAAATCGGGCATAGGTTACCCTAGAAATTGCACTTTAGTGCCACACACAAAATGACAATTTTGATAAAGATAAAACACTGATAAATTTTGACTCTTATATTCACTTCAGTGAATGAGGGGGACCCTGAAACTTATGATAACTGTGTTTAGAAAGTTGATTACTGAGTTTATTATCCGTTCAAGATGTCCAGTATATAAGTTACTACTCTTTTCATCTCATTTACTGCTCATTTAAAAGCCTTCAAATCTGTCTCGAAATAATAAACTTCATTACTATATCAATACTAAAGTTATCTTTCAACTTCATTAGACCTTCGTTATTCATTTACTGGTTCATTAACAAAACATTTCTTTAAACACCATTCTAACATAGCTAGTTCTTGAAATAATTATTATTAACACAAATTTTAATTTTCATTTCGGGACAATCGGATTGCACAACACTTGAAAAGGACCCTGTCTAAGTTGGTTGTGAGGATAATTAAATGGTGGGAAAGTTCTGGTAAAATTTAGGTTATTATTGCACAGTTCACTCTCTGGTCCATACGAATACAGTACTAAAAGTTTCAACCTGCTAGTATCGATGAGGCGGTTGGCGGGCGGCGAGATGGCGAGGCACAGAGCACACATACAACCACAGCTATGGCTGTAGATGTATCGGCACCTTAATTCTTCTTGGCGTCGCAATACTTTTCCGTTTAGTGCCCATGGAATTTTGACATGCTGTGTGGGCGATGGAACAGCATACCCGAGGCTCAGTGAAGCTACGTCTTCCAGGAGAGCCTCCTCGCTCCAGAACGTGTTGCTCAAACCTTTGCCAAACTCCAACTACTACTGTGCCCGTTGTGCCGTGCAGTGCCCGCGCGCTTTTTCCCGCCCTCGCCTGCCAGCCACCTTTTACCGCTCCCTTACAGACAGGGTATTCACCCGAGGTTTTGCATTCCACACATCCTAGCACATTACCTACGTATGGACCACACGCACAGTTACAATTTTAAACATCTTACAACAGTCTCAACATTTGTTACATTTTGATTCTATTGCAATATTACTTGATATTTGACACCAACATTAATATTCACCTTGAAACTTATTTACAGTTTTCTTAACACAATGGCATGAAACAAAAAAATTGAAATCAGAACATCAATTAGACAAGTTTATCGAAAAATCAGAAGAAAGGAAGTACTTCTATGTACCATACTACAGAGTCGTTGTTGTTTCAACCTCTAATTTGATGAGCTGCGTCAGTTTCATTTTAATTGTATTATGAGATTTCCAGAGTGTATAAGACTATATCAATCATTTTGATATGTCAATAGTCAGTTCGTTACTTAGCTGGTTTCATGTTCCACGTATCATTTGAATGAAAAAACGCAGTGATGTGGAACCAGTCATTCAGTCCCTTAAAAATTCCTCCTTCCTGTTCATTGATTAGATTTTTGTTTTTTAAGTAACCATTCAGAAGACTGATAACAAAAAAAAAAAACCGAAAGGTAGGCAGATGTTAGTCAGTAATTCCTAATCATCACCAATTACGAGTTACAGCAATACACAATCTTCTGCGAAAAAGGAGAAGTTTCCATACAGAAATGTTTTCGTCTACTTTCAAATTTTAATTTGCTGTCAATCAGGCATTTTATATCACGCTGTAAATGATCAAAACTTTTCATTGAATACGTGATAAAACTTTTAGTTGCTGCATTCTGATCCCCTGTTTCGGTTACAGACAACCTTAATGTGGCGTAATTTTTTTTTGTTTTTTTGTTTTGGGGGGAGGAGAGCAGACAGCGAGGTCATCGGCCTCATCGGATTAACGAAGGACGGGGAAGGAAGTCAGCCGTGCCCTTTCAAAGGAACCATCCTGCCATTTTCCTGGACGCGGGATTGAACCGTCATCCTCCCGAATGCGTGGCGTAATTAATGACATTTTTTTCGGATATTGTAATTACTTACGTCACTGTTCCTGTTGAAGTGCAGTGGCTTATTTACAACAAACTTCATGACGGAATAACTATACTGTGAAGCGGAAAGGTTGCTACAACACGCCGAACAGCAGGCAAGCAAGATGAAAAGAATGTTCACATAAGTCGTCGGCCAAAGACTTATTCAGAAAGGAAGCAGAGCACGCACGCACATTCATATCATCATTCACACAAACCTCATGCACACGTGACCATAGTCTCCGTTGATACAGTGTGGCTCGGATGTCGGAGTGTTTGAGGTGTGCTAGGCAATGAATAACACAAGAATGAATAAAAGTAGACAGCGCAAGCATAATTCATGTACACAAAAAGAAAGATTGCTTCAAGGACTCCACTTACGAATGAAACGTGATTCCTTTAAACTTTAGATTACGGTCAATAGTCTTGTAAACGACACAAGCTGGCATTTTTGATGAAACAACTACGTCTCCAGACAATGAAAGCGCCAGATGCTATTTGGGATACGACTGCAAAAGTTAATAGGTATCCCCAACGGTCGAATCCAGGCTTTGGCTCGTTAGAGTGACATCACAAGGAAGTATCACAGCGATGAATCAAGGAGCTGCAAATGCGGCGAACCCAATGTTATAGGTTACAAAAGATGGCGGCGGACGTCAGTTTTGTGACGTAATGGCAACTCCCACCTTTTTTACCTCCATGTTTATATCACACTTGGCATATAACGATCGCCGCTTGTCTATTAGGTCACGATGTTGTTGTTTCACCCTGTCTCTACGTGGTGTTGAGGAGGCTCTTCTGCAGTGAAATATTTTATGTTTTCTCTACATCTCATATAAGGCTTGTTACAAATACATTTGCTTGTACTAAAAAGGTATGTTGTCGCAGACAGTTTGCTACAATGCTGGCCACACATAATACTTTAACTTTTGAAACCACTTTCTTATTAAAAGCCTAGGTTAAGTAATTTATGTTAATATAAAATTTAGCGTAATGGAGTCCAGCCGGGCAGTGGACATGGAACCACATACTTTGTAATTTCTTTCCCTTGCTTCAAGACAACAGAATTGATAAGAAGACAAGAGTACTTTATGAAATTATTATACTAAGGCATTAGCGTATTAACTATAAAGTTAAAACCTGTGTTCTCTTACTACAGATTTATGTAAGCATGTCATCAAATTGTTTAGGAAAATAACTAGAACAATTATGGGATTCCCAAGATATGCAACAGGCATTGGATGCTGGAAGAGGAAAGAGGCCAGTGGCTACAACAGCCAAACTATACAATGTCACTAGAAACACACTCAAAAGAAGAGTTTTTCAATAATGATGCTACTGAAGACACAGAGGATTACTGGGAAATTCTGATGTATAGTCAACCAAGAGCAAGAGGAAGAAGTTGTTTACCGTACTGTTGAAATGGAAGGAAGATATTATGGCTTGCTGCTCGGAGTCATTTTCCACATTCATTCAGCAACGAGATAAAGTTAGCACGCAATGATTTGGTGACACAGTTTAGTAACAGACATTCAACATTAGCCTTAGAAAACCAGATTCCAGTATATGTGAATCCTCTTTTTCCTTTGTCCTGACCCTGAGCGTTTCGGCCTGTCTACTGGGCAAAATGACAATTTTGCAGATTTTCATATAATATCACTACAAAAGCATTTGAATTATACAGTAACATTATGATATTTTTTTTAACTTTTAAACTACGGTCGGTCACCAAAAGGAAAACAAGACGAAAATCAAAAATGCTTCTCTTACAACATTTTGACACATCTTACAGATACTTCTCCACTCAGTTCCCACTCCGACTTGGACAAATGTCTTAGCTGGTACTAAATTTCGCCTCGTCGCAGAAGGCAGCCTCCTGTCATTTTCACCAAACCCCTACGCTAATCTGCAGTAAGTTGCAGCAAACGCGCGACTGCTACGGTCGCAGATTCGAATCCTGCCTCGGGCATGGATGTGTGTGATGGCCTGAGGTTCGTTAGATTTAAGTAGTTCTAAGTTCTAGGGGACTGATGACAGATGTTAAGTCCCATAGTGCTCAGAGTCATTAGAACCATTTTTTTGTGTAGTGCTTCGGTGTGCCTGCGAGGCCGGGAAACCGCGGCTGCAGGCTGTCAGTTCGGTTGCTGATACTCTAGGCGCCGTCATGTCTGGTGGAGAAGGCCACAGCACAAAGTAAAACTATTGCTTCACGGCATTATCAGGAGACGGAGACAAGAAAGCTATATGCTGCTCCAGAGCCTTAAAATGGTGAAGCGTGTTGGGATAGAAGACGCTGATACCGCAAAAAGAAAATTAATTTTTAAACGAGCCCTCATGGTACTCAAACGTAACAGTACACGTGAAAAGAGATCCGTGATAGTGACAACAAACGAGGTTACATGAGTTGTAACGGAGTAACAGATAATGATAAAATACCAATCGAGACGGAGGATAGGAGAGAATCCGTATTTCGACATCAGATCGTTACGTAAAAACACGTACCTGTGTTGCTGTCAAGGCAAAGCCACACAGTTCAGTTTTGCGGCATGCCTGCGAGAATCGCCAGCAGAAAGAAAAATAACATTTGCCGAAAGGAAAATAAGGAAATTGCAAAATAGGTGACCGGGGAAAAAAAGAAATGTTAAGAGTGAAACGAAAATATAATCGTGCGTGCAGCGTGGCCAAATAAACGGGGCGCAAATGAAAATTTAAATTGGTTTGGGCCGTCGGGGGCCTGCGACGTGGAGCGCGGATTATGCCAGACGATCGCGACCGGAGCAGACGGCAGGTCGGGCTGGGATTAATTGCGGCCGCGGACACAATAGGCGCCGGCGGCGGTGGGGGCGGCGGGGGCGGCGGGTCCGCCGGCGGCACTCGTGACGTCTGTTTACAGTTATTGGACGTGTCAGTCGCACGGCCGCGGCCCGCCGCTATTGCTGATTGATTGTGTTAGCATACGGCCGCCCCCGCTCCAGCCGCCGGAACTTCAATCAATACGGACCGCACGGGGCGGATAGGACAGGATAGAAGAGAGAGAGAGAGAGAGAGAGAGAGAGAGAGAGAGAGCGGGGCGCTCCTTGCCGCATGTCGGCGCGACGTCGGTGGCGACGCGCAAGAGAGGCGGATGCATGACACGGACGGGCCGTCCGCGCCGGGCGTCACAGCCGACGCACCGGGCAGCAGTCGCCACTGAGACTGTGTTCACTCAGTCAAGCAACAACGGGGAAGTCATGCATGTGAGACAAAAATACGAGGCTATCAAGACACCAGTTGCTCATAGATTACACATTGAAGCGCCAGAGAAACTGGTATAGACAAGTCTATTCTAATACAGAGATATGTGAACAAGCAGGATACGGCGCTGCGGTCGGTAACGCCTATACAAGACAAACAATGTCCTGCGCAGGTGTTAGACGGGTTACTTCTGCTAGAGTCGTAGACTATCGTGATTTAAGTGCGCCGGCCGGGATGGCAAAGCGGTTCTAGGCGCAACAGTCTGGAACCGCGTGATCGCTACGGTCGCAGGTTCAAATCCTGCCTCGGGCCTGGGTGTGTGTGATGTCCTTAGGTTAGTTAGGTTTAAGTAGTTCTAAGTTCTAGGGGACTGATGACCTCAGACGTTAAGTCCCATAGCGCTCAGAGCCATTTGAACCATTTATTTTTTATTTTTTATTTAAGTGCATTTGATCATGCTGTCGTAGTCAGCGCACGAGCGATGGGACACAGCATCTCCGAGATAGCGATGAGGTGGGGATTTTCCTGTTCAACCATTTCTTGGGAGTACCATAAATATCAGGAATCCAGCAAAACATCGACATCGGTGCGGATGAAAAAAAAAAAAAACCTGCAAGAACGGAACCAATGACGACTGACGAGAATCGTTCAACGAGACATAAGTGCAACCCTTCCGCAAATTGCTGCAGATTTCAGTGCTGGTCCTTCAACAAGTGTCAGCGTGCGAAGCATGTAAAGAAACATCATCGATATGGGCTTTCGGATCCGAAGGCCCACTCGCGTATACATGACGACTGCATGTCATAAAGCTTTACGCTTGCCCTTCAACACCGACATGGTGCTGTTGAGCTCGCCGGAGTGGCAGAGCGGTTCTAGGCACTACAGTCTGGAACCGCGCATCCGCTACGGTCACAGGTTCGAATCCTGCGTTGGGCATGGATGTGTGTTATGTCCTTATTTTAGTTACGTTTAAGTAGTTCTAGGTTCTAGAGGACTGATTACCTCAGAAGTTAAGTCCCACAGTCCTCAGAGCCGTTTGTGCTGTTGATACTGGAAACATGTTGCCTGGTCGTACGACATTCGTTTGAAATTGCATCTCCATGCCCGTACACGTCCATCCGTTCGATGCAACCTCATGATTCGATTGACCTTGCATGTCACCTGGGTACTGTTCAATCTGGTGAAGGCTCTGTAATGGTGTAGGGCGCGTGCAATGGAAGCGATATGAGACCACTGATATGTCTAGATACGACTCTGACAGGTGACACATACGTAAGCATCTTGACTGATCACCTGCATCCATTCATGTCCACTGTGCATTACGACTAACTTCGCCCATTCCAGAAGGACAATGCCACACTCCTTATGTCCCGAATTGTTTCTGATTGGCTCCAGGAAAAGCTTTTCTGAGTTTAAAAATTTCCTATGCCCACCAAATTCTTGAAGACATGAATATTATTGAGCATATCTGGTATGCCTTGCACCGTCCTGTTTAGAAGAGATCTGCACTCCCTCGTACTTTTACGGATGTATGGACAGCCCTGCAAGATTCATGGTTTCCGTTCCCTTCAGCATTACTTCAGGCACTAGTCGAGTCCATGCCACGTTGTGTTACTGCGCTTCTGCATGCTCTCGGGGGCCCTGCACGGTATTGAGCAGGTGTGCCAGTGTCTTGGGCTCTCCACTGTGAATAAAATACTGGAACAGGAGTTGCAGATTTATTAGGACAGTTTTGAAATTAGAACTATGTTTTACTTTTGAAAGAGTGTTTTTAAAGATGTTTTGATGAAATCCTTTAATAGCGAAGACCGCGAAGAATAACACTTTAAATTATGAATAGTTTCGGCGATTCACGGAATCACGTTCCCATCAGTTATAAAATTAAGTGTAATGTCAGCTTGTAAGTAGGATTTTTAGGTCTTTTTTAATTGGTAACGCCGCCGCCACGTAGCGCTCTGTATGAAAATCACTGGCTGTGCCGTGTGCAGTCTGTGGCTGGTTGGCATTATTGTAATACTCGCCATTGTAGTGTTGGGCAGCGGCAGCTGGATGCTAACAGAGCGTAGCGTTGCACAGTTGGAGGTGAGCCGCCAGCAGTGGTGGACGTGGGGAGAGAGATGGCAGAGTTTTGAAATTTGAAAGAATTGGTGTCATGAACTGATATATGTATTATGACTACTAAGGTAAATACATTGTTTGTTCTCTATTAAAATCTCTCATTTGCTAACTATACCTATCAGTGTTAGTGCCTTCCATAGTTTGAATCTTTTATTTAGCTGGCAGTAGTGGCGCTTAAACTGACACACAATATTTTTAGCGCAACGCAATCTGACTTCCAAAAATCCCTACGAAAGAATGGCCCTGACTAACATTAACTTATGCGTTTCACAAATCACTTACCTCACAAAAATCTTCGTTACTCAAGCTACTGCAATACAGCGAGCGCCACTACTGCCAGCTAAATAAAAAATTCAAACTATGGAAGGCACTAACTACTGATAGGTATAGTTAGCAAATGAGAGATTTTAATAGAGAACAAACAATGTATTTACCTTAGCAGTCATAATACATATATCAGCTCATGACACCAATTCTTACAAATTTCAAAACTCCGCCATCTCTCTCCCCACGTCCACCACTGCTGGCGGCTCACCTCCAACTGCGCAAGGCTACGCGCTGTTAGCATCCAGCTGCCGCTGCCCAACACTACAATGGCGAGTATTACAACAATGCCAACCAGCCACAGACTGCACACGGCACAACCAGTGATTTTCATACAGAGCGCTACGTGGCGGCGGCGTTACCAATTTAAAAAAAAACTAAAAATCCTACTTACAAGCTGATAAAATGAGGCTAGGACACGACGTCAGCCTATCACAGTGCAGTCTCAATAAAATGCTGGCTGTATCAATGAGGCAACATTTAACATTAATATGCAACATTTTTCAAGCGCCATCGTTACGCCAGTAGCTTACGAAACATAGAAATACAATTTACTCGTTTGCCACTAGGAGTAGTAGTAAATCACTAATTCAGAACTAGAAGCAAGCTAACTTAATGTGAACTAACGATGGACGTTTTAAGACTTGTCTAGGATGCTTGGTGCTATACATCACTAGTAGAGTCAGCACTTTAAGAAGATAGACTCTTACATGGGAACGCACTGCGATGTGGAGAGGATAAATCCAAGCCTAATTTTACCAGCTGACACTACCAGGAATAATACTGGTGTGAGTCGTGTTAGCTATGAGTTGAGCAGGTTGCTGCTGAGAAATGAATTGTCACATGAGTGCAGTGCCTGTTGCTATGATTGGGAGATGGGGCTGTACTTCACATGTCTTGCACCTAAGTAGGAGCGGAAAAGATAGGTTGGCTGAACATCTTGCAGGAAATATTCAAGGGGCCACCATCACACAATGGAAGATCCTGTGGTTACTGGTGTCAGAGGGGCACATTTTTTAGGCTAGAATCTAATATCGGGCACCCTGTTTTGAAAAAAGTCACTACAACAGAAGAGCCCAAGAAGAATGCTCAGAAAAGTAAGGTTAGCTTATTCCACCAAAATATTACAGTATTGAGGAATAAGGTAGAAGAGCTTCTTGCCTGCTTGCAAAATTTAGAGGAAAATATAGACATTTTGTGCCTGTATGAGCACCACATAACTACAGGGTTAGATATAAAAGATTACAGCCTAGCAGCTTACTCATTCAGAACTAATATGGGGAAAGGAGGAGTTGTTGCATACATTAAAACAGAAGCATTGACACAAGTAGATTTTGTAGTGATCTGCACATATAACTGTGTGTTTGTGTATTAATGCTGAAAAACAGTTCACTTTTAATTATAACAGTATGTAGATTCACACTGGGAAATTTTGAATTATTGATGAGGAACCTGGATTTAGTACTGTCTGTCTGTCAGACATCAGCAAGCAGTTAATAATCTGTGGGAACTTAAATGTAGATTTTCTAAAAGATTCTGACAGGAAAAATGATCTGGAAACCTTATTTGGATCCTAAAATTTGCTCTCAGTAGTTGACTTTCCAACACTGGTGGAAAAATACAGTAGGTCTGTAGCTGATAATGTTTTCTTTGGTGAGGCAGAAGGCAAGAAAATAGGTGTTAACCAGTAACAAACGCTCTCTTTGATCATGATAGACAGATAGTCAGGATTAATTTATTCTATCATAAATTCATATCAGTATATGAAAATAGCTTTCTGCATAAGGTAATCAGAAGGGACATTAAACAACCATGTAAGAAACGATGGATCACTAAGGGGATTAAAGTATCTTGTGATAGGAAAGGGTAACGCATCTTTTTCCAAGAACATGTAGAGGCCCTGCAGTAGCTGTGCACTAAGAAAATACTCAAAGTTACTAAGAAAGGTTATAAAAACATCAAGAAACATCCACATAATGTCAGAAATCAGTACTTCTGACAACAGAGTTAAGGCAATATACAACATGGTGAGGCAAGAGACAGGACAACCAACCACAGAAGAAGATAACATTACTATTGAATTGAATGGAAGGGTTGTAAATGACAAGTCACATGCAGCAAATGTATTTAACAATCATTTCTTAAACGTAGTGGAAAACGTACTGACCAACAGTTCAAGAGAAAGTTCACAGCAAAATGTTGAAGAAGTAATCATCATCGTCATCATTTAAGACTGATTATGCATTTCAGCGTTCAGCCTGGAGCATAGCCCCCTTATAAAATTCCTCCATGATCCCCTATTCAGTAATAACATTGGTGCCTCTACTGATTTTAAACCTATTACTTCAAAATCTTTCTTAACCGAATCCAGGTACCTTCTCCTTGGTCTGCCCCGACTCCTCCTACCCTCTACTGCTGAACCCATGAGTCTCTTGGGTAACCTTGCTTCTCTCATGCGTGTTACATGACCCCACCATCTAAGCCTGCTCGCCTAGACTGCTACATCTATAGAGTTCATTCCCAGTTTTTCTTTGATTTCCTCATTGTGGACACCCTCCTGCTATTGTTCCCATCTACTAGTACCTGCAATCATGCTAGCTACTTTCATATCCGTAATCTCAACCTTATTGATAAGGTAACCTGAATCTACCCATCTTTCGCTCCCATACAACAAAGTTGGTCGAAGGATTGAACGGTGCACAGATAACTTAGTCTTGGTACTGACTTCCTTCTTGCAGAAGAGAGTAGATCGTAGCTGAGCACTCACTGCATTAGCTTTGCTACACCTCGCTTCCAGTTCTTTCACTATGTTGCCATCCTGTGAGAAAATGCATCCTAAGTACTTGAAACCGTCCACCTGTTCTAACTTTGTTCCTTCTATTTGGCACTCAATCCGTTTATATCTCTTTCCCACTGACATTACTTTCGTTTTGGAGATGCTAATATTCATACCATAGTCCTTACATTTCTGATCTAGCTCTGAAATATTACTTCCAGACTTGCAATCGAATCTGCCATCACAACTAAGTCATCTACATATGCAAGACTGCTTATTTTGTGTTCACATATCTTAATTTCACCCAGGCAGTCTATTGTTTTCAACATGTGATCCATAAATAATATGAACAACAGTGGAGACAGGTTGCAGCCTTGTCTTACCCCAGAAACTACTCTAAACCATGAACTCAATTTACCGTCAACTCTAACTGCTGCCTGACTATCCATGTAAAGACCTTTACTTGCTTGAAAAATTTTGCCTCCTATTCCATAGTCTCGTATAACAGACAATAACTTCCTCCTAGGAACCCGATCATATGCCTTTTGTAGATCTATAAAGCATAGATACAATTCCCTGTTCCACTCATAACACTTCTCAATTATTTGCCGTAAGCTAAAGATCTGGTCCTGATAACCTCTAACAGACCTAAACCCACACTGACTTTCATCCAATTGGTCCTCAACTAAAACTCTCACTTTCCTTATAACAATATCTGAGAAGATTTTACTCACAATGCTGATTAAAGAGATACCTCAGTAGTTGTTACAATCTTTCCTGTTTCCATGTTTAAAGATTGGTGTGATTACTGCTTTTGTCAAGTCTGATGGAACCTGTCCCTACTCCCAGGCCATTTCAATTATCCTGTGTAGCCATTTAAGACCTGATATTCCACTGTATTTAATGAGGTCCGACTTAATTTCATCCACCCCAGCTGCTTTATTGCACTGCGATCTATTGACCATTTTCTCCACTTCCTCAAATGTGATCCTATTTCCATCATCATTCCTATCCCATTCTACCTCGAAATCTGAAACATTACTGATCGTATTTTCACCTACATTGAGCAAGTCTTCAGCAACTCCATTGAAGAAGTAACTCTCATAAAATTACATCATATGAATGTACCACAAGCTTCTACTTCTGAAATTAAGAAGGTCATACATTCTCTCAAGAATAAAAGCTCTTCTGGTTTTGATGGTGTTTCCAATAGAGACCTAAAGATTTCTTCCCATTTGATACCAGTCCAGTATTATCTGAAATATGTAATGCATCATTAATTCAAGGCATTCTCCCAGAGAAACTAAAATATGCCGTTCTTAAATCCCTGTTTAAGAAAGGTGATAAGAGAGTTATCAGTAACTACCGACCTATTGCACAATATTCCAAAAATTTTGAGAAGTTGATGTATTCCAGAACAGTATCTCACCTTGGCAACAATAATATCCTCAGAAAATCACAGTTTGGGCTTCAGAAGAGTTGTTCTACTGAGAATGCCATTTACATTTTCACATGTCAGATATTACATTTTCACACATCAAATATTACAAGCTTTAAATAACAAAATAGCACCAGCACCGATTTTCTGTGCCCCATTTAAGGTATCTGATTCTGTGAATCGTAGTACACTACTATATAAATTGATGATATAGCCAACCAATGGATCATGTAATATCTAACCAAAAGAATACAGAAAGTAGTACTTCAACCAACAGAATCCAGGGACATAATTCTGACTGGGGAGACATCACATATGGGATTCCCCAAGGCTCTATTTAAGGTCCACTACTGTTTCTCATACGTATAAATGATCTACCATCTAACATACAACAGAATCAGTTCTTTTTGCAGATGACACCAGTATTGTAATCATTCTGAGCAGACATAAATAAAGGGAAGAAATGGTGAATAAAGTTTTCTGCGGATGGTCTCACCTGAATTTCAGAAAGATAATTTCAGTTCTGCTCCAGTGATAAGTGTAACACATCGTGATGAAATTATACATAGTGTGGAAACTTCTAAATTCTAAGGAGTCGATACTAATGAGAATTTAAATAAATTGGAAAAAATTTGAACCCCTAAAAGAACTTAGTTCCGCCACATTTGCTCTTAGAATCATAGGAAATTTTACAAAGAGAGAAATCATCAGTAAGTTGACATATTTTGCTAATTTTCATTCACTAATGTTGTTTGGAATAATGTTCTGGGGTAACCCATCCTTAAGAAAGAAGGTCTTCATTGCCAAAACTGTACTGTAAGAATAATACGTGGTACACACCTGCTATCATCTTGTAGACATCTGTTTAAGGAGTTGGGCATTCCGACTACTGCTTCACAGTATATATATTCCTTCATGAAGTTTGTTGTGAATAATCCACAGTAGTTTAAAAGGAACAACGAGGTGCGTAATTACAATACTAGAAGAAAAAATTATATACATTACTCACCATTAACGTTCTTCTTGGCACAGAACGGGTGCACAACGCTGTAACAGAAATTTTTGAGCACTTACCCAGTGATATAAAATGTCTAACAGACAACAAGGTAAAATTTGAAAATAAATTGGAAAAGTTTCTCCTTGACAATTCCTTCTCTTCCTTAGAAGAATTTCTATGTTTGTAATGTGTAAAAGGTGGTGGCTAGGAATTGCTAACCCAATCTGTATATCTTGTTGTCATTTTGTGGAAAAGATTATGTGTTGATGTTTAGAGTACGAGTAGATGTACAAATTAATATGCAATATGAAAGTAAAAAGACTCATTCCACATCATGATGATTTATCGTGCAAAATGATCCGTGGAACATGACAGTAATCAACTATTATTTATCAGAATATACTTGTATTAACAGCTGTAATTAGTCATAAATTAATGTGTTCCCACTTGTGATCTCGAGTACCAAAGGATTACCAAATGTTTTAAAGAAACCTTTTTTGAAAGTATTTGGCTCGCTTGTCTCCATGTCCTGATTATGCCATGAAGTAATAGCTTTAATTTGCAATATAATTGGCATTAAAATGTTATTATCTGTCGTATTTCTTAATGTGTAGACTGAATTCTCCCTGCATGGTACTGTTGACGACATCATAAAGTTCTTCATGGGGGACAAAGCATTGGAAGGCTGCAACGACTCCTCCTTATTTTATTCTTTAATCTCTTCTCGTGTACCAAATAATCAGTCCTTAATACTGTCAATAGCCCCTACTGTTCAATCTACATATCGAAGAAGCAATGATGACTTCTTCTTCTACTTCTTAGGTCAATTGTCATCAAATAGACTGCAGGAGCTCTCCATGCATTTCTATCTTCAGCCTTCCTCTTGAGAGCAGTATAGATGGTGCAGCTGGTATCATTTCCTGTACTACCTGGCTGACGTATTATAGTCTCTAGCTCTTGTGTTTTTCCTATGTACCGTTGGCAATGATGCTTTTAATGGTACCACATGCCTAAGGAGCTGGCCTTTCCGCGTTGGATCAGCTGCAAGACACATGGCTCTCTTCCTGCACTGTGTGGAACCCCTCTTTATTTGACATCTAGTTTGCTCAGGAGATCTTGAGCATTCTTTAATAGCAGCACACTTCGAAGGCAGTTATTTCTTGTTTCTCGTTCCGAGTGTCTCTGTTTCACTTCCGTACACCAGCACACCAGCCAGTCAGCCAGTCAATCAGTCTTTATGAGGTCTTTCCTGAGATGTATGTCTATGCAGCCGCAATTGAATGAATTCTTGTCTCGTTAAACAGAGATATTGCCTGGTGGATTTGGCTTGCAGTATCCTTCAGTTATCATCCGTCTGATGTTATATGCCTCCTTGGGTAATCAGAGCATTCGATTATCTCCAGTCTGTCATTGTTAAGTGAGCATTGTCAAATTGTTTACTCACAGTTACCATTTTTCTCCCACTTTTATGAATTTTCATTTCATAAGAAGTGTGTAGGGTGGCTCCCATCTGGGCCAGCAATGTTTTTAATTGTTCTGCATCTTCGCTTAACACTGCAATATCATCAGAAAGTCTCAACATACCCATTTTTACAATGAATTCCTATAGCTCCTAGTTTCTCCCTAACTTCAACTGTTGCCTCTGAATGTATCTACTGAGCAAGACTTATTCTTGACAAAAAATCCCAAAAATATTTATCGCACCTTTCATGCTGAATCACTTGTTTAGCTACGACCGTAAAGAAAATGCTTAAGTTGAACAAGTGCCATGTGAGTTTTAAAATTTTTCCATCTAACTATAAAGTCAAAGACAATTCGGGTTTGCAGTTGGTCGGCGTCCACTTCAGTGCACGATATTACGTTCGATCACCTGTCAATCTTCCTCAGGTGAGTTATGGAACCTGACTAATAATCCACCTGAACCACAATTTTTATAGCATTACGTGTGTTCCACACATTCGTTAAGATCGTGGTGACACATTGACCACACTCCATGGCCCACACCGCTGACGTTCGTCGAATTACGGGACTCAACTGCCCTCAGAGTTGCCGCTCGTCGTGAACATATGCGGACACTGTCACCTTCGATTAGAGCAAACCAATAAGCCCCTGATTGTCTAAATAACCGATATCCCATGAAAAGATTCAAATCGTTTGAATACGAAATATAATTTCCAGTATTTCACGTAATTACTGACAGAATATCTAAAATTAAAATGTTATCATTATCTACTCATGAAGAGGTAAAGTCTTACGCTGAAAGTTCAGCGTCATAAGACAGGTATTACAGTGAGAAACTGTGTAATGATCTCGAGGTAGCGCAACTGACAGCTAGCAAATACTCAGATTTTAGACAATCAGCAATTGAGAATGACAAAACTTAGTGACTTCCAACATACGTTACACATAAGTCTATACGAAAAATTTTCTCGCTGACGTTCCACACAAAATGATGAAAGATAAATGTTTATCGCTTACTACATTTTCGCTGTCCGTGCAAACTTCAGCATTAGACATGGCATTTTAAATTTATCACTTATTTACTATCGACTCTCTTCGAGCACCGTCTACAGACGGTATAACAACATACCACTGCATGTACTTGCAAAACTATATCAGTTCAGGAAACTTGAAGTCATAAGGATGTAGATGCTTGAAATGGCACTAATGAAACTTTAGCGTCTGACATGACGCTCCGTGACCCGATGAACCAAAGCTTGCCAATTGTTTCTGTCATGGACATTCCTGGTTGGAACACATTACTTCTGTGATGCCACTGATTCATCTCATTCTCTGACATCCTCTTCTTTTAGTGCCTTTGACCCTCCCCAGCATTAACGTTTTTGCAGCGAAACCTGTCTTCTGTGTCCAAAGAAGGACAATTTTTGTTTTAGTATCAGATCTTCCACTTAGCATTCTGGTTTTATTTGCTCTAATATTGACCTATTCGTTCTCTTTACAGTCCGTGGGACTCTAAGAAGTTTCCTCCAACTCTAAGGAGTCATTTCTTCGCCTTTCCACCTTTCTAATGGTTCATGTCTCACATCCTTACATCACAACTGCAAAGAACATTGTCCTTACAATACGGATTTTAGTTGCTAAATCTATATCACTATTCCCTTGAACCTTGTCAAGGTTCTTCTTGGTCAGAGTATAAGCTCCGTATGAACTAAATGAGGTGATCTGGTACTCCAATATTTTTTAGCACTTCCCATAATTTATTGTGATCGTCGCAGTCAAAGTCTTTGGTATAAATAATAAAGCAGAGATACACGTCTTTATGGAATTCTCTTACCTTTTCCATAATCCACCGACAGCTTCCTTTACGAAGTCCAGCATGTGCTACCTGTAGTTCTCGCTACGGATACTAGCGAAATCTTTTTTGTAAGATTTTCAGTATGACTTTGATAGCATGAGATAAGTGTCATTCTTCGATGATCTAAGAATTTCTTAGAAATTCGCTTCTTCGGATTCGGAATGAGTACTGATCTTTTTAAGTCTTCTGGCTATTGTTACGTGCTCCATATTTTCTGACGCATTGAATGATTTCATTCCAGTGACGTTGAACAGTTATGGTGGAATTCCATCATATCCACTTGTTTTGTTTTAGGCAATAATTTCGAGAGTCCATTTAACTTCATTCTGCAAAATATGTGGCTCTAGCTCTAAAATTACATTACCTTCGTCATCGTCGGCATTGTCAGTATGAAGTTCTTTCTTATATAGACCTCCTACATATTCTCCCCATATTTGATTAACGTCCTCTACTTCTGTTACATCTTTTCCATTTTTATATTTTATCATACAAATTTTCGCTGGGATGTTCCTTTGCCGTCTCTAATTTTCTTGTAAAGATCCTTTGTCTTCACATTCTGTTATTGTCTTCAACTTCTTTGCAGTGTTCGTTTAATAAGTCATTTTTATGTCTTCTAACTAATTTCTGAAACTCTGTTTTTATTTAAACATTGTTGACCTTTCCCCTTTTATTTTTGGTTTTGTCTGATACATGCAGTGCCTCTGTCGATAGTGATCAGGCCTTCTTTTTATTCTATTTTTGGGAATGTGTTCTGCATCTGCCTCCTTGACAGTATTGGATACTTCTGTTCATGGCCCTTTGGACTTTTGTCTTCTAACTCTAATGCATTAAATCTGATCAAGACTTCATTTGTGTAATCATAGCGTATGATCTTAAAGTCGTATCTGTAATATGCCACATCATTTTCTGCATTCCTCAGTTTCAGCCGGAATTTGGCTATTAAGATGGCGTGATCTGATCGACAATCACTTCCAGGTGTTGTTGTAGTTGACTGAACTGCACTCTTCCACCTCAGATTGCAAGGTATGTAATCTATCTGATTCAGGGTTGGCCATCTGGCGAAGTCCAAGTATACAGGCGTCGTTTGTGTAGCTGGAACATATGTTAGTGATAACAAACGAATTATCTTGCCAGAAATCTAGAAGTCTCCGTCCTGCTTCATTTGTTGTACCAAGACCAAATTTTCCAGTTACACCCTCTTCAGTCTGATTTCCCACTTTCGTATTCCAATCTCCAACTATGAAGACGAAATCCTTTTTTGGTGTCAACAACAATAATTCTTGTAAATTGTAGAACTGGTCACTAACTTACATTTCAGCATCGGTATTTGGCGGATAAACTTGAAGACTGTGATATTAGAGGCCGACCTTCAAACCTGACGGGCATCATTCTATTTTTTTTTGTTAGTTGCATCCCATTTCAAATGTTCCTGCTCTATCTCTAACTATGAAGTCTACTCCATTACTTCTGTTGTTCTCTTGTCCAGAATAGTATACCACGTGGCCACGCGAAGCAAACTACCCCATGCCAGTCCACTTTATTTCTCTTATTCCTAATATGTATATGTTAATCCCCTCCATTTCTCTTTTGACTACACCAAATTTTCCTTGATATAAATATATAAATATCACTGAATTTACCTCTAGAAAGACATCATGTACATAACATAGTTCAGGAGATAAGAAGCCATAAACATTAAGATGTGCGAAAAACTTCCTTTTGTTTAAAATGGAGCGCAAATTACCCAGAATTTATTCAACCAGTGTTGTAAGTAGGCTCTTTAGGTTTTTTTATTGGTAACGCCGGCGCCACGTAGCGCTCTGTATGAAAATCACTGGCTGTGCCGTGTGCAGTCTGTGGCTGGTTTGCATTGTTGTCTGCCATTGTAGTGTTGGGCAGCGGCAGCTGGATGCTAACAGCGCGTAGTGTTGCGCAGTTGGAGGTGAGCCGCCAGTAGTGGTGGGCGTGGGGAGAGAGATGGCGGAGTTTTGAAATCTGTAAGACTTCTATTCTTTTGTAAAGCCTGTTTTACTACAAATGTTATCAGTACTATTATGTTCATTAACGATATATTTTGTAGCTTTGTTATTGTTTTCTCATGTTATAAAATTGTAATTGACACCAGTTCATCAAATTAAGTAACTTATAACTTACATTTCACTGCACACGTTTCTGTTGGTCATAGTATATGGACAATATGTGAGAAGTAGGGACTGATAGTGTTTGCACGTGTGTTGATAATTCAGCAAGGGACTGATTAACAGCATTGCTGGTTCTGAGGACAATTAGAAAAAAAACTTTGTGAGTGCACAAGTGGTGGTTCAAGGACTTGCAATAGTGTCTGCAAGACTCTTCGATGGTGATTGTGCACTGGCAAAGCCGCAACAGATGGCTGCTAGCCATCTCTACAAGAACTACAATGGGTCTGCATTTTTGATGGCCCACCAATACCATTATTCTACAAGGACTGCACTGGATTTGCAACTCTGGTGGGCCACCAATACCGTAATCTCTACCAGGACTACAATGGGTCTACTCTGTGTTGACCTACCTACCAATATTCTTCAAAACTTCGACTGACTCTGCTGTGGGTTTGCTCTGTTGTGGCCCATTACCTGTCTGCATGTCAAGAGTCACCACTGTCTTTCCGTTGGAAGGACAACACCACTTCTTCAAGACTGCATGGAAATCCACTACTTCCATGTGCATTTTCTTTTACTACTCAGACTTTGAGAAAAACACTGCGATTTTACTTTGATGAATGATCAGGACTGTCTTTATGGACTGTGAGAAAATTTTAGCTTTTGACCATCATAGTATCGGTAAGTGTGTGCATTTCATTTCTTTGCTATTGTAATTATGAAAAAAATTTTCAAATCTGTATTGGCCACTGCCCAAAACAATTTTTAAATTTTTTTGTGGGGAGCATTGGGGCTATGTAAGTAGGCTGTTTAGGTTTTTTTATTGGTAACGCCGGCGCCACGAAGCGCTCTGTATTAAAATCACTGGCTGTGCCGTGTGAAGTCTGTGGCTGGTTTGCATTGTTGTCTGCCATTGTAGTGTTGGGTAGCGGCAGCTGGATGCTAACAGCACGTAGTGTTGCGCAGTTGGAGGTGAGCCGCCAGCAGTGGTGGATGTGGGGAGAGAGATGGCGGAGTTTTGAAATCTGTAAGACTGGATTTCATGAACTGTTATATATATTATGACCTTTGATGATATTAAGGTAATTACATTGTTTGTTCTCTATTAAAATCTTTCAGTTTTGAGAGCACTTAGCGACTTCCAAAAAACTTTAAGCCTAATTTCAAAACTTTTTCTCTTTTAGTTGCTTAATATCAAATATTTAATACATTTACCCATTTGTGAAGTTTTCAAAAATTTGAACTTTTTTTTCTGCAAGTGAGTTCGATTCTTCAGAGAAACGGGTGTTTATTTCTTGCCTCTAGCTTGTTTGAGGGAGCCACTGAAACCTATCCCAAATTAAATTTTAAACGAACGTGCCCTACTTTGTGTACAGTATTTTACTGTCTAACAGTAACTTACTATTATTATTTTCTTTTTCTCTCCATCTACAGAGAGTGCCATATGTTTCGCACAAAACTCCAAGGAAAAAATGTATGTTGTTTGTAGGAAGGTGTGCTTTTATGAAAATATTAGCTCAATAAATTAAGCTCTACATCTAAATGTAACAACACATTCAGCAAGCCACCCTACCGTACATGGCGTAGGATACCTTGCACTATTGTTAATTATTTCCTTTCCTGTTCGAGTTGTAAATGGAGCGACAGAAAATCCACTATCTATAGGTTTCCGTACAAGCCCTGATTTCCCTTGTTTTGCCTTCACGGATACTGCGCGAGATGCATGATGGTGGGAGCAGGAGCGTTATGCAGTCTGTTGCAAATACCGGTTCTCCGAACTTTCTCAGTAGTCCAGGTAGTAAAGGTTACAGCGATCACTAGAAAATAATTATTATTGCACATCAATATTTCGGTCACTGTGCGCCAATCTTCCGTGTTGTAAGTTAATACATTAAAATTACATGTCTGTGCACGTAGTCCTACCTGGATTGTACATTTGGGATTATGTGCATGTATAAATGGTTTTAATGGTTTAAACTTACATTTACTATATAAAAGATGGCCACACAGTGACTAAAATCAGAATATGCAATAAACAGTAGTTGTGGCTGTTTGCTGTAACTTTTTCTACTTAATACAGTCTGTGGGCACAACCGTTTTCCCATACAAAGAAACCTGATTTCACAATGGTTTTTTGAAGTGCCCTAATTGAGAGTGGTACATCAGAGAATTTGTGAAGGTGGTGCGATGAAGCCTCTGCCAGACACTTGCGTGTAATTGATACAGTAAAGACGTAGATGTAGAGGTACGTGTAGAATCATTCCAGTATACGAAATCGACCATTCACCCTCCAAACAACCGATCTGAAAAGGTCGTTCCACTTCACGCTGCTTTCAAACGTTACACCTAGATATTTAATGGACGTGATTGTGTCAAACAACACATCTGTAATACCGTGTTTGCATGTTGTATGGTTGTTTCTTCGTTTTTGCTTACACATCCACTTTAATTCACATTTTCCTACATTTAGAGCAAGTTACCACTTATCATATCTAATAGAAACTGGAATTCTCCAGGGAAAGATATGAGTCCCAATGAATTACTAAAGCGTGGAGGATGTCCACAAAATGCACAGTTAACCTAGTTGATTAACAATGCTGTAATTGGTAGCAAAATTCGAAGTGGAAGGAGAACTAGTATCACAATTCCAACGTGAGAAAACTGAGATGAGAAAGAACCATCCAGCTACAGAGTGGCAGATCTACTAAGTCCAGTCCTTAAACTCGTAACAATAACAATAAGAAATAATATAAAAATTGTTACAACCCTTGCAGCAGAGCTGCATAGTTTTAGACCTGGTAGGCCACACACATATGCCATTTTCATACGTAGACAGGTTGTATAGAATACAGCAGAACAGTTTACCTTTATTTTATTTATTTTGGTAGGATTCAGGTAACAGACGTTTTAAATGTGCTCTGGAATAGGTAGATTCCTTCCCAACATAATAAAAGCAGTTGAAAACATTTATTAGAATAACTACATCCAGGTGAAAATTGGTTCCAGGTTAAATAGCTGCAAAGCAACCAACAGTGATATTAGACGAGATGACTTTTTGAGCCCTCTACTTTTTAAGGCTGTCATGGACGAGGTGGTAAAGACCGTATTGGTTGGTAGTGGCTATAGAATGGGGGACAAAGAAAAGAGTCATTTTGGCTGGGAAATAGTGAAGATAACCTGCAGAAACTTTTCGATATGTTTAACGTGATAGCCAAAAGCGTAAATATGGTCTCATACATACAAGAAATAAAATCTAAGGGACCAATTAGATGCAGACTGGAAGTGGACGGTAAAGTTACTCGACAGGTAATGAAATTCAAAAATCACGGTACTGAACTGTCTCGCAGAAGAAATTTCGAAAAGGAAGATGGAGAACAAGTACCAAAGGAAAATATTGTGGCCAAGGTGATACTATTTGCAAAAACAAGCACATACGAAAAGCTGTAAAGACAAGAATATAAAAACAATATCGAGAATAGTTATAACATACACACCTAAGACAAAACCGGGAACATAAAAGCAAAGAGACTTTCGGATACGACGGAAATGAAGATCTTGACAAGGATTGCAGGGGAGACACTGAGGGAGGGAGAGAGACGTGAAACAACTATAAACGATGTAAAGGGGACTCCATTAATGAGTGGGAACATAAGAAAAAGTATAAAAGGACCGAACATGTAGACAGGATGGATAAAAGGACGATTGCGACAATTTTAAGAAATAAATCACAAGCTGGTAAAATAAATATTGGCCGTCGAGCGGGAAAATTGAATAACAACCTCGTGGAGGTTGGAGGGGTACAGAGGGAAACGGGATTTAGTCTAAGAAAAAAGGAATAAGAAGAAGAAGAAGAAAAACAAATAAAAATTGTGTACGATTCACCTTGTACGCTTCTACGGCCACACTGTATCTAATACTACAGAGAAATTGCTGCTCACCCGATAGCTGCTCACCACATGAACCGCGGAATTTCAGCTACTAGGGGCTCGCCGCCTCATTCTGTCTTACATCATTTTCACTTTAGAGCTCCTATCCTAGTGTACTTCATAAAGTTTTATTTCTGGTTGTGAGACCAACATCTTGGTCGTCCTCAGCGTTCGAGCAACGTCTGTGGATATTACCGTAAGAGCCGGAGGAGCATTACTTGTCGTCTGGGTTTTATAGTAACTCCTGGGAGCGGATGACCAACTGAGTTGGCAGCGGAGAGAGCGCAGAGAGCTCTATAAAGCGCCAAGGGCTCGACACTTCACCTACGAGTTTTATTTTCTTGGACTGGGAAGCTTTCTGGGAAGCATACTTTGCAACTTTGATATGAGAGCCTTGTACGCCGCGAGGAAGGGAAGAGGAAGTGGTGGGTGGAATTGGCGGTGCAGGGGAGGGGGAGCACGCCGGGGGGCGGTGCGCGGATTTATGGCGCCATACATCAGGCGAGCGGGGGCAGAGCGGCGCCCTTTCCGGTAGGCCACGCCTGGCCGGGGCGTGGGGCGCGGGCACTACTTGACCCGAACGCTGGCGCGCCAGGGGATCGCGTGCTGCCTGCGAGCGGCCCGAAATTAACCGCTAAGACAGAGGCTCCGTCGGCAGTGATTTAGTATCCGCTGGCCGAGTACACAGCTTACCTCCTGGGTGGTGGTGATGTGGAACTCAAACCACTGGTAGCTGATCCCGATTTCGATAGCTGAAGGAGATTACAATGTCGTCGGTTACAAAGCGACGTCCCTACAACCACCCCATTCCCATGTGCAGAAGCAGCCAGCTCCCGTCACCTCCACCTCCCCCAGACTCGACCAAATATAACCCCCTTCATATCGCCTCAGATGCCAGTGATTTAAATAATAACAGAAATTTTTGTAGACAGAGTGGGCCCGACGAAACTTCCTTATCTTAAAAAATAATTCTTGAAGCAGAAGTATTGGAGATATCAGTTAAATTCTCTTTTCTTTAACAGACCTACATTTAAAGTTTTGTGTCTTTCGGTTTTTGAAATGGTGTCTCGAAGGTGGCCTCCATTCTCTTCAATGCATTCGATGATTCCAGATCGGAACTTTGCAGGTTTCAACGATAGGCTTCGTCAGCATCAGCGGGTGAATTTCCCTGAAAGACAAACATCAGAAAATTTAACAGCTTTGCATTTAGATGGCCGATGATGATGAAGAGTTTCGTCGAAACCGGTTGTCAATAACTTGCTTAAAAAATTAGAGCTGACGATATTGTTGGAAGTTCGTGTCGTCTGTGGTCCTCTCCATACGCTTAACAAGAATGAATACGCAGAAACTAAATGAAGATATGCCTCGTCCCTGAAGAACACAAGGGCGTCATGAGGCCAGTTTTCGATCACAGAGGGGGGAGAGAGAATTCAAAATCGCCAGCCTTATTTTCTCGGTGTGCTCTGGTATCCTGGTGGTTCTTCAATTTCCTCGTTTCCTTTTATTCACGCAGTCAGTATCCACAAATGTGTCCACCCACAGAACAATCAATTTTAGATGTGGAGCATGTTCTGCAGGGGCGATATTAAATTGTTCCTGAATGCGCGTCTGACTGCGATGACAGAATGGCCATTGCAAAATTAAGTCGCCATGGCCAGCGCTCTCCTTTATCGTCCACTACATCAACGCTTCTAAGCTAATCATATGCACACGTTTACAAATGACTGCTTTCGATCACCTTCGATGATATTCACGTGTAATAACAAAGTAAAACTAATTTATATTTGCATATTATCTTACAAAAATAGAAAATTATTGAGAACTTTTAACATTGCAGCGCGTCAGCAACCGTGGAAAATTTAATGGTTATAAAGAATACGCCTCGATTGCAAATAGAAACCGGATGTTGACCTAGGTTTCGGCGCCGAAATCTAGGTCAACATCCGGTTTCTATTTGCAATCGAGGAGGATTCTTCATAATCATTAAATAGAAAATTATTCTACGTAACAGTTGAAGTCACCTGTGTAGTAGCGTCGGTAACCTGTCGCATTACCGAAACTGCACATAAAGAACACTGAGGCATGAAACTGTGGTCTGTGTTTCTAAACATGTAACTGATGGAGTGATGGGAGAGGAGAGACAGAGGGGAAAGAGAGGGAAGGGGAAAAGTGGTGCGAGGGGGACAAGGAAAGTGGAAAGAATGCAGAGAAGGGGCGGATTTGGTGAAACGTTATAAACGTATCGTATTTGCACTCAGCGTAACATTACAGTAACTTGTGCAGAAAAGAGAGAAAATATTACACTGAAACTATAAAACCTAAAAGTAAGAAAAGAAATTTTCGTTAAACTGTTAAGAGTGCAGAACAAGGAAAGTGAAAAATGTAATACTTACAAAATAGTGAAATTATAACTCTGGAACTGTTTGAGGTAACTAAAATTACATTGGCTTTAAAAAAGTATAAGACATTGGAAGAAAGGATACTACAAAAGGTATCAAGCAATATAAGTGTAAAAGTGAAGCTAGGTGGAACGCTAATAACAATAAGATTTATCAGACTTCTCGTTGCACTCTTCAGTTGGCAGACTCGTTTGATGCACCTCTCTACGCTGCCACACCTCATGCTGAATAACCGTTGCAACTGTGAAGCACTCGTGTTCTACGTATATCGTCTATGGTTAGTAATCCAAACTATTCGTTCCCGCGTTTAATAAAAGCCACTGTTTAAATGTTGTTGTTGTTGTGGTCTTCAGTCCTGAGACTGGTTTGATGCAGCTCTCCATGTTACTCTATCCTGTGCAAGCTTCTTCATCTCCCAGTACCTACTGCATCCTACATCCTTCTGAATCTGCTTAGTGTATTCATCACTTGGTCTCACTCTACGATTTTTACCCTCCACCCTGCCCTCCAGTACTAAATAGGTGATCCCTTGATGTCTCAGAACATGTCCTACCAACCTATCCCTTCTTCTGGTCAAGTTGTGCCACAAACATCTCTTCTTAACAATCCTATTCAACACCTCCTCATTAGTTATGTGATATACCCATCTAATCTTCAGCATTCTTCTGTAGCACCACATTTCGAAAGCATATTCTCTTCTTGTCTAAACTATTTATCGTCCATGTTTCACTTCCCTACATGGCTACACTCCATACAAATACTTTCAGAAACGATTTCCTGACACTTAAATCAATACTCGATATTAACAAATTTCTCTTCTGCGGAAACGCTTTCCTTGCCATTGCTAGTCTACGTTTTATATCCTCCCTACTTCGACCATCATCAGTTATTTTGCCCCCCAAGTAGCAAAACTCCTTTACTACTTTAAGTGTCTCATTTCCTAATTCAATTCCCTCAGCATCAACTGACTTAATTCGACTACATTCCATTGTCCTCGTTTTGATTTTCTTGATGTTCATCTTATACCCTCCTTTCAAGACATTGTCCATTCCGTTCAACTGCTCTTCATAGTCCTTTGCTGTCTCTGACAGAATTACAATGTCATCGGCGAACCTCAGAGTTTTTATTTATTCTCCATGGATTTTAATACCTACTCCGAATTTTTCTTATGTTTCCTCTACTGCTTGCTCAATATACAGATTGAATAGCATCATGTCACTCAACTGTTATAACTGTCATCTGATTTCTGTACAAATTGTAAATAGCCTTTCGCTGCCTTTCTTTTACCACTGCCACATTCAAAATTTGAAAGAGAGTATTCCAGTCAACATTGTCAAAAGCTTTCTCTAAGTCTACAAATACTAGAAACGTAGGTTTGCCTTTCCTTAATCTTTCTTCTAAGATAAGGCGTAGGATCAGTATTGCCTCACGTGCTCCAAAACGTCTACGAAATCCAAACTGATCTTCCCCGAGATTTTCCATTCGTCTGTAAAGTTTTCGCGTTAGTATTTTGCAGCTGTGACTTATTAACCTGATAGTTTGGTAATTTTCACATCTGTCAACACCTGCTTTCTTTGGGATTGGAATTATGATATTCTTCTTGAAGTCTGAGGGAATTTCGCTGTCTCATACATCTTGCTCACCAGATGGTAGAGTTTTGCCAGGACTGGCTCTCCCAAGGCTGTCACTAGTTCTAATGGAATGTTGTCTACTCCCAGGCCCTTGTTTCGACTTAGGCTTTTCAGTGCTCTCTCAAACTCTTCACACAGTATCATATCTCCTATTTCATCTTCATCTACATCCTCTTCCATTTCCATACTACTGTCCTGAAGAACATCAACCCTGTATAGGCCCTCTATATACTTCTTCCACCTTTCCGCTTTTCCTTCTTCGCTTAGAACTGGGTTACCATCTGAGCACTTGATATTCATGCAAGTGGTTCTCTTTCCTCCAAAGGCCCTTTAATTTTCCTGTAGGCAGTATCTATCTTATCCCTCGTGAGATAAGCCTCTACATCCTTGCATTTGTCCTCTACCCATCCCTAATTAGCCATTTTGCACTTTTTGTCGATCTCATTTTTGAGAAGTTTGTCTTCCTTTTAGCCTGCTTCATTTACTGCGTTTTTATATTTTCTCCTTTCATCAATTAAATTAAATTTTTCTTCTGTTACCCAAGTATTTCTACTAGCCCTCGTGTTTTTACCACTTGATCCTCTGCTGCCTTCACTACTTCATCCCTCAGAGCTACCCATTCTTCTTCTACTGTATTCCTTTCCCCCATTCCTGTCAATTGTTCCCATATGCTCTCCCTGGAACTCTGAACAACCTCTGGTTTAGTCAGTTCATCCAGGTCCCATCTCCTTAAAATTTTGCCTTTTTTCAGTTTGTTCAGTTTTAATCTGCAGTTCAGAAGTAATAAGGTGTAGTCAGAGTCCACATATGCCGCTGGAGATATCTTACAATTTAAAACCTGGTTCCTAAATCTCTGTCTTACCATTATATAATCTATATGATATCTTCTAGTATCTCCAGGGTTCTTACATGTATACAACCTTCTTTTATGATTCTTGAACCAAGTGTTAGTTATGATTAAGTTATGCTCTGTGCAAAATTCTGCCAGACGGCTTCCTCTTTCATTTCTCTCCCCCAATCCATATTCACCTACTATGTTTCCTTCTCTCCCTTTTTCTACTCTTGAATTCCTGTCACCCATGACTATTAAATTTTCATCTCCCTGCACTATCTGAATAATTTCTTTTATCTCATCAAACATTTAATCAACTTTTTAATCATTTGCTGAACTAGTTGACATAAACTTGTACTACTGTAGTAGGTTTGGGCTTCGTATCTATCTTGACCACAATAATGCGTTCCCTATGCTGTTTCTAGTAGCTTACCCGAACTTCTATTTTTTTATTCATTATTAAACCTACTCCTGCATTACCCCTATTTGATTTTGTATTTATAACCCTGTATTCACCTGACCAAAAGTCTTGTTCCTCCTGCCACCGAACTTCACTAATTCACACTATATCTAACTTTAACCTATCCATTTCCTTTTTTAAAATTTCTAACGTACCTGCCCGATTATGGGATCTGACATTCAACGCTCCGACCCGTAGAACGCCAGTTTTCTTTCTCCTGATAACGACATCCTCTTCAGTAGTCCTCGCCTGGGGTTCCGAATGGGAGACTATTTTACCTTCGGAATATTTTACACAAGAGGACGCCATTATCATTTAATCATACGGTAAAAGCTGCATGCCCCGGGAAAAATTACGGCTGTAGTTTCCTCTTGCTTTCAGCCGTTCGCAGTACCACAACAGCAAGGCCGTTTTGGTTAGTGTTACACGGCCAGATCAGTCAATCATCCAGACTGTTGTCCCTGAAACTACTGAAAAGGTTGCTGCCTATCCTGAGAAACCACACGTTTGTCTGGCCTCTCGACAGATACCCCTCCTCTGTGGTTGCACCTAAGGTACGGCTATCTCTATCACTGAGGCACGCAAGCCTCCCCACCAACAGCAAGGTCCATGGTTCATGGGGGGGGGGGGGGGACTCTTTAAATGTTGATTAATAATCTGCACTGGCGGCTGAAGACATCTGGCATAAGAAGTCCATTCTGCCAACGTCTTTGCCAAAGCGGGTGGAGGATCGGACAGAGATTCAAGGTACGCTTTTGTCTTTGAGGTGGGAAACTGCCGCTAAAGGTGGAAAATTGAGCTATGTCAACGACATGCGGATGTAGTCACATATCCCCAAGATATGTTGCATGTAATTGAAAAAGAGTCAGGATGATCTCTCAATTGGCAATAGATTCCAGAGTAGACCACCTGTGGGATCTCAGGGAAGGGAGTACCAAAGGCAAGGTGACTATGAGAAAAAAGATTGAATACCCAACAAAAGTATAACGTTCTAGGAGACGGAGCGTGGAGTGTCAGAACCTTGAATGTGATACGGAAGCTAGAAAATCTGAAAAGGGAAAAGCAAGGGCTCAATATAGATATAGTAGTGGTCAGTAAAGTGAAATGGAATGAAGACAAGGATTCCTGGTCTGATGAGTATAGGGAAATATCAACGGCAGCAGAAAATGGTATAACAGGAGTAGCATTCGTCATGAACAGAAAGGTAGGACAGAGAGTGTGTTACTTTGAACAGTTCAGTGACAGGTTTGTTCTTTCAGAATCGACAACAAACCAACACCGACAACGATAGTCCAGTTATACATGCCGACGTCGCAAGCTGAAAGGAAGAGTTAGGGAAAGTATAAGACAATATTGAAAGGGTAATACAGTACGTTAAAGGAGATGAAAATCTAATAGTCTTGGGGGCTGGAAAGCGGTGGCTGAGGAAGGAGCAGAAAAAAAAAGGTTACAGAAAAATGTAGGGTTGGGACAAGTGATGTAAGACGAGAAAGACTAATTGAGTTCTGTAATAAATTTCAGCTAGCAATAGCGAATAATCTATTCGACAATCACTAAAGGAAGAGGTATACTTGGAAAACACAGGGTGACATGGGAAGATTTCCGTTAGCTTACATCATCGTCACACAGATTCCGAGATCAGATACTGGATTGTAAAGCTTACCCAGAAGATATAGATCAGATAACGACGTAGAAGTGATGAAGGATAGGCTGAAGTCAGAAAGAATCAATACGCAATGAAGTGGGATACTGAAGTAGAAAGGAATGACGAGATACATCTGAAGTTCTTTTACGCTATAGTGGCTCCAATGGCTCTGAGCACTGTGGGACTTAACATCTATGGTCACCAGTCCCCTAGAACTTAGAACTACTTAAACCTAACTAACCTAAGGATATTATACACATCCATGCCCGAGGCAGGATTCGGACCTGCGACCGTAGAGGTCACGCGGTTCCAGACTGATGCGCCTAGAGCCGCACGGCCACACCGATCGGCTCTAACGCTATAGATATAGCACAAAGGAATAGCTTAGTGGGCAGTTCAGTTGAAGAGAAATGGAGATCTCTAAAAAAAAGGGCAATCACAGAAGTTATAAACAGAACCATAGCTACAAAGAAGGTAACCGCGACGAATCCATTGGCAACAGAAGGAATATTTCAGCTGATCGATGAAAGAAGCAAGTACAAAAATGTTTTGCGAAATATATATGAATGTCAAAATAACCTACCATGCTCTTAAAAGCAAGGGTGTTAACGTTCAGAGTGCAATGGGAATACTTGTGTTAACTGTAGAAGAGAGAACGGATAGGTGGGAAGCTTACATTTTAGGGCCGCTATAAGAGGGGAAATTTGTCTGATTTGATAGAAGAAGTGAGCGGAGCCGTTTCAGAAGATTGGTGAATCCAGTATTAGAATCAGAATTTAAGAGAGCTTTGGAGGACTTAAGATTAAATACGATAGAAAGGACAGATAGCATTCCATCAAAATATTTAGTCATTGGGGGATGTGGCAACACAGCGACTATTCACATTGGTGTGTAGAATGTATGCGTCTGTCGGCATACCATCTGACTTCCGGAAAAATATCATCCAATCAGTTCCGAAGACCGCAAGAGCTGGCAAGTGGGAGAATTATCCCGAAATGGGGGATGTGGCAACACAGCGACTATTCACATTGGTGTGTAGAATGTATGCGTCTGTCGGCATACCATCTGACTTCCAGAAAAATATCATCCAATCAGTTCTGAAGACCGCAAGAGCTGGCAAGTGGGAGAATTATCCCGAAATGGGGGATGTGGCAACACAGCGACTCTTCACATTGGTGTGTAGAATGTATGCGTCTGTCGGCATACCATCTGACTTCCGGAAAAATATCATCCAATCATTTCCGAAGACCGCAAGAGCTGGCAAGTGGGAGAATTATCCCGAAACCAGCTCAACATCTCATGCATCGAAGTTACTGACAATGTACAGAAAAATGCAAAAGAAAACTGAGGATTTGTTGCATGATAATCCGTTTGGCTTTAGCAAGGGTACAAGCACCGCAGAGACACTTCTGACGTTGCGGTTGATAATGGAACGAAGACTAAAGGAAACTCAAGACACGTTCACAGGATTTGTCAGCATGGAAAAAGCGTTCGATTATCTAAAATGGTGCTAGACGTCCGAAATTTTGAAAAAAAAATTGGGCTTCGCAGTGGGGAGAGACGGGTAATATACAATATGCACAAAAGCCAACAGCAAATAATAAGATTGGACGACCAAGAATGAAGTGTTCCTATTAAAAACTGTGTGAGACAGGGATGTAGTCTTTCGCCCCTGTTGTTCAGTCTGTACGTCGAGGAAGAAATGATAGAAACAAAAACAAACAAAAATTCAGGAGAGGAATTAAATTCCAAGGTGAACGGATATCAATAATATGACTCGTTGATGACGTTGTCATCCTTGAAATGTCCCCTTAGAAAAAATTTATGAATGACTGTGCTAGTAAACATCTTACGTTATTTGATTTTCAAAAAGCTGAGCACAAGACATTTCGCTCATTACTTATTCTGATCAACACTAAACTGACACACAATATTTCTAGCGCAACGCAATCTGGCTTTCAATAATCTCCACAAAAGAATGGGCCCTGGCTAACAATAACCTATACCTTTCATGAATCAGTTACCCACAAAAACCTTCGTTCCTCGAACTACTGCAATACAGCGAGCGCCAATACTGCCAGCTAAATAAGGCCCTAACTGCTGATAGACATAGTTAGCAAATGAAAGATTTTGATAGAGAAAAAACAATGTACACTCCTGGAAATTGAAATAAGAACACCGAGAATTCATTGTCCCAGGAAGGCGAAACTTTATTGACACATTCCTGGGGTCAGATACATCACATGATCACCCTCACAGAAGCACAGGCACATAGACACAGGCAACACAGCATGCACAATGTCGGCACTAGTACAGTGTGTATCCACCTTTCGCAGCAATGCAGGCTGCTATTCTGACATGGAGACGATTGCAGAGAAGCTGGATGTAGTCCTGTGGAACGGCTTACCATGCCATTTCCACCTGGCGCCTCAGTTGGACCAGCGTTCGTGCTGGACGTGCAGATCGCGTGAGACGACGCTTCATCCAGTCCCGAACATGCTCAATGGGCGACAGATCCAGAGATCTTGCTGGCCAGGGTAGTTGACTTACACCTTCTAGAGCACGTTGGGTGGCACGGGATACATGAGGACGTGCATTGTCCTGCTGGAACAGCAAGTTCTCTTGCCGGTCTAGGAATGTTAGAACGATGGGTTCGATGACGGTTTGGATGTACCGTGCACTATTCAGTGTCCCCTCGACGATCACCAGAGGTGTACGGCCAGTGTAGGAGATCGCTCCCCACACCATGATGCCGGGTGTTGGCCCTGTGTGCCTCGGTCGTATGCAGTCCTGATTGTGGCGCTCACCTGCACGGCGCCAAACACGCATACGACCATCATTGGCACCAAGGAAGAAGCGACTCTCATCGCTGAACACGACACGTCTCCATTCGTCCCTCGATTCATGCCTGTCCCGACACCACTGGAGGCGGGCTGCACGATGTTGGGGCGTGAGCGGAAGACGGCCTAATGGTGTGCGGGACCGTAGCCCAGCTTCATGGAGACGATTGCGAATGGTCCTCGTCGATACCCCAGGAGCAACAGTGTCTCTAATTTGCTGGGAAGTGGCGGTGCGGCCCCCTACGGCACTGCATAGGATCCTGCGGTCTTGGCGTGCATCTGTGCGTCGCTGCGGTCCGGTCCCAGGTCGACGGGCACGTGCATCTTCCGCCGACCACTGGCGACAACATCGATGTACTGTGGAGACCTCACGCCCCACGTGTTGAGCAATTCGGCGGTACGTCCACCCGGCCTCCCGCATGCCCACTATACGCCCTCGCTCAAAGTCCGTCAACTGCACATACGGTTCACGTCCACGCTGTCGCGGCGTGCTACCAGTGTTAAAGACTGCGATGGAGCTCCGTATGCCACGGCAAACTGGCTGACACTGACGGCGGCGGTGCACAAATGCAGCGCAGCTAGCGCCATTCGACGGCCAACTACGCGGTTCCTGGTGTGTCCGCTGTGCCGTGCGTGTGATCATTGCTTGTACAGCCCTCTCGCAGTGTCCGTCCGGAGCAAGTATGGTGGGTCTGACACACCGGTGTCAATGTGTTCTTTTTTCCATTTCCAGGAGTGTATTTACCTTAATAGTGTTCAAAATTCTCATAATATCCAATATTACAAATTTACTCTTTCTGATGGACACACTTCCAGATCGTCCGCTCTCGAAATTCAGCCATCTCTCTCCCTACATCCACCACCGCTGGCGGCTCACTTAAAACTGCGCAACGCTACGCGCTGTTCACATACAACTGCCCTACACTACAATAGCGAATACTACAACAATGCCAACCAGCAACAGACTGCACACAGCGCAGCCAGGGATTTTCATACCGAGCGCTATGTGACGTTACCAACATAAAAACCTAAACAACCTACTTACAACCTGAGTGAAAGAGAGGAAGAATTACATGATCTGCTGAATGGAATGAACAGTCTAATGAGAAAAGAATATAGACTGAGAGTAAATCGAAGAAAGACGAAAGTAGGGAGAAGGATCAGAATGAGAACAGCAAGAAACTTAACATCATTATTGATGGTCACAAAGTAGATGAAGTTAAAAAATTCTACTAACTAGGCAGCAAAATAACAGACGGAACAAGGAGGACCTCAAAAGCAGACTGGCACTGGCGAATAGGTCATTCCTGACCAAGAGAAGAAAACTAGTATCCAACATAGGCCTTAATATGGGGAAGAAGCTTCTGATCACCACATTGTATTGTAGTGAAACATGGAATGTGGGGAAACTGCAACCGAAGACAATCGAAGAAATTGTGGTGCCACAGACGAATGTTGAAAATTAGGTGGACTGATAAGATATCGAATGGGGAGGGAAAACACTGACATGGAGAAGAGGCACGATGAAATGACATTCTTTAAGACATCTTCGACTACTACAGGGAGCTGTAAGAGCAATAACTGTGAAGAAAGACAGAGACTGGAATACATGCGTCAAGCAATTCAGGATGTACGTAGGCTCTGGAGAGGAATCGTGGCGGGTCACATCAAACCCGTTAAGTCAGAAGACTGGCAAATGGACAAAAAAAGAAAAATTGCGAACTACGTAAATTTCATCCTGTCTACTCTAGGTAGGTAGATTTCTCTCCAGATTTCTACCACTTGCCCCCCTCCCCCTCCAAATATCTCTTCATTACCAGACTAACAATCGTTGATGCCGCAGGATGTTTTATACCAACCTAACCCTTCCCTTACTGGGATTGGCAATATATTACTTTTTTTCCTCAATTCAATGCAGTCTCTCATTAGTTACTCTATCTAACCATCTAGCCTTCAGCTTTTCTTGTAGCACCATGATTTAAAAGCTTCTATTCTCATTTTGTCTTCTCTACAAGGCAACACACCATACAAATGGCTTCAGAAAACGTCGTGATACATGAACTTATTTTAGATGCTAACAAATTTCTCATTTTCGAAAATTTTTTCTTGTTAACACCAGTCTGCATTTTATATCCATTGTGATTGGGCTGTCATGTTTTATTTTAGTGCCTAAATAGTAAAATACATCTACTACCTCTTGTGTACCATTTCCTAATCTACTCCCCTCAGTGTTGCCGCAATTAATTCGATTACATTCTATTACCCTTTTTATATTTCTTGATGCTCTTATAACATTTTTAGGACTCTGTCGACTTCTTGAAATGCTCAACTGTTTTTTCGTCTGCGACAGCTTTACAATGCCATATGCAATTCTCATAATTTTTACTCCTTCTCTGTGAACATTAACGCTCTTTCGAAAATTCTCCTTGGTTGCCTTTATTGTTTGCTCAACGTACAGTTTTAATTACGATGAAGATAGGTTACAACCCTGTCTCTCAAAGCGATAACTGTTTTCCTTTCATGTCCTTCGACTATTAAAACTGATAGGCAGAGGGTCGAGAAGTGGTAAGGTGCTAGAGACAATTCTACCGAGGATATAAGATCAAGCTTTTTATAACATGCATATTACCATTATTATTATTATTAATTTTTATTTTAAACACATTTCATAATAAAAAAATTAAACGGATTTAGTAAAAGTGAATGTCCATGAAATTAATAACAAGTCGAACCTTCAGCTAGCTGAACTTATTAAAAATCAAATACCCCGACAGATTAATAAACAATAAAAATATGAGACTTAAACTAGCTTCATTAATTCATAATTCTTGTTAAAAGACAGCAAATGAGGAATGTATTTCGTTCATGAGAATTGGTGACTAGTGTACCAGCCAAATGGAGCCTTGGAAGGCTTATAACGCAGGGACAGGATAACAAATGACAGCCTACTGTAACAGACAGAAAGCGACAGAATTAGAAACACCATTTGGACCCTTAAAACATCAATTTAAACACAAATCGAATCTGGCCACCAGAAACATAGGAGATACACAGACATAATTGGCTGAAACTTTTAAAGAATTTATGATTACAGCAGAATGCAAACAAAGATAGTTGTGGTTGGGTGCTTTTAACTATGCTTTGGCACTCATAAAGTCAACGTAGATTGAGTACAACAATCGATTATTATCAAAAAGATCCTAGGGGCTGAACTAATGACGAAAAGGAAAAGCTGTATTCGACCGTTTTCATGCAGCTCAGGGGAATATCAGCACCTTTTCTCATTCGGATTAAGTGACACTGGAGAACACAAGCACAGAACGTCTACCATGACGTACAGCGACAAGTTAAAATTCAGTGCCAACCTGTGGTGAGATCCGAGAAAACGACGTTCAACGTAAGGTTCTCATACAACTCATTTTCCTCTGTGACCGCTCTGGAATAATGATTTCTTAGCCCTCGATATCGTGTGAGAGTGGTGATGCACCCATGCTCACTTCGTTCTTAAGCCACTTTTCGAAGGTAACAGCCATGCCTGGACTGCAGGAAATTCTCCAGAAACAAAATGCCTGAAGTACAATATAGTTTGCAAAATGTGAAACACTCAAACAGTGGCCTGGAACACGCCACAATACGACGTGTAGAACAGCGGACCCATAGTAAAAGATTGAAGTATCAGAAAGATAGCGTGTACGGAGGCCAATCAGCTCACTCTTTTGTGTCATCAGACAGATCAGTGTCACTCAACGCTCAGTCAGTGCGGAACCCTCATACTAAGGGGAAACCTATAACCAGGTGCCACTACGACTCGCTCACAAGGTGAAATACGGGCTTGTGAGTGCGTTCGAATGGAGCAGAAAAATTATTTGCCGGGACGTCAATGTGTTGTCAGGTGACACTGTGGCTCGTGCTGGGGGTAGGACGTCAAAGAGGCTGACCGAGAACTGGAGAGGCACCACAAGAAATTTTAATTTCCACTGTTCTGAATATGGGTTTGACGGCTTCCATTACAAATTATACACGTTTGAATACCATACACCGTAATACAGTGGAGTGATATAGAATAATGCTGTGTGAATAGGCGTGACACTGCACACTTAAGACCAGACAGCATTCTTACTTTTCCTCTAACATGTATGTTTTGTATCTTCAGTAAGATGTGCGACACAAAACGTTCTTTTGAAAAATATATGATATGGACATCTCTAAAAAGGGCCATCACAGAAGTTGGGAAGGAAAACATAGGTACAAACAAGGTAGCTGCGAAGAAACCATGGGTAACAGAAGAAATACTTCAACTGATTGATGAAAGGAGGAAGTACAAACATGTTCTGGGAAAATCAGGAATACAGAAATACAAGTCACTGAGGAATGAAATAAATAGGAAGTGCAGGGAAGCTAAGACGAAATGGCTGCAGGAAAAATGTGAAGACATCGGAAAAGATATGATTGTCGGAAGGACAGACTCAGCATGCAGGAAAGTCAAAACAACCTTTGGTGACATTAAAAGCAACAGTGGTAACATTAAGAGTGCAACGGGAATTCCACTGTTAAATGCAGGGGAGAGAGCAGATAGGTGGAAAGAATACATTGAAAGCCTCTATGAGGGTGAAGATTTGTCTGATGTGATAGAAGAAGAAACAGGAGTCGATTTAGAAGAGATAGGGGATCCAGTATTAGAATCGGAATTTAAAAGAGCTTTGGAGGACTTACGGTAAAATAAGGCAGAAGGGATAGATAACATTCCATCAGAATTTCTAAAATCATTAGGGGAAGTGCTACAAAACGACTATTAACGTTGGTGTGTAGAATATATGAGTCTGGCGACATACCATCTGACTTTCGGAAAAGCATCATCCACACGATTCCGAAGACGGCAAGAGCTGACAAGTGCGAGAACTATCGCACAATCAGCTTAACAGCTCATGCATCGAAGCTGCTTACGAGAATAATATACAGAAGAATGGAAAAGAAAATTGATAATGCGCTAGGTGACGATCAGTTTAGCTTTAGGAAAAGTAAAGGCACGAGAGAGGCAATTCTGACATTACGGCTAATAATGGAAGCAAGGCTAAAGAAAAATCAATACACGTTCATAGGATTTGTCGACCTGGAAAATGCGTTCGACAATATAAAATGGTGCAAGCTGTTCGAGATTCTGAAAAAAGTAGGGCTAAGGTATAGGGAGAGACGGGTCATATACAATATGTACAACAACCAAGAGGGAATAACAAGAGTGGACGATCAAGAACGTAGTGCTCGTATTAAGAAGGGTGTAAGACACGGCTGTAGCCTTTCGCCCCTACTCTTCAATCGGTACATATACTTTAGGAAGCAATGCTGGAAATAAAAGAAAGGTTCAGGAGTGGTAATATACAAGGTGAAAGGATATAAATGATACGATTCGTTGATGACATTGCTATCCTGAGTGAAAGTGAAGAAGAATTAAATGATCTGCTCAACGGAATGAACAGTCTAATGAGTACACAGTATGGTTTGAGAGTAAATCGGAGAAAGACAAAGGTAATGAGAAGTAGTAGAAATGAGAACAGCGAGAAACTTAACATCAGGATTGATGGTCACGAAGTCAATTAAGTTAAGGAATTCTGCTACCTAGGCAGTAAAATAACCAATGACGGACGGAGCAAGGAAGACATCAAAAGCAGACTCGTTATGGCAAAAAAGGCATTTCTGGCCAACAGAAGTCTACTAATATCAAATACTGGCCTTAATTTGAGGAAGAAATTTGTGAGGATGTACATCTGGAGTACAGCATTGTATGGTAGTGAAACATGGACTGTGGGAAAACCGGAACAGAAGAGAATCGAAGCATTTGAGATGTGGTGCTATAGACGAATGTTGAAAATTAAGTGGACTGATAAGGTAAAGAATGACGAGGTTCTACGCAGAATCGGAGAGGAAAGAGTATGTGGAAAACACTGATAAGGAGAAGGGACAGGATGATAGGACATCTGCTATGACATGAGGGAATGACTTTGAAACATTCCCGTCTAATATTGGATGAACGTTTGCTTGCTGACTGAACGCTGCGTCTCTTAAAATCTTTTAACTGCTGCTCTGTCAAGACTACCTGGTGATTATTACGACGAAACATAAAATGTGTTGTCGCCGTGGCCCTCAGTCGTTACCTGAAATTATTAAGACTGATTCTTACCTTTAATTATTTATACTGGATCGCCATCTGACTGCTACAGCAAACTGTGGAATGAATATACTTACTTCTCTTTAACATAATTATAAGCTGCTGGTGGAGCTTCATAATACTTTGTGACTGGAATTCTTTAAGTTGAAGTTAATTTAGATTTGATAAAAGCTGAAGCTCAGTTTAGACTTTTCTTTTAAGATAACAATAAATTCCGTAAAGCATTTACGTGAATGATTGTGGGATAGAAAATTCTTAATGCATTTAATCTGGTAGAAGTTAACTATATTCTGAGAACGATCTTGACCAACAATTACAAGGGGTATAGTTCTTTACAAAAATTCTTAAAAAGTAGCGTTGCGCTACATACCTAATTTTCCATCAAAATTACATAACTATATTCTGAGAACGATCTTGACAAACAATTACAAGGGGCATAGTTCTTTACAAAAATTCTTAAAAAGTAGCGTTGCGCTACATACCTAATTTTCCATCAAAATTACATAACTATATTCTGAGAACGATCTTGACAAACAATTACAAGGGGCATAGTTCTTTACAAAAATTCTTAAAAACTAGCATTGCGCTACATATAGCGAGTGGCTGGCGAGCACACCGCTTCTTTCAAAGTGTTAATTCATACCTCGCTTACAGCGACCTCCTCTCATGTCTCGCTAGCTACGACTGCCTCGTCTCACATCTTACTCGCAACTGCTCGCTTCCAACGCTGAATGCTACAAAAATGCGGTCTCGCCGCCAACAATGGTTTTTGGTGCAGACAATCCCTGCTACCATTACAGATGTATTACTGCGCGCTGTTTCCCGCTCTTTCTCAATAGTACACAATGCAATTTAATTAACAAAACAATTTAAATAAGAAACAGCTTCAGATAATTACATGCTAAAACAGTTTAAATACGCCTATTACATAATTACATATGCCGCTACTCGGCTTTCTTAAAATTTTACTACGTTGTTGAGTCATATGGACTCAACATAAGTATAAAATTTGATTACAGAAAATAGTTTGAACAAAGTGTATACACAAATGCTGTCATACGAAATGATTTGTCTATCTCTAATAAAGAGAATATGTAAATAGAAAGGGTTTTAGTAGGAATTGTACATCAAGTAAAATTTGGTTCCCTTAAATTTAACAACAAGAATAAGAGTAAATGTGAAAATCAATATACAGATCAGATGAAGCAATTGAAAGTTTACATTATGAAACATTTAATTCAAATTGGCATCTCTTAGTACCACAATTAAGGAAGGTACAAAAGGAATTGGATAGCATGGTCAAAGCACTGGCAACTGTCTGTGAATGCACTCAAAAGTCTGTTCCTTTCTCTCACATAGCACAACACCAGGTGTCGTCATGTGGTTCCATCATCGCCTTGCTCCATAGTTTTAGTGTACCCAAACACTAAGTACGTCGTCGAATAGCCTGAGTTGCCGCAGCCACATCAGGATTAAGTTCCATCTCCAATGGTCCATTAAGGTTGGTGGTGTGCATCTTGGTCTGCAAACACCTATTGTCGTACATCATACTGTGGTGTGTATCTAGGTATGCAGGCACCAATTGACATACATCGGGCTGTGGTGTGCATCTAGGTACGCAAACACCTCGTCGAGAACATCATTGGTTGAAGTCACGTGTTTCACAATTCACTGATTCTGTGCTCAATAACCATGGGGATGCACAGGAATTAAGGTACGGGTAAAATTGTTTTGGCAATGGGTTCACGGACATTGTTGGTACCATAATTTGACTACCAAATAATTTTCCCTATGACAAAATATGTTGTGTCGTAATTTGTAACAGTATGTAGTTTTAATTTAAGAATTCTTCCAGAAAATTATTCCCATATATAAAAGACATAAAAGTTCCTACTTATTCAGTATTTGATAGTATACAGATTTGTTATAGACAAGTACATTATTACTTATTCTGTATTTACATATCTTAGTTTCTTACATCATTAATTATAAATTTTGTTGACAATGCATTTCTTGACTTACTGTCCTAAAATTTTATCTTCCATTCAGGGGTGTAGTCGTCAGTTATGAGTCGTCAAATGTCAGGTCATAATATAAAATAAAATTACTGTCATAAAATTATTTAAAGTATTCTTTTGCAGCTGAAAATTAAGGTAAACATTATTCTGGTTAGACATTGTAATGTGTGGTCCCCATCCATAGTGTTGCAATGTGTCACATGCTAGCATAATTATTTCTTAACATTATACATTTCTTATATACTAACATAACATACACATTCTTCTTCTGCATCTGTGTCAACTCTCTGCATAACCTGTTATAAACATTCAGCATTAATTAACGTCAGCGCACGGCATGACTTATTATAAAACATTCAGTATTAATTATCGTCAGTGCACGGCATGACTTCAATAAACATCTTCTGGTACTTCTCGTCCGCTCCTGGCATGACCTATAAAACACTTTATCATAATATTAACTGCTGCAAAATCACGTCAGCTCCCGGCATGACCTATAAAATTTCTGTAATGACAATTAGCGTCAGCTATCTGCGTGACCTAAAGATTCACATCCTTATTCTAACTAAAACTACGTTTCATTTTGATGACGTGTGACAACAATGCTGCATTCTGGAATAAAGAGTACATGTTAATGTTACCACTAAAATAATTGATTAATGAACGATCTATATTATCAGTTTAGCTATTGCAAAAATCGACATTTTCTTAAGTAATTATGTCACGTTATAAAAAATTTTTTTTTCATTTATGAGCTCTCAGTGCACAAATTCATACGTCGTGTCGTTGTCTGCATGTTCTCTTTAAGTTAGGAAATGTTTCTCGTGTTTTTATTTGTCTTGGCTGGCGTAGCATCATTAAGTACTGCTGTGTTCTTTAAGGTACGGTGAAATATTAGCGGCCCGCTGCGTGTCGTGGCTTTGTTTGTTACTGAAGCGCGCTGAAACTACCATTGTTGCATACTTACGTGTCACGCCGTCCTTTCGTCAGCTGAAATGCAAAAATTTAAGTCAAGAAATGTTTCACGTTGGATACATGATGATTCCCTAATGATTTCTTCTTACGTAGCGTTTCCACATGCACTACATTAGCGTGTGGAATATTACGAACTCTGTAAGGGCCTGCATACAGAAGTTCGAATTTACGGCATCTGTGCTTACCTTTGTTGGAAAGAAAATGAGTGCGAATCAGTACTTTGTCGCCAATCTCGTACTTCTGTAGTCGACTTACCTGCTTCTGTTGTTTCTTCCGCCGATCTGCAGCTCTTTTAGTGTTTGCTAATGCTGTGTCTATTATTTCACAATGTCGAAGCCTACGCGTCTTAGGAAAAGTAATTACTTCGGTAATTTTGTTCGGTGGGTCTTTATTTGTCAGTATTACGGTTGGTGATAGCATCGTAGATTCATTGGGTATTGCATTTATCACTTCTTGAAAGTGTAAAATATATTTATCCCATGTTGTATGTTTTTTATGACAATAAATTCTGCATAACTTCCCGATCTCTTTCATTATTCTTTCTGATGGGTTGGAAGAACTGTGATATCTTGATATGTAAAAAGGTGTTATGTTCTTACTTTCTAACATTTTCTTCCATACGTCTGACCTAAACTGCGGACCGTTATCCGAAATAACCTTCTGTACACGTCCTACTACTGATAGAAAATCTCTTACAAACGCTCTTGATACTGTTCTTGCTGTTGCTTTCCTTAGTGGAGAAAATGTTACAAATTTGGATGTTAGTTCTACAGCTACAAAAATATAACTATAACCATTATTTGTTCTGGGGATTGGACCGAAAAGATCCACTGCTGCCATGTGTCTTAACTTAACCGGTATGATGGGATACAATGGTGGAATGTGTGACACTGTTGATGATTTAGCTTTTTGACATATCTTGCATGATGCTATTACTTTTCTTATGTGTTTTTCCATGTTATTAAAGTGGCAATTTTGTCGCAGAATCAGAAAGCATTTCCTCGCTCCGTAGTGTCCATAACTTAGATGTGTATACCATATCAGTTTATTTACGATCCCTTCCGGAATGCATAAAAGCCAATTATTACCGTCTCGGTATGATCGAATAAAGAGTATATTTTGATGTACAGTGTAATGAAGTCTGACTTTAGCGTTACTTCTGTCTTTCCAAAGCGTTACAATCTCTTTCAGTGTTTCATCTTTCTGCTGTTCTCTCTCTATATCCTGTAATGCTGCTGATATAAAGTTTTCGAAAGCTACTTGTTTAATATACATAATACTATGGTTGTTGCAGCAAAAGGTATTTTCTTTCTCCATGCGTTTATTGTGAATGGACCTCGACAATGCGTCGGCAACAGTATTCTGCGAGCCTGGAATGTGTATAATGGTAAAATCAAACTCTTGTAAGTATAATTTCCAGCGGCTTAATCTATTGTGCGTAAGTTTTGCTGACAATAAAAACTGGATTGCTCGGTGATCGGTATATATTGTTGTATGTCGGCCATATAGAAAATGACGGAATCGCTTAAAAGCGTAAATTACACATAGTGTCTCTAATTCTGTTACAGAATAATTGCGCTCTGCTGGAGAAAGTATCCTGCTTGCAAAAGCAATGTGTTCCACGACTGTCTTATCTTCTTCCTTTATTTCTTGGAAAATATGTACTCCTAGTGCTGTGGTTGAACTATCTGTTGCAACGGAAAAGTTTTGTGTTGGGTCAGGGTGTGATAACAAAGGTGCTTTTAATAATGCTTCTTTCAAGTTCTCGAATTCAGCTTCAACGTCTTCATTCCATGACCAAAGTGTGTTTTTACTTGTAAGCTGGTATAGCAAGGGCGTGTCTAATGCTTTGTACTGGATAAATTTTCTAAAATAATTGATAAGACCTAAAAAGCTCCGAAGTTCCTTTTTGTTTGTTGGCACGTCGATGTCTTTCAGTGCTTGCAATTTGTCAGGGTCTGGTGCGATACCTGTTTGTGCCCTAGAAATTTTATTGACGCTTTACAAAATTCAGATTTACGCAAGTTTATAGTTATACCATTCTGCTCGAATGTATTCAGTAATTGTTGAAGAGTATGATTGTGTTGTTCCCAGTTTTCTGCTGCAATTAAAATGTCATCGACATATGTAGTAATTTTGTTTTTCAGATCTTGTGGTAGAATAGTATTCATGCCTCGTATAAAGGCGGCAGACGAAATCGTTAGTCCAAACGGAAGTTTACAAAATTGATAGCATTCCCCAAAGCAAAGGAATGCCGTATATTTTCGGCAATTTGGGTGTAGTTGGATTTGCCAAAACCCTGATTTGAGGTCGAGTGTAGTATAAATGGAGGTGCCATGAAATTTTTGCAGTAACTCTTCTAACGTCTGTGGTCGGTCGGTTTCTGTAATGATTATTTTATTAACTTGACGTGAATCTAAAACTAAACGTAGTGATCCATCCTTCTTTTCAACAATGTGTAGTGGATTTATATATTGGCTGGCTGCTGGTTCTATTATTCCTTGATCGATCATTGCTCGTAATTCTTTCTTAACTGCTTCTGTGTGTATGTGTGGGATTGGATAATGCTTTGCTTTGAAAGTCTCGTGTGGTTTCACCTGAAATTCGTACATAAATCCTGTCATTGTTCCTGGAACATTGGCAAAAACTGCTTTGTGTTGTACCAGAATATTTTCAAGTTCTGTGCGTTCTGCGTCGCATTTTGCTACACTATTGTCTACCTTGCGTGTAATTGTCTCGAACATATTGTACTCCTGTTCCTCTACCAAGTCATTATTAAGTGTGTTCGTGTATAGTGCGATATAACAATCGTTATCTTGAGAATCAGTAATAATCTCGATCCTGTGCATATTTTGTTCTTCGGAGGATACTGTGTTTTGAAATCTTACGATCACTTCCCTGTTTTCCTTTTGTAGTGTGAGGTATGACGATTTGAAGTCAATCTTCGCATCGTACTGAACAAGAAAATTTATTCCTAATATCATGTCTGTTGTTAAATTCGGAACTATCCAACTATCACTTTGGAACGTTTCCCCTGCAAAAACAAATGTTAATTGTGTCTGTCTTTTAACTTCAATGCCTTTTCCTGCAAAAGCTCCCTTGACCTTCGTTCTGTTTAAAGGAAATACTGGGTAATCATTATTGCTATTGCATCTGTTAAATGTGTCTTCGTTAATTACGCACATAGGTGAACCTGAATCAATTATCGCTAAAATATTGTGCGACTGTAAATTTATCTCTATTATTGGGTGATATATTGTTTTCTGTAGGATTGGTTTTTCCTGTAACAATGTGTCTCTCACGTCGTCAAATGTAATGGCAGTTTCAGTCGTTATGTTTTCTCTGTGTGATTTCATAGTATCGACATTAAGAGATTCATTGCAGGTTTTCTCTAGTCATAATTCTTCCGATATGTGATTTTCAGCTTGGGAGTTTGGTATGTGTTCTATCAACTGTACAGTTCTGCCGTTATGACTATTAGCAGTGTCTGGTGGATGAAATCTGGTGTCTGGTACATTCATACGGTAACGCAGCTGTTGGGCCCTGTTGTAGTTTCCGTTAAAATTGTCATTGTGGAACGTCCTCGGCGGTCTGTGTTCGTTTTCTTTTCTCCTGTCGTTATAACTGTGACTGTACGGCAGCCCACCTGCACCCCGTAGAAACGTTTGTTTTTGTTCATTTTGCGGTCGACCCGCGTAATGGCCTTCCCCGGTCGCATTATCTGAGCGATGATTCATATGGAAATTTGACCTATTCGGTTGCGTGTTAAGTCTCGGATTCTGTTGCTGTCCTGAATATAAATTTACCGTGTCAGTATAATGTTTTTCATTACTCCTGTTTTCGTTGTCATTTTCGCTGCGAAAGCGTTTACTCGGATTGTTATTACCAAATCGTGTTTGTTCAAAAGTAGCTGAGTTTGTTTGTTTTCCGTTCTGTCGTGAAAAATTTTTGTTAACAAATGCGTAGTCTGCCTGGTGTGCTTCTAATAGTTGTAAGATGTCTCTAAAAGCGGATACATTGTCCTTTTGTTGCCCTGTCAGTAATGACACTTTCAAAGCTCTGGGCAGTTTTGAAATGCAAAGCTGTACTAATGCCGATTGACTGTATGGCTCGTTGAGGTACTGGTTCTGTTCCACCATGTACTCGAAAAATTGTGTGATTGTTGGAAAGGTAGAATTTTCAAAGTTTGGCAAACTAAGTAGCCGATCTTTGATGCTGTTTTGTGTAGTGTCAGACCAATATGCTGATAAAAATGCTTCCTCAAATGCTTCTACGGAAAAACATTGTCTACCAATTGGTCGCATTCGTCGTGCTGGTTCTCCTTCAAGAAAACTGACAATAAATTCTAACTTATGTTGTACTGGCCATGATGGTGGAAGTGCTCCCCTGAACTGTTGGATAAAATCCAACGGATGTATTTGCGCCCTGTCGTTTTTAAATGTTTTAAACTTTCTAACTGAAAGAAAATGTTTGTGATCAAAACTGTCATGTCTGTGTGTGTAAGTGTTGTCGTATTGTCTTGAATATGGATTCGGGTAAAATCTCTTACTCTCTGAAGTCTACCAACACTATATGTATTATGGATCTGAGGCATTTCGTAACGGTGTGTGTTCTGTTGAAAATGATTATGTGCGGCGGTTTCTTGTGCGTCCGCTATCTCTTGCTGTAGAGAATTTATTTGCTGATGCAATGAATCATTACGCGATTTTAGATCTGTGATAGTTTGTTGTATATTTGTCAATGGCGTGTTATTACTATTAGAGTTCTGTTGCACTGGGACTGGTGCAGTGTCGTCTGATCTCTCGTCATTGTTAGTATCTAAAAGATCTATTCTTGTAGTGAGTTCATTGATCTTTTCTGTCAGTTCGTTTCGTAATTTACGGTTGCTTTTGGTGACTTTCTTAAAATCTGCCTTTAAATTTTCTGTGTCATGGTTAATTTCTATGTGTTCTATTTTGTCAGATAGTGTCTGAACGTCCTCTGTTAATTTATCTTTAACATTCTGGATTTCAGTGTCTGTAGAAGTTTTCACATCGATTTCTGTAAGCCTGTCCTGTATTTGATTATTTGTTTCTTTGACCGTTTCGATTTCTTCCGAGATCGACTGTATGTGATTGTCTACATATGTTTTGCCCTGGGCAAACACTTTCTTTTTGTCGTCCTGACGCTGTTTAGTGATTGTTTGTAGTAATTCTTTTCGTTCTTTATCCTGCGATCGCACCAGTTTACGGTGACGTATCAAACAGTTTTCTGTGTGATTGTTAAAACGTTCATCAATCTGAGCGTTTTGTTTAGCAAAGTTTTCTGTCATTGTTTCCCGTATACTAACTGCAAATGTTGCTTGGTTATCGGATATTTCTTGAATTTTGTCGCGTAATTCTTGTGTTGATTGTGAACATTTTTCAGCGACTGTTTGAATTTCTACTTTGATTTCGTGTTTTAGATTTTGGTACATGTTGTCTAATTTCTGATCTGTGTGTGCGTGTTCTGCCTTAATTTCGTTTTTCAGATCTTGTGACCTTTTTTCTAATTCTTGTGACCCTCTGTTAAAGTTTTGATTCATGTCTTGTCTCATTTGTAGCAAAAATGCCATTATTGGATCCGTTTCGGATTGACTTCTGTGTGTATTTGTATTCGTTGTTAAAGGCTGTAGATCTGTGTTCATTTGAACATCCTCAGATGATTGTGACTGCGTCACGTTTTCCGTAATTTCGGAATTTTGGTCATGAGAACTGTTGGATCTGCTACGCAGGTTGTGTAGCTGTGTACCGTTTGAATCTAAATCAGTGCTTAATGGAGTCTCTCTGTCTGACTGCATTGTAGTGGTTTCGTTACTGAAACTGTTATGTCTACTATGCGGAATTTGTGACTGTGTACCGTCTGTTGCATTTAATGCCAAATTATTTTGCACTACCGTTTCATTGTCTGTGGGCATTTCTGAAGTTACTTGTTCGTTAAACGCTTCCATATTGTTACAGTTATTAAATGTCTGTTCACCTAACGTTTCAGAATCAGGGTTTTCACACGTATTATTACTGCCTATTCCAGAAAAGAATCTCTCGTCAGTATTTTGTACAGTTTTATCAGTTTGAGAACGAGTAATTATTCTGCGGGACATTGTCTATAATCATCACACGCAACAAAATATATCACTGTTCAAAGCGGATTCAACACTGAACAAACACTTTTCAACGCCGAATCAATAAAGCAAACAGAATTGCCGATGACCTGTGAATAAAAGTTATACACTTTAGTATATGCGTTGCGCCACTTAACAGTAACTTATTCACACTATTATCAAAGTCAGTATATTCATATCCACAGTAGATTCACTAAAATGTCGTACTGAATGGATATCGCCAAGTGAAACCTTCCCGTCTAATATTGGATGAACGTTTGCTTGCTGACTGAACGCTGCGTCTCTTAAAATCTTTTAACTGCTGCTCTGTCAAGACTACCTGGTGATTATTACGACGAAACATAAAATGTGTTGTCGCCGTGGCCCTCAGTCGTTACCTGAAATTATTAAGACTGATTCTTACCTTTAATTATTTATAATGGATCGCCATCTGACTGCTACATCAAACTGTGGAATGAATATACTTACTTCTCTTTAACATAATTATAAGCTGCTGGTGGAGCTTCATAATACTTTGTGACTGGAATTCTTTAAGTTGAAGTTAATTTAGATTTGATAAAAGCTGAAGCTCAGTTTAGACTTTTCTTTTAAGATAACAATAAATTCCGTAAAGCATTTACGTGAATGATTGTGGGATAGAAAATTCTTAATGCATTTAATCTGGTAGAAGTTAACTATATTCTGAGAACGATCTTGACCAACAATTACAAGGGGTATAGTTCTTTACAAAAATTCTTAAAAAGTAGCGTTGCGCTACATACCTAATTTTCCATCAAAATTACATAACTATATTCTGAGAACGATCTTGACAAACAATTACAAGGGGCATAGTTCTTTACAAAAATTCTTAAAAAGTAGCGTTGCGCTACATACCTAATTTTCCATCAAAATTACATAACTATATTCTGAGAACGATCTTGACAAACAATTACAAGGGGCATAGTTCTTTACAAAAATTCTTAAAAACTAGCATTGCGCTACATATAGCGAGTGGCTGGCGAGCACACCGCTTCTTTCAAAGTGTTAATTCATACCTCGCTTACAGCGACCTCCTCTCATGTCTCGCTAGCTACGACTGCCTCGTCTCACATCTTACTCGCAACTGCTCGCTTCCAACGCTGAATGCTACAAAAATGCGGTCTCGCCGCCAACAATGGTTTTTGGTGCAGACAATCCCTGCTACCATTACAGATGTATTACTGCGCGCTGTTTCCCGCTCTTTCTCAATAATACACAATGCAATTTAATTAACAGAACAATTTAAATAAGAAACAGTTCAGATAATTACATGCTAAAACAGTTTAAATACGCCTATTACATAATTACAACTTCCATGGTACTAGAGGGAGTTGTAGAGGGCAAAAACTGTAGAGTAAGACAGATATTGGAATACGTCAAACAAATAATTGAGGACGTAGGTTGCAAGTGCTACTCTGAGATGAAGAGGTTAGCACAGGAGGAAAGGAATTCGTGGCGGGCCGCCTCAAACCAGTCAGTAGACTGATGAAAAAAAAAAAAATTATTTTTGACGTCCAATCTTAAACTCTCTAGAGGGGTGTAGTGGGAGGGGGGGGGGGGGGCGAGCGCCACTATTAATTTTTAACCCGGTTCTGAAATACCGTAGGTCCTTGGCTCAGTGTGACCACAGCGCGAGACTACCATTATCTACTCCGCTTGGCCGGAACTGGCAGAACAGCTTCGTGGTGGCGCAACGTTGGAGCACTGCAAGAGGTATGGACATGTCTGCGTCGACCGATCGACGCTGCCATCTGCGGGCTGGACTGGCGGCTCGCATTCCAATGCGTTCCATTCCCCTGATCAGAATCTATTAACGCCAAAGACTGCCATGGCACGTGAACACCGACGCTGGTGTGCTGATTGGCAAACTTGAGTGTTTTGTGCCGAATCCCGCTTCAACTTGCCCTCTACATTTACGTCTACATCTATACTCCGCAAGCCACCAGACGGTGTATGGCGGAGTGTACTTTGAGTGCCTCTATCGGTTCTCCATTGTATTCCAGTCTCGTATTTTGATGGGCCGCATGTGCGTTCGACGCCGCCGTGGTGCACGCAATCAGACGAACTGTATTTTTGAGCGGTGTCGTGGATAAACACCAATTGTCATGGTTTGAGGCATCACTGCCTACAACACGCGATCTGGCCTGTTTCGTCTTGAGGGCAATCTGAACAGCTACCATTACATCAGGGAAGTTTTACAGCTTGAGACACTGCCAGTACCCCTCCGGCAGGCCATCCCACACTCCTTATTTCAGCAGGAAAATCCCTTGTCACATGTGGTGAGGAATGTGTAAGCCTTCTTCGAAGTAAAATGGGTACCACTACTTCCGTGGTCTGCCCATACGCCTTATGTGCCTCCAGTCGAACATGTCTGTGATATGGTCAGTTTGCAGCTTGTTCGTTCAGGACTTCCTGCAGACACAGTTTATGCGTTGTAGACGCGCCTACAGTCCGTGTGGCAGAGCATTCCCCAGCAGTTTATTTAAGTGCTGTTTGATCCTAATCCACGACATCCAGCGGCTGTCACTGCAGCGTGCGCTGGTGCTTCTCCGTACTGAATTTCGACAGTGACAGTGCATACACAGGCCTTTAAAGCTAATCATTTGCATAGTGGAATAAATTTCCTTGTGGTCACATCCCTTAGTCTTGGTGTTTCAATTTTTACATACAGTAGTGTAGTTGCCTCCCGCTTGGCCATAACGCGTAGCGATATGACCAAGTAGGACATCTAACTCATGAGGGGAGACGCTGTCCGCACTTCCTCCAGCACACGGCTTTTTCACCAAGCACAACAGTTCCACTTCAGTCGGAAAAAGCCGGTTGAGCTCTGTGGGCAGGGAAGGTACGCACATACTCCTGAGTCTATCAAACGTACAGCCACATCCACATTATCGACCCTATGAGCTCACATGGACCAATCACCATCCTATAAAGGTAAAACGTAAGGGGTGCAGAAAGCTGATCACTGCCTAGACCTACTGATCCCCTCCCTACCTCCAGTTCAAAAGCACTCTTTTTCTCCCAGTTTTAAAATTTTGTACAACAGAACAGTCATCTCACTGGGATCCTCGAAATGCAGCAATAACGTACGTGAGATCTTCTGATCCGCCCCTTAGTGTTCCCAGGGGTTCTTAAAAAACCTCAGTCATCTACCCCCAACGAGGGAGGACACCTACAATAATTTGAGCCTGTCACCGATTTCCTGAGCGTATATCATTTAAAGTCTCTCTTCCCTTTCTGCTTAAGAGTATCGCGATCTTCATTCCCTGGAAGAAGACTGTTAATACACCGGAGATTAGATAATGGAGAATTTACTAGGGAAGCAAACATGAGCTTAGCCAGTGTAGTCTCATGTGACTCATGTATGGCAGGATTGAATGAAATGTTTAGATGATAGAAGGAATTATTCCAGTTGCCTTGGGCTTCACTGAGGTAGCTAGTAAACACGAATACAGAACGTTAGTAAATCGTGTGACAGAATTCGAAAAAAATTAATTTTTGGAACTGTAGTGATATAAATGTAGTAGCATTATCACTGACTGCGGTTTTAGTGGACTGAAATAAGGAAAAATGTTACTCAAATTCGTAATGGTCAAAGTCATTACGGTGCCCCGGCTTGCCACTAGCCAATCGAAGCATTTAAGGACAACTATTACTAGAACGTAGAAGTGACCCCATACATTTTGCCAAAGATTGTAGATTAGCTCTGTACTTGACTGTAAAAGGCTTCAACGTGTACAGGAATTATGTTTAGTCGCCTTGCACTGCTGACACTGTCCAACCGGTTTCCTGACGTCAGAATTTGAACATGGTGCTTAATCTTCGCAATACCTTTAAAGATCCGAAACCGGAATGAAATGGTGGAAGAATGGAAAAGTACAGAGACCAGGTCTTGGGGAAGACAACTCTTAAGCTCGCCATCGCATTAAGTATGGTAACATACTAAATCCCAATTCAAACCATACCCCTGAAGAGGTTGGCCCTTCCGGAGCCGATTTTTGTTATTAATAGGCGAAGTTCTGAAAATGGGGGATTGACTTCTGTCAGTAGGAAACGAGTAAATTAAAAATCCCTTTCTTCTGCAACAGCTTCTCGACCTCTTGGGTTTGATTGAAAACTGGATTCACTGTGTCTTCAATTTCGTTGTCATTCATGTGTCTTCAATTACGTTGTCATCTCCTTTTACATGCTTAATCGAAATATGGAAGATCGAAATCCGCACTGCCCAGCGAGCTATGAGTCCAGTATTGCGAAGACAGGCCAAGATGCAGCTAACGGCCTGGCTGTCTGTCTCTTAATGAAATTTTCTATTCTCCTACGAGAATTTATATCTTTCTGAGGTAAAGAGAAGAGGCAGCGGCTCCAGCTCATACACCGAATATTTAATCTTCCCAGTAGAAAGAGTTCTAGATGCATATGGTATCCACTGTAGTCATCCTGGCGATCTCACAACAGAAATGTGGCAAGACATGAACTGGAGGTGTATGTCTGCAAAAAGAATTCACGCTGAGATTCGGATACAGCAATAACAGGAGCATTATTAAGGGCCTGTTCTGGGGCATAGAAAGCCGCTTGCTATCACTCCAGACAAAACATTCACCTTTGCTCCAGAGTTGATTAAGGGGCATAAATTTCCTTAAAAAACTACACCTTTTAATGAAACGTGCAATTCTTTCCGTGTGTACCAGTGGTAGAAAATCTTAAATAGCTTTAGTTCGTTCATTATCAATTTTTATTCCTTGAGCAGAACCAAGATGATCAAGAAAGTACATATCTGCATGACCCAGATTGACCTCGCTAGGATTCACAGTCAGCCTCGCATTCCTAAGGTGGGTTACAATCTCATGAAGATGTTACACAAGGTCAGGTAAAGACTTACTATAAATTAAAACATCATCTAAGTAGTTATAGCTACACTAGAATTTCAATTCAACAAGCGCACTGTCCAACAAATGAGATAATGCGGCCATATCGGTAGAGAAACCTAAAGCACGGTGTTATATTCAAATAAATTAGAAGCAGTGGATCGCAAGTCTGCTTAAGGCTAAAAACGGTGAAATAACCTGCCTGAGACTACCAGGTTAAACAGGTGTGAAAGTCAGGAAAGGGGAAACACTAACAAACATTTTTTTTTTATTTCAGGTCTTGGTAGTTAAATGTCGGCCTAAATCTTTTCTCCCCCGTTTGGTACTACAAACATGGGAAATGACTATGGAGATATAGACTTACTAATAATCCCTTCTTCATGTGGTTTGTTTATTATTTTTTTGAACTCCCCCGTCCAAGGGGGTGACAAATGATTGGGGGAACGCCTGACAGGGATTTTATTGTCAATCTGAATTTCGTATTCAGTTTTATCAGTAAGCACCAAACCACCAGTAAAAATATCGTTCAAGAGTCTGAGCAGACGCAGCAGTTGTTTAACCTGAGGTAAATGGAAAACTTGAAGTTTAGATTAATTGCTACTTATTCTCTTGATGAGTGAAAAAATGCCGACACCAGGTATAACGCTTCTCAGAGCAAAATTTAAAAAGCAAACTATTAGTAGAATAATCAAGAAGACACTGAGGTTTAGAAAGGAAATCAGTTCCCAAATTAATATTAACCATAAGAATTTCCCTACAATAATCTCAATGTCCTACGAGAATTCTCCAGTTTTTATGCTAACTTATGTTTTCCCTAATAAGTGCAAATTTTTTTCCAATAACCGTAGGAAGCTTTTGGAAACAGGCTCCAATTGACTTAACTTAAAATTATTTCTATACTTGTGCTATCACTCGTATTACATCAATAAGCGACTACACCGTTAACAGATCCTAAGCTAAAAGCAAGGCATACCCTAGTCCACAGCCACCCTTCGGTTGTCGATTCCTCTGGTTACCCTTCTTCTGAAGCAAGCTGTTCCCAGGTCTCTGTCTTCTTATTTTGCAGTCGCGTGCAAAACGACCAAGCTCGTTACATCAAAAGCAAATTCCTCTTTCCCAGTTCAATTCCTGACACCCTTCATTTTCAGGAACCGCCTCTTCAGTATGATATATTCTGAGTTCAGGTGGTCATATTTGTTGAATTGAAAAACTAGTACATTCAATATACCAATTAATCTCACTGAGCTCGAACACGCAGGCTGACCACAGAATGTTACACTTCAGCAATCCTCGGGTCAGATACCATAAATTATGTTTTCAACGACCTCCAATTCGCTAGCCTCAACACAAAAGGCTGCTTGGGCCATCTTGATACTTACAACATAATCAGAGAAAGGTTCCTGTCAACCTTGCACTCTATAATAATTCTTATTATTTAACTCATTTATCAATATCTCAGATAAGTCTTTCTGAACATTTCTCATTCTTAAATCCCTCAAGATGTCTCCTTGCCCGATAACAAACCGCAGCATTTCAACTGGCAAGAAGGAAGCTCAACTCTCTGGGTACTGTTGTGAATGACCAGTTAAACAGTACCCCCAAAATGGCCATAAGTGGGTACAGTAAATGATTCAAGGTATTTCCAGAATGAGATTTTCACTCTACAGCGGAGTGTGCGCTGATATGAAACTTCCTGGCAGATTAAAGCTGTGTGTCCGACCGAGACTCGAACTCGGGACCTTTGCCTTTCACGGGCAAGTGCTCTACCATCTGAGCTACCGAAGCACAACACACGCCCGGTACTCACAGCTTTACTTCTGCCAGTTCAAGGTATTGTCATATGCCCACATCACCACCACCCAATGTTTCACCCCATTCTGTTGGCCTGCTTGAAAGTCATGATTTCCCCCACTGAAGCAAATTAACATGCTGCTGTAAGTCTGGATTGTTTTCCTGATGTTACTGTATGAAAAAAATTTCCTCATAGTTACTTTATTTTGGTATGTGTTACCTCTTCTCTTACTTACTTGAAGTTACTCTAAATGCCGGCCAGAGACTCATCATAAATAAGGAGCGGTTCAATTACTTCACCGAGGATACTGGAGCTAAGCTCTACCACATGGATGAGTGAACCCTTCCAGGGATCGCCCATATCTGAAGCAATTTATTCTGTAGTACTTCCACGAATTTTTTTAAGTTGGCAGGCCACCTACTTCTGTTTTTAGAACCCAAGTCCTAAAATAGAGCGAGCCTCCATGGTGGTAGGATTCAACCTGTTATCCAAATTAAGCAAAAGCACACAAGATTCACAAATTTATCAAGTGGTTTTCATTAACTTCATGCCCACATTGATATGGCCACTTGCTGGAAATCTGCTGTCTTTTTTTGGGGGGGAAGAGGGGAGGGGGCTTAATTTTTGCCAGAATTCCAGCACAAAGCTTTTATTCACTTAATAGAAATAATTTACTTTTTGGACACACATTTTCTTCTTTCATCATGAAAGAACGTTTACTTAATTCAATACTAAAAGGAAATATGCTCGAAATTAATATCAAGTACAGTCTCCAGCTGACTGTACCGATTAAACACCTTTATCTCAAATGTCACTGACACTATTAAACAAGAAAAACGGCATCAAACTTTAACTAGCCATGTCATTTAATGACTCTCAATTCTAAACAACACATGAAATATAATTCAGATTTCAGGTGTTGGCATAACCAGCCAACGGGTGCCTTGGATTTGTAATAACAGATGGACAGTAAAACAAATAATGGACAACAATAACAGACAGCACGCAACATAATAAAAAAACTGTACTTAAATCATTAAAAATATGATGTTAAAGAGAAAACAAATCAGGCTACTAAGCACGCCAGACATGCACTAACATACTTAGCTAAAACTTTTAAATAATTTAATATTACTGCAGAATACAAATAAACATACTTTTAAGTGTGTGCTGTCAACTACATTCTGCTCTTGTCCTCCCGAATTCATAATAGCTTAAGAAGTACAAGCAATAGTTATGCTGAGAGAATCGAATAGCTGAGGTATTAAACATTGAGCTGCTTGGGGGAACACAATGGTTAGCGCCATCACCGTGCATTTTGCAGTAGATGGCTATTGACACCACCTGTGGGATGCACAATGCAGTAAACTTACTAGTAGTACCAAATTCACTCAACAGATGTCAGGAAGGAGCTTAAGGGTAAGCACCACTGTCCGTCAGTTGCGGAAACATAATGGTAAGTGACAGAGAGAATGGCGGCAAGTAAAAACATCTCCGAGATTAGGGCAACATTGAACATGGAAGAAGACGAGGAATATACTTCTAATGATACTAATATCTTCGAGAGGGATCCAGAATACATTCCTAACGATTCAGATGACTCAGAGACATGTTATTTTGTAAATTTACTGTCTTTAGTACGTTTCACGAACATAATGCTAAGTGCATGAAGTACAATTGAAAATTACGTTCGCCGACAAGTACAAGATGTGTACAGTCCAGATCAGTGGTGCGAGATCATCAAGAAGTCGGCTTGTATATAATATGAAAAGAGAGGATTTCTGTCAAATACGACACTGTAAAGAAGCCTTTGTCTTCAGAAAGAAGACAGTTGATGATCGAGATGTCAACCTAAGGAAAATACGTAGGTGGAAGGTGACCTCCGAGTATCCATCATCTTTATTCATCAGCGAGACGTTTTGTAATGACATTTGGCATGAAATAAACTTCAGGGGACGTGGAAGGCAAAGGCCAGTTCCTACGCTTCGACTTAAATACAATGGGCCAAGGCTTACTGAAAAGAAGAAAGTTGCTGACGTCCTGTCGCTCCTAAATTACGTACCTCCTGTCAACTACAGATTTTTCCTGTCACTAAAGCTAACAGTTTTAGATGAAAAAGACATTAGTAATGAGAGTGATGAATGATTTTGCAGTTTCAGTAAAGTGTTGAAGACTTACTGTAAAATTAAATATGTAATGTTCTATCACTATGTGTTGTTAATGGTGTATGGTAATTTAATACTTTTTATGTATTTCATTTATTTTAGTCAGTTATGAGTCTCATTTATGTCTGTATAGTAGAAGATAGATGTTAGAATCACTACAGAGTAAAAGGACTGTTAAAAAAAATTATTCAGATTTGCAGGTCAATTGAAACCTTAGTTGCGCTGTATCTCGAAACTATGGTTTTGGCGCTTACCATTTTGTTCCCCCGACCAGCTCAATTAAGAAATACAATAGTTGTCCATTATCATGCATCTCAGAGGTCTCTCTGTATGGTTTATCACCCAGATATTGACAGTGGTCAACACAAACACAAAATATCCAAGACAGCAACGGCAATGTGTTAAAGTTCAATAGAGCACTCATGACGAAATTATATATGGATTGATTTAGATTGAGATACAAGTTGATGAATGTAATAACTCAAAACGTACAAGAATAAAAATTAAATCAATAGATGTAAGCAATGAAAGGATAAGCTGATAACTGGTCAACAGGAATAGTGCATATTACGATATTATTCATCCCAAACCAATGACACAGAAATTTAAGGACTTCAACAGAGCAGAAGTGATAGAAAATTTTTATGAACAAGAATTGTTGAAAACAAACTTTCATGACGTTTATTTCGTTGAATAGGAGGTGAGAAAAAACATAATGAAGTATATGCTGAATGGGATTTGATAATTCAAACAGCTGTTGGACCAATAAAAAATTATTTTATAAAATTTGTTTATAATTGGAGTTCTTTAATTAAAATTTACACATGTTTGCTGTTGAATATAATAGTCGTTACACTTACTGCTTTGTTAAAGAAGATGGAGCATATTTTGATATTAAAATAAAATGTTGTAAGAATGACCATATGTCAGAATTATTTGTAATTTTTATTTTGAATTTATTGAATCAGATGGTTTACACAGCATTCGTTTGTTAGATGATTATAAAAATCGCTATGGATGTTGCATTAAATTCGAATTTGGATATCAACTTTTATTTTCTAAGAAATGTTACTAAGATGTAAAATACTGTTTTTTGTTGGGTGACTGTCATGCAGTTTGCATCAGCAGTCAAAGATTAACTATATCATCAAACATTACTCATGGGTAACTGTCCCATATACAGAAATAGTTTCTATAAGAAACAATATTGAATCTTTCATTCACACTTTGAATAAATTGATATAACTAGGTACATAATTAACTCTGAATCTTTTCAACTTGTTTTCAATTAACATAACAATCATTTGTAAAATTATAATGATACAATCTTAAAATAAAAAAGTACGTAATGGTTAATTTCTTTCTCATAAAATTTCTGTAGCTCTGTCAACTTTTTCATGTTATTTTTATTCAATTATCGTAAACTTTACTTATTTCTTTTAAATGATTTATTAGATCTACATGGGTTTTACAAAATTCATTGTGTTTTTAAATTGTAGGTAAAACTTTTTCAAAAATCCAATCCTGAATAATTTCTGAAAGTGAAATTTTGGAATGGATAATAGAAGAATTTAAACCAGATTTGTAATAAATTATCTATGAAGATCAATATTTTTAAGTTGGCCTATTTTAGGACTAATGAAATTTTCACAGCATTTACAATATTTTTCTTTAACTAGATCTGTAATTGCTTTCCTTGGATGTTAATATCCTATAATATCAGGAACCTGATTACTATAAAACCAAGGATTATATTTATCACATATGTATATAAGTATATATTAAAAATGAAGCTTTAATATAAGAAATCTTTAAATTAAGTTTTTTAAATTCAATAATTTTATTTCTGTAATTTTGTGAACTTCTTTTATATGTAAATGGAGAGTACATGTCAACTGATTTGTTCATTGTGTAAACAAAGAACAGAAATTAATACTGAGATAAATATTAAAAAAAGGATGTTGATAAAATCATTTACAATATCTGAAAGAAAAGTTTCATATTTAGTATAATCAAACATATAGTTTGGAAATTTGTAAAAAGGTCCATAAAAAGCATTCTAATTGTAATCACCAACGTACAAAAAAAGAGAAAATGTTTTCATTATCAAAATCAAACAAAATTATCAAGAAGTTGAATGCTTTGTGGGAAATTTGTGAAATATGTGTAAAACACATCAAAATTTTGGTTACCATGAAAAAATATTAAAAAGTACCGAATAAAGTGTAACCAACGTTAAAAAGAAAGTCAACAATATTTTATCTGTTTCATTAGTACATCTCTTTGAACTAAATGATAGTTAAACTTAAGTATTTTACCGAATTATACTAATTCAACCCTAAAACACACTGTCTGAAAAAATATTAAAAATCAACGAGAACCTACATACACATACCTACTAACGGACTACATTCCTTTCTTGAGGATTAGTATCATCTGTGCTACTTTCAAGTATTTAGGTACAGCTCCTGTGTCAAGTGAGCTGATGTAAGTGACTGCTAAGTATGGAACCAGTGTATCAGTATACTCTGATAGACACCTAATTAGTATCAATTATGGACCAGAAAACTTGCCTTGATCCATTAATTTAAGACGCTTCACTAAACTGATGACATCTGCTTAGATGTTACTTATGTTTGCAGCTGAAATCGCGAATAATTACTCCGTTTCTCTGGGTGAAGAAAATTAAAAAATCATTATTAGTAACTGTACTTTAGTGGCATTATCAATCGGTAAAGTTGCTATTGCTATCGTGCAGTCAAGATGTTAAATGTGTATTTCACCTGGGGTATTTTGAAAATGATTAGAATTTGTTTGAATTTTCTGCCTGCTTTAGAGGCACAGTTTCGTTGTGGAAACCATCAAAAGCTTGAAGTCTGTGTACGTTTTGATGATCTCTAATACGTAAGGACTCCTGGAGATTTTGCATTGTTATAAATAAGGCATTTTTTATCGTTCCTTCTACCACAGTATTCTGATATGTTTCGTATACCATTGGGGATTAATTCCATATCTTATTAATTTAACTAATATACCAGGTGATCAGAAAGTCAGTATAAATTTGAAAATTTAATAAACCACGGAATAATGTAGATAGAGAGGTAAAAATTGACGCACATGCTTGGAATCACATGGGGTTTTATTATAACCACCCCATATTGCTAGACGTGTGAAAGATGTCTTGCGCCCGTCTTTTGGTAATGATCGTGTGCTCAGCCGCCACTTTCGTTATGCTTGGCCTTTCAGGTCTCCAGACTGCAGTCCGCGCGATTATTGGATTTGGGGTTACCTGGAGTCGCAAGTGTATCATGATCGACCGATATCTCAAGGGGTGCTGAAAGACAACATCCGACGCTAATACCTCACCATAACTCCTGACATGCTTTACAGTGCTGTTCTCAACATTATTCCTCGATTACAGCTATTGCTGAGGAATGATAATGGACATATTGAGCAATTCCTGTAAAGAACATCATCTTTGCTTTGTCTTACTTTGTTATGCTAATTATTGCTATTCTGATCAGATGAAGTGCCATCTGTCGGACATTTTTTGAACTTTTTTTTTTGTTCTAGTAAAACCCCATGTCATTCCAAGCATGTGTGTCAATTTGTGCTTCTCTATCTACATTATTGCTTGATTTATTCAATTTTCTAATTTATAGTAACTTTTTGATCACCTGGTATGTCTCTCAACTGCCTTCAGTAATATTTCTTTGTATTTAATGAGATTACTTGTCTGTTCTTATATAGTTTTTAAGGAAGGAGGACTATCTGTTCGGAAGAATTAAGCGAACTTTTAAATGCTTTATTAAATAGACATATTTTCCGTTTGTTTTTCGTGGAGTTGGATGTTACGAAATTCATTCTCGCTATGTTTGGAGTGTTTGACGGCTCAGCATATGCACATTACATGGGAACCCGGTAATTCGTAAACAGTAGAGCCTAAACTTCAAGTCTGCAGAAACAGCTGTTTGTAATAACCGACTACTATTCTTGCTTGTTTTCTCTTGTGCAAAGAAAAAGAACGTAATCTAAACACGGCATGGGAGAATGCAGAGAGGAAACGCATGAGAGGTCGCAGACACATGTTACACGGTGGAAACCGCTGCTTTTCGCTTGATATATTGGTCCATAAATTCCGTCGGCGCTTTGGCTTCATATTCAGAGCAGCGGCGGTGGAGGCCGAGGCGAGGGAAATGCGGAGAGCGGAGCAGTTGCAGCAAAACCGCTTGTGGTCGGCCGCCAGCGAGCCGCCGGCAGTTTGCAAGCAGCGGCGGATCCGCAGTAGGGTGGGGGAGAGCCACAGTCGCAGCGGCAAGAAGGCCAGTGTGTGCGGCTGCGATAAATTGGCCTCAGGTCACACACTAACAGCTCTTCAGGCCACATCTGCGTCTGAGCATAAAGTTTCGCAGAGATGACCCCTTCTCTTGCCGCTTACAGCAGCGGGTCGGGCGTAGGAATGATCGCTGCTGGTTGATGAGAGCTGCCTACTTCTTTGCCAAGATGGTGTCGGCCTAATCTGGGCGTCATCGCGTGTTTTCGATGGCTTGAGACACGGGAGAACGTAGAAAATAAAATGGTGTAGAGAAACAAACGGTGAACATAAACAATTCATTCTCAATTCATTCAATGTGAACACACATTCCAGTGCGCCCTCACCTCTGGCGAGACTTCAAGTCAGTTTTTAATACTGGAGCTGGAAGCAGCAGGTGGGGCAGCGCAGCTTGCAGCCAGAACACGCTGCTGAGAAGGCAGCTCGCTAAACAGGCATAGCTGGCACGCCTGAGGCTGAGTCGACAGCGGTAGGCAAGGCAGGACGAGGCCCCGCTATGAACAATTGACAGGGAAGTGTTATCTTCTCACTTGTGGCAGAGTCTGGACCGAAGGTTGGAGGGTAATACCAGGCAGTTAGCGGACGCCAACAATGGCGAGCGATCCTATACGGTAGACACAGATTGCTGGCTACCAGGACATGGTCAGTCAAGCAGATGTCTATGGATCGTGTGCGGGCAGTGGCAGTGGTGGTGGTACGTAGCTAAGGTGGTGACTAGAAGGCTCCAGCTAATACAGAATACTCGCAGCTACATTGCCCAGCTGTTTTAACATTGTGCAGCTTCTCCTTGTTGACTCCGTATTAATCGGAAGCGCCTCGAACGGGATCGGTGAATTCCATGTGCTGTCATGAAGCAGCATGTCAAGCTACAGAAACTTCCTGGAAGCTGTTCATTGTCCCACCTCGTTGGCACACGGATGTGGCAGTACAGAAGTGGCAGTGCCTGCTGATTCCTATATTGTCAGGTGTATGGTTCACAAATGGTCAAGCCTTCAGTCTGAGCACTCTATCTGTAGATCAAGTGCTGGCCATTCCATTAGACTACTATACATAGTCGAAAATTGCCCATACTCTTTTAAAACAACTGAGCCTATATGCAGTCTTTATAAGTTCTAATAGTAATCAAGGCAACTTAATGTAATAACTTCGAATTCAGCCCTGGCGACCAGTGAAAACGTGCCTGGAGACTTCCCAGACAGCAATGGGATATCAACCAGAATTTTGCCTGCCATTCAGCCTGACAACCATGAGTAATGGTCCGGGGTACCATTTCATATCACAGCAGGACCCGTTTCGTTGCCACTAGCGGCACTCTTACAGCACAGCGGCACATCAATGATATTCTACGCTCCAGTTTGTTCTCCTTCATGGTACGCCATCCTTGGCTCACATTTCAACAAGACAACGCCCGCCCGCGCACAGCGAGAGTTTCTACTGCTCACCTTCGTGCTTCTCAACCCCTACCTTGACCAACAAGACAGCTGGGAGTACCCCAATGAAGAACGTTTGGAGAGTTATGGGCTTCGCCCTCTAACCACCTCGACAATTTGACGATCTAACGTGCCAGATGTTAAGCAACCTGTTATTTACTTTCTCAATTTTTGTAGCACTTTCTCTTGAATAAATCATCATTTTATCTGTAATTGTAATCATTTGTTTGTCTGTATGTGTAGATAGCATTTAGTGATTTCCATCCCATTCGGATACTTCCGCAGCGGTGTGTCCTTTTTTTTATTTTAACATGTACATAGCTCTTGCCCCAGATCCTATACTTAAATTAAGGCTCTGATAATCCCTCCGAACTCTACCAATTTCCCAACATTACTCCATCCCATTCCCATTTCTACTTCTCCATAACCAAAGCCCAACATCACACACCACTTTGCTCTCTCCACACACAATACTTCGTACATAGTAATGCTTCTGGATTCATCCTCATTCCTTCCTCCTTTCCTGCTGTCATAACACTGTAACATGGAGAGGGAGCTGAACTCCATTGACTTGCTAGAATCATCATCATGCGAAACAGTAGCATAAGTTATCGAAAGATTCATCTTCCTTTTTAAGTCATCCTACCACTTAGTTGTTTGAAGAGCTGCATAGTATATCAGAAAGTACGATACAGAGAAGAGTGTAATAAATTCTCTGCTCTGAAGCGAGGTAGATACGAATATGAACATATATTCTAAAATTTGTGTAGAGGGAGAAACAGACAAACGTTATGTGTACATCTGTTCCCTAAAAGGGCAGTGTCTTCATCTTCGCTCCTTCCATCCCTTTCTCCAGTTCCAGTGTGCAGGCAAAAGTAGTCTCTGTATGAACTTAAAATTGTAATGTTGTAGTCATTACGCTAGACATAAGTTGGAGGAAGTAATACCTCACACGGGGACTGAAATGATTTCTTCTTCCATTTACACTCTTATTCTTTCCGTTTTCCTGCGGTCGATTTTGCATACCTTGTAATGTGAAACAGGGTGATTCTCTCGATATGTTTGACGAATATCTATGCCAAAATAATAGTTTTCCTCTACAGCTTCTATAATTGTGAAATATTAATTGTGGAACAACTTGTAGATGACTCAGGAAACCAAAATCAAACGACGTGTGTAATAGTTCCTTTTTTGACTTCGTCAACAGAGTCTGAAGGGCAATATGAAAGCTGCCCCACACATATAACGTATTTTTCTTCTGTTTATAAGGAAAATTAGATTTGAAAAGTCGCAAACAAAATTAAATTTTCAGTCCTTTATCTTTTACATTAGTGTTAGCTTTGTACCTGCTGCAGTCTGAGATGTGGCAGAAATCTGTTATCTCACCAACCATGTTCATTTGTTAATGTCAAAGTTACGTTAACGAGTCAGCAGGGTAAGGGAAGAAATGACATCGAAACATATCTTCAGTATCTCCTCTGGTTAATTTAATATTGATTGGAACAAACCAAACCTTAATCCGCTCTTAGGATTGGTAGGCTGAATTTTAACTGAGCCAGCGCATCACATTTCACTATAGTGCGTCAAACATGTCCGACCATTGCAGCGTTGATGGCTGTCGAGCATCCGACAAACGTAAGAGTTACTCATGGCTCGACCGCAGTGAAACGTTAGGAGGCTGCTGGAGTTGTGACATGGGATACTACCAGATAAAAATAAGATGCAGCTTCTGGAGGCAGACACCGTTTAGCAATACGTGGGTGACTCATCTTGTCTGCAGCTCGTGGTCTCGCTTTCGCGTTTTCGCTTCCTGTCACTGGGTCTCGCGTTCGATTCCCGGAGTGGTCAGGGATTTTCACCTGCCTCGACATGACTGGTTGCTTGTGTTGTTCTCATCATTTCATCATCATTCATGAAAGTACCGAAGTTGGACAGAGCAAAAGTTGGAAATTTGTACAGGCGCTGGTAACTGCGCAGCTGAGCGCCCCACAAATCAAACATCCTCATTATCATCATCATCATGAGCGAGAGACAAATCCATTCGCCGGCCAGATAGCACAATTGGCAAGGCATTCCTTCAGTGCGAGGTCGCGAAAGGCCAATCGCTAAAAGCCAATGATGTTTGCGGCCTGCGTGTCTACGGAGCGTAGTTGAGTTGCTTTGTTGACGAGTAACTCACAAGACTGGTAGAGCTACTGGTGCTGATATAAAGCAAAGCTATACCAACAATAAACAAAGCAGACATTGCATTATACACTCCTGGAAATGGAAAAAAGAACACATTGACACCGGTGTGTCAGACCCACCATACTCCACAGTACATCGATGTTGTCGCCAGTGGTCAGCGGAAGGTGCACGTGCCCGTCGACCTGAGACCGGACCGCAGCGACGCACGGATGCACGCCAAGACCGCAGGATCCTACGCAGTGCCATAGGCGACCGCACCGCCACTTCCCAGCAAATTAGAGACACTGTTGCTCCTGGGGTATCGGCGAGGACCATTCGCAACCGTCTCCATGAAGCTGGGCTACGGTCCAGCACACCGTTAGGCCGTCTTCCGCTCACGCCCCAACATCGTGCAGCTCGCCTCCAGTGGTGTCGCGACAGGCGTGAATGGAGGGACGAATGGAGACGTGTCGTCTTCAGCGATGTCGCTTCTGCCTTGGTGCCAATGATGGTCGTATGCGTGTTTGGCGCCGTGCAGGTGAGCGCCACAATCAGGACTGCATACGACCAAGGCACACAGGGCCAACACCTGGCATCATGGTGTGGGGAGCGATCTCCTACACTGGCCGTACACCTCTGGTGATCGTCGAGGGGACACTGAATAGTGCACGGTACACCCAAACCGTCATCGAACCCATCGTTCTACCATTCCTAGACCGGCAAGGGAACTTGCTGTTCCAACAGGACAATGCACGTCCGCATGTATCCCGTGCCACCCAACGTGCTCTAGAAGGTGTAAGTCAACTACCCTGGCCAGCAAGATCTCCGAATCTGTCCCCCATTGAGCATGTTTGGGACTGGATGAAGCGTCGTCTCACGCGGTCTGCACGTCCAGCACGAACGCTGGTCCAACTGAGGCGTCAGGTGAAAATGGCATGGCAAGCCGTTCCACAGGACTACATCCAGCATCTCTACGATCGTCTCCATGGGAGAATAGCAGCCTGCATTGCTGCGAAAGGTGGATATACACTGTACTAGTGCCGACATTGTGCATGCTCTGTTGCCTGTGTCTATGTGCCTGTGGTTCTGTCAGTGTGATCATGTGATGTATCTGACCCCAGGAATGTGTCAATAAAGTTTCCCCTTCCTGGGACAATGAATTCTCGGTGTTCTTATTTCAATTTCCAGGAGTGTATCAGCAACAGATGCCGAAGTTGATATTGCTCCAGAAAGGAATCCAAGGTATTTCGCAGAGTGAGAAAGAAGTAGATAATGAAATATTAGCATTTCTTCAATATGAGTCACTGGAATATGTGGTGTTGCATACAGTCGACTGGGAGGACAACGGACGTGAGTACTACAGTGGTGACGACATGTGCTTAACTAGAGAAAGTGATATTTCAACAAGCGTCGAGTCATGTAATTCATCAGTCTTGTCGGACAGGGAGCCACAAATCGCATTTTCAGTGAGACGAAGTAAATAACAGTCGTTGTCCAAGGAGCGGGTACTAAACACAATTAACTACATGGAGGATAATCCGCAGCATAGTAAAAAACAATTATGAACAGATTTCGAATATGACCATGTAGCGCATAAAAAAAGCTACGGATATTCAAGGGAGGACAAAGTGCGATGTTACAGAAATTGGTGTTTGCGCGTTTCAAGGATGATCGATACCATTTACAGGATGTGCGTGTTAGTGACTTACTGTGTTACGCACATCAGACTGAGCGCGGCAAAGATTACAGTGGTTTCAAGGGAAGCAGTGGAGAGTGGAACAACTTCAGACAGTGCTACAGAACTGGAAGACTAAGATAAGCGAAATTTAAACAAAGCGCCAACTTCACGATGCACAGCAAACTGAGTAATCGGCCGAAAAAATTGTAGATAATGTAAACTATCTTATCCCATTGTACAGTAAGGAATTTGTTTTTAACTCCGATCAATAGGGAATTGAAGGGGGAACGCACATTAAAGGAACCCTGAAAATTATAGATACCAAGAGAGTTGTATCAAGATCAACTAACTTCAATGTGCTAACGCATTCTTATACAGTTATGCCTACTGTTAATCTGGATGGCAAATCAGCTGGAAAATATTTAGTGCTGTGACAATTTGGAGGCGCACATCCGTCCTACTTTTTCTTGTGTGCATATTCTTGCATGGATAGTTGTGAATATTTACGTAACAGCAAGAAAGACTGGAAAAATCGGCGACAGAGAATTACAGCTACGGTATCAGACAGCTTTTGGCCATTAGCTTATCAAAATGACTTTCTTTTGCTTGCTTTCCGGTCTCTGTTTAAAATTCATTTTCTTTATAGCAAATTATCCCTGTGACATTGAAGTTCATACTACCCTGAATCAGTGGACAAATTCGGCCACTGGATTCTTTTTGAGTGCCTGTAAAACGCATTATCGCTCTATATGCTGCTACACACGAAACGATAGGGTTTCACGCTGAGCTCCAAGACAGATTGCTCCGCATTCGATTGCATGACATCACATCCCATCAGTTCTCATCGTCCCGTTACGACATCATGATTGTATATGCACTCCTTAGCTCTTAGTTAGTAACATGTAAAAAACTGGCGTTTAAGGTAACATTTGTCGGGGAAATTAAGATGACCAAATTTTTCAAAGAATTTCCACTGTGGTGAATACCGAAAACAAATGTTGCTGTTGTGGTCTTCAGTCCTGAGACTGGTTTGATGCAGCGCCCGATGCTACTCTATCCTGTGCAAGCTTCTTCATATCCCAGTACCTGCTGCAGCCTACATCTTTCTGAACCTGTTTACTGTATTCAACTCTTGGTCTCTCTCTACGATTTTCACCCTCCACCATGCCCTCCAATACAAAATTGGTGATCCGTCGATGCCTCAGTACATGTCCTACCAACTGATCCCTTCTTCTAGTGAAGTGCCACAAGCTCCTCTTCTCCCCAATTTTATTCAATAGCTCCTCATTAGTTATGTGATATACCTCCTCATTAGTTATGTGATCTACCCATCTAATCTTCAGCATTCTTTTGTAGCACCACATTTCGAAAGCTTCTATTCTCTTCTTGTGTAAACTATTTATCGTCCACGTTTCAATTCCATACATGGCTACACTCCTTACAAATACTTTCAGAAACGACTTCCTAACATTTAAATCTATACTCGATGTTAACAAATTGTTCTTCTTCAGAAACGCTTTCCTTTCCATTGCCAGTCTTCATTTTATATCCTCTCTACTTCGACCATCATCAGTTATTTTGCCCCCCCCCCCAAGTAGCAAAACTCCTTTACTGCATTAAGTATCTCATTTCCTAATCTAATTCCCTGAGCATCACCCCGATTAATTCGATTACATTCCATTATCCTCGTTTTGCTTTTGTTCATGTTCATCTTATGCCCTCATTTCAAGACCCTGTCCATTCCGTTCAACTTCTCTACCAGGCCCTTTGCTGTCTCTGACAGAATTACAATGTCATCGGCGAACCTCAAAGTTTTTATTTCTTCTCCATGGATTTTAATTCCTACTCCATTTTTTCTTTTGTTTCCTTTGCTGCTTGCTCAATATACAGATTGAATAACATACGGGATAGACTACAACCCTGTCACACTTCCTTCCCAACTACTGCTTCCCTTTCATACCCCTTGACTCTTATAATTGCCATCTGCTTTCTGTACAAATTGTAAATAGCCTCTCGCTCTCTGTATTTTACCCCTGCCACCTTCAGAATTTGAAAGAGAGTGTTCCAGTAAACATTGTCAAAAGCTTTCTCTAAGTCTACAAATGCTAGAAACATAGGTTTGTCTCTCCTTAATCCTTCTTCTAAGGTAAGTCGTAGGGTCAGTAGTGCCGCACGTGTTCCCACATTACTACGGAAACCAAACTGACCTTCCCCGAGCTCGGCTTCTACCAGTTTTTCCATTTATCTGTAACGAATTCGTGTCAGTATTTTGCAGCTCTGACTTAGTAGACTGATAGTTCGGTAACTTTCATATCTCTCAACACCTGCTTTCTTTGGGATTGGAATTATGATATTCTTCTTGAAGTCTGAGGGAATTTCGCCTGCCTCATACATCTTGCTCACCAGATGGTAGAGTTTTGCCAGGACTGGCCCTCCCAAGGCTGTCAGTAGTTGTAATGGAATGTTGTCTAATCCCGGGGCCTTGTTTCGACTCAGGTCTTTCAGTGCTCCGTCAAACTCTTCACGCGGTGTCGTATCTCCCATTTCATCTTCATCTACATCCTCTTCCATTTCCATAATATTGTCCTCAAGCACATGACCCCTGTATAGACCCTCTATATACTGCTTCCACCTTTCTGCTTTCCTTTCTATCCATAGAACTTGGTTTCCATCTGAGCTCTTGATATTCATACAAGTGGTTCTCTCTTCTCCAAAGGTCTCTTTAATTTTCCTGTAGACAGTATCTATGTTACCCCGAGTGAGATAAGCCTCTACATCCTTATATTTGTCCTCTAGCTATCCCTGCCTGCTTCACTTGCTGCATTTTTATATTTTCTCCTTTCATCAATTACATTAAATATTTCTTCTGTTACCCAAGGGTTTCTACTAGCCCTCGTCTTTTCACCTATTTCATCCTCTGCTGCCTTCACTATTTCATCCCTCAAATCTACCCATTCTTCTTCTATTGTATTTCCTTCCCCTATTTCTCTCAATTGTTCTCTTATGCTCTCCCTGAAACTCTTTCAACCTCTGGTTCTTTCAGTTTATACAGGTCACATCTCCTTAAATTCCCACCTTTTTCCAGTTTCTTCAGTTTTAATCTACAGTTCATAACCAATAGATTGTGGTCAGAGTCCACAACTGCCCCTGGAAATGTCTTACAATATAAAATGGTGTTCCTAAATCTCTGTCTTACCATTATATAATCTATCTGAAACCTGTCAATATCTCGAGGGTTCTTCCATGTACACAACATTCTTTCATGATTCTCGAACCAAGTGCTAACTTTGATTAAGTTATGATCTGCACAAAATTCTACCAGGTGGCTTCCTCTTTCATTTCTTAGCTCGAATCCATATTAACCTACTATGTTTCCTTCTCTCCCTTTTCCTACTCTCGAATGCCAGTCACCCTTGACTATCAAATTTTCGTCTCCCTTCACTACCCGAATAATTTCTTTTATCTCATCATACATTTCATCAATTTCTTCATCATCTGCAGAGCCAGTTGGCATATAAACTTGTACTACTGTAGTAGGCATGGGCTTCGTGTCTATCTTGGCCACAATAATGCGTTCACTATGTTGTTTGTAGTAGCTTACCCGTACTCCTATTTTTTAATCACTATTAGACCTACTCCTGCATTACCCCTATTTGATTTTGTATTTACAGCCCTGTATTCACCTGGCCAAAAGTCTTGTTCCTCCTGGCACCGAACTTCACTAATTCCCACTATAGCTATCTTTAACCTATCCATTTCTCTTTTTAAATTTTCTAACCTAACTGCCCGATTAAGGGATCTGACAATCCACGCTCCGATCCGTAGAACGCCAGTTTTCTTTCTTCTGATAACGACGTCCTCTTGAGTAGTCCCCGCCCGGTGATTCGAATGGGGGACTATTTTACCTCAGGAATATTTTACCCAAGAGGACGCCATCATCATTCAATCATACAGTAAAGCTTCAAGCCTTCGGGAAAAAATTAAGGCTGTAGTTTCCCCTTACTTTCAGCCGCTCGCAGTACCAATCACATTTTGCAGTACAATAGGAAAAAATTATAAAATGAAGTACTAATTTTTACACGAAATAGTTTATAAATTATATTACTCCATTGCAGAGTTCACTTACTGTTTCAAATGAAATAATTTTTAAACTTTATGTATGTCTTCTCAAATATCTTGGTATACATGCAAAGAAATGGAAATAATTGCAAACTTTCTACACACATTTAACATATTTTCATGGAGCACTGTAAGCAATTGGGTTATAAAATGTCACACACTTGTATGCCGTAGTTATGAGAAATGTGTAGGGAGAATAACATATTAGGAAGTTGCTGAGAAAGCAGAGAATTTTGCACAGTCGTTTTAAACGTAATCACTGCCCCACTGACAAACAGAAATTATGTAAAATGAAAGCAGCTGTCAGAAGGACAATGAGAGATTCTTTTAACGGATTTGAAAGCAATATTTTATCTGCAGATTCTAAAAATAACCCCAAAAAATTTTTGTCATATGTAAAATCTATGAACGCTACAAATAATTCAATACCTGGTTCAAACGGCTATGAGCACTATGGGACTTAACATATGAGGTCATCATTCACCTATAACTTAGAACCACTTAAACCTAATTAACCTAAGGACATCACACACATCCGTGCCCGAGGCAGGATTCGAACCTGCGACCGCAGCGGTCGCGCGGTTCCAGATTGAAGCGCCTAGAACCGTTCGCCACAACGGGCGGCCGAATTCAGTACCTCCTATTGCTGAAAGTACGGGTAATGTAACTGATGCTGATAAACATAAGGCCGAAATTTTAAAACTAGCTTTTAAAAACTCGTTTACAGTAGAGGACTGCAGCACCACTTCACCCATCAATTACCAAACAAACGAAAGGATGGCTGACATAGTGTTTAGTTTATCTGCGATTGTAAAACAGTTACTATCTTAGACGCCAGGAAAGCATTTGGCCCAGACGGTATCCGCGGAAGATTTTATATTGACTATGTTACAAATATAGCACCACTCCTATCCATCATCTTTCACAGATCATTCGAGTAGCGGAAAGTTCCACGGGACTGGAAGAAGGCCCAGGTCATAGCAATCTATAAAAAGGGTAGAAAATAGGATGCACATAATTGCCGGCCAATTCCAGTGACATCGATTTGTAGTAGAACCATGGAACATATTTTGTATTCAAACATAATGACCTTTCTAGGCTCTGAGAAGCTCATCTGCAGAAACTAACACGGTTTTAGGTAACAGCGGTCATGCGAGACACAGCTGACCCTCTTTGTGCATGATATACAACAGGCTCTAGTTACCGGCTCCCAGGTTGATGACATATTTCTCGACTTTCGAAAGGCGTTCGACTCAGTTCCGCACTGTCGGTTGGATAGAAAGTTTTCTAAAAAACAGGGAGCAGTATGTCGTCCTGAACGGGGTGAATTCAGCAGGAACAAGCGCAACTTCAGGTGTGCCCCAGGGCAACGTAATACGTCCGCTGCTTTTTACGATTTACATAAACAGTCTGGTTGATGGTATTGACAGCGGCCTGAGACTGTTTGCCGATGATGCTGTAGGCCACAGGAAAGTAGTATCACACGAAAGATGTGAACAAATCAATGAGGATTTGCAGAAAATGAACGCGTGGTGTAATGATTGGCAGTTACCTCTCAATATTAGTAAGTGTAACCTACTATGTATAACAAGGCGAAAATCCCCATTAATGTACGAGTACAAAATAAATGCCCAATCTTTGGAAGCGGTGACGTCCGTCAAGTATCTGGGTGTGACTATTCGAAATGATATCGAATGGAATGATCAAATTACACAAGTAACGGGTAAGGCGAACTTTAGATTGCGGTTTATTGGCAGAATCATGAAGCGAAGCAGTCCTTCAGGAAAGGAAATAGCTTACAATACGTTAGCTCGTCCAGTCTTGGAGTATTGTTCGTGTGTATGGACCTCTTACCAGATGGGTCTGATTCAAGACATTGAGAATGTCCAAAGAAGTGCGGCAAGATTCGTGACTGGTACATTTAGCCAGCACTAGAGCGTTATAAATCTCATAGAAAGTTTGACGTGGGACACACTTGCCGATAGACGGCGTGCTAAACAGAAGGGGCTGCCCACTAAATTCCGAAATCCGATCTTCACCGATGATGTAGAGCATAGATTATTATTACCACCAACCTTCAAATCGCGCCATGATCTCCATTCAAAGATAAGTGAAATAAGAGCTCGTACTGTTGCGTTCAGACAGTCGTTTTGTCGTTTTTCCCTCGAATGATCGGCGATTGGAACATAGAGGGGGGGGGGGGGGGGAGGGAATATGACATTGGCGCGAATAGTCCCCTCCGCCACGCACCGGTTGGTGGCTAGCGGAGTATATACGTAGACAGTTTTTTTTCTTTTCTAGCTTTTCGCTTCTTTTTCTTCTTGTTGGATTCTAATCTATTTGCTTTTCACCCAAATTACCTGGAATAATTTTCCTGAGGTCACCCGTTAAGTTTGGTATCTGGAGTCTTCTCTGCATATGACGTCTGATTAAGTTCAGTCCTATGCTCTTCATGAACTCAGATTTTCATATCATACCTTTATGAAGATACATAGCATACGCATTTGCGCTCACAGATATAAGAAAGTAAAATACTGCCAGTGGCCATCTCCTTGTTCTCTGGTTAGCTGAATTATTGTTGCACTTCATGTCTAGAGCGTCTATGCCAGATTTTGTGGCATTATAGAAACTGATGATTTCTGTTTTGTTGCTACCTTCATCAGTATACGCAGTGTGGTGTATTGTAGAGAGCTCTAAAACTGCCTCAGATTTTTTTAGAACAAAAGGAAAGTGTGTAAGATCCTTAGTAAACTCAGAAATACTGGAGCCCACTTCTTTCTTTGGGTTGTGAAGAAACTCTTTTGGAGCTTCTCTTTTGTTGGATTTTAGAGTTCCGGGTCGTTACACAATTGAATGGAGGAAAACCAATTGTTTGCTGTGATATTTCTGTTTGTTCCGTATATACTGTTCGAAACATGACTCACATAATATTTTGGCTTTTGAAGTTTTCCTCTTCATTAGATAATGTTGCCCCATCACTATCTTTACCCTCGCAAATGTAAGCATCATACAGATATGAAGTATGTGCTTGTGTGAGGCACATGACTTTTATGCCATATTTAGCAGGTTTCTTGGGCATAAATATTTTGAATCGGCGACTGCCTCTAAATGGGATTAGACTCTCATCAATATATAAATGAGCCCCAATCGAATATACCTCCTGATAATTAGAAATGAAGATGATGAAAATATTGGACACAGCTGCTGCAGGATCATCTCCTTTCCTTTGTTCGCTAGTAGAGGCATCATCAAATCTGAGAGCCACCAGTAAAACTTCGCATCGTTTTAGAGACATTTTGAGAAAAGTGATGCCAAGTTTTCACATGCACACTTGAAAACGGAACACAGAACCATCAAACCAATACTTGCCTCAATTTCAGTTTGGTCTGCATCTTAATAAACGGAAGACGAAGGATATTGTAATTCATTCCTTATCACTTGTGGATTTCAGTTGGTATGTACTACTATCTCGTCAAATATCTCACTGTAAAAAAATAAACGCCATATTTCTTATGGGTCTGTATCTCTTACCTAACTGATTGGCGGGGCCTATCTATTTTTTATTAAATTTTTGTTTGGTGTCTTAGCACCATAACTGGACGCTCTGGAACTCCAACTGAAGTGGTCGATCTTGCCATGATAAATTGTGTGAGTTTAGGTGTCAACATTTTCGCTATTCTGAAGAGAATCAACACCACCTTGTTCATTCTCGGACGTGCAGAAAATAGCATTGACATCTATTTCAGACTCAGTGTTGCGGACTGAATCCAATACGTGATCTGCCTCAGGAACATAATAATCGTCTGAATGATAATAATCATTACTTTCTTTAGACTGTTCTAAAGTCATTTGCTACATTCTCTTGCTTCTTTTTGACACACAAGGTATCACCAACTAGTCGGCTTCTACAAGTAATGCGATATTTGGAAAGTAAGGCGCATAACACAAAAACTTAGTAATATCCGTCTGTCAGAATAAGTAAAAATCTTACCTCTAGAGTGTTATCTTCCTGTGAGACGACGTGACTGACGTTTGTGCGCGAGAAAAGCAATACAATCGTGGAAATGAAACAGTGACGTCCACACAGTAGCAAGTTCAACTCACGAATGAAGCATAGCTGAAATATCAGATCCAAGTAACAATGCATATCTATCAACAATACATTGACAGCTTTTATACCCGCCTAAGAAACGAATGTTACCGACTCAGGGTTCAGTGGATACTTAGCTGGACGTCCTGCGTGGTTTGTAACTCTCAGGGAGTTCACGTTTGATCTCGATAGTGCGAACCTTTATGATCACTGTGTTGCGACATTTTTCGTTCGGTGTGTGGCTTCAGCTGGCAGTGACTGCAGTTATTTGTGTGTGAGTTGCGTTTGCTTGAGTGAGTGAGTGAGTGAGTGAGTGTGTGTGTGTGTGTGTGTGTGTGTGTGTGATCTATTTTTGACAAAGACTTTATTGGCCGAAAGATTATTGGTGACAATCCTTTAGTTATGTCTATCTGCGACTCAGCATCTCCGCTATAAGGTGAGTAGCAATTTTCCTGTTCATAATATTGTTACATTCCATTCAGGATTTTCCATTGTTTGACTTTTCTGTTTTTAACATGAATGTCGACGATGTCCATTCTGTGAAGTGTAATACATACATCCCAGAGAAAGTTGATGTCTGAACATCAAGGACACTCGTTTTCAGTCCATTATTAACGAGTCATTAAATCCAATATTTTTCCTGTCATAATTGTTCACACACTTTCAAATGAACCTTAATAAGGACTGAACTTGTGACCCTGCACTTATGGGGTTCCTTATGATAGGTGGTCTAGCAACCCTGGTCTTGAGGGCGACATAGTTTTATCGTGTGGCGTGGAGGCAGGGGACACAATAGCGATAGCCTTGTACACAGAAATGAGTGACTTCTTGACTTCCGTTTCAGCAGGTGTACACACCCTGACATTTTTGACAAGCGTCAAGTGGATGACACGTATGGCACTGAAACTTTGAGAATGTTTCCTGAATACAGAGACTGAAACTTGAGAGCACAATTAATAAGTGTAGAAGTGCTTAAGGAAGGATGCGGTATTATCTATAGATTCGTGTTTGATCGGAAATCTGAGTACAAACCATCTTTGAGGATAGGTAATAACATTGAATAGTTTCTTAATCCAGTCAGTGTTGTCTGGAGCAAAGAGCTTATGTGACCTGCCGCTTCATGACAAGAGGCTGAAAGAATTCCAGTGTTAGCCTCTGGGGACAACAAAACCTGCAAATTTCTGGTTAGGCCAGATTTAGAGCGAAAAGTGGTAACTGAATCGTGATGAGGAGTTGTTCCCAGATAGGGATGACATTATATATTCCAGTTGTAGGAATACGTCCTCGTGAAGAGTAGTTCTGGAATGTCTGCTGTTTTCGACGTATTGTGAAGCAAAACAAATGGTGCCAAGTGCAGAGATTTTCAGTGCAACCCAGAAATTGTGTAACGCTATGAGAAAAGAAGTAATGCTGGATTCACAATTTCAGGACATCATGTTAGAACACATTTTTCTAATTATTCAGTGGCTTGGTGTAGATATCACTATTGGTGTTGATTTTCTAAATGCTGATGCTGGTAAGCTGGATTTTCATGTGTGTCATTTCAAACTATAGCTTGGGAAAAGGCTGATCGTCTTGTCCTTTGTAAAACAATTGCACAAATGTGTAGATGCTTGGAAGTTCAATACACAGAAGTGTTGGAGAGGGTAGAGGATGACAATAATTAGTTAATAAGGCTACAAAGAGAGGAAGAGTGTGGTAAAATGAGTAAACATCTGGTCAAGGATTAAAAGCAGATCAAGGATGAAACAGTGACGACGATCAAAGATATAAATAAATTGTCAGGGACATAGAAAGGTACATTAATGGTGTCTTACTGAGAAGTTGTATTCTCTGATTTCTCAGAATTAGTGAAATATTTTCAATATAGGTCGGCTATAAAACCACACAAACGTTTGCAGAAAAGGCTGTTTCAGCACGATTTGCGTAAATGGAAGTGGTACAGAAAAAGTTCAAGAGAACGTTAGAGTGGAGTATCATAGATTTGGCCACAAATGAGTATATCATTCCTCTATTGGTGGTCCCCACAGAGTTTGGAAGTTCATGCCTGGTTTTAATTTCAAAAGATTGAGTCAGACAGTTTTGGAGAGCCTCCTTGTTTCATTGCCAGGCAGATTCAGAACAGTCATGGCGTTTCGTTTTCAAAGTCTCACAGTGCCACAGTGTAGTTGTGATCTAAGCCAGATGTCTCTAGTGAGTTAAATCTGTAAGTGTCTCTTGTCGATTGGAATTAGTGGCTACCGTGTGGAATGTGATGTGTGGCAATTGTATCATCTCATTCCTCTTTTTACTACCGTACATGAACCTAATAGGAGGACACAGGGGCTCAAAAATATAGTGTTGTAAGTAGGCTGTTTAGGTTCTGTTATTGGTAACGCCACGTAGCGCTCTGTATGAAAATCGCTGGCTGTGCTGTGTGCAGTCTGTGGCTGGTTTGCATTGTTGTCTGCCATTGTAGTGTTGGGGAGCTGGGATGCCGCGAGCGAAGAGTGTGCGTACCGATGCGACGGGTGTGGCGGATCGCCGTCCGGCGGAGCTTGCTTCGTCGGCGGCCCCATCCGGCCCCCCACTTACGACGACCACGCGCACGACCACGGACACCGCAGGGCCTACTAGAAGGACTAAGACTGCCGCAGCCGGTGACGTCGCGTTGCCGATCACAACCATCGGCACCGCTACTGTCACCACCACATCCATTACATCCACGATAGTCTGCCCCTCCCCTGCCACTCCCGGTTGCAGCTTCATTGATGCAGCCATCAATGAAACTGCACCTAGGGCCAATGTTAGGGAAATCTGCGTACCAGGGCCCCCTTCACGTGGGACAAGCCCGCGTACGCCGCGTACTAGATCCCGCTCCCCCCTCCCCCCACCCACCAGATCACTAGACATGCCGGACATAGAGGACGCTGTATGCGTCCCACAACAGCCTCCGGCACCCGAAGAAGATGACGTCGCGTCGGCATTGATGTCCGACGCAGACATACAGGAGGGTCTTCGAGAGCAACTCATCGCCCTCCGTGATGCCGCGGAGGAGGGAGGCCGGCAGGTCGACAGTGCTCGGCTCCAGGCCCTCCTCTTCCCCAATATGACTGCCGCAGCCGACGACAGCGATGACGGGAGCGTCATGGAGTTCGATGACGACCATCGGCGCCCAGTCGCTGAGCGTCGGAAGGGGCAGTTAGCCTCGTCCGACTCCGAGGCTACACAGCCTGCCGAACGCGGGCTAACGAAGAAGAAGAAGGCTGTTACTGACGCGGAGGGGTTCCAGGTGCCGCGCAAAGCGGCACCCCGCCGTCAGTTCACCACGTCGCTGACGGATGTGCCCGTCAGCAACGCATTTGCCGCTATTGATGGCACAGCAGACACCCCCCCAAATCTTCCTCCCCCCCCCACCCTCAGCCACCCCCCCTGCTGCACCACCCATCTACATCCAGCACAAAGGGCCCTATAAAGAGTTCGCTGACATCCTGACCACACACACAGACTACCCCTTCCGCATAAAGTGGTCAGGAAGTGACAATTATCGACTGTCTGTCCAGTCCCCCTCTGACCTGGCCAAGACGCTCATTATATTGAGCAAACTAAAAATAGGTTTTTCCACTCCCCCCCCCCCCCACAAGGACACGCCGCCTCCGCGTCGTCGTCAGAGGGCTTCCCATGGAGTACTCTGACGATGATCTGAGGAAGGCACTCACCTCATTAAATATCACCCCCACCATCATTTCACGCATCATCTCCCCTCGAACCCGTCGCCCCACTCCACTCTTCTTCGTCTCCGCCCCTGACACGCCGGAGAACCGCCTCCTCCTATCCCTCACGCTCCTCGATCACGCCAGCGTGACGATCGAGAAACCGCGCTCCAGGAGGATGACCCTGGTGTGCTATCGCTGCCAGGGACTGGCGCACTTCGCAATTGACTGCACCCGTGAGGTGCGTTGCGTGAAGTGTGCCGGTGGATACGCCTCCTCGGAGTGCTCTAAACCCCTAGACGCCCCCCCCCCCCCCACCTGTGCCCGCTGTGGCGGGAATCACACGGGCAGCTACATGGGCTGCCCCAAAATCAAACAATTCAGGGAAAATCAAGCCAGGGCTGCAAGGCCGTCGGCGGCGACCCGCGGGGGCACCAGTTATTCTGGTGCCCTGGTGGGATCGGCGCCGCGGGCCTACTCCCAACGTGCGTCTCGCTCCCATCCCGCCCCTCTGGGCTCCTACCCACCCTCCCTCCTCTCCATCCCCATCCCGCCCCCCCCAGCAGCCTTCCCACACCTCCCCACCCGGCAGGCGTTAAGCACTGCCCCCCCCTCCCCCCAGCGGGTGTCACGCTCCGCTGTTCCTTCCCCATCCATCCAGCAGGTGTCAAGCACTGCTGCCCCTCTCCCCACCCCGGTACAATCTCAGCAGCACCCTATCGCAACCCCACCCTCTCTTCCCAACCACTTCAGCTACCTCATCAACAATGTTGTTGAGGCGCTGACCTTAGCAATCTCAACCACTTTCCACTCCCTCCTACAAACCATCCCGCACCAACTTGCCACTGCCCTCTCCCAATCCATGCCCCCCACCACCACCACCACTCCCGTTCCAACCAGTCATGGCTGTTAGACATCACGGACTGACAGCCATGATCTGGAACGCCAACGGCCTCCACAAACAACAGGGCGAGTTCCGACAATTCCTCCTTGATGAGAGGGTTGATATCTGCCTTGTTGCTGAGACGCACCTCAAACCTGGTGTTTTTGTCCGTGTAGCAAACTACTCCTGCTACAGGACAGAAAGGCCCACCGCCTATGGCGGCACAGCGGTGTACGTACGTAACTCCCTCCGCCACCACCCCATTCCCCTCCCCCAACTTAACACCGTGGAAGCCACTGGCGTTGTTGTCCACACGGTGAGGGGTCCTATCACGTTCGTGGCTCTTTATAGACCACCTCGAGGCCTTCTTGAAACACCAGACTACGAGGCATTGCTGTCGCTCGGCAACGACGTCTTCGTTGGCGGTGACTTCAATGCCAAACATGCTGCCTGGAATAGTAGAATAACAAACACATCTGGTCGTCGCCTTCTCCGGGTCGCTGAGCGGCACCACGCCCGCACCATCGGCCAGCATGACCCCACCATATACCCCACTGGAGGACGTCTCCCTGATGTCTTGGACATCGCAGTGGTGAAAGGTCTACCCCACCCCATCACTGCAGCCACCCGCATCGCTCTAGCCTCTGACCACCGGCCGGTCATCTACTCCATCGATCTCGTTGGAGTCCCGACCGCGCCGAGTGAAGGCCTGAACATCCGCGGTATTGACTGGCAGTCCTACCAGCGACGGGTCGAAGCAGCCCTACCCACAATCCCTGCTGCCGATCAAACTGACGCAGATCGCACCCTCATTCACCTCACCACCATAGCCCTAGATGCTGCAGTAGCAGCGACCCCTCACCGTCCACCCCGGCCCCCAGATCATCTGCGTCCGCTCCCCCCCAACATCCTTGCTCTCATCACAGAGAAAAACCGGACCATCCGAGAATGGCAGCTCACTCGGAATCCGGCAACCAAGCGCCTCATCAATAGATTACAGCGCCAAATCAAGGCTGCGGTGCAAGACCACCGCAATCAGGCATGGGAGAACAAAATCTCTGCCATTGACCTGAGTGACCCGTCCGCTTGGCGGCTCACAAAAAGCCTTCTGAGACGAGAGCAAAGGATTCCCCCCCTCCAAGTCGGCAATGATTTTGTGTCCGAACCAGACGCCAAGGCAAATGCCTTGGCTGATGTCTTCGCACGCAACTTCACCCCGGTCAATGACCCCATTGACCCCGACCACATCCGCCTGGTAACGGCACGCCTCCCACAATTCCTTGCCGTTCAGGGCCCTGAGGATGAAATCACCCCCATCAATGAAGAAGAGGTCGAACTGCAGTTGCGGTACCTCAAATCCAAGAAAGCTGGCGGCCCCGATAAGCTGACGAACGCCCTTCTCAAGCAGCTACCCCCAGCTTCTATTCCCATCCTGACGGCCACCTTCAACAACATCCTCACAACCAGGCAATATCCCACTGCCTGGAAACATGCTGAGGTGGTCGCCATCCCCAAGGCTGGGAAGGATCTTCGTTCCCCTGCCAGCTACCGCCCCATCAGCCTCTTGCCCGCCATTTCCAAGGTGTTCGAGAGGCTGTACCTTAAACGACTGCTCATCCATATTGCTCGAGAACGAGTCCTCCCTGATGAGCAGTTTGGCTTCAGGCAGGGACACGCAACCACCCACCAACTCCTGCGCCTTGTAGAAGAGGCACTGGACGCCATAGAACGTAGGGAGTACTTCGGGGCCATACTCCTCGACGTGTCCAGAGCGTTTGACTCGGTCTGGCATGAAGGGCTGCTCTACAAACTATTTTCCCTTGGCTTTCCAGTGTCTCACGTAAGGCTAATAGCCACATACCTGGAAGGTCGCACCTTCCACGTTAGGATCCCTGATGGGAAATCTACACGACGACGCATTAGGGCAGGAGTACCACAAGGCAGCGTACTTGTACCGCTACTCTACACCCCCTTCACAGCCGATCTGCCCTCTGCGCCAAGGGTACATTTAGCTCTTTACACAGATGATACTGCACTCTTCTCTCGTTCTCGGAGTGCGGCAGGTCTACAACAGCGGCTCCAGGGGGCTACAGAATCCTTAACCGATTGGGCTAGGACCTGGCGTCTGGCATTTAATCCCTCCAAGACCCAAGCCCTTATCATCTGCCGACGCCATATTCCCATTCGGCTCCCTCAGGTGACGGTCCTTGGTACCCCAGTCCCCTGGACTCGTACTGCGAAGTACTTGGGTGTTACCCTGGACCAGCGCCTTACCTGGCGCCCCCACATCGATGACGTGCGTCGTAAAGCAATGGGGCGGCTCTGCCTGCTCTACCCTCTCATCAATCCCACCTCTTCACTCCCCACACACCTTGCTGTTAGATTGTACACCTCCCTTGTTGGTCCCATCCTTGAATATGCGGCGGTGGTGTGGGGCAATGCTGCCCCCACCCACCTCCGCCGACTCCAAACCGTCCAGAATCGGGCTCTCCGGCGTGCCCTCCACCTCCCTTTCGATTTCCCAACCCAAGAACTCCACAACCTGGCCGACGTGCCGCTCCTTCGCACCCGCATCCTATCAGAAGCCAATTCCTTCTACCAACAAACAGGTCACTCTCCTAATCCCTTAATCCTCTCCCTGGGTACCCGTGTTCATCGTCTGGCCACCACTCGATGGCCAGACCTTCTTTTCCGCCCCCCATGAATTTACATCATCGATCATCCACCATCATGTCATGTAATTCACCCTCACAAGCACGCCACCCCCCCCCCCTTCCACCCACTCGGCCCCCCAATGATGGCCTAATCACGACAGGCCCTTCCTCTTTCCACTTCTCAAGCTGTCACTCTCTGACTACTTTCTCTTCCCCCCCCCCCCCCATACCATCACTTCAAAACTGTCTGCCACCATCAAGACGCCGCTACGAGGAAGAGGCGGCCAGGATAATGGCCTTTCGATTTCACTCACTCTAACTATTCCTCCTCCTATCCTTTATTCTATAAATTAGTATAATAGTATTCCTGGCTAGTCAATGGGCCGTTCCTTTTCCGCCATCTTCTACTGTTCCTTTCTCTGTCCTGTCTTCTTTCAAAAAAAAAAAAAAAAAAAAAAAAAAAAAAAAAAAAAAAAACAGCACAACAGTCAAAAGCAACAACAATAAATCACGACATCATATCTCCCAACGACACGCCAGAAGGAGAAGCACATTACAGGTGCTAGAACTTCGATAACAGCTGAGGGTTAAAACCTCCACCATGTGCGCGGCGGCGGCGGGGGGCTGGATGTTAACAGCGCGTAACCTTGCGCAGTTAGCGGCGAGCAGTGGTGGATGTGAGGAGAGAAATGGCGGAGTTTTGAAATTTGTAAGAATGGATGTCATGAACTGATATATATATATTATAACTATTAAAGTAAATACATTGTTTGTTCTCTACTAAAATCTTTCATTCGCTAACTATGCCTATCAGTAGTTAGTGCCTTCCATAGTTTGAATCTTTTATTTAGCTGGCAGTAGTGGCAGTCACTGTATTGCAGTAGTTCGAGTAACAAAGATTTTTGGTGAGGTAAGTGATTTGTGAAAGGTATAGGTTAATGTTAGTCAGGGACATTTTTTTTTGCAGGGATTTTTGAAAGTCAGGTTGCGTTGCGCTAAAAATATTGTGTGTCTCATTAAGCACAGTCTTGTACAATTTTTCTAAGGGGCGTTTCAGTGTGATCTTGCCAGAGTAGCGTGTTATTTATTTGATGGTCTACGAATCCCTCCATGAATTGTGTGTTTCTCTTTGCCATAGATATGATAAATTAGTTGTACGCAGCAAAAGAACGACTGCAAATCAAGCAGTGGTGGATAGATTTTAATGGACTAGAAGTATACAGAAAGTAGCTGTCCACTATCACTCGATCTCGCACCCATATTATTATTCTGCTGACAGCTCGTACGTTGCCGGTTTGTTTTTGGCATATTGCTACCACTTATTATAAACAGATTCTCTAACTATTCATAATTATACAGCCAGAAACATATACAAGTAGTTAGTTCTTTATCAAGGCAATAAATAATAACAGGTTTGGAAGTTTCAGTTAGAAATCAATTACCTTCTGTAAAGAGCTCACTTAGTTAATTTAACCTGCATCAGAATACGATTAAAAATTTTCTCCAGTAGGGTCATGCTCTCCTGTTAAAGGGGGTCGTAATTTTTGAATCACTATTTGCTTTTACAATAATTGATTTATTTAATGACGAGGTTTTTTCAAGTAAAGTATACTTTGATCTATTGCCAGTCTGCCTAAAAATTTGTTAAGGTGAATGGATACGTGGTGAATTCCAATACATCTTCTGTAGCTCTGCTTATAACTGCCTCTAAAGCTTTTCATGCACTGTGTGGACAATTACAGGGTTTCCATCGGCCGCACCAATGTAGTACATCGATATCATTTACCATATACTTGACTATAATCATCTGATAGCTTATATAGTAGTCAGCTAAGTGGCATCGCTACAGCTAACATGAACTGTTGAACAGGTGACCGGCTGGCAACAGCAGGAAACAAATTTTGTAAACAGTGAAATTAACTCGCAGTCAATATATATAGCCAAATCATAGACAATATTTTCTGAAAATATTTGTTGAATGTGTAGCGTACGTAAATAGTACGGACCAAAAGAGATTGTAGCTTCTGAGATGTGGTTTACTGATGAATGAAGAATAAATCAGTGGAATTTGGGAGAATAGAAATTCATGCCAACAGATGACAGGTTACGTCTTATGCTATTGAGGGAAAGTCGTTTTTGTTACACAGTGAAGTCTGTAGGAACGGAGGGAGGTGGGACAGGAGTTATGCAGATAAGAAGAGTCTTGCACAGAATTGACTAAATCAGTTTTCGGGCTGAAAACCACAAAAATGCAAACACCTGCAGGCAAAATAACTTAATAAAAATTTGAAAATCGCCATAGGGGCAAGAATCAACTGATTATCTAAGAGAAATTTCTTTTTAATTATTACAGTGTAATATACGTGTTGGGCATTCACTATAAAAGTTTGTACAGGCTGTCAAAAGCAATTCAAAGAAATCATTAAAAACGTCCAATTATGAGTACTACGGGAAATATTTCCGCCACCGACAAACGAATCTTTATTTATGCACCTATACACCTTGACAATAGCTGTCCGCACAGTTACCTACAGTCGTTCAGACCTTATCTTCGGATTTTCAGAATCTTTTTCGTCGGACAACTCAAGCTCCATAGATCCCCGGCCAGGCTGCATAATGTAGCACGGAATATAGTGGTGTTACGTCCACACTCCATTAGAAACGCACCTGCATCAGTCTTTTTCGTTAGAAGTGCACAACACAAGAACGACGGGCTTTTATCGGCTATGGAGCCGCCTGCGCGCTACATGAATAATACATCGCCGCTTGTCCTCCATGGCTATCTCCTCCTCGATGGAACACAGGCTCGGCTTTACGTCGGCGCACTACGACAGACTGGATCCGCTCGGCTGGCAGTCAACAAAGCACCTGACGGCCTCCGAACGGCCGCTCCGGCGCCGTCGCCGAACGGCCGCGCTGAACTTCTCGACGGCCCGTTGTCCCTCGTGTGTGAGGGATCGCAGCTGCGAGTTACAGCTTATGTGACAATACAAACTCCTGCCTGTAGTTCCAAAACATCTAGAGGCTGCGAACACCTGTCAGCCTGTTGCTCGCCGCCACCAGGAGGATTTGATACGCGTCAACCGTAATCGGGATTTAATTACAAATGGGTCCAAGATACGCCTACATGAGATATGACATGCACACATATGCAAAACTTTACGGGGACCATTCAGTAAGTAATGTCATTTTTTTCTCGGCCAGTTGATGTTGAAAAACTGCGGATATTTTTTGGGATATTGTGGAATATTCCCGTTTCAGACCCTATACTTTCACGAGGTTATGATAGTTGGCAGCGAAATACATAGCCTTCAAAATGGCGTCTGTAACGGATGCGCATTTCTAGCAGAGAGCTGTCACTGATTTTCTTTCTGTAGAAAACCTGAACATCAGAGATATTCATAGGAGCGCAGTCAGCCGGCTGCAAACAGCTGTGACTCCAGTGTAGGAATGTGTAGACACTAACATTCGAGGAGATCGACAGATCAAAATCAAACACCTCGCTGCTGCACCACTGTATTCTCTGACATACTAGTCCTGACATACTAGTCTGCTGACATACTAGTCCACCGGCTGAGGAACTGAAATTTACGCCTTATTCCTAGCCACCTAACACAAACTCATAACGAGCAACCAAGGACAATCTGTAGGGAACTGATAGCAGGTTACGAGGCTGGCCGGCCGTTGTGGCCGAGCGGTTCTAGGCGCTACACTCTGGAACCACGAGAGCTTTACGGTCGCAGGTTCGAATCCTGCCTCGGGCATGGATGTGTGTGATGTCCTTAGGTTAGTTAGGTTTAAGTAATTCTAAGTTCTAGGGGACTGATGACCTAACAAGCTAAATCCCATACTGCTCAGAGCCATTTTGTTACGAGGCTGAGTGTGAAAATTTTTGTCCAACATAATCACTTCGAACCGGAAAGAAAACGCCAATCCATGGAGTGCCACCGCGGCACCTGTCTTTCCGGAGAAAAATTTCCCCCAATCCGTAAAGTCAAGGCTGCAATCTTCGAGGACTCTAAGGTGGTTATTCCGTTTGATGTCCTCCCTCAGCGATCAATTCTAAACTCAGGAAATTGAAGAAACGACTGCAGCCTATTCGTCGTCACAAAAAGGCTGACAAACTTCTCCATGTTCATGACGATGCAAGGCAGTTGACTGTGCACCCGGGTCCGACCCCTGGGCGGCCACATCTACATGCATACTCCGCAAATCACATTTAAGTGCCTGGCAGAGGGCCCATTGAACTACATTCACAATTCTCTATTATTCCAACCTCGTATAGCACGCGGAAAGAACGAACACCTACATCATTCCGTACGAGCTCTGATTTCCCATATTTTATCGTGGTGATCGTTCTTCTCTATGTAGGTCGGTGTCAAAAAAATATTTTCGCAATCGGAGGAGAAAGTTGGGCCGCGCGGGATTAGCCGAGCGGTCTCAGGCGCTGCAGTCATGGACTGTGCGGCTGATCCCGGCGGAGGTTCAAGTCCTTCCTCGGGCACTGGTGTGTGTGTTTGTCCTTAGGATAATTTAGGTTAAGTAGTGTGTAATCGTAGGGTCTGATGAACTTTGCAGTAAGTCCCATAAGATTCCACACACATTTAAACATTAGAGAAATTTGGTGATTGGAATTTAGTGAGAACATTTCGTGACACTCTCTCCCATATTTCGCAAAAAAATAAAACGTGCTGCCCTTCTTTGAACTTTTTCGATGTACTCCGTCAGTCCTATTTGCTAAGGATCTGACACTACGTAGAAGTATTCTAAAAGAGGTCGGACAAGCGAAGTGTATGCAGTCTCCTTAGTAGACCTGTTATATTTTCTAAGTCTCCTGCTAATAAAACGCAGTCTTTGGTTAGCCTTCCCCACAACATTTTCTGTGTGTTCCTCCCAATTTAAGTTGTTAGTAACTGTAATACGTAGGTATTTAGTTGAATTTACGGCTTTCAGATTAAACTGATTTATCGTGTAACCGAAGTTTAACGAATTATTTTTAGCTCTCATGTGGATGACTTCAAAAGTTTCGTTATTTAGGGTCAGCTGCCACTTTTCGCACCATTCAGATATCTTTTCTAAATCATTTTGCATTTCGTTTTGGTCTAATGATGACTTTATTTGTCGATAAACGTCAGCGTCATCTGCAAACACCTTAGGACGGCTGCTCAGATTGTCTCCCAAATGGTTTATATAGATAAGGAACGCCAGAAGTCACTTCTGTTTTACTCGATGACTTTCCGTCAATTACTACCAACTGTGATCTCTCTGACAGGAAATCACAAATCCAGTCGCATAACTGAGACGATATTCCATAAGCACACAATTTCACTACAAGCCGCTTGTGTGGTACAGTGTCAAAACCCTTCCGGAAATCCATAAATACGTAATCGATCTGAAATCCCTTGTCAATAGCACTGAACACTTCATGTGAATAAAGAGCTAGTTGTGTTTTACAGGAACGATGTTTTCTAAACCCAAGTTGACTGTGTGTCAATAGACGGTTTTCGTCGACGTAATTCATAATGTTTGAACACAATATATATTCCAAAATCCTGCTGCATATCGACGTTAACGATATGGGCCTGTAATTTAGTGGATTACTCCTACTACGTTTCTTGAATATTGGTGTGACCTGTGCAACTTTCCAGTCCTTGGGTACGGATCTTTCGTCGAGCGAAACTAGGATTGTTCTTTCTCATCCACCTATAGTCCGGACCTCGCATCTTCTAACTTACATCGGTTTGTCCCAGTGAAGGATGAGTACCATGAGAAGTAGTTCGTGAATGATGGGGAGGCTACTGATGGAGCAAAATGTTGCCTCCGGCGTCGACCAGTAGAGCGATACCATGCGAGCCTACAGGTCCTCCCAGTAAGTTGGTGTAAGCCTCTCGTATTGAATGAAGATTATGCAGAAAAATAGGATTTAGTAGCCAAAAGAGTATGAAACAATGTTATGTATTGCAAATCTGAACGAAACCGAACTGCTTCGAGAAAAGAAAAAGTATGGCATTACATATTGATTTCCTTTGTTAGTAATGCTCCGTTTCATATCATCACGCTAAAATGTTCGTGGACGTATACCTTTACTAGCTGCACAGTCGTCAGTGGGAGCTTTTAGTACAAAATCCTAATGTATCGATTGGCTGAAGAAATCTGTCATATTTTGAATTTTTACTAAACAAAAGCAGACACACAAGGTCTGTGGTGTTTGGTTTGTGGGGCACTTTACTGAGCGGTCATCAGCGCTCGTATAATATCCCAGTTTTTATAGAATCCAATTTTTACACAGTCCAATTTAGCCAATGACACGAATTATGATGACGATAGAATGATGAGGACAACACAAACACCCAGTTCTCGGGCACAGAAAATCCCCAACCCGGCAGGGAACCGAACTCTAGAACTCGTGATACCGAGACAGCTACGCTAGCCACTAGACGACGAGCTGCGGGCAACAAGTGCTGTGTTAAACATTCTGCCAAAATTGTTCGCCACCTCCTTGCACGAGTTGTTCAATTAGTAACGCACACGAGATTTTGGCATACGCAACAAGAAATATTAGAGACAGTTCGAACCTTGTTACTTGTTACTCGTTCAGCGAATCTCCCTCCTTCCCTCTACTGTAACGATCACACTTAACTCGCTTCAATACTTATGCAATTGCACACCAACCATTTTAATGTATCTTAGAATGCATTGCATTCTTTGTTTTAAAGCTCCCTTATGTAATTTTGCTGTCCTATGTGAACGGACGTGTAACAAAATATAGTTATGTGCAATACTAACGTGATCTGAAACGTAATAATATTGCCAACCACATATGAACATTGTCTGTTTCCGGTATCTTCAGCCCGGTTGAGAATCTTTTACCCGTGTAACAAAATGCTGTTAGCGAAGGACTAACAGTTGATGAGTGAATCAGTCTAACGGTGAGTCTCTGAAGAGTTAAGATGGTCAGGCGTGGGATGTCTTTATTGGCAGAAAAAGTAGTTTCATTTAGCAAGCAGAGCTGCTTCTCAAAAATAACGAGCAGAAGATGGAGTTAGGAGGAATAGAACGTGCAGTCTGGAAGAACATGTAGTTCACAGTGGGTAATGCACTTTGGGACCCAAGTATGAAGACGATCTAACTCATATTTGTATTGTGGAAATTAACTGCTTCATGGAAAGAATAGCTGTTTAGGTTTTAGTGGAAACGAGGACGTTGACCAATAACGGATACAGTATCTTGAAACGGAAATCCCTCTTATTTACTAGAAGGGATAAACTTGCACATTCTGGAATACAACTGCAACATTATTGTTGCTGTAGTTTGCTAGGAACAACATTTTCCTTTCGAACTTCGAAGCAGATTACGAAAACTAAAGTGGCAAAGCCTTCGAAGGCGAGCCAAGAACTACAACAAGAAAAGATTTTATTTCAAGACTATCATCGAAGACACCAGAAGAAGAATATTCCATAGCAGAACGAAAAATCCAGAACCAGAAGCAACCGTCTTACGAGAGAGCTGTTACATCACAATTTACTAGAGCTGCAAGCTAAATAGCTTTCTTGGCATTTATGACAAGTAGAAATACTGAATTTTTTCGGTTCTAGGAACTTACAAGTGACATCTGACTGCAACTGAAGTGTGTATTAAACTGTGATTTGTTTTCAAAACTAGACCAAGCAGCCTGAGGACCCAAGCTTTCGATCATGTTGTTTCGGTGAAATAGTAATAAACCAGAGACTCCCTACTTAAGTATACAACGAAGCAGTCATCGTTGTAGGAAGCGTCAACAATATTTGTTTATTTGCCATACCCTGCCCAGCAATCTATTCGGAAACTGTTAAATGTCTTATTTGCTGTGTGCTCTACTATTAAATAGTACGCCTGTGTGTGAAGTTTTTTTAGGTTTTAGTAATTATTATTCTAACTATCAATTTAATCACTGCCATCTTGTAGAGGTCCAGTGTTCTTCAAAAAAACACAGCATCGCACCGGAAGTAAAGAGTTTACCAAGATGCATTTCATCCAGACTGTGGTTCATATATATGTGAGTGATATCAGAGACTGAGAGACCAACTATCAGCCGCCGTCTTTGTTCCTGGTCCGCATGAAGACAAACATTCGTCTAGCATTACATTAAACACAACTGCTTCAATTATCCACTGACCGGCTACTAACAGCAAACAGTTAAGTACAAGTATTAACTACCATTACAGTAGCCTTTTTGTAACATATTTATATTCGTATCGATCTATATATTTATCTGCAATCATTGCCAGAATGAATTCAAATGCATAAGTGTGTTGTCTTGTAAGATGTCAGGCAAATCCAACACCTTCCATGAAAGCCCTGACATGGTAAGCGAATCCAGTAGTATGTCACATAGATCCGAATAAATCGTGACATTAAATTAACCAAAGTAATACGAGTAACGAGTGAGCATATGGAATACCACAGACTAACACAAGAATGCCTAAATGCATGTCATACCTTCCCACCGTGAGACAGACGCAGTTCCGAGGGGAGAAACGAGAACAGAAGCCGAGAGCAGAACCGTGTTAAGCTGGAAGGCCCTACGATAAGGGACGGACGAACAGCTACGTCGCCAGCTAACCGCTAAGACCACACCACCCACAAGTTTCAGCGTGGTACTTTTTCGCGTCTCAGGTACGTCAAGGACCACCCCGAGCCCATGCTAAAAGCTACAGCCCTCCAGAAAAACAGTATAGATATTAAGATAACACAAAAAGGGCCACACCACCCGCAAGTTTTTAGCGTGAGACTTTTTCGCGTCTCTGTTACGTTAGGACCACGCCCTAGCCCACGTTAAAAGATAGAGCCCTCCAAAAGAACAGTATAGATCTTACAATAACGCTAAAAGGACCACACCAGCTGCAAGTTTTAGCGTGAGACTTTTTTGCGTCTCTGTTACGTTGCAAACTTTAAAAACATTGCCCCACCACGAAAAGTGTAACTTTTCTCATTGGATAGACAGAATTTCTGTAGGCGGAGCTTAAGGTTAACATTGAGACCCTGATTGGTCAGATGAAAACACAGCCAACTTCGGTAAATGGTAGTAAGGAGAAGTGAGGAGAGGAGTTACTTCGGAGACGGCGAGGTGAGCGGAGCTTTGCTGCCCGCCGCTGCCCTGACGCTGCCTAAACACTGACAAGGTAATGAACGCACGCGCTGCCGCATTTTTGAGCGCATAAGGCTTCACTCAGAACTGCAGAAGTCTCATCTGTTACACCTCCTTCTTGCGTAATACTAGTGTCGATCATCAATTAAAGCTCATGGTGTTCACATTTGCCACTTGAAGTAAAAATCTGAAACGCCATGATTTTTCTGTTATATAGTTATTGAGAAGCCACATCAGCCACTGTAATTTACAACAAGTTAGATAAGTAATTAAAGATAATTGAGGGTCACTGTAGACCATTTTGATAGTTTTCTCTCTTGTGAAACTTAATTGAAACCTAGATTATAGATGTGACATGGCATAGGCCATCCTTCGTACCACTGTAGAACTTAGAAACCCATTCAGGGTTGTTCGTTCACATTATTGTTGAACATAGTTGGTTTTTACCATCCTGTATTAGAACACTTCCTTTTATCAATAGTGCAATTTATAAACAATGTTTTGTGAGTAGAATAAAATTTCCAATGATAAACTTAACTGCTTTTTCGACGTTATTTTACCAGCTAACTAAAAATAGGAAAGCCTTGAACCTCTTCCACTAAATTTAGTTAGTATTAAGATTCCTTTACAGGGAGTGCAGTGGAGCTGACGCTGAAATCATTAAGTATTTGGTTATATCATCGCTAGTCTCACTGAACTCTTCTGAATTCTACATGTCATGTGTGGTCTGGCGTCTCCTTACCAGCAACAGGTCCCAGGTTCAAACTAGTCAATTCCCTAAAAAACACGCTCAGAGCGTCGTTGCGCGAAAGTGGTAGGGAGACACGATATAGAACAAACAGACACCACCATGAATGTTAGAGTCCTGCTCAGCGCAGTCAGACATTTCGCAAAAATAACTGTAAAATATTTTACTGAGATTTACTTAAACGAATGTGAAACACGTTGTCTAAAGCCAATCTGTCAAAGAGGCATTGTATTTCGAAATGATGTTGGTGAGTAAGGTGTGTAGGTTGCGTTCTTCGGTGTTGTATTTGCGACAGTATAGTGAACTCTTGTTAGCAGAGCATTACAGACAGCATGAGAAGAGCATTGAGCGCGTTCATATTTGTTATTTACTGACGGAGATATTATGGTTTGCGCAGGCAATGTGCGTACATACTCCACCAACATTCGCCGAACTGTCTTAATCAACCCAAGAACAATTGTGATAATCAAGCAGCAGGTGAAGGTAGAACATTAGGACCTTTTACTACATCATCAGTGTCTCGTTCCTCCTGCTCCTCTGTCATGAGCGTTTCCCCCTAACGTCTCTTTACATATAAAGTTTCGTCACTTTTCTGTAGCCGATAGTATCCTGTACTACCATGCATGGAGTATTCAGTCAGTTATAGCAATATTTTATGTCTGAAATATAAGCGCTGGCGTTTAAAATTCTTTCTCGTACATCTTACTGGACAACGTCATGTATTCCATCTTCATGGCGTACACTCCAAATCTGAATCTCCTCTTCTTTCTCCTGCTTGAAATTGCTTCTAAATTCTCATACAGCATTTGTCTTGAGCTGCGTACATCAACTAATCATATAACTTGTTCTCATGCACCACACGCCTCTCTGAAATGTTTCTTCCTCTCTTTTCCAACCAATTGCAAACACGAGTAGAGGAGTTAGCTCCAGAGAAACAAAGGGGCTCCAGGATGTAGAGATCATGTGTGCAATGTCCCTAAAAGGAGAGGATACAATGCTGAAACCCACCAAGGTTCTCTAGATATAAGAAAAAAGCAATCCACAACGAACGTAGAACACAATTGGGAGAGGCATTTCAACAAGTGGTAGTTTTTTTACTTTGTAACACATCCAGGGGTCATGTAAGACACTATGCAAAGTATCAGAGAGGTTCCTTGAGACGCTGAAAAAGTGACGGAATGAAATTGGAGGAAACGGACACCGCAACTACATGTGACGGACACTGAGCTTGTATACTGCTGTAATGAGCATTGGTGTGGAAAAGACACCCTTCTTTGATAACCATGAATATCACAGCTCCATACTTACCTGTTCATCTATCGCGGCGTGGTAAATAGTCCTTCTACCGGAATCAGGAGACCGCACACATTTACCAAGACCGCCATTCAAGCCTGAGGGCAGGAGGTCGGTATCGGCAGCAAATTGCGCCTAACCCCAACCCAAGTCCTAACCTCCCGGGTTGGCCTCATCACCAGCCTCCCTGCCTCCCCCCACACCCCTGGTCCTACACTCCTCTACTCACCCCAACTCACGGCCGCTGATTTGTGGGCTCCGCTCTGGCGAGTCAATTTCCTTCACTGCCAACATTTATTGCCAATAAATCGCTTTTATCAGTAAACACTGTGCCACCACGAGATAAATTGCGTTCTGGGAGACTGCCTTTAGTATCACGGATAACACAGACGTGTTTACCCGTGTTCTGTTGAATTGGTTTAAGTGTCACCGCTACTATTAACGAGTGCCAGCATTACCGAAAGGTGGCTCCTATGAATGCAGTGATGAAACTGATGTCGCAGCACACACAGAAACATCTGGAAATTTTAAGACAGTAGGTTTGCAACGGGAGCAGCCAATCTGCTCGCGTATATGCTGTCGTAGAGGTAATAAACGCCAGTTATTTGATTTACAATAAATACAACATGTTAGTTTTCTTCAGGAGAGTACAACTCAGTTGAAAAAAGATGCTACTGACGACCGCTTTCAGAAATGAAACAAATCAGTGATGAAATCTGGTTTCGCAATTCAGGGCGGATCAGGTTATAGTTGTAAAAAGGGTCCAAAAATCAGTTACTGTCAGTTACACAAAACATACGAATTTTATTTTCCTAAAACACTTAATCATACATGCCCTTAAAAGAATTGAGAAACAATACGGCTGAAAGCCTGAACACAAGTTATTAAAATTGCTTTAAGGAGTACGCAAAGCTGAGGGCCTTCCGTAACAAAAACTTGCCTTAAAAGATCGGCTGAAGATCACATACTGAACGTAGAACAACTCAAGGCTTAAGGACTCGATAACAAAGATTTACAATAGAGAAAAATTCCCCTTTTTAAAAAAAATTAGTTCTCATAAGAATCTTCAGAGTTGTAACTTAAGACGGCTGAAGGTCTTATTTTAAAGTTAATATAAGTAAAAGTTCGGCTGAAGACCTCATACTGAACATTAAAAGAAATTAAGTGAACGAATGGCTGAAGGCGTGACACAGTACTTGAAACTAAAGAAAATCACAATCTAAAACAACAAAACCCTGGTGCTCAGAAGTGTTCCAAGGGTCGGCCTTAGGAGGTAACTCTAACATAAGTTTAGGTGAGACAGGCAGCCAAGGGTAATGCTAAACAATCAAATGACAACACGACCTACGGACGGCTGGAGTACCAACCAACAACCTAATCAATTCCCATCCACCCGACCAACGGCACGACAACGGAAAATATCAGCGAGGAGGAAGATACCAGCAACACTACGTCTTCAAATATTGGGGTCTAAATACAGCCAAGGCATAATAACCACTCAAAATTATGAACAAACACAAAAGCTGTCGAACTACACGCCGAGCCGGATAGCATCAACACGGCGAGTCCCAAACGACTGCCTACTCCAGTATGCAGGGACATTCTTAACTGCTCAGTGGAAATCACACAAGTTACACAGAGTTCCATGTAAACACTTGCACCAAGAACTCCGACAATCCTAAAACCATCACTGTGGAACAGCAAGGACGAATCACAATTCGACACACGCAGAGTTTCCACAAGCGATCGGCGACCAAATATACGTCGTCCGATGAGACGACCGAACGAACTACCAACCAACGTTCGACCCCGCCCAAGTCTCCTTCCGTCGGACAGTGCATGTGTGTCCCCAGGGGTCGGGCGAGTACTGGCTGTGCAGGCCTCACTGGAGCTCCACACTGACTCAACTCCCGACACATGATGACCTGGAAATATTAGCTGTCGCCCCAAAGATAGTACGACAGAGCTCTTAGCGATAAACGCTGCTGCTGCCACTCATGGGCAGGCAAGCCAGCAACTTAGTGCTGCCAGTAAATCGAAAATAAACGAGACAGCAGTATGACCAAGACAAGATGTGAAGCAATAACGGTACGAACAAGAGCCACGCACGACTCAACTGATATTAATATCAAGAGTTGGCGCTAACAATGTATCAAGAAATCAAGCTTAGTGAGATGTATACATTCTTAAACAACAGCCAACAGAGATAGTGGAGGGCTAGTCTCTCTCTCTCTCTCTCTCTCTCTCTCTCTATCTTTCTCTCTCCAATGGTTTTCACTAGTCTCTGTCTCTCTTTCTCTCTCTGCAACAGTATTCGCTATTGCTATTTAGAAATTCAAAGGCTTTCGAACACACGTTGTCATTCCCAGTAATCCTCTAAACGTTTTTCGTTGCTCACTCCTGATGTTTCTCTTGAACTTCAGCTTGCTCTTAATCGTTAATAAGCTATGAATTGAGCCTGTTCCTGCTCCTATGCTCACCTTATAATCTAATATCTCATTGCGATCTGTGCTAAGCATCATGTAAGCCAGCTTCTATCTTCTTGTGTCCCTGGCCTTTTTCAGGCTTCATTTGTCTTCTTACGACTTCAAACAGTACCTTTGCTGCTGCCTGATCGAATTTATAACAAAACTAGTATAGGATTTTTTCTTTATTTCCCATTAAGAAATCAGAGTTATCCCTTAACAATATCTTAAATTGCTTCCCCTTCTATACGAAAATAAAACTATATGGTTCCAGGGACCTTTTCAATTATTAAATATTAATGATTTATGTACACAGACTGAGGCGACAGATGAAAATTTTTACCAAAGCCAGGATTCGAACCAGAGTCTCCTGTGCCCTAGATAGATGCACTAACCATGAAGTCACCCTGGCACAATGGCTTTGCACAACTGCAAGAACTGCGCTAGCAAGCTTCTCTTCTCAGTCCAAATTCCCAATCACAACTCAGTCGAGGCTGGTATTCCGCCTAAACTCTGTAAGTAGGCTGTTTAAGTTTTTTTATTGGTAACGCCGCCGCCACGTAGCGCTCTGTATGAAAATCACTGGCTGTACCGTGTGCAGTCGGTGGCTGGTTGGCATTGTTGTAATACTCGCCATTGCAGTGTTGGGCAGCGGCAGCTGGATGCTAACAGCACGTAGCGTTGCACACTTGGAGGTGAGCTGCCAGCAGTGGTGGACGTGGGGAGAGAGATGGCGGAGTTTTGTAATTTGTAAGACTGGATGTCATGAACTACCATATATATTTTGACTATTAAGGTAAATACACTGTTTGTTCTCTATTAAAATCTTTCATTTGCTACCTATCAGTAGTTAGTGCCTTCCGTAGTTTGAATCTTTTATTTAGCTGGCAGTAGTGGTGCTCGCTGTATTGCAGTAGTTCGAGTAACGAAGATTTTTTGTGAGGTAAGTGATTTGTGAAAGGTATAGGTTAATGTTAGTCAGGGCCATTCTTTTGTAGGGATTATTGAAAGTCAGATTGCGTTGCGCTAAAAACTATTGTGTGTCAGTTTAAGCACAGTCGTGTATAATTTTTCACAGGGGACGTTTCATATGTCGACCCTTAGCCGAGGATACCTCACTGGAATCTTCTGATTTTTTCTTCTAGTTCGTGTAATTAATGTAGATTTTTTTATTGCGCGTAATCATAGAGAGAATTTCCTTTGTAGCTGCAGTCTTTCATTGATGTACAGTAAAACAGTTGTGGCATGCATGTAGATTTGCACCAAGTATTTCGCAGCTGCGCTTGCAATTAACTAGATATTATTTTCAGTGATATGTTAATGTGTTCTCTTATTTTTGTTCTTCAAATTGTGTTTTTCTGTGTTGTCGTGTGAAAAATTGTGACAATAACGGCGTGTGAAAAACGTAACACTAGGCTCCAAAGTAAACTGAGAAATGACAGTGAAGACGAAAGCAGTGTGTTAGCGTCACCATGTAATGAATTCACTAACGTTCAAAGTAGTAATTTGGTAATAGCGCATAGGCAAATGGAGCGGGTTGCAAATAAAGGTGTAGGCAGTGAAACAATTAGTGAACAGGGAAGCGTTATCGATCGATCGGTCGGCAACAGCTCGCCTCAGGATTCCGAAATGACAGGACAAAATCTTGCAAATACTGTAGATTCAGATTTTGCGTCCTCACCGTTTTCTCAAATAAATCAAGACACATATTCTGCTTTTCAAAATGCGAATATTGCCGGTTCAAATGCACTGCCGAAAAGCACTGAGGAACATGTTTCAGACATCAGTGCACTGTTATTACAAAGGCTGCAAAAGTTAGACACAACGCTTGAACAAAATCAGAGACAAACACAGCAACAGTTGGACACAATGGAACATAATCTTCAAAAGTTAGACACAATGGAACAAAATCAGAGACAAACACAGCAACAGTTGGATACAATGGAACATAATCTTCGGAAGCTAGACACCACACTTGAACAAACACGTGAAGATTTAACTACTGAGTTATATAACATTGAATCGAAATGTCAAAAAATCTGTAATGACGTAAAAACACAAATTTGTGAGCACTTTCAACCTATTTTTTCGCGGCATGAAAACTCATTACAGAATCACGAAGTAGCCATAAAAGAATTGCAAACTGTTGTTCGTGAAAATCACGACACCTTGCAAGCTAAAATGGACTCAGTTTCATCCACCGATTCGGTTATGCAACTTGCAAGAACTCAGGAAAACTTAAAGGACACAGTAGATTCGATTTCAACACAAATGGACACTCTGAAACTTGGTTCAGAAAAACACACTGAGGAAATGTGTTTACTATCGGAGAAAGTAGCCGAACTTTCAGATCAGTTCACTAATTTATCTACGAAGGTAGATGATAATCTGAATGACACAAAACCGGTAGTCTTTAATGACACAGAAGAGTTCGAACAAATTAGGAAATTCAAACAAAATCAGAATCAAATTAATACGCAACACCAAAGAGAAATCCGGGAAGTAAACGATCAGCTGACACAGGTAATACAAGAATTATGTATTTCAGAGGACACTCGCACTCCAATACGGGAAGAGGGACATAAAAATACGGAACTGCCACAAAATAACAACGCATGGCACTTTGGAGATTATGAAAGAAATTGGCAAAGTACACCGAATTTTGAGATGGAACCGCCGAAACGACGTAACAATGACCGATATGCGACCCGCCGACACGATGATTTTGACTATAAGCTGTTCATTACTGCACGTAAATTCAAAACATTTAAGAATTCTGGCAACGACATTCATCCACAAGCGTGGCTCCATCAATTCTCTCATTGTTTTCCTCCCAACTGGTCGCTACAGCACAGATTAGAATTTATGTGTGGCTACTTGGAGAATGAACCAGCGGTAAGAATGCGATCGGTCATTCACGATTGTCACAGTGAAGGAGAATTTTACCAAGCCTTCCTCTCAGCATATTGTTCCCAAGCCACACAAGACCGAGTAAAACATGGCATCATGATGATGAAACATTTCGAACAATCTGAACTTTCCAGTCTTGTGAAATATTTTGAAGACATGTTACATAAGAATCAGTATCTGTCAAACCCATACAGCCCGTCAGAACTCATCCGCATTTGCTTAATCAAATTGCCTGAACATTTACGGCATATTATTTTGGCAGGCCGTTGCAAAGACGACATTGAAGCTTTTCAGGGACTCTTACAAGAATTAGAAATTGACACTGACAATCGCGGAACGCGAAAACAGGAACACAATAATTACAGGTCACATCCGTCGCAATTCCTCGATGAAAGAAATAATAACTGGACACGACAAGACTATTCTCACAATACAAATCGTGACCAAAACAGACACCACCCGTATGACAACCGTTGGCAGAGTAGTAATAATTACAGGCAAAGGTCACCTCTCCGTGGTAATGACTATCACAGAGACAATCAGAGAAACAGACAATATGGGAACCAAAATAATTACTATCAAGGGAGACAGAATAACTTTAGACGCAATGGTCCAGCGCGCAGTTACGATTCAGAGAGAAATTCACCACCACGTGACCGACAAGAAAGAAACTATGGAATCTACCGACATGACGACAGACGGTATGATCGTAACGACAGACCTGAATTGCAGCAGAACTGGCGGGGATCAAACAGAGCAGGGCCCTCTGGGCAAGGTGAATTTGTAGAAGTTAGGTCTCCTAATCCCAATAACGACGCGCGCCAACAAAGCCACAGACAATGACTCCCACCGGAGGCAGCCGCGTGCGCCGGCGGGCTCAGAGAAAAATAAATAAGCCAACCTTGGCAAAATTCCAGTGTTCCTTACCGACGTAACCACATGATAATTGCTTTTCAGTTGACAGTCTACGTACTAGGAAGAGTAAAGGTTTACACCACATTTCACGTGTAAAACCGTTTATTGAAAGATAATCTGCTTTTTAACTTTGTCTTTGCCATAAAACATTTCACTTCACATTTCTAGTATGCTTTGTCACACTTAGAAACTGTTAACATGCAACAATGTTTTGAAGTTCACTATCCAGTCTAGAACCTACGGAACATATTTAGACAGTATTTACGAGTGTATTGTTATAGTGAACAGACATCACTGTGTTATTTCGTGTGTACATTCTTGCTTTTAGTTGCACGATTACGTAACGACTATAAGGCTCACATACTTACAACATTTACAAGTATTGCTAATGAGATTTTAATGCAACATTTTGGTTTACTTGAAAATACATTCTGGATTTAAAGTACTTTCTGTGAGATACCAGATGATACAGTGGTTAGTTTATGTGACAGCTACACGATTTTATCACGACGCTACTAATGAGTGACAATTTACAATGTTGCTTTTGCAATTTATCTGTTTTATATCTGCACAGTTTTTCTGAATTATTCTGGAAAGTAAAACATGTTTTAGTGGTAACTTTTGTGGTATAGCCACAATTAGACAGCCTTTTCCATAGCACAGCAATACGTTACAGCATTGTACTGTCTTCATAACGGCAATAAGCGTAATAACTAAGATATTAATACGCAAACCAATTCACTTCCTTTACTACGAGGTAAGTACATTGACTTCTGCAGAACTTAGCTTTCGGAGGACAATAACTACGAAACTTTCACAGAGATTGTCTTACAGCAAGACGCACATTTAGCGCTACAGGACACTCATTAAACTATTTATTTTTCAACATATTTGAATTACAAAGAAAGTTTTCCGTGATACATTTCATTCCATTGCTGTAATCTGTAACACCTGAGGATATAATTACATTAATCCTCAGGGGGGTACACGCCTACTTTGTGTACCATGTGTTTGGCAAGCACAAGGAGCCCTAGCTAATATGGTGTTTGCTTATACAACTTTACACATCGGTACCATATTTCTCTAACACATAAATTACACAGCTATCTGATCATTTAACTGAGAGAAGCAAATATTTATTATACTACATCAGTTACAGATGTTTACGTAATTACACAGTTGGATAACTTCACACTTACGAAATTATAATTTGTCTGTACTTTGTGAACTGTTCATACTCTTTCGGAACCATTGTGATACTATGAGAGCTTTGAATGACATATTTGGTATGGGATCATGATTGTTAAAGTACGTTTGAGGTAGATGACACTTTTGAAATGAGCAGAGAATTTTTGTAGGTTATTGAAATTATTGCAGAATGCTATGACGTTTTTGAGATTTGACTGAGGTGTTATGATGTTATTATTATGACGACGATGTGAACTATGCTGCTGATGTATGTTTAAGCTGATGCTATATGAGTTATTTGGTTATGCTATGTATCTGTTATGATGACATTTTGAAGAAGTGTCGACGAATATACTTATGTGTAATAAGGTAAGGAATAATGAGTAGTGGTTAGGGACTCTGGTTTGTGAAAAAGCATGTTGGAAACCGAGAATCGTACTTTAAGAGTTATAAAATGTGTGTATATGCGTGAATGTATCACTATGCTGTCGAAAATTTTTGAACACTATTATTTTTAAATGATTTTATTTCTACAGATTTGTAACGCAAATTCTTGACCTGTGAATTTTTTTTATATGAGACTGTCACTGTAGCGGAAACTGGTGTCGTAAATATTTCGATAAGACAGTTAAGTGACCACCTGCATGTAATGCGTCATGGGCACCCAGCTGCGCGACAACCACCTGACAAAAGAAAGCCATTAGTGTGTGCCTGTCAGAGGCACAGGTGGAGAAAAAAAAAGAGGCCATTATCCTCGCTATTGAGATTCCTTTGTAGAAAGCATCGCAAATAATACAAGCCCAAACTTGAAAACATATGATTACACTTTGGAGCTCTTAATTTATGATATTTACTAAAATGCCTAATGAAACGACGAGAAACATTTCATGGCTATTGTCCTGCTAGTTGAGAGAAATGCCATGTGGCTTGCTTTATGCATTTATTTACTCATTTTGTTTAATATCTAGTTTCTAACTGCACTGAAGCATTGGTTAAAATAAATTTTATGGATGTACTAATATAAATATTTTATGCCTACAGATCCAGTAAATAATAACTTTATGATGTACTTAAAAAAAGGCGAAGTAGCACAAAAAGACATTTCCCTTCACAGAAATTGCATACAGAATTGTCTTTTCAATTACATGGTAATATTTTTTTACAATAAATTTTTGTGGTGCACCACTTTAATTGCATAGACATTAAGATGTGAATAGACATTGTCCTTATCTGCATTGTTGCCTTTAGTGTAACATTTTTTCTGCTTGAGCTTTGTCATGTTTAGGTATAAGTTATAGCATTTGCTGCGGCTGTTTGCCATTCATAGTGCTACTGAATGTCACTTTGTATTACTAGGTTAAGCCAATTTTATTACTGATTTATTTTTCTTGTTTACTGCGCATTGGCTTATATTAGTGGTAATACTGCTGCCTTTTTTTTGCCAATTTCCATTTTTTTATCATTGCTGTTTGTGTTAATTGTTTTGTGCTGCTGCATTGCCTCGTCCCTTAGTTTAGTATCTGAGCTCAGTAGATTTAAGTTAGCTTAAGAGGGGGTAGACTATATAAGAAACTAACTATGATGAATTGGAAGAAAAGCATTGAGAAGCTTTAAGAAAATGGTTTGGCCAAAAAAGTGGTGTACAGTGGAGAAAAACTATTTTTGAAAGAGGATGTGAACAGAATACAGAAAGCACGTATAGACAGGACTTTTTGGAAATAATGAAGAACGAAGGGAGATCTCTGAGAAGTAAAGAAAGTTTTGTTTGCAAAATACTGCAGTAAAACAAACCCTGTCCTTTCCTTTTGTGTTATCCCACTATGTGTTTGTGTGCCCTTGTGTATTTGTTTTCTTCCTGTCTCTGTGTGCTGTTTCATAGAATTTTTTCTCTTCTAATACTAAGCTACATTCACTATGATGAGGAATACTGTTATCCTCAAATATAATTTGCGTTAATAACATGTTATTTACTTCGTAAAGATGTTTACACATTATTTATTCTGTTTTGTTCTAATGCTCATGTGTGAAGTTGATGTTTCAAAAGTTATTCTGATCTTTTATGTATGTACTTATGTCGTAATTTTTGTAACACTGATGAATTTGCTATTTCGATTCTTTTGTAAAGCCTGTACTACTGCAAATGTTATCTGTATTGTTATGTTCTTTAAAGATGTATTTTGTATCTTTGTTATTGCATTCTTGTGTTATAAAATTGTAATTGACACCAGTTCATCAAATTAAGTAACTTGTAAATTACATTTCACTGCACACATTTCTGTTGATCATAGTATATGGACAATATGTGAGAAGTAGGGACTGATAGTGTTTGCACGTGTGTTAATAATTCAGTAAGGGACTGGATAACAGCATTGCTGGTTGTAAGAACATTTCAAAAACAATTTTTGTGAGTGTACAAGTGGTGGTTATGGACTTGCTATGTTATCTGCAAGACTCATCAATGGTGATTGTGCACCTGCACAGTCAAACAGATGACTGCTGGCCATCTCTACAAGGACTACAGTGGGTCTGCACGTCTGGTGGCCCACCAATACCATAATCTCTACCAGGACTACAGTGGGTCTGCTCTGTGATGACCAACCTACCGATACTCTTCAACGTCGACTGACTCTGCTGTGGCCCATTACCTGTCTGCATGTCAAGACTCAGCACTGCCTTTCGTTGGAAGGACAACACTACTTCTTCAAGACTGCTTAGAAATCCACTACTTCCAAGTGCAATTTCTTTTATTGCTCAGACTTTGAAAAAAAAACACTGCATTTTTGCTGTGATGAATGATCAGGACTGTCTATATGGACTGTGAGAAAATTTTAGCTTTTGACCAACATTGTATCGACAAGTGTGTGCATTTCATTTCTTTGTTATTGTAATTATGAAAAAATTTTTCAAATCTGTATTGGCCACTGCCCATAACAATTTGTAAAAAATTTTTGTGGGGTGCATGGGGGCTATGTAAGTAGGCTGTTTAAGTTTTTTTATTGGTAACGCCGCCGCCACGTAGCGCTCTGTATGAAAATCACTGGCTGTACCGTGTGCAGTCGGTGGCTGGTTGGCATTGTTGTAATACTCGCCATTGTAGTGTTGGGCAGCGGCAGCTGGATGCTAACAGCGCATAGCGTTGCACAGTTGGAGGTGAGCCGCCAGCAGATGTGGACGTGGGGAGATAGATGGCGGAGTTTTGTAATTTGTAAGACTGGATGTCATGAACTACCATATATATTTTGACTATTAAGGTAAATACACTGTTTGTTCTCTATTAAAATCTTTCATTTGCTAACTATACCTATCAGTAGTTAGTGCCTTCCGTAGTTTGAATCTTTTATTTAGCTGGCAGTAGTGGTGCTCGCTGTATTGCAGTAGTTCGAGTAACGAAGATTTTTTGTGAGGTAAGTGATTTGTGAAAGGTATAGGTTAATGTTAGTCAGGGCCATTCTTTTGTAGGGATTATGAAAGTCAGATTGCGTTGCGCTAAAAACTATTGTGTGTCAGTTTAAGCACAGTCTTGTACAATTTTTCTAAGGGGACGTTTCAACTTGAACGAATTGTGAAGGTTCTCTGAATGTACTGGAACAGCACCGCAACATCGCACTGAAACCCAGGCATTGCTGCTTTAATAAAACGAAACTATATCGTTACATAGATCTTTTCAAGTTTTAAACGTCCACAAAATATATACGCAGACTAAAGCGACGAATGAAAATTTATATCGAGGCCCGAGATTCAAACGCAGGTTCACCGCAATACTGTTCGAGTATAGGGGGAAAACCAAAGTGGTTCGAAGTGTGACTGGTAATCTGGTTTGAGGGGGAATCGTATTAATCGGTGCAGTTGTGCAAAGACGTTGTGCCAGAGTGGTGTTCCCTCTACATAACCTCCCTGGTGACCAACTGATCCGGTTTCGAATCTCAGCTTTCTTACAAATTTTCATTTCTCCTTTCAGTCTGCATGTATGTGTCCTTTACATATTGTTGGCGGCCTCAATAATTATTAGATTTTCATTCGCGTTTACAGAATAAATTACTCTCTCAGTGCACAGATGTCTTTCTGGCTTGTCATCTTCGGCTTGTGAGAACCAACAGTTTACCTGAACATTAATTGTTGGTTTCGTTACTTGGAAACTGTCAATTTGTGGTAAGATCTTACGGGACCAAACTGTTGATGTCATCGGTCCCTAAAAGTTACACGAAACTTAATCTAACTTAAAGTAACTTACGCTAAGGACAACACACACACCCATGCCCAAGGTAAGACTCGAACCTCCTACGGGGAGACCCGCGCGAACCGTGAAAAGGCGCCTTAGACCGAGCGGCTACACCTTGAAGCAGGTTATTTCTTCGAATGGAACGGGGGATACGTCTATTCTGTAAGTAGCCTCATTGCATGTTGGCAGTGCTATAGACAGTGTTAATATCGCTGACAGCACTCTGCGCCCTCGACAAGAGTATCTGTGGTTGGACAGGGAAGTGTATGGACATGATATTCTTAGTGCAGACTCTGTGTTGGTAGGACATGCATTGTAAAGTGGGATCACATGTATGAGGATGGATGTATGGTTGATAATGTTCGGGCAGTGGAAGTATTGACAACTACACAATTTTTGGATCTGGATATCACATGAATAAGGTAATATTTTCGAAATACGTTGTTTGCTGTTCAACAAAATCTTTCTTTTTACTAACCATATGCCTCCTAGTAGTTAGAGTTTATAGTAATTACAATCTTTTTATTTAGCTGGTCGTTGATGCTACTTGCTGTAGTTGCTATAGTTCGTGTTTGAAGATTTTTAAAAAAATGGTTCAAATGGCTCTGAGCACTATGGGACTTAACATCGGAGGTCATCAGTGCCCTAGAACTTAGAACTACTTAAACCTAACTAACCTAAGGACATTACACACATCCATGCCCGAGGCAGGATTCGAACCTACGACCGTAGCGGTCGCGCGGTTCCAGACTGTAGCTCCTAGAACCGCTCGGCCACAACTGCCGGCTTGAAGATTTGCTACGAGGTAAATGACTTATGAAAAACAATGGGGTTTCCACTATCGGGATTGGTGACAGAAATTAGTTTAGGCAATTAACAGAGTTGGAGCTTATTTCATATTGCTTTAATTTCGTATCTTTTTGTATTTGTATTATTGTTAGGATTTCTTTGAATTCAGGGCCATTCTTTTATGTTAATTATTGGAAGTCATCCTGTCAGTGTACAGCAGTCAGACTGCTTTGGGCTTGTATATTGTGGGTAATAAAATAATAGGTTAAGTTTGAGCTGTCGTCGTGAGATAAACTTTTCTAGGTCAGTGTTTAGAAAACAAAAGGAATTACACAGGTAGTTTCACCTGTCGACCCTTAGCCTAGGATACTTCACTGTATTCTTCTGATTTCCTTGTAATTTGAATAATTAGTGCATGATTAAAAATTAGTTGTTGTTTACTACTAGCGCGTAATTGTATGTATGGTAGTTCTTTTGTAGTTTCTTATCTTCGCACGGTATTGTCACGAGCAAAGTAGTTGTGGGATGCATTTGGGTTTGCACTAAGTGTCTCGCAGTTGCTTTTGTAACTAATTAGGTACTTATTATTTTCAGGGATACTTTAGCGTTACTTCCTACAATTTTTTTTTTCAAATTGCTTTTGGTGGGTTATTATTTAAAATAGTGTGACAATCGTGGCGTGTGAAAAGCGTAACATTAGGCATCAAAGCACTTTCAGAAATGGCAGTGAGGACGAGTGTGGCGTGTTAGCACCACCTATTAACGAATTTACAAATGTTCGGGACAACAATTTGGTAATTGTGCATAGGGATCAGGACCAAACAGTAAATAACGAGGTAGTAATTGAAACAATGAGTGAACAGGAAACTGTTGACGATTGATCGGTTGGTAACAGTTCACCTCAGGAATGCGAAATAACAGAACAAAATCTTGCAAATACCATAGATTCAGGTTATGCATCAATACAATTTTCTCAATTAAGTCAACAGACACTAACTGCTTTTCAAAATACGAGTACTGCCAGTGAAGAAGCACACAAAGGAACATGTTTCAGTCACTAATGCATTTTTATTGTAATTAATTCAAAAATTGGGTCAAAAAGACCAAATGCTTCAAAAGTTAGACACAATGGAACAAAATCAGAAAGAATCCTAGCAACAACATCAAACGCTAGACACAATTGACGAAATCAGACAGATACTTGAAGAAACGCATGAAGATTTAACCGCTTAGATATACAAAATATAATCAAAACATTTATGAAAACGTCAAAATACAAATTTGTGAGGATTTTCAGCCTATTTCTTCGCCGCATGAAGACACATTACAGGACAATGAAGCAGCAATAAAAGAACTGCAGACCATTGCACACGAAAATCACAACACCTTGCAGACTAAAATTGAGTCTGTTGCATCTACCGATACGGTTGCAAAACTTGTAAAATATCAGGAAAATTTAAGGGACAGAGTAGATACGATTACGACACAAATGGATAATCTAAAACTTGGCTCAGAAAAACACACGGAGAAAATGAGCGCATTATCGGACAAAGCAGCCGAGCTTTCGGGTCAGTTAACAAATTTATCTACGAATGTAGATGATGGTTTGAATTATGCAAGACCGGCAGCGTTTACTGACAGAGAGGAGCACGAGGAAATTAGGAAATTTAAACGGAGTCAGAAACAATTAAATACGCAACACAAAATAGAAATACGGGAAGTACAAGATCAGTCGGCAAATGTGATACAAGAATTACATATTTCAGAGGATACTCACGCTCCAAGATGGGAAGAGAGATTTAGAAATACGGAAGAGTCACACAGTAAAATTACATGTTATTTCGGAATCTTGAAAGGAGTCGGCGGGGTGCCCCGAGCCTTGAGATGGAACCGACGACATGTAACAATGACCGATTTGTGACTCGCCGGCACGGTGACTTTGACCATTATCTATTCATCACAAAATGTAAATTTAAGAAATTCAAGAATTCTAGTAATGACATACATCCACAAGCTTGGCTTCATCAGATTTCTCATTATTTTCCTCCTTATTGGTAATTAGAGCACAGATTAGAATTTATGTGTGGATGTTAAGAAAATGAACCACCTGTACGATTACGATCGGTTATTCACGACTGTCAGAGTGAAGGAGATTTTTATTTTGACTTCCTTTCTGCATATTGATCTCAGGCTATACAAGATCGGTATAATTATGATGAAGCATTTCGAACAGTATGAATTTTTCAGCCCAGTCAAATATTTTAGATATGTTAGAAAAGAATCAGTATTTGTCCAACCTGTACAGCCCCTCGGAACTTATTCAAATTTCCTTATTAAATTTCCTGAACGCTTAAGGCATAATTTTGGCTGGACGTTGTAAAGATGATATCGAAGCTTCTCAGGGACTTTTGCTAGAAATGGAAATCGACACGGAAAATCGATTGATGCGAAAACAGAAAAACAACAATTACAGCTCACATCCATCACAATTTCTTCACTACAGAAACAATAACCATACACAAGTCTACCGTTACAACGCAAACTGTGACCAAAACAGGCACCAACCGTATGACAACAATTGGCATAATAATAATAATTACAGAGACAGATCCCCTTTCAGTAGTAACGATTATGATAGAGATAATGGTAGAAATAGGCAATATGGGAATCAGAATAATTATCAAAGGAGACAAAATGACTTCAGACGCAACAGTCCATCCCATAATTACGATTCTGGGAAAAATTCTCCACCACCTAATTGACAAGAAAGAAACCACAGAGATTACCGACAAGAGAACAGACACTATAGTCATGACAACATACCTAACATTAATCAGAACTGACCTGATTCAAATGGGCCGCCAGCCGGAGCAGCCGTGCGGTTCTAGGTGCTACAGTCTGGAACCGAGCGACCGCTACGGTCGCAGGTTTGAATCCTGCCTCTAGCATGGCTGTGTATGATGTCCTTGGGTTAGTTAGGTTTAATTAGTTCTAAGTTCTAGGTGACTGATGTCCTCAGAAGTTAAGTCGCATTGTGCTCAGAGCCATTTGTACCATTTTGAACCAAATGGGCCAGGGGCTTCTCGACAAGTTGAAATGGGAGAAATTAGACTTCCAAATCCCAGTAACGACGAGAAACAATAAAGAGATAATAGACAATGACTGGTATCGCATGCAGCTACAAAATGAACCTATGAGGCTGACGACGTGTCGGCCATGACTATCAATTATGTGAAAATGGAAGATATAAGGTAGATTTTACTCCAGGTACATAACATTAAACAGTACAATACTACACATCCTGTAATTCACATCACAACAAATGCTATAAAATTTATGGCAGTATTTGACTACGGATGTCCTTATTCGGTAATTGGTGAAACAGCTTTCAGTAAATGCAATAAATCGAATGATTGCCCCACACTTTCTCTACATAAAATTAAATTATGAGGTGCAGTTTTGGGACAAAGTGTAGGTGTAAGCCAACAACTCAACTTAGAATTGTTTAGTCAAAACCACAGATTTATTATGAATTTTCTTATTGTTCCATTACTGTCGACGGAGATTATATTAGGTGCAGATAATCTAAGACTTGGCTCAGAAAAATACACGGAGGAAATGAGCGCATGATGAGTACAAAGTAATTCAAAATTTTCATGATGATTAAATAAGTTTAGAGAAAGAAGGTAGGTCAACTGCTTTGATATTTAAAGATTGGTTTTAAACAATGACAAGGGAAATCAGTCGGCTTTACCTTTTGTCACATCAAAATTTGGAGGTTTCAACGAAATTTGACACTAATGATCACTTTACAAGTACTGACAGGGATGATACTGATGACGTATTAGATACTGACGTTTTAATTCAGAAAAAATTCAAACAATTGAGAACCGTAATGACACTGATAGGCAGGACCTTTTGAACCTCTTACAAACCCATTCCACAGTTGTTACTCACAAAACCGGAACAATTGGATTTCAGTACAAATTTCGTGTTCTTGAGGATAGAAAATTTTGTGTCAAACAATACGTTATTCCGGCACATTATAGTGACCGTGTCAGAACGGAAATACAATCTACACTTGACAATGACATTATTGAATCAGTGTAAGCTCATAAAATGACCCATTGCATGTTGTTGAGAAGAGAAACGGATCGATCAGGCTTGTCTTAGATTCAAGACAAATAAATACCATAATCATTCCTGAAACAGACAGGCCACATATGCTGAAACAACTTCTTCAAAATTTCAGTGGCGTTCTATTGATCTCGGATTCAGCTTTTGGCTAATTGAACTTCATCCAGAATGTACAAACTATACAGCTTTTCTTTGTTTCGGCTCTTGCTATCAATTTCGTAAACTTCTTTTTGGTTTGAACATTTCTTCGGCAGCATTCGTTTATGGACTAAATTCCATACTACCCGAGTTTTTAAAACGTCACATCCCCTGTACGTGGTAAATAATTTAATAGCAGGGGTCTCTTGGTAACAACACAATCGTATCCTCAACAGTTTGTTACGTATTTTTGCTGACTCTGGAATTACAGTTAACTTGGAAATATCTTAATTCGGTAGGACAAAGATGAAGTTTTAGGGTCACATTATTTGTTCTGAAGCCATTCAGATGGATGCTGAAAACTTGGAAGCAATTGGAGCTATTCCTGTTCCATCCCCAAAAAGACAAGTTAACAATTTTCTAGGTCTTGTGAATTTCTACCGTCGTTCCCTGAATATGCAAATTCCAGGAACTCCATAACTTTGTTCTCTCACTCGAAAAAGAGCTATTTGGTACTGGGAATTTGATTCTTTGAAAGAAGCGCTACTTCACATCCCAATCTTAGTTTACACAGATCTGTCATAGCATGGACTCTTCTATAGTTGGCCTTCATGCCCATTTATTTCATGAAGTTATAGAAAATGCTTTTGCTAGCCAAGTGCTAACAAAATCTGACCAAAAATAATCCGTTACTGAATTGGAAGCTTTAGCAATCGTTTGGGCATTTGACATTTCGTTTCTTCCTATCTGGTAAACATGCAAAACTTTATAGTGATCATCGAGCATTGCAATTTCTTGTGTCTTCAAAATGAAATGATGACAGGTTGAAACTTTAGGCATTATTTCGGCAAGAATTTCGCTTCAGAGTAATCCACATTCCTGGCACGGAAAACATTGTTTCGGAAGTACTTCCACGTGGACCAGTCGGCCTTGAGAAATGCAACACAGAAGCTACGCGGAGAAAAATTTCAGTAATCTTCACATTCTAAAAGTAGCCTTAGAAAACTTCGTCATTGCAACTTTAAAGGACATTGCTCATGAGCTAGACAAGGATTCGATTCGGAAGGATATTTAAAGTAAATGACATGAAAAGACACACACCCAGATTCGTCTTTATTATCTGATTAGAAATAACTTACTCTCATTAATGTGACGCAGCATGTGAAGGTTGCTGAGTGTGGACGGGTTGCTCCTGTAACCGAAATTGCAGATCTGAAGATGGTTCTAGAGGAACCGAAACAGGTCATGTGAATAAACATTTTTGCGATCAAGACGGATTTTAAGTAACATTGTATAACCATATAGATATCTTTTGTAAATCGTTTTGCTATTTATTTTGATCTTCCTATGACATTACTAGTCGATAAACAACAGTGTCATCTGCAAAAAATCTAAGACGGCTGCTCAGAAAGTCTCCCAAATCATTTATATAGATAATGAACAACAAAGGGCCTATAACACTATTTGGCTCTTACACATGTTATTAATGTACCAGCATTACACATTTACAAAGACTTATCTTGCGATTACATTAACCTGTGATCTTGAAAATTTAACCACTAAAATATGTTAGCTAGACAAATCTATTCCTAGTCTTTCATTATTCTTTGTTAATCATTCTTTTGTGTAGCAATTTTGTTTGCGCCATTATATTTTGCTTCAAGAGCTATTGAGGGCCTCCACGGAATATGTGATCAATAGAAAGCTCGTGGTTCACGAGCGCAGTCGAGTTTGATGGCAGCTCCCACCACTGGTCTATTCAGAGCAGCTGTGAGTGAGATGGCTGTATGCTGAAGGCTACATATTCGGGAAGCTTAGCAAGACGTATTTGCAACGCAGTGAAGCTACTTCTAAGATACAAACATTGCGGCATACTTTAATAAGCAGACATTTGTCGCATGTTTCTATTTTCAACTTTCTTTATTTTTCTACCAAAGCAATATCTTTTATTACTCGTTTGATTGAATACGTTATATAGTGCCAAAATGGTGAGCAGAACTACTAAAAGCATTACACATAAAAATTTGACACTGCGTTGGGATGAAACTTCCTGGCAGATTAAACCTGTGCGCCGGACCGAGGCCCAAAATTGAGACCTTTGGCTTGTACACATTTAGATTTTAGAATACGTAATAATTCTGAATTTATGGTTCATGATACTGTCCAACACATGGCGTTAACTCAGGTTATAATGTATTGTTAACCCTGAACGTTGATGAGACTTCATCAGTTTCATAAGAGACGAAAAAAGTTTCATGCACAGTGTTGAACCATACACTGACAAAACTTCAACGACGTCTCTGTGCAGTTAAGGATACTGCTCTTTGGACAACATTTAAAAAAAAAAGTCTTATGTACTTCTGGAGTGGACAGATATGTCGTTGAGCTACGTCCTCGACTGTACAGCTTCCACCGCAATCGGAATCAATGAGGTACATTAGTACTGAAATGCGAAAATGATCTAACAAATAATTCGAAATCGATCTTCAGTTGTGCAAATGTCTTGGAAATTCTTTGAGAACTCACGATGAAATGTTTCAGTTACTAGTACATATTTGGTCATATATGGTCCACAAATTACTGCCTTGGGTTATGGCAAATGTCTCATATCATGAACCTGAAGCTGATTTATCCACAGGATTAATTTTTGTTAGGAAGCATCAGTCTTGCCACATTTATTTCCAAGTGATTCTCCCTTGAATTAAAACACTTAAAGAATTCAAATAATTTGTGATGTCAATAGAAAAACAATTGCCACCACTCTATTTACACTCAAGCTGTTTTATTCCCTAACAGCCGCCTTCAGCACAGCCACCATTCACCGTCCTTTGTCAGAAAACAAGTGCATTGTATCGCCTTTGTGGCTGGTGTTGTAATGACGTTCCCAAAAATTGTTTTACAGCTCATAATAGTGCAATGATATATTAAGCCCTTTGCTTGACATTTGAATTCTTCCTCCCCTGTTGGCGCTGTTCACCACAGAACTCGGAGCACTAGACAGGATCGCAGACGTAGCGATCGCGGAGTGCTCTTGGGACAGGCCTGATCTAGGAGAAACAGGATCAAAGGATGTGCCAAGAGGTGAAGGATTAGCTTCCATGATACAAGAGGAAGTCACAAAAGGCAAAAATTGTACTGGTATACAGAGATTGGAATATACATCATCACTAATTGTGGACGTTGTGTGTAATTGTGTGCTGGAGGTGAAGATATGGGCAAAAAACTCTGGAAGACTGCATAGGACTGGCAAAACAAGTCAGAAGAGGGAGAACCCCGAAAACTAAAAAAGACGTGAATGGGCGGCGATGTGGCAGCAACAACATTCGCCTTCGTCCAGAGATTTGATAACTCATAACTCCTCCGTGTATCCACAGGACATGTGGCCTGTAGTTGAAGAAGGGTCATGATGATCTCTCCATTGGCAAAAGATTCCGGAATAGTCCCCCATTCGGATCTCCGGGAGGGCACTGCCAAGGGGGAGGTTACCATGAGAAAAAGATGGAATAATCAACGAAAGGATAATGTTCTACGAGTCGGGGCGTGGAATGTCAGAAGCTTGAACGTGGTAGGAAAACTAGAAAATCTGAAAAGGGAAATTCAAAGGCTCAATCTAGATATAGTAGGGGTCAGTGAAGTGAAGTGGAAGGAAGGCAAGGATTTCTGGTCAGATGAGTATCGGGTAATATCAACAGCAGCAGAAAATGGTATAACAGGTGTAGGATTCGTTATGAATAGGAAGGTAGGGCAGAGGGTGTGTTCCTGCGAACAGTTCAGCGACCGGGTTGTTCTAAACAGAATCGACAACAGACCAACACCGACAACGATAGTTCAGGTATACATGCCGACGTCGCAAGCTGAAGATGAACAGATAGAGGAAGTGTATGAGGATAATGAAAGGGTAAAGCAGTATGTAAAGGAGGACGAAAACCTAATAGTCATGGGCGACTGGAATGCAGTTGTAGGGGAAGGAGTAGAAGAAAAGGTTACAGGAGAATATGGGCTTGAGACAAGGAATGAAAGAGGAGAAAGACGAATTGAGTTCTGTAACAAGTTTCAGCTAGTAATAGCGAATACCCTGTTCAAGAATCACAAGAGGAGGAGGTATACTTGGAAAAGGCCGGGAGATACGGGAAGATTTCAATTACATTACATCATGGTCAGACAGAGATTCCGAAATCACATACTGGTTTGTAAGGCTTATCCAGGAGCAGATATAGACTCAGATCACAATATAGTAGTGATGAAGAGTAGGCTGAGGTTCAAGACATTAGTCAGGAAGAATCAATACGCTAAGAAGTGGGATACGGAAGTTCTAAGGAATGACGAGATACGTTTGAAGTTCTTTAACGCTATAGATACAGCAATAAGGAATAGCGCAGTAGGCATTACAGTTGACGAGGAACGGAAATCTCTAAAAAGGGTCCTCACACAAGTTGGGAAGGAAAACATAGGTACAAAGAAGGTACCTGCGAAGAAACCATGGGTAACAAAAGAAATACTTCACTTGATTGATGAAAGGAGGAAGTACAAACATGTTCCGGGAAAATCAGGAATACAGAAGGTCAGACTCAGCATACAGGAAAGTCAAAACAACCTTTGGTGACATTAAAAGCAACGGAGGTAACATTAAGAGTGCAACGGGAATTCCACTGTAAACTGTTAAATGCAGAAGAGAGAGCAGATAGGTGGAAAGAATACATTGAAAGCCTCTATGAGGGGGAAGATTTGTCTGATATGATAGAAGAAGAAACAGGAGTCGATTTAGAAGAGATAGGGGATCCAGTATTAGAATCGAAATTTAAAAGAGCTTTGGAGAACTTACGGTCAAAAAAGGCAGAAGAGATAGATAACATTCCATCAGAATTTCTAAAATCATTAGGGGAAGTAGCAACAAAACGACTATTCATGTTGGTGTGTAGAATATATGAGTCTGGCGACGTACCATCTGACTTTCGGAAAAGCATCATCCACACAATTCCGAAGACGGCAAGAGCTGAAAAGTGCGAGAATTATCATACAACCAGCTTAACAGCCCAAGCTGCTTACAAGAATAATATACAGAAGAATGGAAAAGAAAATTGAGAATGCGCTAGATGACGATCAGTTTGGCTTTAGGAAAAGTAAAGGCACGAGAGAGGCAATTCTGACGTTACGGCTAATAATGGAAGCAAGGCTAAAGAAAAATCAAGACACGTTCATAGGATTTGTCGACCTGGAAAAAGTGTTCGACAATATAAAATGGTGCAAGCTGTTCAAGATTCTGAAGAAAGTAGGGGTAAGATATAGGGAGAGACGGGTCATATACAATATGTAGAACAACCAAGAGGGAATATTAAGACGATCAAGAACGAAGTGCTCGTATTAAGAAGTGTGTAAGGCAAGGCTGTAGCCTTTCACCCCTACTCTTCAATCTGCACATCGAGGAAGCAATGACGGAAATAACAGAAAAGTTCAGGAGCGGAATTAAAATACAAGGTGAAAGGATATCAATGATACGATTCGCTGATGACATTGCTATCCTGAGTGAAAGTGAAGAAGAATTAAATGATCTGCTGAACAGAATGGACAGTCTAATGAGTACACAGCATGGTCTGAGAGTAAATCGGAGAAAGACGAAGGTAATGAGAAGTAGTAGAAATGAGAACAGCGAGAAACTTAACATCAGGATTGATGGTCACGAAGTCAATGAAGTTAAGGAATTCTGCTATCTAGGCAGTAAAATATCCAATGACGGACGGAACAAGGAAGACATCAAAAGCAGACTCGCTATGGCAAAAAAGGCATTTCTGGCCAAGAGAAGTCACCTAATATCAAATACCGGCCTTAATTTGAGGAAGAAATGTGTGAGGATGTACGCCTGGAGTACAGCATTGTATGGTAGTGAAACATGGACTGTGGGAAAACCTGAACAGAGGAGAAACGAAGCATTTGAGATGTGGTGCTATAGACGAATGTTGAAAATTAGGTAGACTGATAAGGTAAGGAATGAGGAGGTTCTACGCCGAATCGGAGAGGAAAGGAATATGTGAAAAACACTGTTAAGGAGAAGGGACAGGATGATACGACATCTGTTAAGACATGAGGGAATGACTTCCATGGTACTAGAGGGAGCTGTAGAGGGCAAAACCTGTAGAGGAAGACAGAGATTGGAATACGTCAAGCAAATAACTGAGGACGTTGGTTGCAAGTGCTACTCTGAGATGAAGAGGTTAGCACAGGAAAGGAATTCGCGGCGGGCCGCATCAAACCACTCAGTAGACTGATGAAAAAAAAAAAAAAAAAAAACTCGTGCAGTCACCTATGGGTGAGGACGTAACAGCTAATTTCTAGGGACTTCCAGAGACAGTGCAACTGCTTAGGCTTACACATACAGCATCTATATAAAAAAATAACGCTCTTTCTTCGTAACCTAAGAAGTGCAGCAATTGGAGACAAAAAGACTAGAGAAATTGCTACGAAGAGAGATCCAAATACAGGAATTGTGCCGCGGGTGACACAAGGCTTCACTAATGCATTTATGAGTCTGTTTTAACTCTCTGTCACAAAGCTCTCGCATGTAAGTATAAGGGCAGAGAACGAGCTCATTCACAATGGCCATAGGTATCCGATTATATGGCATACCAACAACATAACTGTGATACTGGAAGCAGCAGAGAGCTACACTACTAAAATTACGAACCAGAAGCAGGATGAAAGGCAAATAAAAAAATGCAGTAGTCTTTCAAACCGCGTTCACAATGTCAGAAAATATGAACCTAAGCTACTGAATAAACACAGATACCGAAGCTTTTCCACTGTTACAGACAGTGAAATTCGACAAGTGACAGTCACAAAAAACGAATGTGGCGCTGCAGGCGGTGCAAAGCTGCACCGCTAAAATTACGAACTACAAAGGAAGAAAACACGGAAATAAATACAACCCTCATATCCAGTAGAAGCAGGCAATGTTAAATTCTTACAGAAAACGTATACCGTGAGCTGTTTAATAAGGGCAAACGTCAAACACTACTGAAATGCCAGCAGATACACAGCTAAAAACAGAATGCATGTTAACATGCACCAGTAGTATACAGAAATATATACTCTATCCAATTACTTCACATCATTTTCAATACGATTTTAGGACGTTTTCAGGAACTTGTAAGAGTAGATCCAGGACTATCATTTTCAATACAAATGCACCTGACCGCAACGACAGCTTTTGGTTGTAACACATTATGAAACGAAATCACCAGATTGATGAATAATTACATAATATGTTACACTCCAATGTGATCATGTTATATTGATGAAAAAAACAATTTACTTCCTGTATGATCAAAATGACTGATTGGATTCATCTTAGACAATAGAGTTAGCTACAGTAAACTAAATACTTACAGATGATGATGAATCCTGATACTTAGAGTTGATATTAATACCTGGCACACCAAGTAAAATATGAGAGGTGAGAATTAATATAACTGCAGTTGATGATAACTCTATAGAGGAGGACGACGAATCCAGCAAACTTCCACTTGATGATAATGCAGTATTGCCAGAATACCGACATGTGTTGATGATGACACCGAGCGAGGTAGCGCAGTGGTTATCACACCGGACTCGCATTCGGGAGAACGACGGTTCAAATCCACATCCGGCTATCCAGATTTAGGTTTTCCGTGGTGCAAGGCCGATATCCTCCTCTACCCTTCCGTAATCTGAGCCTGTGCTCCATCTCTAATGACCTCTTTGTCAATAATACGTTAAGAACTAATATCCTTCCTCCCCTTCCTTGATGATGCCTCTAACCAATAGATGGAGGATGACATCCAATATATCTGCAGTAAACCACACTTTATCATGAAGAAATTAACTAAATGTAATTTAGATCGGTAGATTTCATTTACAAGTGCAGACATCCAAATGATTACAATTTCTGAAACATTCGATGATTTATTCACGCCTAAGAGATTCGCTAATCGAGCAAGTCAGTAACGCATCGTCCTACGTCTGACCTTAACGCAAGCAATTATTCGGCTAGACATTGATTGACAGAGTTGTTGCATGTCGTTCTTAATTACATACTGCTACATGCTGTTCGATTGGTGCATTATATCGTCAGAAGCCTGAGCAGATCGGAGGACCCTACACTTAAAGCTGCTAACGTTTCAGACTGGATGACAATCAAAGGTGTCCTGATATGATATGAAATCGCCCTCCCCCCCCCCCCCCCCCCCCAGGTCAAAAGAGTCCTGCTATGATATGAACTGATGCCCCAGACCATTGCTCTTGGTTGCTGGGCCGTAGGGTGGGCGGTAATCGGGTTGATCTCTCACTGCTGCCAGGGGTGTTTCTAGAAACGTCGCGGTCTGGTATCTCATTGAGTGGGGTAGTATTGCCTGACGTGACGAGTTCCCGCTTCGAATCGTGCCACGATGACCAGTGAAAACGCGTCAGGAGACGTCCTGGAAGCAGTGGGATGCCAACCTCACTGTCGACAGCCATACGTCCTGACTATCTGGAGTGATGGTCTGCGGTTGAATTTCTTTCCGTAACAGGACCCTTCGGCTTTCATCCATGGAACACTTACATCACAGCGGGACATCGTGATATTCAGTCCCCCCTATTGTTGTCCTTCGTGGAAAATCATCTTGGGCTTAAATTTCAGCAAGATAATGCCCACCCGCATACTGCTAGAGTTTCTAACACAACTCTTCGTGCTTTCCGAATCTTGCTTCAATAAAGAGCATTTGCAGAATCACAGACTGGTCCCTCCGACCTACTCGGGATTTTGACGATGCTACAGGATATTGAGACGAACACTAGTACAAGCTCCAAAAAGGGCTTAAAACGTTGTGTGATGTGGTTGTCAGGGTACATGTTTGGGTATAGGTGTGATGTCTCTCGAACGTTTCTATTTGCCTGGGTATACAGGGTGTTACAAAAAGCTACGGCCAAACTTTCAGGAAACATTCCTCATACACAAAGACAGAAAATATGTTATGTGGACATTTGTCCGGAAACGCTTACTTTCCATGTTGGAGCTCATTTTATTACTTCTCTTCAAATCACATTAATCAGGAAATGGAAACACACAGCAGCAGAACGTACCAGCGTGACTTCAAGCACTGTGTTACAGGAAGTGTTCAAAATGCCCTCCGTAAGCGAGGATACATTCATCCACCCTCCATTGCATGGAATCCCTGATGCGCTGATGCAGCCCTGGAGAATGGCGTATTGTACCACAGCCGTCCACAATACGAGCACGAAGAGTCTCTACATTTGGTACCGGGGTTGCGTAGACAAGAGCTTTCAAGTGCCTCCATAAATGAAAGTCAAGAGGGTTGAGGTCAGGAGAGCGTGGAGGCCATGGAATTGGTCCGCCTCTACCAATCCATCGGTCACCGAATCTGTTGCTGAGAAGCGTACGAACACTTCGCCAGAAATGTGCAGGAGCTCCATCGTGCATGAACCACATGTTATGCCGTACTTGTAAAGGCACATGTGCATGGGGGCTTAATTAAATAAAATGCTAATAATTTTAATTTTTGTCGCTAATTGTCCTGTTACATAGTCTCGTAACCAATTGGCCCTGAATAATATTAGTACGAAATCTGACTGCGCAGAATAACAACAAAGAATGAAAGGAAATTTCCGTTAATACAATTAATTAATATAGTCCCCAGGAACTATAAAAGCTACGAAAGAACCAAGTATAAGTATAACTGTTTTGTGTGTGGAAGTGTGATTCAACATCCACATCTCGCACGGTTCTTCCTCAATACGATAAGATACTTTAAACGCCATTTACAATGAAATAATAAAAAAAAAAACAGAAATACTTTGATTGCACATAGAAACCAGAATTACACTCTAATACATGAACACAAGCCAGATGGTTTGTTGACTGAACCTGTGAGCAAGAGGCATTGTTAGTTAGGAAGTCTGAAATAAATATGAATAAAAAATTCGTTACCTTCATACACACTCCTGGAAATGGAAAAAAGAACACATTGACACCGGTGTGTCAGACCCACCATACTTGCTCCGGACACTGCGAGAGGGCTGTACAAGCAATGATACAACGCACGGCACAGCGGACACACCAGGAACCGCGGTGTTGGCCGTCGAATGGCGCTAGCTGCGCAGCATTAGTGCACCGCTGCCGTCAGTGTCAGCCAGTTTGCCGTGGCATGCGGAGCTCCATCGCAGTCTTTAACAGTGGTAGCATGCCGCGACAGCGTGGACGTGAACCGTATGTGCAGTTGATGGACTTTGAGCGAGGGCGTATAGTAGGCATGCGGGAGGCCGGGTGGACGTACCGCCGAATTGCTCAACACGTGGGGCGTGAGGTCTCCACAGTACATCGATGTTGTCGCCAGTGGTCGGCGGAAGGTGTACGTGCCCGTCGACCTGGGACCGGACCGCAGCGACGCACGGATGCACACCAAGACCGTAGGATCCTACGCAGTGCCGTAGGGGATGGCACCACCACTTCCCAGCAAATTAGGGACACTGTTGCTCCTGGGGTATCGGCGAGGACCATTCGCAACCGTCTCCATGAAGCTGGGCTACGGTCCCGCACACCATTAGGCCGTCTTCCGCTCACGCCCCAACATCGTGCAGCCCGCCTCCAGTGGTGTCGCGACAGGCGTGAATGGAGGGACGAATGGAGACGTGTCGTCTTCAGCGATGAGAGTCGCTTCTGCCTTGGTGCCAAAGATGGTCGTATGCGTGTTTGGCGCCGTGCAGGTGAGCGCCACAATCAGGACTGCATACGACCAAGGCACACAGGGCCAACACCCGGCATCATGGTGTGGGGAGCGATCTCCTACACTGGCCGTACACCTCTGGTGATCGTCGAGGGGACACTGAATAGAGCACGGTACATCCAAACCGTCATCGAACCCATCGTTCTACCATTCCTAGGCCGGCAAGGGAACTTGCTGTTCCAACAGGACAATGCACGTCCGCATGTATCCCGTGCCACCCAACGTGCTCTAGAAGGTGTAAGTCAACTACCCTGGCCAGCAAGATCTCCGGATCTGTCCCCCATTGAGCATGTTTGGGACTGGATGAAGCGTTGTCTCACGCGGCCTGCACGTCCAGCACGAACGCTGGTCCAACTGAGGCGCCAGGTGGAAATGGCATGGCAAGCCGTTCCACAGGACTACATCCAGCATCTCTACGATCGTCTCCATGGGAGAATAGCAGCCTGCATTGCTGCGAAAGGTGGATATACACTGTACTAGTGCCGACATTGTGCATGCTCTGTTGCCTGTGTCTATGTGCCTGTGGTTCTGTCAGTGTGATCATGTGATGTATCTGACCCCAGGAATGTGTCAATAAAGTTTCCCCATCCTGGGACAATGAATTCACGGTGTTCTTGTTTCAATTTCCAGGAGTGTATTTCGCAAATCTTCATCTGCATCATACACCGCAAGTCACCTATTGGTGTGTCGCGGAGATACTTTCAGTACCACTAGCTTATCCCTCCAACTCGCGAATAGTGAGTGGGTAGAAAGATTGTCGGTAAGCCTCTGTATTGGCTCTAATTTCTATAATTTTCTCCCCGTAGTTAACACGCGAGATGTATGTGGGGGGAAGTAATATGTTGTCCCACTCCTCCTGTAAAGTGCTGTCCCGAAATTTCAATAGCAAATGTCTCCGAGATGCACAAAGTCTCTCTTGTAACGTCTGCCAATGGAGTTTGTTTAGCATCTCCGTGACACTATCTCGCCAGCTAAACGATCCCGTGACAAAACGCGCCGCTCTTCGTTCGACCTTCTCTACCAGTTCTACTCATAGGGATCCTATATAGATGAACAATACTGAATAATAGGGCGAACAAGCGCCTTATAAGCCACTTCTTCCGTGGATGAGTTACAATCCTTAAGATTCTTCCGATGAATCTGAGTGTGGTATCTGCTTTTCCCACTATCGGTTTTATGTGGTCATTCCACTTAAGGTCCCTCTAGATAGTTTCGCCTAGATATTTTACGGCAGACGCTGTCTCCAGTTGCTTGTCATCAGCAGTGAAGATGTACAGTAGTGGCTTCCTTTTCCTATGTATGCGTTATATGTCAAGTTTCTTTACGTTCAGGGTCAACTGCCAGAACCTGGACCATTCACCAATTCTCTGCAGGTCGTACTGCTAATTCTTACTATCTTCTGGTGTTGCTACTTTGGTATAGTCAACTGCATCATCTGGGAATAGCCTTAAAGATCATCCGACGCTTTCTACGAAATCACTTACATGTATTATGAACAACAACGGTCCTATCACACTTCCCAGTGGTACTGCGGATATTACTTTTACTCCTGTCGATTTTGTTTCGTTAAACAAAAGAAAATCTGGAATCCAATCCCGTTAGATTTTATCGAATTTTGTACTGCGATAAACCCATCCCGTCGGAGGTTCGGGTCCTCCCTCGGGCATGGGTGGATGTGTTGTTCTGAGCATAGGTTAGTTTAAGTTAGTTTCAGTAGTGTGTAAGTGGGACCGATGACCTCTGTAGTTTGGTCCGTTAAGGTCTCACACATATACAATGCAATAAACAGGCCGCTACCATTGGTGACTAACCTATCCTTAAGATAAACATTCCAAACTGAACTTAGGATTTCGTTGTCACTGATGTCTAGTTTCAACTATCTTTCTGTTCCCAATACTACGCGTGCATTATAACTTTCAGTAAGTGATACTTATCTGGGGTCATTACTTGAATGCTTCTGCAGTTTACTAAAATCATATTAATGTTTTCTATCTCTGATCTGCAAGGACGGAGATTCGCTGAGGTCATTATGGCTGATTTAACACTCAAATCGTCTTTGATGCCAAGGAAGGGGTTCTCTAAACTAAATAAAAACCATGTGCACGCCACACGTACTCGGCTAACCTAGTAGCCACTTCCTGTGTTTAGATCACGCCTGACTTATTAAAAAAATCTGCACCCCATAGCGGAGGTCGAGAAATTCGCATCAAATATCGTCGCAGAGTCGTATGATCCTCTGGTTTAGACCTTTTCTCTACTCCAAACCAGAGGACCGCGAACAACACTGGGTATGATGCTACAGATAAGCAACTTAGCCTGCATCCCGTGTGCGTTGCTAGTTGCCTTCACCAAATTAGCCAGCTACCGAAAGGAGCCGAGGATGGCCTCGAACCCAAGCGGCGCCGACATTGCCACTATATGCAAACGGTTGCACTCAGTGCGCTCGATAGCCGCCGACAGGGCCTCCTCAACATCACGGATGAAACCTCCCGGCAAACATACCGAATTCACACTGGAATTATTTCCCGACCTGCCTACTATCTCCCTGAGGGGCTCTATCACCTGCCTAACATTCGAGCTTCCAATGACGAGCATACTCACTCTCTGTACTTGTAGGGACTGGGTAGGAAAATCGACCGCTGGCCCAACAGAAGTGGCATCCCTTGCTCAGTGAGTCGCGAGCCCATCAAGGCCTGCCACCCACTCTGGAGTGAGGACGGACCGGTCAGCTGTAGCGTATCAGAAGCCACAGTAGATTTGATTTTTTGGAAGCCGGTCAGATGAAGTGGCAGTCTGAGTTAGGAGAATGTACGGCAGAGTTGAAAGTAGTTTCCCAGCTGGGATTCTTACCTGGGCCCCTTGCATAGCCTTCAGCGGCGCTGAGCACTGAGCTATCGAGGCGGACAGATAAAGACTTGAGTCACCGCCTTAAGTCAACACAACGCTTTGTCATACACGATTTATTGTGTTGATTCACGATTCATGAGTCGTGATCTTGACAGTTTTTCAAAAGGCTCATGACCATATATTGTCAGGTCATGGCGGCCGACGAGCAACAGATGGGCATGTTACATTGTAAGTAGGCTGTTTAGGTACTTATGTTGATAACGACACGTACCGCTCTGTATGAAAATCAGTGGCTGTGCTATGTGCAGTCTGTGGTTGGTTGGCATTGTTAGAATATTCGCCATTGTAGTGTTGGGCAGTTGGCTGTTAACAGCGCGTAGCGATGCGCAGTTGGAGGTGAGCCGCCAACAGTGGTGGATGTGGGGAGAGAAATGGCGGAGTTTTGAGAGCGGACAATCTGGACGTGTGTCCATCAGAGACAGTAAATTTGTAAGACTCGATGCCATGAACTGATTTACATATTATGACTTTTGAACGCTGTTAAGGTAAATACATTGTTTGTTCTCTATCAAAATCTTTCATTTGCTAACTATGCCTATCAGTAGTTAGTCCCTTCAGTAGTTAGAATCTTTTATTTAGCTGGCAGCAGTGGCGCTCGCTGTATTGCAGTAGTTCGAGTAACGAAGATTTTTGTGAGGTAAGTGATTTGTGAAAGGTGAGGTTAATATTAGTCAGGGCCATTAATTTGTAGGGATTATTGAAAGTCAAATTGCATTGCGCTAAAAATATTGTGTGTCAATTTAGTGATGATCAGAATATGTAAAGTGAGAAATTTCTGAGTACGTTCAGTTCTGCTCAGCTGTTTGAAAGCCATATAACGTAAGGGATTTACCAGCACAGTAATTCACTAATTTTCCTTAGGTGACGTTTCAACATAAAGATATTGGTGGAGGAATAGGAAGATCGACATGGAGCAGTAAGTCAGAGACTATGTAACGTGCACACAGGGAGCGGATGTATCAGAAAATTCATTTTCAGCTCCTAGTGCTTGGGATCGACATTTGAGTACAATATAACAGAACACCTGCAGGAAATAGGCATATGCTTACGATCGTCGACCTTTTCTCACGGTATCTAGTAATGACAGCGAGAGGTGAGTACTGTGGCCAGTTCTTAGTTAACAGTTGGATATTGAAGTTTGCGGTGCCTGATAATCGCTGGTGAAGCAACGAACTTAGTATAGGGATTTATGAAACTGGTATGTCATGTGTTGCGTATTCGGAAGTTACGAATGATCCCGGTCCACCCTCAAACCAACGGTAACATGGAGCGTGTTCATAAGACCATTTCGAAAGTGCTAAGCTTTTAGGAGAATGGTAGCCACGACGACTGGGATACCTACCCTACACATGTGGTTTGCACACAACTCAACGATTCATATGGAAACAGGCATGTCACCATTTGACATGGTTTAAGGGACGAAGATGCCGACACTCTTTGACGTTGTAAGTCCTGAACTAGGGCCGAATTGCGAATTAGCGAAGACATTTGTGAGAAGAATACAGGAGGTGTGGAGAAAGGTACAAAAGGCTAACAAATGGTCTGGGCCCCCAGTAACAGCCGAATAAGCTCAAAGGCAGACTATAACAGTATTGTCCTAAGGTAGGGCCGAATTGCGAATCAAATACGATGTTTGCGAGAAGAGTGCGGGAGATATGGAGAAACGCACAAAAAGCTAACACAAAGGCTCTGGTAGCCCAGTAAAAGCCGAATAGGAGCAGGAGCAGACTGTCACAGTATCACAGAGTGCAGTGTTTATTGGTCAATAATCCCTGTACACTAAAGAGAGAGGCGAAGAAGATCTTGACCAAGTATCACGGACCTTATCAGGACGTGGAGATGATATTACCAGTTACAATAAAAGTAAAGACACGGTTTCAAATCTAAATGTCTACATTTCTTATAAGTTGGGTGAAACTATTTAAGGATACCGTGGAAACAGTGCCAAAATTAGCTGCTAATGACGTGGTACGAAAAGGGGCAGTCGGTAGAAAAAAGCGACCTCTGATGGTTAGACTACGCAAGGCATAAGACATAGTGATGCTTTGAAGTCACGTAATTGGTTACATTGTTAGGTTCTTTGCAATGGTACGTGGATGTTAGATTTATTCTTGATATTTGTTTACGGTATGTTTTGGTGTATTCATGTCGTTTCCATGTGTATTTTTCATTTATTATTGTAGCGTTATTTCGACGCTTTTGTTGCTTATATTTCTAGTTTCTAGTTGTCGTTAGGTACTTGTTTCAGAAGGAGGGGGGGGGGGGGTTCTTTCTGCAGGTGGCATCACCATCAGGGCATCCTGGATTATGGGAGTGGTCCTTGGTTGACCGAATTTCGTTAGGAGTGGAACACAACGCTTAACTGTCGTCCATGCGTTGAAACTAGATGTGTTGTTCTCTAGGCAATAGGATGTCTTGCTTGAAATTAACAAAGAAACCTGGTAAATTATGAGTGAAACACTGAGACTGTAAGGTACTTTTTCGGAATTGTATAATGAGGCACTGAGAGGTGTTGTTTTCAGGGCAGTTCAAAGAGTGTACCATGAGTTACAGTTTACCTAGGCGAAATTAAACGCATTGTCATCACAGATGGTGGATACTGTACACAGACCGTATTTCGGGGAAAGACAAGTTGCTTACATATGGGAGGTAAGTTACTACAGCAGATGGGGATGATGTTCGTAACTTAAATTATACACATGGCCAACCCAGTGATTGGGAAGTTCAGCGAATAGTGTCATAAAATGGCACACAACTTGATTATCTAATTTACAGTTGCGAGTATTAAACAATACAAGGTAAGTACGAGAGTTGTCTAAGGAGCTAACTCAACATATCAGTAATACAAAGAAAATGTTGAATAACTATCAGTGACAGACACAGTGACAATTACATTTCTTGGATAAAACGATGGCCACTGCAAGTTTGCTCCGTGCAGTGGCAGATTGGCTGGGAGAAGCAAGGAGTGAAGTGACCGTACTGCAGGAAGCAATTTGTCACGTGGTAAACATACAGCTCTGCTGAATTTCGTACAGGAGCAGAAAAGCAATTCCCAGCAGAATTAAGACAAATAGTAGAAGTGATAGAAGGTAATGTAGCGTTATTTCTAATTTGCCTGGGATAAGTGTAGGAACGGATGGAACGAGGGTATACTTGCTGAGCCATCTAGAATAACTCCGAAAGTATGACAGTACTTGAAAAGTTTGTGAGACAGATATTGCCCATTTCAGGTTTCATCACTGCAATAGAGCAAGTTGCAGCCACACTTCCACCTAATGGGGCAGAGGAAGTTCACCGAGACACTTGCAGCGCTCTCACCAACGCCAGGTCGCCCAAATCGAACATCACAACAGAGGAGAGGCGTGCACTAAAGAAGCTCCAGGAAGACGTAGTACTGCCGGCAGACAAAGGGAATTCTACAGTCATTCTGCAGAGGGTGGATTACGATGAGAAAATACGCCAACTTCTGAGGGACCCTGTATGTAGGACCTTGGAGTGAGACCCCACTGACAAGAAGGACAAGAAGAACAGGGCTCTTCTGAAGGAGACGGGGATGCCCGATAAGATCATCAGACGACTACGGAGTAAGGCATCAGTACCACGTAGACTACATGGTTTGCCTAAAATACATAAGGACGGCGTGCGCCTACGCCCAATTGTTAGTAATAGTGGGGTGCCTATGTATGCAACTGCTGAGTACTTGAAAGATCTGCTATCTCCTTATGTGGGGAAATGTGTTCACAACATCCGAAACTCAGAAGACTTCCAGCAACACCTCAAGCAACAACGCATCACAAATTCGGACATCATAGTTAGTTTTGATGTGGTATCATTGTTCACTATGGTCCCACTGAAAGACTAACTAGAACTGATTGCGGAAAAATTTGACGGTGCTCTGCTGGACCTGTTCTGGCACCCACTGACATCGATGTACTTCATGCATGAGAACCAATATTACGAACAAACTAAAGGTGTAGCTTTGGGTAGCTCACAGTCTCCTGCTATTGCCAACATGTTTATGGAGATGCTTCAGGAGAGGGCATTAGAGACTGCCAAATATAAACCCACATGCTTTTTCAGGTATGGGGACGACACACTCGTGATCTGGTGTCATGGGAAGGACAGGCTCAATGAGTTCCCTGAACATCTTAACTCCTGCCACCGAAGTTTCAAGTTCACCACTGAACTGCAGAAGAATGCGCCCAGCTGCCATTTCTGGATTTACTAGCTAAAAGGAAAGCAGATGGATCAAACGGCCACAGTGTGTATCGAAAACCCACATACACTGATTTATATCTGCAGGCCAGCAGCTGTCAGCACCCTGCGCAGAAGAACGGGGTTCTTAAGACATTGGTCCATAGAGCACGTATCCTGTCACACCAAGAGAGTATACCAACGGATAAACAGTGTTCTCTAAAGATGGATATACTACGAAACAAACTGAGAAGGCACACCAACCAGTCAATACACCACAAGTTCCAGAAGCAGAGCAAGATGAAGAAGAAGTGGGCGTATCTGCCCTATGCTGGTTATATTTCTGCCAGAATCAGTACGATCCTCCGTAATCACAACATCAAGTGTGTTTTCTGTCCATCTAGCAAGATCGGGGGGACTGGTGGCAAATGTTAACGACGACCTGGGGTTACGGAAACCAGGCATTTATAATATACCTTGGCAATCTGGCATGTCCTACATTGGCCAGACGACAAGAACAGTGGCCATCATGAGCAAGAATCATCAAAGGCACGCCAGATTAAGGCAGGTTACGAAATCAGCCATTGCTGAACACTGTCTAGAACTAGATCATACCATGAATTAACACAGCACAGCACAGACACCCAGATTTTGGGACAGTGTTATAAGGGGATCGATAGAGATAAAAGTAACTGACAATCTCATGGACCGCGACTTGGGGCAGCAGCTAAGCAGAGTCTGGAATCCTGCTCTGGAATTGTTAAAGGAGCCACAGGGACAGCCGCAACACTCTATGAACAGAAGAACTGAAGGCGTAGATAGAGAAAACGATCCGCAGACAGAGTGCCAGGCTCTCCGGACCGAAGAAGGAACGTCCGGGAGCAGAGGAAACACCCAGAACCTCAGCGGACCAAAAATGGAACGGCGACGCTCCAGACGATCGCAGTGAGAGGGTGAGCACTGCAAGGAGAACGCCTGCCGGGACTTCTATTAGGCTTAAGCAGTGTGCACTGCTGTTCCTACTGCATCCTATGTGTTCTTCTTCCATCTCCTTCTTGAATTGTCGTCTTTGTGTCACTAGAGAGGTCTCCTTCTTTTGCTGCTGGTGCGTAGTCGCTACTCGTGCAGGAGGACCGGCCAGCGTGTGGTCGGTCGCCAGTGGACTTTATTTCCAAGTCCCCTGACGAGTTGGTTGTCAGCTTCACTTGTTGCCACGTAAAAACTTGTCACTGCTTGCCGGAAGCGCCGTTTAAGCGGTGGTACTCCGGGAAGTTCGTGCAATTCCCTCGTTGGGAAATCGCGCGGCAAGTGCAGTGCGAGCCTGAGGGCTTTGTTCTGTACGGTCTGGAGCATCTTCACTGAGGAGAATGCCTGACAAACCAGACAGAACTCCAAACGCTCCAGACCGAAGATGGAACACCCAGGAGCGGGTCTGGTGGGCGCGGACCGCAGAGGGAACTTCCGGAACCGCAGCGGACGGAAAACGGAACGTCAGCGCTGCAGCAGGTCGCAGCGAGCGGGCGCGGACATCAGAGGAAACGCCTGCAACCGCTGGTGGAGGGGTAAGGCCACATACATAAATACTGTACCAGATGCACTCGAGGAGCAGTCTCAGGTCGCACCTGATGAAGGTTACGAGCTACATTACCGAAATATCGTGCAAGAATGACGCTAATATCCGGCAGAACACCCGACAACCCAAGATGTCACGTTGCCATTTGCTTATTTATCTTAGCTATCCACGGGGCTTAAGTGATTACGTCTACATATCTGGTCTGATATTGCTGCTTTTAGTTTACCTGTTACCTCTATAGTTAGGCGCTTTGCATGTTTTGGTGTTTGATATTTTAGTTGTAGATAATTTAGTGCAACAGATTTCTTCTAAATCGTTTTTTGAGTAAAATCACGCAACCAAATCAAGAGGTGGGCTTTAATATACGTGGGTAATCCCAAAAGTAAGGTCTCTATTTTTTTATAAGTACATAGACCTGTTTATTTCTACAATGGTTTACATTTAGCTAATTTTCGACATAATCACAATTTTTTTCGATGCATTTTTGTAGAAGTGGTGGCAGATTTTGTATGCCCATGTCAAACCAGTTCGCCGCCATGCTGTACAGAAAGTTATGAACCTCTTCTTTCACCTCGTAGTCGGTGGTGAATCGCAGGGACCACAATTAACGTTCTGAGACTCTGACAAAAACTCAAACGTCCAGTTCAGAACCGGGGAAGGGAAATGTTGAGCGCCGGCCGCGGTGGTCTCGCGGTTCTAGGCGCACAGTCCGGAACCGCGCGACTGCTACGGTCGCAGGTTCGAATCATGCCTCGGGCATGGATGTGTGTGATGTCCTTAGGTTAGTTAGGTTTAAGTAGTTCTAAGTTCTAGGGGACTAATGACCACAGCAGTTGAGTCCCATAGTGCTCAGAGCCATTTTTTTTTTTTTTTTTTGAAATGTTGAGCAAGGGCGTAAACATCCTCCACGACAACGCTCTCCAAAACATCTCTCGGCGAACCGTTGCTCTCCTGTAACAGTTTTAGTGGAACATAATTTCCCACCTACCTTATATCACTGACTTGGCGTCCAGTGACTATCAAATGTTCCCTGGGTTAAAAGAACATTTGGCCGGAAAGCGATTCAGCTCCGACGACGAGTTAAAGAAGAGGTTCATATCTTTCTGAACAGTATGGCAACGATCGAGTATGACATGAGCATACAAAAACTGCCACAGCGTCTACAAAAATGCATCGCCAGAAATGGTGATTATGTCGAAAAATAGCTGAATGTTCAAGTAGTAAATTGATGTAAACCATTGTAGTAATAAACAGGTCTATGTACGTATAAAAAATAGAGACCGTACTTTTGGGATTACCCTCTTAAGTTTAACCTGATCTTTGGCTCCGTCATTCGGTAATAAAGCTACACTCCTGGAAATTGAAATAAGAACACCGTGAATTCATTGTCCCAGGAAGGGGAAACTTTATTGACACATTCCTGGGGTCAGATACATCACATGATCACACTGACAGAACCACAGGCACATAGACACAGGCAACAGAGCATGCACAATGTCGGCACTAGTGCAGTGTATATCCAACTTTCGCAGCAATGCAGGCTGCTATTCTCCCATGGAGACGATCGTAGAGATGCTGGATGTAGTCCTGTGGAACGGCTTGCCACGCCATTTCCACCTGGTGCCTCAGTTGGACCAGCGTTCGTGCTGGACGTGCAGACCGCGTGAGACGACGCTTCATCCAGTCCCAAACATGCTCAATGGGGGACAGATCCGGAGATCTTGCTGGCCAGGGTAGCTGACTTACACATTCTAGAGCACGTTGGGTAGCACGGGATACATGCGGACGTGCATTGTCCTGTTGGAACAGCAAGTTCCCTTGCCGGTCTAGGAATGGTAGAACGATGGGTTCGATGACGGTTTGGATGTACCGTGCACTATTCAGTGTCCCCTCGACGATCACCAGAGGTGTACGGCCAGTGTAGGAGATCGCTCCCCACATCATGATGCCGGGTGTTGGCCCTGTGTGCCTCGGTCGTATGCAGTCCTGATTGTGGCGCTCACCTGCACGGCGCCAAACACGCATACGACCATCATTGGCACCAAGGCAGAAACGACTCTCATCGCTGAAGACGACACGTCTCCATTCGACCCTCCATTAACGCCTGTCGCGACACCACTGGAGGCGGGCTGCACGATGTTGGGGCGTGAGCGGAAGACGGCCTAACGGTGTGCGGGACCGTAGCCCAGCTTCATGGAGACGGTTGCGAATGGTCCTCGCCGATACCCCAGGAGCAACAGTGTCCCTAATTTGCTGGGAAATGGCGGTGCGGTCCCCTGCGGCACTGCGTAGGATCCTACGATCTTGGCGTGCATCCGTGCGTCGCTGCGGTCCGGTCCCAGGTCGACGGGCACGTGCACCTTCCGCCGACCACTGGCGACAACATCGATGTACTGTGGAGACCTCACGCCCCACGTCTTGAGCAATTCGGCGGTACGTCCACCCGGCCTCCCGCATGCCCACTATACGCCATCGCTCAACGTCCGTCAACTGCACATACGGTTCACGTCCACGCTGTCGGGGCATGCTACCAGTGTTAAAGACTGCGATGGAGCTCCGTATGCCACGGAAAACTGGCTGACACTGACGGCGGCGGTGCACAAATGCTGTGCAGCTAGCGCCACTCGACGGCCAACACCGCGGTTCCTGGTGTGTCCGCTGTGCCGTGCGTGTGATCATTGCTTGTACAGCCCTCTCGCAGTGTCCGGAGTAAGTATGGTGGGTCTGACACACCGGTGTCAATGTGTTCTTTTTTCCATTTCCAGGAGTGTATATGTGTTGAAGCTAACATTCTCCAAAATCGTTACTAATATCCATGAATCCTGAAGTACCTTCTGTGGTTGTAAGGTTGTTACATAGCTGTCAGCCGTTATTCTGTTAATACTGTATTTGTCGTAATTGCATTTGCGGTTCCTTGAAATGTAAATCTGTCCACTTAAGTTTGATCAATGTTACCAGTTAACTGGTGTTATGGCTGAAGAAACATTATTCCTTGATGAAAGATTTAGTCTTGGTAAATATTTATCATTGATATGTAAATTGAAGCTGGAGAGAAGAGGTTGGGCAGGGGGGGCGGGGGCGCGGGGGGGTGGGGGGCGGGGGGGGGGTAAGGAAAGGGACGCAACTACTGATGTCAGTTGCATTGGAACATTATGCGAAATCAGCGGTGAAGAGTGAAGATTTGTACTGGACCACATTCACACCCGGGATTTTCTTCTTACCAGGCAGGAATGTTTATCACAGCTACGCGGACTACATCGGCACGCCTCACGGCCGACCCATGCTCCGACCGAGTACCACGTATCCGCAGTCGCTCACCATTTCCCCCATGTTCGCTACCCTGAGATTCCTGCAGTCGGTCAAAGGAACTCGCGCATCTGTACTGAAGAAGGTGAATCCATTGGCCATTTACTGCGGACAGACGTCGCTCGGTGGGAATGTGGGTCCTCCGTCAGTCCCTCCAGTTACGATAACGCTGTGTCGCGGATAGCACAGTGGTAAACGCTCCTGCTTAGTAAGCAGGAGGTTCTGGGTACGAATCCTGGACCTGTACACATTTTCGCTCCTCGCCTCAGATTCCACATAATTTCCTGATGCAGCTGTGTTCAGTCATTCCTTTGCATCCATTCCCTATCTGAAAGAACAAGTACCACACATTGATGGAACTTATCCATGGGCCTTAACTCGTTTAGGCTACTACTCATTTGGTGTTCTTGTTCTGTAGCAGCTGCTTAGTACTTGAATTATTCGCTAATTTCATTTTTTCCCTACAATGTTAGGGCGACTTTTACTGTTTTTAATCATAATCTTACTTTCGTGGATTACCACGGTTATATTTAACTGTGTATTTTCTCACTGAAAGAAGTATAATTTTTTGCGTTAATAAATCAGTATTCTAGTACACCTTATTTTGTGGTTTCCAGCCAACTGCCTATTGCTTCAGATATACATCCCATAAACTGTAAATCCGATTTCCTTGGAAGTAAAAGACATCATTCAGACTATCCTAGGCACAGAGGATAAACATTAAACAAACGCTAAGGAGAAGCAAGGGACCATTAATTAGTCAGTCATATTATCTACCTACATTGATCTTAGAATAGCGATGATCGCCGTCATATGTTCTACGCATTCACAACACAACCGCAGCAAAAATGTGAAAACCCGCTTATTTGAACATTAATTCTTCTTGCATCGTTTACAAATGCATTCCGATAAACGTGCCTACAAAACTAAGATCATTGTCTCCTTCCACGTTTTGTACTTGCAAATACTATCGTACTATAACGAGACTAAAGGAAAGAAAGCAAAAGAGAAATACAGTCAGAGAAGCTGCGTTCGTAAAGTACAAAGCATATGAAGCACACCGAACCGACTACATGGCTATTAATTTCACGGGTCAGACTGTAAAACACAAAGCTTACACAGAGCGTTGGACGCACAAGTACTCATCCGTATGACAACGTGCGTAAATACGTGACAAATGTGGCAGTATCTGAAAATGAAATTTGAAAAATGGCTGTTTGACCAATGTTTTTAAATGTTTGCGTCTGTTTACTCCTTGCTAACACAGGCAGTTATAGAGATAGACCCCGATAATACTCCACCACGTACAATGAGGTGAATGACCCGAGAACTCGTTACATATGTTTGTCACTGACGGTAATCTATCACAGAGAAACAGCACGGATCTTAAATAAGTGGATGGAGGTGGAAGTGTCCGTTTCAGGGCGTTGCTTTACATGGCCGGAATACCGCCGCGTATGCAGTACAGCTACCTCTAAACACGCACTGTCTGTTCGAAAATGGACGTTAGACTTTATGACGGTTTAAACTGTGCAAGGTACACTAATCGAGAGGAATCGGAATGTCGGCGGATGAATGGTGGCTCACTGTTCCTCAAGAAGGAGCGAAGTCGACGTTAAAACTCATTACCGGAGCTTTCCATTGGATTCAGGTCGGATCTCTGGGAATTCCAGTACATTTGTGGAACGTTATTGTCCTAAAGCTATTGCTTCATACATTATGCTCTACGGCAGAGTGCGCTGCCATGCTGATGAAAACAATCATCTTCTCCAAATTACTGTTGAGCTGTACGTAGTAGTCCATGCTATAAAATGTATTCATATCCTTTTGCATTTAGAGTTTCAGTGGGGGACCAAGACCTGATCATGAAAAACGCCCGTATGAAATAACTCCAACTTCTCCAGACTTCACTGTTCTCATTAAACATGACGGCGGATACCGTTGTCCAGCCATTAGCCAAACCCCAACACCTCCCATCCCATCATAGCGTGATCCACAGTTCTAAATAACTCGTCCCCCGTCGTTTGTTCTGCAGTGGTTTCGCATTTTACTGCACATCATGCGTCTCTTAGCATTGATTACACATACACTGAAGCACCAGAGAACCTAGCGTAGGCATGATTATTGAAATACAGAGATATGTAAACTTGCAGAATACAACGCTGTAGTCGGCAACGCCTATATAAGACAAGTTTCCGGCGCAGTTGTTAGATCGGTTGCTGCTGTTACAGTGGCAGGTTATCAAGATTTAAGTGACTTTAACGTGGTGTTATAGTCTTCGCACGAGCGATGGAGTACAGCATCTCCGAGGTAGCGATAAAGTGGGGATTTTTCCATAGGACCATTCCACGAGTTTGCCTTGAATATAAGGAATCCAGTAAAACATCTAATCCCCGACATCGCAGCGTCCGGAAAAAGACCCTGCAAGAACGGGACCAACGACGACTGAAGAGCATCGTTCAACGTGACAGAAGTGCAACCCTTCCGTAAATTGCTGCAGATTTCAACGCTGGGCCATCAACAAGTGTCAGCGTGCGAACCATTTAATAAAACATTATCGATATATTCTTTCGGTGTCGAACGCCCACTCGTGTACCCTTGATGACTGCACAACACGAAGACTTATACCTCGCATGGGCCCGTCAACATCGACACTGGACTATTGATGACTGGAAACACGTTGTCTGGTCGGACGAGTCTCGTTTCAAATTATATCAAGCGGATAAACGTGTACGGGTATGGAGACAACTTCATGAATCCATGGTCCCCGCATGTCAGCAGGGGACTGTTTAAGCTGGTGGAGGCTTTGTAATGGTGACGTGCGTGCCCCTAGGAGTTATATTGGACCTCTGATACGTCTAGATACGACTCTGACAGTGACCGTGTTTAATCACCTGCATCCATTCATACCCATTGTGCGTTCCGACGGACTTGGGAAATTGCAGAAGGAGACTGCGACACTCCGTACCTCCGTAATTGCAACAGACTGGATCCAGGAACACTCTTCTAAGTTCACATACTTTCGCTGGGTAACAAACTCTCCACACACGAACATTACTGAGCGTATCTAGGATGCCTTGCAACGTGCTATTCACAGAAGATCTCCACCACCCTCGTACTCTTACGGATTTACGGTCAGCCCTGTAGGACTCATGGTGTCAGTTAATTCCGGCGCTACTTCACACATTAGTCGACTCCATGCCACGTCGTGTTGCGGCACTTCAGCGTGCTCGCGGAGGACCTGCTTGATATTAGGCAGCTGTACCAGTTTCTTTGGCTCTTCAGTGTAGAAATAAGACCTACGAGGAGCTACTATTGTACCGCATTATTTTCAGAACTCCACGCACAGTCTTTATGCTATCTTGACTGCTGGCGGCACTCTAGAATTCACGAGTGGTTCCTTAAATTTCTTACAACATATCTCCGCAATGCTCTCGACGTTCCCAGTCCGTCAGTACATGATGTCTGCCTGCGCTGTAGTTGTTTCTTCGTATTTGCACTTCACAATCACCCATAGTCAATCATTTTTAGAAATGATGAATGGCCCTGGTGGATGTGTCACTGTGGTGTTGAAGGTACTTATCTCTCCTGACAGACCCTTTCTGCAGATGTGCCTCTCTACTGACAACACAGTTCTCCCAGCCTCATTTCATACTGGCATGTCCGCCTCTCACTATACCTAGTGGTCAATTGTGTTTTCCGTTAAGGTGTCGAGATACTTTTGATCAGATAATGGATACTCCACAAGCCAATGTATGATGTCTAGGTGAGTGAAACTGTAATATTTCTTGATTCCCGCCGCCCTCGCCAAATCTTTCCAACTCCTTTTGTTGATGCTATGTGGGAAATAAGGCTGTGTGTTTCCATCCGTAGGGGCACAAGATGTCTTTTAGCTTCTCACTTTTCAGATTGATGGCGTTCTCACGCTTAGTAAACACGTGACCAACCGATCAGGTCTTCTTTCTACTATTTCTATACTTCCGTCTACCGAACCTGCTAATTGTCTGTGATCAGTGTGGAATAAAAGAATACTCAAGAAATGGTCAAAAGATGGATTTGGGAGAGGCGTTATGGTTCTTCCAGTAAACCAGAATCTCCCATCCGCCTGACCCACAGCTAGGTAGACACATGTGGTCGTTCCTCCTTGAATCGTTCTGGACAGTTTCTACTAGCCTTTCGGCGTTGAAACTGGTCGTGAGAAATTACAGCGATCACGTACTCTTCTCTCTAAAGCAGACGACACAGGCTCAATGTTACTTATATCTAGTTAATGTGGTGGCCAGGGAGATGCAACTATTCATCCTCGCGTGATAAATCCAGTCCTGAATGATACCAACTGCATGAAGTATGGCACTGTCGTCTTGCAGCACAGAATCACAACTGGGGAACAAACGTTGTCCCATGGAATGGACTTGACTAGTGAAAAGGGTCACATAATCCTTGTCAGTAATTCGAACTTTCAGAATATCTATGGAATCCAAGGAATACTACTATACTTTTATTTTTTGAATCATCAGTCTTGTGACTGGTGTGATGCAATCCGCCACTATTCCCCTACTGTGCAACCCTTTTCATCTCGAATTAGCAGCTGCAACATACGTTCCCAGATATCTGCTGGCTGTATTCCAATCTCTCTCTTGCTCTACAGTTGTTACCCTGTTTTCTGCTCATATATTTAAGCTCGCTATATTACGTTTATTGAAGGTTAGAGTTAGTTCGTAAGCTTTGCATTAGGGACTGATCCTCAGACAGACTTTCTGTATTTCATTACCATGTTCAAACGTTGTTATCTCGCACTACACAAGTTCCTCGTATGCAAACAGCCTCTTATGGTTATCGCCATTACGCACTAGACCTTTTATACAAAGAGATTTTGCTGAATGGGGAGGAACTGTAGGAAACCATTCCCGAGAGGGTAACGAGCAAAAAATTTCATATGGACACATGGCTGGAAGTGCATCCCAAGGGAGGTACAACCATTTGAAGAGGGAAATAAAAGGCGTTGGGCAGCGAAGGTTTCAATCATTCAAAGGACATACCAGGCAACTGGGAACATACTAGAATTTCAAGCTCAACAGGGCAGTGAGGTGCGGCACCATCAGAGAGTAATCTTATTACCATTCATACCACCAAAGGTACGGCTTCCTGCAGGGGATTTGAAATGAAATTTAGGACCTCAAACTTTAATCTACTGAAAAACTCCAGTTCACGAGAGATGGTCAAGGGAAAAGTAACTGGTACACCTGCCTAATATCGTGTAGCGCCCCGCAAGCACGCGGAAGTGCCGCATCGCGACGTGGCATAGACACAACTAATGTTTCAAGTATTGCTGGACGGAACTGACACCATGAATTCGACGTCCGGTGTGGCTGAGCGATTCTAGGCGCTTCAGTCTGGAACCGCGTGACCGCTCCGGTCGCAGGTTCGAATCCTGCCTCGGGCATGGATGTGTGTAATGTTGTTAGGTTAGGTTTAAGTAGTTCTAGCGGACTGATGAGTCCCATAGTGCTCAGAGACATTAGAACCATTTTTGAACCATGAATTCAGCAGGGATGTCCATAAATCCATAAGAGTACGAGGGGCTGGAGATCTTTTCCCAACAGCACGTCTCAAAGCTTCCAAGATATGCTGACTAATGTTCATATCTGGGGAATTTGGAGGCCAGAGGAAGTGTTTAAACTCAAGAGTGTTCCTGGAGCCACTCTGTAGCAATTCTGGACGTGTGGCGTGTCTCATTGTCCTGCTGCAATTGCCCAAGTCCGTCGGAACGCACAAAGGACATGAATGGATGCAGGTGAGCAGACAGATGCTTACGTACGTGTCAAATTTCAGAGTCGTGTCTAGACGTATCAGGGATCACATATCACTCCAACTGCACACGCCTCACGCCATTACAGAGCCTCCAACAGTTAGAACATTCCCCCGCTGACATGCAGCGTCCATGGATTCACGAGGTTGTGTCCATACTCGATATAGTTTGAAACGAGACTCGTCCGACCAGGCGACATGTTTCCTGTCATCAACAGTCTAATGTCGGTCTTGATTGGCCGAGGTTAGGCGTAAGGCTTTGTGTAGTGCAGCCATAAGGTGTTCACAAGTGGTCCTTCGGATCCGAAATCCTATATCCATGACGTTCTATTGAATGGTTCGCACGTTACTTTTGTTGATGGTCCACCATTGGGATCCGCAGAAGTTTGTGAAAGCGTTGCACTTCCGTCACGTTGAACGACGGTCTTCAGTCGTCGTTAGTCGCGTTCTTGCAGGATCCTTTTTCAGCCGCAGCGGTGTCGGAAATTTGAAGTTTTAGCAGATTCTTGATATTCACGGAACACTCAAGAAATCCCCACTTTGTCGCTATCCCAGAGAATCTGTGTCCCATTTTTCGTGCGCCGATTATAGCACCACGTTGAAACTCACGTAAATTTTGATTGCCTGAAATTGTAGCAGCAATAACCGATCTAACAACTGCGCCAAACACTTGTCTTCTATAGGCGTCGCCGACAGCAAATCCGTGTTCTGCCTGTTTACGTATCTCTGTATTTCAATACGCATGCCTGTACCAGTTTTTCTGGAACTTCAGTGTATATCCTATCAAATGCCCAGTAAAATTAAAATGCCAATTATCTGTGCCACTGTTCGTCAAATAACTCGACCCATTGATAGGCAAAATCAATGTGCGTAACTCAGGCACTGTTTGTAAAACTTACGCAGATGATCTAGGGATATTTATTACAGATTTCCAAGACTTGGACAGGGATCTAGATACGAATGAGCATTGGATGCGCCGATAAGCCCCACGAGAACTCCGCACTTCCCCATGCAGACAAAAGCACAATAATTCCAGCTTACGCAATACGGAATAAAAGAGAGAAGCCAAACCCTCGGAGTAGATGTATAATCCCATATTTACCATACGGTGGCTTACAGCTGGCGAACAATGTACAAATAAGACTACACAAAATTTGACACTGACAGTGAAGGTGAAGTTATTGAACAAATATTTAGTATTAGAATCTTGTACATTGTCCAAATTGTAAACGTCACTAAGGACTTTGGTCGAGCTATAACACAAGCTGTCTGCTGGTTACTGTGGCGTGGGGACATATTTACGGTTTCATGCACGATATGCACCCTAAAACCATATAAATGAGTCCGCAGCCGAAGCGATTTTATGTCGAAGTGCACCGTTCTGCTGATACACAGGACGCCCAATATCATGGAGAACAACGGGTCCAGACAGACAGCTGTCTTTTTCGACAAATGCAGAACAGTGGCCGACAGAGCGCCAATGGCCCACACAAATATTCCAAATAAACTCGCCTCTATGCGACATATTACAAGCAGGAAACCTACACAATTACAGGAGCCCTCACTCAGATAAAAGACCATAAAGAAAACACATGACGCAGTCAGCGGCAATCGACTCTACAACACCATTAAATCAAAATATCCGCAACACCCTAAAGCATCGCATAGCAAAATGTCTCCCCGTTTTTTTTATTCCCGGAATTCGGCAGTACGTTGTACAACGGCTTTTTAGCAGCACGATACCGACCAGTGAAACACGCAGCAATCAACATGGCACCAGACATGCCATTCCCTGCCTGCATGGGTTTTCCACCATATGGATAGTCGCCCACAACATCGCACTCCATTTAGCACCTGCGACATACCGAGAAATTACAGTTTCTATTTGATCTATGAGACCAACACGAGATAAGGCAAAGACAAAAATATGTAAAAACCGTTATGAATTTTTTAATCATTGCACCAGACACAGCCTTTCACAAACCTGCGGCGGCGGACAAACCGTTTAACAACAACCATCTGTGTTGATCCATCGTGGATAGGGGACAGCGGCCATTGAAATATTTATCAATGAAAAATTTACTAAACAGCCGCATGTTTTCAGAGGTTGTTATTTTTTTTCTCTGGTAAACAACAGCATCAGGCCGATGTTCTCCTAATAACATGAAGACGTAGCAACACAGTGGGCCAAGACCTGGGAAGAACAAAAGCTGCAAGATCCTGACAGATGAGGCTCTTTCTATACGGATTAGGTCTCCCTGTAACACCAAAACAAAATGAGTTAAAACAAGAGTCAAATTCATTCCCAATTCACAATGATGAATTAACAAAGTATTTTCGTAACATAACAACAGAAGTAGGAATTGAAAGAGAGTGGATGCCAGATCTCGCAAGATATAGAAGGGATGTAGAAGGGGAGTGGGCAGGATCGGATGGTTAAGGATAGAGAGGGCAGGAAGGGGATGGACAAATGGAGGGGAATTTACAGAGAGAGGGGGGGATAAGATGGATAAGAAGTTGGGTGGTAGTAAATAGACGGCCAGAAGAGATGGGCCGAGAGATGGGCGACGAGGGGAGAAGATGTAGAGAGATGGAAGGAGGTGATTGTTAGCGATAAGGGAAGGAGGTGATGGAGAACAGCGGAGAAGTGGCAGGTGGGAGGTGTAGTGGGATAGTGGGCTGGGGGAAAAAGAAGACTTGGAGAGAAAATAAACAAAGAGAGTTGGGTCGAACATATACGTAGAAGATACCGTTGGAAAAAGGCTAGTGTGTTAGTAAATTAACACGTAATATTGTCGTGCCCCGATAGAGTGTGTCTGGGTGTAGCAAAGCTCTCTTACCCGCTTAAAGATCATTGGCTGCCCAGACCCTGTCTGCTATTCTCTGTAACTGATGAATTATAGCACAGAACTGATGCAGCACAGTATGGTGTACGCAAATCTGTAGAACAAGTTCTGGTTGTTTCGGTATCCAACGGCTCTAGAGCATTGTTGCTGCAAGAGGTGACAGCACTTTACACCCATAAATCAATTCCGGATTTAATAACACTTTATTCTTACTATACCAGACGAGAACACTAAGTAAAATTTTGTACTTAACTCCACTGGAGGCTCATGAGTATACGCTCTGTGTGTTAACAAACTTTTAGATTCAGATATATTTGAGATCGTGAGATAGCACCTGCGGTATAATAGTTACGCTTATGAACAAATTTAAACTACAGCCACTGCTAATAATAATAATAACATGCATTACTTTTATGACAAAAAATCTTTTTTGTGGAATTTGTGTACCTAATTAACTACAGTTCGTGGCAAGAACGAAATAATGTGTGAGCTTCCGATACTCTCCTTCTGACACGGGTGAGTGGACGTTTTCGTGATTTTTTAAAAAAAATTATGACAAATGTACAGGATCCGTAACACCTGCATTAGTCCACGAATTAACCTAGTGGCTGAAAATGAGACTTTCTTACGTAGCACCCACACAACAACTTGCGCTTATTGTACACTTCTTTTTCAGATATGCTCATATAGTCAGCCGGCCGGAGTGGCCGAGCTGTTCTAGGCGCTACAGTCAAGAACCGCCCGACTGCTACGGTCGCAGGTTCGAATCCTGCCTGGGGTATGGTTGTGTGTGATGTCCTTAGGTTAGTTAGGTTTAAGTAGTTCTACGTTCTAGGGGACTGATGGCCTCAGAAGTTAAGTCCCATACTGCTCAGAGCCATTTGAACCATTTTTCATATAGTCAAGTTTATTTCATTTCATCACTTTCCCAATCAACAGGTCTGGTCTGGGATGCTTCAATTCCTTTGCGGCAAACATTTTCTGGTAACTTACATTCCTGTTATTACTAAAAGCAGATTGGACAGAGTTAATGTTGACATTGGACACGAAAGCCAATTCCCACACAGTATTCAACCAACTCAAACAATTACCGGTTGTGGAAATAGTTAAAGTCAAGTATGAACGTCCACCAACATGGTCTCTTGGCTAGAATACGAAACACGTGCTCTTCCATAAGGGACTAAAGCGAAACGTCGTCGACCGCACATTTATGTGATTGGCAGAGAAACTGAGGCTTTTCGTGAATGTCTATAGGCATACATACAATGTTAGACATGAGTTACCGTAAGGTCAACGGAAGTCAAAAGCATTAATACATGCTACGATCTCACAATGGACGAAGATGTGCTGTAGACCTTTATCGTTCTTAGCGGTTCAAATAGATTACTCTACAATAAAATCACTCACACACCCACCCACTGGTCATACCGGGCTAGAGAGTCCATTACCGCAAAAACGTATTTTCGCCATCTGTCCCTGTCTTGAGCTATTTCCTTCCATTCGCCTTCAATACCTAGGCGCCTCTCTCCCCGCAGGACGTTTTCCCTTTAAGTGCCCTACCAGTACTCTGCGCGCTGCCCTGCCCTCATCTATTCCAGCTACGTGACCTGCCCATCGCAGCCTACGTGATTTAATAATACTGATTCTGTGAGGGCTTGAATAGAGTTCGTAAAACTCTTCGTTATGCAGTTTTCGCCACTCTCCGCTAATGTCATCCCTTTTTGCTCCGAAAATTTTCCTTGCAATTTTGTTTTCAAATACTCGAAACGGCTTTTCATTTTGCACAGTGAGAGACCAAGTTTCACACCCCTACAGCATAACTGGTAGAATAATAGTTTTGTATATTCTAATCCTTAAATTCCTAGACAATATCCGTGATGAAAGTAATCTATTCAGTGAGAAGTAGCACGCATTTCCCGCCCGTAATCTCTTCGGATTCAGTCTCATTTCTCGAAGTGATGTCCACGCGTAGATATTTAATGTGTTCACTCTTTCAAATTGCATGTCTCCAACTCTTAACATTTCCTGATCTACTGCTGTTGGCATTCTAGTAGTAAACGGGTATTTAGTTTTGTCTTCACTTATCCTTAGACCTACATCATTACTAGCCTTGATTTGCTGTTACAGATTCTTTCCTATCGCAAATGATGTTTAGATCATCAGGATACCCTAATATCTTGATATTTCCAGTTATCTCCACACCCTCTGAATTATCTGCTGCCATTCGTACAATATATTCTAGGACTAAATTGAAAAGTAGCGGAGACATGGCATCTCCCTGCTTAAGTCCGTTCTTTATTACAAATTCTTCTGACTCCAGTTTCCCCACGCGTATTCTACCTTTTATGTTTTTTAAACTCGCTTCTGTAAGTGTAAGATATTTCTTTGGTATTCCAAGTTGCAAAAGAATTCTGTACAATTTTGATTGCAATACAGAATCGTATGCTTTTGTAAAATCTATGAAAAAATTATGAACTAGTTTATTGTATTCCCATTTCTTTTCCAAAACTGGACGCAGGGCGAATATTTGGTCTATAGTTGATCTGTTCCTCCGAAAACCAGCTTGGTAATCCCCCACAATTTCATCTGCTTATAGTGTAAGCCTCCATAGCAGAATATTCGAGAAAATTTTGGAACATACAGGTAATAGCGATATCCGTCTATAATTACTACAACCCATTCAGTCGCCATTCTTAAAAATTGGGATCAGAATCGACTCGTGCCACTCTTCAGGTATCATCTCTGAGTTCCATACTTCAGTTATCACTTTGTGGACTACTTCCAGCAATTTCTGTCCCCTATTTTTAACTAATTCTGTATTTATGCAATCTGATGCTGGTGCTTTATGGTTTTTCTATTTGTTGATTGCATCTCTTACTTCCTTTAATGTTGGCTCAGGTATGTATTTCATATGCCTGCTCATTTCCTGCTTCCTGGTGTACATTTAATATATGATCAAAATACGCCCTCCATTTATTTAATATAGCACTGGGGTCTGTCAGTATTCCCCCGGCATACCCTCGAAGTGCATTTCTCCTAGCCTTTAACCCCTTCCTATACCCATTTATGTCTAGGTAAAGTTCCCTAATGTTTTTTGTGTTACTGTTTGTTTCCATTTTTTAATTTGATTGTTCAAATAGTCCCTCTTCTTTGTCCGTAGCCTACGACCAACTTCCCTTCTCATGTCCAAGGACTCCTCTCGTTTCTGTCTCCCATTCTATCCCAATCTAATCGCGCTTTTCTCCTTTCCTCTACCAATTTCTTGCATTCCTCATCAAACCACAGTTTCCTCCTGTGCTTCTTAATGGTACCTATTGTGACCTTCGCTGCCTCTTTGATATTATTCCTCACAGTAATCCACTGTTTATTTACATCCACGTCTTGATCTTGGTGTGTCCTGAGAGCATCATACCTATTTGACATTTCTATCATGTATCTTCTTCTAAAGTTTTCATCATTTAGCTTGTCAGTGTCGAACCTAACAAGTTCTGCATTGTGACACCTTGATGTTGCTGTAGATAGCCGCTGGCGAACTTTGGCAACTACAAGAAAATGATCAGAATCGCAGTCTGCTCCCCTGAAAGTCCTAACATTTTCTGTACTAGTGTGCCATCTCCGATCTACAAGAACATGATCAATTTGGTTTTCGGGGGGTGGGGGGGTCCATGCGGAGAGACCCAAGTTGCTTTATGAATGTTCTTCCTTTTGAAATATGTGCTCTCAACAATCATGTCTTTTGAAACAGCAAAATTAACCACCCTTGTGCCATTATCATTCCAAGTGTTATGAGAACTTCCTTTCCCAATTGTAGGTCGGAATGCTTCCTCCTTCACTATCTTCGCATTAAAATCCCCTATGAATAATTTTGTATCGTACGAGGAGAACTCATCCCACAGGTGTTCTAGTTCTTCATAAAAGCCGTCTTTAACAACCTCTTCAGTGTCCTCAGTTGGTGCGTGTACATTAATTACTACTAGTCTATTCCACCTGCCGGACAACATAACTGATAGTGGGTCACTAATGAACTTTATATCTCTGATTGCGTGAAGCACTTTTCTCTGTACTGCGAAACCTGTTCCGAAACTGTGAGCTTCCGCACCTCCATAGAAAAAAGTATAGTTACCCCTCTTTATGCTACCCTTCCCCTGCCACCGAATTTCTTGAATAGCTGTAATGCATACATCATATCTATCTAATTCGTCTAATAATGTCTGGAACGTTCCTGGACTGTCCAACCTTAACGTTCCATGTTCCCAACCTGAAAGTTCCTTTCGTCCTGAATCTCTTCGAAGTAGGTTCCACCCGGAGATCCGAATGGGAACCCAATTTACCTCCAGAACATTTTACTTCAAAGGGACCCATGCCCACTAATGTTGCTGATTCTTGATGAATAGATTTGATAGTAAGAGAATAAGAAACAGGGATGGTTCTTCACGCCATCGCCTGCTCCCCACCGGCTGTCCGCGACTGCTTATTTTTTGTATTCGCAGCGACCCTTCATATTTGAATGCCGTATCCCCTATCCGCAAACTGGGACGCGCTGTGGCATGGTGGTAGGGGACCACGAGGCGGACTCTACGATAAAATACAAAACATAATATGCTATAACTGCTTCCGAAACCCACAAAATAGGTTTTGTTATCCGTATAACTATAATATACAGGGTGTCCCATTTAACTTGACCACCCAAAATAACTGGGTGTCCAGATGCAAATTACAAAATGTTTCAAGCAGTTGTTCTTTAGCCGTTAGGGGAAATCAATCAGCATGATTGCCTTCATTGCAGCATACTCTCTTACAAGGATATGACCTTATTAAATGGCATAATGTATTTTTTATTCGGTAGTTCATTTCCTCTCCTGAAGAGCTATTCAAAAATGTATCAAAGTGTACTATTCACTGAAAACGTTATTAATTACATAACACAACATTGGCTTTGAGCCCGGGATCACAAACTAGTCCACTCGCTGGAGTTGTCAGAAAATAAATGAAAACCAAGTAAAAGCATAATACAAAATTGATTTTGACTCTCTTGTACCATTGCCCAGGATTAGAACATTCAAAGGTACTCAGAGTGGTGACGCTGGACACCGATACACTGGTGCACTAGAACGCAAGAATTATTTACTGCATCCAGTGTTGCCTGCTGAAGAGAATTACAAGCAAACACGATACGTTCCAGCATGTCCACTGTAGTTGTTGGAGTATTGCGATAGACACCATCTGCAATGCATCCCAAAGAATAAAGTCCAGAGGATTTCAATCAGGAGCAGGCCAAGTAACGGTTCCTCGTCGACCAGTCCATCTGGCAAGATACCTTGGGTTCAGAACACGACGTGCACTCAAGGCATTGTTTGCTGGACATCCATTTGTTGATACCACATAAGCATTCTTGTACTTAGCGGAACTTCATCCAAAAGAGGAGGAAGAATTCGTCTCAGGAAGTTGGCATACGCTGTGCCGCTTAGACTACCATTGATGAAATAATGACCAATAATTGTAGTACCAATCATCCCACACCAGACGTGAACTCTCCATTGACGCTGATGTTCTACCTGTCTGAGCCATCTTGGGTTGTCGCTGGACCAACAATGCATGTTCCTTGTATTTACGTGACCTTTGTTTGAGAAGTATCATTCATCGGTAAATAGAACATTGGAGAAGAAGTTCGGGTTGATTAGGATTTGCTGCTGTGCCCACTGACAGAACTGTACACCATTCTGAAAATCATTTATATGCAATTCTTGATGTAGGTGTACATGGTAAGGATGGAACCGAGGACGTGTAAGAATGCGATGTACACTCGTTTTAGGAATGCCAATGTCGTCTTCAAACTGTCGTGTGTCCACTGGTGGAAGCTAGAACAGTAACTTTGGCAGCTTCGTCTGTGCGAGTGCTACGACGATTGCCTTGTCGTGGGTTGAAACTTCCCGTTTCCTGAAGCGTTTAGGTGGATTATTGTCAGGATATCGCCCTCTGTACAGTTCCGCTGCCTGCGTCCCATTTCGCGTACCTTGAACAACAACAAAAAACGGCTCTGAACACTATAGGACTTAACTTCTGAGGTCATCAGTCCCCTGGAACTCAAAACTACTTAAACCTAACTAACCTAAGGACATCATACACATCCATGCCCCAGGCAGGATTCGAACCTGCGACCGTAGCGGTAGCGCGGTTCCAGACTGTAGCGCCTAGAACCGCTCGGCCACACCGCCCGGTAACAACAACAACAACAATAATAATAATAAAAGAAACGTTATGTCGATGCGGTTTGTAGGAAGGACAGACTTTCCAGTATGCCTACTCTACACAACAGTATTCAGAAAGTCTAAACTGCTGTACTAAATGTACCCGTACATAAGAAAACAGGTACTGTTCTGCTATCTTACATTGCCCATAGATGAGTAGCATTTCTACCTTCTCTCCGTTGGTGTACATTCTACTCACACAACTCTTCAACTGACAATGGTAGACGGAATGACGGGTGTGCACTCTACTTACGTTTACATATGTCGTCTGTCAGCGCCAGTACGTGCATGTGTTCCATTACCCCGAGTACCTGCACTAAGCGCTGGGAACGTCAACGTCAGTGTTGTGTTATTAATTAACAGCGTTGTGTTTCAGTGAATGGTACACTGTGATATATTTTTGAGTAGGTCTTTAGGAGGGGAAATGAAGTAGCGAGTAAAAAATACAGGGCACCATTTGAAAAGTCACACCGCTGCTCATATCTTCGTTAAAAACAAAGCTACAACGAAGGCATGGCTCTAAGCACTATGGGACTTAACCTCTTAGGTCACCAGTCCCCTAGGACTTAGAACTACTTAAACCTAACTAACCTAAGGACATCACACAACACCCAGCCATCACGAGGCAGAGAAAATCCCTGACCCCGCCGGGAATCGAACCCGGGAACCCGGGCGTGGGAAACGAGAACGAAGGTAATCACACTGATTGATGTCCCCCTGACGGACAAAGAACATTTACTTCAAACATTTTGTAATTTGCACCTGGAACTAGATAAATGGGACACCCTATATACTAATGTCCGATCTAATTTTACTATATAGTAATTGAATTGTATCTGAGGAATGTGCAATGTACTAGCGGGATATATGCCAAACGGAATGGAGTGCCACCACCTAGTAGCATTGACGTGAACTTGTAGTTGAGTTGTGGGGGCCAGACTTCCAGGCCGTGAATCACGCACGGTTGTTCATCAAATCCGTATGTGTAACTTCCTGGCAGATGAAAACTTTGTGCCGGACCGAGACTCGAACTCGGGACCTTTGCCTTTCGCGGGCAAGTGCTCTACCAACTGAGCTACCCAAGCACGACTGACGCCCCGTCCTCACAGCTTCACTTCTACCAGTACCTCGTCTCCTACCTTCCAAACTTTACTGAAGCTCTCCTGCGACCCTTGCAGAACTAGCACTCCTGAAAGAAATGATATTGCGGAGACATGGCTTAGCCACAGCCTGGGGGATGTTTCCAAAATGAGATTTTTCACTCTGCAGCCGAGTCTCCGCAATATCCTTTCTTTCATGGGTGCTAGTTCTGCAAGGTTCACAGGAGAGCTTCTGTAAGGTTTAGAAGGTAGGAGAGGAGGTAGTGGCAAGATTGAAGCTGTGAGGACAGGGCGTGAGTGTGCTTGGGTAGCTCAGTTGGTATAACACTTGCAGCGAAAGCAAAGGTCCCGAGTTCGAGTCCCGGTCCGGCACACAGTTTTCATCTGCCAGGAAGTTGCATATCAGCGCACACTCCACTGCAGAGTGAAAACCTGATTCTGAAATCCGTATGTATATGTTCCATAAGACAATTACTTCATGCCAGTCGGGAAAGCGCAAAAGCTTCTTAAAACGCGCACAACTGCAGGTGTTCTCGCGACCCTGATGCCAGTTTCAGGGAGTCTTGTAGAGGACTAGCAATGCAGCACAGAGTGGTATATTTAGTGCCGTATAGTTCAGATTAACCGTCTATGTTACGTTTAACAGCACGGGAAAAAAACAACAATAAATCCGCAAGGTGTCAAAAAGTTAAGGCGTTCGCGTTCTCTTGTGCTCTTACACAACAGTCGCCACCGGTTTGCTATCTTTCCAGGTGTTGCAGTTTTAACGGCCAGCAGTGTAATTTGTGACAAGTACTGAACGCTCACGATTCTGGGCCGATATTTCACCTTTCAGAGGGCCGACTGTTTAGAGCGCAACGACTGCGCGCCGTAAGAGACCGCCGACAGTGGGGCCTGCTCTGTACTTCGTGTCGCCAGCAGCGCACGCTCATCGTTCAGCAGGGAGCGGCGATCCAGCAGTGCGCCCCGGGCCGTAACGCGCCAAGTTTTTAACGACCCGCCATTGTGCTTTATGGAATTGTTTTGCATTGCAGTGGCGGCCGTTACAGCATGACGCACACAAAAGGGCCACCTGCACGAGAATAGATCGTTACGCGCAATTCATTTCCGAGGCTGACCGTGCATAATGAAGATACGGGCAGACGAAACTAATGTCTGTGCCCACAGACCAAGCACACACCCATATTTCGTTTCGTTCCGTTGTTTTATCTTTACGCAAAAACGTAAAAAGTACGGACGCTGAAGTAGAGACTACGAACGAATGATTGGAACGCGTCTACAATTTCTTGAATTCTGGTATTTTTCTCTTTTGCCTGGCTCACATGAGTTATAAAGCCCTCAGCTACTCCACCGGAAGCTGGAGAAAACGTAGTATCACAAATTGCGAAATATTTTACATCACTGCAACTTAGTTGTTCATTCCTAACGTTATCAATCTGACAAAGACTTACATTTATAATAATAGAAAAAAATAACAGCTCGCGGTGCATGATAAATACGTATCTAATTTCACGGTCATTTTGGCTACTAAATTATACTCAGTAGTCAGCTATTATTTAATCTGGATATAAAGAAACTAGGTTTGTTAAACGAAAATAGCGGGAGTAGTAAACAGCTCTCATATGAATAATGTCGCCTAATAAGTTGAAATTATATTTACGTTAAACTTGTACCTACAGGATCGTTCAAAAAGAGCGCGGAGTTTGATATATCAAAGTAACAAGTTTAGTTTTACAAAAAACACAAACAAAACACACAAACATGTTCATCGAACCTTCCCATTTCATGTGTGAAATATATGAGGCACTATGACTGCACCACAAATTCTTACGTCAGTTTCACTGGGAACTTTTCGACTTTTCTACTTCAAGTCATGGGTGTTTTGAGGTTTAGGGGCATACAAAATTGACTTAAGACGACCCCAAAGATGAAAGTCACAAGGAGTTAAGTCATATGATCTTGGAGCCCATTTATTAACAGACCTGAGTGAAATGAGGCGATACGGGAACCGCTCATAGAATAACTGAACTGTTTTGCGGGAAGCATGGCACGTGGCACAATCCTGCTCAAAACACAACGCTTCAGTTTCCATTCCATCGAAATGAGGCCATAAAAACCTCATCATCCCACGGTATCGGTCTCCATTGACTGTTATAGTTTGTTCTGCCGCAAATTCAGAAAAAATAAAGCCCGATGGCGCCACCCGACCAAAAGCCACACAAACTAACACTCGATTTTGGTGCGTTTCCTTTTCCTGGACCACGAAAGGATTTTCTGTCCCCCAGATACGGCTGTTCCCCTTATTCACAAAACCATTTAAGTGAAAATGTACTTCATTGGTGAAGATGATGTTGTTTCAGGATCTGTTGTCCTCCAGTCGTCCTGTCAGAACCAAATCAATAAATTATCGCCTGTTCCGGTGATCCGACATTCTCCCCTGCTGCGTTTCCTAAATTTTATAAGGATGCTAATGGAGACCTTAACGGAGAAGTTTCTGTACTGAAGAACTGCTTAAGCTCAATTGTTGGGAGCGGTGATGAATTGATTTCATCGGACTAACAGTAACACAGCCATGAACCACCGGAATCTTCTACTCAGTTCTACAGAGCGATGACGCCAAGGACTTTCAAGTTTTAGTTGAATCCGTATCAAAGAACTTTTTCATAAGTCTACGAAATGTTAATTCACCCGGAATCTCACTACGCCCGAGTTGCCTGATAGTTGCTGTATAACTTTCCTATTCTGCTAAAAGGTATTCACGATTAGCATACGTTGTACACAAATGAACAGCTCCGTGATTGGACACCAAATGCAAGCCGGCCGCGGTGGCCGTGCGGTTCTGGCGCTGCAGTCTGGAGCCGCGGGTTCGAGTCCTGCCTCGGGCATGGGTGTCTGTGATGTCCTTAGGTTAGTTAGGTTTAAGTAGTTCTAAGTTCTAGGGGACTTATGACCTAAGATGTTGAGTCCCATAGTACTCAGATCCATTTGAACCATTTTGAACCAAATGCAAGAAATTCAAACTGAGTCAACATTCGGAATGTTCGTGGAAATAGAAACGAATCAAAACAATGACCGCAACCAACAAACGAAAATTTACTAGTCCTTTCAAAACCGGCGCTCTTCTTTCTCAACCGAACTGTGAAAGATAACTTGTTTGGACTATTTAATTGATTGAGAGAGTTGGCAAAACAAAGCCTACTATCAACATATTTTTACCAAACAAAACACAAATTATGCTAAACCCTGTTACAGATTGAATTCCCTAACCAACTAACAGACGATTAAACACTCCACTGCGTGGCGCCTGGTTGGCAAAGGCAGTTTAACTAGGTGATCAGTGAGTCAAGTACTCTGGCCCTAAAATGTGTATAACGCAAGCTGAATTGATCTGACACTGAGCAGCCATTGATTGATCAAATATACGGAAGTTTCTCTACATAGGTGCAGCTGAGAGCAAGTGGCGATTGAGATCTGTACGCCCTGACAATGCAGTACGTTACATGTTTACTTCGTGCGGCCACGTGACTTGCAGCTCGCGAGATATGTGCGGCGGTGGTGGAGGCGGCCCCTGTGGATCGATCGCGGCCACGAAAGAAGTGCAAAATTCTCACGGTCTAGCAATCAGGCAGACGGATCGCAATTTACTCTCTACCAGAGCCCTGAAAGCACGGTAGATTTCAGTGTGTGACACACCCGTTCACTGGTCGTACCAAGGACAAATTTGGATCACTTATACCACAGAGTGCACAACAATACCAAACATCAAGACTGGTAAACCAAAAACGAATACATGTGCCCTCAGCAAACGAGTAGTCAAAGTTTGAAGTCATACTATCGGTACAGTAAGAACTTCACCACAGGCTATCCCAGTTAAACTACTCGCAAGTGAAATTAGTCTCAGGACACGTCCCAACTACCAACCACACATGCCAGAGCTTCGATCAGAAGCTTACCAGCCCAAAGTCCACGTACCTGAGAGCTTCCCAACTATCCAGAAAAAAAATCCGTTTTCCGACAAAGTGACCTAACGACACTGCTTTAACACTGTCTTGAGCCAATCACAAGGCTCTAAAGGCGCTAAATTTCCTATTCCACAAGACAGCACAAACTCATGTCAAAAAACATCAAGTGTTAAGAAACCTGCCTCTCTGAAAAAAAAAGAAACTGCCAATTACTGGATTTTTTTAAGTTTTTGTAGAGGGGGAACAGATTTTCTTTCAAGTCATGTCTCTTCCCAAGGAAACAAGCTAACAGATACAATCCCAAAGATCTTAATCTAAATCGCCTGTGCCTTGGAGCTTGTTAGTTCTGGCTATGAGGTGTAATAAGGATTCCAGCCCGCATCTCGTGGTCGTGCGGTAGCGTTCTCGCTTCCCACGCCCGGGTTCCCGGGTTCGATTCCCGGCGGGGTCAGGGATTTTCTCTGCCTCGTGATGGCTGGGTGTTGTGTGATGTCGTTAGGTTAGTTAGGTTTAAGTAGTTCTAAGTTCTAGGGGACTGATAACCTAAGATATTAAGTCCCATAGTGCTCAGAGCCATTTGAACCAAAGATTCCATCTCTAAACGTTTCACAGACGTTGGAGTTTTCTTATACTCGTACAACAGGGACAGCTGAGGGAAGTGGCTCACTGGCCTTGTTGCAATATCTGCAAAGACGAAAACATATGAATTTTTTTAATGCATGGCTCTGCGCACAAAGCCAGGTTTACAACTCCACTGTGTAGACATGTTCCTTTAGACCATCGCCCATGCCCAGGCTTCTGCTGGCGCCACAGCAGGTACCGCGTCATTGTTCTGCTGGACTCCTGTGCCGACAAGGGGCTGCCCTGTCTGACCTGTATGGTTGTGGACCTGTCGAGCTACATTTACTAAGGGATGGGCTCACCGCCAACTCCCAACTAGCAGTTTCTATGAGCTAAGAGTCATAAAAGTACCTCATGCTTTTAGCGCCCTACCAGGCTCCATCAATGTCTGCTCAGGCCGATAACTTTCTGGAGTCTCGCTCAAGATGCATCTGGTTCTAAAAAAATCTTTATTAATTTTCCGTATGTGGAAAATAGTTGAGAGACTAACTTGTCCTCTCTCAGCGAACACACTGCATGGTTTTCTGCTAGGTTGATGCTGCTCGGGGTAAACAAGTGCAGGAGAGAGAGTCTGTTGACGATGAACTGAGACTGGAGAGTAAAGGAGTGAGCCAGAAGAGGGAAGTTAACAGCAGCATAATACAAACAGAGTCACAAAAACTACGTTTCAAACGAAACGGAGTATAGTAGCCCCAAAGCAAGACACATCTTATCTAGGAAAGAACAGGTAGGTAGGCAAAACTAATCCGCGAATTGCCCACCAAAACTGGGTGTCCCTATAATAGTGGTCAGGTGCGTTTCCTGTTGTGTTTCGGCAGATATCTGCAACTTAGTTATTCTCATGTCTAGTTGGAGTCAGCCAAAACAAATGCTGTTCATTACAGAATGTGTCGGTTTGCTTCCCATTATAAACAAAATGATTTTCAAAGAGAAATTTTATGCACCCATTCCCCAGACCGGCCCTTCATCAGTCACGTAGGATATTCGTCTTATCAATTTGTAGTAACAGGAACACTAAAACACGATGACTAACCATTACTCCAAAAGCGATTGAGCGACTGTGTTGTAGAGCGGTAGCAGTGTTGGCCAGGGCAGCACATGAGTCGCTTCCTGAGCAATGGTTACTCGTGTTTAATATATATGCACAGAGCTGTTTAATCAATACAAATTCTTGATTTAACAATAATGAAAGACGTTTGCATACGTGGAAATGATCAGGAGGCACTTTCAAAGAGAAATTTTATGCACCCATTCCCCAGACCGGCCCTTCATCAGTCACGTAGGATATTCGTCTTATCAATTTGTAGTAACAGGAACACTAAAACACGATGACTAACCATTACTCCAAAAGCGATTGAGCGACTGTGTTGTAGAGCGGTAGCAGTGTTGGCCAGGGCAGCACATGAGTCGCTTCCTGAGCAATGGTTACTCGTGTTTAATATATATGCACAGAGCTGTTTAATCAATACAAATTCTTGATTTAACAATAATGAAAGACGTTTGCATACGTGGAAATGATCAGGAGGCACAGAAAGGTTTCCAATAAGTTATTTAATAGCAACAGTGATGTGAAACCATATCAGTGGCAGATGTGGAAACTAAACATAATTTTTTGAATATGAACTGCAGATTAAAACTGATTATGTTACAGGAACGTAAGTAAGTAAGGAGACGACCAAAGAACCAGTTACAAAAAAAAAAAAAAAAAAAAAAAAAAAAAAAAAAAAAAAAAAAAAGAGGAAGAAGAAGAAGAAAAACCAAAAATCAAGGAATTTAAAGAGAACAGCAAGCAGCTATTAACAAGAAATATACCCCGTAGTTTATTTCCTTGAAGTCGCTCACCCACTCAACCACAGACTCATTTTAATTTCCTTTGACTCTTATACTTGTAGACTCGTTTCTACACAAGTTGCCCATAAACTGATCGCTCTCCACTGCTTTAAGAATTTCAAAGAGAGTTGTCCAGTCAACACTTTCATAAGCTTTGACTAAATCTGGAGATACTATTACCATACGTTGGCCTTTCACCACCTATCTTCTAAGATAAGTCAAACGGTCAATACGGCCTCTCCCGTTCCTATATTTTTTTCAAAACCCAAGGTGTTCTTCTGTGACGTCAGCTACTACTCTTTCTTTTATTCGTGTCAAAATGAGTTACTAGACCTTTCCAGCTATTGGATCTGTGAGGACAGTAGCTTTCATGACAGTATTTCGCATGGTTTTAATCTACGCAGAAGTAAAATCATAAAGTGAGCCACAAACGTAATTTTCCTGTTTTCTGTTAAAAATTACTAATGAACGAAAAGCAACACGACACATTTTCACAGCAGAGCTTATCAGGTTCTTTCTCGCAGCGGGTTTAACAGAAAGTGTTAATTGTATAATTCTTATTCGATTTGGTACCAAACACTATTAGTCTGACTGATTCGGCGATCATGTGGTTCGTTTCCGTTGCGCATACGCCCACCTACATTTTGACGTCTCACGAGTGCCACTTCTCCAGAGAAAGAAACCACGAACTGAAATCAACCCAATGTTTGCAGCCCTCCAAATAACCACGAACTGACATCAATGCAATGTTTGAAACCCATCACGGATATGATCACCACCGATAATACACGTTTGGATTTCTATTTTGTCGACTTTCCAAGTTTTTGGTGCGTAAGCTCCAACTGAGCAAGCCGAGCTCGACTGTCTCCGTCTCTTCGGAGTCATAATGGATGGCAGTTGAGAAGTTCTCGTTCGATTAGCCTCCAAACGTTGTCTACGCTTTTCGCCAGTCTCACTGACTGGACGATCATGTAGTTGGGCTGTGTTGCGCGTACGCCAATTTGTATTTTGACACCCCACTGATGGCACTTTTTGCAGAGTAATAACCAAGAACTGAAATAAACTGAATGCTTCCAACACGCTAAATTACCGCTAAGTAACGTCAATTCAGTTTTACAACACACCAACGACTTGATCACATCGCTGTTGTATTCTTCTTCGCAAAATATCAATATTTAATGCGGGATTTGTTATTGTTATGAAAACACGCGACAGCAGAACTGTCAGACAGTGCGTCACATTCTTTTCATTGGGGTTTTCCTACCAAAATACCATCCAGATTTCCGACTTTTACAGTGCACTTTCCCAAATTTTTCATCATAGAAATCATGTCCTTGCAATTACGTAAACACACTCACACAAAATACCAGCCAAATCGGTGGAGCAGTTCTCAAGTGATAATCATGCATACATCTGGCAACAGATTTTATTTATGTAGACATAAAGATACACATTTATGCACGTAAATTATAATCTTTCCGGCCTTAACTTTGCTGTTGACATCATTTCATCGATGTGTCCACATCACGTAGTAAAGCGCTTCCGCACCAAGAGGCAGAGCGACAGGGAGGCTTGGAGGGGATGAAGTCTGCGTAAGCAGAGACAGGGAAAACAAAATCCTTGTCGCCAAAACGTGTTTCTGCACACAAAAATCTGTACATTCTATTGCTGGCACCAAATTGCTGAGGCCATCGGTCCTTATGCTACACACTACTTAAACTAACTTACTATAAGGACAACACACACGGCCATGACCGAGGGAGGACTCGAACCTTCTGCGGGGGAAGCTGCGCGAACCATGGCAAGGCTACTCCGTGCTGCTTATACGCTCGAATCTATGGGAAGAATAACAAATTTTAAAACCGATGTCAAATAGCTGTTTGTATGAGAGAAATCTTACTGCTCGATGTTGCACATGCTTCTCCATAGATATGATCCCTGTGACGTAGAAAGGCGAGACGAGCCAGTCCAGCTGACTCACCTTTATAAAGACATCAATTACAAATTTTCCTAAGAACGCGATGGTCTAACGACAATGTCATCGAAATTGGTTACAATTTTTGTAATTTTAGTGATAACGTTAAAAAAAAATAAACCAAAACAAAGTGAATTAAAGATATTACTGAAATCATTACACTTGCTTCCCAATGCCTTGTGCTCTATAGAATTTTAAGAATATGTGTACTTTTATCATGTATGTGTGTGCCTATGTGTGGGTGTGTTCGACTGTATTTCAGTGAAAATCACTGTACGCCAAAAATAATTACTGGTTGCAAAGAGAAATATAAAATTTTATCGTGCAAATTGGTAGTACAATTGATGTCATATTTTTCTCTGTCAAACAGTGTTGTGGATGTAAACTAACTCGATCGACATTACAGTGGTTTACCCACCTGAGCAAGCTCTTCTCAGGACGGGTAAATTCGCCATGACTGACCTATTGATTCCCGTGCCTCAAGACGTTTCTGGTGATACGATTTTTACATTTTTTAAATCATCGACAATATAAGTGGTAAAACAGCGAACTGTCTTGCCACACCTCTTTTCGAAATTCTGCCATACCTCTTTTCGAAATTCTGTTCTCCACAGCTTCAATAACAGTTTCTTCTCGTTAACTGAAAAACATTTTTTCGTTCTAGGGTTCATAACATTTCACAGTTTCAAGAAATACAGATTGTCTGCGGCACAGTGTGAAGGTAGACTGCAAACTGAATGGGACATAGGTCAAAGAAAGAAACGACGGGATGAATGAGCAGTTAATAGGAAGCACAGAAGTAGGTGGACTTCATTGGGAGTCACAGAAGTACGTCACTTCATGTAGTACAGGATGCGGAAAACTTAAATTCAAATCATAAAATGTTAGCCTGATTCCCTCACCACTACAACCTGAAAAGCATTGATAGTTGTCAATTTTTCGAGTATTTTTCAAGGGACATGCAAAAACTTCATATGACTAAGACTTGCAAATAACCGCGTGTCAGATTATCGAGAACTAGCATTAGTTAGTTGTTCCATTGATAGTTTCTAGGAAAATGTTATGATGCGGAACGTGTCAAAAGTACGAACTGGAAGACACACACACACACAAACACATGCACCGTAACGTGTCTGGCTCTATGAGCCATAGTATTCACTCCCAAGTATCGAGCAAGTAAATGTTATTTGATGCATGACTTAAGAGGTGGAGTGTAAGTTGTAGACCTTATTTTCCATTAATACTTCTTTATAAATAATTCAGATTTGACTGACAGGCTATCGGAGCGCTTCTCAATAGTAAGTCGTTATGAGAGAAGTCTCCAACAGCCTCGCATCATGGAACACGTACCCACGACCCTAGTGTTGCATCTGTGCTGGGACATCTGCAGAAACACCAGGTAGGTGTAGAAATTAGAAATCTCTTCGTTCTGCCTAGATGAGCAGAGCAGAACTGGGTCTCTCAGATGTTCCGTAGTCATAGTACAAAACGTGGCCAGGTGCATGCAATCTTTAGTAAGGCAGAGGACGGAATAACAGGACGCTTGTTGCATTTAACATTGACTCTGTTTCCATTCGGTCTAAAAGTGAACTTCGCACGTTGTGGTATTGTTCCGCCGTAACACAAAAACAAAACACACATACACATACGTATCTCTAATCGCTGTCTGTTTCAGTTTTTTACTGCAAAAATGGACTATTTCCATTCAAGAGTTGCACCATCAAATACATTGATTTTTTGACGATTATTTTCCTTAATTTACATTTGAAAAAATTCTTCCACCAATAAGACATTTTATTTCAATGGGTAGACTGTCAAAGAGTTTTATCGCTGCATATTTCAGCCCTTTCTTTGTCGAAACCAGTTTCATTAAAGTCTAATGTGGGTCATTTTCTCGTTCTAGTGATGTACTTTCGAGTATCTCTGTTTCTCTCGAAGATGGATTATTGATCTTAAGTTAAAAAGTGAATTGTGAGGCAGTGAGTAGTATTCCGGCTCCTTAAAGAGAAGCCCACGGGCTGTACGTATGTGAATTCACCACACAATTCTAATTACTTTCTCAAGGATTTACGCAGAACGTTATACCATAAGACATCAATAAATGAAAATACGGATAATGTGGAAATGTTCTGACTTCTGTATGTCCAAAGTAGGAAATCATTCTTATGGGAAAAATAGCTGAAACTAAACATTTTAGCAGATCAAGTATATGACTTTTCCAGTTGAAGTTTTCATCAATGTGCACACGTAATAATTTCAATTGTTTCTACCTTACTTATAATTTGTATTGGTATGGTAGGTTGACAGGACGTGGGGTCCTCTTTACAGCACAAATTCCACTAGCTGTTGTTTCTTCCGTTGTTTAAAGTTGACCTCTTTGTGAGAATCAGTCGCTAAGTAGCACAAAAACATTATACACTACCTTCACTGTTGATGCAACTCTACTCACCTTCGTAACAATGCTTGTGTCATCTGCCAACAAGACTCATTTCGCCTCCTGATTCAAATGAAAATGCAAATTATTAATACAAAGTAAGAGCAGAATTGGATCAGTGATCGAACAATGTGGGACATCAACTGTAATAACACTGTTGTGTTGGCTGAAGACCCAACACCGCGTTACTAGAGGAGACCGAAATGCACTCGTTTTAGCTCACGCAGGCTGGCGTGAGGAGGGAAGAACTATACTGACGTGAGGTCTGTAACATGACAAGGAATTAGAATTCAGAAAGCGGACGTAATTAGTTCGATACTTAACTTTAATCCATTAATGATAAACGTCGCTCTTGACGGTATATGATTCACAATATTATCTGTTCAGAATACATTCATAGTAATTGAATATGGCGCCTTGCTAGATCGTAGCAAATGACGTAGCTGAAGGCTATGCTAAACTGTCGTCTCTGCAAATGAGAACGTATGTAGACTGTGAACCATCGCCAGCAAAGTCGGCTGTACAACTGGGGCGAGTGCTAGGGAGTCTCTCTAGACCTGCCGTGTGGCGGCGCTCGGTCGGCAATCACTGATAGTGGCGACACGCGGGTCCGACTTATATCAACGGACCGCAGACGATTTAAAGGCTACCACCTAGCAAGTGTGGTGTCTGGCGTTGACACCACAATCACCATGTCAAAAAGGTGGCGTCCCTCTACATATTACTTGAATCGCCTAGGACAACACTTCGCATCCTGTTTCTTAAACAAGAATTACACCAGCCACGTGCACTACTGCTTATTCCATAAAATGCTAACTTACCTAGTACAGTAGTGGGACTAACACAGTACAAGTACGATGCCTTCGGTAAGCCACAGAAAATCCCAACTCAAGGTATTTCACCATTTACAGGTCCTATTACGTGCTCAGTAAGGTGTGTGCGAAATCTTATGGGACTTAACTGCTAAGGTCATCAGTCGCTAAGCTTACACACTTCTTAGCCTAAATTATCCTAAGGACAAACACACACACCATTGCCTGAGGGGGGACTCGAACCTCCGTCGGGACCAGCCGCACAGTTCATAACTGCAGCGCCCGAGACCACTCGGCTAATCCCGCGCGGCTTACGTGCTGAGGTGCATGAGACCTCTATTCTGAATGAAGGCCAACACAACTACAGTGAGGCTTTAGAATTCGCCCATGATATCCAGAACAATAGTCTCTCTCTCCACAGCTCCCATCAGCCACCTCGTCAAAACGTAACAGCTTCGCGTCGGCGCTCAGTGCAGCAGCTTCTCCCAGCTGGTCTGACGCCTGCTCCGGCAACGCGGTGCGGTGCATCTGAGAGGAGCAGAAATGAAAGCAATCTAAAATGAAAAGATTCCATTCCGGGGGGCACAGGCAGCCACTGTACCTCTGGAATTAGGCCGCGACCTCGCTCCGTTCTGCACAGGGGCACGCGGCCGGCACACCTGCCTGAGCCGAGCTGCGCTGCCCGAAAAAGCGAGACCCACCAGCGAACCGGCACAGCACACCGCTGCGCAGAGCGCCGGCCGCAAATTGGGCCGCTCCGTGCGTGCGGCGCTTCCGCCGCCTTTGAAAGTCGCCCATCCGCTCGTTACTTTGCGTCTTGCCGTCGCTTCTGTTTTCTCGTTTCCCTGCTTCGCTTCCTTACCTTTGACCTTAGCCGAGCGACTCTCTTCCTCAAAGCACTTCTCGTGTTTTCGTGCTGTTCCAAATCGTATGCTCGCCACACGGTTTGCACATTCGCGACATTACGCTGCTAGCCATTAAAACTGCATAACAAAGAAGCGTAGCAAGTAATGAAATTTTAATTAGTGTAAATAAACAGCGTACAGAACATTTCACCAAAATGTAAGAAGTATTAGAGGTAAAGTTAGTGATCTGCTTATAGATGTTGACTCTGACGTTATTGTTACATCAGAGAATTACTTAAATAATGGCAGTTCAGAGGCTTCCTTTAACAGGATACAGATTAGCAGGCTGGTTTCAAGGAGTTCTTTGCGGAGTACTGGAGTGGCCCTGAATGTAAAAAAACGTTATTCTATTTGAATCCGCAGGTGTGTCAGAGCACTGCAATGGACAGATACTTGAGAGCTGTGCAGGGGCAGTTGAATTTAGAGAAACTAAACTTGTAGCTGTTGCTATATAGGTCCCCTAACTCTGACTTCAGAACATTCCTGCTCGAGGTAGAGAGTGTTCTTAGTGCACCTGATACGAAGTACCAAAAATTTGTTGCATGTGGTGACTTCAATATGAATTTTTTATGTGTGCCAGAAACGGGATGTTTGAAGATCTCCTAAATTCGTAAGATCTGATTCCTACTGTATTTTTTCAACCCGGATGCAGTGATCAGTAGCACAATGACAGACAATATTTTTATTCATTCTTCGTTACTACATGGCATTCTGTTAATAAAAGGGCGAATGAAGTTTCCGAACACGATGCACAAATTTTAACACCGCAAGGTTTTGTACACAAATGTTAAATATAATTACAAACCATTCAGAAAAGCTAATCCGACGGCAATAGAGAGCTTCTTAAATCTCGTTGATGAACATGAATGGCAGGGCGTTTATAGTACTGAAAACATACATGAAAAATTTAATCCTTTCCTTAAAACACTGCTCATGTTCTTTGATTGTTGCTTTCCATTAGATGGTTCAAATCAGGGTGCTAGCAGTAAAAGTCAGCCTGGGTGACTGACTGATGTGATGATAATAATATTTCACTGAAAAAATATGGCAAAAAGCCACTTTTTAATGCGTTTTTATTTACGCCAATACGCATTTCGGGTTTGCACCCATCTTCGGCTGGCAAATTACATGGATCTTCAGTTACTACAGTAGTACAATCTCGACAGCAGTTTGGATGCTGCAGCAGGCATTCTCCTCTCCTTGTTTTTTCTTGGCTTTTCTTCTTTTTTGCAACAACAGCAGCTGAAGATGGGTGCAAACACGAAATGCATATTGGCGTAAATAAAAACGCATTAAAAAGTGGCTGGTTGCCGTATTTTTTCAGTGAAATATCATTATCCACGGCCAAGGAGCTCAACAGTCCAAATAAAATGGACAAATTGGGATAATAATATCATATAAAACGAAGTGGGAATTATATCAAAATGTTAGAAATACAATGGAACCACATATGCCCGTTAGAAACAGTGCTGTAAGGCGCTTGAAATTTTGTTAGGAAAGCAAAGAGTTTGTGGTACGCTAAAAAAATGGTTCAAATGGCTCTGAGGACTATGGGACTTAACAGCTGTGGTCATCAGTCCCCTAGAACTTAGAACTACTTAAACCTAACGAACCTAAGGGCATCACACAACACCCAGTCATCACGAGGCAGAGAAAATCCCCGACCCCGCCGGGAATCGAACCCGGGAACCCGGGCGCGGGAAGCGAGAACGCTACCGAACGACAACGAGCTGCGGACTGTGGTACGCAAATAGAATAGCTAATTCCCAGGATAAAATAAAAAACCATATGGTCAGTCGTGAAGGAAGTGTCGGGTCAACAGCATAAGGTCTAAGATATAAAGTCAGTATGCAGTGAAAATGTTTCTAGGGATTTTCGTGGTGCGGGTACGTCGCGTCACGCAGCCGCCGCCGCAGCAGGTGGGAGTCTGTCGGTGGGCGTCCCCTCGTCATGTGTCTGCATCACAACCTCCCCATCAGGAGGGAGAGCAGGCAGCTCCACGTCCATCTGAGACGCCGCACTGTCCCGCTCGGAGGCGGGAGGCGCGGCAGGCCCCATGTGGGTGGAGGCGTCCACCCCCGCAGACGGTCTCGCAGTGGTGACAGCGGCAGGAGAAGGCGTCCTCCTCTTGAGGACCCGCAGCTCGTCCCGCAGCTGTTGCGTTGGCGGTGGACGGCCACAAGTTCCTCCTTCATGGCGGCCCTTTCAGCCGCTAAGGCAGCGTGGAAGGCGGCCAATGCTTCGTCCTTGGAGGTTTGGAGGCGGCGCAGCTCACCACCCGCGCACGGGCAGGGGAGGGGGGAGGGCAGAACGGCCATCGGGGCGCCAGGGACCGCGTCGGCGCGTGAGGCGGTAGCTCTTGACGTAGTCGCAGCTGCACGAATTTGCGGCGTGATCATTGCTACTGTGGTGACCTTATATAGCCCGTCGACGGCTTCTGATTGGTCGGCTCGTGATCCGTCCGCAATTACATACTCCCGTCCCCAACGGTGTCAATACCTGCGCTGGTGGCGCCACCGCTTCCGTGGGAGCTTAAGCACGGCAAGGAATGTCTCTGCTGCTTCTTTGCATCGAGCACTCATTCCTCTGCACCGCTCAATAATATCCGCTATCACGGTTAAAGTTCTCCTCGCTCATTCTTATTTCACCAAGATCCTTAATAACTGAATCCCTGTATGTACAGGCATGGGACAAAATATCTGTTTCATCAAACTGTATGAGGCTGTGCTCCGCAATTGCCGATTTCCCTAGTTCTCTATTTTTAATATGCCGATGGTGTTCTGCACAGCTGTCGGAAACGGTACGAGTGGTCTGAAATATGTAATTGCTTCCACACTCACAGGGGATATTACAAATTCCAGGGACCCAGTGGACCAGACTTTCCTTAACAGGCTGCATCATCTCCTTTATTTTCTTAGGACGAAAAATCGGACTTATAGCTCGACTACCCAGGACTCGTCCTATTTTGCTGGATATGTAGCCACAAGAAGGAAGAACCGCAATCGATGGTTCAGCCAGTGAGTGTGCAGCATTTTCACGTTTCCTTTTCTTGGAGAACGCTACATTTATATCGCGGGCACCAAAGCCGTTCATTGTCAACACGTACTTCAGATGGTTAACTTCGCAATTACAGTGGTCATTGTCAAAACAGTTTTTGCTTTGTACACCGACGTGTTTAAAACGGCTCTCTTCCTAACAGGACGATGGAAACTCTGCACATTAAGATATAAATGGGTATGCGTCGGCTTGTGGTACACTTTATGGAAGACTAGCCAGGTGATCGTCAAAGAAAGATTACGACACACAAGGTACGAACTGGATTTTAATGTGAGCACTTTATACAGGTTGGTCCATTGATAGTGACCGGACAAAATATCTCACGAAATTAGCATCAAAGGAAAAAATGAGACCTAATTTGTTCGAGCGTGACGGGGGAAAACAGATAGCGCCATGGAGGGTCCAGTAGATAGAGCTGCGATAGGTCAAATTAATATAAATTGCATTTTTTAAATGGGTATCCCCATTTTATTATTTATTAGTACAGTATGTAAATAAATATGAATGTTTGATTTGGAACATTTGTTTCGTTTTGTGACTGATGGCGCTGTAATATTCCTACTCTTATAATATGCCTCACCCATTTAGATGAACACGTGATAACAATGTGGTTCTTATATTAAAACACAAAAAGTAGTTACGTTTGGACTTCATTTCTGTTGTTCCATTGTGATACAATTACTTTTGTAACCTTATCATAAACTATGGGAACGCATGCTGCTACTGTGTGAGCAGGTGTAATAACCGCATAAGGTAATAATTGCTCAAAATGAGGTTCTTCCAGTTAAGTGCACTTGGAAATACGCGTAACAAAATTCCTTTCAACAGCGAGTAGGTGGGCTTCAGTAACCGTCGCACATGCATTGACAATGTGCTGACGAATGTATTTAGGCGTTGTCGGTGGATGACGATAGCAAATATCTTTAAATTTTCTCCAAACAAAGAAATCTGGGGCTGTAAGGTCCGGTGAACGTGGAGGCCATGGTATTAGTGCTTCTGCGACCAATCCATCTGTCATTAAATATTCTATTTAATACCGCTTCATCTGCACGCGTGCTAAATTCCGGACATCCATCATGTTGAAAGTACATCGCCATTCTCTCATGAAATGAAACACTTTCTAGTAGAAGCAGTAAATCATTAATTAAGAAATCGGCATAAAATGCAACATTTAGATTGCCATCGATAAACTAAGGGCCAATTAGATATCCTCTCATAATTCTATATCATACATTAACCCGCCACGGTCACTGATGTTCCACTTGTCGCAGCCATCGTGGATTCTCCTTTGCCCAATAGTGCATATTATGCCAGTGTACGTTACCTCTGTTTGTGAATGACGCTTCGTCACTAAATAGAACTCTTGAAATAACCAGTTATCGTCTCGTATTTAATTTTGTGTCCAGTGATAAAAATTTACAATAAGTTCAAAATCATCGCTATGCAATTCCTGGCGCGTAGAAATATGGTAAGGGTGAAATGTATGATGATGTAGACTTCTCAAATCCGACGTTTTTGAAATTCCCGATTTCCACACAATTTATCTGCTACGGATGTGCGGATTAGCCGCAACTGAAGCTGACACACTTATTTGGGCACCTCCATTTGTTTCAGTTCTTGGTTGCGTCTTTTTCTTTGGCTGAACACTTCCAGTTAACTATCCGACAAAACGTCCGGACACTTTGATGCTGTCAGGATAACGATCATCATACATGACACAAGCTTGTTGGGCAGTTTAATCAGAATAATCATAAATAAACACTATACCTACCTTTCCTGCCACTGTTAAACGTTCCATTTTAACAAGATTATGTCTCCCACGTAATTATTATGTCTGGACAAACGTATTACCATAATTAATATAAGTAATGAATTCCACACAGTGCTATCAGGTGTGTTACTACATTTGTGAGAATATTACAGCGCCATCCGTCACAAAGCGAAACAGACGTTCCAAATCAAGCATTCCTGTTTATTTACGTGCTATACGAATATGTAATAAAAATGGAGGTTCCTATTTTAAAAAAGTGCAGTTTCTATCAATTTGATCTATGGCAGCGCCACCTAGTGGGCCATCAATAGCGCCATTTCTCTCTTACTCTTTCGTTTGATGCTAATTTCGCGAGATATTTGGCTCAGTCACTGACAATAGACAACCCTGTATAGTTGCCATCTTTTGTTATCAACAGTTCTGTCGCCTTTTAAATGGGAGTGGGTCGACACAACAATGGATGCTCATCAAAGGGCTCAACTTAGCAATACATCGGCTAAACAGGTAATAAAATTTGAGAGTCTTGCAGCTACCCGTCCCCCACGTGGATCCTCTATGACCTGATTCCTTTCTCCCATCTGCTCCTTTTCTTTGAACATAGCCGCATCCTCTACACCTCCCACTGGCTTGATCCCCCTCACCCCCTGGTTGCTCCTATCCTCTCCAACCCCAGCCTCTCTCTCTCCCTCCTGAGTCCTTTTGCTTTCCCTTCCACTGCCTTTTCCAATGCTTTCTGCATCCGCCCTACCCCCCTTTTTTCTTTGTCCTTTCATTCCATCGCCTCCCCCTTTTCCTCGTCTCCGCCCTTTTCCCCCACTAATCGGTTCAGGTTATCACCCTGCCCCCATCTGCTGCCGTGTCGCCTCTATAGCGCTATTTGAAGTGTATGTTCAGTGTTGTGCATCCCCTGTCAGTGTTGCGAGCAGCCACCATACTGTAGTTCGTTGTGTTTTTTATCTCTTGCGTACAGAAACAGGACTGTCGCTGTGTTTTTTAATTGTTCCTGTTTATGTACTGTGTGTCATCTTCCGCATCGTCCAAGCCATGTTTTTATATTTTAAATTCCACAACTTTCCGCCATTTTACAGTTTTTTACAGTGTCACCGTTTGTCACCTGTTTTTTGTTTGTTTATATTCTCATAATTTTTTTCAACTTTTCTGTAGGCTGTAAAGCGACCTATTACGCTTCAGCCAGACAGCCACCCACCCCTCCCCTCCCTTTGGGGGGGAGTCGATACGCAATAAAGCAAATAAAGCTTGCAGCTATGCAAGATCAGAGTCATTGTATGAAACAGCATGCACTGTCACCAACCTGTTGGACAAGAACCTGGACAAAGGAGCCATCTCAGCCCTTAATAAACGTTTGAATTTTGTTCCTACACCTTGTACTGTACGCGTCGTGGATCTTATCAGTGGAGTAGAACAGACAGTACGGCACCTTGCATCAGTATTGTTCGTCAATATTTCTAGTACTGACAATGCAATAACACTTGTCCTCAGTACTGACGTATTGACAGTCGTATTGGACATGTGGAGAGGCCCCATAACTTCCACGTGACATTTCTGCTACAGCAGATGACAGGCATGAATGGTTCGACATGTTGTTAGCACAGCACGAAACGAAACTGCTGTAACCCATTATTGCGGACTTCACTAAAACTTTTAGAGAGTGTATAGCTAAATCAAATCAGTACTCTTGTGACGTGGTAGCAGCGTCTCTGACACCTAAGTTCGAAGGTGGAATACGTCTTCCCAGGAAAACAAGAATATTATCATACAAAAACATCTCCCATAAATAAAGACAGTAATATGGCACAGTAAAATGTTTCCCTTCCAGGAATTTCTTCCGCCGACTGGATTGACACCAACTACGGGTCGGATTTAGATCGTTTGCCACCCACGGCATATAGGGTATGAGATTTTGTAAACAAACCCGTTACCTCTGGTATGTATTCGGCCACCTGACCCACTTACCGGCTATTTGCATGATATCACTCTCAGTCGTTTTCCACCGCTGACTGCCGGACAGCCATTCAAGGACAAGAGCTGTTAGTCATGAGAGACGTGTATACCATTAAAGCAGACGAAATTGCAATCATCCGGCCGTTATTATGGGTTCCTTGATAGCTCAGGGAGATGTTTGGTTGTAACTACAACCTACGAGAATTCACTTTATTACATGAACGAAATAACCTGATACAATTCTTTACGCTGAAGTGCTTGATAATTTATACCTGCCATTGACTTTACAGAGTCACTTGATGCATTAATTAAAAACCACTCCCCTGAAGCACAATGTTCGACATTTAGAGACGTACGTTCCCTCCGCGACTTGACTAGCACTGGTCCTACTCGAGGATGTTGACTGCATCAGCTTAGATCACATAGTGGGTGAGGGCGCTGATGTTCTGAGAGAGAGGGTGTGCCTTCTTCAGACTTTACCATTCGTCGTTGCAGATTGCAGCGAAACATCGCTAAGGTCTATGGTATTAACATGCACTGCTGACTTAAGTGTGGCACCGCCATCTCTGGACGATATCACAAATACCGTAAGAGGCTGGTGAAGTTGAATATCATAGTTACAAGCCCAAGAAGCATATCACTTAAATTTCGTGGATGGTAGTCTTCGAACTTGGTTTGCTATTTGGCGTATACTGAGTTCATGAGCAAAGTGTGATTACTGAGCCGTAGTCATCGGCACTTGCTGAACTTGTTTGGCGAGCAATTTAGTGTGAACAGCTATTCGGAGCTATACACTGTGATGTAGGGTTCTTTATACTACGTGTTTAGGTCTGAGATGGCCGTTTTTAAAAAAGTTGTGCGGTACAAACTTGATTAATTTTCATTGCTAAAAGATATGTGTGCGTTTACGCTACAGTTATGTTTATCTATCAGATTTGAGACCGTCTGGTAATTTATAATCATTATTTATAATGGTTTTCTGTGATTTCTTTGGTACGCAGGATTGACGTAAGTTTGGTTCTACTATTTCCAGTTCAAGCCATGTCGAGGTTATTGTTCATATTTTATGTTGTGCAACTAGCCTCAGTTTACTGAATTCTACTTAAAGTGCTAATAATATTTCATGGACTCACATGACGATTAAATTATACATTGATTTACAGTTGCATATTCGTTGTTAAGGTCTGCTGTCCTCGCACCATTGTGTTATACAAATGTTTAAATATGTTTCATGCATTTTTTTTTTCTTTTGAACGCGTGCTAAATCTACACTGTCTGTTTTGCGAGTGCCTGTATTCGTACTCTGTTTTATTGATTTTTTTTTTTGAGACAGAAGTTCTATGCCATGCCATGGTGTTAAACCACAATTGAAAATTGTTCATGATACTCAGAGATGTCCTTGTATTTACTTGAGATTATGAAAGTTTACGTGTTAAAAGCAAATTAGTAAGAACTGATTGGAGATTTTTACATAAATTTGTCTTTTCTGTGCAAAGTGTTCTGTCTTCTGATCTGGCACCAATAGCAGCTATTCACTTGCTAATGTTTCTCACAGTCTGGCCTTGGATGACGAAGACAGGAACGTCAGTCCACGCTGCTTCCGTAGGCTGCTTGTTGCGTGCCAGTCTCTCAGCAAACTCTGATCAGACGTTTGTAATAGGAGATCCGAAGACCATGCTGGCCAGGAAATTGGAAATTTGTGGTAAGGGCTCATCCGACCAAACTGCTGAGGCCATGGGTCCCTAAGCAAACGCACTACTTAATCTAACTTAAACTTACACTAAAGACAACACACACACACCCATGCCTCAGGGAGGACTCGAACCTCGGACGGGGATGGGAGGGGGGGGGGGGGGGGCGGACCGTTCAAAGCGCCCTAGCCCGGCTGCTGGCCAGAACATACAGAAGCCATCTGTAAGGGGATAGTTGAGGACAGAAAGAGCAACAAGCCTTCATATGTCAGATTGGCAACTCTTGCCGGCCGCATTCACACCAACGCGTACCGGACGCGATCGCGTTCCTTACGGAATGGCACTGTATACGATCATCTGCTGGGTCCGTATGATTATGAGGTATGCAGTCTGGTAACATTCATTCTCCTACGCGACTTCAAACGTCAATACGCCCGTCGTGATGCTTAACTTTGAACCGAACCCTGAAAAGTCGGTGTGCTGTTTGTAGATAACTTTTCGCTCCTTGTATGTTACCTAAGCCACATTTAAAATATCAGGCGATGCACGCCAGTCAATATCAAAAATAGATCAAATGGCTCTGAGCACTATGGCACTTAACATCTGAGGTCATCAGTCCCCTAGAACTTAGAACTACTTAAACCTAACTAACCTAAGGACATGACAAACATCCATGCCCGAGGCAGGATTCGAACCTGCGACCGTAGCGGTCTTGCAGTTCCAGACTGAAGCGCCTAGAACAGCACGGCCACAACGGCCGGCCAGTCAATATCAGCAATGGTCTAGTATCGTCGGTTGCGACAACAATCGCCTTGCTGACAGTCTATGGTGAGTGACAGCTCGCTGAATTGTTGGATGGATATTTGTGTTGTTGGAAACAATCCCTTATCTTCACTCGAGGTACGTCCATACGAATCAGCACGGTGGAACTAATTATGCAGGTTATCTCAAACACTTCAGCACAAACAGAATCAGGTGACAATGGACCCACAACAGATTATCCTGAGACAGGAACCGAGCGGTCGAAAACGCATATTTACTGTTTTGTGGACATACAAAGCTTACACAACATAACAAACGTAACTCGCAGTAATTGTTCAAAGCATCGACCGCCGGTCGCCGTGCATGTGTTGCAACGCAGCATGCAGTTCTGCCACACCTCTCGCGAAGGTCGCGGATGTCTGTTGTACACTGGGACAGTTAGTGGGTGATAAACAGCGCGCACCCCTGACCATCACAGAGACATACTGTACTGTACACAACTTAGCTAATAGCGCGTGTATCATGTGACGAACGCATGCATCGCTCCGGCTCATTAACCTGTGCATCACGCACAACATTATCGCACGTGTCAGTTGTCTGTTGCATTACACAGCTTGTCATGCTTCTATACTGAGTTGTGATACTGTGTGGAATGCGTGATATGTAGTCAAAGATGCCACGTTACTCGTCACAAGATTTGGCAGACAAGCATTTAATATAGGCTGCAGCAGGAAGTAGTACCTATACATCAGCACAGATATATAGAGAACGCCTTTCCAAAAGGTATTATCCTAACTGGAAGAAGTTTATCTCCGACGATAGCAGCTAACGAGAGAGGGGGAGTTTACTCAACAGAGAGCCGACCAAAGTTTACAACAAAGTCATGACCGAATATCAGATTTGGAACAGACGTTGTTCGATCGTGTAGCCAAAATCACCTAACAGGACTTTATTTATTGTCTCCCCGTTTGCCAAGATGTGTGGCCACAATTCTTGGAGACTGAAGCCTTCGTTGTCCGCGAAAGGACGTGGTTTGAACACGACGCTGCACAAGCCCACTTAGATGTTAATGACTACAAGTGCCTGAACAACACTTACCTTCATCGTTGGATGGGAAGAGTGTCCCATGGCCAGCGCGATTGCCACATCTCAGACATTTGGACTTTGCCCTCCGGGGTTACGAAAGAAACCCCCGCAGAAACGCCTGCAGACCTGATTGCTAGAGACCAAACAGCCTGTCCTCTGGTACAACAGACACCAGGCATCTTCGAGACAGCGTAAGAGAATTTCATGCCCCTTGTCTGACATACACTGAGACTGGCAGCCATAACTCTGAATAATTACTGTGAGCCACGTTGTTATGCGGTGTGTATTTCCATAAAACAATTAATCTTGATTTACGACCATTAGTTTCCTATCTAATATTACCTGTTTCAATTTTACTCAAAATGTTTCAGATACCCTCTGTAGCTTTTACCTCAGGCGTTACTTGCGTAGACCCATTGATATGCTGCATTGACACTGAGTAGGGCACCCATGAAATAATCGATCTCAGATTAATGTCAGATGTGGGACACCGACTAAGGCGATTAGCAATACCGCAGAGCACAGTACTGCAGTCCCGACTGATCACAATGCATTCTCTGACAATCACCGACACGTGCTGATAACGCTTCTTACTTTGACACGAGACCTATCGCGATCTTCTTACAAATAACAACATTAGCTGGGTAATCTTCCTTTGCGTATAGAATGCGTAGCTGGCGTTTCTCCTATAACTCCGCGAGGTCGCAACGAAACGCCAGTCATCTGCGTATTGTGCCAAGTAGTACACTACATGTCGGTATGTCGTTATCTAACGCCTCCTTCATGGTGTAGCAGTGGCCAGCACTGTAGTTAGAAGTGTCTGAGACGGGGAACGACTTTGGAAAAATTATGCGTTACGGTTACCTGCTTTCCTCAGTTGTAAGTGACGTTAGATGCTTTCTTGGTGTCACCTTCTAAACCAATAAAAATTCCGTGTAAAATCAAGTGCAAATATGAGACTATTTTGACGAAATACTTGTACTCATAAGGCAAAGAGTAATATTTAGCCTCTGATTGGAATTCTCTGCCCTGTCCCCTTCGGCAGTCGGATGTTGGTGCGATGGAGGCAGCGATGCGATGAGCTCATTCCAGTTCCGCGCGTAATTCAAGGACAAACCTTATTAAAGTTACTATTGTCATAATTATTATAGTTTACTCCTAGGACAGGGTAGCAAATAATCATAATACGTCAGTATCTGAAGCTAAGACTAAGATAATTGCATTTCATGGTTAGGAGATTTTAAAATCAAAAATAATAGTTGGTGATAAACAGGTAGAACAAAGAAAATATTAGGGAATGCAGGTCTCAGACGTCAGACACAAGGATCAAGAACACAAACTACAAAAAATTCCAACAATTGGTAGTTGCTTTAAATCGCACTATCCGCTAAAAAGGCACAGAAGAAACAGTACTAAAGATTCATAACATGACGGTAATACCAGTTCTATGGGTCAGAGACTTGGACTATAACCACCAGTCAAAGGAGGAGAATTGAGGCAGCAGAGATGAACCTCCTAGGACCTCTAGCTGGTTAAGAACTTACAGATCGGATAAAAAAAATAGTGAAATAAGGAATGAACTGGTTGCTTAAAAGCATTTTTCAGAAAGTAGAAGAGTACAGAATAAAATGGCATGAAGACACTCAAAGGATGTCAGTACAATGAATACCTACAATTTTATACAAATATACAGCTCAGGAGAAAAGGAATGTTGGACTACCTAAGAAGAGATGGAAACATAAGCGGCATTTTGTTTGAAATTGGAACATGCAAGGATACCTAAACCAAAAGTGGGTATGATGATTATGTCTGTAAAATTAATAAAAACTGAACTACTGAAGCGATATGATCATATAAAGTGTAAAATGAAATATGATGACGTCAGCAAACCAGCCACTTCTAACATCATGGATATGTAACGCATAAAAAATCACAGATTATTTTATGAAAAGTTTAAATGCACATTTGCGAATACTATGAATCCTCCACAGTAATACGACGGCGGCATATCTTTCTCAGATCCTAAGCTAACTTCTTATGGGATGAGTACCCACAAAACGCTGTTTCATATAAATTTGTAACTCCACAAGAACTCTGCGAAGTAGTAATACTAAATGTAGGAATACTTCGTGAACGTAATTAACAACTTGTTTAATACTGTATTGTTATTTTAATAAAAGATTGCAAAATAGCAAAAGTATTTTAACTGTATCCTATTGTCTTACATGTTTGTGCAATTAGTTTTGAAAATGAATGAAGGTCATGGTTTAGGTGTGCAACTTGGATTCACTAGTGTAGGACGTCACAGAAAGTAATTAGCGGCGAGTTATAGAGAGCGCAAATTACGAAGATGAATTATGTAGTGAAGGAAAGCAGTTGAATAAAACGGCAACAAGTTGCAATAAATTGTGGTTTTGAATCAACCTTTATTATGGTTTCATCGCATTCAAACCGTATGTTCTTCACAAGAACAAGAAACATACTTCACCTTAGCAAACAGTCAGTTAGCAAAGCAATCGAACATCTCCACATGAAATCTGTACACCCACTTGTAAAAGTTGCAACCCCTAAAATCAAGGGTTCTTTATGTGACTGATTTTAGTGACGTGACAATCGCTTGATTTTTGGGGCCCTAACTTTTACAAATGGATGCACAGATAGTTGCTGACACATTTCATGTGGAGGTGTTCGATGGCATTGCTAACCGACTGTTTGCTAACCTGAAGTTTGCTTACTTTGTCCTTTTCAGGAAGAAGTGGTTATATCTGTCGAAACCACAACTGAAGTTAATCGGAAAACATAAATTATTGCAAGTGGTCGGCTGTCTTCCTCACCTTCTATTTTTTAACCGTTGCTGAAGTGCAGCCATGATGAAAATACTAAGGGAAACATTTCGTTGGAATAATTTTGTGAGCGCAAGCTACATCGTTATTACTGGACATAGATTAACTGTTTTTTTCGGTAATTGATTCTGTGCAATTATAAAAATTATAATTTTGTGTATGGGATTTCAGGCAGGTATGAGCCTTAATTATTTGCTACTGTCGATACCTCATCTCGTATGTGATGGCTTTGTTGCAAGTTTTTCACGGTGGTATTTCAGGATACTGAACTTAACTTTATGGCACGATTGCTAGTGAGAAAACACTCTTTCAGACTTCGAATGTTTGCTGTTGACTTCCATGAATTACTATGTAGTTAAATGGAAATTGTTTGCACGTGTTACTGTATTCGATACTTTGCTGACATTACACTCTTTAATTACTGTTCAATGATTTTATTTGGAAACTGCAATTTATATGAAGTCACCATTCACACCTCTCTGAACATAAATTAAGAAACATTTATTTGCCTTAAAAGATAAGCGCGTAGTTTTGTCAACTTCATTAATCCTGTGGTTTTTTTCCTGTTATTTTCACTTATTCATATATTGTGTCTGACAAAAATAGTGAAGTGCCCACAACGAGAGGAGAAAACGAAAAGGAGAGAGTATCGCCGTATTGTAAACCTACCTCATCGTAACCCCTTGACATCTGCTGCTGCTATCTGAAAACAAACAATGGACTCCCTATTACATTCTGTCATCCCGTTCCATGTCTGGACCGCTGTTAACACCACAACACAAACGGCTGCGTTTGGACCGATATACTGATCGAGGGACATAGACTGCTGGTGAATGATGTCGCATTCTGTTCTGCGATGATCTGCCCTTCGGCACTATCCTGGATGAATTCAGGTCACGGCAGAAAACGATTGATAGGTGGCAGACGCCACAACGATACGTCACAGATGTATTGCGTCCTCGTGTGTTACCTCTCACGCAGCAGCATCGGGGTCCAATTCTCCAACACGAAAATGCTCGTCGAAGCATGTCAGTTTCTTTCTGAGTTGTCTTCGTGATACTGAGGTACTCTCGTGGGCAGCAAGACCACGAAATCCGTCCCCACGTATGGGACAAGCTCGGACGTCAACTCCGTCTCATTACCGGCATCTAGATTACCAAGTATCAGCTACAACAGTTGTGGGGCTGACTTGTCTCAGGAAATGATCCAAGGGCACAAACCCACAGCAACCGAATCAGTGGCTGTATCCAGGCCAGACGATGTGCAACGTCATAGTGGTAACTGGTCGCATATTGTCAAGTTCTTTGTCAATTTGCCTAGATGTTGCAGTCACTGAAAAAACACCATAAACGCGGCCTACATGAATCATGACAACGGTTACGCCTACCCTGATGTTCCTATGCATTCCTGTATCAGGGCAACTGTCACAAACGAATGCCCTACAAACGTGGGCATTGCACTATTCGACCAGCCAGCAAAATGGATACCTACGATGAGACCTCTTTATAACAGTGTCAGGTGTTGAAATGTTGTCGCAGTCAAGAACGCATCATCCATTTATCCTTTATAGGAGTTCTCAACATCTCATGCTGTTCAGTCCTCTAGTATACTCCATCGGGTCTTGTAAAAGCAGTTAACACACTAATACACATTAACACATTCTGGCGCCGTTCACCTGCTACAGAGAACTGCATCAGTACTCATTAAATACCCGCCGAATGTGTATACGTGTACAATCATGCTTCACTCCATTGGCAACACTGTATATCACGCGCTTATTGCGTATTGTTTCGTAAGGTTTTGCATTAAATATGTATTTAATGTATAGGCCTCAAAGGGACAGTGCTTGACCGACCCCTCTGGTAACCATGAGACGTCAAAAAATTAGCGATAACTGCAGAAAACTTCATAAGCCTACGTGAAGAGTTCTCGGGCTTCCAGACATGTGGCGGTGTCTTTAAACAGCGAAATTTCGACGAGTGACAAACTCACCATCTTCAGGCGAAGTGCCGAGACTTTGCGAGTGCCGGTCCCTTTACACCTGTGGAGTGCCCCCCCCCTCCCCCCCCCTTCCCCACACCTGGCTGCGGGAAGCTGGATCTATTGGAGCCTGCGGGTGGGGTGGAGGGGGAAGCGGGTGCGCCGTTCGTGTCACAGCATTGCGGTCACGCCTCACGAACTGGACGGTACTTGGCACGTTCAAGGCGTATTGCGGCTAATGTTGGATTCCAGGCCGCGCGAAGTTGATGACCTTCGTCCCTGTTCACAAGATTCTCGTAGACCCGTATTTATATCGATTCTTTAATGACGCAGTCCCAATAGCTCCCGGCTCGTCACAGCACCCTGGTGTTATCGAAATTAAAGGTGCGGTTTTCTTTGATACTATGTTCAGCTACAGCAGATTTCTCTGCTTGTCCAAGTCGGACGTGTCTGATGCGTTCCTCGCATCTATTCGAGATGCAGCGCTGCATTTCTCCAATGTACTGTACACCACATTCGCAAGCAATGCTATACATGTCAGACGTGTTGAATTTGAATAGGTCTTTAGCTGAGCCCAGCAGCTCTTTCGTCTACAGCGAAGGTCGGAAGAAGGTATTTATGTTCGATTTTCTCAGTAGCCTCCTGATTGTGGCTGACTGGGGCCCCAAATATGGCAGAAAGGCGAGTCTCTTGTTATCTTCCTCTTCTTCATCTTCCTCTTCCCGAAATTTGTCAGCCTGTCTGCTCTTGAAGGTCCTACCAATCTGTGTTTCACTGTGCCCATTTTGCTGAAATACCTCTCTTAGGTGGTGTGATTTGTCTGAGAGGCTTTCTTTGTCACAAATGACACGAGCTCTAAGTACGAAGGTGGTCAGTAGTGAGTGGCGTTGCGCCGGATGGTGGCAGCTGATTGCATGAAGGTACAGGTCTGTGTGCGTCTTCTTTCTATACAATGAACAGCCCAGCGTACCATCCGCCTTCTTCCTAATCAGTATGTCCAGGAATGGAATACAGCCATTCTCCTCTACTTCCATTGTGAAGGTTATATTCTCATGTATGCTGTTCAGGTGGTCCAGAAACTGCTCCAGTGCCTACCTGCCATGCTGCCAAATCACGAAAGTATCGTCGACATAGCGGGAGAGGTGCCAGGGTATACGGTGAGCAGTTTGTAGGGCCACCTCCTCAAAGAGTTCGAAATAAGAATTTGCGATCCCTGGAGCCGGCTGGAAGCCCATGAACTCTTCACCAGCTGTATTAGCCGGGAAAGCAAACATTCACATTCATAAGCCTAGCTAAAAGGAGGATTTTACTGGATGATCGGTTTCGAAAGATCTGTGCTATCACCATCGGAGCTTACACATTTAAAATATTACAGCATAAGCGTAAGATGAGCTGATGACAGGCCAGCTCTGTCGAAACTGGTCATCCACTAAAATGCTTCTTCAGCTTGGCTCTTGTAAGCATACACTGCAGATCGCCCCTATACTGACACTGTGATGAGTGTATTTCAATAAAATAGACGTGCTTTGCCCTCTAGACTGTAGCCAATCAAATCTGTCGGTACGCTCGAAAATCTTTCACGTGGAGCATGTTCATGTAACGTTCACCAGGAGCTTATCGACAACTTTCGTGCTATAAGTAAGATAGAATCCATGACCAGAAATAAGTGGGATCATCGTACCGACAGGTCACACAGACGGTTGGCTCTAGTGAAGTGACTGTGCAGTGAGTCGTGACGAAATGGTCTGAGGCCACCAGTGTAGGAACAAGATTAGGCCTGGACCCTCCTACAACATACCACCGAAACGTAGTAGCACTGTTCGACTGGATCTGACGAATATACGTGTGAGAACAGCTTAAATGTGGACAAAGGTTAGAGTAGAACTGTCACTACAAATTGTCGGGAAAAGTTTACTGGAATATGAGTTGTTTATCACTGATATTACACAACAGAGCCTTGCATGGTGTCAAGCCTGGTTCAAATGGTGCACTGCGTGGTATCCAGTGGTATACTGTGAATATTAGCGGTCCTGTTCGTGGTGATAAGTTCTGAGAATTAAGGGGGTTAAAAGATGTAATGAAAAGATTGATTTGGTTGGTAGTGATAGTAGACTGATTGCTCGTCAGTATTTGGTAAGAATGTCAAACCCTATAGTTATACTCTTGATGACGACCAGGGCACCAAATAGCTTATTCCAGCAGAATAATTCAAAACCGCACAGTGCGGTTGAAGCCACAACTGGCTTCAGGAGTTTATGGGTCTCTGACTGATTTGCTCCGTCACCAAATTTGCTTCCCGAGGATATGTTGCTGGGAAGACGAATACTTTCATACCATTAAATAGTAGAATGATTCCTACTATCGTCGTCGAAGTGGAACTGTATGCGTGCAAATGACTGCACATAAGAATTATGTTATTTCTGTTGTCCCTAATTTGTACTAGCATGACATGTTCAATATACGGTAAAAGTGACCTACTGATGGATAAAACTACTACTGCTATAAAGCGTGATTAAAAAGTTTCCATTCTAAATGGAATCAGTCCAGAATCGGTATGCCTATCAGGCAAAATCGCCGTGAGCATTGAGCAAGTATCCCATGGAAACATCAGGTTAAAGGTAGCTATTTGGTAAACACTGCTTGCCGCCGCCCAATTGCCTGCTGCATATCCTCCACCGACAGGAATAATCGAGCCTTCAAGGCCTTTTTCAGGGACTGAGATCGTGATAAACGCATGGGGAGGGATCAGAATCATAGAGGAAGACTGCGCTGTAATTCCTTCTGTAGATTATCGCACAGATGACAGAATCGTAGACATCGAAATAGACGACAGAGGGATAGAGAAACAATTAATACCACTCAAAATGTCAATGTAGACAAGTTACATGTGCTGCGGATACATAGAAAGAAAGATCACTTATCATTTAGCTACGATATAGCAGGTCAGCAACTGGAAGCAGTTAATTCCATAAATTATCTGGGAGTACGCATTAGGAGTGATTTAAAATGGAATGATCATATAAAGTTGATCGTCGGTAAAGCAGATGCCAGACTTAGATTCATTGAAAGAATCCTAAGGAAATGCAATCCGGAAACAAAGGAAATAGGTTACAGTACACCTGTTCGCCCACTGCTTGAATACTGCTCACCAGTAAGGGATCCGTACCAGATAGTGTTGGTAGAAGAGATAGAGAAGATCCAACGGAGAACAGCGCGCTTCGTTACAGGATCATTTAGTAATCGTGAAAGCGTTACGGCGATGATAGATAAATTCCAGTGGAAGACTCTGCAGGCGAGACGTTCAGTAGCTCGGTACGGGCTTTTGGTTAAGTTTCGAGAACATACCTTCTCCGAGGAGTCAAGCAGTATATGGCTCCCTCCTACGTATATCTCGCGAAGAGACCATGAGGATAAAATCAGAGACATTAGAGACCACACAGAGGCATACCGATAATCCTTCTTCCCACGAACAATACGAGACTAAAATAGAAGGGAGAACCGATAGACTCACTGAAGGTACCCTCAACCACACGCCGTCAGGTGGCTTGCGGAGTATGGATGTAGATGTATATGTAGATGTCTCGCACGTGTATCGTTGTAACATCTGCATTACGACATCGTTGGTTCTCGACTGATATTCTGTGCGATACACATTCTTCATTCTCCTACGGATGCTTGTTCTTAGAAAAGAATAACGGCACATTAGTCCTATTTCGACGCATTTGGTAATAACATCGACATAATTCACGTTTCCACATTTACCGCAAGCACACTGGAAAGACACGAATGCCACACTAATCCATCCCCTACATGTCGCATCGAAGTCACGCTAATTTTCATACACGCTAAAGCAACGCCGTCAAACGGAAACCATTTGATCGCTTCTTATACTACTACTACTACTACTACTAACTCTACTAAATTTGCTCAGAGTCTACGGTCACGAGGATTGGAGGCCCTCACTTGCCCCATTTAAAAAATCCCACGTTCACAAAACCTGTATGCAGAAAGCGGCGTCTAACTTCCATGATTTCCTCGTCAATTTGCACCAAGTAGGAGGGACGAGTCGAATGTTATGGACGTCACGAGTATTTACCCCTACTCCTATCTCCCCCTTCCACATTCCCCTAGAATTACAGGATCAGAAATGCACTGCTCCACTGCCATCACATGCGCTGATAAACGCCACTTGCAACAGTGTCCGTAAGAATCGAATTTTGTGTACCAGTGTGATGTTATCCATAGCGAATAAAAGTTTTAAGGAAATTTAAGATATTTTTATGTGTACTATCCTCACAAAATGAATGCGCCCAGGTTGTACGACGCAGATATGGATTCCTGTATGATACAGTCATTTCAGAAAATTAATTTCCCGCTGTACATATTTAGGCTGAAAATAGTAGCCAAGGGAGGGAGCTGGTGTCAATAATTAGATGAAACCGGCAATTTCTACGCACACTGGTGTTGTGAGTTCGGCTGTAACGAAAGTGTCTCAGTACAAAACATTACTTTGTCGGTTTTGTGTCGTTGTTATTTCCTGCCCTTGTTTTGAAACGAATAGCTGTTCCGCATTTAGTTCATTCCTCGAAAAAATCGTTAGTACAGCAGCGATGTAATTATATTTTTGAAATTAATGTGTGCAGCTATATGCGACGGCTGCTGCTGTGGTTTCTGCGGTCTCACTCATTTAGTACAAAATAACACGTATCGGACGAGTCTCGTTGCGTCCAACGCTGCGTCGCCTGGTGGCGCATTGGAGAGCCGGGATAACGCAGCACGACGCAGAGTAACTCCGTAGCGTGCGACGAAAAGTAGCGTACCTTCGGTGAGAGCAACGATTCAGTTGGCCCTGATAGCAGTACGACGCAATTTTTCTCCCCTCTCCCCGCTCTCCCTTTCTTCCCCCCCCCCCCCATCCCACCCCCACCTCCCCCTCATCCACGGAATACACAGGTTGAACAAGAAATCTACTAATAAACATTCAGCGTTGGATTTGGGATACCTTCAGAGTATTTTCGCATACGGACCCCATGATCTCTGGCAGCTTGTTACGGAGTTAATTAATGTAGATTGGTTTCTTGCCCCATGTAGCCATGTATCCGTATTGCACTGAAAATAATGTACAACAGTGCAGATTACTTTGTAACGAGATTAGGTTATTACTCTGTAATGAGCCGTCGAAGGCCATACGTCCCTTATAGTCGGAAGGTACCATTCAGCAACCTCTGAAAGTTTGTGTGTTGAAGTCTGATTCACCCACTACACCGTGTCCCTCCTAAGAGTTTTCAGGAGAGTTTTCTGTGGTGTGTCGGCAGATATTTTCAGTTTCGTTTGTTCAGTGCGTAGCTGGAGTCACCACGTTAGCCGAGAGTGCTAATGCGCTGCTTCGTGGACTCAGGTAGGCGCGCCGACCCTGGATAGAATCCGCCCGGCGGATTAACGACGACGGTCGGTGTGCCGGTCAGCCAGGATGTAGTTTTTAGGCGGTTTTCCACATTCCCCTAGGTGAATACCGGGCTGATCCCACATCCCTCCTCAGTTACATGGCTCTCAGACATCTGAACACTTATGCATTATTCCATGGATTACACAAGTTGCAGACACTTGAGGTACACTAATTCCTTCCTGGGGGGTATGAGGTGGTGATAGGAAGGGCATCCGGCCACCCTTAATCTGACATTGCCAAATCCGATTAACTATGCTGACCCTGCGTACCTGAGGGACGAAGGCACAAGCGAAAGAAAGTGTGTAGTTGGAGTCAACCCATCATGTCTTTCATGTGATGCCCAGTACAGACGGAACTTAAGATCTCGTTTCCTGCTAGTAACACAATTAGTTTTAAAGTTGAATTTTGGGTGACCGCTGAGCGGTTGTAGGCGCTTCAGTCCGGAACTGTGCTGCTGCTACGGTCTCAGGTTCGAATTCCGCCTCTGGCATGGATGTGTGTGATGTCCTTAGGTTAGTTAGGTTTAAGTAGTTCTAAGTCTAGCGGACTGATGACCTCAGATGTTAAGTCCCTTAGTGCTTAGAGCCATTTGAACCATTTGCGTGACCGTCCGATAGCAAGGTTCCAAACTGATCAAGCGAGATACTGTTTTTATCGATATGTATTAACCGGGATAGTAAAGCACAAAGAATAATCAGTACTGCAGCAGCAACTCACCAGCGCTGCTATCCGACGGCAGCAATCACCGCGGGTCATGGCGGAGTCGTCACTCCTGAAGTACTTCTTACTCTTTGTGCTGTACTGTCTCTGTTAATACCTTTCGTTAAAAGAAATATAGCACTAGACTAAAATTGGGATCGCTCTATCGAATGGACCGGTAAAATTCAGCTTTGAAAATCATTTCGTTTGTAACAAAGAAAAGGACGTTTTCATACTGGACATCTCATGAAAGACGTGATACGCAGTATCTGTTATACTCCCACTACACGTTGCGAAAACTAAACTGCAAATATCTGCTGATACACCAAAGAAAATTAGCCTGACGACTCTTAGGAGGGATACTTTGTATATGCCTTTATTGAAGAATGACTACCCAATGCAACAAAAATTCCTTGAATATAGCACATTCAGTGGTAGACACTATTCACTTACTTTTGAGCATGACGTATGTTGTATAATATGGTGACGACAGTAATCGTTATATTTGTTAAATTAATTTTTATTGCGTCTGGAAATAAAACACATTTTTCCTTGAAGTTAAAATCTTCAGGGATTATTACGCACGACTCCTCTACTGGCATTTCTTCAGGACCTTGTGATGTCCACCACTGACTGATAGCGGTCAACCTACATTGGTCACCACAAGAGTCTGAAGATCACAGATCATATCTGTCGACAGCAGTGCATCAGTCACTCCACAATTGTTATCCTGTCTCTGGCTCCTTCGTGTAGATTCGGTCTATGTTTACAGTTGTGGTTAGTCGTCATCGATCACAGTCCTTTATTACGAGTTTTGCTGAACTGTGTGCACCAGATGTGACAATTATGACTGAATGAACAATTACAATTATGTTATCGACACAACAAACACCGAGCTGACAAGAGTCATGGGACAGCTCCTAACACCGTGGCGGATCTCTTCATGTCCGACATAGTGCAGTAACTCGATGTGGCACGAACTCAACAACTTGTTGACAGTCCCTTTCAGAAATATTGAGCCATGCTGCCTCTATAGCCGTCCATAATTAAGAAAGAGTGGCCAGTGCAGGGAGGATTTTATGAACGAATTAAGCTCCCAATTACGTTCCATAAATATTCGACGGAATTCATGTTGGGCGATCTGGGTGGGCAAATTATTCTCTCTAATTGTCCAGAATGTTCTCAAAAACAATGACAAACAATTGTGGGTCGGTGACAGGGTGCATTGTCATCCATAAGAATTACATCGTTGTTTACGAATATGAAGACTATGATTTACTGCCTGCCCCCATGAACCATGGACCTTGCCGTTCGTGGGGAGGCTTGCATGTCTCAGCGATACAGATAGCCGTATCGTAGGTGCAACCACAACGGAGGGGTATCTGTTGAGAGGCCAGACAAACGTGTGGTTCCTGAAGAGGGGCAGCAGCCTTTTCAGTAGTTGCAGGGGCAACAGTCTGGATGATTGATCTGGCCTTGTAACACTAACAAAAAGGGCCTTGCTGTGCTGGTACTGCGAACGGCTGAAAGCAAGGGGAAACTACGGCCGCAATCTTTCCCGAGGGCATGCAGCTTTACTGTATGATTAAATGATGATGGCGTCCTCTTCGGTAAAATATTCCGGAGGTAAAATAGTCCCCCATTCGGATCTCCGGGCGGGGACTATTCAAGAGGATGTCGTTATCAGGAGAAAGAAAACTGGCGTTCTGCGGATCGGAGCGTGGAATGTCAGATCCGTTAATCGGGCAGGTTGGTTAGAAAATTTAAAAATGGAAATGGATAGGTTAAAGTTAGATATAGTGGGAATTAGTGAAGTTCGGTGGCAGGAGGAACAAGACTTCTGGTCAGGTGACTACAGGGTTATAAACACAAAATCAAATAGGGGTAATGCAGGAGTAGGTTTAATAATGAGTAGGAAATTAGGAATGAGGGTAAGCTACTACAAAGCGCATAGTGAAAGCATTATTGTGGCAAAGATAGAAACGAATCCCACACCTACTACAGTAGTACAAGTTTATATGCGAACTAGCTCTGCAGATGACGAAGAAATTGAAGAAATGTATGATCAAATAAAATAAATTATTCAGATAGTGAAGGGAGATGAAAATTTAATAGTCATGGGTGACTGGAATTCAGTAGTAGGGAAAGGGAGAGAAGGAAACGTAGTAGGTGAATATGGACAGGGGCAAAGAAATGGAAGAGGAAGCCGCCTGGTAGAATTTTGCACAGAGCACAACTTAATCATAGATAACACTTGGTTCAAGAATCATAAAAGAAGGCTGTATACATGGAAGAACCCTGGAGATACTAAAAGGTATCAGATAGATTATATAATGGTAAGAAAGAGATTTACGAATCAGGTTTTAAATTGTAAGACATTTCCAGGGGCAGATGTGGACTCTGAACACAATCTATTGGTTATGACCTGTAATTTAAAACTGAAGAAACTGCAAAAAGGTGGGAATTTAAGGAGATGGGACCTGGATAAACTGAAAGAACCAGAGGTTGTACAGAGTTTCAGGGAGAGCATAAGGGAGCAATTGACAGGAATGGGGGAAAGAAATACAGTAGAAGAAGAATGGGTAGCTTTGAGGGATGAAGTAGTGAAGGCAGCAGAGGATCAAGTAGGTAAAAAGACGAGGGCTAGTAGAAATCCTTGCTGACAGAAGAAATATTGAATTTAATTGATGAAAGGAGAAAATATAAAAATGCAGTAAATGAAGCAGGCAAAAAGGAATACAGACGTCTCAAAAATTAGATCGACAGGAAGTGCAAAATGGCTAAGCAGGGATGGCTAGAGGACAAATGTAAGGATGTAGAGGATTGTCTCACTAGTGGTAAGATAGATACTGCCTACAGGAAAATTAAAGAGACCTTTGGAGATAGGAGAACCACTTGTATGAACATCAAGAGCTCGGATGGAAACCCAGTTCTAAGCAAAGAAGATAAAGCAGAAAGGTGGAAGGAGTATATAGAGGGTCTATACAAGGGCGATATACTTGAGAACAATATTATGGAATTGGAAGTGGATGTAGATGAAGATGAAATGGGAGATACGATACTGCGTGTAGAGTTCGACAGAGCACTGAAAGACCTGAGTCGAAACAAGGCCCCCGGAGGAGACAACATTCCATTGGAACTACTGACGGCCTCTGGAGAGCCGGTCCTTACAAAACTTTACCATCTGGTGAGCAAGATGCATGAGACAGGCGAAATACCCTCAGACTTCAAGAAGAATATAATAATTCCAATCCCAAGGAAAGCAGGTGTTGACAGATGTGAAAATTACAGAACTATCAGTTTAATAAGTCACAGCTGCAAAATAGTAACGCGAATTCTTTACAGACGAATGGAGAAACTAGTAGAAGCCGACCTCGGGGAAGATCAGTTTGGCTTCCGTAGAAATGTTGGAAACGTGAGGCAATACTGACCCTACGACTTATCTTAGAAGAAAGATTAAGGAAAGGCAAACCTACGTTTCTAGCATTTGTAGACTTAGAGAAAGCTTTTGACAATGTTGACTGGAATACTCTCCTTCAAATTCTGAAGGTGGCAGGGGTAAAATACAGGGAGCGAAAGGCTATTTACAATTTGACCAGAAACCAGATGGCAGTTTTAGAGGCGAGGGGCATGAAAGGGAAGCAGTGGTTGCGAAGGGAGTGAGACAGGGTTGTAGTCTCTCCCCGATGTTCTTCAATCTGTATATTGAGCAAGCAATAAAGGAAACAAAAGAAAAATTTGGAGTAGGTATTAAAATCCATGGAGAAGAAATAAAAACTTTGAGGTTCGCCGATGACATCGTAATTCTGTCGGAGACAGCAAAGGACTTGGAAGAGCAGTTGAACGGAACGGATAGAGTCTTGAAAGGAGGATATAAAATGAACATCAACAAAAGCAAAACGAGGATAATGGAATGTAGTCGAATTAAGTCGGGTGATGTTGAGGGTATTAGATTAGGAAATGAGACACTTAAAGTAGTAAAGGAGTTTTGTTATTTGGGGAGCAAAATAACTGATGATGGTCGAAGTAGAGGATATAAAATGTAGACTGGCAATGGCAAGGAAAGCGTTTCTGAAAAAGAGAAATTTGTTAACATCGAGTATAGATTTAAGTGTCAGGAAGTCATTTCTGAGAGTATTTGTATGGAGTGTAGCCATGTATGGAAGTGAAACATGGACGATAAATAGTTTGGACAAGAAGAGAATAGAAGCTTTCGAAATGTGGTGCTACAGAAGAATGCTGAAGATTAAATGGGTACATCACATAACTGATGAGGAAGTATTGAATAGGATTCGGGAGAAGAGACGTTTGTGGCACAACTTGACCAGAAGAAGGGATCGGTTGGTAGGACATGTTCTGAGCCATCAAGGGATCACCAATTTAGTATTGGAGGGCACCGTTGAGGGTAAAAGTCGTAGAGGGAGACCAAGAGATGAATACAGAAAGCAGATTCAGAAGGACTTAGGATGCAGTAGGTACTGGGAGATGAAGAAGCTTGCACAGGATAGAATAGCATGGAGAGCTGCATCAAACCAGTCTCAGGACTGAAAACCACAACAGCAACAACATGATTTACTGCAAATTGTCCCCAAATAGCGAAACATAAGAATTTCCAGTCAATGACAGGTTCAGTTGGTCCAGACGACTCAGTCCATTGCATGTCAGATTACACAATAATGGAGCCACCACCAGCTTGCACAGAGCCTTGTTGAGAACTTGGGTCCATGGCTCCGTGGGGTCTGCACCACACTGGAAACCTACCGTCAACTCTTACCAATTGAAATCTGGGTTCAACTCGCCAGACCATGGTTTTCCAGACGTACAGGGTCCAACTGATATGATCACGAGCCCACTGTCGGCGGTGCAGGCGACGTCAAGCTAATAGAAATGGCACTCGCATTGATCATCTGCTGCCATAGTTCATTCACACAAAATTTCACCGCACTTTTCTAACGGATATGTATTGCGTACGTCCCACGTTGATTTCTGCGGTTATTTCACGCTGTATTTCTTGTCTCTTAGCACGACAAATCTACGCAAATGAATGGAATGTCCCACGCGTATAGCTCGAACTACTTTTCCGAGGTTTAGTTTGTTAATTCCCATCGTGAGGCCACAGTCACGTCGGAAACCTTTTCACATGATTTACTTGAGTACAAATGACAGCTCCAACAACGCATTGCCCTTTCGTATCTTGTGTAGATGATATTGCTGCCATCTGTATACATGCATATCGCTATCCCCCTGATATTTGTCATCTCAGTGTAAAGTGTAGCTACTCAGAGAGATCCAGTGTAGCCCACATTACCGTATGGTAGCGAAACTTGGTAGATATGCTATTGCGGTAATGCGGTACCGATTTACGCAGCAAAAAATTAATTCTTATTTTGTCACAAGGTGCAAATCTGGTGCTGTTCATCATCTGGTTACGTCTCCGGTGTTCATACTGAACAAACTGTGTTAGCGGCGGTTAATAACAGAATCAACAGTATACATTTCTCACTTGTTAGACCCCTTCTTCCTCCTCTAATCCATCACAAGTGGAAATATTTTTATACTCCTTTCTTACATGCAAAGTGCCAGATTTACACCTCTTATTAACGCATTAGCATGTCGTAACAATTTCGCTGTCATGTAATAATTACAGCCCACACCGTATCTCAGTGAGTGAAAGCACTTTAATTGTAACCAACCAGTATATTCATGGATTCTTCTTATAATACTAATTTCTAAAGCTTTGTAAGCAGACTTGATAGCTGACTTCTGTCTTCTAGCATTTGCCAGTTCAGCGTGTTGAGCATATCCGTGGCGTCCCTGCGTGAATTAAACTCATCTGTAGCGCTGCATTTCACTGAGTAATTTATGCATTACTAATTACTCCTATCTGACGTGAGTCCCACATTCTTGAGCAAGTATTCTCTCAGTGAACCAAGGTCTGCCACTTGCTTTACTTCCTATTCAGCCTATGTGATTATTCTATATTCCTGGCATAAACAAATTACTTCGTCAAAGAAAAAATATGTGCACAATATTCCGTCTGTACTTGGAGCAACATATTTATGTTAACAATTTAAATACACAGACTTACTGTTACACAATATTTTCAATTTCGGAACCGCATTCAGCTTTCTAGGCCATTATTAAACATAATCTTTAGTAAACAATTATAATATGAGAAAGAAATTGCGAAGAAATTTAAGAAACTTTGAGGTTTTTCCAATGTAGGAGCAGAGGCAAACAACACTTCCCTTTCACCAATTGGCCCCAAACTCGTTTTTTCGTACTACAGTGGTAAACCGATGGGAAATAAAAGAGATTCGAGCGCACACGGAGGCTTTCCGGCAGTCGTTCTTCCCGCGAATCATACGCAACTGGAACAGAAAAGGGAGGTAATGACAGTGCCACGTAAAGTGCCTACGCCACACACCGTTGGATGGCTTGCGGACTATAAATGTAGATGTAGATGTAGAAGCAGAAAGGAGGGACTCAAACTTGAAACGTAAGCGCTTCCGCAATATAAATCTACATAGCAAGACTGACCAAGGACTGCAAATAAAAATGCTGAAACCCAAACCCATGTTGGGTGTAACAAACTTGCATATTTTGTTTGAAAACACAGAGTTCAGCGATATGATCTCCGAGAAATTAACATAATTTCGAAATTCCGTCTGTCTGCGCCCAGAAACGAGAAGCAACAACTTACACGTGCTAAATTGGAGACGTTTGGTTCGTACCGCTCCAGCTTTCTGCTCTTTACCGCATACGACAATGGACAATTTGTGAGAACGACAATGAAGATACGTTAAATAAACTTTCAAATCTCCATAATTTATTATTCGAATTATTGGTGTTAGTACTGTAATATGTAATAGAGCTGTTGAAGCAATCTGATTAGCACGAAGCTTGTTTAATGATTTATGCTGAAATTATACTCAGATCGATTTGTTGTCCAGACACATAGGTTTATCCTACGTGTAAATTAATTAACAGTCAGGTCGCGTCGAGTTAGTCCTCGCAATAACGCTGTTAAGCTTAAATATCACGATTTAGCGTCATTAAGCATAACAAACCGTAATGAGGTGTGCTCCGCACGGTGTAATTCCATACTTTGCAAAAGACCGCGTTCTATATTACGTCGACATGAAAGCAGATGATTTAAAGTTATATATTTCTGACGACTGGCAAAGCTGTCGGGAATGCTGTTGACACAAATGAGACCACGTGGAAAGATCTGAAAGTTGGAGAAATATTACATGCATTGTACGCTTAAAACTGAATGAGATAAACGAGGTTATTCAGGCCAAGATTTCCTACATCGAAGACTCGGCATTAGTGAATTAGAATGATGGCGAAGAAAGAGTTTCATTACAGAAGTAAAAGAACCCTACTCTTTTTATTCATCGAAAGCACAGTAGTAAATACTACAGCCAATACTGAATACTTAATACATTTTATCTTAAAAGAGTTAGTGATTGATTAGTGAGATTCAACTCCATTGATGGCCTAGCCACAACAGTATTATTATCATAGGAGAAAGACTATTTAATCTAACGTTACAGCGTCTCGCTTACCGCAAGGTAATTAGAGTAGCAGCTGTTTTAGCCTAGAATAAAGGAACGAAGCGGTCAGTTCGTGTTTAACGGTAACTCCCTCATATAACTTAAATCGCTTCAGTAAATAATGGAAAGCCTAGATCGGTGTGATCCAGTATTTGACCCCGGTCGTACCCAATACGAGACCAAGAGTCTGCACGAACTATCTTGCTGGCGAAAATCGAGACAAAGACCAGGGAAGGAGTCTGAGATTGTCAAATCGAGTGCTAGGCTAAAATGTATGAATAACTATCCTAGGTCTCAAGATCGCTAAAATTCCTTTATTAACTACCAATTTCAGCTCACTGACGAGCCATTTCAAAACTATAAAAATTATTACTTAATTTAGTATCTATCAGCCACCAGAAATTACACATCGTCATAATCGACGTACTTTAATGTGTACACGGCAACAAGAACAGTTAATCTCAACAGATTATGACGATGACTAATGCCTGGGGGCTGATAAACACTGACTTAAGTAACAGCTTTTATTGTTCTCATTACGGCTCGTCAATGACCTGAAACTACATTAACGGAATTTCTTGACGAAATACTTTTACCCACACATTTTAAATTTAGCATTCTTCTAGGTCGACACATCAGGATTCCCTATGCTGGTATCTAGCTGCCATCTGTCCTTCTGCAAGTAGGTCACGCTATATTATTAAATGAGCATGCCTGGAAAATCGTAATAAAAATCTCACTTGTAGCAAACTACACATAATGTGTATGCGCTACACAAATCATGACAACTCGGATCTCCAGAGAGATTATCGCATCAGGCAGATTAAATGGGAGTCACTCAAAACGTCCACTTTCTAAAATAATAGGATATAGATGGAGGATCGTTGTTCCATACACAGACCCAGGTGGGCCCATTGGTGCTCATCGACCGCGTTGTCATCGGCAATAGTGTCACTGGATGCGGAATGGAGGGCGTGTGTTACAGCACACCGTTCTTCGGGCCGTTGTCAGTCTTCTGAACTAGAGCCGCTACTACTCGGTCAAGCAGCTCCTCATTTATCATCAAGAAGCAGTCTAGCCACCAAGGAGAAATCCCTGGCAGTGCCAGGAATCGAAGTTGGGTCCTCCGCAGGGCAGTCAGTCACATTTACCTCTCCATCTTCGGAGGCAGCCTCTTATATCCACAGTAGTTTACATATTAACTGAATCAGATTTTATGAAATGAAATGAATGAAACCAAAGGTGACAGAAGCTACAAAAAGTCTTGTGGGATGGCGGTGACCTGAACTGAGAATCAAACCCTGGCAGAAATTTCTGTCATGAGACACTCTTAATAATGTACTCATTTGTTTCTACAACTATTAAAGAGAGTAGGCAATACAACCATATAAATCTTAAATAATTATTGTGGTCATATCCTGAGAAAAGTTCCTGTAAGCGTCGAACCACATCAGCCTTCAATAATGATTTTGGTTATACCTTGAAAGAAATTACTACAAACACGAAACTTTTGCACAGGTGAAAAAGTTTATGTATTGTGATTAATTTTCTTAAGTCCTGTTCCTGACGCAAGAGATGTTTCAGTGTTGGTTGCAATGTCTCCGGATATCTCAATCTCAAAAATCACCATCAAAATTTGTAAATACTTCTTTCTCTCTCTCTCTCTCTCTCTCTCTCTGTCTGTCTCTGTTTCGCACACACACACACACACACACACACACACACACACACACACACACACAATAGTTCAGGTCGATCTAGTGTTTAGCAGTGTTTTATCTGTTGTTTGGGACATGAAATTGTGCTAGGACATCATCTTTGATATACAAAATATATGAAATCAGTAAATTAAAAATCAGGCACATACAGGTAAGTGATGAGCAGATATTTTTGTAGACTTTTCCAGGAGAAGATACCAAAACTCTAGGATGTAGCATAGATGTCTAAGGCAAGAAAGTTATGTATTTCGTTTTCCATTCCACAATCCATCTCCAATTATGTTGTGTACCAAGTAAGAGGTAAACAACAAACTTAAGAACAGGCCGCCATCACACAGACAGACTCACTTTCATGGGACCCTTCGTTTCGTGCAATATCCTTCAGATGGCTCCCACAAGTCCGGACCTCTTGCTGCTTCCACGCCACATCCTCCATAACATCGCATACGTCCGCCGACGTCGTGGACGGCCACCGATGAAGCAGCTGGCAACCATGGACCACATTGCTTTCATCTTGTTCTAGCGGAGATGGGAATACTTCCGGCGACAGACACCGTAACTCGGCGCGTGGCGGTCACACACACAGTTACGATCAAGCGGTTGGTTCAGTTCAGTGCCGGTCGCCAGGTCACTACAGTTCTCTGTAATTCTACCTTCCGACTAAGCAGCCGCTGTTTGTGGATTAACAGGAATACCAAGCGTGTCTGAACCATTGCTACCAGTTATAACGACGATATCATCGAGTATCAAGTGACACAAACGTTACATTGACAGAAAAAAATCGCAACACCAAAGATTAATGTAGGGTAGTGAAATTTCGGGAATACGTTTTGTAAGTAGGCTGTTTAGGTTTTATGTTGCTTAACGCCACGTAGCGCTCTGTATGAAAATCAGTGGCTTTACTGTGTGCAGTCTGTGGCTGTTTGGCATTGTTGGAATATTCGCCATTGTAGTGTTGGGCAGTTGGATGTGAAGAGCGCGTAGCGCTACGCAGTTGGGGGTGAGTTGCCAGCAGTGGTGGACGTGGAAAGAGAGATGGCAGAATTTTGAGAGCGGACGATCTGGACGTGTGTCCATCAGAAAGAGTAAATTTGTAATATTGGATATCATGAACTGTTATATATATATTATGACTTTTGAACACTGTTAAGGTAAATACATTGTTTGTTCTGTATCAAAAACTTTCATTTCCTACCTATGCCTATTAGTAGTTAAAGCCCTCAGTAGTTTGAATCATTTATTTAGCTGGCAGTATTGGCGCTCGCTGTATTGCAGTAGTTCGAGTAACGAAGATTTTTGTGAGGTAAGTGATTCATGAAAGGTATAGGTTATTGTCAGTCAGATCCATTCTTTTGTAGGGATTATTGAAAGTCACATTGCATTGGGCTAAAAATATTGTGTGTCAGTTTATTCATGATCAGAATAAGTAAAGAGAGTAATATCTGTGCACGTTCAGTTTTGCTCAGCTGTTTGAAAATCAAATAACGTAAGGGGTTTACCAGCACAGTAATTCATAAATTTTTCTAAGGCGACGTTTCAATTTGTCTAGGTAACACCTGTAGTGACTAACATTGCAAATGTGAAATGCTGGTACATTAATGACCAGTGAAACAGCAAGAATGTTGAATGTAAGCATGCAGACATTGATGCACTGTATTGTGCAAGTGGCGAATGTCACTTCGTGGGGTGAAGTTCCATGCCTGTTGCACTTGGTCGGTCAGTACAGGGAAGGTTAATGTTGGTTGTGGATGACACTGGATTTGTCGCCTGATGATGTCCCAAATGTGCTCGAATGTGGACAGATATGGTGATTGAGGAGGTCAAGGCAACATGTCGACACTCCTTAGAGCGTGTTGGATGACAAAACCAGTATGTGGGAGAGTGTCATCCTGTTGGAAAGCACCAACTGGAACCCTGTTCATGAATGGCAGCAGAATTTCTCAAATCACCAGACTGACATGCGAATTGGGAGTCAGGATACGAGGGATATCCGTGGGAGGGATCCTCTTGTCTTGGCACCCTAGACATTAACTCCTGGTGTCGGTCCAGTATTTGTAGCACACATACTGTTTCCTGCAGACCCTCAACGAACCTCATTCTAACAAACACAAGACCATCACTGGTACCGAATCAGAACCAGCTTTCGTCAGAAAACACAACAGACCTCCCCCATGCTCTCCACTGAGCTCTCTAATGACACAAGTGAAGTCGCAATTGGCGGTGTCTGCCTCGGACCTTTCCTTGATGTAACCGATTTGTAGCTTCTTTGTGTCACTGTGGTGCCAACTGCTGCTCAAATTTCTGCTGCGGATGGAGTACGATATGCCAGAGCCATACACCCAACTCGATGGTCTTCCTTCTCGCTAGTGCAACGTAGCGGCCCAGAGCCGTGTCATCTTGCGACCGTACATTCTCATGACCAACGCCGCCAGCAATCATGTACAGTGACTACACTCCTGCCACGTCCTTCGGCAGTATCGTTGAAGGACATACAGCTTCTCACAGCGCTGTTGCACGACCACGTTCCAACTCAGAGAGATTTGACAATGAGATGTTTGTCACCTTGAATGTATTCGTGACTACCATCAATTCTATGTCCAATCCGTAAGGTAATTAGCGGTCACGACTGTTGCAGCATATATTTACAGCAAGTATGATTTGCATCCTCCTAATGGCCCTACTAGCTCCACTATTACGCAAATTACGTGAAAACTGAATACACCATATTGCAGATGTAGAGACACGCCTACAAACTTTCGGTTATGTCTCAAAACTCTTCTTGGTGTTGCGATTTTTCTCCGCCCGTGTATTTAGATCCCATTGCATTTGGTTTAGGACATCAAGTGGCACACATTAAATTGTGCCAGAGTTAAGTAGTATATTGTAACATTCTCTTAACAAATGTTATTGGTTATTTCTTGTATTCTTGACACATTTCTTTTCTAGTGTCGCCCTGTCAAGCAAGTGTTTAATTAGCTGGCGTACAGTCTGCCACCTTTAACGAAATACTGCAGTAAGCTACGTCCCTGCGACTCTGGATTTTTGGGGTGAAATAATAGTAGCATTCAGTTAGTCTTCCCAACAATATACCTCATTAGCTTCGGTTTACATCTCATAAGTAAATTGTCAACGTGTGACAACATGTACCCAATAGTTTACAACTAATCGCTGTTTTACTCTCAGGAGAATGTGTTCCATTCCCTGTCTTAGCGCATTCTACATCCCTGGATGATTAGCAGTAGAATCCCATTTCGTTAGAGAGGGATTCTAACACAGTTCAGAGATTCAGTTTTAGGTTTTTCGTGGTTACCCGAAAAACCTCTTCCGGAAAACTGAGGGATGAAACCTTTAAACAGTTTAGGAGTTTCTGAAGGTCTTCGCCTGCCCGAATTATCCCTCTTCTTCGCTGTTCCCTCTAGCAATCGTCTATGCCTACAGGATTACTCTGCAGTTCACAATTAAGTGCCTGGCAGGGGGTTCATCGAACCACCTTCTAGCTATTTCTCTGCCATTTCACTCTCGACGGCACGCGGTGAAAACAAACAGTTAAATTTTTCTGTGCGAACTCTTGATTTCTCTTGTTTTCTCATGATCATCATTCCTCCAAATGTAGGTGGGCACCAACAAACTATTTTCACACTCAGAGGAGAATGTAAGTGATTGAAATGTCATAAGATCATGCTGCAACGAAGTACGCCTTTGTTTTAATGATTGTCAGCCCAATTCCTGTATCATATCCGTGGCACTCTCTCCTCTGTTCTGCGACAATACAAAACGGGCTGCCCTTCTGTGAATTATTCCGATGTCATCCGTCAATCCTATCTGACGGGGATCCCATACCGCACAGCAATACTCCAAAAGAGTGCGAACAAGTGTAATATAATCAGTCTTTTTAGCAGACTGGTTGCATTTTCTAAGTGTCCTGCTTTCCCACAACATTATCTATGTGAGCGTTCCAATTTCAGTTATTCGTAGTTGTAATTTTTAAGTATTTAGTTGAGTTTACAGCCTTTAGCTTTGTGTGTTTTATCCTGTTGTCGAAATATAACTGATTCCTTTTAGTGTTCATGTGGATGACTTCAAACATACAGATATCTTGCCTAAATTGTTTTGCAATTTGTTTTGATCCTCTGACGACCTTATAAAACGGTAATGACAGCATCATCTGCAAAACAAAGACGTACGAGTAAGAGGACAGCCCATATTGTCTCCTACATCGTTTAAGCAGATGAGGAACAGCAGAGAGCCAAAACATTTCCTTTGGAAGCGCCAGATATCACTTCTGTTTTACTCAATGGTTTCCCGTCGATTATTACATATTGTGACCATTCTGACAGGATACCACGAATCCAGTCACACAACTGAGACAATACTCTTTAGCAACACAATAGAATTAGAAGTTCCTTGTAAAAAAAAAGGTGTCTAAAGCTTCTGGAAGTCTACAAATGTGGAATCAATTTGACATCTCCGGTCGATATCACTCATTACTTCATGAGAATAAAGCTCTAGTTTTGTTTCGCAAGAACGATTTTCTTCCGAATTCGTTTTCGTTGTTTGTGAATAAATCGTTTTCTGCGAGGTAACTCGTAATGTTCGACAACAGTATACGTTCAAAAATCCTACAACAAATCGACCCCAGCTATGTGGATCTTAAATTCGCCTGTGAACTCCTATTTTCTTTCTCGGGTGTTTGCATGACTTGTGCAACTTTATGTTTGCTAAGTATGGAGTTATGGTAACAGTATACTCTTGAAAGTTCGGAAAGTCAAATCCTAGAGTGCCTCTTAAAACTAAGCCGTTTGCCACCATTTTCTCCGTGTCAAAAAATATCGCTTTTAGCTTTACTGGACAGCTTCGAAATGCACCTGAACTATGGGATACAAAACGTTCTCCATATTCCAACGGTGTAAAAAGAAAGAAAAGAAACGGAACGGTAAAAAAAAGAAGCAGTCGAGTACGTTGTTTCAATAAACTCAAACTTCCTGAACCTGACATGACTTGTGATAATATAGTGACAGTTATTAAGCAGCCTTCCAGGAAAAAATCAATGAATTAATGTAGATTCCCTCACACAACGAACTTCAGCTTTCTATCTTCTGTCACCTATTGCCATGTTATCGTCACTGACACGGTACGATTCGCCAAAACTGACGGAACTTACTTGAAGAACTGAATGACGGGGAAACTAAATCTGACATACAAATCTGTTGGAATTTTGACTTGGGTGGATAACGCCACTGTTAATTTAAACAGGTGTAAGCTTCCGAATTAGGGGTATTATAGTCCTGTTTAATGCCGTTGGCGTTTGATAGTTAGCGAACAGGAATTTCCTCGCTTAGAGAGTCTAGACTTCTGTTATTCCCTTCTACCACCAACATAGCAATATTTGTGTAACGTTATATATATATATATATATATATATATATATATATATATATATATATATATATATATATATATATTAAATTGATTTTATAACCTACGACAACACAAGGCAAAGTTATGGATTATTCTACATGCAATCGTTTGTTTAGCTCTTTTTGGAGATGAAGACGTTGTCAGAGAAGCTATCTCTAGTACAACATCGAAAGCATGAAGAGGCTTTGTGTAGTAAGCTCCACCATCATCTGATATCCGCCATTAGATGCAGCATCATTAACACGTAAGGGGTTGGGGTTGGGTTGTTTGGGGGAAGAGACCACACAGTGAGGTAATCGATCTCATCGGAATAGGGAAGGACGGGGAAGGAAGTCTACCGTGCCCTTTCAAAGGAACCATCCCGGTTATACCTGGAGCGATTTAGGGAAATCACGGAAAACCTAAATCAGGATGGCCGGACGCGGGATTGAACCGTCGCCCTCCCGAATGCGAGTCCAGTGAACACGTAAGATGTTTGACGTACTTACTAATAATGTATTGAAAGAAATATGAGATGCATACTTCGGGCTCTATTTTTACGCTAAAATCGCAATGAATGAATCCAAAGATAATGGGAAAGTAACTTTTCTATCTTCTGTACGGTATTATTTTCTAATTAATGAAGGAGAATTTTTTGTTCCTAGACCCATATACACAGAAGACTGAATCATGAATATTAGATTTATAGTAGTCTATGTCCGGTATAGCAGGCGGCAAAGCACATGGTTACGTAACATAATTTGGTGAAACAGCAAGCATAAAGAGAAGAAAGAAGACGCCAAAATACAAAATAAAAAGAACATAATTGGTCAACAAATAAATATTATATCTACTACGTTTTGAAATAAATACGACAAGACGCAGAAGAGATTTGAACCGCACAAGAACACAATATTAATTTGATTCTGTGAAGAGACAGAGACTTTCAAATTCATATTTAATACAAATTTTCAAAAGAAATACCGCATTCCGAAGCTTAAACACAGTAAAGCCAATGTCTCCACAACTCTGGAAAGATTCTTTGACTTTCTCAGACAGCAAAAAATAGAGGGTATTTCGGTGAGGTTAATAGTTTTGTAACTGTGGCTTGATAAATCTGGAACTGGTTCCGGGAAGAGAAAATCTCAAACGTTTAAAGAAGTAATATATCTCTGGTCCTAATTAAAATTTAGAACAGATTTTGAACATGGTTAGTATAGAGATCTTTAACATACACGATTTCCAGATTTGTACGTAACTTTTGTAGGGGATAGAAGTTTTAAACTGATTTTCCATCGTCATGGAGAGCTGAGGACTGTGTCCACTGCCTGAAAATTGCCCGTGTCACGGGACCGTCGCAACTTTGGACCTTTAAAAATCAGATGTCAAGTAACTTAAATTAGATGCAAGGTGTGGGCGACAGCGCGGAAGTCTAGACCGCTCCCTCACACTACACAGTTTCCTCTCTGGACGTCACGAGGCGCCACCGTCGCATTCCGGACACGCGCTGCCCCTAGGGCCCGCTGCGGTCCCATTCTAGGTGCACGGTGCGTGGCGCTCGCTGCGTGTGCGTGAGCTTGGCGCGGCACACGCACGTCGGCGACGCGGCGCCGATTTACGGCCTCCTCGCGCGCCACCCGGCCCGGCCGTATTTCACTTTTATTACGTTTACAACTACCCCCGTAAAAATGTCCGAAATGAAGACGAACTCTGCTTAGGCGCTTGTAGCTTTACATTTAATCCCGTAAAGCGGTCGGAGAGAGGACGGCGGCTCCTTGCGGCTGGGAACAGATACGGGGGGACCCTTGTAGTGCGTTTTATGTGTGCGAATCGGGCGGCGGCAGTTACGCATCCGCAGCAAAGCGAAGGGGGTTGCGGACCGGGGATTGGGGTGGGGGTGCCATGAGGAGTAATGCGCAACAATCGCGAGATCTCAGCGCCTCGACCGCGCTTGCCATCTCGCGTCGTAAAACTCGTTTACAGAAGTTGCGCTGTGCGATAACGTGCGTGTTCGCTTTTCATGTTTCGACAATACTGTCCAGTCAGTCACGTGACAACCGCTCATTCCGTTTCTGCCTGAACAGAAGCACAAAGGCGCGACAAAAAGTTCTCTATTGCTTTGACAGGATGAAACCGCCGCCCATACCACTGTTACCTCTTTCGTGTGAAAACATATTAATCAGTAAGAGGCATCAACTCGTATCCTCTACCCATACCACTGTTACCTCTTTCGTGTTAAAACATATTAATCAGTAATAGGCATCAACTCGTATCCTCTACCGTCTCATTAAGTTGTCAACCGTTCTCACCGACTTCGAGCATCTCCACATATCCTACGCTATCTGCAAACGAGATTCCAATAACCCCATGTATTTCCCTCTGATCACCAATCCCGTCCCGGTATGCTGGCGCACCCATACAAACACATCTCACCGTCCCTACACCCATATACAGTCCATAACTTCTCACAACGCAGCTCTGTCTCCCTCTACCAGACAATGAAATGCGCTCCAATATTTATACATACTACTTACTATAACTATTCCCCACGCTTTCTGCCTCCACATTAGCTGGACGAAGTGGCCGCGCGGTTCTAGGCGCTTCAGTCTGGAACCGCGCCACCTCTACAGTCGCAGGTTCGAATCCTTCCTCGGGCATGGATGTGTGTGATGTCCTTAGGTTACTTAGGTTTAAGTAGTTCTAAGTTCTAGGGGATTGATGACCTCAGAAGTCAAGTCCCATAGTGCTCAGAGCCATTCGAACCATCTGAACCTCCACAAAAATGGCTCTGAGCTCTATGGGACTTAACGTCTGTGGTCATCAGTCCCCTAGAACGTAGAACTACTTAAACCTAGCTAACCTAAGGACATCACGCACATCCATGCCCGAGGCAGGATTCGAACCCGCGACCGTAGCAGTCGCGCGGTTCCTACCTGAGCGCCTAGAACCGCGAGACCACCGCGGCCGGCGAACCACCACATTAGGGCTCCCTCCACCCTGTTACCTCTCTGTCTTTCCATCACTTCTCCTTTCGAACCACAGACCTATTTACTCACCATACTCGACCCATCCCAACGTCCCACTGTCCACCCTAAAACCAAGTTTCATTTACATAGATACCTCACAGCTGCCTGTATATTTATATACACATGCACCCCCATCCCACCTACAGAATACTCAACTTCATTTCCCTCTCAACAAAACTATTTTTCCCCTGCGTAGGGGAGAAACTAGAGTTAATGACTTATCTTTTCCGAAGTGGAGGCAGGAAGGGCATCCGGCAACCCCTTTAACTTAACCATGCCAAATCCGTACTTACCTCTGTCGATCCTGCGCACAATGTGGGATAAAGGCTGTAGCAAGAGAAGAAAAGAAAGATCGTTCTTTCCCGAGTATTTTTAAATATCTCATTCTTTCTTCTGTCTTTATCTGTTGGTCATTTTTATTTTAATTTAAAACAAAACATTGTACTTTATGTAAATAGCATCATACAGTCATCGTCTTACACATTAAAAAAATTCTTTTTTTAAATCTGCGTTCTCGACGCTTATTTTGAAAGTATTTATATTGTATAAGATTTTGGTAGAGGAGTATGATATTGTGTAGCTGACAGCCCATCCATCGCACAGAGTAGGCGAGAGAGATCAATTAAAAATTTAAGATAATCTCCAAGGTACACTGGGGGTGTGGAATTCGATGCCAACGTACCCAAATCGAATCCTTTTCGTAGAAGAAATTTTCATCAAATGTGCACGCATCAAAAACAGTTTTGCATCACCTCGGTTCCGAGAGTTCCGGGACGTATACAGAAAATTGGAATAGAGGCCAACATAAACAGCATTTCCGCCCTTTTTACTGCTCGTAAAATCATACATTCCATGTTGTACCACTATACAGCGAGACCTTCAGAGGTGGTGGTCCAGATTGCTGTACACACCGGTATTTCTAATACCTAGTACTCATCCTCTTACATTGACGCATGCCCGTATTCGCCGTGGAACACTATTCTCAAGTTCATCAAGGCACTGTTGGTCCAGATTGCGTCACTTGTCAATGGCGATACGCTATAGATCCCTCAGAGTGATTGGTGGGTCATGTCGTCCATAAACAGCACTTTTCAATCTATCCCAGGCATGTTCGAAAGGGTTCAAGTCTGGAGAAACTGCTGGCCACTTACGTCGAGCGGTGTCGTTATACTGAAGGAAGTCGTTCACATGATGTGCATGATGGGGGCGTGATTTGTCGTCCATTAAGTCGAATGCCTCTTCAGTATGCCGCCGATATGGTTGCACTATCGGTCGGAGGAAGGCATTCACGTATCGTACAGCCGTTACGGAGCCTTCCATGACCACCAGCGGCATACGTCGGCCCCACATAATACCACACCAAAACAGCAGGGAACCTCCACCTTGCTGCTGTCGCTGGACAATGTGTCTAAGGCGCTCAGTCTGACCGGGTTGCCTCCAAACACGTTTCCGACGATTGTCTGGTTGAAGGCGTATGAAACACTCATCGGTGAAGAGAACTTGATGCCAATCCTGAGCGGTTCATTCGGCATGTTGTAGGGCCCATCTGTTGCGTGCTGCATGGCGTCATGGTTGCAAAGATGGACCTCGCCATGGTCGCCTGAGTCGAAGTTACGCATCATGCAGCCTATTGCGCACAGTTTTAGTCGCAACACGACGTCCTGTGGATGCACGAAAAGCATTATTCAAAATGGTGGTGTTGCTGTCAGGGTTCCTCCACGCCATAATCCGTAGTCCTTCCTGACAAAAGTAACAATCCTGAAACGATCGAACCGCGGTATTGAACGTCTACGCAGGGTTGAACTACAGAGAACACGAGTCGTGCACCTCCTCCTTGGTGGAGTGACTGGAACTGATCGGGTGTCGGACCCTCTCCGTCTAATAGGCGCTGCTCATGCATGCCAAAGGGCGGGTCTAGTAACATCTGTGAACAGTCAAAGGGACTGCGTCTGTGATACAGTATCCACATTCAACGTCTATCTTCAGAAGTTCTGGGAACTGGGGTGATGCAAAACTTTTTATAATGTGTGTATTTAGCCGGAAGATGAGCAGAAACAGAGGTGTCATTAATCTCACCACCAACGGTGAGACAGCTGTTCTATTTACCTCCGACAGGTCTCCGAAATGTCTCAAGGTGTGGCAACGATATGTCAGTCAGGTGAGAATATTTAAAAGTTAGGATTGTTTTTTGTTTAGTAATAAGCCATTTTCGGTGAGAAAATCATACTACTCTGATTTAGTCCGACGTGTTTCTGAACTACAACTTAAATCTCAAGCACTATGTTTTTGTGCATTACATCTGCATCACCTTGTTCCGCTTGCGTTTAAATAACACTGGGTTTCCCGTCAGAGCTCCATAGCGGTGCCACTGGGCGATAGAAAGCGCGCTGTCGTCATAGCATTTTCGGATAGGGACGGATAGGCGCACCGCATCTCGAGTTTTCAGCGGTAGTTCCATTGGACAGGAAACAGCAGGCCTACATGCTGTTAAAGGGCGTGACTGTATCGTTGCAAGAGGCACTGCTGGTTGGAAGTTGTCCAGTATGTTGTCGACACGAACTTAAAACATTGTTGGGACTCTCCTGTGGCAATTACAAGTATTTCGGTCCGGATGTTGTTCAAGTTATTTCCATTCTGTCACAGTCCATCTTGAAGATTCAGTTTTTATCTTTAATATTCTGTTTCTAGGATCTTGTTCGTGCCATTGCTGACATCTATTGTAACATCATGAAACGTATTCGCGAATTCCAATTACAGTATTACAACGACTGTTCTATTTACTGGAAGCTTATGAAAATTTAAAGTGGACCGGGGCTCGAAACCGGTTTTCTCACTTGTCTTGAGCAGTCGCCATAAGCAAATCGGTTATACGAGGAAGCTTTCCCGACCAATCCACACCTATATACAGGGTGTTACAAAAATGTACGGCCAAACTTTCAAGGAACATTCCTCACACTCAAAGAAAGAAAATATGTTATGTGGACATGTGTCCGGAAACGCTTACTTTCTATGTTAGAGCTCATTTTATTGCTTCTCTTCAAATCACATTAATCATGGAATGGAAACACACAGCAAAAGAACGCACCAGCGTGACTTCAAACATTTTGTTACAGGAAATGTTCAAAATATCCTCCGTTAGCGAGGATACATGCATCCACCCTCCGTCGCATGGAATCCCTGATGCGCTGATGCAGCCCTGGGAATGGCGTATTGTATCACAGCCGTCCACAATACGAGCACGAAGAGTCTCTACATTTGGTACCGGGGTTGCGTAGACAAGAGCTTTCAAATGCCCCATAAATGAAAGTCAAGAGGGTTGAGGTCAGGAGAGCGTGGAGGCCATGGAATTGGTTCGCCTCTACCAATGCATCGGCCACCGAATCTGTTGTCGAGAAGCTTCGACTGAAATGTGCATGAGCTCCATCGTCCATGAACCACATGTTGTGTTGTACTTGTAAAAGCACATGTTCTAGCAGTACAGACAGAGTATCCCGTACGAAATCATGAAGGTGAATAGAGGAAGTACAGTACATACTGACGAAAGTAGAATGAGCTCTAACATGGAAATTAAGCGTTTGCGGACACATGTCCACATAACATACTTTCTTTATTTGTGTGTGAGGAATGTTTCCCGAAAGTTTGACCGTACCTTTTGTGACACTCTGTACGTTCAGTGTCTGCTTGCCGTAGTTCTGTCACGGTTATGTGATTCTCACTTAGGCTACCCTGGCTTTGGCATGAAATACTTTAGTGCGCTGTCTGTATTTGATAGTACGAAGCAATATTCCTTCGGACATGTGTAACAAAGCTGTTACCTTAGCTGATGCTATGATTCATGTTAGTTCAACATCCACATTTATAACGTATTTTAAAAATTTTCTCGAAATGTAACGTTTCTTAAAATTTCTGTAGTGTAATGTTCTTCCAAAATTTATCGAAATGCTTAAATGATGCCTAAACTGGAAATTCATACTAAACTGGAATTATCGTGTTGCGTGTTGTAACTGCAAGTGGTGTGCCTACTCTGTGCTATCGTTAGTAAAACTTTATACGAATTGATTGGGCAATGCAACTCCTAATACCAATAAAGAAATAGGGCCACTGCAAAAGCCCCTTAGGTACTGAATCCCCTGACCCTGTTCAAAACTGATAACTTTGATACTCTGCACATAACAAATAAATAAAATAGTCTCACCTGTAAAGTAGCAACCGTGGTTCGCGTTATATTCTGCTGTCACATGAAGAATAATAAAATATACTAGCTACAAGATCAGCGGTGTGCGGCGCTGACCGTAATGCTTTCAAATCTACATGAAATTATTGTGGATGCACGAGCTGTTAAGCTGATTGTGCGATAATTCTCGCACTTGTCAGCTCTTGCAGTCTTCGGAATGGTGTGGATGATATTTTTCCTAAAGTAAGATGGTATGTCGCCAGATTCATACATTCTACACACCAACGTGAATAGTCGTTTAGACGTTTTGTTGCCGCTTCCCCCAAATTATTTCAGAAATTACTATTGAATGTTATCTATCTCTTCTGCCATATTTGATCTTAAGTCCTTCAAAGGGCTTTTAAATTCTCATTCTAATACTGGATCCCTTATCTCTTCTAAATCGTCTTCTGTCTCTTTTTCTACAATGTCAGGTAAATCTTCCCCCTCATACAGGCTTTCATTGTATATTTTCCATCTATCAGCTTTCTCCTCTCCGTTTAACAGAACAATTGCCGTTGCTTTCTTAATTTTACCACTCTTGCTTTTCATCTCACCGAAGGTAGTTTTGACTTTCCTGCATGCTGTGACAGCCTTTCTGACAGTCATTTCTCTTAAGGTTTCCTCACGTTTTTCATGCCGCCATTTCGTCTTAACTTCCCAAAACTTCCTATTTATTTGATTCCTCAGCGACTTGTATTTCTGTTTTCCTGAGTTTCCCGGATCGTTTTTGTACTTCCTTCTTTCCTCGATCAACTGAAATATTTCTTCTGCTACTCTTGGTTTCTTCGCAGTTACGTTCTTTGTACCTATGTTTTTCTTTCCAACATCTGTGATTGCCGTTTCTAGAGATGTCTATTCCTCTTCAACTCTACTACCTACTTTTCTATTCCTTATTTCTCTATCTACAACCATAGAGAACTTCAAACATATCTCGTCATCCCTTAGTACCTCTGTAACCCATATATTGGCATATTGATTACTCCTGACTAATGTTATAATCTTCAGCGTACTCTTCTCTCATTAATATGCATGATTTATATGTCACCTTATTTGTTCTCGGCTTTCCGAGCTGTCTGTAGAGTGCGAGGCGCTGCTCCGGGGTGTTATCTGTTACCCACGAGTTCATCGTGACTAGCCTGTCCGCATCGGCTCTGTACGTCGCGCGCTCGGTGCACCGTTTCCCGTCTCACCGTAGCCTCTCAGATCCTACGGCCTCCTGGCTTTCTGCGGCATCCCTCATAAACTGAGATTCTATCTCTTAGCAGTCGGTCGTTAATTTAACCAGAAGTGCCCATTATTTTAAACCATATTACTCAGACCTGGCCGTCGCACCTGCCCCTTCCAAGTTTTCCCGGTATGAAGTTTGATTTTAACGTAAAAGATTTAATAATGGTGTAATGCTCGATTTGTTAAAAGATTTGCTTACTTTTCCACGTCAGTATCTTGATTGTGTCCGAGGGGCTTCTCTGATTGATCAAATACTGAATATTGTTGTTGAGAGTTATTCCTCTATTCGTTTCATAAAATATTAGTACTTAACGGACATCAACTCGTGTGTTACCAGACTTGTGTAATTTTATGTTACTACACTTCTTGTTGACTACTGCATAAAAAGAGTTGAAAATCTAATAGTCAAGTGGGAACTGGAACGCAATTATAGGGGAAGGAGTAGAAGGAAAGGTTACATGATAAAATAGGGCTTGGGACAGGGAATGAGAAAGGAGTTCGGTAATAAATTTCAGCTATTAATAGAGAGTAATCTGTTCTAGAATCGCAAGAGGAGGGGGTATACTTGGAAAAGACAGTGTGATACGGGAAGATTTCAGTTAGATTACATCATGATCAGACAGATATTCCAAAATCAGATACTTAATTGTTAGGCTAACTCAGGAGCAGATATAGACTCAGACGACAATGTAGTAGTGATGAGGAGTAGCTTAAAGTGCAGAAGATTAGTCAGGAAATACCAGTACGCAAATAAATGGCATACAGTGAGTGGTACTAAGAGATGACGAGATACGCTTGAAGATATCTATGGCTGTAGATACAAAAATCAGGCATATCAAAGTAGGTAGTAGAGTTGAAGAGGAATGGCCGTCTCCAAAAAGGACAATAACAGAAGTTGCAAAAAAATACATAGGTACGAAGAATGTAACGGCGAAGAACCCAAGAGTAGGAGATGAAATAATTCACTTGATCGATGAAAGAAGGAAGTACAAATAAGATCCGGGAAACTCACGAATACAGAAATACAAGTCGCTGAGTAATGAAATAAACAGGAAGTGCAGGGAAGCTAAGACGAAATGGCTGCATGAAGAATGTGAAGAAATCGAAAAGGAAATGACAGTCAGAAAGGCTGCAGAGCATATAGGAAAATCAAAACAACCTTCGGTGAGATAAAAGGAAGAGTGGCAACTTTAAGAATGCAACGGGAATTGCACTGTTAAATGCAGAAGAGAAAACGGATAGGTGGAAAGAATACAATGAAAGCCTGTATGAGGGGGGAGATTTGTCTGACGTGGTATAAGAAGAAACAGGAGTAGATTTAGAAGAGATAAGGTATTCAGTATTAGAATCAGAATTTAAAAGCCCTTTGAAGAACTTAAGACCAAATATTGCAGAAGAGATAGATAACATTCCATCGTAATTTCTGAAATCACTGGGGGAAGCGGAAAAAAACGAGCAAACGACTATTCACATTGGTGTGTAGAATGTATGAATCTGGCGGCATACCATCTGACTTTCGGAAAAATATCATCCACACCATTCCGAAAACTGCAAGACCTTACAAGTGCGATAATTATCACACAATCAGCTTAACAGCTCGTGCATCGAAGTTGCTTACAAGAATAATATACAGAATAATTGAAAAGCAAATTGAGGATGTACTAGATAACGATCAGTTTGGCTTCAGAAAAGGTAAAGGCACGAAGGAGGCATTTCTGCCGTTGCGGTTGATAATGGAAGCAAGACACGTTCATAGGATTTGTCGACCTGAAAAAAGCGTTAGACATTCTAAAATGGTGGAAGATGTTCGAAATTCTGAAAAATAGGGGTAATCTGCAAGGAGAGACGGGTAATATACAATATATACAACAGCCCAGAGGAAATAATCCCTTTTCTATCGAGTCAGAAGACTGATGATCCAAAGATAAGAAAAAAACCACTTCTTATAAGTTATATTAATTAATGTCAAGCACCCTCTTTGGCCAGCCAAATGTAGGAATTGCAACCTTTGGCATCATTGCTGTCATTGTTTGCCCAGTGCTAAGCGTGTGTTTGACTCATATTTGATGGTACTACTTGTTGGTTGGTCCTTCCTAAATTGGCGCATTTTATTCCTTTAAATTGACTAAATAATCATCAGTTGGTTAAACTGAAGAAATTTTGGAGTGACTTCCTGAATCTTTTGTATTGTATTTTAGTTTTTGGTATTGTACAATAAAAATTGTAGGACACTTGTGAAGTACCAAACGACTTGAGATAAAAGGCCTGCAGCTTTCCCATACTCGTTTAGTGGTTTTCATAACGTTGGGCGTCCACTGATATTTCTCATGTCTGTAGTAAGCCATTTCTTTCGTGACCAAAATACATTTCTTTAAAATCCTTCCACAGCCTGGAATATTCTATTCCTGCAAATTTTGTACGTTACATTTCTGCTTTAGTTTGTTCTGGACTGTTCTTTTTTGTATTTTATTGTTTTTACTGTATCCTGTGTTGTCTCGAAAATCAACTCCCTATCATCACGGCACTATAATTATGCTACGTTTTGTATCTTGCTAAGTGAATTTCGATATCTAAAATTGTTCTAGTATCATAGCTTATTAGTCGCTGTGACAAAGTTACCCATTTTGATTTGTTTAACACTAAATTTTAAATCAGGAGCAAATTCGGCCGACGGGCATAACTGAACTAGTTATGTTCTATATCGGTTGGTGTTTAATACATTAGTTGAATTTTACTGTGAAACATAATGGCACACAATTTGCCCAGTTCTCCCACTTTCCCAGTGTCAATTTTTGCACATCTTGTCACGAACTATTGATTTTCTGCTCCCATGAATAAATAACGTGAAGTATTTATGACTACACTACATTACTAACTTATTAGTCAGTCACCAACAACTCACGACGAATTGCCCCTTACATCCCTAGTATGCACCGACACTACCTGCCCCTGACCCACAATCACTATTAGGATTAATTTCCCTATGTGCCAATCACTCGTCCCTTCTTATACTGAAATTACAACAGCACAGTGCACAAGGAGACTTCAGAATGATTCGCAATACGTAGAGAATGGCCCTGAAAATTACATACACTTGTATGGATATGGTGCCTGTCCTTTCGGAAATGTCTGAAAAAACAGACACCTTTGATGACCTGCAGCCGTCTAGAACGAAATTTGAATTATATATTAATACCTTCAGCTCCTGGCGGGCGTTGATATATATCAACGGGGACAGGTGAAAATGTGTGCCGCGACCGAGACTTGAACCCGGGATCTCCTGCTTATATGGCAGATGCTCTCTATCCTTCAAAACCAGCGAGGGCACAGAGGACAGTGTGACTGCAGGGAGTATCTCGCGCACGCCACCTGCGAGACCCACAATTTCACCGTTTGTGTCCACACACTACATTCGTAGTGTCCTTATCCAACACACTCATTACTCGTGGAAGTCCCGTAAGAATTCGGGTAATAAATGTGCATCCGCACAGAGGAGGAAGGTCATGGCTGGTGTTGCCAGAACTATATACTTACACTCCTGGAAATGGAAAAAACAACACATTGACACAGGTGTGTCAGACCCACCATAGTTGCTCCGGACACTGCGAGAGGGCTGTACAAGCAATGATCACAAGCACGGCACAGCGGACACACCAGGAACCGCGGTGTTGGCCGTCGAATGGCGCTAGCTGCGCAGCATTTGTGCACCGCCGCCGTCAGTGTCAGCCAGTTTGCCGTGGCATATGGAGCTCCATCGCAGTCTTTAACACTGGTAGCATGCCGCGACAGCGTGGACGTGAACCGTATGTGCAGTTGACGGACTTTGAGCGAGGGCGTATAGTGGGCATGCGGGAGGCCGGGTGGACGTACCGCCGAATTGCTCAACACGTGAGGCGTGAGGTCTCCACAGTACATCGATGTTGTCGCCAGTGGTCGGCGGAAGGTGCACGTGCCCGTCGACCTGGGACCGGACCGCAGCGACGCACGGATGCACGCCAAGACCGTGGGATCCTACGCAGTGCAGTAGGGGACCGCACCGCCACTTCCCAGCAAATTAGGGACACTTGCTCCTGGGGTATCGGCGAGGACCATTCGCAACCATCTCCATGAAGCTGGGCTACGATCCCGCATACCGTTAGGCCGTCTTCCGCTCACGCCCCAACATCGTGCAGCCTGCCTCCAGTGGTGTCGCGACAGGCGTGAATGGAGGGACGAATGGAGACGTGTCGTCTTCAGCGATGAGAGTCGCTTCTGCCTTGGTGCCAATGATGGTCGTATGCGTGTTTGGCGCCGTGCACGTGAGCGCCACATTCAGGACTGCATACGACCGATGCACACAGGGCCAACACCCGGCATCATGGTGTGGGGAGCGATCTCCTACACTGGCCGTACACCTCTGGTGATCGTCGAGGGGACACTGAATAGTGCACGGTACATCCAAACCGTCATCGAACCCATCGTTCTACCATTCCTAGACCGGCAAGGGAACTTGCTGTTCCAACAGGACAATGCACGTCCGCATGTATCCCGTGCCACCCAACGTGCTCTAGAAGGTGTAAGTCAACTACCCCGGCCAGCAAGATCTCCGGATCTGTCCCCCCTTGAGCATGTTTGGGACTGGATGAAGCGTCGTCAAACGCGGTCTGCACATCCAGCACGAAAGCTGGTCCAACTGAGGCGCCAGGTGGAAATTGCATGGCAAGCCCTTCCACAGGACTACATCCAGCAAGTCTACGATCGTCCCCATGGGAGAATAGCAGCCTGCATTGTTGCGAAAGGTGGATATACACTTTACTATTGCCGACATTGTGCATGCTCTGTTGCCTGTGTCTATGTGCCTGTGGTTCTGTCAGTGTGATAATGTGATGTATCTGACCCCAGGAATGTGTCAATAAAGTTTCCCCTTCCTGGGACAATGAATTCACGGTGTTCTTATTTCAATATCCAGGAGTGTATATGGATATGGTGTCTGTTCTTTCGGACATGTCCATATAAGTGTATAGTTCTGGCAATACCAGACATGACCTTCCTCTTCTGTACGGATGCACACGTATTACCCGAACTCTTATGGGACTCGGTAAAAATGTCTTCTACCGGTAATGAGTGTGTGGGGTATGGACACTTGGAATGTAGAGTGTGCAGACAAACGGTGAGAATGTGGGTCTCGAGGGTGGCGTGCGAGAGGTAGTCCCTCCAGTCACACTCTCCTCTTTGCCCTCGGTGGCTCAGATGGATAGAGCGTTTACGATGTAAGCAGGAGATCCCGGGTTTGAGTCCCGGTCGGGGCACACATTTTCACCTACCCCCGTTGATATATATCAAGGTCCGTCAGGAGCTGAAGTTATTAATATATAATTATAATTTCGTTCTGGAAATTACAAGAGAAACCTCAACCGAATGCAGCAGTTCTGGATTCCCGTACTAACTATACCGTCCTTTGACGAATGAGAGCTGAACAGTTTTGATCAGTCACCAAACTAATGCTGATCAGCAGAGTGCAGAGTAAACCTCAATTTGTTTCGGTTTGTTTGCAACAGTCTTCTGCAGACTTTAACATGGAGATAATTCGTCGTAAAGAAAAGGTTATCGACATTTTACATAACATGTTTCACAAAGAGTCGCAAGAGTCTTCACAGATCCAACTATGCAATTGTGTGTTGCTTTTACTGAAAAACATTGTTTAGAGTAGTGTAAAATAAATTAATTAGTAAATTTTCACTGTCAGATATGTGCAAGAAGATCAAAAACAGATCTATCGGTCTGCACTTGACTCTAATAGTAAGGTCAAAACTTGAAGGAAATCCCTTCTGAAACTCAGATGTACGCTAAAGTTACAAGCCTAAAGCGGAGTTCCAACGCACGACGCACGCACGCTCTCCACGAGTGCAGTTCGAGATGTCGTTGAGAGAGGTTGCTTTACCTGCAAAGGGTGTGGCGGATCGCCGTCCGTCGGGGACAGCTCAGGCGACTGAGCTGATCCCGGTGGCGGCCCCATCCGGCCCCCCACTTATGACGAACCGGCTTACGACAACTGACCACGACAGGACTGACTCTTCGGATTCTGATGTGCTCTCTCGTAATCGAGTGTTCATTCTTATGAACAAACTCGCCCATGGGGGTTCCTACCCGGGTCGAAAGGACGACGAGGCGACTATACTCGCCTTTTGTAACATTCGGAAGGGTGCCACTCTGCCGTACACGAGGCGGCAAGTGTCGGGTGTGCCACCGAGAGCCCCGCCGGTCGAATCGCGCGAGTCTGCGGTCCCGGCGGTGGCGGCCTCGGCGGGAGTTGCGCCGCTGGCCTCGACCACTGAAGAGGTCGATGTGCCCCCGGCTGCACCCCTGGTCCCCAAGACACAAGAAGAGCCCGCGGCTACGCTAGCTGGGGCTGCCGAGATGGAGGATATCGACCTGCCTGACGCAAATATGGCTGAGGCGATTGCCGAGTCAGAGCGCCGTGACACTGACTCTGACGCTGCCCGTGCGCCCAGAAAGCGCCGGGCTATGACGCATCACGACTCCGACACTCCCTCTCAGACGGCTGACGCAGCGAGGCCGCGGAAGAAGGCCTCGAGGGCTTCCCGCCCTTCCACCACGGAGTCTGGGACGACTATCGCGGGCTCCTCCGCGAGCGCCGCCTCGCCGAGACCGACGAAGACGGGGCGGCCCACTCGTCCACCTGCCACCTCCCGGCAGCCGGATGAGGATGGTTTTGTCGCCCCTCCCAGGAGGCACACTGCCAGGGCTGCTGCGCTGCAGCAACCGACGCCGCTGCCGACCACCAACGCGTTCGCGGGGGCCAGCGTGGACGCGATGGAAGATGGCGCCGCGCCTCCTGTGTCGGCCCAAAAGAAGCCCCCGCCAATCGTCATCCAATGGGCGGGCGGGTACAAGGAGTTCCAGCAAAAACTAGACAGGGTGGCCACGACCGCCACTGTCAAGACTGCTGGCCGTGACCTCTACAAGGTCACAGTGTCCTCCAACGAGGAGTACCGCGCGGTGATGGACACCATCTCCAGAGATGGCCTCCCGTGCTACACGCACCCCTCTGAGCCGCTCAAACTTCTGAAGGTGGTGTTCCGCCACCTTCCCCTCAAGTTTGGGGCGGACTATCTTAGAGAAGAACTCGAGGACATGGGCTTCGGCGTCCGGTCCACCGGACTGATGAAGTCCCCGCGCACGCACCGCGACATGCCACTGTACCAGGTTGTCCTCGTCGACAACCTGGAAAATCGGAAGATTTTCCAGGTGCAGCGAGTCGGCCGGGTCAGGGTCGCGGTGGAACCTCTCCGAGCCAAAGGCAAGAGGGCCCAGTGCTTTTCCTGCCAGAGGCTCGACCATGTCTCCCGCTACTGCTCTAAGTTGCCCCGCTGCGTCAAGTGCGCGGAACAGCACGAGAGCAAGTCTTGCGGGCTTGCCAAGGAAGAGAAGCCGACGTGCTGCAACTGCGGCGGCGCGCACGTTGCCAGCTACAGAGGCTGTTCGGCCTTTAAAAGGGGCCGAAACCATCGGAGCGGAGGGGCTGCTCCTTCTCGTAAGGTGCACCCGTCCACCAGCTTTGCTGCCGCCACCAAGGGCGGACCATCAGCCGCCACCGCCCGACGTTCGGAACTGGCGGCGGGCGAGACGAAGCAACCGGCCGCGCCGTCCCCGGCTTCGCCCGGGGGGGAGGCCACCCCCACACCCACGCAGAGCGCGCGGGTTGCCGCCACGCGCAGGCGTCGCCGGCGCGCGCGCCGGGCCACCCATGCCGCTGCACGCCGGAATGCCGATGACACACTGCCGCAACAGACGACGGCACCTCGTGCTACGCCGCAAACGGCTGCCGACGCTCCGCGGCAGTCGTCTACTACGGAGTGGCCGCAACCGGCCACCCCAGTGGCGGTGGCCGCCCCAGCGGCCAACGCCGCCCCCTCGGCCTCCGATGCAGCCGAGCTCCGTTCGCTCTTGCGGTCGTTGAGCCAGCTGCTCGAGCAGCTACCGGTGCTCGTCACCGCGGTCACGTCGGCCCTTCAGGCCAGCGTTGCAACCCCGCCGCGTCATGGATAATCGCCACATCCATGGCCTCACCGTTTGCGCCTTCAACGCAAACAGTTTGGTCCCCCAGCAAGGGGAATTCAGGGAGTTCTTGCGCGACGAGGCAATTGACATCTGCCTCGTGTGCGAGACCTTCCTGAAGCCGGGGACACATGTCAAGGTGGCCAACTATCGGTGCTACCGCACCGACAGGTTGACGCATGGCGGGGGGACGGCTATTTATATCAAGGCGTCCCTCAAGCACCATGACGTTCAGCTTCCGCCCCTCACTGCAGTGGAGGCCACTGGGGTAGCTGTCACCACGACGGAAGGGGTGATCACCTTCGTTGCGGCCTACAGGCCGCCGAGGGGACTCCCGCCGCCTATCCTGGAGGCGATAACAAACAAGAATCGCCTCTTCCGGGAGTGGCAGCTCACACGGCAGCCAGAAACGAAGCGCCGCCTCAACAGGGCGCGACGCGAGATTCGGGCAGCCATCGATGAACATCGGAATCGGGACTGGGCGGGCTTGGTGGCCACCCTAACTACGACGGATGGTAGTGCTTGGCGGACCGCCAAGCGCTTCCTTCGTCGTCACCAGCGAGTCCCGCCTCTCCATGCGGGCGCGGACGTTGTCTGCGAGCCGGATGCTAAAGCCAGCATCCTCGCGGACACGTTCGCGGAAAATTTTCGTCCTGTTGATGGTGTGCTCGATCCCGATCATGTTCATCTGGTGGAGGATAGCCTGCCGGTCTTCCTCGCTGCAAGGGAGGCCGACGATGTGATCGAGGAGATAACACCCGAGGAAGTGGAATTGCAGCTCCGTCGCCTCAATCCGAGGAAGGCGGGTGGCACGGGTGGTGTCACCAACCACCTGTTGAGGATGATACCGCCGGAGGTACACCAATCTCTGGCGGACATGTTTAACAGCATCCTCCGCACTGGGACCTTCCCTTCCGCATGGAAACATGCGGAAGTGGTTGCCATCCCCAAGAGCGGCAAGGATCCGCGTCAGGCAGCGCACTATAGGCCGATCAGTCTGCTCCCGTCCCTCTCAAAAGTGTTTGAGAGGTTGTACGTGGAGCGGCTGCTGCGCATCGTGATAGAGCAGCAACTCCTTCCCGAGGAGCAGTTTGGTTTCCGGCGGGGCCACTCTACCACACAGCAGCTTTTGCGCCTCGTGGAGCAGGCGATGCGTGCGCTGGAGACGCGGGAGTACCTAGGGGCGGTACTTCTCGACGTCTCCCAAGCCTTCGACTGCGTGTGGCACGACGGCCTCGTGTACAAACTTTTTGTGCACGGGGTACCGACGTCGCACGTGGTCCTGCTGCGCTCGTATCTCTCGGGGCGCACTTTCCACGTCCGAGCTGATGAGGGCACTTCCACCGACCGGCAGATTCGGGCGGGAGTGCCGCAGGGGTCGGTCCTCGGTCCCCTGCTGTACTCCATGTACACCGCCGACGCCCCGCGGGTGGCACGCGTGGAGTTGGCGCTATATGCTGACGACACGGCGCTGTTCACCCGCAGCATGAACGCGGCCGAGATGCGCCGCCGCCTCCAGCTCGGACGTGACGTCCTGTGTGCCTGGTCCACGAAATGGCGCCTTAAGTTTAACGCTGCGAAGAGCCAGGCTGTCATCTTTAGCAGAAGGATGCTGCCACCGGACCTACCGCCGGTCACGATCATGGGGAGCCCCATTCCATGGTTGCGGACCGGCAAATATCTCGGGGTGACATTGGACAGACACCTGACGTGGCTGCCACACATCCGCGACGTCAGAGGGCGGGCAGTGGGGCGCCTTCGTGCGCTTTACCCATTACTCAATCCCTCATCGACGCTTCCTCCACGCCACGGCCTCACCATGTATCTGTCCCTTGTCCGACCGGTACTGGAATATGCGGCCGTGGTGTGGGGTAACGCGGCAGCGACGCACATTGCGACGCTCCAACGCGTGCAAAATAGGGCGCTGCGACTTGCGCTCCACAAGCCGCCTCGCTACCCAGCAAGGCTGCTCCATGAGGAAGCGGGCATCCCTTTCCTACGGGATCGCTTCAGGCAAATCGCAAGGGTGTTCTACAGCGATGCAGAACACTCTGCCAGTCGCCTGATTCGTGGTCTGGGCCGCCAGGTCCACCACAGGCCAACGACTCGATGGCCAGACCTACTGCGAGAGTAATTTCTCTCGCAGCCCGATGTCGGAAAACAATATGGCGTCGCAATGACTGACGCCTAGTGAGGACAGCTCACTCCGTTAGGACAAACCGCACCCTGAAGATGTCACTGCAGGAACAGCAGCCCCGCTGCTTAACCTGCCCGTACACCTGGCATATGAAGCCAGCGTTTTACAGCGAGCGAGCGAGCAACGTAATGGGCTTCATCATATGGGAAAAAATGGAGTAAACCTCTTACAGTGCAAAGCAACTAAGAATTCATTAGCGCAGGTAACCATAAGGTAAGTCTAAAATATACAAATTTCTGAATTAATATAAAGATTTAGAACGTTAAAGAAGGCAGAGAAATGTTATTGCTCAGCAAATGCGGTAAGAAACAGGCTCTAGATTGGCGAAGCAATCAATAACAGTATTTACATACATTATTTGTGAGACGTTCTTCACAGTTTCGATGTATTTAATGGACTGTGACACGCGTGGGGTGTCAGTTGTACTGTTTTAAATACCCATATGAGTAAGACTCGGGTCTCTGGTGACCTATAGAGAAGAAAATTGGAAATCTGTGGTAAGTTCCTATGGGACCAAACCGCTAAGATCATCGGTCCCTAGGCTTACACACTACTTAATCTAACTTAAGCGTGCACTAACGACAACACACACACACACACACACACACACACACACACACACACACACACACACACATGCCCCCGGGAGCTATGCAGGGTAGCCGTGCGAACCGTGGCAAGGTGCCTGTGACCGCACGGCTACCCCCCGCGGCTGTAGAGAAGGGCTGTACCCCATAATATCATGAAAGTTAATTAAAGAAAATAATAACGATGCGCAATCGGAAACGTCTTACTCAATGGAAATCAATAGGAGTGGCCCAGTCAAATATGACAGTATGAGTACCACACCACGCACGTAGGCAAATTTATGAGAGGAGAGATCATCCAACCTGTAAGAGAAACAAGTGGCCATTATGACATTCAGACTTATTATCATAAAGTAACACATGAGTTTCCCATTGTTATAAACAAATGAACATTAAATACTTAGAGAGGGGGTTGTAATGTGGATGGGCACGATAAATGCTAAGATATGCTTTAACACATGAAGATGACAAGTGACTGTAAGCACTGTTAGTAAATTACACGAAAAACATGAAAAAATAGGATCGGAAAACAGTGTGGTCACCAAAACACGTAGTAATAGCAACCGGAATAAGTGGCTAATGAAGGGAGTGAACTAATGTCGCGTCCCTACGCAATTACCGATTGAAACCGGGCGCAACTTAACTACACTCGCAGCGTGGTGTGGAAGGGAACACCAGTAGCAGTTGGAGGCCCTGAGTTCAGCTCTGTCTCTGTCCACAGCCAGGTGGAAACATTTTTATGTGCAATCGCAAGGCTCGCGTCATCAATCGTCAAGTGACAAGTCTTTATTCCACGACGTGCTAACAGTAAGTTTTCTTTCGTTGCCTAGTGTTAAGTTTTTACTCTGAAAAAACCTAACATGGAGCGTATACTTGGAGAACGCTCTGTAACTTGGCTGTCTTTTTGCAGGACTAGGAACTCGCCGGCCATTAATGGCAAGGGCTGCGAGTTCCGTCCAATAAAATCTAAGTAAAGATGTGAAACTATCTCCTACTCTTTCGGATTTTTACTATTTTCAACGAATAGTGGTCTGAGATGGGGAAAGGGCAAAAAATCTTTCGCCACTGCATGCCTCCATATTCATAACCACCCATAAGAAGCCTGAAGCGTAGGCACGGCCGAGAAACTGCGTGCTATACGAAAAAGTACAGCAAGGTCTAACCAGAACGCGCGATTCTGAAAGCTTAAACTAAAAATTATTTCGAGGCCTCGTAACGAAAAGTCACACGGTCCTCTGAGAAGCGGCACCTAGCTAGAGATCTCTTAATCTTGCTGGAAGGTATCTGCCAACAATAGCCTAAGACAGACTCTTTGCCTCGGCTTTGGAACATTTTTTATGGTGGCCAAGTCCTCTTAAAAGAATTCCGAACTACCGTGAGCCGGCCTGTAGGCTCCAAACTGATCGTTCCCTCCGCCAGACTAAAAGTGATATGTGAACGGGAAACAGTAAAAGGAAATGTCAGTGGAGACACTGAATCTCATTAGCAGTTATTATATGAAACGTCAGTAATCGACTATTTGATCAAGGGAAATGAGCATAAAGTATTCTAAAACAGGTTGTGAACCAACAAATCCTGTTGTAATATTTATTTACAGACAACAAGTTTCATTCAAGCGAGCATCTTCAACTTTCGAATTACGTATATTTGGCTACGACATTTTCCAAGAGCTTTGATTAACATTACTTAGGGCTCTCCAGTTTTGTAGGTCAAAGAAATAGAATGTGAGACTGTGTTCCACGCACAGTGAGCTGGGGTGTTAGCGTTGAGCGAGAAATAATGTGTGTGTGTGTGTGTGTGTGTGTGTGTGTGAAACCTTACGGGACTTAACTGCTAAGGTCATCAGTCCCTAAGCTTACACACTACTTAACCTATATTATCCTAAGGACAAACACACACAACCAGGCCTGAGGGAGGACTCGAACCTCCGCTGGGATCAGCCGCACGGTCCATGACTGCAGCGCCCGAGACCGCTCGGCTAATCCCGTGCGGCAGCGAGAAATAGACTCCAACTTCTTCTGAAACTCCTCGTTCTGACTGTTTCTTGCAACATGGCCTGGAGACTTTAGCAGTGTGCTAGTCTGACGGTTTGCCCCTTACGAGTAGGTTCTATTAGCACCACACGACGCCATTTCTGTAAGAAAACACAATCTGCTTACCTATTAATTGCTGGACATATACAATTTTTAGTGGTCGTGAATCAATATGGCTCGAATGCTAGCCTTACACTTGTGTCTCGGGATCATAATGATACACATAGCACTTGTTTATGATAATTAGGTTTCTAACGATGTTAGCTGGATTGGTCAGACATGACTGCAACATTTCCGCTGTTGCCTTGATTCGGTGGGATTTTTGAGTTGATACACTCAACCGTGAAAACCTGCGGGCGACGGCCATTTTCATGTTCAGAATGTCGTGCGAAGTCTTGAAAACTGATTCAGGACTGATTCCGATCGTGTCCAATATCACCGCGCTAGTTTCAGGCAGCCGACGAACACCAGGGCTAATTCTCGCCATTCACCGCTTTTCGCAGAGAGATCTTCTGACGCTCCGTTCTTCGTCATTCACAAGTCGCTGAACATTCCGGAAATTTCGGCGCCACCCAAGTCACTGTGATATTACGATGAATTGGAACTGTTGCCGTACACTTACAAGAGCTGAGTGTCGAATTTTGTAGCATTGTTCCCCACCATATTGTAATCTCACTCCTCCTTCCTGTTTCCATCTGTTGTCCACATTAAGCAAAGTCTTCTATGAAGATTTGAGAGAAGAGAAGAGTAGAATAAACTTTCTAGTTTACTTAGCTTGTTATGTTGAGTTGGTTCCAGTTCTTCTTGTCTAGGGGTCTGATTCTTCAAGATTTAAGTGTCGCATCAGGTCCTCAAGGTTGGTTTGAACTCAATAAATTTGAAGATTCTTGGTGCAGCATTTTTAAGTGAATATATTTTCTCATATTTTAGAATATCATGCATTATTTTTATTTTTCACATTAACGAAACCGAAATTACACTTTTCGCACAAAAATAAAAAAATTATGTCCTATCGCATCAGAGGCACGATTACGACTCCCATACTCTGCAAAAATAACAATATTCCAAAGGGTTCACAGTTATTCTTAACAAATGAATTCCTGCTAGTTTCGATTACTATTTCATTAATGAATCTAGAAATAGGCATAATAAACAGTACAGAATTGCAGAATTAATAACAGAAATTTTAGTGTGCAAGTATTTAGCAATTTCAAATGTTTCTAAAAAATAATTTTTAACTGTACATTCAGAACTGGTACTTACCGATTGTGAAATCTAAACTGAAATATTTTATAAAGTGATTCCTTTTCATAAAATTTAGGTTGAAATATAACATACTGTGTATAAAATTATACGAAAGTTTTCAGTAAAGCAACTGAGGTAATACTGACCTGTCCAAAATTCGAAAAATAATACTGGTACTGACAACTACCGTTGAGAAGTAATGCAAGGGAGGCTGTCCCGTTACATTACGCAGAAAACTGTGTCATTTTGTTCTGGCTCCTCTGAAAGCATGATGCAGAAACTGCGTACCATGACGGCAGACATGTAGGGGTCTACCTGCAAACAAATAGAAAAAAAAATTAATTAATACATTTTTCATACGAATGAATTTATTATACGCGATTCCTTCAAATGACACAGCGCTTTAACTTTCAAATATATCGCATGAACCAATATGATGAGTGTATGAACGGTACAGTAAACCCGTCCGCCCCCGGTAGCTGAATTGTCAGCGTGACAGAAAGCTAATCCTAAGGGCCCGGGTGCGATTCCCGGATAGGTCTGAAATTTTCCCCTCTCAGGGACTGGGTGTTGTGTTGTTGTTGTTGTTGTTGTTGTTGTGGTCTTCAGTCCTGAGACTGGTTTGATGAAGCTCTCCATGCTACTATATCCTGTGCAAGCTTCTTCATCTCCCAGAACCTACTGCAACCTACATCCTTCTGAATCTGCTTAGTGTATTAATCTCTTGGTCTCCTTCTACGATTTTTACCATCCACACTGCCCTCCAGTATTAAATTGGTGATCCCTTGATGCCTCAGAACATGTTCTACCAACCAATCCCTTCTTCTGGTCAAGTTGTGCCACAAACGTCTCTTCTCCCCTATCCTATTCAATACTTCCTCATTAGTTATGTGATCTACCCACCTAATCTTCAGCATTCTTCTGTAGCACCACAATTCGAAACGTTCTATGCTCTTCTTGTCCAAACTATTTATCGTCCATGCTTCACTTCCACACATGGCTACACTCCATACAAATACTTTCAGAAATGACTCCCTGACACTTCAATCTATACTTGATGTTAAGAAATTTCTCTTCTTCAGAAACGCTTTCCTTGCCATTGCCGGTCTACATTTTATATCCTCTCTACTTCGAGCATCATCAGTTATTTTGCTCCCCAAATAGCAAACCTCCTTTACTACTTTAAGTGTCCTATTTCCTAATCTAATTCCTTCATCATCTTCGTTTTTCTTTTGTTGATGTTCAGATTATACCCTCCTTTCAAGACACTGTCCATTCCGTTCAACTGCTCTTGCAAGTCCTTTGCTGTCGCTGACAGAATTACAATGTCATCGGCAAACCTCAAAGTTTTTATTTCTTCTCCATAGATTTTAATACCTACTCCGAACTTTTCTTTCGTTTCTTTCATTGCTTGCTCGATATACCGATTGAATATCATCGTCGAGAGACTACAATCCTGTCGCACTCCCTTCCCAACGTCTGCTTCCGTTTCATGTCCCTCGACTCTTATAACTGCCATCTGGTTTCTGTACAAATTGTAAATAACTTTTCGCTCCCTGTATTTCACCACTGCCACCTTTAGAATTCGGAGAGAGTGTTCCATTCAACATTGTCAAAAGTTTTCTCTAAGTCTACAAATGCTAGAAACGTAGGTTTGCTTTTCCTTAATTTTTCTTCTAAGATACGTCGTAGGGTCAGTATTGCCTCACGTGTTCCAACATTTCTACGGATCTTCCCCGAGGTCGGATTCTACTAGTTTTTCCATTCGTCTGTAAAGAATTCCCGTTAGTACTTTGCGGCTGTGACTTATAATACTGACAGTTCGGTAATTTTCACATCTGTCAACACCTACTTTCTTTTCGTTTGGAAGTATTATATTCTTCTTGAAGTCTGATGGAATTTCGCTTGTATCATACATCTTGCTCACCAGATGGTATAGTTTTGTCAGGACTGGCTCCCCAAGGCTGTCGGTAGTCCTAATGGAATGTTGTCTACTCCGGGGCCTTGTTTCGACTTACGTGTTGACACTGTGGATCGCGAAATTTCCTAACGGTTTTTAAACCTCACGCGTCCAGCTCCAACTAGTCTTTTGCGTTCAAAGTCTGTTAATCCTCCTAGTGCGGAAATACGAGGTGTGATTGGAAAGGTTTCAGAATAGAACCGCTACTGCTTACTGGTTTGACAGGAAGATACACGTGAGGAGTGAGTCATTGCTTTGTCCCTGAACGCCCTCTGACAGTAAACTGCGCTTCCTTTGTTCATTTCATAGTGGCATCTGGTTGAGCGGGGGTATGCTAGGGCCTGTTGCCGGATTCTGAGTGAAAATGGACTTAAAAATGAAGAAAAGAATTTGTGTAAAACCGGGGAATCAGCTTCTGAGACTCACGAACTATTAAAATCAGCATTTGGAGATAACTGTATGAGCCAGTCAAATCTTTTTGTCTGGTTCAACAGATTTAAAAATGGCCGCGAATCATTTGAAGATGAACCACGGTCCGGACCTCCTTCCACCTCAAAAACGAATGAAAATGCTGTGAAAGTTAGAGACCTAGTACGCTCTGATCGCAGATTTACAATTAGGGAGATAGCTGACGAACTTAATTTAAGTTTCTATGAAGTTTAGTCAATTTTAACTAAAGATCTGAACATGCGTCGAGTGTCCGCAAAATTCATCCAAAAGTGTTGTCAAGTGGCCAGAGACGACAGTATCGACATGAAGTGTGCCAGGGACTGATTAACGGGACTAAAAATGGCATATATTTGTTACGTAGGGTAATTACAGGTGACTAATAGTGGGTATATGGATATGATCCTGAAACCAAAGTGCAGTCTTCGCAATGGATGACTCCAGGTTCACCACGACCGAAAAAAGCACGGCAAACTCGATCGAAGGTAAAGACAATGTTGGTGATTTTTTCGATTCTACCGGTATTGTGCATCATGAATTTCCAGTGAAAAGACAGGAGTTGGATGCTACACCATGACGATGCTCCGGCTCATCGTGCCTTCTCCATAGTACAATTTTTGACCAAATTCAAAATTCCTGTGCTTCTATAAGTGCCATAGTCCCCTGATTTGGCACCTGCGGACTTCTGCCTGTTCCCTACACTGAAATTTTCACTTAAACGGAAGCGATTTGACTCGATTGAAGACATCCAGGCAGATACGGAGAGCGTCCTTAACGCACTTCAGGAAAAAATTACCAGGAATATTTCAAAAATGGAAAAGCCGTTGGAGTCGGTGTGTTCAGTCAGATTCACCACAGTAGCATGTAAGTACCACCATTGTACAGTTGCAAGCACATTCTGAAAACTTACCAATCACATTCCGTTGTTACTTCGAAAAACTTTCACATGAATCAGCTGGTTACTAATGACACTTCTGTCAGTGCATTGCCCTTCTTATACCATGTGTACACGATACTACAGCTCTCTGTATATGCGCATATCGCTATCCCATGACTTATGTTATCTCAGTGTATTGAACTTAGAAAACAAATCAATCATTTCTAATAGCCCTGTATACTGGGTGAGAAGTATTTAAACCGACACACTTTGGGAGGTTGTAGGGACCTCAGAACAAATATTTTGACCTAGTGTTATTTTTTCCTATGAGGATTATTTAAACCCGTGGAGGACGTATTACGCTCTTCAGTTGTTCGAGGCCGCACTACGATCTTCAGTTGTAGGAAACTCCTGTCCACCAGTGTAGTAGCGCATTGTCTGTGTTTACTAATGGAGCGATACACGTGGAGTGAGTAAATTGATATGGTTGGTGCGTAGCGCACCACAACGGACGAGCTGCAAAGCGGGTTTGTCAACAACAATATCCTAATTGCCGTATCCCGCATCATACGACCTTTGCTGCTGTGTACCAATGTGTGCGTGAGACCGGATCATTTAGCAGATTACCTGGACAGGGACGCCGTCGTACGGTAAGAACGCTGCTATTTGAGTAAGCTGTCTTGCAGCATGTAGAGCGCGATTCTTCAATCAGCACTCGTGCATTTGCACGTAACATGGGGACGAATCACACGAATTTAAGAACAGTCCTTCGAGAGCAATTGTTACGTCCATTTCACTTACAGCGTGTCCACAATCTGGAACTAGTTGATTATCCACCCAGAGCACAGTTTTCACAGTGGTACCTGGAACAGTGTAAAATGCATCCTACATTTCCATCCTCTGTGTTGTTTACCGATGTAGCAACGTTCGGGCGTGATGGAATCTTCAACATGCACAATTCGCTTGTTTGGAGTGAGGGTAACCCGCATGCCACAGTTCAAAAAATGGTTCAAATGGCTCTGAGCACTATGGGACTCAACTGCTGAGGTCATAAGTCCCCTAGAACTTAGAACTACTTAAACCTAACTAACCTAAGGACATCACACACATCCATGCCCGAGGCAGGATTCGAACCTGCGACCGTAGCAGTCGCGCGGCTCCGGACTGAGCGCCTAGAACCGCTAGACCACCGCGGCCCATGCCACAGTTCCTAGCGCTCTTCAAGTGCGGTTCTTCGTTAATGTGCGGGTCGCTGTTTTTGGGGACTGTTTAATTGGGCTGTATCTGCTACCTAGGCCATTAAATGGCAGGCACTATTACAATTTTCTCGCTAGAGCATTACCAGAACTGCTGGAAGACGTCCCGCTCCCTACAAGACAACGTATGTGGTTCCAACATGACGGGGCGCCGGCTCATTTCAGTCGTCGTGTCCGTCGATTCCTGGACCGACGGTTCCCAGACACGTGGATTGGCAGAGGTGGTCCTGTACCATGGCCTGCTGGATCCCAACTTTTTTGTGTGGGGAACAATTCACGACACTCGTGACGTTTTATGCCCATGTCAGACAGAACATGATCCGACAGTGTAACTTTTGTTTACGTGTCAGTGGAGACATTTTAGAAACTCTAATGTAATTGAAATTGGGTTGTGTTAATGTGTTGTCTCTTGGTCTTAAAAAATGGAAAAGTGTCTCTTGGTTTAATTAATTCGCCGCCAGAGAAATTTTCCAGTACTCCTCATAGGACAAAATGACATTAGGGAAAAATATTTGTTTTGGTGTCCCCTGCAACCTCCCAGAGTTTGTCAGTTTAAATACTTTCCACCCTGTATATTTTTGGACTTGGTATTGTCATCTTTGTTTCCTCAACTGCAGACGATTGTTCATGGCGTTTTGTTCAGCGGGAAGGACACTGCGGTATACTTTTGCTGCCTTTTCGCAGGCCTTTCTGCAGACGCCAGGCGGAAGCAGGGAAAGCCCACCCCCTCGGTTTAAGGCCGTACCCGCGCCGTCCAGCCCCCGGCCTGAATGCGAATTTTACTGCCCTGCGGGGTGGCGGGTGGGGGAGGGGGGGGGGGGGCGCAGTAACGTCGGAATTATTCCACGGCGGCCGACGCTGCTGCGGCTTTACGGCTTAATTAAATCCGGACACGTGCGCTGCCAACTGCCAGGTGTGTGTGTCATGGGGTGTCGTTTCGCGACAAACACCTCCTCACGGATTCGTCACTTCCAGCGAAATCTTTACGTGGTTCGTGCGAATATTCATGGTACTATTATCATCTGTAGAACTTCTGGTTTTCGCAGAGAAAGGCGTCTCAGTGAACTGTAAGATGTTACCTCACGCTTTCGTTATTTCGGTGAAATGTTTATGTATTTTCTGCGAACCCCTTGAATTTTTTAACCATCTTTGGAATGGTACTTTCACGCTGATTCGAGATAGCGATGTGCTAACATAGCGATGGCCATACTATCGCATAAGGTATAAAAGGTACAGCAATGGCTGAGCTGTCGTTTTTTTCTCAGGTGATTCAGGTGAGAGGTTTCCGTTGCGATTATGACCGACGGGAAATAACAGACTTTGAAGGCGGGATGCTAGTTGGAGCTAGACGCATGGGACATTCCACTTCGAAAATCATAAGCGCATTCAGTACTCCGAGAGCCACAGCGTCAAAATTGTGCTGAGAATACCAAATTTCAGGCATTACCTCTGACTGTGGACAAAGCAGTTGAAACGTCCCCTTTGGAAAATTATAAATTACTGTGCTCATAAACCTCTTACGTTATTTTATTTTCAAACAGCTGAGCAAAACTCAACGTGCTCAGGCATTTCTCTCTTTCCTTATTCTGATCATCACTAAACTGACTCAATATCTTTAACGCAACGCAATCGGACTTACAATAATCCCTACAAAAGAATGGCCCTGACTAAATATAACCTATACCTTTCATGAATCACTTACCTCACAAATCTCTTCGTTACTCAAACTACTGCAATGCAGCGTGCGCCACTACTGCCAGCTAAATAAAAGATAACTACTGAAGGCACTAACTACTGATAGGCATAGTTACCAAATAAAAGATTTTGATGGAGAACAAACAATGTATTACCTTAATAGTGTTCAAAAGTCATTATATATATATATATATATATATATATATATATATATATATAAGGCCACTGACCACTGTGTAACTAGGCTGTTTAGGTTTTTATGTTGCAAACGCCACGTAGAGCTCTGTATGAAAATCACTGACTGTGCTGTGTGCAGTCTGTGGCTGGTTTTCATTGTGGGAAATTTTTTTTACTGTAGTGCTGGGCAGTTGGATGTGAACAGCGCATAGCGTTGCGCAGTTGGAGTTGAGCCGCCAGCAGTGGTGGATGTGGGGAGAGAGATGGCAGAGTTTTGACAGCGGACGATCTGGACATGTGTCAATCAGAAAAAAGGGAATTAATATATATATATATATATATATATATATATATATATATATAGTCAGTCGCGGGTTCGAATCCTGCCTTGGGCATGGATGTGCGTGATGTCCTTTAGGTTAGTTAGGGTTAAGTAGTTCTACGTTCTAGGGGACTGATGACCACAGATGTTAAGTCCCACAGCGCTCAGAGCCATTTTTGTGGACGTTCAAATGGTTCAAATGGCTCTGAGCACTATGGGACTTGACTTCTGAGGTCATCAGTCCCCTAGAACTTTTTTTTTTATCATCAGTCTACTGACTGGTTTGATGCGGCCCGCCACGAATTCCTTTCCTGTGCTAACCTCTTCATCTCAGAGTAGCACTTGCAACTTACGTCCTCAATTATTTGCTTGACGTATTCCAATCTCTGTCTTCCTCTACAGTTTTTGCCCTCTACATTTCCCTCTAGTACCATGGAAGTCATTCCCTCTTGTCTTAGCAGATGTCCTATCATCCTGTCCCTTCTTCTTATCAGTGTTTTCCACATATTCCTTTCCTCTCCGATTCTGCGTAGAACCCTCTCATTCCTTACTTTATCAGTCCACCTAATTTTCAACATTCGTCTATAGCACCACATCTCAAATGCTTCGATTCTCTTCTGTTCCGGTTTTCCCACAGTCCGTGTTTCACTACCACACAATGCTGTACTCCACACGTACATCCTCAGAAATTTCTTCCTCAAATTAAGGCCGGTATTTGATATTAGTAGACCTCTGTTGGCCAGAAATGCCTTTTTTGCCGTAGCGAGTCTGCTTTTGATGTCTTCCTTGTTCCGTCCGTCATTGGTTATTTTACTGCCTAGATAGCAGAATTCCTTAACTTCATTGACTTCGTGACCATCAATCCTGATGTTAAGTTTCTCGCTGTTCTCATTTCTGCTACTTCTCATTACCTTCGTCTTTGTCCGATTTACTCTCAAACCATACTGTGTACTCATTAAACTGTTCATTACGTTCAGCAGATCATTTAATTCTTCTTCACTTTCACTCAGGATAGCAATGTCATCAGCGAATCGTATCATTAATATCCTTTCACCTTGTATTTTAATTCCACTCCTGAATCTTTCTTTTATTTCCATCATTTCTTTCTCGATGTACAGATTGAAGAGTAGGGGCGAAAGGCTACAGCCTTGTCTGACACCCTTCTTAATACGAGCACTTCGTTCTTGATCGTCCACTCTTATTATTCCCTCTTGGTTGTTGTACATATTGTATATGACTCGTCTCTCCCTATAGCTTACCCCTACTTTTTTCAGTATCTCGAACAGCTTGCACCATTTTATATTGTCGAACGCTTTTTCTAGGTCGACAAATCCTATGAACGTGTCTTGATTTTTCTTTAGCCTTGCTTCCATTATTAGTCGTAACGTCAGAATTGCCTCTCTCGTGCCTTCACTTTTCCTAAAGCCCAACTGATCGTCACCTAGAGCATTCTCAATTTTCTTTTCCATTCTTCTGTATATTACTCTTGTAAGGAGCTTCGATGCATGAGCTGTTAAGCTGATTGTGCGAAAATTCTCGCACTTGTCAGCTCTTGTCTTCTTCGGAATTGTGTGGATGATGCTTTTACGAAAGTCTGATGGTATGTCGCCAGACTCATATATTCACACACCAATGTGAATAGTCGTTTTTTTGCCACTTCTCCTAATGATTTTAGGAATTATGATGACATGTTATCTATCCCTTCTGCCTTATTTGACCGCAAGTCCTCCAAAGCTCTTTTAAATTCCAATTCTAATACTGGATCCCCTATCTCTTCTAAATCGACTCCTGTTTCTTCTTCTATCACATCAGACAAATCTTCATCCTCATAGAGGCTTTCAATGTATTCTTTCCACCTATCTGCTCTCTCCTCTGCATTTAACAGTGGAATTCCCGTTGCACTCTTAATGTTACCACCGTTGCTTTTAATGTCACCAAATGTTGTTTTGACTTTCCTGTATGCTGAGTCTGACCTCCGACAATCATATCTTTTTCGATGTCTTCACATTTTTCCTGCAGCCATTTCGTCTTAGCTTCCCTGCACTTCCTATTTATTTCATTCCTCAGCTACTTGTATTTCTGTATTCCTGATTTTTCCAGAACATGTTTGTACTTCCTCCTTTCGTCAATCAACTGTTCTTCTGTTACCCATGGTTTCTTCGCAGCTACCTTCTTTGTACCTATGTTTTCTTCCCAAATTCAGTGATGGCCCTTTTTAGAGATGTCCATTCCTCTTCAACTGTACTGCCTACTGCGCTATTCCTTATTGCTGTATCTATAGCGTTAGAGAACTTCAATCGTATCTCGTCATTCCTTAGAACTTCCGTATTCCACTTCTGTGCGTATTGATTCTTCCTGACTAATGTCTTGAACTTCAACCTATTCCTCATCACTACTATATTGTGATCTGAGTCTATATCTGCTCCTAGGTACGCCTTACAATCCAGTATCTGATTTCGGAATCTCTGTCTGACCTCGATGTAATCTAATTGAAATCTTCCCGTATCTCTCGGCCTTTTCCAAGTATACCTCCTCCTCTTGTGATACTTGAACATCGTATTTGCTATTACTAGCTGAAACTTGTTATAAAACTCAATTAGTCTTTCTCCTCTTTCATTCCTTGTCTCAAGCCCATATTCTCCTGTAAACTTTTCTTCTAGTCCTTCCCTACAACTGCATTCCAGTCGCCCATGACTATTAGATTTTCGTCCCCATTTACATACTGCATTGTTGTTTGTTGTGGTCTTCAGTCCTGAGACTGGTTTGATGCAGCTCTCCATGATTATCTTGTGCAAGCTTCTTCATCTCCCAGTACCTACTGCAACCTATATCCTTCTCAATCTGCTTAGTGTAGTCATGTCTTCGTCTCCGTCTACGATTTTTACCCTCCACGCTGCCCTCCAATACTAAATTGGTGATCCCTTAATGCCTCAGAACATGTTCTACCAACTGATCCTTTCTTCTGGTCAAGTTGTGCCACAGACTTCTCTTCTCGCCATCCTATTCAATACTTCCTCATTAGTTATGTGATCTACCCACCTAATCTTCAGCATTCTTCTGTAGCACCACATTTCGAAAGATTCTATTCTCTTCTTGTCCAAATTATTTATCGTCCATGTTTCACTTCCATACATGGCGACACTCCATACAAATACTTTCAGAAATGACTTCCTGACACTTAAATCTATACTCAATGTTACACAAATTTGTCTTCTTCAGAAACACTTTCCTTGCCATTGCCAGTCTACATTTTATATCGTCTCTACGTCGACCATCATCAGTTATTTTGTTCCCCAAAAAGCAAAACTCCTTTACTACGTGAAGTGTCTCATTTCCTAATCTAATTCCCTCAGCATCACCCAACTTCATTCGACTACATTCCATTATCCTCGTTTTGCTTTTGTTCATGTTCATCTTATATCCTCCTTTCAAGACACTATCCATTCCGGTCAACTGCTCTTCCAAGTCCTTTGCTGTCTCTGACAGAATTACGATGTCATCGGTGAACCTCAACATTTTTATTTCTTCTCCATTGATTTTAATACCTACTCCGAATTTTTCTTTTGTTTCCTTTACTGCTTGCTCGATACATAGATTGAATAACATGGGGGAGAGACTACAACCCTGTCTCACTCCCTTCCCAAACATTGCTTCCCTCTGATGTCCCTCGACACTTATAACTGCCATCTGGTTTCTGTACAAATTGTAAATAGTTTTTCGCTCCCTGTATATTACCACTGCTATCTTCAGAATTTGAAAGAGAGTATTCCCATCAACATTGTCAAAAGCTTTCTCTAAGTCCACAAATGCTAGAAACGTAGGTTTGCTCTTCCTTAATCTAGCTTCTAACGTAAGTCGTAGGGACAGTATTGCCTCACGTGTTCCAGTATTTCTACGGAATCCAAACTGATCTTCCCCGAGGTCGGCTTCTACTAGTTTTTCCATTCGTCTGTAAAGAATTCGCGTTAGTATTTTGCAGCTGTGACTTATTAAACTGATAGTTATCTAATTTTCACGTCTGTCAACACCTGTTTTCTTTGGGATTGGAATGATTATATTCTTCTTGAAGTCTGAGGGTATTTCGCCTGTCTCATACATCTTGCTCACCAGATGCTAAGGTTTTGTCAGGACTGGCTCTCCCAAGGCCGTCAGTAGTTCTAATGGAATGTTGTCTACTCTGGGGGCCTTGTTTCGACTCAGGTCTTTCAGTGCTCTGTCAAACTCTTCACGCAGTATTGTATCTCCCATTTCATTCTCTTATACATTCTCTTCCATTCCCATAATGTTGCCCTCAAGTACATTATCCTTGTATTGACCCTCTATATACTCCTTCCACTTTTCTGCTTACCCTTCTTTGCTTAGAACTGGGTTTCCATCTGAGCTCTTGATGTTCATACAAGTGGATCTTTTATCTCCAAAGGTCTCTTTAATTTTCCTGTACGCTGTATCCATCTTACCCCTAGTGAGATAAGTCTCTACATTTGTCCTCTAGCCATCCCTGCTTAGCCATTTTGCACTTCCTGTCGATCTCATTTTTGAGACGTCTGTATTCCTTTTTGCCTGCTTCATTTACTGCATTTTTGTATTTTCTCGTTTCATCAATTAAATTCAATATTTCTTCTGTTACCCAAGGATTTCTACAAGCCCTCTTCTTTTTACCTACTTGATCCTCTGCCGCCTTCACTACTTCATCCCTCAAAGCTACCCATTCTTCTTGCACCGTATTTCTTTCCCCCATTCCTGTCAATAGCTCCCTTACGCTCTCCCTGAAACTCTGTACAACCTGAGGATCTTTCAGTTGATCCAGGTCCCATCTCCTTAAATTCGCACCTTTTTGCAGCTTTTTTGTTTTAATCTACAGGTCATAACCAATAGATTGTGTTCAGGGTCCACATCTGCCCCTGGAAATGTCTTACAATTTAAAACCTGGTTCCTAAATCTCTGTCTTACCATTATAGAGCCTATCTGAAAACTTGTCAGTATCTCCAGGTTTCTTCCATGTATACAGCCTTGTTTTATGATTCTTGAACCTAGTGTTAGCTATGATCAAGTTGTTCTCTGTGCAAAATTCCACCAGGCGGCTTCCTCTTTCATTTCTTTACCCCAGTCCATATTCACCTACTACGTTTCCTTCTCTCTCTTTTCCCACTACCAAACTCCAGTCACCCATGACTATTAAATTTTCGTCACCCTTCACTATCTGAATAATTTCTTTTATTTGATCATACATTTCTTCAATTCCTTCGTCATCTGCAGAGCTAGTTGGCATATAAACTTGTACTACTGTAGTAGGCATGGGCTTTGTGTCTATCTTGGCCACAATAATGCGTTCACTATGCTGTTTTTAGTAGCTTACCCGCACTCCTATTTTTTATTCATTATTAAACCTACTCCTGCATTACCCCTATCTGATTTTGTGTTTATAACCCTGTAGTCACCTGACCCAAAGTCTTGTTCCTCCTGCCACCGAACTTCACTAATTCCCACTATATTTAACTTTACCCAATCCATTTCCCTTTTTAAATTTTCTAACCTACCTGCCCGATTAAGCGATCTGACATTCCACTCTCCGATTTGTAGAAGGCCAGTTTTCTTTCTCCTGATAACGACATCCTCTTGAGTAATCCCCGCGCGGAGATCCGAATGGGGGACTATATTACCTCCGGAATATTTTACCCAAGAGGACGCCATCATCATTTAATCATACAGTAAAGCTGCATGCCCTCGGGAAAAACTACGGCCGTAGTATCCCCTTGCTTTCAGCCATTCGCAGTACCAGCACAGCAAGGCCGTTTTGGTTATTGTTACAAGGCCAGATCAGTCAATCATCCAGACTGTTGCCCCTGCAACTACTGAAAAGGCTGCTGCCCCTCTTCAGGAACCACAAGTTTGTCTGGCCTCTCAACAGATACCCCTCCGTTGTGGTTGCACCTATGGTACGGCTATCTGTATCGCTGAGGCACGCAAGCCTCCCCACCAACGGCAAGGTCCATGGTTCATGGTTCATACTGCATTACCCTTTTAGTATGCTCATACACTTGCTCTATCTGTTCCACTTCAGCTTGCGACATCGGCATGTATACCTGAATTATCGTTGTCGGTGTTGGTCTGCTGTCGATTTTGATTAGAACAACCCGGTCACTGAACTGTTCACAGTAACACACCCTCTGCCCTAAATTCCTATTCATAACGAATCCTACACCTGTTATACCATTTTCTGCTGCTGTTGATATTACCCGATACTCATCTGACCAGAAATCCTTGTCTTCCTTCCACTTCACTTCACTGTTCCCTACTATAGATGGAGCCTTTGCATTTCCCTTTTCAGATTTTCTTGTTACCCTACCACGTTCAAACTTCTGACATTCCACGCCCCGACTCGTAGAACGTTATCCTGTCGTTGATTATTCAATCTGTTTCTCATGGTAACCTCCCCCTTGGCAATCCCCTCCCGGAGATCTGAATGGGGGACTATTGCGGAATCTTTTGCCAATGGAGAGATCATCATGACACTTCTTTAACTACAGGCCACATGTCCTGTGGATACACATTACGTTTCTTTAATGCAGTGGTTTCCATTGCCTTCTGCATCCTCATGTCGTTGATCATTGCTGATTCTTCCACCTTTAGAGGCAATTTCCCACCCCTAGGACAAGAGAGTGCCCTGAATCTCTATCCACTCCTCCGCCCTCTTTGACAAGGCCGTTGGCAGAATGAGGCTGACTTCTTATGCCAGAAGTCTTCGGCCGCCAATGCTGATTATTTATCAAAATTTAGGCAGTGGCGGGTATCGAACCCGGGACCGAAGACGTTTTTGATTATGAATCAAAGACGCTACCCCTAGACCACGGGTACCACCTCCAACTGCACAATCCTATGCGCTATTCACCTCCAACTGCCCAACACTACAATAGCGAATATGCGAACAATGCAAACCAGCGACAGACGGTACACACCACAGACAGTGTTTTTCATACAGAGCGCTACGTGCCGTTAGCAACATAAAAAAACAGCCTATTTACACATGGCTGGTGGCCTTCACTTAATGACCGAAAGCAGCGGCATTTTCCTAGAGTTGTCAGTGCTAACAGGGAAGCAACACTGCTTGAAATTACCGCAGAAATCAACGTGGGATGTACGACGAATGTAACAATTAGGACACGTCAGCGAAATTTGTGGTTAATGCTCTATGGCAGCAGACGATTGGCGCGAGTGCCTTTGGTAACAGCATGACATAGCCTGCAGCACTTTTCCCAGGCTCGTGACCAAATCGACTGGACACTAGACCATTGGAAAACCATGGGCTGGTCAGATGAATCCAGACTTAGGTCGGTAAGAGCTGATGGTAGGGTTCGAGTGTGGAGTAGAACCCACGAATCCATGGACCCAGGTGGTGAAAAAGACAGTGTGCAACCAGCTGGGTGGCTCCATAATTGTGTGGATTTTTTTTCCATGGAGTGGACCTCTCTTCCAACTGAACCGATCTTTGACTGGAAATGGCTTTGTTCGGCCACTTGGACACCATCTGGAACCATCAGGGACTGTATGTTCCAAAACAACAATCTAACGTCAGTTGTTTGCTACTGGTTTGAAGAACAAAATAGCTCTGAGCACTATGTGACTTAACCTCTGAGGTCATCAGTCGCCTAGAAGTTAGAACTACTTAAACCTAACCAACCTAAGGACATCACACACATCCATGCCTGAGGCAGGAGTCGAACCTGCGACCGTAACGGTCGCACGGTTCCCGACTGAAGCGCCTAGAACCGCACGGCCACACCGGCCGACTACTTCTTAAAATTTGCATGTTTATGATAATTTGTTTTTGATCACCTGTTAAAAACACGGTTTTATACACTTTATTAACATAGCATGGTTTTATTGAAGTGTTTTGCTCAATGATTAAAAATAATAATTTTAGTATTTACGTATTCTTACCGATTACGGGGTACGAGAGTTGAATGAAAAGTAATACTCCACCCCCGTTAATTGAGTTTGGATGGGAATATTTTAATAAATCAAATGCAGAACAATTCTCAGAATATGACCTTTAATTACCAATATTCACTTTTCCACATAATCACCGGCCAACTGGATACATTTCTGCTAGCGATGAACAAGTTTTCTGAAGCCATCATGGAAGAGGTCGACACTATTTCCTCAACCACAGTCTAACAGTTCTCTCAACATCTTCATCAGAAGCGTAATGATGTCCCCGGAGATCGTCTTTGATTATCGGGAACAGATGGACGTCGGACGGTGCTAAATCTGGACTGTATGGAGGATGCCGTACGGGGGTGAGATTCAGTTCTGCTTAGCTGGCACGTGAAGTGTGTGGTTTGGCATTGTCATGCTGCAGGAAAACAATTCCCTTTTCCTTTCAGATCCTTGTTAGCCGTCGTTTCAGAGTACGCAGTGTTGTGATGGGAAGCTCTGAATTTATTGTAGTTCCACGATCAAGGAAATCAACAATGATAACACCATCGGCGTTCCAGAACACTATGGCCATGATTTTTCCAGCTGAGGGCTGCGTCTTGAATTTATTTTTCTGGGGCGAGTCTTTGTGTCGATATTCCATAGTCTGACGTTTCGTCTTCGGGTCGTAATGGTGTACCCACGTATCGTCTCCTGTCACAATTGAATGGAGAAAGGCGTCACCTTCATTCTCGTAACGTGAAAGGAGTTCCTGGCATATTTGAAGTCTGTGCGGTTTCACTTCAGGAGTCAGCATCGGGGGTACCCATCGTGCCCAGATCTTCCGATAGCCAAGCAAAGCAATAACGTAACCCACACATTCTTGTGAAATGCCGATTGAGCTTTCAATTTCTCTCTGAGTGATACGACGATCGTCCTGAATCAATCTGTCAACATTTTGCTTGCTAAACTCGGTGGTTGTTGTCACAGGACGTCCATCTCTTTGTTTATCACGTAAGTAAGATGTTCCCGCCTCAACAGCTTTAAACTTACACCTCCAACGATGCACAGTACTCACATCAACACAATCACCATAAACAGTTTTCCTTCTCTGATGAATTTCCTTTAGGGTGACACCTTCTGCTGTCAAGAATTCAGTGACTGCACGTTGATTAAATTGCAATGACCGACCGTCTGCTCAGGGTTCCATACTTTACACTGTAACATCACAACCGTCAAGTGCTAAGGCTTCCCGCTAATTGGAGCTGTAGAGAAGAGACTACGGAACAAGCGAGTACCTGCTTCATATCAATGCTGCCAACTGGTGAAGAGTTACGAAAGTGGAGTTTTCAGTTAACGTAGATCTCACGTGAGGGGGGGAGGGGGGAGTGTGTGGATACCACCACATTTCACCAAATGTCGCCAGTGGGGAAGTGGGTTCCACATTCAAAAAAAATACCCGCATGTTATTAACGGACGTCCCCAAAAACGTGAGCTGGTAGGGAACACGTAATAATGGTTGATAGATAAGAGCGGATATGCTTCTCATGTGGTATTTAGCACTTTCCAGATCATAATATTCCTAGTCTGGTTGTGATGCTTGAATGTAAAAGAGGGGTCCTGTTAACATACCGGTGCTCTGAGTACTGAAAATAGGATAAATGGTTTTGATGGATACTTGTAAATTCTTTTCCCCCTTCTTGCTACTCAGATGAAATTAACAGACCCTCTTTTCAGCAACGTTCTGTATAAGGTGACTGTTTCCATAGTGAGCTCCCTCTAAGGGCACATGCGTACTTACTTTATAAACACTCGAAAGACTTTATGTCAACAGCAATGGCAGCATCAACAGCATTGATGAATGAATGCCCTATATACGACGTTAACCAGCTGATCATTACGACACATGTACAGAATGCGATCAGACAGGTTTCTTTGTGAAAGCTCCTTATCCTGCGCTTTGTATCTGCAAGGAGAACAGTCTGCTCTGTAAAAGTCATCTAATAAACTGCATCATCTAATAATCTCTTGCAGTTGAATGCAACTTCTTGTCAGGGTCTTGTGTTTTATTACCTTTTTTTTTTTTTTTTGCTCATGTTACTGGGAACTTCGATTAAAGTATTTCCCTAACCATGCTGGGATTTGGTCAATACTGGTAGCCAATAATGAATTAAATACTCCCATCAAGACAGTCGGATGCGTATTTTTCAAATGTACGTGTTGTATATATGTACACTCCTGGAAATGGAAAAATGAACACATTGACACCGGTGTGTCACACTCACCATACTTGCTCCGGACACTGCGAGAGGGCTGTACAAGCAATGATCACACGCACGGCACAGCGGACACACCAGGAACCGCGGTGTTGGCCGTCGAATGGCGCTAGCTGCGCAGCATTTGTGCACCGCCGCCGTCAGTGTCAGCCTGTTTGTCGTGGCATACGGAGCTCCATCGCAGTCTTTAACACTGGTAGCATGCCGCGACAGCGTGGACGTGAACCGTATGTGCAGTTGACGGTCTTTGAGTGAGGGCGTATAGTGGGCATGCGGGAGGCCGGGTGGACGTACCGCCGAATTGCTCAACACATGGGGCGTGAGGTCTCCACAGTACATCGATGTTGTCGCCAGTGGTCGGCGGAAGGTGCACGTGCCCGTCGACCTGAGACCGGACCGCAGCGACGCACGGATGCACGCCAAGACCGTAGGATCCTACGCAATGCCGTAGGGGACCGCACCGCCACTTCCAAGCAAATTAGGGACACTGTTGCTCCTGGGGTATCGGCGAGGACCATTCGCAACCGTCTCCATGAAGCTGGGCTACGGTCCCGCACACCGTTAGGCCGTCTTCCGCTCACGCCCCAACATCGTGCAGCCCGCCTCCAGTGGTGTCGCGACAGGCGTGAATGGAGGGACGAATGGAGACGTGTCGTCTTCAGCGATGTGAGTCGCTTCTGCCTTGGTGCCAATGATGGTCGTATGGGTGTTTGGCGCCGTGCAGGTGAGCGCCACAATCAGGACTGCATACGACCGAGGCACACAAGGCCAACACCCGGCATCATAGTGTGGGGAGCGATCTCCTACACTGGCCGTACACCTCTGGTGATCGTCGAGGGGACACTGAATAGTGCACGGTACATCCAAACCGTCATCGAACCCATCGTTCTACCATTCCTAGACCGGCAAGGGAACTTGCTGTTCCAACAGGACAATGCACGTCCGCATGTATCCCGTGCCACCCAACGTGCTCTAGAAGGTGTAAGTCAACTACCCTGGCCAGCAAGATCTCCGGATCTGTCCCCCATTGAGCATGTTTGGGACTGGATGAAGCGTCGTCTCACGCGGTCTGCACGTCCAGCACGAACGCCGGTCCAACTGAGGCGCCAGGTGGAAATGGCATAGCAAGCCGTTCCACAGGACTACATCCAGCATCTCTACGATCGTCTCCATGGGGGAATAGCAGCCTGTATTGCTGCGAAAGGTGGATATACACTGTACTAGTGCCGACATTGTGCATGCTCTGTTGCCTGTGTCTATGTGCCTGTGGTTCTGTCAGTGTGATCATGTGATGTATCTGCCCCCAGGAATGTGTCAATAAAGTTTCCCCTTCCTGGGACAATGAATTCATGGTGTTCTTATTTCAATTTCCAGGAGTGTATTTGTGCATGTATGTTTTCCTTCTCCTCCTAAGCCAGTGGACCGATTTCAACCAACATGGTACACATATCACTTACTGTCTGTAAAGGACCGCTGTGGTAATAAATGGTCGGGCTGTGGATGAATAGGCAGTGTAACTCATTACGCGTGAACACCCACAGTGTGTTCCTCCAGTATTTGCGAATAAGAGCACTAAGTTGACTTGCAATAAAACTCTACACATTATTTGAAATCTTGAAGAAACTTTTTCTTACTGTCAAACCCCCCCCCCCAAAAAAAAGATGATAAAAGAAAGAAAATTCATCACTTACTACATTTTTTCTGTTCATGCAGAATACTACCGCTTCAGGCCGTACGTTTCATTTTATTACTTCTTTACTAGTAACTACATTCTCGGCAGTTTTGCAGACAGTATTCACATATACCACTGAGTGATCCTGCAAAACTATATTATTTTACGACGCATAATTCTAGAGTTATGGCTCTATAAACAATGAGATACGTGAAAATCTGTCGCATAATGGGTGATGTTTAAAATTTATTACTTCTTTGACACTTTTTCTATTCACAACATTTCGCACACAGTATGCACATATATTGCCAAATGTACCTATAAAGTTATATCATTTCACGACACGTAGCTGAGGACATTTGACGTACTAAACGCAGATGGGTGGAAAAACTGCCGCATCATGCATGACTTTATGACACCAAAGCTGTTGTGCATTGTTTCGTTGCCAGAACCACGACCAATTTTCGGACGATTTGCGACCGTATCTAATGTCACTCGTCTGTCTACCAGAACCATAATATCAAGTGCATGCTCAATGTTGGCATCATTTGTGGCCATGGATGGTCGTCCGGCACGTTCTTCATGTATAAGATCTGTGCGACCATATCTGAATTCTGCAATTCATTCGTAGGCACTCGGTAGCGGCAAGACACTGTTCTCGTATTGTGCCGAAAGTCTTTTACTGATTGCGGCCTACGATACATCACAAAAAATCGGATCACTGCTCGCTGTTCTTCTTTGGTGAATACTTCTAATAGAGCCGCCGTGATATATGGTTTAACGAAAGGAAGACAAATGAAGGATTTCGGATCAGACTTTCATAACAGCACCACAACAACATAAAAATAAATCAAACGATGAACAATGTAAGAAGAGTTATATCAATATTACGGATAATTATTGTCCTGCTCTCGTAGCTCTCGTAGTTACAGCAGGGTATAAAACTGTAACTATCATCTTCAGCACAAATGAAAGGCTGAACTCAATAGGGATTAGCCAAGCAAAAACTTTCTCTGCGATGTAATCTTATCAATACAATAGTATGTTGATTTACACGCACTTTCAGAACTGAAAGCGGCTCAAAGATCAGTTCGTTTTTCTTATAAGGTCTTGGAAAGACAACCTTTCATCGACAATGCTTCGCTGGCCTCAAGCTTACTGCCCTCAGAAAAATTATGCCATCTATTCATTATTGGGAAATTATGTGAGCTACGTCATTAATGAGGTGAGAGCTGGCAACACATTTCAATTCCATACGCAGATGAAACGCGAATCACGTAAAATTATAAACTACCCAGGCCACATAGAGGCGAATGGACACAAGCTTAATATTGGTTTGGAAGAATGAGTACATGATAACAACAATCACGAAAAACAAAAAAATACTTCGTGACAAAGTCTGGAACATATGTTAAAATCCTGCACTTTAATTTATATCTAAAAGCATCTCAAGCACCACAGTAACATAGCACAGTGAAAATGTGAAACGTCCCCTTAGAAAAACTTATGCACGACTGTGCTTAAGCTAACACACAATAGTTTTTAGCGCAACGCAATCTCACTTTCAATAATCCCTACAAGAGAATGGCCCTGACTAACATTAACCTATATGTTTCACAAATCACTTACCTCACAAAAATCTTCGTTACTCGAACTACTGCAATACAGCGAGCGCCACTACTGCCAGCTAACTAAAAGATTCAAACTACGGAAGTCACTAACTACTGATAGGCACAGTTAGCAAATGAAAGATTTTAATAGAGAACAAACAATGTATTTACCTTAATAGTCATAATATATATATACATCAGTTCGTGACATCAATTCTTACAAATTTCAAAACTCCGCCATCTCTCTCCCCACGTCCATCACTACTGGCGGCTCACCTCCAACTGCGCAACGGTATGCGCTGTTAACATCCAGCTGCCCAACACTACAATGCCAACCAGCCACTGACTGCACACAGCACAGCCAGTGATTTTTCATAGAGAGCGCTATGTGGCGTTACCAATAAAAAAACCTAAACAGCCTACTTACAAATGTTCTGCAAATATAAGTTAAATACAGAACATGCGGTGGATACGAATATTGACTGAAATTGCTACTATATTCTAATTTTTGTTTATTAAATTTCTTGAAAATTGATTTCTTAGTGTAATGGTTTCAAGGATGGTTATGTAGTGTTTAAGGCTTAATACAGAAATAAATGTGCAAACTCGAGTCCACTTCTTCCTTTATTTTTTAAACAGCATTTCGGCTGTCTGTTAATAGTATCAGTCTGATGTAAGTTCAAACATAACTCGCATCACTTTCTATCGCACAAGTAACAGCAAACAGTTCCAGAAAGAGTTATGCAATGGCAGAACAGTTCACACTCGCCCTACAGCAAACGGCCAGTGGGTACCAGACTCCAGCCACTTGCAACTGTCCGCCTAATGTTGGGTGCTCTCAGATCAGGCGAACGCGGCGCCTGGCACCTTGGACTCTTTTGTCCTCTGGGCAGTGGCAAGCATGAAATTGTCTACAGAATACTGTTTATTACTGTCATTATTAATATTATAGTTTAATTTCCTTCCATAAGGCGAGTGAATACAATGCTGTTATGGCACAAAATAGTAGGCGTTACAAATTAGAAATAAAAATTCTTAATACTCACTGACATTGCCTCAGGCAAATTCACGTCATACCAGGAACAGAAACAGAAGCAAGAAGCGAATCATTATGTCATAAGTGGGTCAGGTTGACGATATTGTGTGCCGAGTAAGGAATAAGCATGCATCAGAGAGGAGGACCGAAAACCAAAGCAAGAGGCAAGCATTGTCACTAGCTCGTTAGTCATATTGCAAAAAAGTGTACCTATTTCATAAGAGCACATAGCAGGGTCTGACACAGCAGTTAGAAGCCTGTGAAGTGAATGTAGCAAAGTAAGGAGGGCACTTTCGGTCATCACGAGCCGAGCTTTGCGTCATAGCCTCATGCTAGCTCCCTTTAAATACTCCAGCCCTTGAGCTCTTATCATGAGGTGATCATTGGGATCGATGTCGTCCACAGCAATAGCACTCGGTTCCACGATTACAATGCTGCATTGACTCTATGTCCTAGATCCTCCAGTACAGCCTATGAAGTAGCCGAATATGTACTCAGGATGATGGTCTTCACGGAACAGCCTTCATACTAACATGCTACTCGCCGCCTACCATCTACTGACTGACTTCCTAACCCATCAAACCGCCGAGTGCAGCCAATGCAGGACATCAAAGTGGCAGCCAGTAACAGGTCCTCATGCAGACCACGTTCCTGTTCAATGCTCAGACACATTCTGATGCTGAATCCTACCATGAATAGGGAGGAGGTCAACCGACCGCACGACTACCCACACGAGGTACACAGCGGATGGGTCATTACACCATTGGGAGTGGGACCGAGTACATTCCGTAGCCCGTGTGATAACCACTTCGTATTTGGCAGCAGCCGCCCCAATCGCCGGCAGGTGCCACCACGGTGGCTGACACGACCTCCTGGGCATGCACACGCTGAGCTGAGCTCAGGTCAGTGATGTTTTTCGGGAAATTCGAGATTTTGTTCAAGTTCCAAAACTTCCTCATGCCATTCATCTCTTTCGATAAATGTGAGGTGATAGCCTTATCTTGTTCTTTTAAAAGGGTTCTCCAACTCTCTTGTCTCCCTAGTCAGGGCTTCAGCCTTCCCCTTTCTTCGAGAGATTTGGTTCGTACCCATTCTTCACGTTCGTTACACTCTGATTGAAACACGTCTTCTACCTGACGTAAAAGTGCTTGCTCGCGTTGTCTGTCCCGAATACCTAATTTTGATAACAATATCGCAAGAAAATTATGACTAGGACCCGCTGCTACTGTTGCACCATCAGCTGATGCTGTGACATCAGTTCTCGTTTCTGGCCTAATTTCATGAACATGTGTGATCCCTGAGCTTGTTCAATATTTTCAGTAAAATCGTGAGATGTTGGTCCCAGTTTTGGTTCCTATTGAAGACTTTGCGGACTGGTATTCTCCGCAGGGTCAGTTATTTGGAGTTCCTGGACAGTATCGTCCACTTCCTTATTAGATAGAGCCTCACTCTCGGAACGTTTCTCTCTACGTGGCCTACCCATGCTTATTGAATGGCAATATACACAAGAAACACACAAAAACACAAGAAATATAACACACCTTAAGTGAAACTGTGTCACAATTTACTTAAAAAACACAAAATGAGAAATTTCTACTTAAATTTATTTTCTTTTACTGATGTAAGCCTACTGTTAAATAAAATTCTTTCAAATTGGCTCAAAACTTGACTCCGTACATGAATTGAGCTAGTACACCTGTACAGAACTTTCTGCAAATGCAGTGAAAGTTCTACATATACTTAATTGTTAATTATCAAAAACACTGCAAAATTATTTTGTGATCTATCTCGAAAGTTACTTCTGTGCACATTTTACTTTACATTACTTTACACTAAATCTGGCAAGCAAATTCGTATGCAATAAGCACAGCACTGGACTATCTGTGTCAGACACACAAATTGCACACTATCATTCACTGATTTTAGTAAATGAATCGTTTCGAGTTCACAGCAGAAATACGCAAATGTAAATTCACTAAGATATGTAGATAATTCAAAACTTTTCACTGCGCAGAGTGCCTGGCCCCCTGCTCATTTATGTCTTGTCGTCCACCAGCCAGCAGCAGTTGTATCTGCTCTGTTACCTTTGGTAGTTTTTGGCGTATTCTGGTTATTTGTATTTTTCTCAAACTTGCAGCGTAAGGACTGGTTACTGCCGCCACTTCTCACTCATGGACAGGTTGCCTTTAGGACTTTGAAGGAAGCCGTACACGAAACAGTTCATTTTTACAACGTCAAAATATGTACCATCTGGAATTTTGACATACATAAAATATACACGTACATCCAAGATTTAGTTTGAGATTCTGAGTTTAACCAGAAACTAAATACAGCAATCTATCTTTTAGCACATCTGTTGGGATATATTTAAGTAGGTGGTTCAAGCTGCACGCTTTGGTCTCCTGTTGTGGCTATGCTTTATGTACCCCCACAACTGGTATATTTATATAAATCGGTGGATCGTGCCCCACGTTTGGCACCATTATGGTGGTTCTTTTATGTATTGGTATTTATGTGTTACGAAAGGTGGGAGTTAGTGTTATTCTGTTTACTTCACAACTGGAAAATTATTTACGTCAGTGACTCAGTTGTGGTACTTCTCGCAGTTCGTTTGCCCGACACGATGTTTCTATATTAAAATGGAATTGAACTGTGTAAATTAGTCTCTACTTCAGTGAAAATGCAAGGCTAAGGATTAAGCGGGCAGCAAAATATATACTGAAGTCGCTTTATTGAAAAATGATTCAATATTGGAATTAGCAAATATTAAGAAATTTAATACGACTCTGGGCCATTACTTAGAACAATGGCGCTGACCTCTGCAACAACATTCACCTACAAAATTTGCATAAATCATTGATATTGCCGCTTCATGAATATAGGAATTGGTATATATAAAACTTTACAACACGTTTAAGTAATATTTGATTACATTGCATGGAACTCACGTGTTTTGGTGCCTCGTCACAAAATGGCTTCTTACACTAGGAAGAAACAAAAGGGAAGAGAGAGCGATTCTTATACAAAAGAACACATTTTGCAATTGCATTAGCACATCGTATTAATTGATTACAGTCTTTGTTATTTCTTTGCGATATTATTTATTTCGTTACGACGTCAGTTTTTTTCATATTTGCAAAGTTATTCGAAATTGTTTTTCTCACGTTATGTGGCTTACCGCCATACATGCACCAAAATGACAAAAGCCATGGGATGCCTCCTAATACCGTGTCAGACTTCCTTTTGCCCGGCGTAATGTAGCAGCTCCACGTGGCAGAAATTCTTAGCATGCTGCCTCTGCACCCATCCACAACTGCAAAAGTGTTGGCGCTGCACAATTTTGTGCATGAACTGACCACCAGATTATGACAGCTGGGATTCACGGAGGTTGATCTGGGTGGCCAAAGCATTCTATCGAATTGTCCACAATGCTCTTCAAACCAATCGCTAACAATTATGGCCCACTGACACGGTGCACTGTCATTCATAGAAATACAATCATTTAATGGCTGCAAGCCGGCCGGAGTGGCTGTGCGGTTCTAGGCGCTACAGTCTGGAGCCGAGCGATCGCTGCAGTCGCAGGTTCGAATCCTGCCTCGGGCATGGATGTGTGTGATGTCCTTAACGCTAGGTTTAATTAGTTCTGAGTTCTAGGCGACTTCTGACCTCAGAAGTTAAATCGCATAGTGCTCAGATCCATTTGAACCATTTTAATTTCTGCAAACGGACTCCGCGTAGCCCAACATAATTATTTCAAGGGAATGGTCGTTTCAGTTGGGCCAGAGGACCAGCTCCATTCCATGTAAACACAGCTCACACCATTTCTGAGCCACCACCAGCTTGCACAGTGCGTTGTTGACAACCTGGCTCCATGGCTTCGTGGGGACTGCGCAACTCTCGAACCCGCTGTCAGCTTTCACCAACTAAAATCGTGACGGTTTTTCAGTCGTCTGCGGTCCAATCGTTATGGTCACGAGCCCAGGCGAGGCGCTGCAGGGGATGTCGTTATGGTTACGAGCCCAGGCGAGGCGCTGCAGAGGATGTCGTTATGGTTACGAGCCCAGGCGAGGCGCTGCAGAGGATGTCGTTATGGTTACGAGCCCAGGCGAGGCGCTGCAGAGGATGTCGTTATGGTCACGAGCCCAGGCGAGGCGCTGCAGAGGATGTCGTTATGGTTACGAGCCCAGGCGAGGCGCTGCAGAGGATGTCGTTATGGTTACGAGCCCAGGCGAGGCGCTGCAGAGGATGTCGTTATGGTTACGAGCCCAGGCGAGGCGCTGCAGAGGATGTCGTTATGGTTACGAGCCCAGGCGAGGAGCTGCAGAGGATGTCGTTATGGTTACGAGCCCAGGCGAGGCGCTGCAGAGGATGTCGTTATGGTTACGAGCCCAGGCGAGGCGTTGCAGAGGATGTCGTTATGGTTACGAGCCCAGGCGAGGCGTTGCAGAGGATGTCGTTATGGTTACGAGCCCAGGCGAGGAGCTGCAGAGGATGTCGTTATGGTTACAAGCCCAGGCGAGGCGCTGCAGAGGATGTCGTTATGGTTACGAGCCCAGGCGAGGCGCTGCAGAGGATGTCGTTCCGTTAGCAAAGGCACTCCAGCCAGTCATCTGCTGCCATAACCCATTAACCATAAATTTCGCCGCACTGTCCTAACGGATGCATACGTCACACATTGATTTCTGTGATTATTTCACGCAGTGCTGCTTGCCTGTTAGCACTGCTTGCCTGTTACCGGTCGGTACTTAAGACCATCGGCCACAGAGCTGTTCGTGGTGAGAGGTAACGCCTGCACTTTGGTATTCTCTGCACAGTGTTGACACTATGGATCTCAGTATATTGAATTTCGCAATGATTTCCGAAATAAAGTGTCCCGTGCCGCATGCTCCAACTGCCGTTCTTGGTTAACAGTCCCGTCTTGCGGCCATGAACACAGTCAGGCAGTATTAGCCGACGGAGACACAAGCAGCAACAGGGGAATAACCGCTCCTAACCAGGTGCGAATTTTATAATATCATCTGTGTGCTTTAATAGTTTGGTTTTTGAGTTTCTGCGTGTAAAATTAATATATAATAACGCCAGTCCTCGCGTTTTCTTTTACGTCGGAAATTAGCAAATATTAAGATATTTATAACGACTCTGGGCCGTTATTTAGCACAATCAGTTCCTAATCAGGGGCGAATTACCTAGTTTCATCTGAGTGCATCGGTAGTTAGGGATTTGAAAATCTGCGTGTTATTAGACACAGTTCCTGCATTTTCGTCAGGGTCTACAGTAGATTTCCGTAGCGCGAGTCATTAGTCCGTTTATCTGCTTAGTTTCGTTTTCCACTGTCTTTAATATGGACAGGGACTGAGATTGTTGTGTGCGGATGCGAGCCGATTTGGTGACACTTCGCTCTGAGCTTCAGGCTGCGATGGCTTCGGTTACACAGCTTAAGGCTGCAGTGGATGGGTACCACTGTTGTGGGCCGGCCGTGGGGATCCAACGGTCGTCCAGCACGTTCGAGTCCTCCGATCGGCCCTCACCGGGGGACAACCCAGTTACAGCTCGCACTCAGGTTGACCCCTCATTTGTGATCGAGTAGGAGGTCGCCCCGGAGCGAAGCAGGTGGCGAAAGACTTCTCAGGCGGCCACATGTAAGGCCTCTCGAGTTTGTCAGACAAACTGTTTCCAGGTGCTGTCTGTGGCTGACATTTTCACTGAGCCACATGCTGTCGCCTGTCCTGTTTCAAAGGAAACCACCCAGCCTGCAAGATCTGGAAATCACAAAGAAATGGTTCAAATCGCTCTAAGCACTATGGTTCTTACACATCTGAGGTCATCAGTCCCCTAGACTTGGAGCTACTTAAACCTAACTAACCTAAGGACATCACACACATCCATGACCGAGACAGGATGGGAACCTGCGACCGTAGCAGCAGCGCGGTTCCGGACGGAAGCACCTAGAACCGCTCAGCGGCAGGCGGGCAATCACAGAGTGTGGGATTACTGGTAGTCGGGAGCTCCAATGTTAGGCGCGCTATGGGGCCGCTTAGGGACATGGCTGCCAAAAAGCGAAAGGAAACCAATGTGCATTCCGTGTGCATACCGGGTCGAGTCATTCCAGATGGGGAAAGGATCCTTCCAGATGCCATGAAGAGCACAAGGTGCAGCCAACTGCAGGTGGTTGCTCACGTCGGTATCATTGATGTGTGTCACTTTGGATCAGGTTTCGGGCGGCTAACGGAAGTGATAAAGGCTGACAGTCTTGCTTGCAAAATGAAAGCAGAGCTGACCATTTGCCGCATAGTCGACAGGACCGATTGGGGATCTCTGGTACAGAGCCGAGTGGAGGGTCTGAATCAGAGGCTCAGACGGTTCTGCGACCATGCAGGCTGCAGATTCCTCGACTTGCGCCAAAAGCTGTTTGGGTCTCGGGTTCCGCTGAATAGGTCAGGTGTCCACTATACGTAGGAGGCGGCTACAGGGGTAGCAGGGGCTGTGTGGCGTGTACTGGTTAGAGGGTCTCGGGAAAACACAAGAAGGGCGTCAGTCACAAAGGGCCCATGCCGAACATAAGAAGAACGTAGATACAGGAACCATTCGTGTAGCAGTTCTAAATTGTCGTAGCTGTGTTATGAAAGTACCAGAGCTTTTCAAGCGCTAATAGAAAGCACTGATGCCCAAATCATTATAGGCACCGAAAGCTGGCTAAAGCCGGATATCAGCTCAGCCGAAATTTTTGCGAAGAACCTAACGGTGTTCCGAAAAATAGTTCAAATGGCTCTGAGCACTATGGGACTTAATATCTGAGGTCATCAGTCCCCTAGAACTTAAACCTAACCAACCTAAGGACATCACACACATCTATTCCCGAGACAGGATACGAACCTGCGCCTGTAGCAGTCGCGCGGTTCCGGACTGAAGCGCCCAGAATCTCTTGGCCACCGCAGCTGGCGGATTCCGAAAGGATAGCCTAAACACAGTTGGCGGTGGCGTGTTTGTTGCTGTTAGAAGTAGTTTAACTTATCACGAAATTGAAGTAGATACTTCCTGTGTGTTAGTGTGGGCAGAGGTCTTTTTTGGAAACAGGAATTAAATAATAATTGGATCCTTTTACCGACCTCCCAATACAAATGATACAATTGCTGAACGGTTCAAAGAAAACTTGAGTCTGATTTCACTCGACTCATACGATTACAGTTGCTGGTGCCTTTAATTTACCCTCGATATATTGGCGAAAATGCGTGTCTAATTCCGGAGGTATGCATAAAATATCTTCCAAAACTGTGTTAAACGCATTCTCTGAAAATTATTTCGAGCAGTTAGTTCATGAGAAGACGCGAATAGCAAAAGGTTGCGGAAACACACTTGATCTCTTGGCAACAAATAATCCTGAGTTAATAACGAGCATCAAACCGATACAGGGATGAGTGGACACAGGCTTGTCGTTGCGGGATTCTATACTGTAATCCCCAAATCCTCCAAAAATAAACGAAAAATATACCTATCCAAAAAAATCAGATAAAAATTCAATTGACGCCTTCCTGAGAGATAATTTCCACTCAATCCAAATTAATAATATAAGTGTAGAACAGATGTGGCTTGAATTCAAAGAAATAGTATCGGCAGCAATTGAGAGATCTATACCCATATAAATTAACAAGCGACGGAGCTGATCCTCCTTGGTACACAAAGCGGGTTAGAACACTGTTGCAGAAACAATGAAACTGAAACGTCCCCTTTGAACAATTTATACAAGACTGTGCTTAAACTGACACACAATATTTTTAGCGCAACGCAATCTGACTTTCAAAAATTCCTACGAAAGAATGGCCCTGACTAACAATAACCTATACGTTTCACAAATCACTTACCTCACAAAAATCTTCGTTACTCAAGCTACTGCAATACAGCGAGCGCCACTACTGCCAGCTAAATAAAAGATTCAAACTACGGAAGTCACTAACTACTGATAGACACAGTTAGCAAATGAAAGATTTTAATAGAGAACAAAGAATGTATTTACCTTAATAGTCATAATATATATATCAGTTCATGACATCCATTCTTAAAACAAATTTCAAAACTCCGCACATCTGTCTCCCCACGTCCACCACCGCTGGCGGCTCACCTCCAACCGCGCAACGCTACGCGCTGTTAGCATCCAGCTGCCGCTGCCCAACACTACAATGGCAGACAACAATGCAGACTAAACACAGACTGCACACGGCACAGCCAGTGATTTTTTCATACCGAGCGCTATGTGGCGTTACCAATAAGAAAACCTAAACAGCCTACTTACAAAACAAACATGCCAAACTTAAACAGACGCAAAATCACCAAGATTAACGATCTTTTACAGAAGCTCGAAATTTAGCGAGATGCTTATAACAGTTACCGCAAGGAAATTTCGTCTCGAAACCTGGCAGAAAATCCAAAGAGATCCTGGTCGTAAGTGAAGTACGTTTGTGGCGAGAGACAATCAATGCCTTCTCTGCGTGATAGCAATCGAGGTACTATGGAAGACAGTTCTGACAAGGCAGAGTTAACAAACACAGCCTTTTGAAATGCCTTCCCAAAAGAAGAAAATGTAAATATTCCAGAATTCGAATCGAGAACAGCTGCCAATGAGTAATGTAGACGTAAATATCCTCGGAGTAGTGAAGCAACTTAAATCACTTAATAAAAGCAAGTTATCTGTTCCTGACTGTATACGAATTAGGTTTCATTCGGAATACGCTGATGCATTTGCTCCATACTAAACAATCATATACAACTGTTCGCTCGACGAAAGATCCGTACCCAAAGACTGGAAAGTTACACAGGTGGCACCAACATTCAAGAAAGTTTGTAGGAGTAATCCACTCACTTAATTACGGTCCCATATTGTTTACGGTTATATGCAGCAACTTAAATCACTTAATAAACGCAAGTTATCTGTTCCTGACTGTATACGAATTAGGTTTCATTCGGAGTACGCTGATGCATTTGCTCCATACTAAACAATCATATACAACTGTTCGCTCGACGAAAGATCCGTACCCAAAGACTGGAAAGTTACACAGGTGGCACCAACATGCAAGAAAGTTTGTAGGAGTAATCCACTCACTTAATTACGGTCCCATATTGTTAACGGTTATATGCAGCAGGATTTTGGAACATATTTTGTGTTCGAACATTATAAATTACCTCAAAGAAAACTGTCTACTGACCCAGAGTCACATTGGTTTAGAAAACATCGTTCTTGTGAAACACAACTACCTCTTTGCTCACATAAAGTGTTGAGTGCTCTTGATAAGGGATTTCAGATCGGTTCCGTAATTCTGGATTTCCGGAAGGCTTTTGACACTATACCACACAAGCAGCTTGTAGCAGAAATGGGTTGCTTACGGAATATTGACTCAGTTATGTGACTGGACTTGTGGCAGAGAGGTCATAGTTCGTAGTAACTGACGGAAAGTCATCGAGTGAAACAGAAGTGGTTTGTGGCGTTTCCCAAGGTAGTGTTATAGGCCCTTTTCTTCTCCTTATCTATACAAGTGATTTGGGACACAAGCTGAGCAGCCGTCTTAGGTTGTTTGCAGATGACGCTGTCGTTTATCGACTAATAAAGTCATCAGAAGATCAAAACAAATTGCAAAACGATTTACAAAAGATATCTGAATGGTGCGAAAATTGGCAGTTGACGCTAAATAACGAAAAGTGTGAGGTCATCCGCATGAGTGCTAAAAGGAATCCGTTAAACTTCGGTTACACAATAAATCAGTCTAATCTAAAGTCCTTAAATTCTTAGGTATTACAATTAGGACCAACTTAAATTGGAAGGCACGCTCACAAAATGTTGTGGGGAAGGCTAATCAAAGACTGCGTTTTATTGGCAGGACACTTAGAAAATGTAACAGATCTACTAAAGAGACTGCCTATACTACGCTTGTCCGTCCTCTTTTAGAATACTGCTGCGCGGTATAGGATCTTTACCAGATAGGATTGACGGAGTACATCGAACCAGTCCAAAGAATGGCAGCAGGTTTTGTATTACCGCGAGATATGGGAGAGGGTGACACAAAAGTGATACACGATTTGGGCAGGACATCATTAAAAGAAAGGCGTTTTTCGTTGCGACGGAATCTTCTCACGAAATTCCAATCACCTCCAAATCCGAAAATATTGTGTTGACATCGACCTACATACGGAGAAACGATCACCACGATAAAATAAGGGAAATCAGAGCTCCTACGGGAAGATATAGGTGTTCGATCGTTCCGCGCGCTATACGAGATTGGGATAATAGAGAATTGTGAAGGTGGTTCGATGAACCCTCTGCCAGGCACTTAAATGTGATTTGCAGAGTATCCATGTAGATGTAGAGAAATACGTTGGAAACCATTTCAAATGAATCACCTGAGTACAGACGACAGGCCTTCCGCCAGTGCACTGCCCTTTTATACCTTGTGTACATGATACTACTGTCATGTGTATAAGTGCATATCGCTATCCGACGACTCTTTTTCACCTTGTAAGAGGCCCATGATTAAGGAATTTGTTGTTAGCGCACTCGAGCAGATGCAATTTCGATGGATTGCTCACGCGCTGCCTGCGATATGTAAGCTGTAAGAGAAACTCAGACCTAAGAGCAGTGTTTACTGCAGTAGGAACTTTGTAGCAGTAACAGTAAGTTGTTGCTAGCGGTCTGGTGTGTCGTGTTGACTGGGCCGGTCGTGTGGAGCGATAGCGGAGCCTGAGCGTTGCATTATAAGGTAAAAGCAGCGTCCCGCATGTGTAGTATTGTTATATCAAGTCCCATGTAAATGTTTTTAAAAAAATCTGTTAATAATAATCATTCTCATAAAAAGAAACTTTTGACAATCATTCATCTCAATTTAAAGAATTCACTAATCTCTCCAATCCATGGGCATCCCGATTATTGTAAAGAAAAATCAGTTGTTTCTTTTTATACATGACAAATCTATCAGCCAGCATTGCACTGGGCTGTGCCAGACAAGTTTAATTTCATATAGGAGCAGATATATATGCGTTATCCGGCGACTAGACTGAGGTAAGGATTTTCAATTTATTCAGAATGATCTTTCAGGTCCATGACGCAGCACTGCTGACGTCCAAAATTTACCAGGTTAAATTGCGTCAATTATTGAAAGGTTATAAGTGAGTCACATTTTTTATTATTGAGAGATTAGCCACATTTTGTTATTGATAGGTTACGCAATTTTCCTGTCGCTAGGTAATACTGAATGTGAACGACATAATTATATTTTTTACTTTTGGGAGGTTTAGGAATTTTTCTGTTGGGAGGTTACACTAAATGTGAATATTATTCATATTATTTTATTTTGTGGTGAGGTTACACTTGTCGACAACCGGCCAGGATCATATTTTTGTGAATTTCGGAGAGGTAGTGAGCTTTATATTTGCTCTTATTTACCTATATTTTTGCTTTGTCTTTGTTTAATTTTTTGCTTAACTTTGATTTGTGAAAATGCCGCGAAGTGCAATGAGTGAAAAAGCTGACTCAAATAATTTGACCGATCATCTAGCGACAGTCAGTATAATAGTGATAATCCTCTAATTTCAGATATTCCGTGCGTGCCGATTTCTTAGTAATGATTTTAATTCTAATGATGAGCAAACAAATTCAATTGTGTCCTCTGTTAATGTAACAACAATTGATGACGCGGCACGTTCCGTTACAATGAACGCTGCCCATTTTGAAACACCTGATTTGCAAAGTTTACACAGTGAACACACAAATGTTTCTTACGAAGGTAAACAATATTCACAAATCGCGTCAGATTTATTTGATTCCGATGTAGTGACCAACAGAGCACATCCGATTAGCAAACCTTTTCATGAATCAGACAATGACGAAATGGTTACACAAAATGTGACATATGCAGATACATCATCACACAGCACAAAAAAAAGAGTCGCTAATTTTGTGTTCGATCAAGTTATGGCATTATTACTACAACTCAATGAAAATTACGAAAATCAGCACAAACAATTTAATGAAAAACAAGACAACCTTAATGAAAACTTCAAACAGTTGAATGAAAACCACGACAGGTCGTTCAAACAAATTAGTGAAAAACTTGATACCTCTATTGAACAGCTTACTGAACAGATTAGAGCCGTTGCCGTGCAATGTCATGATACTAAAGAACAATTACGTGAGGAAATTAAGGCTTGTGCTAGGAACAGTAGTGAAGAAATTAGATCTGTTGCACAAGAGTTAAGTAATACACATGCAGTCACAACGAAATTACTTAGAGATGAAATTATTACAGTCGCTAAACAATGTTCTGAAAACGCAACACAGTTACGTGACGAGTTTAAATTAATGTCATCATAACTTTCACTGACACAGGATGCGAAAGTAGACAAGAAATTTGAAAAACAAAATAGCCAAATTGACGAACGTTTTAATCACCACTTACAAGACAGTGAAACGCGTTACCGTGACCATATACAGGAACAGAATAAACTAAAGGAACAAGTCATGGAAACAATTAATGCATAGAGACAGGAAGATAAGCATAAATTGTATACGAAAGCAAAAATATACGTAGACAACAACATTGTTGCAGTATCAGACGAAATCAATACTATCACACAGTTGAACACCGAATTGCATGATGAAATCTCTGATCTTAAAACAAAAACAAACACACACACAGTAGACTTTCAGACAGTGACCAGCAGACATCAACAATTGGAATTAATAAAGAATCACGATGCTATTAAAGCAGACGTTAAGAAATTGAACAAAACCACCCGTAAAATCCAAAAACAAATGAATGTTTGTGACACTAAAAATGACGATCCGGCAAAAGCACTGACTGAAAAATTTGATCAATTGGCAAGTCGTATTGAGGTTACTGAAAATAACAATGACACTAAATCAGTCGATACGTCACCAATTTCGTTCAATCAGACACCCGAATTCGAAAACTTACAGCAGACAATCAGTGAGATAGTTTCGTCCAATAATACATTACGTAGAAAATTGTCATCTTTGCAGCAAGAAGTGACAGAAATGAAAAATGTTTCAGCTTCTAAGACGTCATAGCATACGCCACATTGTTCATTTGTCACATTCACACAGCCAGTATAATTTAGGTAATTTACAGAGAGTACGTGACTTGGATTCCGGGCAGACACAGACAAACGGATTATCATACAATACTGAACCAGTTCATACATTCAGAGACGATAATTTTGATTATAAGCACTTTCTATCCGTGAGAAAATTTAAGGTATTTAAAAACGACAGAACACAATTCACCCCTTGGATTGGACACAACAATTCAGCTTTGCTTTGCTTTTCCACCAACTTGGCCCGTCACACACAAACTTGAATTTATTTGCAGTTTTTTGGAAGGCGAACCGGCAACTCGTATGAGACCGATCGCGAGACAATGTTATTCGGTAGAAGAATTTCAGAATGCTTTTCTGTCAGCGTAATGGTCGAAGACGACACAGCGCGGAATCAAGAATCAATTAATTAGCTTACCGAATTATGAGAACTCAAATTTTCCCACTGTCACGCAATTTTTTGAACACATGGTCCAACAAAACCAATACTTAAGTGAGCCATACAGTGAATCAGCACTTATCAAATTATGTATTTCCAAATTACCACGATCGTTAAGAGTATCACTTTTAACAGGACAGCTTTTGGAACTTCAGCAATCAGACTATTCTTCCATAAACAAAAATTTTTCACATCATAACCAAGGCCGACAAGCATACGGCACTTACGACCAGCCACGCTATTTTAATAACAAAGGTGATAGACGCTCCAGGACTGACAACGACCAGAATTTTAATAACAGACAAAATTTTAATTATCAGTATCATCAAAATTATCAGCAACAGCAAACACGTTTTGGCAACAATAGAGGTTTTCACCACAAGAGCAACAAAACCAGCCGGTTAGCATACCTAACCAAGAATGTAATGGGCAAGGTCAACCAAGCTTTAATGTTTCGCCCCCTACACATATAGCGTCGGCTCCACCAAACAGTAACGCATAGCAACAAGGAAATCACTACGTACAGAAAACACACCATTTCAACTCATATCGCAATGCACCGTATAGTAATGACTACCATGACAGACGTAAAAGTAATGAACACAGATTTCAGCGTACATTTAATAACGGTAGGTCTTTCCAGCAGCAGAATCATCCGCAACAACAAATTATCACGAACGAACCCCACAGCCGATACCATCCCGAACCGAATACGTCAGGAATAAATAAGAGAACAGTACAAATAGTTGAAATGCCACAGTATCAACCCGCAAATAAAGAAAGAATTTGACTAGATACAGTAGAGGTTGCATCTTCCAACAACGTAAGCACTACTTTTGACACGCAGAATGTTGTTCACGAAAATGTTATTGCTTTTGACGACATCCAAGACACTCTTTTGCATGAAAATCCTTTTATTCAAAAAACCATTTTCCACCATGTCATTGAAGTAAAGATTGGATCATCCAAATTTTCAGCAGTAATCGATTCTGGATCACCTATTACAGTCATAAATGAAGAAACCTTCAATGAATGTAACAAATAGAATATTTATCCTACGTTACCATTAGACAGAACTAAAGTAAAAGGAGCGGTATCCAGTAAAGGAGTAGATGTAAAGTTACAGACACACTTACCATTTGGCATTGCAGGTCATACGTTCCACTCAAATTTTTGGATTGTTCCCTTCTTGACAACAGACGTTATTGTAGGTACGAATTTTCTGGTACAACACGACGCAATTGTTGACTTTCAAAATTCCTATTTAATGTTAAAGGATGAAAATGTACAACTGGCATTAGAATTTCAGCACTTTTTATCTGCAGAAGAACAAACAATTAATCGGACAGAGGTCATTTCTGCATCACGTAACATAAAATATCATTCCACATTGTTCACAGATACGTATGTTCACATCTACAATACACCAGATGAAGCCGACTATGACGTTATGCAAATGATTTCTGATAAAGTTAAACAGAGCAGTGCAAATACAGACGACGAACGTACAGAACTACGTAATATTCTTTACAGCAAGCTCCAGTTTTTGACAACATCCCTGGTACTATGTCCGGTTTTATGTATGAATTTAAAGTTAAACAGCACGACACGTTTAAAGACAAACATTATTCCATTCCATATATTCACAGAGAACAAGTCCGTACATAAACCCGCTCCATATTGTTAAGAAAAAGGATGGATCACTTCGCCTCGTACTTGATTCGCGTCATGGGAACGACATTATTATTAATGAATCAGAACGCCCACAGACACTAGAAGAACTTTTACAGAAATTTCATAGTACTGCTGTTTATTCCACATTAGATCTGAAATCGGGATTTTGGCAAATTCAGCTCCATCCGAACTGCAGAAAGTACACAGCATTTCTCTGTTTTGGTGATTGTTATCAATTTTGCAAATTATCTTTCGGTTTAACAATTTCTTCAGCAGCATTTATTCGCGGTTTGAATACTACACTTCCGACAGAACTTAAACACAGAATCACAACATACGTAGACGACATCTTTATTGCAGAAGCTAACTGGTCTGAACACAATTTGATTCTGGAACAACTGTTGCAAACTTTTCGTGCACAAGGACTCACAGTTAATCTTATCAAATCGCACTTTGGCAAAACTTCCATAAAATTTCTGGGACATGTAATTTCAGCAGAAGGTATTGCGCCAGACCCAGAAAAACTTCAAGCTTTACTTGATATTACTGTTCCTACGACGAAGAAACAACTACGCCGCTTTCTGGGTTTAATTAACTTTTTCCGTAAATTTATTCATTACTCTGATTTAGACACCCTTAGATTATGCCAAATGACTGGTAAAAACGCTATTTTGTCCTGGGATAGCCAAGCACAGTCTGAATTTGTCAATCTGAAACATGCCTTGTAGAATGCACCACTTTTATTACACCCAGATCTTACTAGAAATTTTTCCATTGCCACCGACAGTTCTAACACCGCTTTAGGCGTACATAATTTTCAAGAAATTGAAGAAAACGGTACTGCAGTAATTAAAAACATTGCCTTTCCAAGTCGCATTCTGTCACCTGCTGAGCGCAATTATTCTGTCACAGGACTGGAAACATTATGTGTTGTATGGGCGTTTACGAGATTTAGGCATTTTCTTTATGGAAGACATACGTCCGTTTACACAGATCATAGAGCGATAGAGTTTTTACTTTCCGCAAAATTTACACATGACAAGTTAAGCAGATGGAAACTTTTTTTACAGGAATTTAATTTTACAATTGTTCACATTCCCCGTACACAAAATATTGTAGCAGACGCACTATCTCGTTCTCTCAGCAACAATCAGCAAGACGTCGCAACCAACTTCTGCACAGCAAATTTTTTTACTGTTGAGAGGTTTACGAATTTTTCTATTTTGAGGTTACACTAAATGTGAATATTATTCGTATTATATTTTGTCGGGAGGTTACAACCTCAGTGTATTTATCAACTGTTATTTTCTTATTTCCAGTTCTAGCATATTTCTTGCGGTTACGTATTGGAGTTTATATACTTGAAACTTATGAACAGTGTCTAAACTCTATAAAATAGAGTCGCAATTGAAGAGTGTAATATTTGTGACATAGTGTTCGCTTTGAATTTAATGGAGGAGTGAAGGCAGCGGAGGTAGTTCCAAACGTTGGTATCGTGTGTGAGACAAGTGCTTCAGGGCTTCCTTGTTTCAAGAAAGATCTTTCTCCCACAGAACGATTTTCCACATTCAGAGTATTGGAAAGTTGTAGTAAGTTCCTATTGAACCTAACTGCTGAGGTCATCGGTCCCTAGGCTTACACAGTACTTAATCTAACTTAAACTAACGACAACGCACATAACCATGCCCGAGGGAGGACTCGAAACTCCGACGGGGAGAGCTGCGCGATCCGTGACAAGGCGCCTGAGACAGCACGGCTACCCCACGCGGCCACATTCAAAAAGTCTCAATAATTGACATATGTGATGAACTGTGACCATTAAACCTTAGTGTGACTTTTGCATTCACTATGCTTATTCACAAGTCAGATGAAGGTGTATTGCATTCTCCAATCCAAAACAATAAAAAAGATCCAAAAGGGGCTGTTAATGCAATTTTGGCCTAACGTTATCATTTAACTTCCTGTAGAATAATGATACTATAGAATACTGATAGTACTGACGAGTGCTAAACGCTATACTTTTACTTCTTAAGAAAAAAAATCCAGAATGAGATTTTTACTCTGCACGTAGTGTGCGCTGATATGAAACTTCCTGGCAGATTAAAACTGTGTGCCCGACCGAGACTCGAACTCGAGACCTTTGCCTTTCGCGGGCAAGTGCTCTGTGGTACAATGTTTATACATGTTGAGCAAGCGAAGCCTTCCACTACAGCAGGGGATGGCGGTGGCATAACAAAAAACTTGAAAAGACTTAAGATCCACGATTACCAAGCTGTTGACGCCAAGACCTGTCTTGCATAACTGCTTGGCGTAGGGAACACGGCCGCATTTGGATTGAATTCTGCAAGGATGTAGCTACTTCCGTAATACGTCCTTTGCAATTTGTCCAGTTTGAATAGTTCCTGTGCAGTTTACACAGCACTAAGTAGCTGAAGTTGGCTTTTTCAGTATTTTTCTATCATACCTTGTGGTCTGGCTATAACGGCCATCCCAAACTTCTACGTAGAGTCTATTGCATTCACTCGGTTGTCGTGAGTTTATTGAACTCTAGAACCAAGGTTAAAATGGATTTATTTGCGTTTATTACAGCTCCACTAACCCGCTTACATTCTTCTACCATTTGTCCTTTTCCTAATTCATCATCTTGGCTGTTCAGTATAATGCAGAAATCACCATAAGCGTCCCCCACAGTTCTTGCATCAAAGATCGTATCTTGTGAGACGCTTCAGCTAGGGCCCTGTAGCTAAAGCTTATAGTGAGCTTCAACGAAGGAAAGCCCTGTCCCAGAGTCTGGAAGAGTTATATGTTGGCTGTGAAGATGTCATTCATTTTTATTTGGGTCTTACACTGTGCATACAATAACTGCTTACTACCGTTACAGATGTGTAGTCAAATCCTACTTTACCCGAGACGCGAGAAAGGTACTTGTAGTCCAAATCATCGTACGCTTTTTCAACGCCAAAGAAAGCTACCACCAGGTACGTATAAACTTTCGATGTAACGTGTACAAGGCCACGACATTCAGATGAAATGCCAGTCATTTCACATAGACAGATAGCTGACTTCTGATATGGTCCAAAAATTTCATCATTTGCAATGGGACGTTTGTTGTTCTTGTGAACATTTTAAAATCCGCGTTGAGCAGTGTGATATGTTTCATACCAGAACAGCAGGAGATTTTGGCCTCTTTTGGGATTAAAAGTGTAGTAGCTACATTTAATTCAGGAGGCAGCACTAATCGTCTTAATACATCGTTACATATTCCAGTGTCTCTGTTAGTAAATGCCAAAATGCAGAATACAGCACTACGAGCACGTTGTCGAGTCCTGCTGATTTATTCCGAGAGGCCGACTTAAGGACTGACAACTCTTCTTTGGAAAAAAGGAATCATGAGTTCAGTATTTTGTACCTCTATAATTGTACTAAGGTTGTCCTGCATACCGAGCGAGGTGGCGCAGTGGTTAGTACACTGAACAGCTGAATAGCTGGACTCGCATTCGGGAGGACGACGGTTCAATCCCATCTCCGGCCATCTTGATTTATGTTTTCCGTGATTTCCCTAAATCGCTTCAGGCAAATGCCGGGGTGGTTCCTTTGAAAGGGCACGGCCGATTTCCTTCCCCGTCCTTCCCTCACCCGAGCTTGCTCTCGGTCTCTAATGACCTCGTTGTCGACGGTACGTTAAACACTAATCTCCTCCTCCTCCTTGTCCTGCTTCTCCGGTGGTTCTTCAAGACCACTGCGATTACTGAAATCGCTGGATAACAACTTGATAAAATATTCCTTTGTAGCTTGCTGTATCCTAACTTGTGTGTCATATCTAGTGTAGGCATTTGACTGCTAGATCTCTGTTAGGTACGTAAGTGCTGTTCTCAGACTCTACATGTGGTAATGTGCAGTGGTGACATGTTGCCACAGGCTTGGGGTGTCCCTCGCTCTAGGTCTTAATCCGGGTGTATGTTGCCTGGTTATACTAATAATCCTTATTTTAATCCGCTTTATCTGAGCTATGTTGTCCTGAAAATCACCTTGTTTATTGTACACTTGTCCTAACGTTAAGAAACAAAATTCTCTCGTGTGTTTGACATATTGCCTTTTGTATTGCTTTCTTATAAACGCTATATTGAAGCTGGCTTGGACCGTTTGATCTGTCATTGAAAAACCGAGGGTTACTGTGTGCACACGACTCGCAGCCCGTTCCAGATATATGTTAACATGGGTATTAACTCGGGAATCTGCAAGACCTACCGCTGTTTAAACATTTTTCGTTGAACAAAAATTAAGAAATAAAATAAAATAAACAGGAAATGCGAACAACTGGGAACAGTTTCCTAAAACGTTCTAGGAATAGGCCACTATTATTAACACAAATGCTTTCTGACTAAGCCATGTCGATAACTCATTTGTGGCTGTGCGCATGTGGGTAATCAGATTCAAAGTAACTGATGAAGATAAAAGCAGTACTGCTCTACAGTCCGCCATTATTCACAGCTCGTAGTTCATTTAATTATATGGCTCCAAGCAACTGCGCAGTTTACAGTTCGTGAACGTGTAGTTAATCTCTCTCTCTTCCTCTATCACCTTTCTGTCTCTCTCTTTCCCTCCGAATTTCTATCTCTATCTCTTTCTCTTTCTCTCTCTCTCTCTCTCTCTCTCTGTCAGATGATGTAGCTCTGGATGAGGCGTGTGAATGAATATATTGTCCAATGATAAGCTTTACTGGAATTACAGCAAGTTTTATTTGGAAATAATTAATGTGGTATGTATTGTTACAGTAGCACGTATTCCTGTTTTCAGCATTCAGTGACAACGGACTGTGTTGTTATTTCCTTCAGCACCGCTTTTGAAGCTGCACATGTCACAGATCATGTAAACAATTTGTTGATATTCATACTCCCACACAGACGGTTCAGTGACAGGTCCAGTCAGGTGAAGACTTTCTGAACACATTACATAAATTATTCACGACGTATTATGACGTACTGACTCAAGCGTCAGGCCCTGAAGGTTCGCAAAAGGAACCCCTTGAGTACGACGTCATAAGTTCAGTCTTTAGTAAAGCTGATGTGAGTGCTGTCTTAACAGTTATGACAGGAATAATATTAGGTGTTAATAAATCAACACGACCATCAGGAGAGCGACAGAACATGAGTGCCCGAGAGGCGGAGAGATCTATGGAATGTATGAATTACGCTTCACAAAATAGACATTGTCGGCATTCGAGAAACGCTGAAAAAAACCTGACTTGCACCATGTACATCGAATGAAAAATGAATCGCCACAATGATCACAAAGGTCTGGACCAACACGATCGAAGGCGAACTCCTTGGGAGTTAAAAGTCGTGCATGACGTTCAGCTAAGTATCCGCTCTTATATTATAGAATGGATGTAGAATCACAGTGGCGTAACGGAGAGACGAGAAATGATGGAACATGATGCCATGCAACCGAATGCGAAACAGTATATAGCCGAGCTTATCGTAAAACTTACTATCCTTCAAGTCAGAGTTGCCGATAGTGCGACACTATGTGTTATAGGCACGGAGAAACCAAACATCCAGAGGCTACATTTGTCCAGTGGTTCCAGGTGGGGTGATCTGCAATGTCACAGTTTTCAGGTGGGACAGTTTGCAGTAAATGTGTATAAGTTTTATGCGCATACCAGGAATCAAGCAAAATCAAGTTATTTTGACAAGCTGTTTGCCGATAGCAGGCCTCATACCATAGTTTTAGTTCTCTCACGCCCATTTTCCAACTCCTGCTTGCTGTGACGTAAATGTTCCCTACTACCTTTGCATAACACTACGCACAATCGTAGCAGGCAGAACTTCTCCAACTCTCGCAACACAATAAATACCTTATCAGCCAATTTACTACCAAGATTAAGATTCAGCATTACTGTATACATGATGTTAGTTGATCTTCATACAACTCTATCGGTACCTCTAATATCCAGGTTTCTTTTCATATGCATTTCCTCTTCAAATCCCGATTGGTCGGAAATAAAAACAAATTCCTTACTGAACAATGAGATAATCTGGTTTATCTCATTTACAAATTTTCGCATCGATTACGGAGTTTGCTGCACATCGTCAAGTTGATGCTTTGTTTGAAATTTCGTTATCTTACGTCTTCCACTTCTCTAGCACTTTTTGAAGTTATACAACCATCCATTGCTTCCCTTGAAATCACTGTAATATTCGTGGAGGTATGTACCATCTACGCAACAAATTGAAGGCAGTTTGTTTATTGAAACACGTACTTCGCTTCTTTTATTAGGGAGGCATCATCAGTGCCCTGTATCCTTTTATGCATATGTTGATCACAAAATGGAATGTCCAAGTGATATATGTGATGTGACAAATGTGGGCGAAAGAAAGCCAGAAATTGGCCTACTAGAGCTTGGCAACTAACGAATACATCTGCAGGACCACAAGAATTAGCTAACAGAGGTGGAAATCGTAAGTAACATCGAACGTTCATTCACATTACGAAATTGGTGTTCCAAAAGTTGATTGTCACCTAAAAACAAGAGAAAAACACGACAAAATGTGAGATATCAGTATGTTATATCTACCACATTGCATGTATAAATTGAAATATATATAACAAGCCACTGATCATGCTTCCCAAATAAAAGAAGCGAACGCGCCTGGCAATAAACAAACTGCCTTCAATTAGTTGCCTAAACGGTGCATACCTCCACGAATTAAACGCAGCTCAGAGAAGACGAGAAGCAGAAAAAAATGACAATAACTGTAATATGTGTCCGTGCTATTTGATGTGCGTAACGTAGCAGGTCACTATCACGCACTTCCTGTAAATTGTCGCGAGCATTGTAAACGCGCAAACACCAGCTTTTATGCCGGCCGGTGTGGACGAGCGGTTCTAGGCGTTACAGTCTGGAACCTCGCGACCGCTACGGTCGCAGGTTCGAATCCTGCCTCGGCCATGGATGTGTGTGATGTCCTTAGGTTAGTGAGGTTTAAGTAGCTCTAAGTTCTAGGGGACTGATGACCTCAGATGTTAAGTCCCATAATGCTTAGAGCCATTTGATACCTTCACTCCCTCCACCATCTGTGGCCGTTAGGAGCCGAAATTGTGGCTGCACGATACACAATATGTCGGGTGTCGTATGCCGTAAAAGTCATCGACTTTCTGCGATCTCTCAGTCAAGGAGTTCCTTGTAAGTAATGATTTGCTGATACAACACAAACCTCCCCGTTACCAGCCCCCAGTCCTGCCACTCAAGTGCTATTCAGTACTGACCTGTCGCAGTGTCATTCTCTGTCAGTGGGGACACTCCGGTAGCCCCTCAGGTGGCAGCAAAGACTGAGAGGACCCCACTTGTGTCCTCCAACCCAGGAAAAATTTCTGGCAGCACCGGAAATTGAACTTTTGTCCTCTGCATTTAGCTACGAGAACGGGTGCAACGTAAATTTGATAAGAGCATAACTGTTCGCTTCACACACGCAATAAGCATCTCCTACACTTCCGGTAAATTAGGATTTAAATGGACCGTGTACCTTAAGTTCCCTGCTGTATGGGAAATGCATCTACTCCGAAGAATAAATGAAACCAAAGAAATGTGGTGCAGTTATAACCGAATCGCCGATGCTCATTACTTGCTGCATTGACCAGAAGAAATAAAACTTTAATTTTGGAAAGTGTTATAAGTTTAGTTAACGTATTAAAGATAGTTAAAGCTCGCCAGCTCTCTACCTGAGCAAAGTTATTGTCATTATAAGCAAATCCTGCTGCTAGAATACTTACGTAAGAATGGTGAAAAAGGCGCTAATTAGTAAATATTTCTCTAGCGTGGTTTCAGATGGGTATGTCACAGTCAACAAATACCTTTCAATTAGGTAGCCGCTCATGGAAATCAATTAGTAAAAACCACAAAGAGCAACAAACTGTCATCACTAGTAAACAATAACGTAAATATAAACATCCACAATGCTTACGGTCTTTAATTTTACTCAGAAGGTTATGATTGTTTATTCACTACTGAATTCTGTCATTTAGCTTAAAATTTATCGTGATGATATAATGTCATTCAGTAATAACTTTCCTCAGAGTTACAGCGACGTAACTTGCAATGTCAAAATTTTGATTTGTAAAAAAATGGCAAAGTTTGTGGTATGACTTTACTGACTCATTGGTCTTCAACTTTTATTACTATTCATTAACAGTTACTGATTATTTCTTCAATAAAAACACTGTAATCTGTTTTCAGTCATTAGGATTGTGTCTGATCATCAATAACGGCTAGCATGGATCCGACTTAGCTATTTTGTCTTACGTAAAAGTGAAGATCAATACTTTCGTATAACTCAGTATTAATCGCAAAATGAACTACGTTTCTGCTACTCGTACAGAAGTGTGACCAAATAATTAGTTGGCTCTTATTTCAGTTTGAAATGTCGTCGGTGCTCTGTAAGGCATTGTTCGTTGACTCTGTGTGGCGGAGGCTCCCTTCTCGTAGCTCTATAACAAATGAAACTGGACTGACAATGCTTTCACGTTAATTTGCATTTTATTGTGGTAACTGTCTGCAGCTCGTGGTCTCACGGTAGAGTTCTTGCTTCCCGAGCACGGTGTCCCGGTTTCAATTACCGGCGGGGTCAGGGATTTTCACCTGTCCCGAGATGACTGGGTGTTGTTGTGTCGTCGTCAACATCATTCCTATTAGGGTTGGAGGAAGCCACCTCTATTAGGACCTTGCCTGGTACGGTGGTGCGGGTCTCCCGCATCGGTTCCCTACGCTCTGTCAAAAAGCATGGGACTTCATTTCCATTGCGGTAATTATACTACGCCCATGTAATGCCATATACTCCGCCCGACGACATCGCATGCACACCAACCATTACATACTTCAGCGTCACTGCTTTACGAACATTACTCGACAAAAGAATTCCGCAGCTCGACTCAACACTCCCAAGCCCCTACCACGCCGTAGCGGAGAAGAGAGGCAACTGTCCACCAATTGAAGCAGCAGATCGCCGCCATTTGCAGGGATGAATCCTAGTACTGGGGTTGTGATTTGAAGTGTATGAGACGCAATAAGAGCAAATTGAAGCGCAAATTAAACACATGTTCGTTTAAAAAAGTATGGAGTATTCGAGTCTATTTTAAAAGTATACTTAAATGAATGAAGTTTCCTAATTTCCGAAATACGTCTGTGTGGTGTCACCGCCAGACACCACACTTGCTAGGTGGTAGCCTTTAAATCGGCTGCGGTCCGCTAGTATACGTCGGACCCGCGTGTCGCCACTATCAGTGATTGCAGACCGAGCGCCACCACACGCCAGGTCTAGAGAGACTTCGTAGCATTCGCCCCAGTTGTACAGCCGACTTTGCTAGCGATGGTTCACTGACAAAACACGCACTCATTTGTCGAGGCGATAGTTAGCATAGCCTTCAGCTACGTTATTTGCTACGACCTAGCAAGACGCCATTATCAGTTACTATTGATACTGTGAATCATGTAATGTCAAGAGCGACGTTCACCATTAATGGATTAAAGTTAAGTATTCCACCAGCTAGGTCCGTTGTTTCCAAATTCTAATTTCCTTGTCCTGTTCCAGACCTCACGCCAGCCTGCGTGAGCTAAATCGCGTGCCTTTCGGCCTCCTCTAGTAACACGGTGTTGGCTCTGCTGCCAACCACAACAGTCTGCATAGAGACGCGAAATTTAAGAATGTAAGGCTCTTTCCTGACAAGGTGGAGCGAGTTTACATCGAGTTATTTGCATCAGATAATTACATGAAACTTTTAAAGTAGCAGACAGTACGATTATTATTTAATTCACTTAATTTTCCTGTCAGGTCCTGATTGCTTTTTGCCGACTACTGTGTACATTTTGCACGCTTACTTTTGTTTAGCACAGTATTGTCTACACTCGAATTTTGGTATGATTAATTGTAAAAACCCATATCACTTTAAATACCGCAGGAATTTCATTCGCTCATTGGTTTTTAACACTGATATCACCTCTGAAAGTGGTTGAGTTTGCAACATTTGATCAAATATTTAACCATTTACGAAGTATAATCACCACCTGACAACACATGTTAAGTATCTAAACGCAATTATTCGACCTACCTCTTACTCATTCCTAATATGCATTTGATTGCCTTGGTAACGTGGAAAAGGAACGTTCAAAATTATACACACTGACAGTATTTCACAGTATTTAACCTAGGCCTATATTGCACGATTTCCAGGACACTATACCTTTTTCAAATGAGTTGGAAATCCAAATACTGTCGGTGTAGCATCGTCCTTCAGTTGACGTCTATTTACATAATTTTCCATATAACAATTCTCTCCAAAATGAGGAGAGCACAGCAAATGATTTGCTGTCAGTTGGAAGTTCTCTCTCCGAGTAGCAGCTAGCCATTTCCGATTTAGAAAATCATTTGTAAGGGGAAAACTAAACAAAAACAAACGCTCATGGTGTATTATTTATCCATTAAAATACTACATACAAGTAATAGAAAGTAACAAACAACCAGAAATGACTGACCTGCAAAATGTAACACTGTTTCCCTGAAAATGGCGGCATATGTCGCATTCAATGTGGGGACGCGACACTAGCGCCAATGCGCGGTCTAGTTTTTATTTAGTAAGTCTACGCTCGTAACTTCTCCTCTGCACCGTTCTGAATATTCGTCGCCCGTGCGCGCCCAGCGATAATGTAACTACTGTTTCATTATATTCTCTCACAATATCGTACCGTCGTGACTAAGCCAGCGTATCTACGTATACTAGCATAGGACTAACATTTATTTAACTGTACAACATTAGTACACTTATTTACAAACTTTGATTGATAGAAGAATGCACCGAAAAGTAAAATTGCAAGGAAATATTTCATTATCCCCAGAGACCTTGTGTTACAACGTCCCACCGCATCTTCAGTCTCAACAGCCTCTGTCGAGTGACTAACGATCCTTCCCTGGCGAAGCTGTAGCGTTGCGACTTGGCTTAGCATGGCGGAAGTGTCTCATGGCCGACTTGGCAGAAAAACATCACAGTATGGAGCCGTAGGAAACCTCAGCAGCTTGAACCAGTATGTGACCTAGCTCAAAAGCCATGTTCAGACTATGTGGCATCACAGAGTTCGTCACAAAGGTCTCCTGAAAAGCGAATTGGCAACACCGCCATAACACGGGCAGCGCTCTGACACTGCGGACACAGAGGAAAGACTGAGACACCAGCACTGTGATATCATTATTTCACAACAGTCACAATGAGCATCGGTTTTACTGTGACTTAGGGAAGGTCAGAAACTGTGGCAGACCAGGCTCGCATATATACTACCCATTTTACACAAGCAGTATCAGTCACCACCGGGCGAATTATACGCCAATATCATCCTGAAAATGGTTTTCAGGCTGTCACCGATTTTCCTGTTCTTCTTTTATGACAAGCCGTTCTATATCCCTGACCCTTCGGCAGTGACGTGTGAAAAAGCTGCGTGCGTTAGTTCCAGTACGTCTGGCAGCATAACAGTCTTGTCACTTCTCGGGCGAAATCCCGCAACTTGGCTCCAGATTAGTTCTGTTGGGTTCCTTTTGTAATGGTACAGTAGCAAATGTAAAAAAATGCAGCATTTGTGTGATGTGCTCGATGCTGTGAATATGATTGTTTTTCATGTTTTTGCGATACCTACCTACCTGTGTGGCACAAAGTGATGGACATAGATTTGGTTGTTCATTTTCGCCTTAAAAAATAAATTGTTATGTTTTCTTGATTTAAGCAACTTTTTTGAATACTCTTTCGTAAAACATCCATAACTAAGACTATGTATTACAATGAAAACAGCAATTTCGCGTCCAATATGTTATTAGAAACAAGAAGACGTGCATCATTCATAAAAATGATGCTTAGTTTTGTAGTTACCAGATGTAGGTATTTCAAACTGAAGAGCAAAAAAAAAAAAAAAAAAATGGTGAGATTTGAACCAAGTAACCAAAATGGATGATCGATTATAAAGCTCGTACACTACCAACTGCGCTACACGTATGACCTACAGTAATGTATTGACTGCCGGCCAGTGTGGCCGAGCGGTTCTAGACGCTTCACTCTGGAACCGCGCGACTGCTACGGTCGCAGGTTCGCATCCTGCCTCGGGCGTGGATGTGTGTTATGTCCTTAGGTTAGTTAGGTTTAAGTAGTTCTAAGTTCTAGGGGACTGATTACCTCAGAAGTGAAGCCCCATAGTGCTGAGAGCCATTTGAACCAGCCAAAATGTACATTGGCAGCAGTGGGATAATTCTGCAGTCAGCCTCAAATGTCAGCGCTGTAAATTTGATAAAGGTCGGATTGTAGCCTATCGCGATTACGGTTTATCGTATCGTGATATTGACGCTCGCGTTGGTCGAGATCCAATGGCTGTTAGCAGAATATCGAATCGGTGAGTTCAGGAGGGTCATACGGAACGCCCAACGGCCTCGTATCACTAGCAGTCGAGATGACAGGCATCTTATCCACATGGTTGTAACGGATCGGCCGGGCGTTGTGGCCGCGGGTTCTAGGCGCTCAGTCCGGAACCGCACGACTGCTACAGTCGCAGGTTCGAATCCTGTCTCGGGCATGGATGTGCGTGATGTCCTTACTTTAGTTAGGTTTAAGAAGTTCTGAGTACTAGGGGCTGATGACCTCAGATGTTAAGTCCCATAGTGCTCAGAGCCATTTGTATTCCACATGCGTGTTTCACTGCGGAACAGAAAGGAGCCTCAGCCATTTTTATACTGCACATGAACAGCGCGAAAATCAGAGCACAACGCTGCAGAGGCTGACGTTACACTTGTTTTTTAAAATAAAAACTACGTACCTGAAGCATGATTGAGAAAAACGTTGATTCCTGTTAATACATTTTAATATCTTAAAGTTTCATTTAATGTAACTTAGTAATAATTTATCTAATACATACGTAGGATCTATTTCCTAGAGCGTAACATCCGTGTAGTGTGCTACGGCTTCTCACCAATCATCGCGTTTGTGTTTGTTTACATGAGGTTTATTCTTATGATGAGCGGATTATAGTCGAGTTGCACACAGTGGTGCCGGATTGTCTACCCCGCTCGTTCCGCAACACATTTTACTATGAATAGACATAGATATTCCCCCCTTTATGGACCACGATTTTCTTCTCAGTTGCCTCTACATCAGAAAACATCCACAGACAACAAGACCGATCTATTTGCTAGTGAAGTAATATGTTCACTGTAAGCGGACATTTGTAGGTTGCTGTCCTCGGGGACATTTTATCCAATACGGGTGTGCTGCGGCTCACCCGTTGCCATTTACCTGTAGCCTGTTGCTGGTCGGCATACTGGGCCATCGTCTCTCACGTCATCACTGCATTACGCAACGCACGTCCACACTAGAGTGAGTCGGCAACAACAGTGAAGAGGATGCCTCCTCGCACCGATGTGTGAGAGCGCCACTGTCGTGAACGAAGTCACTTCTCACTTGCCCGTGCGTTCTTATACGTTCTTTCAATCACTGAAACCTACACTGCCAAAGATCTTGTATCTACTTCTTCACATGCATGTACTCCCTTTGCAACTCATATGTCGGCATGGCCCTTTTTCGCTTTTTATTTTCTCAGGGTCGTTTTCTGCTATTTGTCCCCATTGAGCAAAATCACTCCGTATAATAGAAAAAATGAAACAACTAGAGCACATTCTGAAATATATCTACATCTACGTGACTACTGTGCTGTTCCAATAAAGTGCCTGCCAGACGGTTCAATAAACCACCTTCAAGCTGTCTCTCAGCCGTTCCACTGTCGAACGGCGAGCGGAAAGAGAGCACTTAATTTTTTTTATGTGAGCCCTGATTTCTCTTATTTTATCGTGTTGATCCCTATGTAGGTGGTTGCCAACAGAATGTTTTCGCAATCGGAGGAGAAGCAAGGTGATCGAAATTTCGTGAGAAGTTTCCGTCAAACGAAAAACACCTTTATTTTAATGATTGTGTATCATGTCTGTGACACTATCTCCCCTGTTTCGCGATAATACAAAACGAGCTGCCCTTCTTTGTACTTTTTCGATGTCATCAGTCAGTCCCACCTGATGCGGATCCCACACCGCTCAGCCGTACTCCAGAACAGGGCGGACAAGCGCGGTGTCAGCAGTCTCTTTAGTAGACCTGTTGCACCTTCTAAGTTTCTAAGTGTTCTGCCAATGAATCGCAGCCTTTGGTTTGCTCTACCCACAAAATTATGTATGTGATCGTTCCAATTTAGGTTATTTGTAATTGTAATCCCTAAGTATTTAGTTGAATTTACAGCCTTCACATTTGTGTGACTCATCGTATAATCGAAATTTAGTGGATTTCTTTTAGTACTCAAGTGCAAAGCTTCACACTTATCTTTATTCAGGGTCAATTTCCTCTTTACACACCATACAGATATCTTATCTAAATAATTTTTGCAATTAGTTCTGGTCATCGGATGACTTTGCAAGAACAACATCATATGCAAAAATCCAAGACGGCTACTGAGATTGTTGCTATGTCGTTAATATAGATCAGGAACAAAAGAGGACGTATAACACTTCCTTTGGGAACGCCGAATATTGCTTCTGTTTTACTCGATGACTTTCCTTACTTCATGAGTATGAAGAGCTAGTTGTGTTTTGCAGCAACGATATTTTCTGAATCCGTGCTGACTATGCGCCAATAAATCGTTTTCTTCGAGGTACTTCATAATGTTCGGATGCAGTACATGTACCAAAACCCTACAGCAAATCGACGTTAGTGACATGGGCCTGTAATTCAGCGCATTACTCCTACTTCCCTTTTTGGCTATTGGTATGATTTGAGCAATTTTCCAATCTTTAGGTACGGATCTTTCTGTGAGCGAGCGGTTGTTTATTCGTAGGTTGGAACTTGAATAGTGGCAACAATACTGTGGAGTCACTATGCAGTGGAATCTACCATAGTCGCTGATAGCACACATTGTTGACACACCTACCTTACCTCCGAGCAAATGAACTCCCACGTCACCGGCGTGCGCACAGTCGACGGAAACGCAGTCAATTGTGAGAGAGCGGTCTAACGTAACGGTGTCACTATGTTTTCGAAACAGGAACAACGGAGTTGGATCAAGATTGAATGTGCCAGAGGTCGTACAGCACGACAGTGCCATCAAGGTCTTCAAGAGGCGTTCGGGAAACATCACTGCCGTACAGAACAGTGGCACGTTGGGTAAAAGCCTTGAACGAGGGTCGGCAAACTGTGGCAGATATGCACCGGGCAGGTCGTTCTAGCGTCTCTGAAGAAAAAGTGCTTGCTGTTGTCGCGTTAGTGGACAGTGATTGACACCGTACGATTCGTGAGCTCGCCCACGAAGCCAGAGTATCGCTTACGTCTGTGCTTCGCATCCTGAAGGAACGCCTGGGCAAGCGAAAAATTGCGTCACGATGGGTTCCCCATCTTGACGGAAATGCAGAAATGGATGCGTTGCGACGCTGCTCAGACGACTTGGAGCGCTGTGAGCGTGAAGGAGAGACTTTCTTACGCCGTTTCGTAACCCTGGATGATATATGAGAAACATCGTACGAGCCAAAACTGAAACGCCAATCCGACGAATGGCGTCATTATGGGTCGCCGCGGAAGTCGAAAGTGCGCCAGAGCTTCAGTATGGTGAAAGGTATGGTGATTTTCATGTGATGGTGTTATCGTAACGCACTACGTTCCTCCACGGCAGACTGTCAATGCACAGAATTACTTTTCGTTTTTGGAGCATCACCTGCAATCAGCTTTGCGAAAGAAGCGGCGACACTTTCTTCGCAGCCTAACCATAATTTTGCACAACAATGCGCGGGTGCATACAGCGCAAGCTGTGGCTGCTCTGTTCGGTCGAAGGGACTGGGAATTACTGTACCATCCACCATACTTCTCGGACTTAAGTCCTTGTGACTTTGATTTGATTCCGAATATGAAGGTACCACTTCGTGGTATTCGCTTCAGAACTGTTCCAAGGATTCGACAGGCAGTAGACCGCTCCATTAGCACGATCAACAGAACAGGCTCTGCTAACGGTGTCCTACGCCTTCCACATCACTGGCAACGGGTTCTACACAACGCTGGTGACTACTTTGAAGAACATAACAGGTGCCAATATGTAAATGTTTTGTATCGATTGTGAATAAATAGTTGTCACTATTTAAGTTCCAACCTTCGTAATTGCTAAACACGGAACTATTGCAACAGCATACTCTGAGAGGAACATGACTGGTATATAGTCTATACCGGAAGCCATGCCTTTATTAAGTGATTTAAGCTGCTTTGCGACACCGAGGATATCTAATTCTATGTTTCTCATCTCGGAAAGCGAAGTTTTCAAAACGAAACAGTAAAGAAAAAAATAGCTTATAACGTTTTAGCACAAACTATGTTCCACTAAGGAAGTTAATGAAAAAAAGAAAAGTTAGAGTTTTTTGATAAAATCTCTCGTGGTTTGACCTCCTCTGAGTAGGCGCAGTTACGCACATCATCGTCTCCAATGTACACGATTTCTGAATACGAATCAACGATCCACACATATAAACAGGTGCTTGCAGTTCTCACATATGGTGGAACTGCGAACAGCTGGTGTATATCTAGCTTGTGGATATTCGTTCCGAGGTCGTGGACACTGACGACAACGTTATGCGTAGCTCTGCCTGATATTTCTCTTTTATATGATCTACGTGAATGGTGTAAGAGTTTCGGCTATCGGAAAACATTTTGTTTTAATTGCATACATATTTAGTTATTATCACCCTCAACATACTCCCATCCACTATCCCTAAAACTGTCCACGCGAACTTTCCATTCGTGGAAACAGTGCTGGAAGTCTTCCTCTGTGAGCTCCTTGACGACGATTTTTCTTTCTCTGTTGAAACGGTCTGAAATGTTATGGCTTTAAATGCAGATTTGACGTAGGGGAACAGATAAAAGCCTCATGGAGCCAGGTCAGGTTAATAAGGTGGCTGTACTTCGTAAGAAATATCTTAGCAGACAACGCGAAAAGAGTCGCTGCATTGTCTTCATGTAGAACCCATGACCTTTTCTTCCACATTTCAGGTCTTTTTTCTTCTTATTTTCTCACGGTGTGGAGCAAGAACGTCAAGGTAGAAGCGGGGACTAATAGTTTGACCTTCAGGAAGGGACTAAAGATTCAAATTCCATTATTATCGAAAGTAAACAATCATCATTGCTTCGAATATGTATTTGCTCATTCGAACTGTTTTCACTGTATGTGAAGTTTGATCCGTCTAGTGCCTGGATGGGAACTCAATTTCAGGATGATAAGTGGGAAACCATGATACATTACACATTATCACTCTTTCCACGAAATTAGGATAATTTTCAGTGGCACTGAGTCAGTACAAAGATTTACACGAATTTCTTATTGTTCGATCGTAAGAATTTTCGTTACCAGTTTCACAGACATTTTTCTCATGTTAAATCAGTTATGTAAAATTCTTCATCAATTGCTACAATTCATTGGTCGATTGAGGCTCAGATCTAATCAGATTTTTAGATATTTTCACCCGTTTTTTTATGTTGAAGGTCGTCCCGGGCGTGAGTCATCTTCAGCGTCTTCTCAGTCATCTTGAAAACAGTTGAACGACTCCAGCACACGCGTACATGATAAGCAATCTTCGCCATACACATCTTTTAGCAATAAATAGGCTTCAGTAATAACGTTTCCCAGTTCCATGTGAAACGTCACTGCAGTTCGTTGCTCTGTTATTACTTTTATCATTTTTTTCCGGCAAAATCAAATAACAGCTATTATGCAAGCAAAGGTAAGAGGCACACTGATTTGTCTGCTACGCCAGAGATGCCGCATTCCCCTGAGAAGCCCTCACGCTTCACAGATATTGGTCGCTCATCTTTGGCGCATGCGTACTTAATCGGTAACAGCATCACTCCCGTTATATTACAGACACACAGCTTATCCACATCTGTTATGTGCTTTAGAATGACGGAACTAGCTGGTACTGCGCAGTAAATTAATCTTTTAAAAAAATGATGTTCTTCAGAAGTCTTGTAGGCCATAAATGCGATGAAACTTTATGCAATGAGCTTAAATTAACACATACAACAAATTACCCCAAAAAAATAGATATGAAGTTTGTTTTACAGGTTCGGAGAATGGAGATTTTGACTACCACGATTCATTCTAAAGTGAAAATGGAAAAAGACCTAACGGGAAAATATGCCTATTCCTTGAAATGATGAGACAGAGGACGATGATAATTATGAGAGCTCTTTTAGAAGGCAGTGGCAACACTGTCGCTAATTACTCCGACGAAGTGGTAGAACCTGATGAGACGCAGCGCCTTGTTCTGCCATAAGTCTTTGTTCACTGCTTCTTGCTTTCAGGGCGTCACATCCACACGTATTTGTCGTACTTCCCCCTTTTTTCCTGAGCGCCGGTTTAGAAGCCGCCTGGGATCCACAGTGGCGCTGCTCGGCCGCTGCAATATTTGGGAACGCTTTGTGGAATTCTTGTCGGTCCCTCGCATCGCGAACTGCCGCCGCCCACGCAGCCAGAATTTTCACTCGGGCGCGTTGTTGGTATTTTCATTCCGCCATCGGCAGCAATGGCCGCCAGTACGGGCCTGCTTCATACGGGCCGAAAAAATGAAAGAGCGATGAAATCGTGTATTAATGATTCAACAATGCTGTAATTACAGATATTTAACGAGTATCACGGCACTCTAGTCGTGCTAATGAAATAGTTACACTGTTAATTAGCACCCTATAATTATTATTTACTTCGTAGCTTTTCAGATTAACGTGGCTGCATTCCCGTTACAATTTTTTTCCTTCTACTGATTACACTACGTATTTGTCAATATGTTCCGTGATTAATTTCATTTCATTAAATGAAACCTTCATATAGTTAGTAGAGTCCACCCACTGCATGTGAATGGACAACGTGACAGATTGTCAATTCTCTGGGCCTTGGTTCATACCCGGCCGGCCGGTGTGGCCGTACGGCTCTAGCCGCTTCAGTCTGGAACCGCAGTGACCGCTACGGTTGCAGGTTCAAATCCTGCCTCGGGCATGGATGTGTGTGCTGTCCTTAGGTTAGTTAGGTTTAAGTAGTTCTAAGTTCTAGGGGACTGATGACCACAGATGTTAAGTCCCATAGTGCTCAGAGCCATTTGAACCATTCCATTCCCGGCTGGTCGGGGAATTTTCTCCGCCCAGAGACTGGGTGTTATGCTCTCATCACCATCAGCCTCATCGACTGCAGGCCGCAGAGGTGGCGGCAAATTTAAAGACCGGCACCCGGCGAATTGTCTGCCCAACGGGAGGCCCTAGCCATACGAATAAATAAAATAAATAATTTGGAGATCCTTTTATCATGCCTATGTTAACAGATAATTTTCGGTACTTTCTCATGAACATGCCCACAAACTCCAAAGTGACTGATGTACGTATCACCCCACCATATGAGGTACTTACTATTCTTCTTTTGAAATACATGGGCTCACCGTAAAATTGTATTCAGTCGCTGCCTACCGTGTCAACATCATTGACAGCCTACCAACATAGCGCAGCTTTTGGTTTAGTAACTGATGGATATGAGAGCTCCACCTTATTTATTGTACGAGTCAAAATAACGGTAGTCTCGTGAAACAGTAGCACTTTCACTAGATCTGGATACGCATTGGTGCATATTACATAATACCCATCCTGAGATGACCACCAAGCATTTCGTTGAAGAAGAAAATAAATGAATGGTGCCAATCTGTTTCCAATTAAACCACTCACTGTAAGTATGTAGCGACACCTTCGTGTAATAACTATCAATATTTCGGCTATAACTTTTTCTGGCTTGTAATTAAATAGGGTTGTACATTTTTACTGAATCTGACAATGACCGTGGGAGCCGTTCGCTGACAAACATGTTTGCTAGTAGTTGTACATATGTGATGTTTGGAATAGTCTCATAGCTGTTGATTACTGTTGTGTCCTCGACAATGGACGCAACCGGAGATGGCACTCTGAGACAGTTTCCGACTGGCGCCACGGGCGGCGTTTTGAAGTTCACCGCCAGCCACAAGCGCGGCCCAATTGGTAACCTCTGCGCCATCGCCAATGAGAAGGACTTCCGCGATGTGATGAGCGGCGGCCACAGTCAGCAACGGGCGGTCCATGTTAGCTGTTTGTGTGTGACACTTCTAGTATGGTGTTCCAGGGGTACTGTTTGTAGCTACAGTTCGTAATGGAGATCAGCCTGCCATACTTAGTCTACAAGTGTAGTTGCCCATAGTCTTCGCACAGGGACAAGTGTTTACTACAGGAATTCTCAGTGCGACTCCCTAGATGGACATAGTCTTGTTGGCATCGATTCAATAACACACACCTTGACAAACTATTATTTATATCTGTCCACAAGCACATCCATTGCGTTGCTGTACAACCTAAGTATCAGAGCGCACTGCGACAGTTCCTCCGTCCCTCTTGAAGCATCTAAGCCTAATACGACGTTTGCTAGTCGCTCTACCAGACGACCCACACACATCAATTACTGATGTCTGGCGATGTAGAACGACATGCCTCACCGGAAGGCCAAACTCACACTCACCAAACATGTGTGATGCGTAACCCTTAAAACAGGAATAACTCTAAACATTTATCAATTATCTCTTTCTTTAAAATATTCTGCTGCTCTATCAGTGCCCAAATATCAGTGCGATCCGATAGTCTCCCGAGGTGACTGCTTTTGTTTTAAATGCTTTAGTTCAAGCTACACACTACCTTAATTCTGCATGATAAACGAGTACTCATTTTTAAGCACATGGCTATTGCAATGTGAAGCTATAAAGGCTTATTCAGCATCTGAACTTCATTGAGTGCAATTGTTTCGCTTTTTTTTTCTTTCGGTGACGCCATACTCCCAAAGCGATCGCAGGGTCGGCGTGGTTACAACGGATTTGGCAGTGTTAGTGTTACAGGTGGCCAGATGCCCTTCCTGCCGCCATCCCGTAACCCCCAGGACGGAATCGATGTACCCCCAACTGTCTGCATCTAGTGTAAATCGTGAAATAGTGCGGACGTGTATTAAATGTCTGTGACGCGTGTAATTGAGGCGGAACGTATGGACCGGCCTGGTATTCACCTAGCGGGATGTGGAAAACTGCCTAAAAACCACATCCATGCTGGCCGTCGTCGTTAATGCGCTGGGCGGATTCGACCCGGGGCTGGCGCGCCTACCCGAGTCCAGGAACCAGCGCGTTAGCGCGCTAGGGTACCCTGGTGGGTAACTTCTTTGAGTGCAGTACAATACGAATATGAATAAGGGACTAAAAGCAAATATTTTCTGAACATTAAACTAATCAATAGACCAATCGCCTGTTCGGAAAAAGGATGTGAGATAATGACTGATACCTTTTCGCGCTGGAGGAAGCTGCCAAACATGTGGTTGTGACTTAAAGTGAAGCGAGTAATTTGAAAGCAGCTTCATACGTAATGAAATTTTCGGAAAGTAATGTCAAGTAAAGGCAAACTTTGTAGCCTGACTGAATTGTGAAATTCATTACCGCAAACCTATCTCAGTGTTACCAAGAATGAGCATCGCTATAATAGCTAAGGTTTAGTATCGTCAACGGAAACTAACGTTACATCTGCCACCGAGGATTCAGCAGCAGCGTCTGTAAGCAATTAGCTACAGCTGCCTCGATCCGTGCTGAAAGAGCATCTTTCTTTAAAATAATATTTTAGTAAGGTCTTGTAGCTCCTTTCGAGCGTTGTTCATTCACAGATGCATAACTGATGCTTGCGAAGCTCCAGCTTATAAGCTGTGAAAGAGGAGAAGACAATGATGTTCCCCACATAAGCGATTCTTGTGCAAGCATCTTCATTTCTGCATAATAACTGCAACCTAGTCCCCTTTCAATAAGGTTGTTGTATCGAAGCCTTACTCTGCACTTCCAGTTTTTACGTCCAATTCGCTTCAGAGCTTCCTTATTAGTTACCTGACGAGAGCCTGTAATCTTGAACATTATTCCATAACCCCACTTTTCAAAAGCTATTATTCTTCTCTTTTCAGTTATACTTTGCGTTCATTTCTGACTTCCATACGAGCGCACTACTTCCATATAATTTTACTCAAACAAAGTCATGTGTTTTTCTTTTACGAACTCTTTCCTAGCTATTGGCCGCCAAAATTTTAAATTATGTCTACTTCTGTCGGCGTGAATTATTTCTCTACCGAAATAGTAAAACTGGTCACTACCAGTACCTCTAACGCTTCTATTCTTGAGTAACACCCAAATAAATTTCATTTAGCGCTATAATAATATCTACTTGGTAACTTGTAAACAATTTTTATATTTACGGAAAAAATTCACCATTTTTATAGCTCTCACGTGAGACATTTATAAATCTATATGAGTCACTGTAGAAACTTAGAAAACTACTTTCTAGACTTCATAGCAATAAGTTGTAGTGATATCTCAATAGCTGATTATATTTTTTGTTGTTATTTGAAGCAGGTAATTTGCCTTCCTTAAGTCTAGAACATTTACAAAAATAAGAAAAAGTGGTCTTACTGCAGTAAAAAGGTAAAATAGGAATGTTTGTTGCAGATGTGGCCATCCGTCGGAAGACTGGTTTGATGCAGGTTGCCACGCTACTTTAACCTGTGCAAGGCTCTTAATCTCTGAATAACTATTGTAACCGTCATCATTCTGAATATGCTTACTGTATGCATCTCCTGGTCTCTCTCTATAATTTTTATCCCTCAAACTTCCCTCCAAAACTGAACTGGTGAGCCCTGGAGGCCTCAGAACGTTTCCTATAAGCTGATGCCATCTTTTGGTCACGTTCGGCCACAAATTTCTTATCTCCCCAATTATATTCAGCACCTCCCTCTTAGTTACGTTATTTACCCATCTATTCGTGAGCATTCTTCTGTAGCGTCACATTTCAGAACCTTCTATTTCATTCTTATCTAAATTGTTTATCGTCCGTGTTTCACTTACATACATGTCTACACTCAATACAAATGCTTTCAGAAAAGACTTCCTAACACTTAAATCTATATTTGATGCTAATAAACTTTTCTTCTTCAGAAATGCTTTCTTTGCCATTGCCAGTCTACGTTTTATATCCTCTCCACTTCGTCCATCCTCATTTATTTTGCTGCCCAAATAGCAAAATTCATCTACTACTTTAAGGGTCTCGTTTCCTAATCTAATTGACTTAGCATCACCTCATTAAATTCGGCAACATTCCCCTATCCTTGTTTAGCCTTTGTTGATGTTAATGTCACATCCTCTTTTTCAAGGCAATGTCCATTCCGTTCAACTGTACTTCCAAGTCCTTTGCTCTCTATGACAGAAATACAATGTCATCTGGAAACCTCCAGGCTTTTATGTCTTCTCCCTAACAAACTTCTTTCTCAACCACTACTTCCCTTTCACACTCCTGGACTCTTATAACTGCCATCTGGTTTCTGCGCAAGTTGTAAATAGCGCTTTCCTCCCTATGTTTTACCTCTGCTACCTTCATAATTTCAAAGAGAGTATTCCAGTCAATATTGTCGGAACCTTTAAATCTATAAATACGATAAACGTAGTTTTCCTTCTCTTAACCTTTGTTCTACAAGTAGTCAGCACTGCCTCGCTTTTTCTTACATTTCTCCGGAATCCAAACTGCTCTTCCCTGAGGTCGGTTTCTACCAGTCTTTCCATACGTGTTGTTATTTTGAAACCATTACTTGTTAAATCGACAGTTCTGTAAAAGTATATGATTTTTAGACTGATGATGTTAAAACAGTAAAAGCAATCACTGATGGTAATAACTGCAGTATCTGTGAAGTACTTTACTGCACACCACTGCACTAAATTTTCGGTCCTGTATTGGGGAACAACAATTTCGTATTAGAGGCATTAAATAACACTCAGATAAATGGGTGGGGAACGATGTCAAAAAATGGTTCAAATGGCTCTGAGCACTATGGGACTTAACATCTATGGTCATCAGTCCCCTAGAACTTAGAACTACTTAAACTAACTAACCTAAGGACATCACACAACACCCAGCCATCACGAGGCAGAGAAAATCTCCGACCCCGCCGGGAATCGAACCCAGGGACCCGGGCGTGGGAAGCGAGAACGCTACCGCACGACCACGAGATGCGGGCAGGGAAACAATGTCGTTCGCAGGGATGTGCAGTGCGGGGAGTAGGTACCAGTGGACATGGAATTTGAAGTAAGGGTAACCAGGGTGGAGGTCAATCCATGAGTGTGGCTCTGAGCACTATGGGACTTAACATCTATGGTCATCATTCCCCTAGAACTTAGAACTACTTAAACCTAACTAACCTAAGGACATCACACAACAACCAGCCATCTCGAGTCAGAGAAAATCCCTGACCCCGCCGGGAATCGAACCCGGGAACCCGGGCGTGGATGTGAGAACGTGGCCGCACGACCACGAGATGTGGGCCCTGAAGTGTCGTACTGAAAGAAGTCAGATAGGAAGAATAATTGTCAAGGTAAAGTTCAGTTGTCATGGAGTTGTTGTGGTCGCTTTAGGAGAGAAGAGAGAAGATGTATTGGTGGGAAGTTTTCGTACCGGTTCGGCAGCATTCCATGACTGCACTGTAGTGGAAATATTGGGGATATTTGCATTGGCGTGTTCCATATGAGTAGAGATGAGAAGAGAGGATTTGGTTAAGGTGGAAGGGTATGTAGATATGATGAAGAAGACTTCATGAATGCGTTAAGAAGTTTCGATGGATGAATAGGAACTAAGTGGAAAAGGCATTATACTGTCATAGGATTGTTCGGATCAATGCTTTGTGCTCATTTTTGAAGAATATTGATATGGTAGCCCTAGAGTGCCAATGTTCGACTGATTCATATTTGTGAAGTTTTTTTTCCATATTAGTGTAATGTTGACGGTTAGTTCGAAGTATTTTCATGTATTCATTCATTGGATAGGCCATAAATCATTACGTTTCGGTCGTGGGAATAGAAGGCATACATTGTTCGTCTTATATGCTTACAAATCCGAGGTAGTAATAAAATCTTGGTAAGCCTCTGGTAGCACCAGATGTTGAGATAATTACGGTGACAGGATTGTTGAGACCTGTGCAGTGTACTGAGGAGAAATAGGAACGTGGTGTCTTTGGCTGTGAAAGGTTAACAGCCGATTTATACTGATTGAGGGGGAGCGGTAAATACATGGTCCTGTTCGACAGTGTCTCGGTAAAAACATATTTGCGTTACATGTGTTGCAAAACAACTCCACCATCCCCAGCAGAAAAATTCTATCCCCGACTTAACAGCTGACAGTAAACAAACAATAGTTTCTCTGCCTGTGCCGTGGCAGTAGAGACGGCGATTCGTGTGAAGTTAGCACCCTTTTATCGAAAAATACATATTTTTTTCACAGTGCTTGTTAGATGTGTCATAGTTCTAGAGTTCTTTGTACAAAATTTGAATAGTTCTGCATAATTTACCGAAGAAAACAACACTAGAAAAAATTTTCGTATCGAAAACATTCTTTGTCAATTTTTGCAAAATTTTAACTCTTACAACAGTTCTGAGGACAGTTCTGAACGGAACCCCAAGAGCTCTATCGAAAATCCCAGTAACATTTTTCTATGGCGATAGTAGTTTACGAGGTAAATTGATGTAATGTGGGACACACTTTCTCTACAGAAAATATAAATATATTCGTACAACAGTTATGATGACAGTTCTGGACACCACGTGAAGAGTTCTACTGAAAATCCTAGTAGCATTTTTTGTGCAGGTAATAGTTTATGAGGTAATTGCAACTTAATTAAGAACCCCATTAGAGCTCCTACTGTGAACCTGGCGCCATTCTATATAGTTCTTGATAGATATGTCATAGTTCTAGAGTTCTTTGTACAAGATTTCAAAAATTCTGCAGAATTTAGCGGGGGAAACAACAATACTCGAAAACATTTTCTTATCGAAAACATTCTTTGTCAGTTTTCGCAAAAAGTAAATTCGTACAGCAGTTCTTAGGACAGTTCAGAACAGAACACCAAGAGTACTATCGAAAATCCAAATAAAATTTTTTTGTGCAGTTAATAGTTTGCGTGGTAATTGCTATTTAAGGAGAAAATCTTTTCAATTACTGTGAAGTTGGCACCCTTTTCTTCAGAAATGTATTTTTTTCTGAGGTCTTAATAGATATGCCGTAGTTATAGAGTTCTTTGTACGAAATTTGAATCGTTCTGCCAAATATAGCGAAGAAAACAACAATGTATAAAACAGCTGATTCAGGAACCCTTTCCTTCGTATACAATTCTTACTGTTGCCACAATAAATCACTTGTGCATAGATTCAAACCGTATAGATCATTACAAAAATATAACCATTGACCAACAGCGCACATTTCTTGCAGCGTTGTACAAAGTATTCAGCTTATCCGCTAAGAAAATACCACATTTAATGCTGTTGTAAAATTTACGATGGGTGGCTTCCGTTTATATACAGTGTCAGCATCTATCGAATTATCTTAATGCAAATGTGATGAAAGGATCACACACTTCCCCTTTTTAGGTACGGAGGAAACTAGAGTTCAGTCTTGTGGAAGCCAAAAAAGGAACTTTGGGCAGCCCTTCTTTAACTGATAGCTAACTCTAGAGAAATGTCACGCTTGTTTTACTTCATCGTACCAACAACAGAAAAATTCTCCCTTCATGGCTCTAATATCATTACAATACTAGTAAACCAGTTTTCCGCTTTCACATTTCGACCTGACTGAGATATACGTTTACACAGTCACAGAACAACATCAAAAGGTTTACTGTTCAGTTGGTAAATCCCTCTGGTTGCAGCACAGCGTATATTTCCAAATTGTATAGCTAAAATACTTAAGAATCCACAAAAAACTAGATTTTAAGTCCCTACTTGTTTCTTTTGATAGGTGCATATTGGCGAAAACTGCACCTTCCACAGAATGCTTCCAGCTTCTTGTCTACTATAACATTTTCTCCAAGGGTAGTTGCGTACAGACACAGTAAATATTTCCCGAATTGCTGTTAGCTTGTCTAATTGTCTTCTTTCATCACGATTACCGCAACCGTAAAATCTAAAGCACTCCACAATAAACTTGAAACGTTTTATGTTCATTTGCGAGGTGAAATTTTTCAGTGCCATCCCCATCAGCTCCACACAGATCTTACAGGCTTTATCTGTTACTTTTGTTAACAACAATTACAAAGAAGAAACTGATGAAAGCTTTCAATTCAATAATATCTATTGATTTTACCCCTCTCTCACGCGGAAATGAAGCTTTACTGAATGGAATACAAAACTACAATAGATAAATATCGTCATCTATGAGGCAATTACAGCATCACAAAGGCTGCTTCGGCTGCGCCTATTAGTCCAGGTAAATTTCGAATAATATTATCCTCTTCAAACAATGTGCTTTGGATTTCTTCAACATGATCTTGTTCATCCCAATTAAAATAATAAAATTCCTATAAAATAACACAACCAGGCGCAGTGTATTAATTAGATATTTGACGTTCAGACGGCTGATACTGACGATTAAACAGTTCAAACAGAATTTAAGTGCATTTTACATTCTGGATTACCTTTGTACTACTTACAACGTTGATAACCAAACACATTAATTGCTGAAAAGAAATATGAAAGGGCACAGTGGATAAAAACGAGTAATCGGCTCATATCTCATCAAGAGAGCATTAGCGTCGATACTGAATCATTCAACAATGAATGGCATACACAGAAAGGAAGCTATAACGAGAAGGCGCCAGTGCTGCCAGATGTTGACAACTAATTTACAGAATCATACGACAATGAAAAGCATACGGAGAAAGGAAGCTACTAACGAGAAGGCATCAATACTGCAAATTGCTGAAAAGTAATTTACAGAAAATTTCGACATGTATCAATCTGAACAGGTGCGCCCGATGGAAGGATAATAAAAACTATGATACGTCCCTGAGACCTCTCAAGACCAAAAAATAATAAACAAAGCGCAGCAACAATGTAAAAGTCGTGGCACCACATCTGGAAACAATGAACACGTGAACTGAGTCTTTTAAACAATCGGCAAGTTACGTCAGCGTAGCAGTTACAATAGAGGTAGCATCAAAGCTTCTCGCCGTAGCATCAATGCTAACACCAATAGCTGCACTTTTTGGGTGGCGCTCGCCGCGTCGTGTGAAGGCGCCCGCCAGCGCTGCATTTTGCTTCTTGATCTGCCCATAATGACTAAACGTAACAATACTACTCACTGTCAAGCGAATAATCATTATGCTCGTTCAGTCAGAGCTCTTATGCAGTTAGTGCCTGTTGTGCAGTCGGTGCTGTTGTGTGATGTTTATTTACCGTAATACCCATAAAAATGTACAATCTACCAGAATTGAAACGTCTTCTCAACAAGGAGGAATTTAAAGTAATCGATGATAGAGGCATTCACTTCACTCCGTCTCATCTGGCCTTCCAAAAACTGTCCGATGCCATGGCCAACATCGGCTGGAAAATGTCTTCAAAAATATTTGCCCAACAATTAAAGAAGATCGTCTTGATCTGCTTACTTTTGTTAGAAACACCTTCAGGCTGAAATGTTTCGTTGAAAAAAAGACGACGACATCAAAGATGAGTCGCAGAATATTTTTCGTTCTTCGTGCAACAAGGACATGACAAAGCAATTTGACTTACTACTGTCAGCAGAAAAATGGTCTGCCATAAAACCAACTAAGAGGAAACTTGGAAAGCCTTCAAGACTGGAAATAGGGAAATAGACCGATTTGATGGCTGATAAAATTTATGAACATCACAAAATTCCATGTGCCTTTTCTTTCAAATATGCGAAAGTGTGTAAAAGTTCAAATGCAACGTACTTCTTGAAGATCAAAGGAAAATGTATAGAATGCAGAGCCACTTTCGAAGGGATTGCTCTGAAGAAGCCAAAAAAGGACAACGATATTATTCTGAACTGCAGACTTTCCACCTTTTTCAGACAGTAGTAATCACCTGAAAAGAAAACAACTTCGTGGCACGAGAAGACAACAGGAAGCTGCTAAATTGGTTGATAACAGAATGCCTGCAGCTCTTGGGCGCAATGATGAAGCGAAAAATATGTCCTTCGGACACATGATTCCTCCAAATTTACCAAATGCTGATGTCTTGAGAAAGGCTAAAGAAGACGAAAGGTACAAACGATTTGCTATAACAACTAGCAAGCCTGTTGAAAAACTGCAAATCGCAAAACATACAACCCAACGTGACGAAATTCACGCAATCGGATTGGACCCATTCGTCTGTATATATTGGCTGAAAGATCAAAGTCGTTACACAGATATTGTCATCAAATCCATAGCAGCGTATATGAATCAGTAGATGTTACAGGTGGCGTTGCATTTCGAGTTATTTTACGATTGGGGGATCTGTCAAACACGGCTGACTGTATGGAAATTAAGTATAAGTACATATACCTCTATCAGTACATGTGCATCCGCGAAGTAAATGTCACTAGTAAAGATCCAAATATCGTCAATCGATCACCAATCAGTTACCCAACTTATCGGATGATATCCTCTAGAAGTGACGCATCATTCTTGCCATTTTTCTTTATGGAAATCGTCAGATCTGGAGCTCCCAGACCAAAAATCATGGTAACTGATTTTGGTAAGGCTTTGTTGGTTGCCATTTCTAGAGCAATAGACAATTGCTCGGTCTTAACAGATTATTTGATTAGGTGTTATAGTCATATTGTTTTGCATGAAAGAGTAATTCTACCCTCGTATTGTTTGAGAATGGATTTCAACCATTTTATGGTCATGATTTCGATGTGGAATTGCTTTTCCAGAGGTAAATCACAAGTCAAACAACTTTGTCTTCGAGTTTTGGTCCATATTTACATGATGACAGATTTTCGTGACATTGAAAGCGCTTTGCGCTCACTTTTGGTTGCTGCGTTCAGTGAACATCTTGTTACTGATGAGTGCAGTCAAGAATATTCGTCAATTGAACATCAGCGCCATCTTGATAACATTATCAGAGGTGGTCCACGTCATTCATATATTGAGAGAAAGAAAGATGATGGCAAGAAAACTGATGATGTTGAAATGAATGATGACTGTCTTTTGGAATCAGTTTGGAACTCTACGGAATCTACTGAATACGCGTGGATTGATAGGGCAAAACGTATCTACAATGAAGCTGAAGTCATCGCGAATCAGACTAAGGATGACAATCTCTTTTATGTGAATCTGTACAACATCCCTAATGCAGCAGAGATGCTGAGAGAGTTGATGTACTATATACCAATGTGGACAGCTGTGACGTATCCTTCTTTCCATATTCCTTTATCTATTCGTTCGTCAGTATCGACTGAAGGACCATTTTCAAAATTAAAGACAGTGAGCTTTGACAAGCTGTCTTTACCAGTAGACAAATTCAGTTTTCTACATTTGAAGTGGCTGCGTGAGGAAACAAAACTGTTAGCGTCACTTATGATGGAAAACAAGATTCAAAGCAAGCTGTGAACGCAAACCAACCGAAGCATCATTGCCTTACCATGAAGAAGAAAACTGGACAGGAAAAAATAAGAATCTGAAGGTAACAAACCCCAAAAGCAATCATATACTCGATAATTATGAGAACACACTGAAAAAATTACTTACGAAGTGAGACCCAACACGAAGATGGCAATGAGACAGCGTTAAACAAAATTTTTAATAGTTTTCAATACAGATTTTCTCCTACTTCGAGCTCACTTGTTATGAATGCATAGAACAACAGTCTCTCAGTCAAGAGTGACTGTGTGTTTTCAGCGCTATTCAGATAATAAATTATTGCCGAATTACGACTCTAAAGAGATATTTCATTTCACAAAAGACTATCGAGAATCATACTTTACCAGGAATGTCACTGAAATTTCATCCTGTGCTTCTAAAACTGAAGAAAACCGAGAGACATGCAACAATAAAATGGAGGAGAGTGCAATGCTGAAAAAGCTTCAAAATTAAATCATTGTCGCATCGAGCATGCAAACTAAGAGCAAGATAAACTACTTAGATGATTGCCCAAACTGAAATTCGACTAAGAAATTCATAGACATTAATTTGCCACTTTTCCCAAATGGGCCCTGAAGCAAATTCAAATTTACTACCTACAACTTGAAGGGAACGTGCGGTTTCGGTTCTTTGATGACCTATTCATGCAAGCAATATCATTCAGTGATGATTTCAAAAGTACCATTCAGATGGTGAGCCATCCACTTTTGGATATGGCTTTGGATGTTGTGGACAAAAAAATTATAAACTCCCAGCATTTTAAGCACTGATTTGATATTTTATATGTGATACCGTTCCTTAAAAAAAAAAAAAAGGAGTAATCTCTCGAAAAATATTGTCTCTCAATGCAGAGTCGAATGTTGGGCAATTATACGAGACAGTATTAAAAGATGTCCCGATTTACAACAAAATGATATCGTGTCTGACGTGCCTACATTGACGGTATGTGGAACTACATTATATTTCCGTTGATACGTATGTGCTTTTCTGACTTGGTTATAATTTCATGCAAGAGGCTGCAGATGCAACAAGTGGAGGTCTAAAGATTATCATAAAATGCAAGAAATGTAAAGATGAAGCAATCAAAGAAAAGAAATTCGGATGCTACTTGATGATGGATACTAGTATAACAACTTGTCCCATAACTGAAGATCAGTTACCTCCGAATCAAAGAAGGAAGAAATGTGTGTTGCAAACGATCACGAAAGAAATCGCAGTCAACAACCAAGAGTACACTCTTGTTGGTGCCATTCGTTATATTAGCTCCAACAAACGCTACACGGCATATGTCTTCGATTGAAACTACTGGAAGCAGTACGATGATCTGTATAAAGATTTATGGAGAGTTTCAAAAGAAACGATAATTTCTCTACACCTGTTCATGTATGTCAAGACAGGAAAATTTTCGCATTGGCAGCTACAAAGCCTACTTGGCGAAACAAGTAGTTCTTACATAGGAACTTTGCTTTATAAGGTGAGCAATTGCTAAAAGTTGTTATCGAAATATTACAAATACAGCTCTTATATTAATTCTTAGTATCTTTGTTTCTGGAACCACAGCCCTCCTGTTTTAGTTACTAGAATAAGAGGATTTTATGCCCTAAATTTCACGTATATATTTTTTGTACTTATTTTTCTTACTTGTTTCACACCTCATAAATTCTATGCCTATTTATTTCTGAATTCCCTACATACGTATTTCCTTTTGGGTTTTAGTGTATCCTGAAGAAGAGCTGTTAAGGGGACCTGTACATCACAGCCTTTAGTTTTTACTGGTACTTTGAAATTTAATAATGCAAGACTGTCAATAGATTTAGGAATGAAACTTATATCAAAGAATTGGTGTATTGTGAGCTCTAGGTGAAAAAAATTGTAAATCTGTGGAATACATTGTGGAGTGAATTTGATGTTTCTCTTACATACTGAATTACACGTAATTGTTATATTAGGTTCAATGTACTTACACAATATTCCAAATAAAAGATAAAAAAGTAATTTTATTCTTTCAATTACTACCTTGTTTAAACAGAAAACCAGTAATATTTGCGTTTCATGTTTTGATTATTTTTTTAAAAATGTATATTAAGAGTCAATTTTTTCTCCTAATAATTTAAGAACATAATATGACATACTGCAGCTTAAAATATTTGATCCATTGTTGAATAATGTGGTTCAGTGTGTAGGCGAGCACTATATTATTATTCATCCATAGCTTTGTTTATGTAGCTGGATACAGTATCTCCGTATGCAAACACATTGATTACAGAAAATTGAAGCTAAAGATTTGCATTTCATTTTCATCTCAATGACGACATTGCAAACCATTCCAGCTCCATAATCTTGTTCATAGCTTTCGTGTCCTTTTCATTTTCTTTAGTTTTACTTGATTTCTTTGTTATTCTGGCCTCCTCTTTCATGCTTTCAGCAGCTTTTTCAGTTTATGTGACATGTTGCCTGTCCACCCACACCAGCACAATTTTCATGTTGTCCCTATTTTTTTTATGCCTGTTCTGCTCATTGTTTTTTCATCTTTACTCCATCAGGCCAGCCGCAGTTGCTGTGTATAACGAATAAATTTGAAATTGCTATCGTTGATACTGTTGCAAATACTTGTTCTAGTTACAAAGGAAGTGTGGAAGTTTGATGAGTTACACTACAGCTAGTGTCAAAAGTCTTTACAAAGTATAGGAATGTAAGTATATTTAAATGAATATATTGTACTAACGAGCTAAGTAGTATATTTAAATCCTATTTCAGTACATGACTGATAGAGGTGTTATTATGTTGAGGGGATACAGCATTAACATTAATAAGGAGTTCGAAATTTGTAAACAAGAGCCTCGTTTATTTGGTCCTCACTAATCCGGATTTTCGGTTTATCCAGATTCATATTTTCTGTCCCTTGGTATTTTTCTCTTTTTTTTTCTTATAACACGAAGATATGTAGTTGGTGAGGTACATAGGCTGCTTATCACTAGGCCGGTAATGTAGTCTACTACTGAATGATTAGGGAGCTCAGAGTGTGTGAATGACATTGTTTCTCAAATATTGTACATTAATATAACGGTGTATTGGTGCCCGTCAAGTAACTTACATAGTAACCACGCCAACAGCACTCCATCACAGATCATTGTACCGATGGTGCGCTTCTCGACAGGTGTAACACTATCTGGTTAGTGGCGCGTGTGAATGCATCTACTCTCTCAGCCATCTGTTTGTTTTGCGCTGACGAGCCTTCTCTCTCTGAATCATCTAAGCGTGCACATCAGAAGCTTCCACCTACAGGTACTGCAGTCAGTCTTAAGAAGGTGTAATGGCATTTGTACAGTGCTGAACTTTTAGACTTTTTATATGTAGTAGAATATATATCCGGATTTTCGGTTATCCGGATTACGTCCGGTCCCACCTAATCCGGATAAAAGAGCTTCTTGTGTACTGCACTGCACATTGCAACATTGTTTATGTCTCACGTAATTCCAAAATAAAAGTGAGAATTTACGGTCCGTCCTCGTAGCTGTACTTCCAGCAGTATCTCATCTTCAGCGTTCCCAATTTCGCAGAAGCTGTCCTACGAAAATTGCAGAAGTAGCACTCCTGGAAGAAAGGATATTGTAACGATATTCCTTAGTCACAGCGTGGGGTTAGAGACCCGGTCTGGCACACAGTTTTTATCTGCCAGTAAGTTTCACATCGGTACACACCCACTACAGAGTGAACACACAATGTATTTCATAATCTATTGGCACATTAAAAATGTTATGAGGGTTTTTAAAAGAAATCTTTGTGTGGTATCCAGAACTGTCAGCAAAAGGGTTGCGCCAATTTATTATAATGTAGACGAAGTGGGTCTTTCGTAGATGATATTATCTCGTTAACTGTTATATTATCTCATTAACTGTTATCCCCACAAAAAATGTTATTACAGTTTTCGGTAGAACTCTTAGGGTCATATTAAGAAATTCCGTCAGAACTTTTGTACGAATTTATTACTTTTAAATGACAAAAGTGAGTCCCACATTAATTATCTCATATAATGTCATCATCACAAAAAATGTTATTGTAGGTTTTGGTAGAATTCTGTGGGTGCTATTCAGAACTGTCATCAGAAATATTCTACTAATTTTGTTTTCATTGAGAAAGTGAGTATCAGATTAAAACAATTATCGTATAAACTATTATCGCCACAAAAATGTCCTTATCATTTTCAATACATCTCTTCGGATGCTATCCAGAACTGCCAACAAAACTATTATAGATATTTATTTTTGCCAAACTAACAATTTTTTATTATACAAAAATTTTGCCGAGTTATTATTTTCTTCTCGAAATTCTGCAGAACTATTCGTGTTTCAAGCAGGGAAATCTAGAACTATTGCATACATATCAAGAACTATGTAAAAACTGTATATTTCTCATAAAAGGGGTGCAAACTTCATGGGAGATGCTCATAAGCATTCCTTATTAAATGCAGTTATTACGTAAACAATTACCTGTACAGAATATGTTACTAGTATTTTCGATAGAACTCTTACAATGCTATCCCGAGCTATCATCAGAACGTACGAATAAACATAATTTTTTGTATAGAGTAAGTGAGCCTCACAGTTAATCAATTATCTTCCAAACTTTTATAACCACAGAAAATGTTGTTATGATTATCGATAATAATTTTGGGGTGTTATCCAGAACTGCTCATCAAAAGTGTTGTAAGAATTTTTTGTTTTTCTGTGGAGACAGTGGGTCTAACATGAAAGCAGTTGCCATATCAACTATCATCGCCACAAAAAGATATTATTAGGATTTTCGATAGAGCTCTTTTCTGTTCAGAACTGTTGTACCAATGTACTTTTTGGAAAAAAGGGAAAAAGAATGTTTTCGATATGAAATTTTTTTCCAGTGTTGTTTTTTTCTTTGCTAAATTCTGCAGGACTATTCAAATTGTGTACAAGGAACTGTAGAACTATGACATTTCTATCAAGAACTATGAAAAAAAATTTCTGAAAAAAATGGTTGCCAACTTCACAGTAAGTGAAGAGGTTTCCTGCTTAAATTTCAATTATCTCGTAACCTACTAGCTCCACAAAAAACTGTTATTAGGATATTCGATAGAACTATTGGGGTTCTGTTCAGAACTATCCTAAGAACTGCTGTACTAATTTACTTTTGCGATAATTAACAAAGAATGTTTGCTATACGAATTTTTTTTCGAGTGTTGTTGTTTTCTGCGTTGAATTCTGCAGAACTATTCAAAGTTTGTACAAAGAACTCTAGAACTATGGCATATCTATCAAGAACTCTGAACAAAATACATATTATTAAAAAAAAGGATGCCAACTTCACAGTAAGTGAAAGGATTTTCTCCTTAAAATGCAATTACCTCGCAAACTATTAGCTACACAAAAAAATATATGTTTAGATTTTCGATAGAACTATTGGGGCTCTGTTCAGAACTGTCCTCAGAACTGTTGCACGAATTTACTTTTTGCGAGAATCGACAAAAATGGTTTCGATACCACAATTTTTACCGGTATTATTGTTTTCTTCGATAAATTCTGCAGAACTATTGAAATTTTGTACGAAGAACTCTAGAACTATGGCTTATCTATCAAGAACTCAGAAAAAATGTATTTCTGAAAAAAGGGGTGCCAGCTTCACAGTAGGAGCTCTTATGGAGTTATTAATTAAGTTGCAATTACCTCTTAAACTATTACCTCCACCAAAAAATGCTACTAGGATTTTCGATAGAACTCTTCACGTGGTGTCCAGAACTGTCATCAGAACTGTTGTATGAATATATTTTCATTTCCTATAGAGAAAGTGTGTCCCACATTAAATCAATTTATCTCATAAACTATTATCGCCATAGAAAAATGTTATTGGGATTTTTGATAGAGCTCTTGGGGTTCTGAAACTTCCTGGCAGATCAAAACTGTGCGCCCGACCGAGACTCGAACTCGGGACCTTTGCCTTTCGTGGGCAAGTGCTCTACCATCTGAGCTACCCAAGCACGACTCACGCCCGGTACTCACAGCTTTACTTCTGCCTGTATCCGTCTCCTACCTTCCAACAGTTCTGTTCAGAACTGTTGTACGAGTTTAATTTTTGCGAGAATTGACAAAGAATGTTTTCTTTAAGACAATTTTTTCCAGTATTATTGTTTTCTTCGTTATACTCTGCAGAACTATTGAAATTTTGTACGAAGAACTCTAGAACTATGGCACATCTAACCAGAATTGTGAAAAAATGTATATTTCTCGAAAAAGAGGTGCTAACTTCACACGACCCAGATTGTGGCCTCTCTGCAGAGCGCCGTTATCGATAGTCGTGATTTAGCCTCCGTGGAATCCGTAAAGTACACTGTTGACATTGTGGCTGCAAAACGTGAATTATGCTATTTGATGACACGATTCATGTAAATGGTACGAAAGTGTGTAGTATACAAAAGTGTTGACAGATCGGTATCGGTTATTCCGATTTCATATGTTGTGTCAAGAGTACGGCAATAAACAGCATCCCGACTTTTGAGCTGCAAGTAACGCGTGTTGCATAAATACCTGAACGAACTTTCAAAGCAAGACGGAGGCATATAACAGATTTGACTAAATTTCGGGCCCGGAGGTATCTTTCTTTCGGAAATCGCGCTGCAAAATGATCAAACAGACGCGTCGCGAAAGATCACACATATGCTGGTGAAAATAACTAGTAGCGCCAGTACTTTGGATTACGATTGATAGCATAATCTGTGACACCCGTCTAAATTTAAAACCATCTGTCTGAATAGTGAATGTTACGTGATTGTCCTCCAAGTAACTGAACTGAATGATTAACGTTTCGACAGTAGTTTTCACGTACTCAAAACAGACTACACCGCTGATGTTCCAGTGAATGACTAGACTGCGTCGTTTATAAGATAATTCCAATTGTAAACAATGTAGCCCACCTTCGGATTTGGTGATACAATATACTCCTTTTTTTCAGTATCCCTCATTTGCTTGTGACAGTCATTGTGAGTGTTTCTCCAGCCTGCAACGACGTATTGAACATTAGAAGTTTATCTTTCGCTAGCAGTGCCAGCAGCAAGAAGACGACTGCTGCCGGGAAAGCAGGTACAAGAGTTTTAAGCACGCAATTTTAGAATATTCAGTCCACATGCCCGTGGATTACGTTGTCTTGTACGGCAATCCCGTTTGCGAGTGGGAGATTTAGTTAGTTTCAACATCCAGATAGGTTGCAAGGCGTCATACCACGGTAACGCCAGAAGTCACAGCATGGGACATGTTAGTTGTTTTCGTGTAAGATGCTCTAAGCGGATTTTACCGGCAGCATAGAAATCGATTCTGGAAAGCTAAAATTACTAAACACCGTTGTCTGTGAAGCTGCCGACGCTATGGGAAAACAGAGTTGTGTTGCTCAATATTCATACCTTGTTCATCGGTGATGTTGCGACCTAGAGGGAAAAAGCAGTACCGTTTCGGAAACAATAACAGGCCAGGTCTGCATATATACCCCCCGTACTAAGATGTCATGTAACAGTCACCCTCCAGAAGGCAGCTGTGAGTGGATCTACTGGTTAAAATGGGTCAACAGGTCCCTTGCTGAAAGAGTGCTGTTTTTGTTAAGTCTGAACGCCGCCTACTAACAGGCAGGCTATATGCTGACTAACTTCCAATCATTCTGGGCACATGCTGTGGGCATCCATGGTTCAAGTTTGGGCAATATGGCCACCCTGCTCAGAGTGTGTCAGCGCCACTACTGCAGTGCACACAACATCGCTGTACCCCACCACCAGTGGCTGCCCAGGGGGATGCCAAACATCACTGTGAAATTAGCCCATTTCTAGGCGCACTTCACAGGCCCAGTCCAGCCCATGTGTGGAGGGGGGGGGGGGGTGAAGGGGTGGCCCACCATCTAGTACCATCAACACTGTTCTGTTTTGAAGAGAAATATGTAAGTACATGATATTGCGAATTCTATTATGGGACATGGGACAGTTGCCTGGTATCCACCCACCATACCACTGCAATGACTCCTAGGGTTGAGAACTATAGGCCTTCGTCACGATTAGTAGCCCAGCTCCACCAACCTCATACAAGTCATTCATCCTGACCTCTAGAAATGGTATCAGAGGTTTTGCTGTCATGGACAGCTGCATGAGGGGTGACGTCTCCAACTGCACCAGGCAACATCAAGAAAACAGTAAAGTGAGTACATTGATTGTTTTTGGGTTACTTTTGCCTGCAAGTGTCATGGCGATTCAGTGGGTCTTCTGCCATTCCTGGTGGTCTAGCAGTAAAGTGCTTGACTGGAAACCAAAAAGTCGTGGTATTGAATAGTGGTCAGACCTTGGATTGTTCAGTCAGTGTTTTAACCTAACCTTCACTTCTCAACGGTGTGAGGAGTCGCCAGAAAGGAAACATGATTCATGTTCCACATTAAAGTGTATGTCTCCCTTCCCCAGTTGAATAACTCGGGTAGATTAGACCACCCAAGTCACTGACGTGGTGTCCAATTGAAAGACCAGTGATCCACACAATTATTTTTTTGTGCGAGTCTTCTACCAGATTGGTAGTTCTGTTTTAATATTGAACTTGCGGCAAATGTTCTCAGACAGCGGCTCACGCTGTGTAGTGATGCGTGTGACTTTGTACCTAAGTAGTATCGGCTATTATATCTCGATGTAAACAAGACGTATGGTTCAATGTTTTGAAATATATTAAGCCATGAGCAGTAACCCAAGCGAAGCTGTTGAGTAAGTTAACACAAACCACAACGACAAAAAATTTTCAAAGCAAGCAGCAGTATATGTAAATTAGCAAAGCAAGTGCAATATTAAAACTAATATAAGGCAATATGCAGCAAACAAGAAAAGTAAATCAGTGGTAAAATTTTTTAATGCAGTAATACAACGTAAAATTCAGTAGGACAATGCCTGGCAAATAGTAGCAGTAAATGCAATAACTTATACCTAAGCACAAGCAGAAAAAATATTACAGTAAAGCAGCAATGTAGATAAGGAAAATATCTATTCACATCTTAATGTCTATGTCACATCTTAACACTAAGGCAGTGCACCACAACAACTTATACTACCAAAAAATTACTAAGTCCTTGAAAATAAAATGCAATTCCTGTTACTAGTACCTTCTCCTTATAAATGTACTTTTCTTTCCAAGTGTTCTTTTTTTAGAAAGTGGATGATAAAATTCTTATTTAATGGATCTCTTGACAGAAAATGTTGTCTTTAGAATATATTAAATTTTATTTTATAAAACCAGTGCTAGAGCTCCACTAGAAACCAGATATCAAATAAAATAAGCAAATATGGAAAAAAATCAGTCACCAGCCATATGACATTTCATAAGCCACTATAAAGTCTCTCAACTTTCGTAGAAAGGCACTTGTCATAATCAGGTGTGTAGACATAAGAATATTTCTCATAAATTCACAAGCATTTGACTAAGTAGCACAAAGTATGAGCTCCAAAGTGTAATCATATGTTTCCAAGTAATAGTGTGTCGTGTTTGTGGTGCGTTCTGCAAAGAAATGTAAATAGCAAGTAAACATCCCCTCCTTTCTGCAGCTACGCAAGCGCTTACGGGAGTGCGGCGAGCTTTGAGGCGGCGGCACCAGAGTAGTTGGAAGGTAACACAACAAGGCAGCTAACGCGCAGCCCAGCACAGCAGAGCGTTATGTCAAGTTCACGTATACTCTTTACGAAAATATTTAAGACAGTAGTTTTACCTACAATGACAGTTTAATACCAACAAAAAGTTTCACAGGTCGAAAGATTGTAGTAGAAGTGAGTAGAAACGAAATCTCATCAATAACAGTGTCCAAAAATTTCCGTGAGCGTTGTGGTACTCACATACACATATATACTCACATTCCATAACTATTAAAGTACAATTCTTGGTTTCCAACATTCTCTTCCCCAAACCAAAGTCCCTAACCACTACTCGACGCCTTATTACACATACACATATTTGCTGATACTTCTTCAATATTTCATCATAATAAACATGTAGCACGATCACCTTCCATCATCTTATTGATCATAAACATATCTCAACATCATAATACACATAATGACCATAATAATATCATCATAATACATCAATCAAATCTTAAAAGCGACATAGCATCATCCAACAATCTCAAAACCTCTAAAAAATGTTCTCTTGCTTGTTTCAGTAGTGTCATCTACCTCAAACGTACTTAAAAAATCATGATCCCATACAAAATATATCTCTCAAATCTCTCATACTATCGCCACATGTCCGAAGATATATGAACAGTTCACAAAATGCAGACAAGGCACAATTTCATAAATGGGAGTAATCCAGCTGTGTAATTATGTACACATTTGTCACTGATGTAGTAAAATATTTATTCCAGTCAGTTAATTGATCAGATAGCTGTATAATTCTGTATTAGATAAATATGGTACCGATGTGTAAAATTGTACAAGCACATTCCATATTAGCGAGGGCTCCTTGCACGCATGGTACACAAAGTAGGCGTACCGCCCATGAGGGATAATATAGATGTTACAGATTAAAGCTGCAGAATGAAATGTATCACCGAAAACCTTTTATGTATCACTATAGTTCTAAAATATTTCCTACAAATTTTCCAAGTACAAGAATTAACCACTCAAATGCGTATCCTGTAGCGCTAAACTATGTTTCTTGATGCAAGATAATTTCTGTCATTGGGTAGCGGTAAAAATGTACCAAGTGTCTTAGTTATCGCCATTCATAAGCAAAGTTCTCCAAAAATATATGTACTTATCTTTATCATATACAAAAGTAAAGAGCTATGTATATACACTCCTGGAAATGGAAAAAAGAACACATTGACACCGGTGTGTCAGACCCACCATACTTGCTGTACAAGCAATGATCACACGCACGGCACAGCGAACACACCAGGAACCGTTGTGTTGGCCGTCGAATGGCGCTAGCTGCGCAGCATTTGTGCACCGCCGCCGTCAGTGTCAGCCACTTTGCCGTGGTATACGGAGCTCTATCGCAGTCTTTAACACTGGTAGCATGCCGCGACAGCGTGGACGTGAACCGTATGTGCAGTTGACGGACTTTGAGCGAGGGCGTGTAGTGGGCATGCGGGAGGCCGGGTGGACGTACCGCCGAATTGCTCAACACGTGGGGCGTGAGGTCTCCACAGTACATCGATGTTGTCACCAGTGGTCGGCGGAAGGTGCACGTGCCCGTCGACCTGGGACCGGACCGCAGCAACGCACGGATGCACGCCAAGACCGTAGGATCCTACGCAGTGCCGTAGGGGACCGCACCGCCACTTCCCAGCAAATTAGGGACACTGTTGCTCCTGGAGTATCGGCGAGGACCATTCGCAACCGTCTCCCAGAAGCTGGGCTACGGTCCCGCACACCGTTAGGCCGTCTTCCGCTCAGGCCCCAACATCGTGCAGCCCGCCTCCAGTGGTGTTGCGACAGGCGTGAATGGAGGGACGAATGGAGACGTGTCGTCTTTAGCGATGAGAGTCGCTTCTGCCTTGATGCCAGTGATGGTCGTATGCGTGTTTGGCGCCGTGCAGGTGAGCGCCACAATCAGGACTGCATACGACCGAGGCACACAGGGCCAACACCCGGCATCATGGTGTGGGGAGCGATCTCCTACACTGGCCGTACACCTCTGGTGATCGTCGAGGGGACACTGAATAGTGCACGGTACATCCAAACCGTCATCGAACCCATCGTTCTACCATTCCTAGACCGGCAAGGGAACTTGCTGTTCCAACAGGACAATGCACGTCCGCATGTATCCCGTGCCACCCAACGTGCTCTAGAAGGTGTAAGTCAACTACCCTGGCCAGCAAGATCTCCGGATGTGTCCCCCATTGAGCATGTTTGGGACTGGATGAAGCGTCATCTCACGCGGTCTGCACGTCCAGCACGAACGCTGGTCCAACTGAGGCGCCAGGTGGAAATGGCATGGCAAGCAGTTCCACAGGACTACATCCAGCATATCTACGATCGTCTCCATGGGAGAATAGCAGCCTGCATTGCTGCGAAAGGTGGATATACACTGTACTAGTGCCGACATTGCGCATGCTCTGCTGCCTGTGTCTATGTGCCTGTGGTTCTGTCAGTGTGATCATGTGATGTATCTGACCCCAGGAATGTGTCAATAAAGTTTCCCCTTCCTGGGACAATGAATTCACGGTGTTCTTATTTCAATTTACAGGAGTGTAGATGTAGTTATTATGTTCATTGCGGTGACCTTGAAAGTACTATACTGTAATGTATTGTCGTGTTACGAAAAATACCTGTCTCATTGTAGCTATGACACAAAAGTCATTAGCAAAACATGTTTTACTTTTCAGAAGAACGTAGAAAAACAGTCCCATCGTGAAACAGATTCAGCGTAAAAGCAATAATAAAATGGCGTCGCTCATAAATAGCGCTGTAGTATAATTATATAGCTGTCAAACCAAATACTGTGTCGCCTGTGAGCTCTCAGAAAGTACTTAAACTACTATGTTTTTTCAATAAATGAAAATGTTGCAGTTAAATTTCATTAGCAGTATATGTAGCTTGGAACTTTATAGTCATGACGCAATCGTGCAACTAATAAGGAACAATGTACACACAGTACCACTGTGTCATATGTTTCCAATAAAAGAGGACTCTTGAAATTACAGTCTCAATAAATTCTGTAGATTCTTGACTAGATAGCTAACCTCAAAACAGCTCTGCGTGCTATGTGTGACGAAGCGCAATAGTAAGTCGAAGGGAAAAATTTGATTGCAATGACTAAGTCAGAAAGCAAATTATTTCTCAATAAATAGTTTTACATGAGAAACGTGGTGTAACCCTTTACTTTTCTTAGTACGCAGTGTTTGAACTTAACGCAATTATCAAGTAGTATACTTCGGATCCTGTAAGGTCCATTGTAAATCACACAGTTTGTGACTCGAACTGTTCTTATGTGACAGTGAATAGACTTTAATGAGAGCTTTTTGACCAATATGTAGTTTCTTTGCATTTGCCTTACACTGTGTTTTTCTCCTTTTGTCTGCAACAGAAGTTATATTTTTTAATAGCCTAATCAATTAGGTCATTGTGTCGAAGTTTATGTGTATTCGGAAAAGTTACAAGCTCTCTAATTCTGTTCGGTGGTTCCTCATTCTTCAGTACAAGAATAGGCGGTACAGTAGTGAAGTCATGAGGCATTTCATTCAGTACGTTTTGAAATAAATGTATCTGTCTCAATACTGCTGCTTTCTGCGACAATAAAGCCTGCAAAGCTTATTAATTTCTATCATACTCCGTTCAGATGGGGTGCAACGTGGAGAGTACAATGAAATAAAAACGGGCTTGATTTTACGATTCCGATGGATGCGTGACCAAACAGCAGATCTGAATTGTGGTCCGTTATCTGAAATGATTATGGCAACGTGTCCAACTTCACGTAAGAAATTTTTAACAGTAGCGTTGGATGCAGACCGTCCAGTGGCTTTGTGGAAGAAACAGATTTTGAAGTAAGTTCAACACCGACTAGAACGTAAGAAAATCCATTCATTGTTTTGACAAGGGACGCCAGAAGATCAACAGCAGCAAATTCTTTTAATCTAGTAGGAATGATAGAAAACTATGGAGTATGATGTGAGATGGTATGTGGTTTAGCTTTTTGACAAAGTTTACAAATAGACAAGATTATCCTAATTCTGTTTTCAAAATGGTTCAAGTGGCTCTGAGCACTATGGGACTTAACTACTGTGGTCATCAGTCCCCTAGAACTTAGAACTACTTAAACCCAACTAACCTAAGAACATCACACACATCCATGCTCGAGGCAGGATTCGAACCTGCGACAGTAGCGGTCGCACGGTTCCAGACTGTAGCGCCCAGAACCGCTCGGCAACCCGGCCGGCTAATTCTGTTTTCCATGTTGTTAAAATAACAAGGCGTTCGAAGAATATGATAACATTTTCGTGGACCAAAGGGTGCGTAGCCGAAATAAATGTACCAGATGAACTTATTAACAAAATCGTCAAGTATACAAAGTACCCATAGCTTATCATCAACAGTGCAACGTTTGGAGTGTGTGTTGTTTCTAACCAGATAATAATGACGAACCTGCGAGTGTGTCTTTTCATGAAATTTGCTTTTGATATCTCTCCAAATCGAATCCTTGTCTTGTTCGTAAGCAATGTCCTTTAAAGATGCAGCGACGAAGTTTTCAAAGCTTGCTTTTTGAATGTAAAGAATACCGAATTTTTCTCAAGGTTAGCTTCTGTGTTACTTTTCTCAAGGCCAGCCAGTGCACGTGACAGTGCGTCGGCAACAATGTTTTCTTTGCTGGAAATGTAGACTATTGCTAAGTGGAATTCTTGCAGAAATAATGCCGAACATTTCAACCTGTCATGATTTCATTTTGACGATATAGGAAACTGTAATGGTCGATTACCACAATTAACTTTTACGTGTTTGCCAGAAAGAAAGGAATTAAATTTGTCAAATGCCCAAACAATAGTTAAAACATCGAATTCAGTGACGGAATAATTTTCTTCGAACTTTTTACACGCGGCTAACAAAAGCGATAGTTTTCTGAATAGTAATGTCATTTTCTATGGCTTCTTGAAATAAATGGGTACCAAGTCCTACATTAGAAGAATCCGTGCCAAGGCAGAAATCTCGTGACAGCTCTGGGTGAGCTAGGATTGGCGCGTGAAGTGGCACTCCTTTCAGAGAATCGAATTCGAACTGTGCCCGCTCGTTCCAGTTAGAAATAGCTTTTTGCCATTGAGAGAAAAAAAAACTATTGAAAAGTATTGAACGATATCGCATCAATCATTTTCGCATGTGTGTCCACACTTTCTTGGATAGCAATTTAAAGGTCACGATTTTCTAAACGCCCCCTACGAATTTCTGGTCCTCTCGTACTGCAGTGTAATGAGTCGACAAGTAAGATAGGCATCCAGGCAAATTCGATGGGATATCATTTGAAAAATTAATAACGAAGTATGAAACCTATCTCACAGAATACAAGTGAAATAAAGGTAGTTCTTATGCCACTGTACTTTACTAAGAGCGTGTTTCTTAAATCACCTTTTCTCAAGAGTCGACGATCCAACGGTGCTGTCAAGAGTGTACCAGTTTTCGGGTCATACATGCTGGTACTGCTTAAAATATCGTCCTTGTTGAAATTTAGTTCACATATCTAAAAACAAGCATACAGTTCTCTTTAAAACATATAACGAAAATTAATTTGGTATGACATTAAAATACATTCTTCTGTTTACTGTATTTTGTTCAGCTGGACTATATTTCAAGTAACTACGACACACTAAACAAACAAACACACTGATACAACAGAGTGCTTACTCGGTGTCCAACCTTGTGTATGAACCGCCGATAACCATTTTCGTCTTAAATTCTCGTCAGATGGAAAATAATATACACTGACTTTAGGTCCATTATCGTAACTGCCCCTGCAATTCGGCATACAACACCTTCGGGGCATTGTAACTGAGTATAGATCAAGTAACCACTCACGATCAGCACGAAGTACAATATGGAAACGCTTCGAATCACGTGTGTCGGTACCCAGCTTCTCAGACCCATACAAGTGACGTCACAGGCTCCTTAGACTCACGATGTGAGATCTTGTTCCGAGGTGGCGTTGTTCTAACCCCACTGACAATTACAGATATGTCCTGCAATTTGTGAGTAAGATGCAGAACTTTTTGCATTCCGTAAGAATCGTGCAATCGCAGACTAGAACGAATCGTGAAAGAATCGTGAACGAATCGTAGGAATCAATTTGCAATTTGAGATTGAATCGTAGGAATCGAATCGGGAAAAAGAATCGCGTTGCCCAACTCTAGTCTGCCCCACAGCGCCCTCGCGCAGCTCAAAGATACTCACTTACAATATCGCTGCTCGCTCACAATCGATTCAGATACCAAAAATTCATATATCAAAATTATACATGACACCTATCAACTTCAGCAGTAAGGGATCCATGTTGCGCGGTGTTTTTTCGTCAGTGTTGCTGCCGGTCCCGTTGTTCCTCAAAAACTGCTTATCTTTGGACGGTGTTCCAGACCGGCGTCCTCTGCTTCAATCCTTTTTGTGTAAATGACGATGAACTAGGTGATCGCATTGGTATGATATCTTCTTACTCCTTGTTTACTGCAGCTTCGAGTCAGATGTTAGATGGCTGGGTACTAATTATCACTGGCAGCTAGATTGTGGGGATCGGTTTCAGTGAGCCACTTATGATCTTTATAATTCAGTAAAAGATGTAAAGATGCAACAGATGTTTGTTTGGCAACCGGTTTTGCTATAAAATTTAGACCACCTTCAGGCCGTAAGAACCGTGATGACGGCTGGTGGCAGCGAACGAAGCAAACTCCATAAGAGAATGGATGTCAACTGCAGTATATCTGACACAGTCGGTGTCAGTATGTTTGATGGATTAGGACGTCCTGAACAGTAATCAGCTGTAATGCAATGCTTGATTTGAATCGATATACACTGATGAGTCGAAATAATATGACCAATCGCTTAATAGCTTGTTTGCCCGTCTTAGGGAGGTTTGTGGTGGTATATGGCATCATTAGGTGTCTACGCACAGATCATATCGGGCAGCCGATTTGCGTACGTGGTGATAGAGCTCGATAGCGATCCAGATGAGTTCCATAGGATTTACATCAGGCGGATTTGATGGCTGAGACATCAACGTGATTTCATTATAATGCTCCTCAAACCACTGTAGCCACGTACTATGGTACAGCTGAAAGATGGCATTACCGTCGGAGAAGACATCAAGCACGAAGGATTGCAGGTGGTTCGAGACTGTCAATGTGTCTCCGTTTACTACTACAGCTCCTATCCAAGGAAAGGAGAACATCTACAACAAAATATTGCTCTCACCGTGTCCGAGGCACGCTGCACGTTTAGAGCTACCATTCACCTCGATAACTGAGTCTATGGAGACGACCATTGACTCAGTGTAGCAAAATGTGAAACACTCCAGAAGTCGACAGGTTTCCATTGATCGACGGTCGCATCCCGACGGTCCCGTGCCCAGTGCCATCGTAACTGACGATCTCGTTTGGTCAAGATATGAACACGTTTTTTTTTTTTGTTTTTTTTTCATCAGTCTACTGACTGGTTTGATGCGGCCCACAACGAATTCCTTTCCTGTGCTAACCTCTTCATCTCAGAGTAGCACTTGCAACCTACGTCCTCAATTATTTGCTTGACGTATTCCAATCTCTGTCTTCCTCTACAGTTTTTGCCCGCTAAAGCTCCCTCTAGTACCATGGAAGTCATTCCCGCATGTCTTAGCAGATGTCCTATCATCCTGTCCCTTCTCCTCATCAGTGTTTTCCACATATTCCTTTCCTCTCCGATTCTGCGTAGAACTTCCTCATTCCTTAACTTATCAGTCCACCTAATTTTCAACATTCGTCAATAGCACCACATTTCAAATGCTTCGATTCTCTTCTGTTCCGGTTTTCCCACAGTCCATGTTTCACTACCATACAATGCTGTACTCCAGACGTACATCCTCAGAAATTTCTTCCTCAAATTGACGCTGGTATTTGATATTAGTAGACTTCTCTTGGCCAGAAATGCCTTTTTCCCATATCGAGTCTGCTTTTGATGTCCTCCTTGCTCTGTCCGTCAATGGTTATTTTACTGCCTAGGTAGCAGAATTCCTTAACTTCATTGACTTCGTGACCATCAATCCTGATGTTAAGTTTCTCGCTGTTCTCATTTCTACTACTTCTCATTACCTTTGTCTTTCTCCGTTTTACTCTCAAACCATACTATGTACTCATTAGACTGTTCATTCCGTTCAGCAGATCATTTGTAAGTAGGCTGTTTAGGTTTTCTTATTGGTAACGCCACGTAGTGCTCTGTATGAGAATCACTGGCTGTGCCGTGTGCAGTCTGTGGCTGGTTTGCATTGTTGTCTGCCATTGTAGTGTTGGGCAGCGGCAGCTGGATGCTAACAGCGCGTAGCGTTGCGCAGTTGGAGGTGAGCCGCCAGCAGTGGTGGACGTGGGGAGACAGATGTGCGGAGTTTTGAAATTTGTTTTAAGAATGGATGTCATGAACTGATATATATATACTCGTATTATGACTATTAAGGTAAATACATTCTTTGTTGCCTATTAAAATCTTTCATTTGCTGACTGTGCCTATCAGTAGTTAGTGACTTCCGTAGTTTGAATCTTTTAGTTAGCTGGCAGTAGTGGCGCTCGCTGTATTGCAGTAGTTCGAGTAACGAAGATTTTTGTGAGGTAAGTGATTTGTGAAACATATAGATTAATGTTAGTCAGGGCCATTCTCTTGTAGGGGTTACTGAAAGTCAGACTGCGTTGCGCAAAGAAAATATTGTGTGTCAGTTTAAGCAGAGTCGTGTACAATTGTTCTAAGAGGACGTTTCATATGCCGACCCTTAGTCAAGGACACCTCACTGGAATCTTCTGATTTTTTCTTGTAGTTTGTGTAGTTAGTGTAGCCTTCGTTTATTGTTTGCGCGTAATAATAGAGAGAATTTCCTCTGTAGTTGCAATCTTTCATTGTTGTACAGTAAAACAGCTGTGCCATGCATGTAGATTTGCTCCAAGTATTTCGCAGCTTCGCTTGCAATTAACTAGATATTATTTTCAGTGCTATGTTAATGTGTTCTCTTATTTTTGCTCATCAAATTGTGCTTTTATGCGTTATCGTGTGACAATAATGGCGGGTGAAAAACGTAACACTAGTTTCCAAAGTAAACTGAGAAATAATAGTGACGACGAGCGTCGCTTATCAGCACCACTGTGTAGTGAATTAACAGACATTCGAAGTAGTAATTTGGTAATTGTGCATAGGGAAATGGAGCGGGCGGCAAATAATGGTGTAGACAATGAAATAAGTAGTGAACAGGGAACAATTATTGATCGATCAGTCGGCAACAGCTCGCCTCAGGAATCCGAAATGACAGAACACAATACTGCAAATACTGTATACTTAGGTTATGGGTCCTCACCGTTTTCTCAAATGAGTCAAGACATATTCTGCCTGTCAAAATTTAAAGGTTGCCGGTGGAAATTTAGACCACCTTCAGGCCGTAAGAACCGTGATGACGGCTGGTGGCAGCGAACGAAGCAAACTCCATAAGAGAATGGATGTCAACTGCAGTATATATGACACAGTCGGTGTCAGTATGTTTGATGGATTAGGACGTCCTGAACAGTAATCAGCTGTAATGCAATGCTTGATTTGAATCGATATACACTGATGAGTCGAAATAATATGACCAATCGCTTAATAGCTTGTTTGCCCGTCTTAGGGAGGTTTGTGGTGGTATATGGCATCATTAGGTGTCTACGCACAGATCATATCGGGCAGCCGATTTGCGTACGTGGTGATAGAGCTCGATAGCGATCCAGATGAGTTCCATAGGATTTACATCAGGCGGATTTGATGGCTGAGACATCAACGTGATTTCATTATAATGCTCCTCAAACCACTGTAGCCACGTACTATGGTACAGCTGAAAGATGGCATTACCGTCGGAGAAGACATCAAGCACGAAGGATTGCAGGTGGTTCGAGACTGTCAATGTGTCTCCGTTTACTACTACAGCTCCTATCCAAGGAAAGGAGAACATCTACAACAAAATATTGCTCTCACCGTGTCCGAGGCACGCTGCACGTTTAGAGCTACCATTCACCTCGATAACTGAGTCTATGGAGACGACCATTGACTCAGTGTAGCAAAATGTGAAACACTCCAGAAGTCGACAGGTTTCCATTGATCGACGGTCGCATCCCGACGGTCCCGTGCCCAGTGCCATCGTAACTGACGATCTCGTTTGGTCAAGATATGAACACGTTTTTTTTTTTTTGTTTTTTTTTCATCAGTCTACTGACTGGTTTGATGCGGCCCACAACGAATTCCTTTCCTGTGCTAACCTCTTCATCTCAGAGTAGCACTTGCAACCTACGTCCTCAATTATTTGCTTGACGTATTCCAATCTCTGTCTTCCTCTACAGTTTTTGCCCGCTAAAGCTCCCTCTAGTACCATGGAAGTCATTCCCGCATGTCTTAGCAGATGTCCTATCATCCTGTCCCTTCTCCTCATCAGTGTTTTCCACATATTCCTTTCCTCTCCGATTCTGCGTAGAACTTCCTCATTCCTTAACTTATCAGTCCACCTAATTTTCAACATTCGTCAATAGCACCACATTTCAAATGCTTCGATTCTCTTCTGTTCCGGTTTTCCCACAGTCCATGTTTCACTACCATACAATGCTGTACTCCAGACGTACATCCTCAGAAATTTCTTCCTCAAATTGACGCTGGTATTTGATATTAGTAGACTTCTCTTGGCCAGAAATGCCTTTTTCCCATATCGAGTCTGCTTTTGATGTCCTCCTTGCTCTGTCCGTCAATGGTTATTTTACTGCCTAGGTAGCAGAATTCCTTAACTTCATTGACTTCGTGACCATCAATCCTGATGTTAAGTTTCTCGCTGTTCTCATTTCTACTACTTCTCATTACCTTTGTCTTTCTCCGTTTTACTCTCAAACCATACTATGTACTCATTAGACTGTTCATTCCGTTCAGCAGATCATTTGTAAGTAGGCTGTTTAGGTTTTCTTATTGGTAACGCCACGTAGTGCTCTGTATGAGAATCACTGGCTGTGCCGTGTGCAGTCTGTGGCTGGTTTGCATTGTTGTCTGCCATTGTAGTGTTGGGCAGCGGCAGCTGGATGCTAACAGCGCGTAGCGTTGCGCAGTTGGAGGTGAGCCGCCAGCAGTGGTGGACGTGGGGAGACAGATGTGCGGAGTTTTGAAATTTGTTTTAAGAATGGATGTCATGAACTGATATATATATACTCGTATTATGACTATTAAGGTAAATACATTCTTTGTTGCCTATTAAAATCTTTCATTTGCTGACTGTGCCTATCAGTAGTTAGTGACTTCCGTAGTTTGAATCTTTTAGTTAGCTGGCAGTAGTGGCGCTCGCTGTATTGCAGTAGTTCGAGTAACGAAGATTTTTGTGAGGTAAGTGATTTGTGAAACATATAGATTAATGTTAGTCAGGGCCATTCTCTTGTAGGGGTTACTGAAAGTCAGACTGCGTTGCGCAAAGAAAATATTGTGTGTCAGTTTAAGCAGAGTCGTGTACAATTGTTCTAAGAGGACGTTTCATATGCCGACCCTTAGTCAAGGACACCTCACTGGAATCTTCTGATTTTTTCTTGTAGTTTGTGTAGTTAGTGTAGCCTTTGTTTATTGTTTGCGCGTAATAATAGAGAGAATTTCCTCTGTAGTTGCAATCTTTCATTGTTGTACAGTAAAACAGCTGTGCCATGCATGTAGATTTGCTCCAAGTATTTCGCAGCTTCGCTTGCAATTAACTAGATATTATTTTCAGTGCTATGTTAATGTGTTCTCTTATTTTTGCTCATCAAATTGTGCTTTTATGCGTTATCGTGTGACAATAATGGCGGGTGAAAAACGTAACACTAGGTTCCAAAGTAAACTGAGAAATAATAGTGACGACGAGCGTCGCTTATCAGCACCACTGTGTAGTGAATTAACAGACATTCGAAGTAGTAATTTGGTAATTGTGCATAGGGAAATGGAGCGGGCGGCAAATAATGGTGTAGACAATGAAATAAGTAGTGAACAGGGAACAATTATTGATCGATCAGTCGGCAACAGCTCGCCTCAGGAATCCGAAATGACAGAACACAATACTGCAAATACTGTATACTTAGGTTATGGGTCCTCACCGTTTTCTCAAATGAGTCAAGACATATTCTGCCTGTCAAAATTTAAAGGTTGCCGGTGGAAATGCACTGCCAAAAAGCATAGAAAAACAGATTCCAGACACTAATACATTATTGTTGCAATTAATGCAACAAATGGAACAAAATCAGAGACAAACACAGCAAAAGCTTCAAAAGTTAGACACAATGGAACAAAATCTTCAAAAGTTAGACGCAATGGATCAAAAGCTTCAAAAGTTAGACTCAGTGGAACATACGCTTGAACAAACATGTAAAGATTTAACTACTGAATTACATAAAATTGAATCGAAATGTCAAAAAGTCTGTAATGACGTAAAAACAAATTTGTGAGCATTTCCAACCTATTTTTTCGCGGCATGAAAATGCATTACAGAATCACGAAGCAGCCATAAAAGAACTGCAAACTGTTGTTTATGAAAATCATGAGACCTTGCAAGCTAAAATGGAGTCAGTTGCATCTACCGATTCGGTTACGCAACTTGCAAAAGCTCAAGCGAACTTAAAGGACACAGTAGATACTCTGAAAATTGGTTCCGAAAGACACGTGGTGGACATTAGTTCATTATCGGAGAAAGTAGTTGAACTTTCAGATCAGCTAAATAATTTATCTACGAAGGTAGATGATAATCTGAATAACACAAAACTGGTAGTCTTTAATGACACAGAAGAGATCGAACAAATTAGGAAATTCAAACAAAATCAGAATCAAATTAATACGCAACACCAAAGAGAAATCCGGGAAGTACAAGATCAGCAGACACAGGTAATACAAGAATTACGTATTTCAGAGGACACTCGCACTCCAATACGGGAAGAGGGACATAAAAATACGGAACTGCCACAAAATAATAACACAGGGCACTTTGGAGATTATGAAAGAAACTAACTATGAGGAATTGGAAGAAATGCATTGAGAAGCTATAAGAAAATGGTTTGGCCAAAAAAGTAGTGAACAGTGGAGAAAAACAATTTTTGAAAGAGGATGAGAACAGAATACAGGAAGCATGCTTGGATAGGATTTTTTTTGGCTGGAGCAAATGTTGAAATAAGAGGGACGATCTATGGTATGAAGTCTTGGGTTGGACTGCAGTACCAAATGTTACCCTGAAAACAAACCCTGTCCTTTCCTTTTATGTTATCCCACTATGTGTTTGTGTACCCTTGTGTATTTATTTTCTTCCTGTCTCTGTGTATTGTTTCATAGAATTTTTTCTCTTCTAATACTAAGCTACATTCACTATGATGAGGAATACTGTTATCCTCAAATATAATTTGCATTAATAATATGTTATTTACTTTGTAAAGATGTTAGACATTATTAATTCTGTTCTGTTTTAATGCTCATTTGTGAAGTTGATGTTTCAAAAGTTATTCTGATCTTTTATGTATGTACTTATGTCATAATTTTTGTAACACTGGTGTATTTGTTATTTCGATTCTTTTGTAAAGCCTGTATTACTAAAAATTTTATCTGTATTGTTATGTTCTTTAATTATATATTTTGTACCTTTGTTATTGTATTCTTATGTTATAAAATTGTAATTGACACCAGTTCATCAAATTAAGTAACTTGTAAATTACATTTCACTGCACACGTATCTGTTGGTCATAGTATATGCACAATATGTGAGAAGTAGGGACTGATAGTGTTTGCACGTGTGTTAATAATTCAGTAAGGGATTGGATAGCAGCATTGCAGGTTGTAAGGACATTTCAAAAACAATTTTTTGTGAGTGCACAAGTGGTGGTTATGGACTTGCTATATTATCCACAAGACTCTTCAATGGTGATTGTGCGCCTGCACAGTCAAACAGATGGATGCTGGCTATCTCTACAATGACTGAAGTGGGTCTACACCTTTGATGACTCACCAATACCATTATTTCTACAAGGACTGCAGTGGGTCTGCACCTCTGGTCGCACACCAATACTGTAATCTCTACCAGGACTACAATGGGTCTACTCTGTGATGACCTACCTACCAATATTCTTTAAAACTTCGACTGACTCTGCTGTGGGTTTGCTCTGTTGTGGCCCATTACCTGTCTGCATGTCAAGAGTCAGCACTGTCTTTCCGCTGAAAGGACAACACTACTTCTTCAAGACTGCATGGAAATCCACTACTTCCATGTGCATTTTCTTTTATTGCTCAGTCTTTGAGAAAAACAGTGCTATTTTACTTTGATAAATGATCAGGACTGTCTTTATGGACAGTCAGAAAATTTTAGCTTTTGGCCAACATTGTATCGATAAGTGTGTGCATTTCATTTCTTTGTTATTGTAATTATGAAAAAATTTATCAAATCATTATTCGCCAGTGCCCAAAACAGTTTGTAAAATTTTTTGTGAGGATCATGGGGGCTACGTAAGTAGGCTGTTTAGGTTTTCTTATTGGTAATGCCACGTAGCGCTCTCTGTGGAAATCACTGGCTGTGCCGTGTGCAGTTTGTGGCTGGTTTGCATTGTTGTCTGCCATTGTGGTGTTGGGCAAAGGCAGCTGGATGCTAACAGCGCGTAGCGTTGCGTAGTTGGAGGTGAGCCGCCAGCAGTGGTGGACGTGGGGAGACAGATGTGCGGAGTTTTGAAATTTGTTTTAAGAATGGATGTCATGAACTGATATATATATACCCATATTATGACTATTAAGGTAAATACATTCTTTGTTCTCTATTAAAATCTTTCATTTGCTAACTGTGCCTATGAGTAGTTAGTAACTTCCGTAGTTTGAATATTTTAGTTAGCTGGCAGTAGTGGCGCTCGCTGTATTGCAGTAGTTCGAGTAACGAAGATTTTTGTTAGGTAAGTGATTTGTGAAACATATAGATTAATGTTAGTAAGGGCCATTCTCTTGTAGGGATTACTGAAAGTCAGATTGCGTTGCGCAAAAATAATACTGTGTGTCAGTTTAAGCAGAGTCGTGTACAATTGTTCTAAGGGGACGTTTCACATTTAATTCTACTTCACTTTCACTCAGGATAGCAATGTCATCAGCGAATCGTATCATTGATATCCTTTCACCTTGTATTTTAATTCCACTCCTGAACCTTTCTTTTATTTCCGTCATTGCTTCCTCGATGAACAGATTGAAGAGTAGGGGCGAAAGGCTACAGCCTTGTCTTAAACCCTTCTTAATACGAGCACTTCGTTCTTGATCGTCCACTCTTATTATTCCCTCTTGGTTGATGTACATATTGTGTATGACCCGTCTCTCCCTATAGCTTACCCCTACTTTTTTCAGTGTGTCAAACAGCTTGCACCATTTTATATTGTCGATCGCTTTTTCCAGGTCGACAAATCCTATGAACGTGTCTTGATTTTTCTTTAGCCTTGCTTCCATTATTAGCCGTAACGACAGAATTGCCTCTCTCGTGACTTTACTTTTCCTAAAGCCAAACTGATCGTCACCTAGCGCATTCTCAATTTTCTTTTCCATTCTTCTGTATATTATTCTTGTAAGCAGCTTCGATGCATTAGCTGTTAAGCTGATTGTACGAAAATTCTCGCACTTGTCAGCTCTTGCCTTCTTCGGAATTGTGTGGATGATGCTTTTCTGAAAGTCAGATGGTATGTCGCCAGACTCATATATTCTACACACCAACGTAAATAGTCGTTTTGTTGCCACTTCCCCTAATGGTTTTGGAAATTATGATGGAATGTTATCTATCCCTTCTGTCTTATTTGACCGTAAGTCCTCCAAAGATCTTTTAAATTCCGATTCTAATACTGGATCCCCTATCTCTTCTAAATCCACTCCTGTTCCTTCTTCTATCACATCAGACAAATCTTCACTCTCATAGATGCTTTCAATGTATTCTTTCCGCCTATCTGCTCTCTCCTCTGCATTTAACAGTGGAATTACCGTTGCACTCTTAATGTTACCACCGTTGCTTTTAATGTCACCGAAGGTTGTTTTGACTTTCCTGTATGCTGAGTCTGTCCTTCCGACAATCATATCTTTTTCGATGTCTTCGCATTTTGCCTGCAGCCATTTCGTCTTAGCTTCCCTGCACTTCCTATTTATTTCATTCCTCAGCGACTTGTATTTCTGTATTCCTGATTTTCCCAGAACATGTTTGTACTTTCTCCTTTCATCAATCAACTGAAGTATTTCTTCTGTTACCCATGGTTTCTTTGCAGCTACCTTCTTTGTACCTATGTTTTCCTTCCCAACTTCTGTGATGGCCCTTTTTAGAGATGTCCATTCCTCTTCAACTGTACTGCCTACTGCGCTATTCCTTATTGCTGTATCTACAGAGTTAGAGAACTTCAAACGTATCTCGTCATTCCTTAGAACTTCCGTATCCCACTTCTTTGCGTATTGATTCTTCCTGACTAATGTCTTGAACCTCAGCCTACTCTTCATCACTACTATATTGTGATCTGAGTCTGACCATGATGTAATGTAACTGAAATCTTCCAGTATCTCCCGGCCTTTTCCAAGTATACCTCCTCCTCTTGTGATTCTTGAACAGGGTATTCGCTATTACTAGCTGAAACTTGTTACAGAACTCAATTAGTCATTCTCCTCTTTCATTCCTTGTCCCAAGCCCATATTCTCCTGTAACCTTTTCTTCTACTCCTTCTCCTACAACTGCATTCCAGTCGCCCATGACTATTAGCTTTTCGTCCCCCTTTACATACTGCATTTCCATTTTCAGATTTTCTAGTTTCCCTACCACGTTCAAGCTTCTGACATTCAACGCCCCGACTCGTGGAACGTTATCCTTTCATTGATTATTCAATCTTTTTCTCATGGTAACCTCCCCCTTGGCAGTCCCCTCCCAAAGATCCGAATGGGGGGACTATTCCGTAATCTTTTGCCAATGGAGTGATCATCATGACACTTCTTCAACTACAGGCCACATGTCCTGTGGATACACGTTACTTGTCTTTAATGCAGTGGTTTGCATTGCCTTGTGCATCCTCATGTCGTTGATCATTGATGATTCTTGCGCCTTTAGGGGCAATTTCCCACCCCTAGGACAAGAGAGTGCCCTGAACCTCTATCCATTCCTCCTCCCTCTTTTGACATGGCCGTTGGCAGAATGAGGCTGGCTTCTTATGTCGGAAGTTTTCGGCCGCCAATGCTGATTATTTATCAAAATTTAGGCATTAGCGGGGATCGAACCCGGGACCGAAGACGTTTTGATTATGAATCAAAGACGCTACCCCTTTTTTTTCCAGATGCTCTGACCATTTTTTTTCTGAGCCGTCTTTTTTTTTCATAGTACAAAATTTATTTTTTTAATACAAATGAGATTCAATTACAAAATAGTACACAAGAAAACAACTTATTGGGAAAAGTCTTACAAAGCTTCACCTTTGTGGTGCAATTAAGCTCAAATTTTACACTTCAAATGGAAAATAAAAATATTACAAAAAAAGAAAAGAAAAATCAGTCTGTGCATAAAATAACCTCCCATCTTTTAGGTTACTTTCATGGAAATGCGATGACAAAGCCACAAAACTGAAGTTGTACTAAGGCACTTATGCAAATAACATGTACAGAAATATGTCAATGAATACTTAAAGAAAATGGTGTTTCTACACACACTAATTATTAAGCTCAACAAAAATATAATCACAGCCTACAATGCTTATTTCACAAACTACTAACTACATTTTTCTTTTTTTTTTTGAGAATGCATAAAAAAAAACAAGGCAGCCATGCGCAAAACGTTGCCAATAAAGTGAACTAAAAAGGGCCATCTTGCTCGCCGTGGTCACATTGCTAGGCGGGCGGCCAGGAACGGGCGGTCGTCATTGCATTGGACATCACCAGCCACCAATCGTTGGAGCGCCCGGGGCCGCTGCACACAGTCAGATCACATCTACAAGTTAATGTCTTCTCACACCCGGCACACCCCAGCTGGGTGGTGGGTCCATGAATGACGAACCCAAATAGTTCGAAAAAAGGTTCCGGTAATCCTGTCTGTTCGTTAAGACCAGAAACTCGTCGATCATATAGTACCATAAATCGGGGACGTCTTTGTCTCCATCGCGGTATATGTAGTGTATCGCCATTCCTCGTACCCAATTAACCGCGTTCATCCGGGTCATAGGGAAATAGACAGCGTCGGGATGAAAGAGTTCTTGGGGTAAAATCGAAACGTAGGGGCGGCGGAGCAGGAAAGCCAGGATCTGGCGGATCAGTTTCCAGCACTCACGCGCGGGGCCACAGTTCAGTCTATGTTCGTCCGTGTCTAACGTCGTGCAACGGGGGCACACAGGGTCGTCAATTAGGTGAATGGCATGCAGCCGTTGTCGGGTTGGAAGTTTCTCGTTAACGACCACATACCACGTCGACCGCACGAAAGTAGACAGGAACGGCGCGTGGATGGCTCGCCATACTCGTGGCCAGTCGACCATAGGGTGGCGCCGTACAATGTCGTTATCCGGAGTCCAGTGCTGGAGAGCACTATAATAAGTCTTCGCTGTCGGATTCCGTGTCTCCGATATAACCCGCAACACATAGCTATGCTCTACGAAAAACGTTCTAATGTGTGACAGCGAGGGCTATAAATGTCCAACTGGTACCGGTGGGTACAGCGTACGTGGGGCCACTTCTTCAATCAGTAGGCCGGGGAGACTGGCTGTTGGTGAAAGCCAGAGTCGCCTCATGGAACGGAGATACAGTGCCAGCGCTCTGTGCTTGATGTGAGTGACTCCAACACCGCCTTTGTCGAAGGGTAAAGTAAGCGTAACAAAACCGATCTTGAAAACAGCACCATCGTTCACCACGTGTCCAAACACTGCCTGTATCCTGGAAGCCATCGTGTCCGTTATCGGCAGTACATGGGCGTAATGGTTAAGGTGAGAAGCCATGTACACATTAACGTATTGGGCGCGTTGCAAAATGTTCAATGATCTGAATTTATTGAGACGAGCCTCTAAACGGAGTCGTCGTAAGACCATACGATACGTAAAGGCCGCCGTGCGTTGTATTTGTCGATGGAGTGATATCCCTAAACACTTGAGCATCGGGACCTTTGTCAGAGGTACGGCCAGACCAGCAGGCATTCCTCGTCCTACCTCCATGTAGCGTGATTTCCGAAGGTTGAGCACACTGCCTGCCACCGCCCCATACTGGTGGAGCCAGGAAAACGCCGTGTGTATTTCGTCACCAGACCGTGCTAAGAACATCACATCGTCGGCGTATGCACCACATCGAAAGGTTACGGAACGGAGGGTAAGTCCTTCTAAGCGTCGCCGTAGTCCGTGAAGAGCTGGTTCGAGGGCAACGGCGAAGAGCATGGCAGAAAGAGGACAACCCTGCCGGACGGACCTGTTGACACGGACGGGGGCGGACCGACAGCCGTTGATCATAATCCTCGTGACAGCCCCATGGATCAATCGAAGCACAACAGACGTCGTCAGACGCGGGACACCGATGTGTTCCATAACAGCACGCAGGAAACCATGGTTAACGCGATCGAAAGCATGGTCGTAGTCCAGCGCAACAAGAGCGCCTTGGAGGCGGCAAGTTTGCATGAGCGCCACCACGTCTCTATAGGTGCTTAAAGTCGTAAACACATTAGTGTCGCCCCCGAGGCAGGTTTGATCAGTGTGAATGGCCGCCATTACCGTAGGTTTGAGCCTCTCACGGAGCATGCGTGTCAACAGCTTATAGTCAGTGTTTAGCATTGTCAACGGGCGAAAATCAAGAGGGCGACGGCCTCCGCCGGGTTTGGGCACAGTGATCAAGAGACCCTCAGTAAAGTCAGATGGTACCTGAAAATCGGCGTCCAGGAGTTCACTGTACATCCTGACCCACATTGGGCCCATGATATCAAAGAACCGCTTGTAAAATTCAAGAGGGAGGCCGTCAGGGCCAGGCGTTTTGTTGGGAGAGCCACACAACAGAGCCTCTCGCAGTTCTTCCAAAGTCACCGCCGACAAGAGAGTAGCATCATCTTGTAGGTTCCGAGAGACTGGTAGGTCAGATAGGACTTCCCTGACCCCTACATTCATGTGGGACTCCCTCTCGTAAAGAAGTTTATATGACTGGGTGAACGCTCGGACGATATCCATTTGTGCGTCAACGCGTCGCCCGTCCTCCGTCTCAACCTCGGTAATGAGCTGCCTCTTGCGTCTTCGGCGTTCTTGAATGATATGGTGGAGGGAAGATCGTTCACCACGAACATCATCAGTCGTCCTCGCTCGCACCCGCACACCCGCAAGACGTACGGCGTTGATACGAAGCAATTGTGCCTTGACGCGTTGTACTGCTGATTGTCGCTCTGGCGACGGCGGTTGTACAGCCAGTTCGCGGAGCGCAGTATAGTAAAAATAAGTAGTCGCAGTATACCAACGCGCTCGGTCGCGTCCATAGCTGACTAATGTTCGGCACAGTGCGGGTTTTGCACACCGTAACCACCATTGAAGTACAGAACGGTAGGCGGGTAAACGCCGGTGGCAATTGCTCCATGTGGACTCGACTGCGCGTCTGCAATTTATCTCATCAAGAAGGGCCACATTGAGGCGCCACGGACCCCTACTTCGGCGGACGCGCTGGCGGGGAAGGGTGAGAGTACACACATATGCGAGGTGATCCGTGAACGCTGCCGGCCACATCTCAGCGTCGACAACGGCCGATCGTTGGCCGCGGGTGACGTAGACTCGATCCAAACGGCTCGCGGAGTGACTAGTAAAGTAGGTGTGTGCTCGACGGTCGCCGTGTTGGATGATCCAGGTGTCCAACAAGGCCAAGTCCTGTACAAGTGCCTGGAGTGCCGGGCAGGTGGTATAGTGTGGCTCCTGGTCGGATGGGCGGAGCACACAATTAAAATCGCCGCCTACTACCAAGTGGTCGGTATTGCCCTGGAAGAGCGGGGCTATATCTTCGGCAAAAAAGGTGCGCCGTTCTCTCCTTTTGCCGGTGCCTGAAGGAGCATATAAGTTCACCAGACGTACTGTACCAATCGTGAGTGCGACCCCCCGGGCCGACGGTAAATAGGAGACATCAGTGGCCATTATCCCTTCCCGCACTAGAATCGCCGTACCTCCGCCGCCCACATCTGCAGGCATAGTGTAGGCGTCATATCCGTAGGCATCGAGACAGAGTCCTGATCGGACTTCTTGAAGGAAAACAACGTCCAGATCCGCAGCGCGTAACGTATCCTTCAGCATACGGGTCTTGACATCAGATGTAATGCCATTGACGTTGATCGTGGCGAGGCGGTATGCCTGGTCCATCAAGTCTCGGGAGGTGACCATGGTATGACAGGAGGGCAGTAGTCGTGACGTGGAGCGCCGGTCTTGCGAAGTGCTAGGCAGCGACGAGAGGTGCTCATGCCGTCATAGGCGTCTGTCGCCGGCCGCGTAGACGCTGCCATCGGCATCGGTGCATCGTCTTGTTTCTGAAACGCATCCTGCAACTCCATCTCCTGCGCCCAGTCGCCCAGGGACGTTGACACCACTGGATCTCGAGAGGCAGACGGAGGCAAGGGTGCATCCCCGGTGTCGGAGCTGCGGTGATCTCCCGCATCCCCATGTTGTCCAGACCCAGCGGTAGTGGGAGAAGACGTCGAACCGTGTGAGACGGTAGGGTCGCCTGTGTCGGCGCGGTGGAGCGGTTGAGGCACCTCGTCATCCAGCGGTGTCGCCTCGGGCTGTTCTACGTCGTCGGTTGTCTTGCGCCGCTTCTTATGACGCTTGGGTGATTTCTGCTTACGCTGCCGCGCCTCTGTTTCCGACGTAGGGCAAGGGGAGGACGCTGCATCCTGTGCTTCAACTTCCATCGCACCGTCGGCGAGCCGTTGTGACGGTGCGCCGGGGTCCGACGAAAGGACATCAGTAGCATCAGCACTGAAAGACGCTTGGGGCTTCGTGGAAGCTACTGTAGGGTCCTCCAAAGCTCGCACCAATACAGTGGGGTCGTCATATACAGCTGGCGTCTCCCGTCTCGCCGCCGCAACATACGTAATCGGCAGAGAGGTCGGTGTCGACGGACGAATCTGGTCGGTCGAGGGTGTCTGCGCGAGACGGCGTTGCAGGCATTCGGTACGCATGTGTCCCGTCTGGCCACAACCGGAGCAGGTTCTCGGCTGACCGTCGTAAATAATTATTGCCCTGCAACCAGCGATCGTGAGATACGAAGGAATATGGCGATGCAGGTCAATACGGACTTGTCGCACCCCGTTAAGGACAGGGTAGGTGTCGAAGGTCTTCCATTTTTCGGCCGTGTGGCCGAGAACTGTTCCATTGGGTCGAAGAGCAAGGGTGACCAAATCCGCTGGAACTTCAAAAGGGAGCTCAAACACGCGCACATTTTGGATTCCCAATCCAGCACGTTCAAGCGTCACCACACCCACGTTTCCGTCTGAGTGGCAGAACCGATAACCTGCCGTCGAGCGTCTGAGAAGTTTGTCACATGCTTCGTCGTCAGTGAACTTAAGATATACGACGCTGGAGACAATAGATAAGTGGATACCGATCAGCTCGTTAGGATCAACATGTACCACATCGCGTAAAAAACGCTCTACTTCGTGGGCCTTGGGTCTAGAGTACGTAGCGTCGAACTGCAGCTTGATCGTGGCTTTCCGATACGAAAGAGCCATCGTGTGTCAGGAACGTGACGGCAATACGTAACACTAGCGCGCCGGCGCGGTAAACAACAACACACCCGGAAACGCGACACGGAGCGGCCGGGACGTACCGCACCGCTCCACAGCCAAAGGCTGACTCCCCTAGACCAAGGGCGTGTCCTATGTTACGTAGGGATGGTGTATTGGGGAGCTCCATGTTCAACAGTGTACAATGGACGTTGCACTCCCAAACACTTGTGACTGCACTAGCACTGTGCTCTATCGCCAGAGATGTCACAGATCAGATTACAAAGGAGGCAAGCCTCCGAACCCGACGTCCTGTGAAGAGTAGTGCATGTACAACCATTTTGCTCCTAGTGGTAGTTTCGTTGTCCTTCTATCTCTTTCCGTGAACGTTCGACCATTTTCACTGGTTGCGACATGCTCATTCACAAGCTCTGTGTAATAGTAATCTGCTCTTTGTCAAAGTCACTTATCTTCATTTATTTTCCAATTTGCTGCCCGTATCTTCGCTACTGTGATCCTCCATTCCTGCCTAATCCGTAAACGTACTTTTGTTGACCGTGTCACTTGCTCGCATGGGCAGTGGTCATAAAGTTTTGCTTCCTCACTATATATAAATTTCTGTAACACCTAGGTGACCTACTGCAGTTATGGGGGGAGCCAGTTAAACGTCTTGGCCTCTTCATAGAGAGCTGAGGCTGGGATGATGCATTTGATGCACTCATGCACTCATGAGGCAAAAGGTATTCCAGCCATTAACAGGATGACAATGAAATCGAAATCACCGAATACATATCACAGCACAGCTTACGGCAAGCTCTTCAGTGTGGTAGGCACGTGACACATGACGGCTCTAGATATTGGGCTTTTTTACGTAATAGCTTAATTAACAATTGCAAATAAATACACACATAGTAAACTTAAATTAACTACCCTTTACAATATAAGCTCATTCAAGTTATGTAATCTACTCACGTGTTAGAGCTGGACAGGTAATGCTGATCAGGTAGTCCGTCGGTGAACTGAATAGCAAACAGCTCTCGTGGTGGGGGAAGTTTACTTTCACAGAAGAACATTGCAGTTACCGTACAGGATGAATGAGGTTTAGTTTCCCTCTGGCGTTGTAGAACGAACTGCAGAGATGTACGTAGATTCCGACTACATGCGCTTTGCGCTTTAGTATTATAGGTAATTCATATCTGTATTGCACGAAATGTTAACGCACTTTGAGGAAAATATCCCCAGGCATATCTGCTCACTCACCTTAACTGATTCATAAAGCGAACTACGGATGACTAGGTATAACATTGGAAAACACTCTTCAGTTACTTTTCATGACGTAGTGCGATAGAGAGAATAGGGAAGTACCTACGTGCTCGCTCTTAATTTTCGAGATCTATCCTCAGAAATAATATGGCCACTCCTCAGAAGAAACGTTGTCGGTGCAAGTCTAATTAATTATTTTTCCTTATTAATTTTGTATTCATACACGTCTAGTACCTAGCAGGGGTCTTTTAGTAGCCTACCCTTAGAGAATAAGTCATCTTTCTATAGTTTATTTACCTTTAGTCTGAGTGCCACATTATACACTACTGGCCATTAAAATTGCTACACCACGAAGATGACGTGCTACAGACGCGAAATTTAAGCGACAGGAAGAAGATAATGTGATATGCAAATGATTAGCTTTTCACAGCATTTACACAAGGTTGTGGCGACACCTACAACGTGCTGACATGAGGAAAGCTTCCAACCGATTTCTCATACACAAACAGCACTTGACCGGCGTTGCCTGGTGAAAAGTTGTTGTGATGCCTCTTGTAAGGAGGAGAAATCCGTACCATCACGTTTCCGACTTTGATAAGGGTCGGATTGCAGCCTATCGCGATTGCGATTTATCGTATCGCGACATTTCTGCTCGCGTTGGTCGAGATCCAATGACTGTTAGCAGAATATGGATTTGGTGGGTTCAGGAGGGTACTACGGAACGTCATGCTGGATCCCAACGGCCTCGCATCACTAGCAGTCGAAATGAGAGGCATCTTATCCGCATGACTGTAAAGGATAGTACAGCCACGTCTCGATCCCTGAGTCAACAGATGGGGACGTTTGCAACACAACCATCTGCACGAATAGTTCGACGACGTTTGCAGCAGTATGTACTATCAGCTCGGAGACCATGGCTGCGGTTACCCATGACGCTGCATCACAGACAGTACCGCCGCGATGGTGTACTCAACGACGAACCTGGGTGCACGATTGGCAAAACGTCGTTTTTTCGGATGAATCCAGGTTCTGTTTACAGCATCATGATAGTCGAATCCGTGTTTGGCGACATCACGGTGAACGCACATAGCAAGCGTGTATTCGTCATCGCCTTATCCGGCGTGATGGTATGGAGTGCCCTTGGTTACACGTCTCGGTCACGTCTTGTTCGCATTGACGGCACTTTGAACAGTGAACGTTACATTTCAGATGTGTTAAGACACGTGGCTCTACCCCTCATTCGATCCCTGCGAAACCCTACATTTCAGCAGCATAATGCACGACCGCATGTTGCAGGTATTGTACGGGCCATTATGGATACAGAAAATGTTCGAAAGCTGCCTTGGCCAGCACATTCTCCAGATCTCACACCAACTGAAAACGTCTGGTCAATGGTGGCAGAGCAACTGGCTCGTCACAATACGCCAGTTACTACTTTTGATGAACTGTGGTATCATGTTGAAGCTGCATGGGCAGCTTTACGTGTACACACCATCCAAGCTGTCTGACTGAATGCCCAGGCGTATCAAGACCGATATTACGGCCAGAGGTGATTGTTTTGGGTACTGATTTCTCAGGATGTGGTTTAGCGTCATGTAGTGAATAACTATGGAAGGCACTTTTATTCTTTTCTTAGAGCAAGGTTATCATAATGTCTGTTAGAAGGGAAAGAACGTACGTGAAGTGAGATCAAGTGATCAGAATTTTGAGTGAAAGGTTCTCGAGTAGCTTGAAGATGTTCTTTTTGATGAGGAAGATGGCAGTGAATCGGACACTGATCGTCCCCGGAATAATGAGCTTAGAACTCATGGGATTATTTTATTTCGCAGACAATTTTTTGGGGGATTGTGTACTGTAATTATGTATAAGGTAGGCGCATTGCTGGTATCAAGAAGAGAAGTGGCATAATATTACGCCTGAGGAAATTAATGCAGTTTCTTAAACCGAATCAGTCATAACATATTAATGTGGCATCTGCTAAAGTAATAACAGTAACAACAAAATTGGGAAGAACCTCAACAAACATTATAATGTGTAATTTTGTCACAAGCGGTCGGTTATTGAAAAAGCTCTTGCAGGCAAGGATTACTGCAAAGGAGGCCTTGAGTCAAAACAACAAGGAAGTTCGACTCCGAGACCCGAGGATTTTTATCCTTATCATACGGTTTCAAGACAGTTTGACCACTGCAAGCTACGTGCCACAAAAGTATCACATGCCCAGATTTTTGTACCACAGTGCCACATTAGATGGACGATGCGAAACAAAACCAGAGATAGTTTTATTCAATAATAACACTAACTCAGGAGTAGGATTCTATGACTAGAAGGTAGACAGCTGGAAGTACCCGAAACAAAGGGAACTATTTTTTTTAATTTATTTGTTCATATTTTAAACAAAAATCTTCAATCCCCTTCAAAGTACTGACCAGTTGCACAAATACACTTGTCTAATTTTTTATTCCATTTTACAAAATATTGTTTAAACTCATGTTATGTGAAACTTGAGGCCGCATCTGTCGTTTTTTGCTTCACCTCAGCTACATTAGCTAAACACTCCTCTTTCTTGTCTCTTTTCATTCTAGGAAACAAAAAAGAAAACAAAAATAGTCGTACGGTGCAAGACCGAGTGAGTATGGGAGACGGGTGGTGAGGAATAGGAGTAATACCATTTTTGGTCAAGAATTTTTGTACTGAAATGGCTGTGTTTTGCGACCGTAACGGTCGCGCGGTTCCAGGCTGAAGCGCCTAGAACCGCTCGGCCACACCGGCCAGTGCTCGGTAGGGCCAGTGTCATGATGGCAAAAATATTCACCTAGCTACCACAAATCAGGTCGCTTCCGCCGCACACTGTTGTGCTATCTTCTCAAAACAGCCAAGCAGAAACCTGGCTGGCTGATCTTGGTGCACAAAACCTGAATGAACGACTCCTCACACATTGAAAAGCGGATCAGCGTTGTTGTAATGTTTGATTTCACCTGACGAGGTGCCATGGGGCGAGACGAACTTGTAGTTTTCCACTGGCTTAACTGTTGCTTTAATTCAGGATCATAAGCTTAGCAGCATAACTGTGTTAATTTTTTAAAAATGTATTTGGATCATATCGGAACTCTTCTTCAAAAGCTTAGCGCTCTGCCACGAGACCTTGTTTTTGTTCAGCAGTCAACAGTCGCGGCACCAATTTTCTGTTACAATTAGCTGCACTGAACTCCAAGCCGCTCCCAACAGCTCCACGATTTCTTCAGTGGCCGTCGTCGATCTTCCTTGATAGCTGCACGAATGGTTTCAACATTTTCATATGTTCGGGCCGTGAATGTACGCCCAGAACGACGTTTGCCATTAGTTGACATTTCACCAATTTTGAAAAAAGTACGCTTGAGATTTCCCCCAATAACACCGTCGTTTGACGTAGTTTTTAACTTTTCAGGAGTTTCTGCTCCACTTTTTTGAGCAAAAAGCAGAATTTCCCTGCCACACGCTGTTCATCATATCAGCCACAGCAAAAACGACACTCACGCAAAACACTTGTCAGTATGAACTCTGATGAAACTAGTCCTGAACTACTTCAGCTACGGCACTCGACTTACTGTCTCTGGAATGTTCGCTCTAAGCGTTCCTAGTGGCAAAATGTGGTACTAAAAAATCTCTGCTCACCAAAAAATTAATTCGGTTTCTTCTAGGTGCCCCCTCGTGAACACAAAAAGCAAGAGACAATCAAGAAGATAGCTTTTGACTTGATGGACAAATCTAATGACTTCAGCAGCCACTAATATTCTGTAATTTCACAGCAACATCCAAACCAGTAAGAAGACAGGTGTGTTAAAAGTGGAATTTTTCTTAAGGAATTACAGTTTCATCTAAATATACATACATTTTCTTCAAGTTAACCGCACAATGCGTGGCAGAAGGTACCCTGTACCACTACCAGTTGTGCCCTCTCTCGTTAGACTTATAGACAGAGCAAGGCCATACAACTATATATATGCCTCCGTATGAGCCCTAATTTCTAGTCCCCCTTGTGAGTTAGCGAGAATTTCTCTCTCATTTAAGTATATGGCGGAAAGAGTCCGCCTACAGGAATTGTGAAACGAACCCTGTCGTCCAGGACCGGATACTACAAAGGGCGCAGATCCACCGCGAGGTGGGAAACTCACAGGCGTCTATTGTCTCTCGAGGCCTAAGCGCTGCAGTGTGCGAGTGAGACAGGCGAAAACCTACGTCATAGGGAAACCCAGGGAAGCATAGCAGCGTTAAAGATGGCGGACCTAAGATCGGCCATAAAGGGTGTAGTAATTCAGGGAATTAAGCCACAGTTATTTTGATCTACCATCCTTCACAAATTTTCATGGTGATCCCAACGAAACTTGAATACTGATAATATCTATCATTGTTTAGAATATACTGTTAAAGTGAAATAACCAAGTTTTGTAACAAAGAATTCCAAAAACTGTACGCTTTAGTGAATCTTAACGATCGACATTTCATATAGAAGTGCATCATTAAAATGACAAATGTTTTGAATATCAACTCTGTAACTTCATTTGTTTAAAAGATATAGTAAATTTAGATTATCAGTATTTTCAGTTAAGCGTCAGATTATCATTTCCTCCTCACAGAACACTCTGAACGATAGCAGCATGACACCTTATTAAATCATTAGCGAATAGAATATTTGTTGTAAAGTTTAGTGCATAATTGTTACTTGTATTCTTTATTTATTTATCAGAAAGCACATTCGTGTAAAGCTACTGGCAGTGACATTCAAAGATAAGAAGCAAATTGCATTGGTTTTATGTAAAAGAATTTAACGTTTATTATGTATTGGACATTGTTGTTACTTTATTTAGAACGTGAAAGTGGTCAAGCTTTGGTTATTTTAGTATGTTAAGATGTAAACAAATGTAGACTAAGCTGTAGCCAATCACATGGACGGTTCAGGTTGAGACGCGAAAGCGCATTTCGGCTGGGGACACTAAAGTGGGTTGTTCTGGCCTAGACACCAAAGGGTAAAGTTCGGAAGCAGATGTTCGTGTAGATGGTTGTTGTCTTGCAAACGTCCCCATCTGTTGACTCAGGGATCGATAGGTGGCTGCACGATCCGTTGCAGCCATGCGGATAATATGCCTGTCATTTCGACTGCTGGTGATACGAGGCCGTAGGGATCCAGCACGGCGTTCCGTATTACCCTCCTGAACCCTCCGACTCCATATTCTGCTAACAGTCATTGGATCTCGACCAACGCGAGCAGCAGTGTCGCGATACGATAAACCGCAATCGCGATAGGCTACAGTCCGACCTTTATCAAAGTCGGAAACGGGATGGTACGCATTTCTCCTCCTTACACAAGGCACCACAACAACGTTTCACCAGGCAACGCCAGTCAACTGCTGTTTGTGTATGAGAAATCGCTTGGAAACTTTCCTCATGTCAGCACGTTGTAGGTGTCGCCACCGGCGCCAACCTTGCGTGAATGCTCAGAAAAGCTAATCATTTCTATATAACAGTATCTTCTTCCTGTCGGTTAAATTTCGCGTCTGTAGCACGTCATCTTCGTGGTGTAGAAATTTTAATGGCCAGTCGAGTATTTCGCAAACTCCGTCCGCCAGACAATTTAACCAAAGGGTTACAGTTGTCCAATTTAGGGCGCGTAATGCGACACGTGTGGTTCAACTCGTAGACAAGTTTGAGCGAAAACATTTCGATGACGAGGAACCGCATATGAGCTCGAACATCTTTGGGATGTTAGCTCGCACCCGTACGCCAAGCGCACGTTTGCAACAGTTGAATCGCTCTGCAGTCAACTTCAGATGGCTATTCTCTAAATTTTCTCATCAGTGATCCCCCAAAAGAACGTCATGTTCCCTCCAGAGATTACCATTTGTGTTCCCGAACATTGTGTTCAGTAACATTTGCATGTTGATTGATCTTGCCGGTAACAAATACAGCACCTCACCTCTGAACTGTTTCTATGTCTTTCTTTAATCCAACCTGATGCGCATCCCAAACACTCCAGAAATACTCAAGAGTAGGTCGCACTAACGTCCTATATGCGGTCTCCTTTACATATAAACGTAAAGTTTTCCCAGTAAACGGAAGTTGTATTACATTAATAAAAAAACAAATTGAAGGAAAAAATTTGAAGTACCTTACAATTGCGTTATTAGAAATGTTCTGCGTGTAGGAAATAAGGCTATTTGGACTTCCTCTCTTACATTTCAGTTTTAGAAGCAGACAGCCGACTTCAAGGACACTAGTGTGTGCCAGAAAATGAAGTAAACCCTCTTTCCTTGGCTCCACTTAAGTAAAAATACTTAATACTGTGGTTAAGTCTGCTCTTAGGCAGATACACATATAGTACATAACACTCGTAATACTTTATACCTTGAGCAATACATCTTAACCATCCTTCTACATACGAGAGAATGATACAAAATCATGTAGGAATAAAAATGAATGTTTTGTCTGCGCCTTACCGTGCATTCATAATTAATGTCTTTGCCCACGCTTATGGTCAATCGCTGATTCATTTCTTTAATACAAATTTTAGCTTTCCCATATCTGGGGATCAAACCATGCACCTACACAACTGGCCCCACACTGTACATTGACATGGTATGGAGACGTACAGTGTTTTTGCATGTACATATTTATATTTACAATTGCTGATAAGGGTCGATGCCCTTTATTTCGTCAGCTTCTCTTTTATTTAATGGAATGGATATGCCAGCTTATCGTATGTATGTTAAAGTTCTAAAGAAATTTAAAGATCTTGTACATAATATGACAGTTCATTACATATTTGAATTCAGGCCGCTGACAATAATGTTCAGTTTACCCCGCCCTAGCTGCCGGGTTTCGCAACTGCACACTATTAGGTTAGGCGGCTAATCACTAGTCTCTGACAGTCGACATGCTAGTTGCTACAGTCGCACGTAAGAATGGTTTTCTTAGTGTTGATTTCACATTGAGTGACATACTTCCACCTCAGTATTACATATTAAAGAATTCTGAGTGTAGTGGGTGTCTGCTTATTGTTCAAAATCCGATGCTGTGGCAGAAGATCTACATTTTACGGCTCGGGAGTCATTACTACCTGAAGTACTCGCACTTTCACTGGAGAGAACCCTGGGCAACAGCATCCCTCTACGAGGTAAGTACTGGCTCGAACAACTATTGTTCACTTATTAATTTATCAAGCGTTATGAGCCACAAAACTCAGAAATTATTTCGTTGCACACGTATGTTTATGTCACCACAATTGAGTGTCCACTTGTTGAAAAACACATATAGCTCTCCTGAACATTGTATAAATAGCTTGTCTTTGAAGTTCATTCCTTCACTTGGAGTTTGGTTTCCAATGACAATTCAAACAAATATTGAGTAACAACAATATACACAACGTGATAGCTTATACCTATGGCTGACATTCCACCCACTGCTTGTATTTTTTATTACTTGAAGCTGAACAATTCGAATGGCATTAGGGTTTGACGAATAATGTAATATACGTTGTTCTGACATTTTATCCTAAACATTTGACATGCTCCTCACCATAACAAGACTTCTCTAAATTGGCTGTTGCTCTGTAATCTGCAAATTGTTGAGGTACCTGTTCAATCAGCCTGATATGTTCTAACCAAGTGTGTGGGGCTATTAGCATGTCCTCTACATTATCAGTGACTTTGCTAAACAATTCTAGTCCTAAGACGTTGTACATTGCAAATATAAACACGCCTGCACTATAAAAGGTAGAACATGGTATTCTTAACTTATACCGCCACCAACAAATACTGTATATTTTCGACTTTCTTCGTGGAGCTTTATTTGCCAGAAGGATGACTTGAGATAGACTATGCTGAAGTATTTTGTATTGTAAAAATTTAAAAGCTGTTCGGCCAAGTTGTCTGGCCTTGTGCGTACTGGTACTAAAATATGATTGACACCTCTAGAATCGAGAACTAATATTACAGACTCGTCTGGTTACTTACTGGTAATATAGGACTACAATAGTGCGAAAATGATGGTTATGCAATTCCCCATTTAATCATATGATTGATCTCTCCCGTTACTGCCTCTCGTTTTGCCCATAGAATTCGATATGACGTTACAGAAAATGTTTCCTGTGGACAGACTTCAGATTCATATTCATAGTCTTTGATTACTTCTGGATTCTTACTGAAAACATTTGCATACTTAAATAACTAGTTAGACAGTTCTTGGCGTTGCATATTATTTAGTATCTGTGATTCACTTAGTTTCTGCTTTACCATTTCGTAATTAACCGCAGCGTTTGCTTATTGTTCAGTATCAAATTTGTTTGTGAAATATACAGTTGGAAAGGAACAATGTAATATTACATTTGACCGTGGTTTGTTTTTGTTACTTTCATCAGATGTTTTGACTAAATCTATAAAAAAAAAAATCTGGTCCTTTACATAAAAGTGGCATTTACCGTTATCTATGTCAATCTGTATTTTGTATATTCTAAGCGAGTCCAAGTCAATAAGACAATTAACTATAAGTTTGTCAATTATAATGAAATAGCACTTCACTGTAAAATGTTCAGTTTGTAATGGAATAAGTGCCTGATGTCTGACCAGTTTAGTCTTACTGCCAGTAGCACGTTGCACCTTGCAAGTTTGGACAGGAAATGTTGGGAATTGGCCTGTGTTTCTTCAATTCACAGAAAAATACATTTGACATTAGGTTGGTAGTTGAACCAGTATTTAAAATGAACAACGTGTCAATATTAAATATTTTCACCTTAATGATTGGTTGTACTTGTTCTACCTGGATATAATTTTTTGTATCTAACTCATGCTGAGACAGATCATCCTTGATGTAGCCTTGTTTGTCAAATCTTATGAAATATGATTATAGTTTAGCTTTGCCCCCACTCCCAGAGAGGTCAATAGCCTGGGGCTTAACTAAGACCGATTGGTGTTTTCCGACAGTGTAGTGGGACTTAATTCATTAGCTGGTGTAATTTCAGTTTGTTGCACTGTGTGGGTAAATCGTCAGTTTCTGTCGTTGGCTGCTGAGCCGTTATTTTGCTGCCCAAAGGTCGGCCGCGGTACATTGTAATGCATGCCATTGTTGCCGCGCGTCGGCGACTGCTGCGGCTGACTGTTTCTGTTTATGTTCGGCATGTGGCCTTGTGGTGGTGGATTGCAATACGCTGGTGCATTGAAATTATTCCTGTTGTTTTGAAAATCTCTTTTAAATCGTTTGTTTTTTCCGTTCTTGTTTCCGTATTCGTTACTTCTGGGTATGTAACTTTGCTGTTGTGTGTACTGTCCTTGCTATGTGTTTAGATCATGTTATACTGACTGATTTACGTTACTATTTTATTGTTGTGCCTGATTTTCTGTTGCTCTGTTGGGTACAGGTCTTTCCTCAAAGATTAAGTCCATAAAATCATACACTGACAGAAAATATTCAGTGCCGTGCTTTGGCGTTGTGACTAATTTAACTCTAAGGTGACTTTAAAAATTTTTTAAACGTATACCTGATAATGGGTTCGTCCAGTAGCGTGTCTTGTACACCTGTTTTTCAAAGTATCCACATAGTCTACTGCAGGGGTCTCCAAACGTTGTAGTGTGCGGGCCACATTTATTCCTCCACGAAGTCATAAGGGCCAAGATCTACCTAGTGGGATTAAAGAACCCTATCACTCCATGTTCACCGTAATGTAAGGCTAAGGAAAAGATGAAATCGAAAAAACTAAGGTTGTGGGAATAGCTAGCACTGAAACGAACTACGATTTTTATTTATTTTCATAATTTTGATTGGTGGACGTACCTGACCGAATTTCTGGCATATTTTACTCTGGCGAATTTCACCGACCAAAAGGTACGTCACTGCACATACTGCACGAAAGCGTCCTGCAAAGTTAACGAAATCTCAAAATCAGTGTTAGCAACACTATTACTCCAAGACGTAACAGAAGTAGAGTATGTCACCGCATTGTTATTTCAAGCAGCGCAACAATAAATTGAATTATGTAGTCTTGTAGCGAGTAGCAGAGCCAGAGCATATATTTGATAGTTCTGTTGCGTGATTGTGTCCATGTTGCGAGTGTCTCAAGAGTATTTTAGTGCCTTATGCGCTTTACTAGTAGGTGTGGGACAATTCAAAGTTTGAATTCGAAGAGACAATGAAAATCGAAATACATAAAGAAAGTGAAACCTTGCTTAAGAAGTATCTTCCATAATGATTAATTACTAAGGCTAGTCGTCGAAGTGGCGTCCATTTGAAAGACTTGCACCAGACCCATGAGGAGAATAAAATGCAAAGAATGTTTTTACTTAAAATGTTTTCGCCAAACTAGCCTGTTAAACTTTTTTTTTCATTATCGCACGGAGAATGGTCTGCCTGTTTATTGTGGATAGCCACAAGTTTAACCATGACCATCTGCTTTATAAAGACAGAGCTCCTACAATGTCGCGGTGTATTGGCCACGATAGGCCTCGAAACTCAATTGCTAGCAGTATAGGCAACACCTCAAATACACTCCTGGAAATTGAAATAAGAACACCGTGAATTCATTGTCCCAGGAAGGGGAAACTTTATTGACACATTCTTGGGGTCAGGTACATCACATGATCACACTGACAGAACCACAGGCACATAGACACAGGCAACAGAGCATGCACAATGTCGGCACTAGCACAGTGTATATCCACCTTTCGCATCAATGCAGGCTGCTATTCTCCCATGGAGACGATCGTAGAGATGCTGGATGTAGTCCTGTGGAACGGCTTGCCATGCCATTTCCACCTGGCGCCTCAGTTGGACCAGCGTTCGTGCTGGACGTGCAGACCGCGTGAGACGACGCTTCATCCAGTCCCAAACATGCTCAATGGGGGACAGATCCGGAGATCTTGCTGGCCAGGGTAGTTGACTTACACCTTCTAGAGCACGTTGCGTGGCACGGGATACATGCGGACGTGCATTGTCCTGTTGGAACAACAAGTTCCCTTGCTGGTCTAGGAATGGTAGAACGATGGGTTCGATGACGGTTTGGATATACCGTGCACTATTCAGTGTCCCCTCGACGATCACCAGAGGTGTACGGCCAGTGTAGGAGATCGCTCCCCACACCATGATGCCGGGTGTTAGCCCTGTGTGCCTCGGTCGTATGCAGTCCTGATTGTGGCGCTCACCTGCACGGCGCCAAACACGCATACGACCATCATTGGCACCAAGGCAGAAGCGACTCTCATCGCTGAAGACGACACGTCTCCATTCGTCCCTCCATTCACGCCTGTCGCGACACCACTGGAGGTGGGCTGCATGATGTTGGGGCGTGAGCGGAAGACGGCCTAACGGTGTGCGGGACCGTAGCCCAGCTTCATGGAGACGGTTGCGAATGGTCCTCGCCGATACCCCAGGAGCAACAGTGTCCCTAATTTTCTGGGAAGTGGCGGTGGGGTCCCCTACGGCAGTGTGTAGGATCCTACGGTCTTTGCGTGCATCCGTGCGTCGCTGCGGTCCGGTCCCAGGTCGACGGGCACGTGCACCTTCCGCCGACCACTGGCTACAACATCGATGTACTGTGGAGCCCTCACGCCCCACGTGTTGAGCAATTCAACGGTACGTCCACCCGGCCTCTCGCATGCCCACTATACGCCCTCGCTCAAAGTCCGTCAACTGCACATACGGTTCACGTCCACGCTGTCGCGGCATGCTACCAGTGTTAAAGACTGCGATGGAGCTCTGTATGCCACGGCAAACTGGCTGACACTGACGGCGGCGGTGCACAAATGCTGCGCAGCCAGCGCCATTCGTGTGATCATTGCTTGTACAGCCCTCTCGCAGTGTCCGGAGCAAGTATGGTGGGTCTGACACACCGGTGTCAATGTGTTCTTTTTTTTACATTTCCAGGAGTGTATTTGGCGGGCCGGATACCAGGGATGTCCGGCCAGCTAACGCGGGCTGGTTTGCCGGCCCTCGTGGGCCTGTTTCGGCCCGTGGGCCGTAGTTTGGAGACCCCTGGTCTACTATATCTGCCACTGAATAGTGCTGGGTTGAAAACTTCGCGTCTGAGTCTTTCTTGCACTGCCTCAGATCAGTTCTTGTCGGCTCGTTCAAACTGGATATAAATGCGGCAACGTTGGGTCACTTCAGCTGCCAATAAAAGATCATCATCTTGCGTAGATCCCACGACAAATCTGATTTTCTGTGCTTCCGTCCAGTTGCGTGGAAATACATGACGAAAAGCACTGATATATACCACAGGGATCATTCTTTTGCCATCGTTAGTGAATGTAGGAAACTGTAGATATCTCAGCAAACCCTCGTCCGCCAAAATAGTTGACAGACACGTGAAATTTTCAGTCATATTTATGTTATTGTAGTTACCTACAATGGCTCGGGTACTGGAGTTGTGGGTATGTTTACATTTTGCAATCTACCACTGTCATTGGTACCTTCTGTGGGACTCGTGACAATTTCTGGATAAATACCAACAAGTTGTGGTTTGTTCACTGTAGCCTGTGTATTATATACGTGCACATTTCGAGATCCGGTAACATTTTCTTCTAAAAGATTGCTGATCCTATTTTGCGCGGCTTGTTGGTTAATGTTCACCTTGTTCACTATTTCATTTTCTTTTTTCTGAATAGCCTATTCTACTACATCTGTGCATAACTTGCAGTCGTTTACTAACTTCTCTGCAGTGATATCGCAATTATCTAACGTACTGGCTTCAGATTAACTAATGATATCACTTAAATTTTCATTGATCTTCTCTCTCTCCTTCTTAGCAGATTCTGAGTCAACTTCTAAAACTCTTCTACAGCTAGAGGTACACGTTCATAGTCTTCAGTTTGTTAACGACAGTGGTTACCTTTTTTACCGTCGAACGCAAATGGTTTTGTGTGGCTTCAATATTTGTTTTCGTGTCTGTGCGATCTTTTATCTGTAGCTCTACTAGATTAGGATGGTCGTTAAAAGTACCTACCTTCTGTTTTAACTCTGTAATGTTACCGTTAACTTCAGGAAGTACTTAATGCTTTACTTGTTTTCCCACACGATTCAATCTTTTGTCGATTTCAGTGCGAAAATTTCTGGCTAAGTCATCACACTTATGTGAGACTGTGTCTTGCAAATTCATGAATACTTATTTTTGTTCTTGTTTCATTGCATTTAGATCTTGTGTAGCAGTGGTTTTTTTTTCTGCTTTACCATGTTCATACCTTGTGTCTGATTATCGATTTTGGTATTTATATATTGTTTCATTTCAATGAATCAATTAAATTTGTGTTGATGCTATGTAATTTGGTGTTTATGTTAGATAATAACTGCCACAGCAATGCGTCAGTTGTACTACTATGGTTACTGTCAGATCTACTTTCCAGGTTAATGTTTGTGTTGTGAGCAAGTGGTGTTTATTAAGTGTTGTCAATATTCATATTTGTGTCGCTCATTCACTAGCGGTTTATCACTCTCGGAGATGCATGAGTTTGTCTCGTCAATTGTAAAGGCCGCGATAGTCTCGCGGTTCTAGGCGCGCAGTCCGGAACCGTGCGACTGCTACGGTCGCAGGTTCGAATCCTGCCTCGGGCATGGATGTATGTGCTGTCCTTAGGTTAGTTAGGTTTAAGTAGTTCTAAGTTCTAGGGGACTGATGACCACAGCAGTTGAGTCCCATAGTGCTCAGAGCCATTTGAACCATTGCGTCGTCAAGATTTTTGTGCTGTGGAGCGTCACTATCATTTGTCACACCTGCGACACTCATCTCTGACCTATTGCTGCCAACAATGCGCATATATTTTTCAGCCATGTTGTGTGAATATGCTAAAATAAATATTTCACAAGGAAGTTAAAATAACATAGGCTAATTATTACCCTTGATAAGTGTGATTTATGCAATGTCAAAGCTTTTTTTTACGTCTATTATGATACTCTTATGAAACTATTGTGCCACAACTCTTTATGTTTTACTGATCACGCGTATCACATTGAAAGATTCCTGTAAATTTCCCACCATAAAATTCCAGGAAAAAAACAATGAGGAAAAGGTTTCTATCTACATCAAAAGAGGTGCTACCAAATGTAACCATGCAAGCAAATTGCGTAGCCTTAGTAGCCTTGTTACGCCGAAAAAAACAGCTTACCATGGAAAAATTTATGTAACCTGTGTCCTATTCTTATTCCTTTCCAATAATTTCTCCGCAGTTTTTGCATTTTTGCCTTACTTGCTCCCCGTTGTGATTCATGCAAACAGAAAATCCAGACAATTAGTTTTTGTGACTAATAACAGTGTCATAGAAATATCTTACTATAACAGTAGTTAACAAACCCTACTTGCTACCGGTGCCCTGAAGTGGTAACACTTAGATCGCCAGTTGTCTTATAATAATAATAAACAAATAGGTGGAAAGAAAAACTTTAAGTTATAGTACAATTGCATTATTATAAATGTTCTGCGTGTACGAATTTAGTCTATTCGGACTTCCTCCCTCACATTTCAGTTTTAGGTGCAGGCTGTTGACTTCAAGGACACCAGTGCCGTGTCAAAAAATGAAGTAAATCCTCCTTACTTGGCTCCACTTCACTTCAATAAAAATACTTAATATTGTTGCTAAGTCATCTCTTAGGCACACACACATATAATACATAACACTCATAGTACTTCATACCCTGTCTCAATACATCGTAACCATCCTTCTAATACGAGAGAGTGTGAAACAAAATCATGTACAAAGAAAAATGAATGATGTTCTTTTCATTTGTCTTCGCCTAACCGCGCATTCATAGTTAATGTCTTTGCCGACGCTTATGGTCGATCGCTGTTTCATTTTTTTATTTTTTTTCAGATGAATTAAACTTTGCCATAACCTGGGGATCTTTCACCATGTACCTACACAAAGTCTACCATTCGTCTTCCTTGCCACATTCCTCACGACTCTTTCCACTTCATATCGTTTTACAACGTTACATGCCGATAATTATACGATGCGGTTCTGTCAAGCATGCCACTATGAATACTGTATCTGCATATTACAGGTTTGTTTTTCCTACTCGTCCGCATTAACTTATTTTTTTCTGCACTTAGAACCAGGGCAAGAAATGATACATTTAGGTTTATAGAGACGACATCAATAACCTATATAATACCAATAAATCATGACACATTGGGGAGTTACCCCAACAGAGGAAGATTGCACAAGCTGGGAGGTAACCAAAATGAAGATGTTCCATGTGCCAATATATGATGATAGAAAAAGTTGTGAAATATGCGGTAAATTTGCGAAAACATAATGTATCACCCAAGTGAAATGTTTCATGATCAGAACTTTTTGTGTAAGACCAGAAAAACTGGAAATTTATTGTTTAAAATCAGAAGAATTACTGTGAAATTTATGGTATTGTATTTCGTCTACTAAAACGAAGGCCACAATATCAAAATAAACACATTTTTGACTCGGTGTCAACAAACGTATCCTAATTGCATAACTTAGTTTAATAGGCACCTTTTTTTATTTGTATTGAACCAGGTGTCTTATAGGACCCTCTTATGCATTTCTATGAGTCTAGCCATCCATGCATCATATGGTTAACGTGCAAAATTATATCTTTTAATCTGGTGTAGTGCAATAATTCAGCTCTCAAATGAAACACGACTGGTATGTAATGCGAATAGAGCAATTCAGAGTATCGAAATATCGACAATACTTCGAATGCAGAGTCTGTAACTTAAACTAACTGAGAATAAGCGACACCGGAAATGATGAGACTTACCTTCCTTATTGCGAACCAATCACGTAACTTTCTTGTGTGGTTCTCTGACTTTTCGAAATTTACATATTTATTTTGCTTTGCGTTAGTCACAGCTCACCCTTAATTAGCCGCACACCCATATATCAGTTGTTTCAAAATAATACAATCAGATAAGCTAACATAAAAGCGGAAAATACACTGTAACTATCATAACTTTTTTTAAATATCATTTCATTGGTTAACTTATAAAAATCGCCCTTTAATGCAAGCAAATTTCAAATAACCTCAAAATAAAATATCTATATCATTATAGTAAAATGATTATTACCACTAGAATTATTTATAGACTACCATGCTACGGAATTATCTTCATACTTAACTGTAGATGTTTAATCAGTGGTTTATTTTTGAGTGACACTTATTTGACTATCCGAATCTAATTTATTGCCATTTTTTCTTGTAACACAAATGTCTCCATGTAGCTGCTGATTGCTCAGTACACATGGCAGTTAAATATCAAGCACATTTTCCGATACTGCTGTCACCGTGCGTATTTCTGTTTCTTACTAAGCAGGAAGACTACACTCTTTAGAAACTCTAAACGTTAGGTGACCTACCGGAATTACACTGTTAATTGCTAGGTGCATCTTATTATAAAATACAGCTGAGATCTGCAACCACACGATACTTGATTAGGGCGGCATGTGGCCCACGATACGTAGTGATCACCACTTTGTGTCTGATAAGAACTGACACACAGTGTTACCGCGTGTCACACAACCGCTGAACACAGGAAGACCGTAACATCCAATGAGCTACGAAACACAGCATTACATATAATCACATTACGTCAACTTACGGTTTTACTGCAACAAAATTCTTCAGGTTTGAACAGATCACATAGCTTAAAAATTTAATTAGGGAAGTCGCTGACTGGTGATGAAACATTATGAAAGTCTGATGACAGATTTGAGGAAAATTTAAGATGAACGCTAAATTCAGTTAATTGCTGACCTGATACAAGAAAACAAGTTTTATCATAGATGCTACGCAGCTAACACATGTCTTTAAGTTCATAAACTACTGCTGATTGAGTGGAAATTTATTTCAATTGAATTTTTCTTAGACTTCTGCCAACTTACACAGACGAACAATAGCACTAGCATTTTACTCGGGAAATGTTCGAAAAAACGGCTTTATCCACCACTCTAAGAGATTTAATTAACTTACAAGCCCGACTTTCATACTGGATTTCAATTTACATACTAATGAAGCTGCAATAGGAATTAGACTGAGGGATCTGCATGTAGACAGCGGCGCTATAGAGGCTCCAGCTAACAAGCTGGAAATCATGCGGCTTGCATAATTCTATTAGCATTCGCTGAGTCTGCGTCTGGAAGACCCTCAAAGTCACTGCAGTTTGCAAATTAATCACATGATTCAAGTCAAGAATCAGCCAGTAACTCAGAAATTAAATCTCAAAACGCAATTCGCATGTGTCCTGTAGTTCTTTTTATTATGGGGTGTACTATATGGCAACGGTTTGGAGTATTATTGTAATGCGGTGTTACCACTGGCAATACATACCTTTTTATAAACCTGAAATCAGTAATAATCACAAAAATAGCCGGCAATGTTTTATTACATTCACTATACGTCTCTGTGTATTTATGAAGAGGTTTTGGTTACGATAATGTTGATTTCTCTGGAAAATATCCACCTCCATAACTCACTGCACAAACGACTGAGGGCAGCATTAAAATGTAGTACGCTGATCGTCATAAACCTAGTTCTTACTTTATCACTCAGTGATTTAATAACAGATTTCGTTTCCTCCTTATGGGATGATTCAGAACCATATCACCTCACTTTACTGTTTACAGTATGTAAATTACTCCATATATTTATTATTATTATTAGTCGCAAAGCTCCCAGAGTGGAAGACGCTAAGTAAAGATGGTTCATTTTCCGGTCTTCTGGGTCTTTTTATTTGCCAACCAGTTTTTCATTGTTTGTGAGAAATTAGCTCTTCTTTCTTCGCTCCGCTTTGTTGCGGTTCTTCGGGCGTTTGTCTCTGGTTTAACCTCCCGTTTTTCTACTAACATTCTAAAATTGTTCCTTACATCTATTTCTTCTGTGGTGATTTTGGCTAATTCAAAATCTTTTTCAACATTTTCGATCCAATTTCCTCCATTAGCGATAGAATCTACGCATTTTACTATACTTTCTTTGCAGTCTGTCTTCGGGAAGCCTCACCATGTGGCCATAGAATTTGAGGTGTCTTTTCCTCATGTCTGTCCCTATGTTAGAATATTCTTCAATTTTGGGCGTTTTCTGTAGTTTATATCCATTCTCGGTCCATCTTGGTCCCAAAATTTTCCTAATTATTTTTCTTTCTTCTTTCTTTAGATTTTCTATATCAGTTTTCCTCTTTAGTTCCAAGGTTTCGCTGGCATTTAACATTGGTGGTTTAATTACTGTTTTGCAACATCTAATTTTGGCGTTTAAGATAAGCATTTTTACAATAGATTTTTTGCAGTAATGCTAAACCTTCAAGAGCTTTTTGTATTCTTTCTTGTTGTGCATATTTTTCTGAGATAATTTCTCCTAGATATTTAAAGTTAGATACTGTGTTAATTTCGCCATATTTGGTTTGTAATTTGAAAATTTCTAAATTTGTCGTTGTAAACCATGTCTTTTCAAATATCTGTTTGCCGACTTTCTCTGCGCATTCTTTTAGTGTTTCTATCTGTTTTATAGGCATCTCACACGAATCTGCCATTATTATGAGATCGTCCGCAAAGGCTAAGTAGGGGATTCGTAAGTTATTTTTTGGGGTCCTAATGAAACTGGTTTTCAGCAATTTTCTTCTTCAAGTTTTGTTTTCCATTCTTCCATGACTCTATCTAGAACTACATTGAACAACAAAGGCGATAACCCACCTCCTTGTCTAACCCCAGCTTTCTTCTCGAATGGTTTTGAAAGTTTTCCCACAAATTTCACTTTGGATGTTGTATTTGTTAATGTCCGTTGAGTGATTTTCTGTATATTCCGACCCAGTGCTTTTGCTTCAAGAATCGTAAATACTGTCGGTCTGTGGACTGAGTCGCAGTCCTCTTTGAAGTCGACGAAGACATATACTGTAGGCTTGCCATGCGTCTTTCTTATTCTTGTGATTAATTTTAGGTTTAAAATTTGCTCTGGGCACGATCTGTTTGGCCTAAAACCTGAGATTTTGGGTCATAGCTGTTGTTGTGCTCTTTCAAGGATACAGGCTGATAATATCTTATATAATTATTCACATCATGTTAGTTCCCTTTTTTACGTAAAGGGTGATTTAGGCACATTTCTAATCTTCTGATATTTCTTCGGTAAGCCATATATTTTGAATAATTCTTACTATTTCCTTTCTTGAATGAGGCCCTAGACTTTTGAGAAATTCGGCTACATTTCCATCCTCCCCCAGAGGCTTTGTTATTTTTGAGTTTCTGTATGAGTTTGATAACTTCTCCTTCGGTTGGCGGTGTAGAATCTTTTTGTTGTGGGGCTTTGGTGTTGGATATTGGAAGGGGGTTTGTTAGTTCTGGGCAGTTAGTAGTTTTCCAAAATATTTGACTAGTACTTCTCAATTTTCCTCATCGCTTAGTACTAAATTCCCTACTTCCTCTGTATGTGCGTTATGGTATGAGTCAGGACTGTATTGACACTCCGCTTAGCAGAAGTTAGGATCTTTAAGGAAAGGAACCATCAAGGCTCCCACTATTTTATGTGTACCAGAACAGTCAATCATATAAAGTGAATATGCACTTACTTTAAAGGGGTTCCACTGTGAAACGTATATTACAAGCCAAATGGGACAAAGAGTTTTACCCCTCGTCCTGGAATACAAAGTAGGCGAATTTTATTCACGTACATTTAAAAACGGTAGCCTGTGATTTCACTTACCAGTAGGATTAGCCTATTTAATAACACGTATTTGAACGGATTTCGAAAGTGATACAAACACGTTTCTCGTTGTCGCGTTGTTCACGAGAAATTAAGTAGTTTGTTGTGACGTAGCGGCGGTTTCCGCGTCTTCATTCAAAGAGGCAAGTGTGAACTTATGAAGATCAGTGGCGATACCAAATGCAAAGTCCGAACCTTAGTCCAGCTGCAGAAAATATTCAGTAGAACATTCAGGTACGCATCGGAAATGTAGCTTTTAACACTTCTTTGTTCAATATCATTGACATCTGTCAGTGCTTTGCATTATTAGAACTTAAAAAAGAAGAAATACACCCACTAAAATGATCTGGTGCTACAATAACCGAAATTTGGTTGATAGCATAAAGATTTTCTACTTCCTTACCTCCTCACAATAATTTTGAAGGTACTAAAACTAAGTTTTTTAAATTGATATTTCACCGGACGTCCATATTAATATTTCCTTTCCTCAGGTTGCTCTGTATATTCTTTCAAAGGAGAAACAGACGTTGATAACGTAGTATTAGTCTTTCATACTTAATTCCCTATCGTGAAATTTTAAAAGCACCATTCCATTCTATTCTATTCTCAGACTACTGAATTTAAATAAAATAGCTGACCATGCACTAGATTATTAACTTCCCGCTGGTACACAGAATATTCCGCAAGCAGGGGTATTCTTTTGTTATAGCTTGCTTCACTAGCATTCTCCCAGCAATGTGCGCCGTAAAAGGCAATCTCTTTCTATGTAGACACACGGTATCATCTAACAGATCAACGTTTTTATGCAACATGTTCTCCGCATAGCTAATCTTAGTGGTGGTCGTTAAATCAACTCAAACCTCTACCCTCCTATTCTTCCGCCCATCTTGCCGCATTTTATAGGCTGTTTTACCCTAATTACGTAAGTTCAGTCAACAAGACCGCCACAGATTCCCGCTGATACCGTTTCCGGAGTAAATGCTTTATCTCTAGGTTCCTCAATTTCATCATTTGCCTTACCTCCTTCCGTACGGGCACTCGGTATTCTATTGGTGTATCTACCCTCACAGAAAATAAATAAATAAATGTCAGTTAATAATACTTGTATCGGTATCAGTTATAGCTGTTTAAGGTATTAAGTATCATTATTCGATACTGTTCTTGATTGTTAATTTTTCGCATCGCCTCATTCAGCACAGGTACCGTAAAGGAATCGTAGATAGTGACGTCACGAGTTTGAGTTTACACGTTTTCAAATGATAACTTTTCACATAAAAATAATGCCATTTAACTGTTTTATGAGCGTATACGGAACAGTATTGCCATGTACAGAGGCCGACCGAATTTTTCAAATGTCAACTGTATGCCACAAAAAGATAATATTTAACTTCCAAAACGTTTAAAGTTAAATAAATAAATCCGTTCTATGTTTTAACATACCTTCATATCATTTTAAATGTCAGATGTATTCACTTAAATTAAACGCAAGCGTACTTTCGTAATGAAAACTGAAAAAATATTCTCCCAGCATTTGGACATACTTATTAAAATAAACAAAACGCAGCACTCCAGTATTTGGTTATCATGCCTTTCCTATGAGTAACTGCTGCGAGACGCCTTGGCATTGAATGTACTTTCCTGGTAGTTATGTGCGAATATTATTCCATAAATGCAGTGTAATGCCTCTCAGACATGTGTTACTTGATCCTGTCTTCGAATTCTTGCCTCATGTTCTCGAACGGGATCAAGTCTGGTGGTCGAGGTAGTGTTTTGAGTGTTCGTGATGTGTTGTACATTATCAAAGACCAAGCAGCTACTGAGGTGTGCTTAGGGTCGTTGTCCTGTTGGAAGCAATAATTGTTTCAAAAATTTAGTTTTTGAGCGCTTGTGTGCACACGTTGTTGTAGCATACTCTTATAAACACACTTCTTCATGCTGTCATCAAAAAACCTACCTCACCCACACCAATCAATGCTATACGGCTCCAAACCATTATTCTAGTGCCCCGTGTTTGACTGCAGCTCCCAATTTTTTAGAATTAGTGTTCTTCTGCCTCTACACCTTTAATCGGTCATCACTTCGGTATACGCTGAACTTGCTTTCAGCTGGCCATACGCACGATCCCAGAACTCCTTTTTCTTTGTTGCGTATTCAGTAGCAAAGACTAAACGCTCGTTCTTGTTTACTTATATACGGTTTTCTTCTTGGTGTTTTCAAATTGTAACCAGTGCTGCCCAGAACCCTAAGAGCTGTTCTTTCTTGAAACACTTTCCCCAGATGTTCTTCCACGTTCCTTAATTTCTGTTGTTTTTATTCTGGCGTTTTGCTTCACCATATTCATCACTTATAGTTTCGGCAGAGCACCTGCCCTAATTTGCTACACTATGGTATTCCTCTTTTTATAGTGTTGGACGACACATTACACAGTAGATGGATTTCTTTGTACAGCTTTTCAAATTTTTTTACATGTGTGTTTTTGTTCACTCATACTCTAGATGATTGTTCCCTCTACTAGGATCGTCTCTTTCCTTTTACGTTCCATGTGGGCTGTGACCACTCTTAGCTGAACTTCCTTGCATACTGCATGACAGCAAACACGAAGGAGGAGCTCTGAAGGTACAAACGTCAACATTTACAGAGTTTTCTGTGTTCACTGCTCTATGACAGAACGCTTTTGAACAGTTGTGTCATAAGGTAACGTAACGTTGTTATGGGAAATCACATGTTGAATAATACACACGAATCCTTATCATTCGTGTACTGCGTATGTGTTTGAAACACCAGTTAACGCATCAATGGAATCACGAAATATTAAATAATTCCGCCTTCTATGCAGATTAATTCATCAATTAAAGCTGCATTACCAGAGTTTTTACTACTTCTGTCCGCCTCAGTACGTCACCAAATATTAATCGTAGGACACACACCGGCAAAAATGTCGTGCACAATCGCCTTCATTGAACTAGGAATCCTCTAACAAGCCAGTTTTGTGTCGTTAGTGGACAGTAATCAAATATGTGAGTGACGTCTCTGAGTGCCAAGTAGTAGGGGCAAAACCGTATGCCAAACGCAATACGGCAGTCTGCTGTGGCTTTCAAAACTGCGGCACAAAGATGAAATAATATCCAGAACTTCACCACGTGAAACATTATGGGATAGTTACAGAAATAAACAGTTCCCACATAAAACACAAAGATCGTAACTGAACGGTGACGTGGTGTAACTTTTCAGATGCGACTGTTAAGTTCGACGCTGTGCTTAGCCGCTTACGTTTCTTAAACTATCTGTTTCCGATTGCATAACGGCGAAACCACCTGAGACTCACGGAAAACCCTGACCGTGAACATTGCAGCCTGACAGACACAGCGCTGCACCGAACAGTAAGCTGTTTACGAACCCTAGTCTTTTGGAAGTGGATTAATTTTAAATGTGAAACTAACACTTAGAAGATAATGTACACGGATTCCAAAATGTTCCCGGCTTCAAAAACAAGAACAGTCATGTAGCATATACATTCCCATATAAAGTACTTCAACAATGATGGAGGTGAATCTGTAACTGAATTCAAAGTATACTTGAACCAAAAAAAGGACAAGACTGTCAGAAAATCTAGAAAAAGGAAAAAAAAATTCTTCCATCCATAAACGTTTTATAAAAAACAAGAGTATTTAAAAAGGAAAACAACATATAATTACTTTTCAGAGGAAGTGTCAGGTTTGCGTAGAAATGTAGCTTAGTTGCCTTATGTAAAATACAGTCAGAACGTAATTTCAGTTCTTCTCTAAAATGCCGCGAATTAAATAATAATATACCCGTAAGAGGAAGGAGTTTTTGGTTTCGAGAGGAAATTGAAACTTTTAACTAATCTTAAAGAAGAAAAAATTTTAAAATCTGCAGACTCATCCTAACTCCCTTTAAATGTATAATTATGGCATCAGTCTATCTATCGCAAATACTAAGGTTGCCGTAGCTACTAGCACCGCTGATGTACACACACTGCCAACAAACACGACAGCGACAACATTTAGCAAGTACAAACTTTCACTTCTTTTTTGGTCAGTGCATGCAGACATACTACATTTACTTATGGCTCCCTAACTGTAGTTTTCGTAAACCGATTATCCGGTACCTAAAGGTCAAGTAAACACATTACTATCGATTCATAAAATGCCGTTTTCAGCGCCAAATTTAATTTTCCACAAAGGAAATTCGTTGCCTCGTAACCGCTCAGTACTTTCCTCGTAACCGCTCAGTATTTACGTAATATTTGGAATAGCTTCGCTTCACTGTGGAGACTAAATGTGATTGCTGATTTACAGATACCATTCGCGTATACAACATGTCTATTGTGAAATCGTGCGCCGAACCATATTTTCTGTATCGGGGATACACAGGCATTGAATAGGTCTCGCAGAAAGGCAGGCGCATTTTCGGGTTTGTACAGGTTATATTTCCATATTATAAGTGGTGAATTACGGCGTTCAGCTTTCGGGAAGTTACCCACGTTAAAGGTCGATGGTACTTGTCATAGTAAAATTGAGTCCACCCAAAAGATTCTTGCAAAGTATACAAAGCATGACTGCTGAATGAGCCAGGCGGAATAGCACTTCGTGGGATGTGTCCGGTAGATACAAGTCGTTCAAATGGCTCTGAGCACTATGGAACTTACCAACTGAGATCATCAGTCCCCTAGATCTTAGAACTAGTTAAACCTAACTAACCTAAGGACATCACACACATCCATGCCCGAGGCAGGATTCGAACCTGCGACTGTAGAGGTGGCGCGGTTCCAGACTGAAGCGCCTAGAACCGCGCGGCCGCAACGGCCGGCTCCGGTAGACACCATCTGTGTAAAGCCAATGAAGTAAAACTAAAAATCGCGTGTAATGTGCGTACTTCCGCAGCATTGATAACCGGCTGATGTGGTGGAAGGTGTTTCACTTCTTTCCTCTTAATACAGAACAATAGTTTATGCATCTGTAATAATAACGAGAAATTTTTTTTGTTTGGAATCACATTCGATGAGGGTGTAGTTATAATGCATGCGACTGAGCGATTTCAGGAGGAAATTCTTGGCTTAACTCTGCACTAGAAGCCAGGGAAATGCGGTTGGATGTAAATGTTCGAAGCCTTCCCACTGCGCCACTCACTTGCGACAGTAGAGAGCGACTTGATAGAGAGCATCATGACTGATACTGGGATTACTGATCACAAGGTCATTGTAGCTAGGCTCAATACCATTTCTTCCAAATCCATCAGAAACAAACGCAAAATAATTTTATTTAAAAAAGCGGATAAAGTGCCACTAGAAGCCTTCCTAAAAGACAATTTCCATTCCTTCCGAACTGACTATGCGAATGTAGACGAGATGTGGCTCAAATTCAAAGATATAGTAGCAACAGCAATTGAGATATTCATACCTCATAAATTGGTAAGAGATGGAACGGATTCCCGGTGGTACACAAAAAAGGTCTGAACGCTGTTGCAGAGGCAACGGAAAAAGCATGCGAAGTTCTGAAGAACGCGAAATCCCGAAGATGGGCTAAAAATTACAGACGCGCGAAATCTGGCACGTACTTCGATGCGAGATGCCTTTAATAGGTTCCACAACGAAACATTGTCTCGAAATTTGGTAGAAAATCCGAGGAAATTCTGGTCGTATGTAAAGTACACAAGCGGCAAGACGCAGTCAATACCTTCGCTGCGCAGTGCCGATGGTTCTGTTATCGACGGCGACTGTGCCGCTAAAGCGGAGTTATTGTATGCAGTTTTCCGAAATTCCTTCACCAGGGAAGACGAATGGAATATTCCAGAATTTGAAACACGAACATCTGCTAGCATGAGTGTCTTAGAAGTAGATACCTTAGGGGTTGCGAAGCAACCCAAATCGCTTGATACGGGTAAGTCTTCAGGTCCAGATTGTATACCGATTAGGTTCCTTTCAGATTACGCTGATACTATAGCTCCCTACTTAGCACTCACATACAACCGCTCGCTCACCGATAGATCTGTACCTACAGATTGGAAAATTGCGCAGGTCGCACCAGTGTTCAAGAAGGGTAGTAGGAGTAATCCATTTAACTACAGACCTATATCATTGACGTCGGTTTGCAGTAGGGTTTTGGAGCATATACTGTATTCAAACATTGTGAATCACATCGAAGGGAACGATCTATTGACACGTAATCAGCATGGCTTCAGAAAACATCGCTCTTGTGCAACGCAGCTAGCTCTTTATTCGCACGAAGTAATGGCCGCTATCGACAGGGGATCTCAAGTTGATTCCGTATTTCTAGATTTCCGGAAAGCTTTTGACACCGTTCCTCATAAGCGACTTCTAATCAAGCTGCGGAGCTATGGGGTATCGTCTCAGTTGTGCGACTGGATTCGTGATTTCCTATCAGGAAGGTCGCAGTTCGTAGTAATAGACGGCAAATCATCGAGTAAAACTGAAGTGATATCAGGTGTTCCCCAGGGAAGTGTCCTGGGACCTCTACTGTTCCTGATCTATATAAATGACCTGGGTGACAATCTGAGCAGTTCTCTTAGACTGTTCGCAGATGATGCTGTAATTTACCGTCTAGTAAGGTCATCCGAAGACCAGTATCAGTTGCAAAGCGATTTAGAAAAGATTGCTGTATGGTGTGTCAGGTGGCAGTTGACGCTAAATAACGAAAAGTGTGAGATGAATCACATGAGTTCCAAAAGAAATCCGTTGGAATTCGATTACTCGATAAATAGTACAATTCTCAAGGCTGTCAATTCAACTAAGTACCTAGGTGTTAAAATTACGAACAACTTCAGTTGGAAGGACCACATAGATAATATTGTCGGGAAGGCGAGCCAAAGGTTGAGTTTCATTGGCAGGACACTTAGAAGATGCAACAAGTCCACTAAAGAGACAGCTTACACTACACTCGTTCGTCCTCTGTTAGAATATTGCTGCGCGGTGTGTGATCCTTACCAGGTGGGATTGACGGACGACATCGAAAGGGTGCAAAAAAGGGCAGCTCGTTTCGTATTATCACGTTATAGGGGAGAGAGTGTGGCAGATATGATACACGAGTTGGGATGGAAGTCATTACAGCATAGACGTTTTTCGTCGCGGCGAGACCTTTTTACAAAATTTCAGTCACCAACTTTCTCTTCCGAATGCGAAAATATTTTGTTGAGCCCAACCTACATAGGTAGGAATGATCATCAAAATAAAATAAGAGAAATCAGAGCTCGAACAGAAAGGTTTAGGTGTTCGTTTTTCCCGCTCGATGTTCGGGAGAGGAATAGTAGTGAGATAGTATGATTGTGGTTCGATGAACCCTCTGCCAAGCACTTAAATGTGAATTGCAGAGTAGTCATGTAGATGTAGAAGTAGTCTACCAAGCGGTATAATCCTCTAAATTCCAATAACTTAAACAATTAATCTATAATTTTCACACAATATACTTTTATCATCATAATAAGCACCGAACACTAGAAAAATGATTAATACAAAACACCTCAGCTGTATTTTTACACATCTATTGTGCTACAAGTTTCGTTTCTTTGAACATCTTCAGGTGGCCAGCCCAGGCTGCTCGTTTTGCCCGGAAAGGCAGACAGGAAATAATCTTGATCACGATTAATACAAGAATAAGTTGGCAAATGGTAAGCTGTCGAAAGAATGACGGTGAATGTTTCATTTTAGAAAATAATACATTTTAAAAATTTCACCAAAGTAAACTTTATTACCACAGTAAGTAACTAATGCAGGAAGAATTTCGAAAAAAACTATTCAGTTCTTTTGAGGGGGATGGTTTCACTTTGGAACCACTAGGACATGCAATTACAATTTGCACCTACCCTTCGATCGTGAGATATATCTGAAACTAATTTCGTGTTTTTACTTGATGCAGTCCCACGTCTCGAAACTTCTTTGAACTCATAAGGTGAATAACAAATTATGGTCCTAAGTAACAAGTAAAAATGGGCCTAAATTTAATAAATGTATGTCAAAACTTAAATTATGTTGCTCTATCTTTAGGTAGACTTACTTCCACTGTCAGTGACCTCATCAATACGATCACATTTCAAAAAATACATTTCCTACAATCACGTAGCACAGTCTCCACGCCGACCAGTTTTGCCAACTCTAAAAAAGGAAATAAGCTAAATGAGTCTACAAAAGGAAAAAAAGAGCTAGAAAGAAGAAAAAATAAAGTTAGTTGAATTTTCGTGGTTTTATTTTTGCAATAATAATACGGTGTAAGGTATTTATCTGGGGGAGGGACGTATGTGATATTTTAGTAAGGAAGAAACTCTTGGATATTTCCATCTGTATAAAGAACAGTTTGATCTAATTGTATTCACAGTTAAGTCAAAATATAGAAACGCTAATAATGTTTTGATGGTTTTTTTTTGCATTCATGTTTTTGAAAAGTAATTTATTTAGATTTACTCATATTGTATATGTGTGATTCGATTTAAAAAAAACGTCAGGAAATAATTATTCCACATGATTTCATCATATCTTACATGCGTGTACGACGTTTTATTATAATGGCTGAAACAGCCGTAGAGAAAAGTCAAGAAAATAAAAATTTAAGGACGTCATTGTGCATCTCATTAGAGAAATGGCTTTTTTATGTTCTAGTACTCTGAAAACAGATATAACAATCTGAGATTTTGTTTCTATGATATGCAGCCTGTTTTTAAAACCTCGATATTTTGAGACGAAGATGACTCGAAATAAACATCTTCACATTAATTCCTTTCGGATAACTTTCTTTTTGTAATAACAAAAATATAAAAAATGTTTCCACTAGGTACCTATGGAACTATGTTCGGAATATCTGCGCTGTAACGTTACATGATTTCGTACAGTTTGCAGACTACTGCACTGAATAGGAGATCGGCATTTCTATCCCCAGTTCAGTCGCAGGAGTTTGCATAATGTTTATTACAACTGTGCAGTGATTCATCGTTCATAAATCGAAGTCTGCTTTGCAAATAGCTTCCTTCTATATTGTGATGGTGCGATACTAAGCTGATATCAGCTGTGTTGCTACATCGTTCTCAATAATTTTCTCAACGTTTATTTGTCGAGGCTACAATTCTATTCTTTTACATGAGTATGCTGAAGATCCCAGAAAACACACCAACACAGCTTTACTTTTCTTTTTTTGTGATTTTAATTCAGTCTAATAATACATATTTTGGTCAATTAAGTACGGCTTAATGTTACTGTACTTGTTTGAATGGTGATTTTGGATGGGAGTTGGTTCAGTTTCTAGTTAGAACTCTCTATAATGATTAACCTCATTCGTGATTAGCAGTACGGGAATCTCGTGAGTGATACTCTACTAAAGATTTACTTACATTCAGATGGAACCGAACTTGTTCGCCACGAGCCACTTCATACACCATGTGTTCAGTTTGCTTTCATGATTCCTGTCGGAGCGAGTCACATGCCGGCTTTAATGATTCAGTCGTTAGTGAAAAATGATGAACCCTACTTTCAGTTACCCAGTGAGTTTGAATCTTTGTGTGTGACCAATTGCACGTCCATGTTGTGTTCCTTAAACAACTCAAAAACTGCTGCATAATGTTGATCATCAAGTCGTTAAAGTTAGTTAGGAGCCACAGTGTTATGATATCAAATGTGTGCCGGCAGTTGTGGGCGAGCGGTTCTAGGCCCTTCAGTCTGGAACAGTCCGCCCCCGGTAGCTGAGTGGTGAGCGCGACAGACTGTCAATCCAAAGGGCACGGGTTCGATTCCCGGCTGGGTCGGAGATTTTCTCCGCTCAGGGACTGCGTGTTGTGTTGTCCTAATCATCATCATTTCATCCCTATCGACGCGCAAGTCGCCGAAGTGGCGTCAAATCGAAAGACTTGCACCAGGCGAACGGTCTACCCGACGGGAGGCCCTCGTCACACAACATTTCATTTCAGTCTAGAACAGCGCCACCGCTTCGGTCGTAGGTTCGAATCGAGCCTCAGGCATGGATGTGTGGAATGTCCTTAGGTTAGTTAGGTTTAAGTAGTTCTAAGTTCTAGGGAACTGATGACCTCAGATCTTAAGTCCCATAGTGCTCAGAGCCATTTGAACCATTCAAATGTGTTCAACGTTGAAGGCAGTTCAGGAGTATGCTGCTACTCTGTGAATAAATATTTTTCATGGAGTTATTTAGTTCGTTAAATTTCGTCATAATGTGCATACCAACACGCCTTTCCGCTTCCTATGATCTCTAACCTCAGGTACCCTGTTAGAGGGAGCCAGTAGGAAGTATTTATTAAAGTGTAAATGCAGATCAGTCGATTTGAAATTCAGAGGTTAGGATTCCGTTTCACATTTTTTTTCCTTGGGGCAGAAAACTAGGGCTAGAGCTCACTTAAGATTTATGGAAATACAGACGATTTGGCACTCTATGTCAGGTAAATAATGCATAACTGTGATTACGAAAAAGTCACAGTTACAGGGCATTAACTTTGATCCACGAATTAGCGGTTTTCTCTTCAAGAGAGATAAAAGATATTTGGGCATCTTCCTCCAGAACAGACCAGTTTCATCTGCGTTGAATATATGTTACTTGTCTACCGACAATGCCCCTTATCAGAGTGATAATCTGTGATGTAATCCAGGTCTGAAGCCTAAAATCTTCCTTAACGTTAGTTTTACAACTTTAAGTGAAGGTCGATGTAGCAACAACAATGCAAGACAATAAACTCTATTTTAGCAAAGATTGGTAGAGCTCAGCCAAAGCAATTCCGCTTGAGTTATAATTTGCAGATTTAGCAAAGTAAAGAAAAACTTTCCAAACAAGCTCTTGCTTAATACTGAAGTACAATCCGTTCTCTAAGATTAGTAATTAATTTGAAAATAACTTGCATCTTAGAATACTATTTAAAAAAATTTAAGACAAATTTTTAAATTTATTTAACATTCCACACTTATACGTTTGCGATAATTGGGACCAAGCAATAACTGTGGAAATCGAATTCGCGAAAGTCTGTGTTCAAACACATACGAATAATGTTCATTTTGGAATAGAAACTATATAAAAAATGTAATTTATAAGAAAAATGTTTAATAAAATGTTCAACAATAGTGCAAATTATATACAGTAGAGCATTGTGCATTGCAACAATGCCATCCAAAGTTATTGTGACGCAGCATGCGACATAAAGTCTAACAATATCGTCTGACGAGTTAAATGTTTTTTCTCCAGATATTATATTTCCGTAGCATGCTAATAAATGTTTTTATTCCCCTTTTGGTAGCAGAAATCTGCATTTAGTTGCAGTCTGTTAACTCTAAAATTTGTACCATTTCAACTGAACTGAAACTACCTGTCAAATTTGCAACCGTCATTTTATCTTCTGATTGAACTGGCTCCAAAGAAACAGGGTGTTCAATGTTTTTCTCTTACTCACGCATTTCTATACGCCCATCAGTTGTCATCTTCTGATGCTGTGTATCAAGCAGTTCTTGAACGTCATAATCCAGCTCACAATTTAACTGGCTTCGAACATGATTCAAATGGCTCTGAGCACTATGGGACAATTTCTCAGGTCATCAGTCGCCTAGAACTTAGAACTACTTAAACTTAACTAACCTAAGGACATCACACATATCCATTCTCGAGGCAGGATTCGAACCTGCGACCGTAGCTGTAGCGCGGTTCCATACTGTAGCGCCTAGAACCACTGTGCCACCCCGGCCGGCGGCTTGGAACATGGATTACGTCTTCAGACACATTAAGAATTGGATCAGGATCTGTGGTTATTCCTCCTGTGTTTCAGTGTGAGTAAAAGTAGATACAGTTTTTTCCAGACGCCACTCAAATCTTTTTGTGAAACTTCGTCCCAAGATTGTCCAGTAATTCTCACGGTATGGAAAACATTGAGTTGCTTCCAGAACACTATAACACAGAGATGGCTGATTTGCCCCATAGCTTGATGTAGATGCACAACCGATCGTCTCGTGGTGTGAGCTTTAAGTGTTTAAATGACTGCCTGTTTGTATTCAGTCGTCAAAATGGAAAGTTGTCACTTAAGATCCAGCAGTCGATTTCCACATCGAGGGACACCGAGTTGTAGATACATTTTTAAGGCCAATGGATATTCTGGGTGAGAAAACTAAGAGATTTTTAGTATACCATTACCCAACATCTACATCTACATGATGACTCTGCAATTCACATTTAAGTGCTTGGCAGGGGGTTCATCGAACCACAATCATACTATCTCCCTACCATTCCACTCCCGAACAGCGTGCGGGACAAACGAACACCTAAACCTTTCTGTTCGAGCTCTGATTTCTCTTATTTTATTTTGATGATCGTTCCTACCTATGTAGGTTGGGCGCAACAAAATATTTTCGCATTCGGAAGAGAAAGTTGGTGACAAATTTCGTAAATAGATCTCGCCGTGACGAAAAAGTCTTTCCTTTAATGACTTCCATCCCAACTCGTGTATCATATCTGCCACACTCTCTCCTCTATTCGTGATAATACAAAACGAGCTGCTCTTTTTTGCACCCTTTCGATGCCCTCCGCCAAACCCACCTGGTAAGGATCCCACACCGTGCAGCAATATTCTAGCAGAGGACGAACGATGTAGTGTAAGCGGTCTCTTTAGTGCATCTTCTAAGTGTCCTGCCAATGAAACGCAACCTTTGGCTCGCCTTCCCCACAATATTATCTACGTGGTCTTTCCAACTGAAGTTGTTCGTAATTTTAACACCCAGGTACTTAGTTGAATTGACAGCCTTGAGAATTGTACTATTTGTCGAGTAATCGAATTCCAACGGATTTCTTTTGGAACTCATGTGGATCACCTCACACTTTTCGTTATTTAGCGTCAACTGCCACCTGCCACATCATACAGCAATCTTTTCTGAATCGCTTTGCAACTGATACAGGTCATCTGCGAACAACCTAAGAGAACTGCTCGTATTGTCACCCAGGTCATTTATATAGATCAGGAACAGCAGAGGTCCCAGGACGCTTTCCTGGGGAGCACCTGATATCACTTCAATTTTACTCGATGATTTGCCGTCTATTATTACGAACTGCGACCTTCCTGACAGGAAATCACGAATCCAGTCGCACAACTGAGACGATACCCCATAGGCCCGGAAATCTAGAAATAAGGGATGAACTTGAGACCCCCCTGTCGATAGCGGCCATTACTTCGTGCAAATAAAGAGCTAGCTGCGTTGCACAAGAGCGATATTTTCTGAAACCATGCTGAATACGTATGAATAGATGATTCCCTTCGAGATGATTCATAATGTTTGAATACAGTATATGCTCCAAAACCCTACTGCAAACCGATGTCAATGATATAGGGTAGTTCGATGGATTACTCCTACTACCCTTCTTAAACACTGATGCGACCTGCGCAATTTTCCAGTCTGCAGGTACAGATCTATCTGTGAGAGAGCGGTTGTATATGGTTGCAAAGTAGGGAGCTATTGTATCAGCGTAATCTGAAAGGAACTTAATCGGTATACAATCTGGACCTGAAGACTTGCCCGTATCAAGCGATTTGAGTTGCTTCGCAACCCCTAAGGTATCTACTTCTAAGAATCTCATGCTAGCAACTGTTCGTGTTTCAAATTCTGGAATATTCAATTCATCTTTCCTGGTGAAGGAATTTCGGAAAACTGGATTCAATAACTTCGCTTTACTGGCACAGTCGTCGGTAACAGTACTATCGGCACTGAGCAGCGAAGGTATTGCGCAAACCATATATGTCAATCGACCTTTGATGGCGCTAAGAGAAGAAAATGTTTTCTCTTCATGTGTCATAAAAGACCTTTTAGGCATCTCCTTCCAAAACAGACCATTTTCTTCTGTGTTAAATATGGTCTGGCTGGCATAGTCACATTTTTCTATGATTTCATTGACTTTTAATGAATAGAGCGGCGCAGTTCTTTATCAGCCCTTGCCGCCTCTCCACTTTCTGCTATGCTATACCAGTTACAACGGCTTCCGAGTCGGATACAGTAGGCTTTATTAGCGTTAAACACTTCGTCTTTGACAGCATCTCCAGCTCCTTCCTAAGTGTCTCAAAATTAGCTAAGCCTGAGATCACATCGTGTCCTAATAAACGCTGTTACTTCATTATCAAACCATAATTTTAACATTATTTCCGTCACAGCGATAATACCATGACATTTACAAGTGATACCTGAAATAAAAGACTAGGAATTTTTCACAGCTTCGAGATTTTTCTCTTTGGCTTTTATAATCACTCTGACTGCTGATGTCAGTAGATCTGACTTCTTTGCGAGTTCACATGTTTTCATTTTGCATCGAAGTCTTCGATAATATTAAGCTTACGTTCCAACTGGAACGATTTTTTTCTTGCTTGATGCAAATCAATCATCCACTTTTCGTTTGCATGACATAGTCAGAATCTATCTCTCACGCCAGTTCCGCGAATAGAACAATTCCGCACGAATATTCAGAAGCTATCTCTGAAGGCAGTTCGTCGAAGAGAACTATTCCACACGACACTCATCCTAATCTGTCGTAGGCTGAGCACGTACGGTTGGAGTGGTTCAATGGGGGAGGGGGGGGGGGGGAGGAAGAGGAGGAAGGGCAGCGCTCAAACAGACGAATAGCGTTACAAGGATTTGCGTAAAACAGGGACAGTATGTCACTAACCGTGCGGCCCCTCCCGTCGAAGGTTTGAATACTCCCTCGGACATGAGCGTGAGTGTTGTCCTTCGCGTTAAGTTAGTTTAAGTAGTGTGTAAGTCTAGGAACAAATGACCACAGCAGTTTGGTCCCTTAGGAATCCACACACTTGTGAACACAATCTGGTCAAAGTTATCTAAAATAACAACGCGAGAGGTAGTCTGCTCAAAGTGCCTAACGCTTCAACTTTTCACTGGCAACTGTCATTCATAATGAACGCATTTGTCCTACGATTTTGAATCACGTTGGAATTAGCATTCTAGGACAGTTTCTTGTGTTCTCCTGTGGAGTTACAGGCAAGCGTAAAATTTGGAGATTTTTGTATCGATGGGCCGCGGTGAACCACCAACGTATATTGGGGCAATAAAAAGGACATTCGTCCACAGCAACGAGAAGCAATATGCCTTTTTTCTTATTATCTCTGAAGTCGGAAAACCGCTCTTATTATCCGCCGAAGTGGCAGCTTAAAAATTTCTCCGCCATCTGTGATGAACTTCACGGCGGTTGTGAGGCGGGCAACTGCTCGTTCCACTGTTATAGCCCGAGGCGCTTTTCTTATTACTCGCCAAGCCTCCCTCCGGATCCAGTTTTAATTAGTTTCGGAGGCCAAGTTTTCTTGTCCCCGATTTATTGACTACCATCGCTGGCAGCTACTACATTTTCCCTCTCATAACGTACACTTAGTAATATCTGTAGTTGGTAAGAGTAGATTTTTCTTGACGAAATTTTTGTTGGGTAACAGTGCTAGTTGCAGTACCATAAAATTGCATACACCATTATTTTGGTAGTTGCACAAGTCTGTATCACAGTCACTTTATTTAATATAAGGCTTGGCATACGTTCGGATTTCTTCGGATTTGTGCGTTATTTGAGGACATACAGGAGCGCCCTGGGAGGGTGTGGGTTGGGCTGGTTCAAATGGCTCTGAGCACTATGGGACTCAACTTCTGAGCTGAGTTCATTAGTCCCCTAGAACTTAGAACTAGTTAAACCTAACTAACCTAAGGACATCACACACATCCATGCCCGAGGCAGGATTCGAACCTGTGACCGTAGCGGTCTCGCGGTTCCAGACTGTAGGAGGGGGTGGGCGAGGGCCACGGAGCTATAGAACTGTCCGAGGTAAGCGCAGACATTTTTTCTCTCTGGCTAAACATATAGATTTCGATGAACATTAGGTACAAAACTGACTTAATTGAAGTACAAGTTCATTACTACAAATAAATACTAAATTTGAACATGAAAGTGCCTACTATTTGATTTTACAAATTCAAGTTTCGTTTTGAGTATAATTTGTACACTCTCCACTCACATTAAAGTGACCACCGGTCAAAAGATTTCTGAGTCGCACACCACTGTGGGACGCGCAAGAAGAGAGTTAATGAGGTTCTGGAAGCTACCGACTAGAGCCGATTTCAGTGCCGTGGCGAGCTGCGCTATGCTTCTCGTTTGATGATCCATGGCGTGAACAGCCCCATCGAGATGCTCCCACAAACTCTCGATTGCGCTAAAGTTCGGGGGGGGGGGGGGGGGGGTACGGTTAACTCATCGTGGGGTTCTTCGAATAACGCACGTACGCTGAGAACTGTGTAAACGTTGCACTGTCCTGGTGGTGGATGCTATCGAGCCGAGGAAAAACAAACAGCATGTACAGTCCGCGCTAGTTATCTGAGAGCTTCGTGACCGTTATTCTGAAACAGCCGGATAGTCACTGAGCATGCGCATAAGTGTGCACCTCTGCCCAAATACATTCAGCTGTCCCTGTGTGCCACGTGTGTCTGTTGTGAATGCAGTGCTAGTTCCACGTTTGTGTTCTTTTTCGGTATTGTATTGCAACTGACGAGTATGACGTCTACTAGTACTTCAAAACTAAAAGGCACAAAACTTAATATTCAGTCACGGGAGATTATACATACTGTTTTAATGTTTATGGAGACTGAGTCCTCTCAGGGGATGAACATTCCGGTTGAGCAATCTCAGCTGAGAGCTGAACTGGCCACAGGCGTTTCGCGTAGCACCATCCAGAAAATTAAAAGGAAAGGCAAGCTATCGGAATATCGCGGGAAGAGGAAATTTGAAACTCCAGGCAAAATAACCAAGAGCAAAATAATTATAGATGTTGTCGGCTTTGATGATGCCGTTGTTACGAAAATTATTTACAACTTTCAAGGTAGCAACGCTAGTGTAAGACGGCGACTAAAGAATTTCTGTTTCCACTGAAAAAAAAAAGAGTAGGCTGATACTGTTAGAAAGAAGCGGTATTACAGAAAAAAGAATATCGTATTTGAAGCAAATATAAAAATGTAGGGAAGCAAAGAGACATTGTTTACATTTATGAAAATTTTATTTTATCGTCACAAGTAACTGGGAAAACAATGAACTGGCAATACTGCTCACAGCCTCCTCAAACCGGTATCAAATTGACAACGCCTAATAATAACTCATGCAGGTGGCGAAAACAGCTTTATTCCTAAAGCGCTTATTATGTGGAAGTCAAATCAAGCAAAGGGGGATTACCACAACCATATGAACCAACAAAGTTGTGTGAAGTGGTTGACAGCAAAGCTGATTCCTAATTTAAACTCTAACTCCATAATAGTTCTCGACAATGCGCCATATTACAATGTTAAAATAAACAAAGCTCCAACATCTCACTCAACTAAAGACGATATCAGAAATTGGCGAACAAAAGAAAGTATCCCATTCTCGGATGACATGTTGAAGCCCATTCTCTATGAGCTTGTTCAGAGAACCAAGGCAACGACCGTCGAGTATTCCGTCGACAAAATCCGTGAAACTGCTGGTGACGTTGCTTTACACCTTCCTCCTTATCATCCAGAATTACATCCAATAGAAAATATTAGGCAATGTAACGTCTGTGAAAATATTGTATGAGGAGAAATTTAAATCCATGAGTAAAGAACCCAGGATACCGTTGTGCGAACACGTAAAAAAAAAAAAAAATTGAGTGGGAATACATGCAGAAATCAATATTTTCTCGACAATGAAATAGATAAAATAATGATACGTTTAGGTGGTGCAGACAATGATAGCGGACCTGATTACTGTGATTCTAGCTCTGAATAAGGAGGAGAACTAGAAGGAGTAGCTGGGCTACGTGTTGAAGACTGACGGTAAGTGCTTGAATTCTAAGCCGATCAGATTTCAAAGAGAAAAAAACAGGAAACTTTTGTTTATAGTTTATACTTAACTTCATTACTGCAGTTATGGTTCAAATGGCTCGCCGTTCGTCGGTTACAAAGACTGAAATTTGCACTCCAGTACTGCATCTGTACGTCCACTGACTGGGGACAGGAGTCCTTTCCAGATGAATAACATATTATGGTTCACCGAACAGATGATCGTTGGCGTGTATGACGCGAAACGTCTAAAAGTAAACACCATGTAATAATCGTCGGAAAGGTCCAAGCCGGAAGACGGAGCGGTATGGTACAGGGAATGGCTTGGCTTCTGAGCACTATGGGACTTAACATCTGAGGTCATCAGTCCACTAAAACTTAGAACTACTTAAACCTAATCAACCTAAGGGCATCACACACATCCATGACCGAGGCAGGATTTGAACCTGCTATCGTAGCGGGCGCGCGGTTCCAGACTGAAGCGACTAGAACCACTCGGTCACAACGGCCGGCACTGCAGTTATGTCTTACTCCTATTTTTCTGGCGAGGTACCATGATATTTTGGAACTGATAATACGTCCATGATGATGCTACACTTGAAGAAGTCAAAACAAGATTGTATCTTCAGTTTGTGAATTGGGATGGGAAATGTAAATATTACTAATCTGTAATAAGACACAAACTAAATATTTTATCCTGAGACTTACCTTAGTAGTATTTATAAGAAAAATGAATGGATTGATTTTAGCAGTTCCTCGTTAGAAAGAAGGTATTTTATTATTAATACTGTAAATATTGTGAAATGCATTTCTCTAACGTCCTACTACTAGGTAATTTAATTCTCATAACTTTTTATTAAGTAAGAAATGTTACTACACGCATTTTGTTTCTCGATTAAAACCGGGACAATTACGTGTCCAGAGTGATTATCGGGAGACACCGGGACATTTATGTGAAAGCCGAGACGTCTGGGCAGCCTAGCGCAATCAATGTTCTCAGCTCGGCGTGCATACGCGTGCTCCGAGCTGCGCAGCAGTCACCCATGCTTTCAGATATCTGGCGCGGATTGTAAGCTTGGACATAGCCCGACAAGGACAGATGCGTACCTGTGTCGATCCATTGTGGCTTCCGGTATGGCGAGATCACCCAGGGAACACTACGAAAACATTCCCTGTACCGCTGGCCGGAGTGGCCGAGTGGTTCTAGGCGCTACAGTCTGGAATCGCGCCACCGCTACGGTCGCAGGTTCGATTCCTGCCTCTGGTATGGATGTGTGTGATGTCAAATGGTTCAAACGGCTCTGAGCACTATGGGACTCAACGGCTGTGGTCATCAGTCCCCTAGAACTTAGAACTACTTAAACCTAACTAACCTAAGGACATCACACACACCCATGCCCGAGGCAGGATTCGAACCTGCGACCGTAGCAGCAGCGCGGCTCCGGACTGGAGCGCCCAGAACCCCACGGCCACCACGGCCGGCTGTGTGATGTCCTTAGGTTAGTTAGGTTTAAGTAGTTCTAAGTTATAGGGGACTGATGACCTCAGAAGTTAAGTCCCATAGTGCTCAGAAGCCAAGCCATTCCCTGTACCATAACGCTCCGTCTTCCGGCTTGGACCCTTCCGACGATTGTTGTATGGTGTTTACTTTTAGACGTTTCGCGTCATACACGCCAACGATCATCTGTTCGATGAACCATAATACGTTATTCATCTGGAAAGGACTCATGTCCCCAGTCAGTGGACGTCCAGTTGCAGTACTGGCGTGCAAATTTCAGTCTTTGTAACCGACGAACGGCGGTAAGCGTGGGTGCATGAATCAGGCGCCTGCTGCCGAGGCCAGTAAGCAGCAATGTTCGCTGGACGGTCGTAGAGGCGGCCCCTTGGTTCACCTCGGCTGTCACTTGCTCAGCAGTTGAACATCTATTCGCTCGCACACATTTCCGGAGCTATTGTTCACCTCTGCTGTCTACAGCTCGTGTTACACCGCAGTGACATCGACGCCGGTTTTTGATAGCGTCATTTTGCAGGTAGGATAAAATATTTACTTTGTGTGTTATTACAGATTAGTAATATTTACATTTCCCATCCCAATTCACAAACTGAAGATACACTCTTGTTTTGACTTCTTCAAGTGTAGCATCATCATGTAATACAGAAATACAAGTCACTGAGGAATAAAGTAAATAGGAAGTGCAGGAAATCTAAGACGAAATGGCTGCAGGAAAAATGTGAAGACATCGAAAAAGGTATCATTGTCGGAAGGACAGACTCAGCATAAAGGAAAGTCAAAACAACCTTTGGTGACATTAAAAGCAACGGTGGTAACATTAAGAGTGCAACGGGAATTCCACTGTTAAATGCAGAGAAGAGAGCAGATAGGTGGAAAGAATACATTGAAAGACTCCATGAGGGTGAAGATTTGTCTGATGTGATAGAAGAAGAAACAGGAGTCGGTTTAGAAGAGATAGGGGATCCAGTATTAGAATCGGAATTTAAAAGAGCTTTGGAGGACTTACGGCCAAATAAGGCAGAATGGATAGATAACATTCCATCAGAATTTCTAAAATCATTACTGGAAGTGGCAACAAAACGACTATTTACGTTGGTGTGTAGAATATATGAGTCTGGCGACATACCATCTGACTTTCGGAAAAGCATCAACCACACAATTCCGAAGAAGGCAAGAGCTGACAAGTGCGAGAATTATCGCACAATCAGCTTAACAGCTCATGCATCGAAGCTGCTTACAAGAATAATATACAGAAGAATGGAAAAGAAAATTGAGAACGCGCTAGGTGACGATCAGTTTGGCTTTAGGAAAAGTAAAGGCACGAGAGAGGCAATCCTGACGTTACGGCTAATAATGGAAGCAAGGCTGAAGAAAAATCAAGACACGTTCATAGGATTTGTCGACCTGGAAAAAGCGTTCGACAATATAAAATGGTGCAAGCTGTTCGAGATTCTGAAAAATGTAGGGGTAAGCTATAGGGAGAGACGGGTCATACACAATATGTACAACAACCAGGAGGGAGTAATAAGAGTGGACGATCAAGAACGAAGTGCTCGTATTAAGAAGGGTGTAAGACAAGGCTGTAGCCTTTCGCCCCTTCTCTTCAATCTGTACATCGAGGGAGCAATGATGGAGATAAAAGAAAGGTTCAGGAGTGGAATTAAATACAAGGTAAATGATATCAATGATACGATTCGCTGATGACATTGCTATCCTGAGTGAAAGTGAAGAAGAATTAAATGATCTACTGAACGGAATGAACAGTCTAATGAGTACACAGTATGGTTTGAGAGTAAATCGGAGAAAGACGAAGGTAATGAGAAGTAGTAGAAATGAGAACAGCGAGAAACTTAACATCACGATTGATGGTCACGAAGTCAATGAAGTTAAGGAAATCTGCTACCTAGGCAGTAAAATAACCAGTGACGGACGGAGCAAGGAAGACATCAAAAGCAGACTCGCTATGGCAAAAGTCATTTCTGTCCAAGGGAAGTGTACTAATATCAAATACCGGAGTTAATTTGAGGAAGAAATTTCTGAGGATGTACGTCTGGAGTAGTGAAACATGGACTGTGGGAAAACCGGAACAGAAGAGAATCGAAGCATTTGAGATGTTGTGCTATAGACGAATGTTGAAAATTAGGTGGACTGATAAGGTAAGGAATGAGGAGGTTCTACGCAGAATTGGAGAGGAAAGGAATATATGGAAAACACTGATAAGGAGAAGTGACAGGATGATAGGACATCTGCTAAGACATGCGGGAATGACTTCCATGGTAGTAGAGGGAGCTGTAAACGGCAAAAACTGTAGAGGTAGACAGAGATTGAAATACGTCAAGCAAATAATCGAGGACGTCGGTTGCAAGTGCTACTCTGAGATGAAGAGGTTAGCACAGGTAAGGAATTCGTGGCGGACCGCATCAAACCAGTCAGTAGACCGATGACAAAAAAAAAAAAAAGCCGTGTGGTCTTGGGCGCCTTGTCACGGTCCGCGTGGCTCCTCCCGTCTGAGGTTCGAGTCCTCCCGCAGTCATGAGTGTGTGTGTTGATCTTAGCGTAAATTAGTTTAAGTTAGCTTAAGTAGTAGCGTAAGCTTGGGGACCGATGACCTCAGAAGTTTTCCATAAGACCTTACCATTTTTTAATTTTATTTATTTTTTTTTTTTTTTGCAGGCTCATTATACTTTAACCATGGTGGTACAAGGAACAGTGTAGAAATTTATCCATTTTGGAAATCCCTCCCTCCTTGGCCCTAAAGCAAGTGTGTCATATAACACACTCCGTTTCCACTCTAAGACCTGTTCTTCCCGGTACACCGAAACGCTTTATATACCCTCCACTGACTGCTAGAGGTGCCACTTGCCGTCTTTGAGCGGTTACTGCACGCTGAAATCGGACACAGTAGGTGCTCACATTAATGTGACTCCCCAATATCATAGCTGCTGATCGATATGAGACGCACGCAGACTTTTGGCGTTGTCGTCACTGAAAGACGTACAAGGAAACATTTCCCCTCTCCTGCCCCCTCTCCCGGCTAGGCTCTGTGGCCATCCGCCAACTTATAGTCCAGTCGACATGCTTTATGTGAAAGGGAAAATAATTAGACCCAAATGTTCGCAATTTTAGAAAAAAAATCTCTACTTCCAGCAATTTAAGGGGGGCTGGACGTCAAACGGGACGACTTGGAGCAGGAGATGCACCAGAGGACATTTAAATTTCCACTGTCTGCACTTTTACGAATAAATTCATAAAACTTTGTCAAAATGACCAGAAAGGATTCAGGATATACACTCACAGACGTGGAAGTTCAAAAATATAAGAATTTTTATACATTTGAAATTTGACCTTTTTTCACTTACCATTGGCTGCATTTGTTGCTATAGGTCCACTTTTCATCATAAGTAAGGGAGATTCTTCGATGAAGTTTGCACAGCATACAAACCATACTTACAGGTGTATGAAACTGTAGACTTTTCCAAATCTATTGCAAACTGTGGTAAAAATTGAAGTAATTAATTATAAAATTTGAGTTTTTTCTAAACACGAAGTTTAAAATGTAAAAGCACTTTCATTTTTTCATAAATTAAATAATTTCTACATTTTCATACACCTCTAAGTAAGGTTTGTATGCTGTGCAAAAGTGATCGAAGAATCTCTCTTATTTATAAAGTAACGTGTAACTACAGCAACAAACGCAGCCAATAGTAAGTGAAAAAATGATGAACATTCGCATGTAAAATAAAATTAATTTTATATGTTTTTGAACTTCCACTGCTATGAGTGTGAATCCTGAATCCTTCCTGGTCATGCTGACAAAGTTTTATGAATTCATTTGTGAAAGTATAGACAGTGGGAATTAAAAAGCCCTGTGGTGTCTCTCCTGCTCCAAGACTGCACGTTTAACGTCCTACACCCCTTAAGTGCAACAACACTGTGTATTATAAGAAGAGATCGGACTATATTTATCATAAAATCCTTAAAATATACATGGAAATGTCCATAAAAAATTCTTAAAATGCAAGAAAAGTGTCGAAGTATGCAAGATCAAATAATAAAAAAACATGGTAGTTACTGCTTGCGTTACGTCTCAAAGTCGAACCTGTGTATATCAGTTAGGAGGAAGAGGGCAAAATGGGTACATTTACAGCGCTGATATGTTTTTCTGAATACTTTCTGGTGGAGTGTAGTCGAATTAAGTCGGATGATGCTGAGGGAATTAGATTAGGAAATGAGACACTTAAAGGAGTAAAGGAGTTTTGTTATTTGGGGAGCAAAATAACTGATGATGGTCGAAGTAGAGAGGATATAAAATGTAGACTGGCAATGGCAAGAAAAGTGTTCCTGAAGAAGAGAAATTTGTTAGCATCGAGTATACATTAAAGTATCAGGAAGTCATTTCTGAAAGTATTTGTATGGAGTGTAGCCATGTATGGAAGTGAAACATGGACGATAAATAGTTTGGACAAGAAGAGAATAGAAGCTTTGGAAATGTGGTGCTACAGAAGAATGCTGAAGATTAGATGGGTAGATCATATAACTAGTGTCGAGGTATTGAATAGAATTGGGGAGAAGGTGAGTTTGTGGCACAACTTGAGAAGAAGAAGGGACCGGTTGGCAGGACATGTTTTGAGGCATCAAGGGATCACAAATTTAGCATTGGAGTGCAGCGTGGAGGGAAAAGATCGTAGAGGGAGACCAAGAGATGAATACACTAAGCAGAATCAGAAGGATGTAGGTTGCAGTAAGTACTGGGAGATGAAGAAGCTTGCACAGGATAGAGTTGCATGGAGAGCGGCATCAAACCAATCCCAGGACTGATGACCACAACAGCAACATTCTGGTAGAGGTTAGGAAGGGGGCCTTTCTGGGAATATTTTCTAAAATTTTGTAAAATGGGGACGCATACTATGTTTCAAGAATCGTTACTATTGCTGTCGGTAACAAACTGATGCGATGCGAATGAGTCGCAGCGAAACAATCGATATGTACAGGACCAACTTCGAGTTACATCGCACGCAGAGGAACATGTTCAAAAACTTAAAAACCAACATAGAGTCATGAATTTTTTGAACCGCAGCAACATTTAATTTATGCTGTTGGATCAAATCATCATTTACAATTTATTTTACATTTTTTCTACTATTGTAAACACATACGAGCAAGTACTGTTCCAAATGTTCGGTAGTACGATTGTGTCTTCGACCACTCAAAACATTTTTATAAGTAGGAAAGCACCTTCTACATTGACTGCGGTAATTGGTCAGAATCTGAATTTTGATGCTATGTTGGCACTTACTGTTTCTGGTAAAAGTTCACCCGTTCCATTAATAAAACTATCAAATTGTCACAAGAGTTTACAGACTGGGTTATTGTTTAAAATGTTTTCAGACTTTTCTTTAATTTTTCTTGCAAATCTTTCCTGCAATCAGGAGTTCACTAGAATACTTTTATTAACTGAATAGATTCATTCATCGCCAAACCTTGACTTTCAAGCTTTTTAATAGAAGCAGGTATATAGTAAAAATAAGTGCTAATCACAAAACTTTCTCCTTTAACACCGGTATCATTAGAAGCTTCCTTGCACTGGCAAACTGCCGAAGCCTCTGTACTATGGAAGTATTCTACTATCCCTCTAATGCCCTCGAAATGTGCATTGTAAGACAACACAGCTTCGACCCACGTACCCCAAAGAGTCCCGTTAGTTCGGGAGGTAAAGGCACATTTCGTAGTTTTTCTTATGGGTTTTGATGCAGGCAGGAGCCGTTAGAAACACTTTCTTTGCGGATTACATCAGTTTATTTACATTCGCAAAGGTGGAATATATTTCTTCAGCAAGGCGATGTACTCCATGAGCAAAGCAGGTCACATGAATCAGATTGGGCTAAAATACTCAGAAAGCTTGTCCTCCTTTGATTATATAGAGAGCAGCATCGGAAATAAACACAGCCACCCTTTCGTATGCAGAAGATTATGGGAATATTTTTCTAATACTCTGATTAACAAATCTCGCGATCGTAGAATGATTTATTTCTTCAACTTCTTTGAAGGCCGCTACACAGAAGGAAGAAGGTTCTTCTTTAGAGCACCAGCAATTAAAATTGCAATGTGACGCCTAAAAGTGTCTGTAGTTTCGTCAACTGAAACCCTGATAATTCTATCCTATAGTTCATTGCGTATTTCTTGCAGAACACTTACGTAAATTGTCGGTATATGCAGGGTGTTTCAAAAATGACCGGTATATTTGAAACGGCAATACAAACTAAACGAGCAGCGATAGAAATACACCGTTTGTTGCAATATGCTTGGGCCAACAGTACATTTTCAGGCGGACAACCTTCCGAAATTACAGTAGTTAACAATTTTCAACAACAGATGGCGCTGCAAGTGATGTGAAAGATATACACTCCTGGAAATGGAAAAAAGAACACATTGACACCGGTGTGTCAGACCCACCATACTTGCTCCGGACACTGCGAGAGGACTGTACAAGCAATGATCACACGCACCGCACAGCAGACACACCAGGAACCGCGGTGTTGGCCGTCGAATGGCGCTAGCTGCGCAGCATTTGTGCACCGCCTCCGTCAGTGTCAGCCAGTTTGCCGTGGCATACGGAGCTCCAGTGCAGTCTTTAACACTGGTAGCATGCCGCGACAGCGTGGACGTGAACCGTATGTGCAGTTGACGGACTTTGAGCGAGGGCGTATAGTGGGCATGCGGGAGGCCACGTGGACGTACCGCCGAATTGCTCAACACGTGGGGCGTGAGGTCTCCACAGTACATCGATGTTGTCGCCAGTGGTCGGCGGAAGGTGCACGTGCCCGTCGACCTGGGACCGGACCGCAGCGACGCACGGATGCACGCCACGACCGTAAGATCCTACGCAGTGCCGTAGGGGACCGTACCGCCACTTCCCAGCAAATGAGAGACACTGTTGCTCCTGGGGTATCGGCGAGGACCATTCGCAACGGTCTCCATGAAGCTGGGCTACGGTCCCGCACACCGTTAGGCCGTCTTCCGCTCACGCCCCAACATCGTGCAGCCCGCCTCCAGTGGTGTCGCGACAGGCGTGAATGGAGGGACGAATGGAGACGTGTCGTCTTCAGCGACGAGAGTCGCTTCTGCCTTGGTGCCAATGATGGTCGTATGCGTGTTTGGCGCCGTGCAGGTGAGCGCCACAATCAGGACTGCATATGACCGAGGCACACAGGGCCAACACCTGGCATCATGGTGTGGGGAGCGATCTCCTACACTGGCCGTACACCTCTGGTGATCGTCGAGGGGACACTGAATAGTGCACGGTACATCCAAACCGTCATCGAACCCATCGTTCTACCATTCCTAGACCGGCAAGGGAACTTGCTGTTCCAACAGGACAATGCACGTCCGCATGTATCCCGTGCCACCCAACGTGCTCTAGAAGGTGTAAGTCAACTACCCTGGCCAGCAAGATCTCCGGATCTGTCCCCCATTGAACATGTTTGGGACTGGATGAAGCGTCGTCTCACGCGGTCTGCACGTACAGCACGAACGCTGGTCCAACTGAGGCGCCAGGCGGAAATGGCATGGCAAGCCGTTCCACAGGACTACATCCAGCATCTCTACGATCGTCTCCATGGGAGAATAGCAGCCTGCATTGCTGCGAAAGATGGATATAGACTGTACTAGTGCCGACATTGTGCATGCTCTGTTGCTTGTGTCTATGTGCCTGTGGTTCTGTCAGTGTGATCATGTGATGTATCTGACTCCAGGAATGTGTCAATAAAGTTTCCCCTTCCTGGGACAATGAATTCACGGTGTTCTTATTTCAATTTTCAGGAGTGTAGAAGACAACGCAGTCTGTGGGTGCGCCATTCTCTACGTCGTCTTTCTGCTGTAAGCGTGTGCTGTCACAACGTGCAAGTGTGCTGTGGACAACATGGTTTATTCCTTAGAACAGAGGATTTTTCTGGTGTTGGAATTCCACCGCCTAGAACACAGTGTTGTTGCAACAAGACGAAGTTTTCAACGGAGGTTTAATGTAACCAAAGGACCGAAAAACGATACAATAAAGGATCTGTTTGAAAAATTTCAACAGACTGGGAATGTGACGGATGAATGCGCTGGAAAGGTAGGGCGACCGCGTACGGCAACCACAGAGGGCAACGCGCAGCTAGTGCAGCAGGTGATCCAACAGCGGCCTCAGGTTTCCGTTCGCCGTGTTGCAGCTGCGGTCCAAATGACGCCAACGTCCACGTATCGTCTCATGCGCCAGAGTTTACTCCTCTATCCATACAAAATACAAACGCGGGAACCCCTCAGCGCCGCTACCATTGCTGCACGAGAGACATTTGCTAACGATATAGTGCTCAGGATTGATGACGGCGATATGCATGTGGGCAGCATTTGGTTTACTGACGAAGCTTATTTTTAACTGGACGGCTTCTTCAATAAATAGAACTGGCGCATATGGGGAACCGAAAAGCCCCCTGTTGCAGTCCCACCGTGCCTGCATCCTCAAAAAGTACTGGTCTGGGCCGCCATTTCTTCCAAAGGAATCATTGGCCCATTTTTCAGATCCGAAACGATTACTGCATCACGCTATCTGGACATTGTTCGTGAATTTGTGGCGGTAAAAACTGCATTAGACGACACTGCGAACACCTCGTGGTTTATGCAAGATGGTGCCCGGCCACATCGAACGGCCGACGTCTTTAATTTCCTGAATGAATATTTCGATGATCGTGTGATTGCTTTGGGCTATCCGAAACATACAGGAGGCGGCGTGGATTGGCCTCCCTATTCGCCAGACATGAACCCCTGTGTCTTCTTTCAGTGGGGACACTTGAAAGACCAGGTGTACCGCCAGAATCCAGAAACAATTGAACAGCTGAAGCAGTACATCTCATCTGCATGTGAAGCCATTCCGCCAGACACGTTTTCAAAGGTTTCGGGTTATTTCATTCAGAGATTACGCCATATTATTGCTACGCATGGTGGATATGTGGAAAATATCGTACTATAGAGTTTCCCAGACGGCAGCGCCATCTGTTGTTGACAATTGTAACTACTGTAATGTGGAAGGTTTGTCTGCCTGAAAATGTACTGTTGTCCCAAGCATATTGCAACAAACGGTGTATTTCTATCGCTGCTCGTTTAGTTTGTATTGCCGTTTCAAATATACAGGTCATTTTTGAAACACCCTGTAAATTTTCACCCATTGTTGATTCATCTGGTGTATTTTGATTTCAGCAATATTTGCTCATGAAGCCTTTGAGGCTAGGGTTTGAGAGTTTGGGAAGAAGAATATAGATCGAAATGAATGCTTCACATAGATCCATGTTAAACCGAATTTTTTCGTTACCTTTGGACAAATCTCAGTTACTGCAACTTGCTATTGTCAGAAGTTGTTGTCATGGTTCTTCCTTCTGCATTCCTGCGATATGAAGACTTGTCCTGACATACCGGTCTATTTGAAACTTTTTTTTTTTTGCACGAAACGTTTGTCTCGGAAACTCGACAGTATAAAGCAATTCCGTCATATGTAAATATTCCGGGATGGTCAGCTGTCCACGAAACGACGTTTCCTTTTTCGGGAGGCATGGCGCGCAACACGTAACACATTATGCGCCGCAAACACGTTCAGCTGTGTACACGTAAAAAGAAAGCGAAACTGAAACAAAGGACGTACGACTAAACGTTTGCGTAGTTTAACTGTCGGCGACGCGTATGGTATGACATTGGATGGGATTAACCGGGCTGCCAGCACAGGAACATTGACTCTGCCTGTTCCTGTTCCTCTTCTGTAATGATTTCCCTAGGCAGTGGCCTCTCCGTTAGCGATTGCTCGCAGTTTTACGTGGCGGTCAATCTGTGAGACATCAAAACTAGATCGAGCTAGAGGCCACCAGTATAAATTTTTAAAAATACTGCAAACATAAAGCGAAAATACTCATTGTCACTAGTTTGTAGTTAAAAAATGCAATAACCGGTGAAAAGGAGCCACATACGCAAATGCATATGCAGCATGCAAATGCATATAATCCGGTCTCTAGTTATATGGAACGATTACTGGATCAACCGTTCGCTAATAAAACGGTACGAAATTTAGATTCTCTTCACTCCATCTAAAATGGACTAAGTAAGTCTCAACGTTACACGCTTGTTTATTTATCTAATTCCTTCCTTATGTTTCTGGACGCGATAGCGCACTGTTACAGACTAAAAATCATGCATGGTAGTACTGTATTGAAGCACGTTATTTCCTTATATGAGGAGAAAATTCCGGTCACGTTTGATAAATGTCAACCACTCATCCTGTGTCACGACGCTGATCATCCACGTGCTCTGTTCCATTTACAGTTCATTTCTTTCCTTGTTATTCGCCAGTGACGAAGAATAGTAAATTACTCTCAAAACAAAACATGCGGAATATAATTGGATCTCGCACAATTTTACTTTCGGTTGCTTTATTTATTTCGTTTTTGGCTTGAATCCCATAAATTATGTCTGTAAAATGACTGAACTGAATAATAAGTATTTAAAAGAAAACGAGTTTGAAAAATTTATCGACTTTGACATTTATATTTGTAGGGAAACATGAAACCTCCTAACCGTTTAAAACAGTGTGCCGGACTGAGACTCAAACACCGTTGCGTTTCGCGTCAATTGCTCTACCGCTGTGAGGAGAGGACATGAGTCGTGCTTGGGTAGAGCATTTTCTCGCGAAAGGCAAGGGCTCCCCGTTCGACTCTCGGTCCGGCACAGAGTTTTAATCTGGTAGGAACTTTCAAATCAGCGCACACTCCCCTGCAGATTGAAAATTTCATTATACATGGAAACATGTTTGAGCGAGAGTAGTTACTAATGTCACGGATTAAAGTACTTTTCAGGTGTGACCAGTACCGATGGAATCAATCTGTGATCAGCTTGTAGGAGTCGATAACTTGATGAATTCAGTGTCCTGCGGGTTTATCTCCAGTAAATACCATCATATACACCGAAGAAATATGTGTCGAAATCTATGTGGTATAACTCTACATTTATTTAGAGTGCGCACAGTTCGTGTGATACTTTAACACGGCCCAGGTTGTCACCTCCGTAGACACCTTGGTTTCTGGCCTTAAAAACGCCAATTGTTCTAAATAACATAGTTTCGTCAAATTACTTCAGTTTTCACATCACGTCATACTTTGTGCAGAATTGTGGTTCTTAAATATCACCAACATGGTCGTCAAATATTTCTGATTTTTTTTTCTAGACTGTCTAAAGTATTGGTAATGTATAGACCAGTTCGTTGTAAGTCGTTTGGATATAGTGATAGTTTACATCTTTTTCATTTTCAGGCATACTGTTAATAAATGGTATTATCATTCGCCGTTTCTGCTAATATACTGCTGCTCTAGGTTGATGGATGCTCTAGGCTGGTGATATTTGTAAACTACCGTTATGGCTGTTAGTATTAGAGCAAAGCTTTAAAAATATTGCCGTTTAGTTGGAAACTAACATGAGCGTCCTCGAAACTGCTACCTCCAAAGTATACTGTATAAAGTATACTGTATACTGTACACAATTTTACTCACACAATAAGGCATTATAAACTGAAAAGGTGATATAACAGTAGAACAGATAGCTGAAGAGACGCGGGGATGTTTGTAGAACGCTTAGCGGCAGTTGAAACATTGAAAAACTGTTACCATGTAACCTGTTAATAGGCGTATAGATTAAAAATTGAAATTAATGTTTTGAAGAAGTTTACCTGTAGTGTTGCTGTTTTGGTCTTCAATCCTGAGACTGGTTTGATACAGCTCTCCATGCTTCTCTGTCCTGTGCAAGCTTCTTCATCTCTAAGTAACTACTGCAACCTACATCCTACTGAACATGCTTAGTGTACTCAACTCTTGGTCTACCTCAACTATTTTTACCCTCCAGGATACCATCCAATACTAAATTGGTGATTCCTTGATGCCTCAGAACTTGTCTTCCAACCGGTCTCTTCTTTTAGTCAGATTTTGCTACAATTTCCTCTTCTCTCAAATTCTCTTCAGTGCTTCCTCATTTCTTACGTTATCTACCCATCTAATCTTCGGTATTCTTCTGTACCACCACATTTCGAAAGCTCCTATTCTCTTCTTGTCCAAATTATTTATCGTCCATGTTTCACTTCCATACATGGCCACACTCGACACAAGTACTTCCAGAAAAGACTTCCTGACACTTAAATCTATACTCGATATTAACAAATTTCTCTTCTTCAGAATCGCTTTCCTTGCCATAGCCAGTCTACATTTTATATCCTCCCTACTTCGATCATCATTATCTATTTTGCTCCCCAAATAGAAAAACTCATCAACTACTTTACGTGTCTCGTTTCCTAATCTAATCCCCTCAGCATCGCCCGATTTCATTCGACTAAATCCCATTATCCTCGTTTTGGTTCTGTTGATGTTCACCTTATATCCTTCTTCCAAGACACTGTCCAATCCGTTCAACTTCTCTTCCAGGATCTTTGCTGTCTCTGACAGAATCACAATGTCATCGACAAACCTCAATGTTATTATTTCTTCTCCATGGATTTTAATTCCTGCTCCAAATTTCTCTTTTGTTTCCTTTACTGCTTGCTCAATATATAGATTGAATAACATTTGGGATAGGCTACAACCCTGTCTCACTCCCTTCTCAACCACCGCGTCCCTTTCATGCCCCTCTACTCTTATAACTGCCATTTGGTTTCTGTACAAATTGTAAATAGCTTTAGCTCCCTTCATTATACCCCTGCAACCCTTAGAATTTGAAAGAGAACATTCCAGTCAACAGATGCTAGTAGCCTAGGTTTACCTTTCCGTAATTTATCTTCTAAGATAAGCAGTAGAGTCAGTATTGCTTCGTGTGCTCCAACATTTCTACGCAATCCAAACTGATCTTTCCCGAGTTCGGCTTCTACCCGTTTTTTTATTCATCTGTAAAGAATTCATGTTAGTATTTGCAGCCATGACTTAATAACGGATAGTTCGATAATTTTCACATTCGTCAACAACTGCTTTCTTTGGGATTGGAATTATTATATTCTTCTTTACGTCTGAGGGTATTTCACCTGTCTCATATATCTTTCTTACCATATAGTAGAGTTTTGTCATGGCTGGCTCTCCCAAGGCTATTAGCAGCTCTTATGGAATTCTGTCTATTCCCAGGACCTTTAATTGACTTACGCCTTTCAGTGCTCTGTCAAATTCGTCACGCAGTATCATGTCTCCCATGTCATCTTCATCTATTTCGTCTTCCATTTCCATAATATTGCTCTCAAGTACATCGCCCTTGTATAGACCCTCTATATACTCCTTCCATCTTTCTGCTTTCCCGTATTTGCTTAGGATTAGTTTTACAACTGAGCTCTTGATATTCATACAAGGGGGTCTCTTTTCTACTGAAGTTTCTTTAATTTTTCTGTAGGCAGTATCTACCTTACACCTAGTGATATATGCCTCTACCTCCTTACATTTGTCCTCTAGCCATCCTTGCTTAGCCATTTTGCACTTCCTGTCGATCTCATTTTTAAGACGTTCGTATTCCTTTTCGTCTGCTTCATTTACTGCATTGTTATATTTCCTCCTTTCATCTATTAACTTCAATATCTTTTCTGTTACTCAAGAATTTCTACCTGCGCTCGTCTTTTTACCTACTTGATCCTCTGCCGCCTTCACTAAGTCACCTCTCAAAGCTACCCATTCCTCCTCTACTGCACTTTTTCCCCATTCTTGTCAATCGTTCCCTAATGCTCTATCTGAAACTCTGTAGAACCCCAGATTATTTCAGATTAACCAGGTCCCATCTCTTTAATTTCATACCTTTCTTCAGTTTCTTCAGTTTTCATCTGAAGTTCATAACCAATAAATTTTGGTCAGAGGCCACATCTGCCCCTGGAAATACCTTACAGTTTAAAACCTGATTCCTAAATCTCTGTCTTACCATTATATAATGTATCTGAAATACTCCAGTGTCTCTAGGCCTCTTCCATGTATGCAATCTTCTTTCATGATTCTTAAAATAAGTGTTAGCTATGATTTAGTTATCCTCTGCGCAAAATTCTACCAGGCGGCTTCCTCTTTCATTCCTTACCCCAGTCCATATTCGCCTACTACTTTTCCTTCTCTTCCTTCCCCTACTATACAATTCCAGTCCCCAGGACTATTAAATTTTCATCTCCCTTAACTATCTGAATAATTTCTTAAATCGCATCTTACAGTACTTCAATCTGCGGAGCCAGTTGGCATATAAACTTGTACAACCGTGGTAGGCGTGGGTTTCATGTCTATCTGGGCTACAATAATGCGTTGACTATGCTGCTCGTGGTACGGGTAAAAGTACAGGTAAAAGTAAGCGAACTGTATTGTAAAAATTGTGAAATAAAATAAAACGTACTTACTTCGTTGAGAGTGTGTTTATCTTCATACCTTCACTTCAGTCGGTTTACTGACTTCCCATGGAATCCATGCCTTGTAGTAAAAATTTTAAGACTTTGTAAGACCAGTTTGATCTTTTGGAAGAAGGATGACTTTTTTTTTGTACTCGCACAAGTGCTTGTGTTCTTCTCTCCTGAACTGTGATTTAAAACTGCGTACTTTTTTTTTCATTTCGTGCTATGATAGTTCGTATTTCTTGACGAAATGCTCCATAGTATCGCTCCCTTTGCTTCTGTGTTTGTAGTCTTTGGATGCAACATCGGGAAACCATGGGAGGACCTGCAAATCTTCCATTCTTTTCAGTGTTGTCTCCATAGCGGGCAAGTAGAAACAGACTCGAAAAACGCACAGTAGTGACTACAAGTCGCGCAACTCTGTTGTGTGTCCTCCGTTCCGGTGGGGAACCTGAGACTTCCGACTTCTGTATCGCGACAGTCCCTGAGTACAAAAAATGTCGCGGAAAACCTCTGAAACACCGGTGTCGGAACAAGTTTCAGAGCTGTTCCCCGACATTTTTCTCTTGTACCGCTACTTCATCGCTAGGTATGTACGCTGCCTGCCTTAAAGATTAATAGGTGTAAACAGAAATCATGTATATGTCCTTGATCTGAAAAATTGATTCTGGCAACACTGAATATTGCTTTGTGATCAGATACTCCTTATAAAAATATGAAGCACATTATTAATCATCATAGGTGCGGAAATACTTAGCCCCTGAGTTTTGATGGGCTGTCAGATTAATGTTCCATGTCCTCCCGCAACGCACTGTATATCTGCGTACATGGAATGTATTCGCAGTTACTTGGATACCGTTGGTAGCAGTGTGAGAAAGAATCAGTTTCATGCAGGATGGCATAGCCGCACATTTCATCGCTTAAACACGCCGTATTTCTTTGCGCCAAGTTATGTCAAATCAACGGTCTACGTACCATCCTTCGGTGACAGTCCATCCATTCTTTTGGTCGAAGTACGAAAACATTGAGAAAAACAGGTGCATTGCTCTGAAAGAACTATAAGGACGTGTGAGATCTGGAGGCAGGGATTTACTAAGTGAGAAGCTGTGAGCGATTGGAAAAATACGACACACGGCAAATGGTATGAACCAAACTTCAAGAGAGAGAAACAGTGATGGTGCAACTATTGGGAAACTCAAGTTTTAGCGGACCTATGTTTATGGGAAGTTTCTTTTTATTTTTAAACTTGTCGATAATCTGGCGTCACTCAAGTACGTCAATATTCTATTTGACAGGAGACAGAATCAAATACATATAGTGAAAGGCGAAATATATTTGATGTAAATAATACCAAATTTTCGTCCGCCTCCGAAGTTGAGTGGTCAGCGCGTCTGTTATACTGAGGGCACAAGTTCGATTTCCGGTATGTTGTTGTTTCGGTTTCAATCTGAAGGCTTGTTTGATGCAGCTCTCAATGCTCTAACCTGTACAAGCCTCTTCATCTCCGAATAACAACAGCCTACATCTTCTGAATCGTCTTATTGTTTTCATGTCTAGGTCACTCTGTATCATTTCTACCCCTCATACTTCCATCCGTTATTAAATTGCAGATCTCAGAATGTGGTCTATCAATCAATCCTTTCTTTTAGCCAAGTTTTGCCACAAATTTATTGTCTCCACAATTCCATTCGGTACCTCTTCATTAGTTACGTGATCTTCTCATATAGTCGTCAGCATTCTTCTGTAGCACCACATTTCAAAACCTTCTGTTCTCTTCTTGTCTTAAGTGTTTTTCGTCCACGTTTCACTTCCGTACATGGCTATCACTCATATCTGTATTCGATATTAACAAATCTTTCTTTTTCTGGAACGCTTTTGTTGAAACTGCCAGTCTACATTTTGTATCCTCTCTATTTCGACCGTCATCAGTTATTTTGCTGCCAAAATAGCAAAATTCATCCACTACTTTCACTGTCTCATTTCCTAATTTAATTTACTCAGAAACGTTTGATTTAATTTGACTACATTCCATTATCGTTGTTTACTTTTGATGATGCTGATCTTATATCCTCCTTTCTAGACAATGTTCATTCCCTTCAGCTGTTCTTCCTAGTCCTTTACTGTCTCTGACGAAATTACAAGGTCATTAACAAACCTCAAAAATTTTATTTCTTCTCCCTGAACTTTAATTCCCATTCCAATATTTCCTTTCTTTCCTTTACTGCCTGCTCATTGTACAGACTTAATAACATCGCGGATAAGCAATAACTCCGTCTCACTCCTTTCTCAACCATTGCTACGCTTTCACGCCCCTCGACTCGTATTACTGCCGTCTGGAGTCTGCACAAGATCTAAATAGTCTCTCGTTCCCTATTTTTACCCGAGCTATCTTTACTAGTTCTAGCTTTGCTTTGTAAATTTCGGTGGTATTGTGTCTGTGCGGCTGTTATTTTAGCTCCTGGAATACGTGAAGTACTGAATTTTTTACTGGGATTTTTTTATGAGACTTGGCTTATGAGCATAGTAACTGATCCGGGAGAATGGCTTTGTTCCTGCGTGACGTCTTATCCGAAGCAAGACAATGATGAAATTGATTTGAAACTGAGAATGTGACGTCAGAGCAGGTACAGGGATTGTCCAAAAATACGGAAACACTGCGAGAAATGCGTGTTTGAAAGTAAATGCGTAAAGTAGTCAAACCCTTAGGTTGTGCTATTTTATTTGATCACGAACGGTACCTGTGCAATGTCCTCATTAAATTGCTAATGCCAGTCCTGGCCAGAAGAGTATTCGTGTAGTTGTGAGTGCATTGTGTCGGAGTAAATCAATTCGAACGTGAGTAAATTGTTGCTGCTCTGGTGGTGGGTGCTGCCGTAACCAAGGTAAGCGAAGTGTTTGATGTATCGCGAGGCACCGTATCAGAGATTTATACTCTATACAGTGAAAGCGGAGAAAACATCATCCACTACGCCAAAACGCCGACGTAAGAGACATCTGTGACGGAAAATAATAGGATGTCAGTTATAAAAGTCACTACATGGTTGAATGTTGCACTCGCGAACCCCGCTAGCACCCAAAAGACACGGAGGGATCCCCATATGTAAGTAACTGCAGAGCAAGTAGGAATTCCGCAATTATTCATCAGTGATGCAAATGCCCCTAACAGGAAAACGTGGTGCTGAAGCCATAAAACCTAGATTATGGAGCAATGAAAGAAAGTCATATGGGTCTGGTTTCACATTGATTCCAACGTCTGGCCGAGTTTACGTCCGAAGAATGAAACAGGGTGTGGGTCGGTGACAATTTCAGCTGCGGTGTTCCATGGGCGCCATGGTTACACTACAAGGTCAAACTACTGACAAGGAATATGTAACCATTTACGTTGATTAGATCCACCCCATGGTACAATGTTTGTACCCCAATGGTGATGATGTTTTCCAAGATGACATGGCCCCTGTTTACACAACTCGTATCGTCCAGGGTGGTTTTGAGAGCACGAGTATGAAACGCCGCCCCACAGCCACTAGACCTCACTGTTGATCAACTACGTGGTCTGCTAAGGACAGAGGAGTGCTTGATCGCGCTCCACTTCCATCACCACTCGGTGAGCTTGCCATTATTTTCCGTCTACATCTACACCTACGTGATTACTCCGCTCTTCACAATAAAGTGCCTGACAAAGGGTTCAATGAACATGTCCCTCTACCGTACCACTCTCGAACGGCACGCAAGAAAAAAGAGCAGTTAAATTTTTCTGTGCGTATCCTGATTTCTCTTGTTTTATTGTGATGATCATTTCTCCCTGTGTAGGTAGTGCCAACAGAATGTTTTCGCAATCGGAGGAGATAACTGGTGATTTAAATTTCATGAGAAGATCCCGTCGCAACGAAAAACGCCTTTGTTTTAATGATTGCCACTCCAAATCTCGTATCATGTCTATAGCACTATACCCCCTGTTTCACGATAATAGAAAACGAGCTGCCCTTCTTCGTACTTTTTCGATGTCATCCGTCAGTCCCGCATGATGCGGATCCCACACCGCACAGCAGTACTCCAGAATAGGGCAGACAAGCGCGGTGTAAGCAGTCTCTTTGGTAGACCTGTTGTACCTACCAAAGTGTTCTGCCAATGAATCGCAGTCTTTGGTTGGCTCTACTCACAACATTATCTATGTGATCGTTCTAATTTACGCTATTTGTAACTGTATTCTCTAAGTATTTAATTGAATTTACAGTCTTCAGATTTGTGTGATTTATCGCGTAATCGAAATTTACCTGATTTCTTTTAGCACTCATGTGAATAATTTCACACTTTTCTTTATTCAAGGTCAATTGCCACTTTAAGCTCCTTACATATATCTTATCTAAATCATCTGAAATTCATTTTGGTCATCTGATGACTTTACAAGACGGTAAATGACAGCATCATCTGCAAACAGTCTAAGACGGCTACTGAGATTGTCTCCTATGTCGTTAATATATATCAGGAAAAACAGAGGGCCTATAACACTTCCTTGCGGAACGCCGGATATTACTTCTGTTTTACTGGATGACTTTCCGTCTATTACTACGAACTTTGATCTTTCTGACAGAATACCACGAATCCAGTCGCACAACTGATGCGATATTCCATTGGTACGCAGTTTGGTTAGAAGACTCTTGTGGGGAACCGTGTTGAAAGCTTTCTAGAAATCAAAAAATGTGGAATCAATTTGACGCCTCCCGTCGATAGCACTCATTACTTCATGAGTTGATAGCACTCACACTTCATGAGTTTAAAGAGCTAGTTGTGTTTTACAAGAACGATATTTTCTGAATTCGTGCCGACTATGTGTCAATAAATCGTTTTCTTCGAGGTACTTCATAATTTTCGAGTACAGTACATGTTCCAAAACCCTACTGCAAATCGGCGTTAGTGATATGGGCCTGTAATTCAGCGGAATACTACTTCTATTTTCAGGTATTGGTGTGACTTGAGCAATTTTCCAGGCATTAGGTACGGATCTTTCTGTGAATGAGCGGTTGTATATAATTGCTAAATATGGGCTTATTGTATCAGCATACTTTGAGAGGAACCCAACTGGAATAGAATCTGGACCAGAGGCCTTGGCTTTATTAAGTGATTATAGCTGCTTTGCTCCACCGGGGTACCTTAGCTCTTTGTTTCTCGTCTTGCAGTTGTTCTTGATTGGGATTCAGGAATAATTATTTCGTCTTCTCTGGTGAACGAGTTTCAGGAAACCGTGTATAATAACTCTGCTTTAGTGGCACTGTCATCAGTGATTTCATCGTTGTTATAGCGCCTTGGTCGCGCAGTTTGAGGCGCCATGTCATGGATTGCGCCGCGTCTCCCGCCGGAGGTTCGAGTCCTCCCTTAGGCATGGGTGTGTGTGTTGTTCTTAACATAAGTTAGTTTAAGTCGTGTATAAGTCTAGGGACCGACGACCTCAGCTATTGGTCCATTAGGAATTCACACACATCTGAACATCTATGGCGCAGTGAAGGTATTGATTGCATCTAGCCAGAGGTGTGCTTTATGTAGAGGAGAATCTCTTTGGGTTTTCTGCCGGATTTCGAGACAGAATTTCGTTGTGGAAATTATTAAAAGCCTCTCACACTGAAGTACAGGCAATATTTCGAACTTTTGCAATATTTCGCCAGTCTTGGGGATTTTGCGTTCCTTTAAATTTGGCTAGCTTTTATCACTGCTTCTGCATCAGCGATGTGATCCATTCTGTGGACCATTGGGAATCAGTACCTTCACGTATTAATTTACGTGGTATATATCTCTCAATTGCTGTCGATACTGTCTCTTAGAAGTCATTCCACAACTTTTCTACCTTTACATGATCAGATCGCATGGAGTGCAGACTGTTTTTTAAAAAAGCGTTAAGAGCATTTTTATCAGCTTTTTTTAAAACAGATATACTCTGCGTTTCTTTGCCTTGTGTTCGCTAATCCCTCTAATCGTCACGGTACTCACTGTCCAGGATCATTTGTCCTAAGAGATAAAGTATGCTTTCGCAATCAGTTAAGCTACGAGTCGGCTCATGAACTAATTGCTGAAAATAAGTTTCCGAGAAAGCAATCAGTACAATTTCGGATGAGGTTTTATGCCTGCCGCCGGCCTAAAAGTATAATTTTTCCAGCATATCAAGAGTAGATTTGAATCACCTCCTACTAAAATTGTATGAGTGAGGTAGCTATTTGAAATGAGACTCAAGTTTTCCTTTAACTTTTCAGCAACTATATCTTCTGAGTTGGGGGTCGGTAAAACGATCCAATTAATAATTTAGCCGATTGTCAGATATAGCCCCCACGCATACTATTTCGCAGGGACTTTGTACTTCAATTTTACTACAAAGCAAACTACTTCTGACAGAAATAAATGCGCCAGCACCAACTATCGATCCTTTCTAAACACTATTAGATCGTTTGAAAAAAAATTGGCTGAACTTATTTCCGGCTATAGCCAGCTTTTCGTATCTATAACTATTTGATCTTCAATGGTTTCTGTTAGGGTTTTGAGCTCTGGCTTTTCCCAACACAGCTAAGACAATTTACAACTACAATACCGATAGTTTCAACAACTACCTTACTGTGTTTTACCTGCCCTCTTTTAGACGGACGCCCTTTCTGTGGTTCCCTGAGACCCTCTAACAGTGTAACCTAAATAATCGCCCAGTCCCTTCCACACAGCCCCCGCTACCCGTGCAGCTGTAATGGTATAAGCCTGTATTTATCCATTCCCTAACGACTGTAAACTGTTCTGAATGGCGACGGTTTTCCTGTACCGTATTGGCATGGTAATGCGTTGAGTTTCTGGTTTTTCCATATCTTTCTTGGAGCCCTATAATTCTGGTGTTGCCTTGATTGCTGCATACGGTGGGCCTGGTGCTCCATATCATTGGAGCTTCAGCATCTCATTGTTAATAGCTAAAAAACAGTCTGACAGATTACATGAAGGCGGAGAAATTAGGAGAACGTTAGTAGCTATTGCCTTGATGGTGGAAGAGGCGAGACAGAAGTGTAGTGTAAACGGGGATAAAGGGTAAAAGTTTACGTGGCAGTTGGATGGAGTTGAGTTGACTCTCTTCCTAAACTGAAAGGGAATAGTGATCAAACGATCAATATTGAATTGGTAACAGTGTACGGAAACAATTCAGAACTATCTGATATAATGGTTAGGTAGCGCAGATGCTTCGAGTGCGGTCAGAAAAGTAGTAACGACGAGGAAAAACGTCGCAGACCATCTGGCTGTCAACAACCGATAGCTCAGTCGAGGTGATGATGGGAAAAGTGCAAATCTTTCAGGGATATTTTAGCGACACGTTATATAAGGTTGCTATCTTTTTCGTTACGTTGCTTGTTATTCGTGGAATAATTGAAGTGTATGCCGGAGAGCCATTTTTTACGTTGAAAGAATTACCAACAAGCAGAGTGGCGCTATGCTTGGAAGTACCAACCTCATCAACGAGAGTGTGTTCACTGATTCATAGTACTGTGGACGTATAACTGAACCACTTGCGTGATGGGCCGCACGAGGTTGTAAGTGGGCTGCTTCTGTGTTGGCAGTGCTGTGCAGCGCTTTGCATTAGTTCTCTGAGTGCACTTTGTAAGAGACTCTGTGGCTGGTCGGACTCGTTGTTGGAAGTTAATAGCCAGTACTGTTGGGCAGTTGGAAGTTAGTCGACGGCAGTGATGGAACTACAGTTGGGCAGCTGGAGGTGAACAGCTAGCTGTGATGGATGTTAAATGTGAGAAGTTAGCGTTGATGGAGGGTAGAGGTCTGTAGTGTTAGCGTAGGTTAACGATCTGGAAGTATGCGACTTGGAGATTGAAAATTATTCATGATTATATGTCTTAGTACTGGCTGTCAATGACGACGTATATTCGTGTTTGAACCGGATGTCACATTATTAAGGTAAAAAAAAAAATACTTTAGTTGGTTTGAAACTAAATCTTTCCTTTGCTAACCACGTGCCTATTAGTAGTTAGTGGCTTTAGTAGTTAGAATCTTTTATTTAGCTGACAGCAATGACCCTATATTTCAGTAATTCGCCTAATGAAGGTTTTTATGAGGTAAGTGCTTAATGAAAGGTATAGGTTATTGTCAGGATTGCTTCTTATTCAGGGTCATTCTTTTCTATTAATTATTTGAAGTCAGGTTGTAATAATTTTTTTGCAGTCCGATTGCGTTGCGCTAGAATATTGTGTTGTCATGATAAGATAAAGTAAAGAAAAAAGTAGGCTCAGTACGTTCAGGTTTACTCAGCTGTTTCAGAATCAAATTAGGAAGAAGTTTCATCTTCTCAGACATTCAGCAATTTAAGTACAGATTCACACATTTAAATAAAAAAGTTTCAAGGTTTCTCTGAAGAGGGAAGTACAGCAATGCTTTCTACAAGGGGTGTTCAGCAAGAAACATTTTCTTTCTGAAACTCGATTTGCTTTATTCAGGATTCCAGTGCACCATATTACTTCTCTACTCTTTTGACTACAAAACCCTATTTTGCAACATAATCTCCCTTCAATTCGGCGGCGTTCTCCTCCTTACCTGGATGGCCTGTATGCCAGCATGACACCACTCTGCTCTCAGATGTCGGAGCCATCGTCTTGCTGCAACAATAACCTTTTTATCATCCACATACAACATCCCGCAGATGGCATCCTTCATTAGACCTAACAGATGGAAGTCGGAAAGTGTGAGATCAAAGCCGTAGTGTGAATGACGAACAACAGTCCCATGAAATATTGTGAGTTCCTCTCGGGTGTGCAGACTGGTGTGAAACCTGTGGATGTCATGGATAAGGGTAAATTCGTAGCATTTTCGTGCCAACAAACACGCTGATGTACTTTCTTCAATTTGTTGAGGGTAGCACAGTGTAGTTCAGAGTTGCAAGCTATTGCACGAGGAGGGCATAAAACGGCATAACCCTGTCAAAGTCGCAGGAGACTGCCTCAATTACTTTTACCGGCGATAGTGCGACTGTGAACTTTTCCTTCGGAGGAGAGGTGGCAATTCACTCCGTGGGTTGCCGTTTTGTTTGCCTTTCGAAATGATGAACCCATGTTTCATAGCCTGTAAAGAAGTTCAGCAAAAAATTGGCACTGTGAGTCTGGTAAACTGCAAGCAATTCCGCCCATACGGTTCTTCGTTGATCTTAATGGTGTTTGTAAGGCCGCGAGGAGAGTCCACACGTTCCAACATTTGCAAGAGTCGCAGCTGCGTGCGATCAGCTCGAAAGTGGGAGATCAGACAGGTGGTGCGACCCCGGTGCAACTTCTTGGGATTGATGACACGCCTCGCCCAACGACTCACGATGGTTTTGTTCACTGCCAGATTTCCGTAGACATTCTGCAAGCGCCTTTGAATATCTACGATGCTCTGGTTTTGCGCCAAAAGAAATTTTATGACAGCTCTCTGCTTGAAACGCACCTCCGTAAGAGAAGCCATTTCGAAATCGGAACTTCAGGAAACTAAATGGGCTGATGTGGAACTATTCCATTTCCCGTAACAAATTTCGCATTCTTTGAATTGGAATAGACCGACAAAAAATGTGTTGCAATAGTTATTGAACGCCTCTCATACAAAGAATCTCGACACAAATCTATCTGTTTGAAGAACAGAGTAGGATATAGAATTGTAAAAAACCGTTCTTGGAAGAAATTTACATGATGCCTGTTTACATTCACGTGACACCTCTCATCGAAAGACATTAAGCGAATGAGATTTCCAGATTAGAACTATTCCTACAAATGGTTTTAAACCCCAACCCAGGTTAATTGTGGAGACTCATTAAGGTGTTTGCATCTTAAACGAAGAGGCAGAAAATTGAAATTATCGGTAAAAGAAAACCCGACTGGTTTTGTCAGGCAGCTGAAATGCGTAATGCGGTTTCATCCTTGAAACAGTATTTGTATAAATTTCTTTTATGATAAAATCCGTGATGCGCGGTACTCAACGTTTCTGCGAGTTTTATCGCTGGAGTAGTCAAGCGTTTCATAGTAGGGTGTTCGAAAAAATTTCGATGAGTTCTCATTTCTTTGCTTGGAGATCAACTGCACTTTAAATCAAATTTCCATGAGGACTGAACTGGGATCGGAAGGCAAACGACTTGACCTTTACGGTTGCCAGACTTAATTATACTGCGCTATTTCCTTTTTGGGTCTATCAGAGTCAGTTTGTTATAACTAGCTCCAACAGAAAGAGATTAAATGAATGGATGGATTTCATCTACATCCACATCTGAGTGATTACTCTGCTATTCACAATTAAGTGGCTGGCAGAGGGTTCAATGCACCACCTTCAAGCTGTCTCTCTACCGTTCCACTCTCGAACTGCACGCGGGAAAATCGAACACTTCAATTTTTCTGTGCGAACCCTGATTTCTGTTATTTTATCGTGATGATGATTTCTCCCTATGTAGGTGGGTGTCAAGAGAATGTTTTCGCAATCGGAGGAGATAACTGGTGATTGAAAGTTTACGAGAAGATTCCGTCGCAACGAAAACGCCTTTGTTTTAATGATTGCCAATCCAATTCAGGTATCACGTCTGTGACACTATCTCCCCTATTTAGCGATAATACAAAACTAGCTACCCTTCTTTGTACTTTTTCGATATCCATCAGTCCCACCTGATGCGAATCCCACACCGCATAGCAATACTCCAGAATAGAGCGGACAAGCGTGGTGTAAGCAGTCTCTTTAGTAGACCTGTTGCTCCTTCTAAGCATTCTGCCAATGAACCGCAGTCTTTGGTTTGCTCTATCCACAATATTATCTGTGTGATCGATCCCATTTAGGTTATTTGTACTTGTAATCCCTAAGTATTTAGTTGAATTTACAGCCTTCAGATTTGTGTGACTTAACGCACAATCGAAATTTAGCTGAATTCTTTTAGTACTCATGTGAATAACTTCACACTTTTCCTTATTCAGTGTCAATTGCCACATTTCGCACAATACATATGTCTTATCTAAATCATTTAGCAACTCGTATTGATCATCTGATGACTTTACAAGACGGTAAATGACAGCATCATCTGCAAACAATATAAGACGGCTCAGATTGTCTCCTATGTCGTTAATATAGATCTGGAAAAAGAGAAGGCCTATGACACTTCCTTGGGGAACGCCGGATATTACTTCTGTTTTAGTCGATGACTTTCCGTCTATTACCATGAACTATGACCTTTCTGACAGGAAACCACGAAGATAGTCGCACAACTGAAGCGACACTCCGTAGGCACGCAGTTTGACTAGAAGACGCTTGTGAGGAATGGTGTCGAAAGCCTTCTGGAAATCTAAAAATTAGGAATCAATTTGACATCCCCTGTCGATAGCACTTATTACTTCATGAGTATAAAGAGCTAGTTGTGTTTCACTAGAACGATATTTTCTGAAACCGCCTTGACTATGCGTCAATAAATCGTTTTCTTCGAGGTACCAGTACTTCATAACTTTCGAATACAGCGTATGTTCCAAAACCCTACACCAAATCGACATTAAGGATAGGCCTGTAATTCACCTGATTACTCCTACTTCCCTTTTTGGGTATTAGTGTGACTTGACCAATTATCCAGGCTCTAAGTACGAATCTTTCTGTGAGCGAGTGGTTGTATATAATTGCTAAATATGGAGGTATTGTATCACTATACTCTGTGAGAAATCTAACTGGTATACAATCTGGACCGGAGGCCTTGGCTTCATTAAGTGATTTTAGCTGCTTTGCTACTCCGAGGTACCTACTTCTATGTTTCTCATTTTGGCAGTTGTTCTTGAATGGAATTCAGGAATATTTACTTCGTCTTCTTTGGTGAAGGAGTTTCGGAAAACCGTGTTTAATAACTCTGTTTTAGTGGCACTGTCATCAGTGATTTCACCGTTGTTATCGCGCAGTGAAGGTATTGACTGCGTCTTGCCACTGGCGTGCTTTATGTATGACCTGATTGTCTTTGGGTTTTCTGCCACATTTTGAGCCAGAATTTCGTTGTGGAAATTATTAAAAGCATCTCACATTGAAGTACGCGCGATATTTCGAACTTCTGTAAAACTTTGCCAATCTTGCGGATTTTGCGTTCTTTTAAATTTAGCATGCTTTTTTCGTTACTTCTGCGACAACGATCTGACCCGTTTGTGTACCATAGCGGATAAGTACCATAATTGTTTAATTTATGTGATATATATCTCTCAAATGCTGTCCATACTATCTCTTTGAAAACATTCCACAACTTTTCAACACTGACATGATCATGTGGTAAAGAGTGCGGACTGTCTTTGAAAGGCGTTAAGGGCATTTTTTTCAGCTTTTGTTAAATAGATATACTCCGCGTTTCTTTTTGATGGTTGTACGTGTTAGCACCAACTCCCTCGTGGTCGTTAATTCCTGTATTCGTCACAATACTCTCTTTTTGTCCAGGATTGTTTGTTGCTAAAAGGTCAAGTATGATTTCGCAACCGTTTACGCTTCGAGTGGACTCATGAACTAATTTGGTTTTTAGTGAATACTACCTGTATACATATCCCATAGTAGCAAAAATGCGCGAAGGTTCTCAAAAGCCAGTGGAGAGAATTTTTAACACTAATTAAAATAATTCCGAAATATGGGAATTGTGTTTATTTATAACTTTGATAGCGCTAGAATGTCTGATACATGTTTACATACAACAAGATATATGGCAAACAGTGTTGCGTTTACTCCAATGAAGCCCAGTCATTATCCTACAAAATTTCTTAATTTTTCGTCATACATTCTTCAGTTTGGCAGTGAAAAAAGTTTAGTGGAATGGAATCAGTGCTGGATATGAAATACTTTCCAGCACAACATTTTTAAATATTGATAAGTGTTTTTGAAGATACTGTAAGTAGGCTGTCTAGATGATTGAAAGAAGCTGCGACGATTTTGAGATGTGACTGATCTGTTATGATGTTATTATTATTATGACGATGTTTATAATGTTGTTGAGGTATGTTTATGATCAATAAGCTGATGCTATATGAGGAATTGGATTATGCTATGTATTTGTTGTGATTAAATATTGAAGAAGTGTCGACGAATATGTATATTTGTAATAAAGTAAGGAATAATGAGTAGTGGTTAGGGACTCTGGTTTGTGAAAAAGGATATTGGAAACCAAGAATCGTACTTAAGAGTTATGAAATATGTGTAAATGTGTGAATGTATCACAATGCTGCCCAAAATTTTTTGGACTCTGTTATATTGATAGGATTTTGTTCTACACATTTGTAACGCAAATTCTCGAGCTGTGAAATTTTTTTTATGAGACTGTCACTGTAGCTCAAACTGCTGTCGTAAATACTTCGGTAACAAAGCTAAGTGACCTTGACGTAATGCGCTGTAGGCGCCAAGCTATGCGACAGTCGCCTGAAAAAAAGCCGTGCCTCTCAGAAGTACAACAAAAAAAGGAAAGGCCATTAACCTCGATATTGACATTCCTTTGTACAAAGCATCGCAAATACGACACTTTTTGATATTTACTTAAATGACTAATGAAACTATGAGAAACATTTCACAGCTACTGACTTGCTAGTTGAGAGATTTTTTACTGCCTTATGAAATGCCATACGGCTAGTGAATGACGTTTCACGCCTTGCTTTATGTATATATTTGCTCATTTTGTTTAACATCTAGTTTCTAGCTACACTGCAGCACTGGTTAAAATCAAATTTAATAGATGCACTAATGTAAATATTATCTGTCTACAGATCCAGTAAATAATAATTTTATGATCTACTTCCTAAAAAATGAGGGGCACAAAGAGACATTTCCCTTCAAGGAATTGCATACATAATGTTTTTCAGTGACTGGGTAACTTGTTTCGTAGGGTAAGACAAGGTGATGCATCAATCTAGTGGTACGATGGACATAGTTATAAGATATTTCCTATCTTTACTGTAATTTGCTTTCTGCTTGAGCTATGTCATATTTAGGTATAAGTTACTGCATTTGCTGCTGTTTTCCAGGCATAGTGCTACTGAATTTCACTTTGTATTACTCAGTTAAGCCAGTATTACTACTGATTTATTTGTCTTGTTGCTGCACAGTGGCTCATATTAGTTGTAATGTTGCATTTGCTTTGCTAATTTATATTTATTGCTGCTATCTTTGCCAATTTGCAATTTTTTGTCATTGCTGTTTGTGTTAATTGTTTTGTGCTGCTGCATTGCTTCGTCCCTTAGTTGATGCATCTGAGCTCAATAGATTTAAGTTAGTTTAAGAGGGGATAGGCTATATAAGAGAAAGAGTTGTGATGAATTGGAAAAAATGCATGTTGTTGTTGTGGTCTTCAGTCCTGAGACTGGTTTGATGCAGCTCTCCATGCTACTCTATCCTGTGCAAGCTTCTTCATCTCCCAGTACCTACTGCAACCTACATCGTTCAGAATCTGCTTGGTGTATTCATCTCTTGGTCTCCCTCTACGATTTTTACCTTCCACGCTGCCCTCCAATACTAAATTGGTGCTCCCTTGATGCCTCAGAACATGTCCTACCAACCGACCCCTTCTTCTGGTCAAGTTGTGTCACAAACTTCTCTTCTCCCCAATTCTATTCAATACTTCGTCATTAGTTATGCGATCTACCCATCTAATCTTCAGCATTCTTCTGTAGGACCACATTTCGAAAGCTTCTATTCTCTTCTTGTCCAAACTATTTATCGTCCATGTTTCACTTCCATATATGGATACACTCCATACAAATACTTTCAGAAATGACTTCCTGACACTTAAATCTATACTCGATGTTAACAAATTTCTCTTCTTCAGAAACTCTTTCCCAACTCCTTTACTACTTTAAGTGTCTCATTTCCTAATCTAACTCCCTCAGCATCACCCGACTTCATTCGACTACATTCCATTATCCTCGTTCTGCTTTTGTTGATGTTCGTCTCATATACTCCTCTCAAGACACTGTCCATTCCATTCAGCTGCTCTTCCAAGTCCATTGCTGTCTGACAGAATTACAATGTCATCGGCGAACCTCAAAGTTTTCATTTCTTCTCCATGAAGTTTAATACCTACTCCGAATTTTTCTTTTGTTTCCTTTACTGCTTGCTCAATATACAGATTGAATAACATCGGTGAGAGGCCACAACATCGGTGAGAGGCTACAACCCTGTCTCACTCCCTTCCCAACTACTGCTTCCCTTTCATGTCCCTCGACTCTTATAACTCCCATCTGGTTTCTGTACGAATTGTAAATAGCCTTTCGCTCCCTGTATTTTACCACTGCCACCTTTATAATTTGAAAGAGAGTATTCCAGTGAAAATTGTTAAAAGCTTTCTCTAAGTCTACAAATGCTAGAAACGTAGGTTTGCTTTTCCTTAATCCTTCTTCTAAGATATGTCGTAAGGTCAGTATTGCCTCACGTGTTCCAGTATTTCTACGGAATCCAAACTGATCTTCCCCAAGGTCGGCTTCTACTAGTTTTTCCATTCGTCTGTAAAGAATTCGTGTTAGTATTTTGCAGCTGTGGCTTATTAAACTGATAGTTCCGTAATTTTCACATCTGTCAACACCTGCTTTCTTTGGGATTGGAATTATTATATTCTACTTGAAATCTGAGGGTATTTCGCCTGTTTCATACATCTTGCTCACCAGATGGTGGAGTTTTGTCAGGACTGGCTCTCCCAAGGCCGTCAGTAGTTCCAATGGAATGTTGTCTACTCCGGGGGCCTTGTTTCGACTCAGGTCTTTCAGTGCTCTGTCAAACTCTTCACGCAGTATTGTATCTCCCATTTCGTCTGCATCTACATTCTCTTCCATTTCCATAATATTGTCCTCAAGTACATCGCCCTTGTATAGACCCTCTATATACTCCTTCCACCTTTCTGCCTTCCCTTCTTTGCTTAGAACTGGGTTTCCATCTGAGCTCTTGATGTTCATACAAGTGGTTCTATAATCTCCAAAGGTCTCTTTAATTTTCCTGTAGGCAGTATCTATCTTACCCCTAGTGAGATATGCCTCTACATCCTTACATTTGTCCTCTAGCCATCCCTGCTTAGATATTTTGCACTTCCTATCGATCTCATTTTTGAGACGTTTGTTTTCCTTTTTGCCTGCTTCATTTACTGCATTTTTATATTTTCTCCTTTCATCAATTAAATTCAATATTTCTTCTGTTACCCAAGGATTTCTACTAGCCCTCGTCTTTTTACCTACTTTATCATCTGCTGCCTTCACTAATTCATCCCTCAATGCTACGCATTCTTCTTCTACTGTATTTCGTTGCCCCATCCCTGTCAAGGGTTCCCTTATGCTCTACCTGAAACTCTGTACAACCTCTGGTTCTTTCAGTTTATCCAGGTCCCATCTCCTTAAATTCCCACCTTTGTGCAGTTTCTTCAGTTTTAATCTACAGGTCATAACCAATAGATTGTGGTCAGAGTCCACATCTGCCCCTGGAAATGTCTTACAATTTAAACCTGGTTCCTAAATCTCTGTCTTACCATTATATAATCTATCTGATACCTTTTAGTATCTCCAGGGTTCTTCCATGTATACAACCTTCTTTCATGATTCTTAAACCAAGTATTAGCTATGATTAAGTTGTGCTCTTTGCAAAATTCTACCAAGCGGGTCCCTCTTTCATTTCTTAGCCCCAATCCATATCCACCTACTACGTTTCCTTCTCTCCCTTTTCCTACACTCGAATTCCAGTCTCCCATGACTATTAAATTTTCGTCTCCCTTCACTATCTGAATAATTTCTTTTATTTCATCATACATCTCTTCAATTTGTTCGTCATCTGCAGAGCTAGTTGGCATATAAACTTGTACTACTGTAGTAGGTGTGGGCTTCGTATCTATCTTGACCCCAGTAATGCGTTCATTATGCTGTTTGTAGTAGCTTACCCGCATTCCTATTTTCCTATTCATTATTAAACCTACTCCTGCATTACCCCTATTTGATTTTGTGTTTATAATCCTGTAGTCACCTGACCAAAAGTCTTGTTCCTCCTGCCACCGAACTTCACTAATTCCCACTATATCTAATTTTAATCTATCCATTTCCTTTTTTAAATTTTCTAACATACCTACCCGATTAAGGGATCTGACATTCCACGCTCCGATCCGTAGAACACCAGTTTTATTTCTCCTGATAACGACGTCCTCCTGAGTAGTCCCCGCCCGGAGATCCGAATGGGGGACTATTTTACCTCCGGAATATTTTACCCAAGAGGACGCCATTATCATTTAATCATACAGTAAAGCTGCATGCCCTCGGGAAAAATTACGGCCCTAGTTTCCCCTTGCTTTCAGCCGTTTGCAATACCAGCACAGCAAGGCCGTTTTGGTTATTGTTACAAGGCCAGATCAGTCAATCATCCAGACTGTTGCCCTTCCCACTACTGAAGAGGCTACAGCCCCTCTTCAGGAACCACATGTTCGTCTGGCCTCGCAACAGATACCCCTCTGTTGTGGTTGCACCTACGGCTATCTGTATCACAGAGACACGCAATCCTCCCCACCAACAACAAGGTCCATGGTTCATGGGGCAGTTTAAAATTGAAGAAGAGGAATGTTGAGCAAGAGTAGAAGCATTCTCCACAACAACACACAACCACAAGTTGCCCATCGAACTATCGATCTCTTGTAAAACTTTGGTTGGAATGTCTTCACCTACCCACCATACAGTTTGGGCTTGAGAGTGATCAGTTACCACCTTTTTCCTAAGTTGATGGAACATTTGTGTGGATGGTGGTTCCTCTCCAACAACGAGGTGAAAGATCAGGATCATTGCTTCCTGAAGGAGACAGCAATGAAGTGTTACGACTTGGGCATTGTAAAACTGCCAAAGCGTCTACAAAAACATGCCAACTGAAATGGTTATTATGCAGAAAAATGAGGCACTCTTCAACGATTAAGATGATATAACTATTACAGGAAATAAATAGTTGATTTTTCCATACCTAAAAATATAGGAGATCCTATTTTTAGTGATTGCATTCACATTTAATGTCACAGTGAAAAAAGTGTGGGAGATAAAAACTGTGGAAGCAGACAAACGCTTGAATCCAGCATGCAAGTTCAGATAGATATAGGTTTCAGTAGTTTACAAGATGATGAGTCTTTCACCAGATAGTGTGGAGAGCTGCATCAAACCAGTCTTTGAACTGATTACTACCACTACTACAATAGTCAATTACTGCACAAAAATAGAACAACAATGCCAACATCTGGGAGTCAAATATTGTTTTCTTACTAAGTAAAGGTAACAACTGAGGAGGAGCAGGTGTAAAATATTGTTACACAGACAATGACACACAGTAATGGAGTGGATAGAATAAGGAATGACATAAATTGAAATGTCTGAGCAGTCATTAATGTAATGTACACTTCCTGGCCCTAGTGACATGGTCAGATGTCAATGTAGCTCACTCATGTTAATGGGTATGTAAATAATTAGAGCTGTAATTGTCTGTGACGTGCAGAAGTATGCATCGTCGCCACTACACAGCAGCAAGCTGTAACCAGACTCAAGTCCAAATCGGAAAGCAGGATCGTCAATGAAATATAACTGTTAGCACTGATACATGTTTATTACTAACACCAGTTTACAGGTGGATCAAAACTGAACTTCTCGATGGAGAGTGCAGCAATTTATACAAACATCGAAAATTGCATAATAGTGGTATTTATACGAAATATTGACTATTCTGGAACATACAGATATTTCAGACATAAGATATTTCAAGAACTTTTCAGAAATGATGAATACTAAATATCAAATATTTGCTGATGTTCGGGTTCTAATTGGCAACACACAGCACGCCATCGACTGATGCTGACCAGTACGCCACACTGCGTGCACTAAAGCTCAATACAACATGAAAAAAGTAGGTTTTAGGGACAACAGGACTAGGTAGGATTTTCTTGGAAATCAATGATGAGGTAAGATAATAGAAAATAAATAATGGGGTAAGAAGTATGTGAACATATAAGTACAGAAAGCATGCTTGGAGAGGATTCTTTTGGTGGAAACAAATGTTGAAGTAAGAGGAAATATCTATGGAATGAAGTTTTGGGTTGGACTGCAGTACCATATGTTACATTGAAAATGAACCTTGTCCTTTCCTTTTGTGTTATTCCGCTATGTGTTCATGCACCCTTGTGTATTTGTGTTCTTCCTGTCTTTAAGTGTTTAGCTGATAAGAGTTATATTGTAGAATTTTTCTAATAATATGTTATTTACATTGTAAAGATGTTTAGACATTATTTATTCTGTTCTGTTCCAATACTCATACGTGAAATTAATGTTTCAAAAACTGTTCTCGTTATTTTATATATTTACTCATGTCATAATTCCTGTAACACTGACGTATATATCTATTTCTATTCTTTTGTAAAGCCTGTATAACTACAAATGTTATCTGTATTATTATGTTTTAATGATGTTTTCTGTACCTTTGTAATTGTATTCTCATGTTATAAAATTGTAATTGGCACCAGTCCTTCAAATTAAGCAACTTGTAAGCATTCATTTCACTGCACATATTTCTGTTGGTCATAGTATATGCACAATATGGGAAAAAAGAGGACTGTTAGTCCTCGCACATGTGTTCATAATTCAGCAAGGGACTGGTTAACAGCATTGCTGGTTCTAAGGACAATTCCAAAAACTCTGTGAGAGCACAAGTGGTGGTTTATGGTCTTGCGACATTGTCTGCAAGACTCTTCGATGGTGATTGGGCACATGCACAGTCGCAACAGATGGCTGCTGGCCGTCTCTACAAGGACTGCAGTGGGTCTGCACCTTTGATGATGCACCAATACTATTTTTTCTACAAGGACTGCAGTGGGTCTGCACCTTTGATGGCCCACCAATACCATTATTGCTACAAGGACTGCAGTGGGTCTGCACCTCTGGTGACCCACCAATACCATAATCTCTACCAGGACTACAGTGGGTCTACTCTGTGATGACGTACCTACCAATATTTTTCAAGACTTCGACTGGCTCTGCTGTGGATTTGCTCTGTTGTGGCCCATTACCTGTCTGCACGTCCAGAGTCAGCATTGTCTTTCCGTTGGAAGGACAACACTACTTGTTCAAGACTGCACGGAAATCCACAACTTCCGTGTGCATTTTCTTTTACTGCTCAGACTTTGAAACAAACACTGCAATTTTACTGTGATGAATGATCAGGACTGTCTTTATGGACTGTGAGGAAATCTTTGCTTTTGACGAACAGTGTAGCAGTAAGTTGTGCATTTGATATCTTTGTTATTGTAATTATGAAAAAAGTTTTAAAATTTGCGTTGGCCACTGCTCAAAATAATGTGTAAAATTTTTTGTCGGGAGCATGGAGGCTATGTAAGTAGGCTGTTTAGGTTTTATTATTGGTAAGCCACGTAGCGCTCTGTATGAAAATCACTGGCTGTGCTGTGTGCACTCTGTGGCTGGTTTGCATTGTTGGAATTTGCTATTAGTGTTGCGCTGTTGGGTGTGAACAGCACGTAGCGTTGCGCAGTTGGAGGTGAGTTGCCAGAAGTGGTGGATGTGGGGAGAAAGACACACGTCCAGATCATCCGCTCTCAAAACTCTGCCATCTATCAGTGGGAGTAAATTTGTAAGACTGGATATCATGAACTGATATATATATAATGACTTTTGAACAATATTAAGGTAAATACATTGTTTGTTCTCTATCAAAATATTTCATTTGCTAACTGTGCCTATCAGTAGTTAGAATCTTTTATTTAGCTGGCAGTATTGGCGCTCACTGTATTGCAGTAATTCGAGTAACAAAGATTTTAGTGAGGTAAGTGATTCATGAAAGTTATAGGTTAATGTTAGTCAGGGCCATTCTTTTGTAGGGATTTTTGAATCAGATTGCGTTGCGCTAAACATATTGTGTGTCAGTGTAGTGATGGTCAGAATAAGTAAATAGAATAATGTCTGAGTACATTCAGTTTTGCCCAGCTGTTAGAAAATCAAATAACGTAAGCGGTTTTCCAGCACAGTAATTCAAAACTTTTTCTAAGAGGACGTTTCAATAATAGTTTTGGATAATCCATAAATTTGAACTTTGGAGTTGACTTCCTTACGTTAAATTTACTGTAGAGATTTTTTCATTCAATGTATCTTTAATTTTATACCTAAAATATGTTATACCCAATGAAAACTGGAGCACACAAATTTCGACACGAACGGGCAGTGCGACAGCCCTTGGGAACGCTGTGCATCGCACTTTCTACATACAAACAATACCTTTATGCGAGACCAATGGCAAATGTCACACTGAAACACATTTTGAAATATTGTATTTACTGATTTAATGTGACACAGTACTCGTGTATAGTACTGGTAGATAAAAGCAACTAATGAAAGGACCCTTTGCCCAAAATATCAATTGACCCTCTTTGCATTAAGTACGTTCCAAAAGGTGATGTCAGTTTGATTTATAGTGCTTATTCGTGAAAACAAAGTACATTTTTTGTAATCTTATTCAATATTGATGCAGTTAAATTCCTGAAGCAAAGATAAAACTGTACCACACACTTAAAAATTCACACCGAACCATATGCAATAACTTAAGTAGTTGTGCCGGGTAAGTGGACTTTTTCTTTTCTTCTCTGTCTTTTTTTATTTCTCTCTGATACAACAGCTTCTTCGATTACAGTAACGTTCCGTCAACTAAACTGTCTTTTTAACAAATTGAGAATTGCCTCAGTTTGGTCGGCTACTCAAATTTTAACATATACACTGTACCTCGTCAGAATTTGCTTTCTGTCTTCCGGTTATTTGCTCAGAATTTATTTTTAGCCGCCCACCTGTGAATCTGCAGAACCTACGCTCCAGCTACAAACGAAACTGAGACGAAGAAATCATTGTTGTATGTAACATCTAATAGTACGGTCAGTTTTATATTGTGCCAATAAAAAAGTGTGTATCTGTGTGCGTGTGTGTGTATGTAACGGTAAATTACGTTTCTGCTAGCATTGAGCTAAAAATTGATAAAAAACCAATACAGACTGAATAAACAAGTACGATTTTTAATCAGCAACTTTTAATGTAAAGGGCAAAGGAAGATCTCATTAGCCTTCTCTTAATTAACTGCAGTTGATAATCAAAACCCTTTTCGTCTTGTTATAATACTTAGTTACTCCAAAACTTTTTGTAGCTGCTTGCTTTTGATTTAAACTCTCATGGTAGTGCAAAGCCGAAAGATACGTCTATTTTAATTCCAAAGAATCACAAAGTAATGAGAAATTTTTTTTCCCTTTTTCACGTTTCCTTCTTGGATGCGGTTGTGAAATCGTACGTACTATAGTTCTTCGAGCTCTGTTGAATGACTCTAAATTTGTACAATTTTCTGATTTTTCAGTTATCAGAAGGTTCCAGGAAATATATTATTCCTTTCAACCAAGAAGATATTCCAAATTACGCAATGCAGTCATAAAGTCTAAATCGCATCATTTTAGAGGAAAATACCTGGAAGGCAGATCTGAAATAATCTGTATATGCAAAAACATTAGTCTTCGGGAGTTTCCAGTAGTAAGGTATTTCGCCGTCAAGATCTAACGCACGTTACTAGATACGATGACTGGACCAAGAAGTTAAAGTCGTACATGTAATGTATTTTCCTTGTATTCACAAATAACAGCATTTTATTGAACATTTAATCTTTGCATTGAGAACAGACTCTATGTATTAAATTACTCCTTGCTGACGTCTTTGTTGTAGTTCGCGGAATTTATTTTTACAGATACCGACACTAGCGAATCCTTACTGACCGTGAAAAGTGGGAAAGCTCCTTTTATCCGCCGATGAAATGTTGGTTTACTTAATTATTTTGTCGGTCACAGCCATTTCACGGAATTACGCTGCTGACGAAGTGCAACAAGAATCACACGTAAGAACGGAAAGAGATGAAACACATGCAAACAAATATCCGTTTCTTGCGTACGTCAATATCGGTAATAACTCCTGCGCTGGTGCTGTTCTCTCCGATTCTTGGGTGATAACAGCCAGAGCTTGTGGAAACACAACTGCTCAAGGTAAGTGTGGTAAAGGAACGTAAAAATGCAAATTGTACTTCGTGCAGATATTGGTATGCCTCTTTAATACAAAGCATAACTTGTTTACCCAGATGTCTCGTATACTTAGAAAACAATTTAGCTCTAAACGCAATAAATGTTCTTAACATGTCGACTGACACTTTTTAACAAGTACTTGTCATTATTTGGCAATCTTCAGGATATGTTGCCGCTGACTGCTATTAATTATACTTATTTGCACCGTATGTTCATCTGATTTTTTTTCTGTTCATATACAGTACGTGCGTCTTTGACTTATGGAAATGAAAAGTCAGGGTCTAGTGAAGCAGGGGATACAACCCGTCGGCTTTGACCAAAGACGTCATACATTACTCATAGATAATATTTTCTTCACTTTCTGCCATAGATAATGCAACAGTTCTGAGTTCCCGATAAGCGCTATCATTGTACATTAAAATAATTGAATGTGCTTTTAAAAGAGATCGCTACATATTGTTCAAAACATTCTTCGTGTGCATTTATTTAAATAATTGCTTGTTTGCAATTCATTCGGTACCTTATTTCATTCATAGTGATATTGAGGTAAATTGGAATTTTAGCTTATTATTTTAGGACAGTTTTTAGTATCTCTTTTTCATTTGTAGGTATGGATGTATCTGTTCCAATGAACATGAATTCTTTGAGAGACGCTATGGGCGTAGACATGCTAGCCACGATTTGTTTTTTTTTTTTTTTTTTTTACAAATGTGTGGTGTCGTTGCCCAAATGTTCGATGTCGTGAGTGCGGCTAACATATGCGCCTCACAAGTGTATCTCGTCGCCGTACTCACGACTTATTCGAATGGCGCTACAACCAAGTTCGGTTGTGCCAGTCCATTAGACGAGGGACGTGGTTAGAAAAATCTAAGCTCGCCTTGAGAGACATTATGGAAATCACGTACTGATTATGTTTGAGATATACTGTGTGGCTATGTGTCCATGAATGTCGTGTGAGTAAGCGTACAGTTGTGGATTGGTACTCTTTTTGCTGGAAAGTTTGTGGAGAATACATGAAATATAGGGGGCCGTTGGGGGGGGGGGGGGGGGGGGGGGGACCTGGTGTTATGGTCGAAAATGACGAGTCGCATTTCGGCAAAAGGAAGTACAACAGGGTGGAACCTCCGGTGGGATTAGGGGTTTGGGGCGCTGTAGTTTCAGGTGACGACGTACTGCACAAGTACTGCCTAATCGAAGGAAGGAAGTTTTGTCAGCTTAATTGAAGATCACAATGCAGAGGTTTCCTCTGTAATTTCAGATGGCTTTCCTTCATTTAGGGAAAAGGGGTTATCAGCATCTCGTAGTTAATCACAATATTTTATCCACAGAGGTTTGCACAAATAGGATGGAGGATTTTTGGTCAGCTGTGAAACCTCCTGCAGGGAAGGGGAAACGCCGGATTTCCTCACTTCAAAGTCACTTAGACCAATATTCATGGAGGCGTAATATTCCCCAAACATATTGCCCGTTTAAATGTTTTGTTAAATGTGATGGGCAAATGTACCGTCCGAAATATGTTAGCTAATTTCACATTAGGATAGGGGGTGGAGGGGAGGTAATGTGTGTGTGTGTATGTGTGTGTTGTGTGTGTGTGTGTGTGTGTGTGTGTGTGTGTGTGTGTGTGTGTGTGTCTGTGAGTGTTTTGGTAATGTTATGCTTGTTTTGTATGTGGGTATGTGATTTTTGTTGACATCTTTCGAGGCGGGCCGAGCTTCTGTTCCTTTAAGAAGTTCCCGTGTGGTAAGTTTAGTTTTCAATTTTTTTTCTTTTACTGCTCTTGACTATTTTGAGGTATTTGATTGTTGTATTACGCTATTACGTATGTTTTCGTGTACTCCAGTACGTATAGAAATTTCGCGGCTGTCGTTCTTCTTTCGTTTCCCAGCACTAGTATCAGTACGATTTTTTTCGGATCTACTAGCAATATTGAAGGCGAAACGCCCAACGCAACTAAAATTTGTATCCCGTCTTTCAGCTGACCTTTGCACTGACACTATCTATTCGAAAAGAACGACATATGTAACACTGATGAGATTTACCTATATATGTCAACTGGAGAGCAGGATACAAATGTTGTGTGTAGCAGTACAGCTCAACTAAAGAATGGGATACTATTGTCACTGCTCTGATCTAAACTATAACTTTCAGTCGATACTGTTAACGCCGAAGGCAAAAAAAAAAAAAAAAAAAAGAACTGTACCCCATAGTGAAGTACGGGATACAAATTGTATATGTGTCGTCTTATTGCCTCTTCGTGTAGTTCCACTGAGGTACAGTTTTCAAATGTAACGTTCGTCCATTTCCACGTTTTCGTTTGCAATGTACATAGATATACGTCAACGGAAGTATGGGATACAAATATTATGCACGTAGCTCCTTATGCCATCGGTAGTACTACTATCTACGTATCAACAGACTGATAGTGGCCGCGGAGGCTATATAAACAACACATCTAAAATTTGTATCCCGTGCTTCAGTCGACCTATACAGTTCAGCTGAACAACATGATATTAATGTTAACAAAAACGAAGAAATCGACGTACGCTAAACTTGTATCCCGTACTGCAGTTAACCAATACAGTTCGAATGATGTTAGAGATACAACCCATATATATATATATGACATGAGGTATTCTATGCTACCAATATTTCCATCCATTTTTCCCCTTAATTTTCCACAGAAATAATACGATACAAACAAGCGATATCCTTAACGTGGGAATATTACTTGCCTTGATATATGTAAACCAAATTTTTTGTCTTTCGTATTCCTTTGTTTCTGAACACAACTTGTCAGCTGTTACATCTGTGTAATAAATGATCTCTGGAAAATTCTGACGTCATTGGTCAAAGCTGACTGGTTGTATCCCGTGCTTCACTATAGGATACAGTTTTTTTTGCCTTCGATGCTAATAATATCGACTGAAAGCTATAGTTTGCGTCACAGCAGTGACAATAGTATTCCATTCTTTAGTGGAGCTATATAGCTATACAGAACATTTGTATCCTGCTCTCCAGTTGACTTATATAGATAAATCTCATCAGTGTTAAATATGTCGTTCTTTTCGGATAGGTAGTGTCAGTGTGAAGGTCAAGTGAAGGACGGGATCCAATTTTAGTTCTGTCCGGCGTTTCGCCTTGATACTGCTAGTATAGATTCGAAAAAATCGAACTGATATTAGTGCAGGGGAACGAAAGAAGAACGACACCTCCGAAGTTTCTATTACGTACTAGAGTACACGAAAACATACGTAATGTTGTAATACAACAATGAAATACGTCAAAATGGTCAAATGCAGTAAATGAAAAAAAATGGAAAACTGAACTTACCATACGGGAACTTCTTAAAAGAACCGAAGCTCGCCTAGAAAGACTCTACAAAAATCACATACCCACACACACACTCACACACTATCAAAGACATACACACAGATACAGACACACATACACGCACAGGCACACACATTCACTCCCACCCCCATCGTAATGTGAAATTAGGAAGGTACATCTGCCCAACACGTTTAACAAAACATTTAAACTGGCAATATGTTTGGGGAAGACTACGCCTCAATGAATATTCGCCTAAATGACTCTGAAGTGCGGAAGTCCGGCGTTTCCCCTTCCCTACAAGAAAATTCACTGACCAATAACCCTCTATGCTATTTGTGCAAGCCCCTGTGTATAATGATCTGAACTCAACATTGCGATTAACTACGAGATGCTGATAACCCCTTTCCCTAAATCCCTATATGAAGAAAAACCATCTGAAATGACAATGGAACCCTCTGCGACGTGGTCTTCATTTAAGCTGAACAAAACTTCCTTTCTTCGATTGGGTACTACTTTCAACACCGTCACACTTTTGACCTCCCAAACCCATAGTCCCACTGGAGGCTCCCTCCTGTTATACTTCCTTTTGCCAAAATGCGACTCGTCAATTTCGACCCCAACGGCCCACTAACGTTCATTTGAACAGATAAATGCATACCTACAAACGACAATCAGATATTAAAAATTCTCCTAAAATAAGAAACTAATAGTCCAAATTATCACAATATCACTAAGAATTAAATTAAATACCGAATTAATTGCAAACAACAAATTATTTAAATAAATGCACACGAAGAATATTTTGAGCAATATGTAGCGATCTTTTTTAAAATCGCATGCAACTATTTTAATGTACAATGATAGTGCTTATCCCGAACACAGAACTGTTTTTTATCTATGGCTGAAAGTGAAGACATTATTATCTATGAGTAATTATGACGTCACTGGTCAAAGCTGACGGGTTATATCCCATTCTTCAGTTGACCCATAATTCTGTACATACGAAGGATTATCTAAATTAAAATAAAATAAAAAAAAAACTTACGTCGCTTTGGAAGAAAGGGCAAACATGAACCATGACTTGTACTATAGTTTTTGGATCATCTTCTGCTGTGTAATAGAGAGAGGAAAAGTTATTTAGAATGAGGCTTCGACTCACTTAACTTAAACTTCATGATCGTAATGTGTCTCGAGACTGCTGAAGGGAGTTAACATGGCGCAGTATCAGCAATTTTTTATCTGGGGGGTCTGCATAGCACATTGCGTACATACCCAAAATCAGACTGAAATTGAACACGACTGTGATATAAAGCTGTTAACCAGACTCATATTTCAGTTTTAAAAATTTATCACTGACAGCAATGATGGCGATCTGTGCTGCTTCGATTGGAAATAAAAATTCATCAGAGGGGGAACATTACTTTTCTTAGGTACATTAAACTCCTAGTTACAGTCATAAAACAATTAATAAGCATTTTATGTGTATATTATTTAAGAGACATAGTGGAATTAAGGCAAATTTATGGTAGGTAAGTGTTTGGTAAATTCGAGCGTAGAAGTGTACTGTCAGTTTATTCGTTGAATATATAGATATTTCGAGCAATGTTTATGCAGGTGGGATTAATGTGCGACCGTCTGAATCGTTTCTTCGATATTATTCAGTAAGCCACTGTGTTTATTTTACAATAGTAATAAAGTTGCTATTACATGGTGAATGGTTATGTGCGATTACCATTTCATTTTCCCTGTGGCTGAACAAATATTGTACCAGAAAGTACAAACAGAATCATTTATTTCCTAAAGGTGTTTCAAATTTGATGAATCGCTAATTCGTACAATACCATCGAACCAAATTCGATGTTTTTCGGGACATTTTTCATTTCCGTGTATTATGAAGTCTTACAGTAATGCCCCAGAAACATAGTTAATTAAAACAGAGACTCGACAGTAAAAATTAGCAACATCTGTACTGTGCTAGTTGCTTGAAAGAAGCGAATGGTCTTCGAGTTGATCTCTCTAAAACCTGAAGCGAACTTCATTCCACACATTGAACGCATTTGGTTTTCTGCGACACGCGTGTAGTCATGTACAAATTCTACGGTATTTTTGAACCAGATGATTTTATTCTAACGATTTAGTGGCATTCAGAATCTGCAAGGCTCTTGTGGGACTAACCTACGTCGCAACATATCACGTGATTTTCGGGGGCAATGTTCATTGGCGACAAAAATTCCGTAATGTTCATCTGAATGTTCACTTCAACAATATCCCTGCTTCGTGTTTTTGAGATAAATCAATTTTTTATCTCTCCTGTGTATAAGAAACACAGCACTATCTCTTCTGTTTCGGGGGGCACTCTAGTACTTCATCTGCTTATCGTTCTTTTTTCTGCGATAAATAAGTTTATTTAACACGTAATATTTTATTGGGGCCTTCACTTCAGTTGTATAGCTTTTTGATTATATTGGTTTTGTTTTCTTTTTGAAAAACATCAAGTTGTTGTTTTCCCGTGATAAGGGTTTCGAATTACACTTGGTAGGTACGGTACATATTCTTCTACTGTATATGTAAACGTGTGTTGCAGTGGCCACTTGACGTATACAGATAATGTGTGCTTTGCGATACTATCTTAGATATTAAGTTCTTACTGTGTGTTCTGATAGTCATTCTAGCTGCATAGTTTTTTCATGGTATTTTTATTAGTTTTATTTCCGAAAATTGTTTCTCTTATTAATCTGTGATTTCGCCTCGGAGCTGTAATTGAAAAAGATTCCTTTTCGACGCAATACATTATCGTAATCATAACTAACTTTTTATTTATTATTCAAAATGCGGCCCAAAATATGACGCTATAATTACCTTGTTGTTTACTTCGGCCGACGAATGTTCACTACGTCACCGGTAAAAGGTAATGGCTAGAATAACAGTTTACACTTTGTCCCAAATTTGTACATACGACTCTAAGCGTTATACTACAAGTATATTTACGTCCAGAGTTCAAACAACTTACCATACCGTACGCTAAAAGAAATAGTTTCAAAAAAACGTACACAGAAAGAAGCGTCCAACGCAGGTGAGAACCTCATGATTGTATCGTTGATGGTCGTTTCACTCGCAGCTATTTTAGCTATTGTTAATAGGTCCCAGCGTCTCCACTGACTCGAAAAATGGCGACATGTTTTGAAGGAAGTACCAAAAGAACGTTACAATCTTAACTGTAATTGGCAGTGTTTATAAACTGCCTCCACACATTGTGAATTATTGGTATATTCTGCAGCACAGAAATCATTTCGTTTGGAACTGGTTATTAGCTACCTAATATTTCATATTTTCCGCTGTCTCCAACAATGATGAACATTGTAAACATAAGCTATACCACAGCCTAAGCTCGTGTGAATCTCCTAAAAACTGAACAGGAGAGTGAATCAAGTCCTCCACTTGATTGTAGACTGCTTATCAGTTATACTGATGGTTTAATACTGTGTCCGGTTTCTTATTTTTATTTAAGTTGTGAAAACGCCAACCGATCCTCAAATTATATCATAGTGTGAAAGAAAGTCGAACTAATTCGGGTGATGCAGCTGGAATTAGATTAGGAAATGAGACGCTTAAAGTAGTAAATGAGGTTTTCTATTTGGGGAGCAAAATAACTGGTGATGGTCGAAGTGGAGAGGATTTAAATATAGACTGGCAATGGCAAGGACAGCGTTTCTGAAGGAGAGAAATTTGTTCACATCGAGTGTATACTTAAGTGTCAGGAAGTCTTTTCTCAAAGTATTTGTATGGAGTGTAGCCATGTATGGAAGTGAAACGTGGACAATAAATAGTTTAGACAAGAAGAGAACAGAAGCTTTCAAAATGCGGTGCTATAGAAGAATGCTGAAGATTAGATGGGTAGATCACATAACTAATGAGGAAGTATTGAATAAAATTGGAGAGAAGAGAAATTTGTGGCACAACTTGACTAGAAGAAGGGATCATTTGATAGGGGATATTCTGAGGCATCAAAGGAATACCTATTTATTATTGGAGGGCAGCGTGGAGGGAGACTAAGAGATGAATACACTGAACAGATTCAGAAGGATGTACGTTGCAGTAGGTACTGGAAGACGAAGAAGCTTGCACAGGATAGAGTAGCATGGAGAGCTGCATCAAACCAGTCTCTGGACTGAAGGCGAAAACAACAACAACGTGAAAGAAAGTTAGTGTTACGTATTCTCTCGCCTCCTTTTGCGGCTTCATGTTTTGTAGTGTCAGTTTCTGAGTACTTGGCGTTGCCCGAGTATGTATTTATTCCTTTCTTCTAGTAGTCCATCTTCTGTTTGCTCCACTCTCTGTCGATCTTCTTATGCCACACTCTCTGTGCATGTCCTCCTCCCCTCTTCTCTCTGTGCATCTGCTCGTCCTCCCACCTCGTCCACATACTCCTTTCCCCTCTGCCCACCTCCCCCTCCACCCTCAAGTCCATCTCCTCATCCCCTCTCTCATTATCCATCTCCTCCTCGACTATATCCCTGTACATCCCCTTCTCCCTCCTCACTCCCTCTCCCTGCTCATCTCATCTTATTTCCCTTCTCCGTCGAGCTGCTAATCTCGCTTCTCCCCTTATTCCTATGTATTCCTCCCCCTGTCTCCATCCATCTGGTCCTCTTTCCTTTCTCTGTCCATCTCCCTGTCTGCCCTCTTTGTCTATTTCCCCTTCCCCATTCTGTCTGCACCTCCTCCACATTGATGTCTGTGCCCAGCTCCTCCTCCTCTGTCACTGTATTTTTATCTCCTCCTTCCCCTTCTGTCTCAGCATTATCACACCCATCCCAACAGAAGAGACTGATGACCCTGTAGTTTGGTCCCTTTATCACTCAAGACAACCAACCAACCAACCATCCCAACAGAAGGCTGTCGGAATTAACCCTCAAACTATTTCTTTCTAGATTGTAACTGACATGTGAACCAAATTTGCTCGACATTGTTCCAGAGGTTTAGGACAAGCTTCCTATCCATGGAAATGCTCGCACACGCAAGTGTCAAATACATTTCACATACAGCCAACAAATTTCAGTCGTACTTCTACACATATCTCTAGCGAATTTCGCCCTGCAGCTTCCTTTCCATACTTCTCAGAGTCTAGACATTGTACCTGCTGAACTATATGCTGTACAATGACATAATTTTGCAGGTATATCTGGTGGTGTATGTGGCTACCTTCTGCGAAAGGTGTAGCGAATATACTTAGTAGTAAGGAAGTAATAAACTGAAATATCGTGCATGATGTAGCAGATTTTGTTGCATTTCTGTGTTTATAGCACCATATCCCAAGAATTATGTGTCGTAGAATGATATAGTTTAACTGGTACATTCAGTGGTATATGTGAATACTGTCTGCAAACTGTATCGTGAGTACTGTTAGTAGTGATCCATGGGTAAGCTTCACTTCCTGAAAAGCAATATCGTTGTAAGCGATTAGCCGCGCGGGGTTAGCCGAGCCGTCTTGGCCTTGCAGTCACTGTACAGCTGGTCCCGGTGGAGGTTCGAGTCCTCCCTCGGGCATGGGTGTGTATGTTTGGCCTTAGGATAATTCACGTTAAGTAGGGACTGATGACCTTAGCAGTTAAGTCCCATAAGATTTCACACACATTTGAACATTTTTGTAAGCGATTAACTGTTTTCCTTTAATCATTTTTTGGAGCTGGCAGAGGGAACAAGTCTCTTAAATGTTTTAATTTATGTGTAACGTTTCTTGCAAGCCACTAAATGCTCTCATTCTCAAATATTCGATGACGGCATTTTCATCCCCACTCCCACCTCTTTGATAGTTACTGGGTTTTAACTCCCATAGCGATTCATGTTTTCTCTATAAGACTGTGAACATGGCATATGAGCTACTCACATGTATGGAATCATTTGTCATTGTTGTGGTTGTCATCAAACTAACGAAGAGAACACAAAACAATAGCTTCAGTAGCGGAACTCATTATCGCGATACCTTCAATGTACAGGGTGATTAAAATTAAACTTTCAAACCGCTGTAGAAATAACACCACTGATCAGAATTACGTCAAATTGCAACAGAATATTGTAGGAGAAGGGGAAAACATATGGCAGAAGAAAAATAAATAGTTACGAAATGTAACAATAGATGGTGCTGTAAGCATCGTAATTTAATTGTGGTCGACTGCAAATGACTAATGAATCATACAACAACACCTAAGGTTTACGTTTGACGTTAAACAAACTGTACTACTGACTGTGCATGGGTATACAGGTGTGATAATGTTAGTTACGTAATCCCATTCACCGCGGCGAGGTCATATCACATTGGATGGGAAAAATCGCTTTTTAATGGTCCTGAGGCCAAAAAACGCATGAAAAGAATCAATCACATAGGCTTTTAATTGTCCTAAGGCCAAAAACTGGATAAAAAGCATCAATCAAAATGATATCGGATTATCAACTTCTGTGTGACTGGCGCAAAACATGTTCAATATGCTGTCCGGTGATCGAAGTGTTTCTGGGGTCACTTTCAGAATGCTAGGCGCTCAGTTCGGAACCGCGCGACTGCTCCGGTCGCAGTTCGAAACGTCTCTCGGGCATTGATGTGTGTGATGTCCTTAGGTTAGTTAGGTTTAAGTAGTTCTAAGTTCTAGGGGACTGATGACCACAGATGTTAAGTCCCATAGTGCTCAGAGATATTTGAACCATTTTGAACTTTCAGAATGTGTTGCGCAATGCTTGCCTTCAATGTAGCTAAATTAGCGATCGGAACACTAAACACATCTTTCAGATAGCCTCACAGTCAGAAGTCACACGGATTAAGATCAGATGGTCGGGACGGCCAGGCTGTAGGGAAATGACGGCTGATAATTCTAGAATTTCCGAAATGGCGCTTCAGCAGCTGCTTAACTGAATTTGCAATGTGCGTAAGTGCACCATCTTGCATAGAAAGGATCCTATCCACACATCCACGCTGTTGGAGAGCTGGAATGACGTGGTTGCGCAAAAAACTGATAGCGTTTACAGGTGACGGTACAGGTAAAAGGAGCTGAAGCACCCGTCTCTTCGAAAAAAAAAAAATGGCCCTATAATAAAGGATGCCGTAAATCCACATCGCACAGTGACTTCTTCAAGATGAAGTGGTACTGGTTGATTTGGGTGTAGATACTCCGTTGCCCATATCCGACAATTCTGTGTATTGACATATCCTGTCAGATGCAAGTGGGCTTCGTCTGTCCACAAAATCTTCCACGGCCAATCGTTGTCCACTTCCACGCGAGCAAGAATTCTAAAGCAAAGGTCTCTCTTGCTGGCAGGTCAACAGGAACTAAATCTTTCACATGGGTATTTTGAATGTATATCAAAGAAGGATGTTTCGTAGGATTTTACGCACCGTGTTCACGGGTATGTCCTATGTCCGCTTAAACTGATGTCGAATCAATTCGTTTCCTCCCTCCACCAGGTTGCACACCAAAAGAACCTCAGATACATGGCAGTCATCGGACCATGCCCTTTTTCATACCCTTCAGTAGCCGGAACTTCCGCAGAGCGACGTGTGCATAGTCATCTTTCTTGTAAAACAGGTTTACAAGCAGAGCGCTATCCGCATTGAGACAGTAATGGCGGACGTTACAGACGCTAAAGGAGGAAAAGTCGTGTACCTGGCGTATTTACACCGACTTATATGGGTCGTGTGCATGACAGGTGTTTCCACTTACGTATTCTGACATATATAGCGCCTTCTATTAGCCAATTTTTGCACTATTTTTTTTCTTCTGCCATACGTTTTCCCTCTTCTCCATTAATATTCCGTTGGAATTTGACGCCATTCCGACCAGTGGTTTTATTTATAGAGCGTTTTGAATGTTTAACTTTAATTAAAATCACTCTGTACATACGTAGTTAAATTGTGCTTTCAATAAAGCAAGCTCGGTCCACTGTACACCTATACAGAGACCTCAAAATACTTTTGGTAGACTGTGTTGGACATAAATGTTTAGTACGGTTGATTTGCATAGGCAATCTGTATTTACTCCATATTTCTCATTACGTGCCGTATTCGTGTACTATGGCATCTCTGCAATAGCTTTTCTTGGCAACATCGAACAAGCAGTACTAAGCGAGCACTATCTTTTGAGTGGGAATAATGAGGTTCGCCGGTAGCAGAGCGAACTAGTATACGCACAATGTAACTCGGCCTTTTTGCAGGGTATGTTGGGAGCTAAGTCACCTAGCTTATATTCCGCTGCATGGGAAGAGAGGGCGAGAGGGGAAAGTGGCGAGAGAGAAATGTAGGGGAAACAAGAATCGCCTCTCTCTCGCTGGGCAGGTTACACACTGGCATCAACATTGTATTCGCAGTGCCTACTACAATGCTAGAGAATGTTGCATTATTCAGTAGCTAACGTTGATAACGACCGGAAACATTCCGTACCGGCCTGAAGTCATCCGCCTTCAACAGACCTCTTTTGCTTCTAGAAACAGGCCCGGTTATATTATGCTTAGCGTGTCTCCGACCCAAACAGCCTGTTACATGAGAAGCAGCGGCGCCAGAGGAATGAGCTTGGCATCCTTCATGTTAAACAGCCATAAAATATATGGGACTGCGAAATTAGCCTATAATTACGTATTAGCCGCTCCTGTTAGTTTCCTCATATTTCGCAGTGATATCAAACTGTTTGCATATAAATACATATTGTAACGGTCATGCATACATGCATTCCTATGCCATTTACAAGTAACCTTGAAATTGTTATTAACGACGTGGTCTCAAATTTGGTTCAGTATTGGCCGTCAGTCTCAATTTTATGTCGGAGAAAGTAAAGATTTACCGTACAAAATTACTCAAATTCAGAGAGTTCGTCTTTTCGGAGCTGTAAGTCTATATAAATTGAGGAAGAGTTCGTGCTGTAATATATCGATAAATAAACACAACATTCAACTAATATTTACGATTGTCTGATTATACTACGTATGCCAAGGGGGTTGTTTGATTAGGACGTGATAGCTTAGCATATAGAGCGCAAATAGAACGAGCATCAGTTATAATTGTACCTTGTTTCTAGCTGTCTCCTTCGAAGATGTTGTAAATAGGAATAATATGTCCCTTGTTGCGTTAGAAACGGCAATAATTCGCTTCACAAGTATGTCAACATGCTTTGAATAATTCTTCAACTCAGCACAAACCTTTCTAACGTCGTTATGAAGTGACGTTAATAGTTATATATTTTAACTTGTTCTATTGCTTGTAATTTTGGGCGGTCTCAGCTTTTACGAGCATGCATTTTATCTTTAGCACATTTTTCTAAAAATGACTAAAAATCAATGTGAAACGAGGAACAATTGCTTATTGACTATAGAAATGATGCACTATGCAAGCCTAATACGTGTTGTGCACAAATAATTTTTACCAATTTTGAACAAACCAAGGGCGGGGGTATGGTACAATGTAGCTCTTACCCAAAAGTAATAAAAGAATGCTCAAATATAAGAATTCTTAAATGAATGGAAAAATTGAAGTGATCTGATAAAATGATTAGCTCAGTAATGTGTAAGGTTATGGGAGTTGGTTTCTTATTCTATGACTGAACACAATTTTGTAAGTTGTAACGACATTAATATTGCAATTTTGTCGCGGGAATACACGCTTTTACGCAGTTTGCAATGTGACAATGCTATGACAGTTGTCAAAATGACGCATCTCGGCCTCTGTAGGTGAACTAATCCTAAACACAACAGTATGAAATTTTAACTCTAAGAAAGTTAAATAATCCGAAACACAACAATATTAAAATTTAACTAGAAGTTTATTTACAAAATTATTCTTACAATTACATTATGATGTTGGCCACTACTACGATAAATCATCCGATACCAGTTCAAAGTTCAGTACTATTTTCAGGATAACAATCAAGTCAACAATTTTGTGACAAGTTGAGCACGAGATTACCCAAGGTCGCTCGAGTTTACATTGGATGCAAGCTGGTGAATCTACAAATTAACGCCTCTGCAGGTGGTATTTACCTTAGCTGCAATGGATTGTCGTCTGCATGGCTACTCTCGCCCACTGAAATTCCAACACAACCTAATTAAGCCTTTGCTGAATATTCCAGCAGAAACTCTCCTTATGTTTCTCGATATGCGAGAAAACATGAACTCACCCCTAGTCTCTGGTTATGGCGATATACAAGCGCATGGCTGGAGCAAAAAGGTGGGTGAAATCTTATGGGACGTAGCTGCTAGGGTCATCAGTCCCTAATCTTACACACTACTTAACCTAAATTATCCTAAGGACAAGCACACACGCCCATGCCCGAGGGAGGACTCGAACCTCCGCCGGGACCAGCCGCACAGTCCATGACTGCGGCGCCTGAGGCCGCTCGGCTAATACCGCGCGGCTGGCTGCAGCAGCGTGCATATTATAATGCCCTCTCAGTTCTCACAAGAACAGTTAACTAACTGACTGGTTCGTTTCTCCACAGTTGGAACTCAACAACACAACACCAAATTTCTAGCTGGAGGTCAGCCGCTGTGAACGCAGTGTTCACACAAATTTCTCCTCTGCGTCATACAGAGTATTATGCACTCTGTTCTGCATTTGACGCCAGTTCAGAGAAGAGTCCTCGACAATTTCCGTGTTCCTTTCTCATAACGGAACTCTCCTGGGTTCTTTCGTTCTCCACATCACGGCTTTTTTCGACCAATTGGAGCGTTCCTCTTATTTTGTGGAAACTCTCTCTACCAATCGTAAGGGTCCTATCATTGAACTGCATCGAAATCTCAGCACTTTACTCCTTCCCGGTGCGTTCGTGCCAATCAGACGTTTCGTGCCTGCTACAGACGCCGTTTTCTAAAGATTCTCTCTGTCCTACCTCTGGTAGCCCCATTAACGCCCTACAGTATGCATCACCTCTCCGGTCGCTGACTTTCGCTGTGGGACGCACCCCCTTGAGAGCTTTTTGTAGTGCCTCCTGAGGTGCGGCCTCTGCTGCTGCGGGCACTGGCTTCCACAGAGCGTTTCCTCTTACTACATGTTTCACATTCTGCTCATTACTATGCATTATGTAGCAGTGGTGCGTTAACACCATTGATTGTCATCCCTCTTGTATTACATACTTACAGACTAATCTGCTTATTACTGCCGAGGTAAGTTAGGTGTCATATTGACCTTCCCGTTATGATGTATGAACTCTTTATGTAAGGTGTCCAATTGATCTTCACTTATTGTGCCACCTTACAAATGGTATAAATACTTCAATATTTGAAGCAGTTATCCTATACTGTAAACTTTTTTATCTCTGTAATTGTCAGTGACTTTAGAACAAACGCTAGCGGCCTGAAGTATTTCGTCTTCTATAGACTGATGAAAGGAGTCGAATGCTCATAAAACAGGAGTAAAAAACTTTGTTCTAATCTATGGAAAGACATAGTCTACCCTCGTGAAAAAATTAAATTCATTCCACTTGATGCAAGGGAACATTAAACACATACGAAAAATACTTACGTTTCTCCTTGAAATCGATTGTATGCAAAACTAAAATCCATTAATCCAAAAAAAGAAAATATTTTAAATGAATTTTATCCATAGTGGACAGTTCAAGCTGTCATTTTTCAATCTGTAATAGCTTTTAGTAATTTCATTTATATAACATCCTAGATCTAAGTTCTGTTACAAATATGTGGATTAAAAAATTTCATAATATGTATCAAAAAACTTCGCAGTCTATGATAGCTTTTTAAGTTTTTTTTATGTGTAACACCCTTGCACTTCCTGAGGCTAAGTTCTTTGACCATAACCTACATGTTTCTGTATGAGCAACATCTTTACACCTGCTATGTCTAAGTTCTTTGACCACAGCTCACATGTTTGTATGTAAACACCAGTGTATTTCACGAGGGCACATCGTAATAGTGAAATATGCAGCTAAACTTTATAACACTGAAATATGGACGTCGAAATGATAATAAGTGTGTAACTAAGCGGAAAAACTGTCACCACAGCGTAACTAGAGTAGTGATGCTTCATCTTCATGTAAGTACAGATATATTTTCGACAAATGCTGCATTGCCACTTACAATTCTCCTACTTGTATCTGTTTAGTCCCCAGCAAATTATTATTTTTTGTATTTATACAGTGATCTCCAGCAATATAAACATTTATATCAATGTATAAGCATCTGAGGATAGGTGAAAGCCCGAAACCGGTCATGTGACAAATAAATAACATTTTATTGTGACTGGTAGCGTACATTTTTCTACACCCTAGATAATATTTTCCCTCTTACTGAACAGCTAGAACCACTGTAGCACTGCCCAACGTCGTAAGAAGACTTTAATACCAACTTTTTCAGCAATGTCATATAGGTTATCCAGCAAGTTAGAGCCATCTTCAATATAGTATGTCATGTTATTATTGTTATTTCGAGTATTATTTTTATTACTAGCATCAAGTGGATTAGTTCTTATTCACAAGGGACAGATTGCATCATGCAATAGAGTGTAGCGACATTTTTTTTCTGTTCAGGTTCTGCTTTGATGCTTTCTTGACATTGGAATTACTCACACCTATTTTCATTTAAATGAAAGTGTATTGAAATAAATAATTGCGTCGATCTCTCATTACATTGCTTTATTCTTTATTTTTAAAAGCGTATTTAACACTACCATTGCAATGACAGTAATTCTGAAGTTCAAAAAGGGCACTGCGTCTGGTTTATCAGTGTTCTGCATCAGTAATTCACTAGTTTATTTTCAGTGCTAGACTAATTTTTTTAAATTAAATTTCAAAACAGTCTGTAAGTATTTAGTATCACAACAAGCGTGCTTCAGTTCTACGTCTTTTTTCAAACAAAAGCTCGTTCAGATTAATTTTCACATATCTGAAAAAACACTGTATGCCTGATGTCCAGTGATTAAATTGATATTTATATGCAAATCCTCGTCCATACCTCACAAGTTACCTTAAAGTTAATTATTTTAGCTGTTTCACGCCACCGCTGGAATAATAGTACATAGTCTGTGCGCACTAATAATTATCGTGCAGATCATGCTGACGTATTCCACAATGAAGTATTAGTCATGTCCTGTGATGTCCACAGAGCCAGGTTGGGTGTACGCCGGTGGCCGCAACGTTCAGAAGCGCAGCATAGCGCAGCAGCATTCCTGTCCGGACGATCACCACCTGCTGCTGCTCCAACTGGGGCAGCCCTTCACGTTTGACGACGGCGTCTCTGCCCTCCCCATCGTGCGGCCAGGGACGTGAGTGTCACACCTATCTCTCTGAAGGTTTTATTCCTTTGTTACGTTATGCATTTGTTTTGAGAGAGCGTGCGACTTGTCATTCCAATAATAAACACATAACGATTCTATCTTGGACCTCTTCCACTTGCTCCGTGATTGCAGAAAGAAACAGTAACGTCAGAAATTGAGTCCGCCTTGATGCAAAACACCTTGTTATTCGTTTATTTCTTTACTCTCCCACACTAGTTTCGGCGACAAATATCATCATCAGTGTTTTTTTAAATCTTATTTATTGTATGTTACAGCATATTTAAGCAATTATTGTCGCTGTTTGCAAGATATTTTCTGTGCCCTTTTTTTTCTCTTGACGTTTTTTACTTAGCGAACGTCAGGTCATGTTCGTTAGATGGTATGTAGCTGCTTTTATGCACAGAAAAACAAAACTTTCACACTTTGTTTCTGATTCAGAATATTACGCCATCTTGCAAATAGTTCACAGCTCTCATTTGGAAATTCCATAAAGTCACTGGTGTACTCTATATGCTTATGTAGGGGAAGGTGGGATAAAGTGGCAACACTAAGAAAATTCAGTTTTTACCAAACGATGGATTTTGATAGAAGCTACCGCTTACACATTTTGAATACACACATTATATGGCAGCAAACAAATATTTTGTAATTGTGGATAAAATAATATAGAGGAACTACATGCATTTTTCTTATACTTGCACAGTCGTCACCTTTTGTTAGATGGGGTGTTTATGTTGCCAATGTCATCGCAGCAGTTTCCCATGTTTGTTCTGATTTTCGAATATATATCCTAGATATCTGGCTGCCCTAGTATGAAACAATACCAAACAATCTGTTGACAATTTCCCACCAACTTTTGTTTGTAAAATAAAGGTGTTTTTGGTTATTGTCCTACATTGAATGAAGCTGAAGAAACGGTTTATCTGCTGATTTCTATGACAGAGTTCCAGAATGTGTGGATAGTTGAAAACCACTGTTTTAACACATTCGCCTTTACCAAAGAACGTGGTCTCAGTTGCGTATAATGCGATAAACTGAAAAAATTAGAGAAACGAAGCTAACTGATCAGCATGGATCGTGCCTATGTGTGAACCCAAGTTAAGCTTTTCCCCCATTTTTAGGGGTTTCCGTTTCATCTCTTATCAGTCACACACTTCCATACAGCTAATAACGTCATAAAAAGTCGAAGTTTCGTAGCACAGCTAGCTTAATTATCAAATGAACAATTGAATAAAGTAATCAACCTTGAGACATAATATCTCGCAGTACAGCTTGAGTAGATGGGATCATCATTTAATTTAACTCACAATAAACAACTGAAATGAAAGAACTGTTTCCCATTCATACAAAACCTTTTGTCATATGTTTGATTTGAAAAAGCGACCAAAATAAGGTTTATATTATCGATTATTCGCTATGAGTGCATGATGAAACCATGTGAGTTTCCCTATTTTTTATGTTTACGGGAAAGAACGTATTATTGAAAACAACAGAGGTTTCATATTTTATTTACGCTTGTGTTTCAGGCTGGTGTGTATTGAACAAATGCCAATACTATTCTCTTCATTCTTTCTACAGACGCTTGCGCTCTGCCTGCTCTTACTCTTTTATATGGCTCTGCAGAATGTCTTGAAAGCTTAGCTTAAAGCAGCGGGGGAAGAAGGACGGCACCAAGCGAGTGGAAAGACTAACGATGTAAAAGAAAGTGCTAATAGGATGTGGACTTTACTCAGAGCATTTTCTTTACGTGTTTTCAGACACATACGCTGCTTTTTATTACTTCATTGTATTTGACATTAGGTTCTTACAGTCCCAGTCTCCCCACTTAAAATCTCAATCCTAATTAGGTGGGCCAGTGGTTAAGACTAGTGACTTACGGTTTGAAGCAGTGTTCAGGTATCCATATGGCCACCTGGACATACGAGTGCATTTGCTGTGTTTTTTTCTACGCTACCTGAGGTGGACGCGGAGATAATTTCACACACATAAGTTCCTCTCCCAGTCTTCAGAACTAGATTTCCTTCTTTGTTAGATGACGACAACGCGACGCTGAATTATCAACGTCATTTCATCAACACTATAGTATTTTCTCCCTCTGACTCGTACTACAGACCATGTCGTCCGTAGTCTCTTCGTTCTTCGCATTACCATCGTCGCGATAGTCGTAGCTTTTTACGGATCGCTGGAAGTCTTCACACCCGTCTAGTAACTTCGTAGCACAAGAAGTCCCCTTTGATATGAAAACCTCGTTCCGTTAACCAATTCGGAAGGGGTAGAAGACATCACATCACAGATATCGCAAAAATTTCCTGTTATGGTCTTGTATTTGTCACATTATTTTATGTAACTTTTTCTATTTGATGGAGTACACTACCAACAGCCCGACTCGGTGATCGAAATTCGAAAGGAACGTTAGGGTTCAACTTCTTGTAACGACGATATAAAGGACAGGAAAGTTCGGAATGACGAAACACGGTTCAGCATATCGATATAGATCGTTTCACAGGAAAAATACTGGAAAATGCGTCCATAGAATACGGTAAAGCGTAGGAGCCTAATTATGGATAGCTGAACGAGAATATGAACTTCGGCCCTCCGCAACAAGAGTTCAGAATCTCAACCCTTAAGAATCCTCGCTCCATTCGATGTTGGAGTGCTTCACGTGGATTTTTTGTGGGAAATATTTCTCCACCGTTGATTTTTATATATCAGACCGTTTTCTGATGTCATTTCATTCCAGTTCTGTGTGCAGCCACAATTTAGAGGCAGATAGCACCATGAGTACACTGCTCGACATCGCTAAGGAACATAGACCATTGTTGGACAGCAATAATGACATGCAATAATGGACAACATGAACCACAGTACATACATAATAGAGATGAGGTGGTACATTCTGAATGAAAAATGATTCAGATTTCACCACAAGGGATAGCAGAAAACAGATATAAATTACATTCCTATTGGACAAAAATAGTTCAAATGGCTCTGAGCACCATGGGACTGAACTTCTGAGGTCATCAGTCCCCTAGAACTTAGAATTACTTAAACCTAACTAACCTAAGGACATCACACACATCCATGCCCGAGGCAGGATTCGAACCTGCGACAGTAGCGGTCGCGCGGTTACAGCTGTAGCGCCTAGAACCGCATATTAAACACAGACTCTCAATGTAAAGGTCGATATCGGACTCTCAATAACGAATACGTCCTCTTGGGGCACTAACCCACGATTTGCACCTGATATAAATGCTGTATATTAAATTGTTGAGGAGTTTGTGGGGGATAATGCACCACTCCTTTCTCAAGGCGGTTTTCAGTTCTTGCACGGTTCGGGGATGTGGATTTAGCAGAGATACACGTCTGCCAGGAGCAGCCTAAGGCAAGTGCTATAGGATTTAGGTCCTGGGAGTACGAAGGCCATTCGGTACGTTCAGTATCTCAGCGGTCCTGCGTGGGCAGGCACTGTGGTTCATAAACAGAAAGTCGGGACCTACCGCACCAGTAAACAGACATGTATGATACAGAATAATCTCCCTGTAATATAGCTGTGCTGTAACGGTACCTCGTCGAGAGACATGCAGTGGTCCTCGGCGATTTTGCATGATGCCTACTCACACTATAACTCCTAGGCCATATCGGTGACGCTCATGAACATTGTGTGATGTGTAGCGCGTTCCCCTGTCTCTCCAAGGTAAATGTTAGCTAGAAACACTTGCTACACTGAAGCGGGATTCGTCGGAGAACATCACTTTTGACCACTGTTGCTGACAACAGCAAGGACCCTACACCAACGAACTCTTTCTAGACGTTGGTGTCGTTGAAGTTGGATGCATTTAACAGGATTTCGAACATACAAACCGGCGTGATTTAATCGCCACGAAATGATGCTGACAGAGACACATATACTGGTAGCGGTTACAAGGTCTGCAGCGATCAGCCTTGGACTGAGACATGTGTTCTTTTTCGACACTAGGATTACATATCGGTCCTCTTGCGGTGTATTTGTCCGTCTGTGTTAGTACTGGCACGCTGTCACGCAGCATTCCCACATTCAACGGTCTTTTTTAATCGCTAGAAGACACTTTTGAACAAATGCAATACTGTGACCACAGTACTCACACTTTGACCGTGCAACTGCTCGTCCTCGACCCTAAGCAGATAACGTCGCCTTACGACACGGAAATTGGTCTAATCGGTACCACAATAATCTTCGTTGAACACCGTACCACACGAAGTGTCGAATGCATACTGAGTGTTCGTGTACAGACTTCGTTGCAAATGGTTCAAATGGCTCTGAGCACTATGGGACTCAACATCTTAGGTCATAAGTACCCTAGAACTTAGAACTACTTAAACCTAACTAACTTAAGGACATCACACACATCCACGCCCGAGGCAGGATTCGAACCTGCTGCCGTAGCAGTCCCGCGGCTCCGGACTGCAGCGCCAGAACGGCACGGCCACCGCGGCCGGCACTTCGTTGCAGTTAACACGTCCCGCTCTCTACATTTCCTCTTGCTTTCATTAGTTAGGTGCTCCGTAGCAATTGCCGGGTGTTCCTTGGCAATTCGCGGTTGTTCCGTAGCAACTGGCAGTGTCAGTTGTTCCTTAGGAATTTTGAAGCAGTGTTCTATAAACATTGTACTCTAGATACAAAGCGTATAAATGTAACTATGAATGTAACGTATGGACTGACTGTTGTGTTGTAGTTTTTCAGACGATGAGGGCTCTTGCGAGGTCATCACGTTTGGAACTAAGCCCAGCGAGACGGGCTTGAATACAGCACACGCTGTCGAAACGCGACTGGCCAGCGGCAGCGAATGCAAAGATACAGCGAGTGACATCAGCGCCGTAGTCCAGAGCAGGTCGGAGGCAGCACCTTCTCTTGACCCGGCTCACAATGGGACCATAGTCAAAGGCGCTGCAACAGCATCCGATCAGCCGCTCTCCAATGCTAACGCAGACTCTGCGAAGATTTCCGGTGAGTGCCTAAACTTTTGCCTCGATTCTCAACACTACCACATTTCTCACAAAGGAAGATAAAGTATGATAAAGTATGCTTTCATGCTCGGTCCAAATCAGCGAGGTCTCTCATCAACTGAAAACATTTCGAGTAGTATGGGCACGCCCCTGCAAACATCTCGGGATTTTGATGACCTAAGGCGCAAATTGGACAGAATTGGACATGATATCCGTCAGAACTACAGCTAACAACTCTGTCAATCAGTACCAAGCCGAGTAACTGCTTGCATAGAGTCCAGAGGTGGATCGGTGCATCATTGACTTCCTCAATTTTTTGAATCTCTTTCACTGGAATAAATCAACCAATGTTTCTGATACTGTAATAATTTGCTTGTCTGTAGATGACATCACATTTACCGATATCCATTCCATTCCGTTAATTCCTTCGTTGTGCGTCTTTTGTCTTTTATTGTCTTAGTGTGCATAATAACAACTTGCTGATTATGACTCGCAAGCATCCTAAGATCGTTATGCATATTAAAGAATTGGTTCCTAAGTACAATGTTGGCCTCGGAACCATCATTACTAAGAGCAACTAGTGAGTATCAAACACCTGAGCAAAACATGACTGTTAACGTATACAGACTAGCAGAAGAAACTTGTTTGTTGCCACATTTGCAAAACCGAAATGCCACCATAACTTTCTTGAGATAAATATTGCACTTTTTGTCAGTTATACTATGATGGCCTTATGATAATCGATTCCCTGTTCTACGTTAAATGAGTCTAAATATTCTACCCTGTTAGCACCAGGAGATCTGAGACGCTATCCTCGCGAGGATAAATAGTGGTTCAAATAGCTCTAAGCGCTATGGCACTAAACATCTTAAGTCGTCAGTCCCCTAGACTTAGAACTACTTAAACGTAACTAACCTAAAGACATCACACACAACCACGTCCGAGGAAGGAATTGAACCTGCGACCGTAGCAGCAGCTCACTTCCGGACTGAAGCGCTTAGAACCGCTCGGCCACAGCAGCCGGCTCCGGAGTATAACAGCTGAAGATTATTTTCAGACAACGCAAACAAAACCATATGATTCTCTCTTCCTACTGGCATCCCTAATCACTTGAAACTCTCCACTAGAATGACAACCAGCGAAATATAGCAAATCATCGAAATTATGTTACCAAAATTTGAAAATACGTAGAGATCCGAATAATTTTGTTGCGTGGTTAATGTACGTTTCCATCAATGTAGATTTTTAAGCATATATAGTTTGTTAAAACGAAACGATATTTTTAAGGGCTTTCGAAAGCTCTTGAAAAGGACGAGTACAGTGGTGAAACGCTTATTGCCAACGCTGAAATTTTCGAAAGAGTATCGGAGAAATGAGATAAAATGGAGTAGCAAGACCGTTTGAATCGAATCGGCTGTTGCGATCTGAGCACAGTTGATACAGGCGTTAAGTGGATTAAACGGTTGACAATGTTACGTGACCCTCAAACAGAAATGACCGAGTTTTGACGTTGCTCGCAGTGCCAGTGTTTCTGCTGAAGTGCAAAATTCCAACGTAATAGAGATACAAGTCACAGTTTCCTTGCGTACGTAAAATTTTAGCAGACATTGCCCATCTATGCCCCTCATGTAATATCGTCAGGTAACAACACAATTATACTGTTAATGAAAACGACAATTTGAAGCCGTGTAGACAGTGTTGCAACGCCTTATGGATTAAGGAAAATACAGTATAGTCTTTCAGAAGCAGAAATATATGACGCTAGTAGCATAAGTACTATACTGTATGCTTCCGTTAAGAGGGTGCAAAAATGTAACAAGGCATAGAGAACGCTCCACTCAGCAATTTGAGGTAGGAAACTGGGGTCGGAGAAGATAACTTCAGTAGATATGGAAGTCAACTTGTCTAGCATTACTTGTCTAGCATTACTGTTTTCCAGCTCATTTACAGCTAACATGCGTACACTTTTACACGTACTGTGCTCTTTATTTACATGTATATTCTTTATTTCCTGCAAGTAAACAAGGACGACGAGCCATATACCTTCAACCTTTACTTGTGGTCGTGCAAAGAGTTCTGCGTGAATTGTTGGGAGTTCGTAGCCTTGGCTGCTCATGAGAGGATGTGGATACAACATAACGGTGCATCGCCTCATTTCTGTATGGATGTGCGCAACCATCTCAGTGCTGTATTTCCAGGTCGCTGGAATGGAAGGAGAGGTCCTCTTCTATGGCCTGCAAGGTAACCTGACCTGAAACCCCTTCATTATTTCATAAGGTTATACAGGGTCTATACGACCCGCTACAACCGGGAGATCCGAGAAAAACCCGGGAATCTTTTCATCCGGGAGAAACCGGGAAAAACCTGGGAATTGTTTAGAATTCCGGGAATTTTTCATTGTTTTAGTTTTCAGTTAAATTTGTGTGATTTTGACTGGTAAGAACCAATACTGTAACAAAGGATATTATTGTATCTGCCCATTCCAGAATACTAGTGCAGCAACAAAACATGAACGAGAGAAGAAAAAAAAAAACGAAAATAAAATTCGAGTTGCAAAGGTAATGCGCCGTATACAACAACAAAAAACAGTGCTTATACAACCTTCTGCCAACATCAAAGTGTGTCAAAGGCTTTAGGAAGACTATGCAATGCTTCATAACAACGAATTGCCTCCGATGAGCGTGACGTGACATTCGTTTGAGCAGTTGCGGGAGAGCTCTTGCGCATGCGCAGTTGAGTCGCGTAGGAGTAGTACCTTCTTTCGCTTCTGGTTTCAGGAAGTATGGCTGGGCGCCACTACTTAATATTGGCCCGGTTCGGAAGTATAGTAAATCTGGCGCTGATGCCCAAAGCAGTCTGAGTTGTGGTGGGGAGATGGGTCATCACCAAGTGACCTGTGATTACGTTCAGTGATTTTGTAGCTTCCTCTTCGTTTATTGCTCTCACGTTAAATGATAACATACGGATTTTTGCGTCCGGGAGTTATCAGATGAATTACGGAAGGCTAAAATATGTTATTAGTTTATATTTTATTTCCACCTTCCTGACAGTCAAGCATTAATCGCCTTGCAGCACAATGAAGCTATTTTTGTCGGTTTTCTAAAGAAGTTTGGTTTTCATTAATCTGAGGCAGTCAATTTATTTGAAACGAAGTGTTTAATTTCACACTATTGGCTAGTTTCAACTGTTAGCTACATTTCAAGTCCACGTATGGCATTATGCCATAATAAAGAGCCAAACATGAGATAATACAGTACTGGTACTCCCAGAAAATTTACCTACGAATCTGGACATACGAATGTGCATTTTAAGCGGAATTATGCATTTTAGTATGGTTCACGAAATTCCGAAGTATCCTCTGATGTCTTGCTTCTTTTATGACATAATGTAAGATCTTTTAATGTTTTACACATACGAACATATGGGCTTCTTACGTCATCGTAGCTGCGTAAGCGCGGTGACGCCTGTTATCTGGCGCTGCTGAAACTAACCTATTGCTAACAGGTCGGAGGAAAATATTGCGAATGGTGGTTTGAAAAGCTCTACATTCAAACCAAATTTCCTTTTACGCAAGAGGAACTGTGTGCGAGAATGTACGATGAATTTCCTAAATCACAAAGCGTTTGACTCTCATTTAAAAATCAATTCTTCGAGGACGACCATTTAGAAGAATTTCGAGCCCATAAGATCAGACATTTACGTCATTATTAAAAATTTTACTGGCACATTTGTGTGATGTATCTTAAAGTGTACACGCGCTAAAAAGATCAACATTATATGTGGAAGCTTAGATTATCTTCCATCTTTAATTTAAAACATTAATTTTTCTTATTTGTGTGTTCGCGCTAGAGTGATCTTGCTGCTATTGGCTGACTACATCACGTGTCCTATGCTGCCATCAGTTGGCGAGATCACGTGACATGAGCTACGACTGGTTTACAAAAGCGCATCACAACTTCGATTTCAATGTTTTCGGAAAGTGACATGCGGTGTTTGGTGGAATTAAAATTTATACCTTCGTGATACGGAAATAAGTAGCGTACATGTTGCTGCACATCAAAGGTCTTTGAAACGTGTTTTTCCCTCCTGAGTTTCATTTTCTAAAATGCCGGGAAATTCTACGTCCGTATATAAAACCATAAACATTCAAAGGATTGATGAGTTTTACAGTACCGAGGAAGAGTATACTGTCACTTAGCACGGAAAAAAATGTATTTTCACTAGGCAGAAATTATTTTTAACCTGAAAATTCGGGAAAAATCCGGGAATTTTTTTCCTTGTCCGCGTATACACCCTGTTGTAGCTAGAGTCCCTTGGGTATGAGAATCCAGTGGATACGGAGACGTAATTAGTTACCAGAATAGTCTGTGATGTGATTCGAAACACACTAAGGATATTGGTCGGGGAGCGTCAGAATCTTGTTCACCGACGTCACTCTTGGATTGTGGTTGATGGTCGTCAGTTTTAGCACATTTCGTAAGATAAAGTACAGATGGTAAATTCATTGTGTCAGTGACCGTATTGACAGTTAAATGTAAATAATGTAAATAACAAAGTACACAGTAATGTGATTTTTTCAAAAGTAGTTCAAATGACCCTGAGCACTATGGGACTTAACTTCTGAGGTCATCAGTCAACTAGAACTTAGAACTGCTTAAACCTAACTAATCTAAGGACATCACACACATCCATGCCCGAGGCAGGATTCGAACCTGCGACTGTAGCGGTCGCGCGGTTCCAGACTGTAGAGCCTAGAGCCGCTCAGCCACTCTGGCCGGGTGATTTTATTCCTATTACCTCCTTGAGCTGGCTTCTCCAACCCCAGGTTCCCTACCTCAAATTGTTCAGTGCAGCATCCTCTTACGGAAACACCATGAATAAGAATAACTACGTCCACAGGATGGTGTACACATGGCGCATGGTTTTGGAAGATGTTCATGCATTCGCGCCGTGCTACTCTGTATTGACGATATACAAGAATCACATCAGCACTAGACCATTATTCCGTGATGTAAAGGGCACAGAGCTTGTAGTAGCTATCTACGTTCGAAATTTGGCGAAACTGGGAAATGTACCTCCTGCGATACCCTATCGTTTCTGACGCGCTAGCCGAGCAAATTGTAACTTGTGGAATGTTGCATGTGGTGGGGTATTTTAAAAATCCACTGGTTGGAGTTTGAGTAAATTTCACATCAACAAGAGTACGTTAGCTTGTTCCCTCTAAATGTGTCTCGACGTTTCCAGTGGATTTATTTTACGTCGGGTGCGACTCGTAACATATTATCAATAGACAGAAATTTTGGAGTGTCTCTGGCAAATACTGCTTCGACGCTACACTAAAGATTCAAATTACGGGATGTTTATTAATTCAGATCAAACTGAGGAAAAAATGTTTTCACAATCGATCCTACCTGAAAACCAATCTCAAAGCTAATTGGAGTAGCTAACGTTCACAGAGTCTAATTATAACCTATCAAGTACCATGATATTCACGATCCAATACACAATACCTGTTTCTACCCACACCCGATGGCAATACGAGACTGCATATAAACATTTCCTGAGGCGAAGTTAAACTTAAATACGCTTTTAAATAAATGATGTATCCGTTCGCGTGAACCACGTATTTGCCTGCCTGTAATTTAGTTATGTACTGCGCAGTAACGTTTCCCGAGACAATCTTTAGCTCACTTTTAATTAAACGCAACTATTACTTGTAGACCTCGTACGTTAACTGCGTGAAATCTATTCGTGAACTGCGTCAAACGTTTCCCGAGGCAAAGTTAGCTTCAGTTCGCTTTTAATTAAACGAGACAAAAACTTGTAATGCACACATGCTGCCTAAGTGAAAGCTAGTCATAGACTGCTACCGGGCTCTAATTATCCCGGCTGCTAGCTGAAAGTTCTTTCGTGATTGACCGGTAAAGTCCTAAATTTAGTTATATGTATAATGTTTTCAGTATTGTTAACAGAGCGTATAAATCTTAAAGCATTAAATTTTAATATTAGAAGTTATTCCAACACGAGATTTCCAACTCCCTGTCGACGGTTCAGCACAACGCAGCATATCACGCTCCCTGGCTACGCGTTGCTTGTGGAGTTGGTAATCTCCCATTCCTGCTTGCTCGCATAGTTACGTCAGCGTAATCATTTAGATATGATACAATAAAAATTGGCCTGAAATGTAGCATCAACAACGCGTAGGTTTATGTAGAAGAATCAGGTAATTTTTGAAAAGTAAGCCATATATTATTTAAAAGCAAATATCTATTATTCTGTTTTAATAAGAAATATATTTTCTTCTGAAAATTGAAATGAATTAGAAAGATGACTGAAGATGTGTTTTCTGCCATGAAAATACCACTTATTAGGCTTTGCTCTTTAGGTGATGCTGGTAAGAAGACCAGAGATACTCACAGCTTAGAAGTAATGTCACCAGAGATGGTAGATGCCGATCTTCTGTGTTCATCGGAAATAACAGAGGAACCTGTTAACCTAAAACACTTAGGCAGTCCGGTTGTCTGTCAAGGCGTGCTCATAGCTCTGGTACGTATGCAGTAGATTTACAGCTGCAGATGTATGTTACAAATGAATGCTGAAGTAAGTTTCATCCAAATGCATGACACTTTTTTCTTACAATAAGCAAATGGTTATGCCTACTAGAACCAGGTGATTTTTGTAATTTATAATTCCGATCTAATAGTTGTGTTTGCATTATCTAAACTAAACACAGTATATTACTCCACAAAGCTGAATGAAGCTAGTTTTAGAAACTTAGAGTATACGTTGTTACGTCCCATACTGCTGTTTGATACAATACAGAACCCGATCTTATACTGCAGTGAACATGGTTATGACGACCTCATTTAGGAAAGAAAATCTTAGCCCTTTACTTCTTGTAACCGTATAAAATATAAAATCAGATTTCAATGTTTTTACTTTACTACTTGTTCAACTGTTATTGAATTAATAGCAAATTATTTTATTTAAGAATGATACAGAGTCATTAACACGGAGAAAATGTTCAGCCGACTTGTAAGTGCCTATGGGGTTATGTAGTTGAACTACATTAAGAGACTGAGAAATCCCAACTAATCATACAGCTAGGGTTATGGCTTCTGGTTATTCTTATAAAACCATTTCTTTTTTTCATTGACACACAAAAAGTATTACGGTTATTACAGTTTGAATGGAGTTTAGTTTCCATCTTTTGTAGATAAGCACGGTTTATATCTGTCCCTTACACTGACAAATGTTAGCCGGTAGGAGCCTACATTCTGGAAACGTACATTGTTTGGTACCAAAAAAGTGTTTTTTTTCCATGGAACTGAAAGAGGAGAATTTGGATTCTTTGTGGGCCTTCCTCGTGTTCTGCATATTTGCTTTCCAAGTGCGAGTAGACCTACTCTAATTCTACAATGAAATCAATAAATGAATGTGTCCCTTTTGGTTCACAGTATATAAACACAGTAATTCACAAGGGTAATTTCCTCCACTGCATAAAACAGTCTGTATCAATACTTTTTTAATTATATATTTCATGAAGAGACCTCACCATGTCAGCTTTATCTACACAACCCATGTCTTCATTATAATTATGTACAACAGTCCTTGCCCTGCTCCAGTCTTTATTCCATGTTTCTGGGTTCTAGAGAAGTTTCATACTTCATTTCCACGTCAGTTGGAAATGAAGTGAATGCACGACTATCCGTCTACATTCTGTGAGGTACTAACACGTACCTGAAGACATACAGTTTGAATGTTTTCTTCATGGTGTGCCTCTTCCTCAGTACGTAGTTCAAGTTCTGCGATATTTTGTGAAGTACTAGCAAACACCTAAAGAGTTTTTTCATTGTTACTTCGCGGATTACTACGCATCATTTCATCTTCACTGTTAACACTACACTGTTGTTGACAACGAGTCTCTTCGTCTGTAAGCTTTCTTCTGTAATAGGTACCATAGCCTGAAACAAAACTATCTTACTAAGAACACTAATGTTTTACTCGTCACGCGTTACTTCTGCCGTTTCATTTCTTTTTCATGTAAAATGACATGCCATAGTATCTCCAGTGCGGATAGATTCTTATCTACAAAAGGACGTGACAGCAGAAGAGGCTATAAACCTCTACTCAGAGCAGTCGAAAGTAAATTTAACCTCAGCTTGTGGTGCTACCGCCCTAGACCTTACTGGAATGCTAAGCCTGAATCATGTTTTACGTTATAATTGAATATTACAATGGTAGTGTACAGATATTTTATCCGAATTAATTCGGTATGTATAAAGGTAACTACATAAGAATTATCACTCATTTCATTTCACATATAAGCCAAGCAGCCATTTTCAGCACAGCTGCTCACATTTCACGCTGATATGTAGGCCTGGGAGTGGCTCGCAGCCTGTGCTGGCATCCAGCGTATGAAGCACAAACCTTTCGGTCCCTGCAGATCCAACAGGTTGTTGACTGAGGATCTGCAGGGACTTCTAAGTCACCTCAGTAAATTAAGAGTTAACGACAGTGTGGACTGTATATGAAAATATAATCCCTGGTTTAATTTTAAATAAAAATCATCAATGGCTACCGAAGCCCTCAGACACAGAGGTCGTCCCTTTCTGCCAACGCTCTTGTCAGCGAGGACAGAGCAGCGAAACTGTAACACCCTCTTGTCATTCGGGTGGGGAAATGACTATAAAAAGTGGAAAAATAAGCATTGATCAAGATCATGAAGATACAGGAGGCAACAGGAGCTATTGTACTAAAGACACGTAATGTATACCCAGCAGGACATGTGATCTGCTATTGAAAAACTATCATGATTAACCCTCCATTGGCAAAACATGACACTAGGAGATAGCTGGAAAGGGGGAGGTGAGTACGATAAAAAGTTCAACAATCAATAAAAGGATAAAATCCTACGTGACGCAGGGTGGAAATTCAGAAGTTTGAATGCTGCATCCAGCAATTCCTCGATCAATTCAGAGAGAGAAACTATTTAGTCGCTTCCGCAACTAGACGACCGACATGCTCGTGCCGACAGCAGCGACAGTGGCGCTAGGTGGGGGCACGTCACGTCTAGCCACTCGGTGTGATCTACGGAGCGGGATAAAGCAGCCTGCACAGCGACAGTAAGTCAGTATGCATTCTGCCAGGATGGTTACCAAATATAAGCCGGCTTCCTCCCTGCCGGCAACGTAATGCCTTGGTCTGGTGTTTGATTCTGACTGGAATGCTCATTGCGATATTATGTAAATTCCCCTATTTCAAGGAATCAGTGTTTGGCCAATACCAAGTAGTGTGTGTTGTGCTCCGAACTCATTCCTTTTACAGAACTTGTAATGAGATATTATGTTCAATTAAGTGGAACTGTAACACGGCTTTAATAATTAATGTGGTAGGGAAGGTAATGAGTCTGAAAACGGAAATTTAAAGGTTCATTATGTATGTAGTGGAGGTCAGTGAAGTAATATGGAGAGATAATAAGGACTTTTGGTCACATGACTACAGGATAATGACAACAGTAGCAGAAATTGGTTTAACGGGAACATCTTCGTTATAAATAGAAGGATAGGGCGGAGATGACGTAGTGAACGACTTAGTGGAAAATTTCTTCTCATCGGATCAACCAAAAACCAGTGCCACCTTCAGGTAGCCATAACGACATCACAGTCACAAGATGAAGACATAAAAATATAAGGGTGTAGATTTTAAGTTGACAAACCAGAATAACTCGAAAAATAAGCTTCTTAACGAAAAAATGTATAGAATCCAAAATTGATTATTTTCGAGGGGGACAGCTGCTGGTGCCAAAATTAGCCCCCCACCCCAGCCCCCTGGGGGTGGGGCGCGGGACACATCATTAAAATTTCAACTGGGAACCCCTATTTTTTTTTTTGCAGAATCAAAATCCACATAAAAAACTGCGTACATTTAGTCATTATATTTGTTTTGGTTCGTGGTGGTTGGCGCTGTAATTCAAGAAAATCCATGTTCTCATTTTTGCTTTGGAAAATGCTTACGGATAAATAAAAAATACTGATTTACTTCGTAAATTTTGATTCGGTAAAACTAAAACTCTCCCTCTCTCCCTGTAGGGTGGGGTTTGAGAGAGAGGCATTAGAGTTTTACAAATAATGGCTCAAATATTAATATTTTTTGCCGATTCAAATACGTTTTGTATGTCTCCTGGTCATGAGGCCGCACAACTTTTATTTATCAAACAAATCATCTGACTAGCTAACCAAACATCCAACTTACTAACAAGTGAACTCATTAACTAAAAACCTGAGTGACTCACGAACATAATTTCTTACTAGATTCGGAGTAATCACTCTTGTTTGTCGAGAATCTGGGGCGCTTGCTTAATTTGAGTCTTTTAGGATCGGAGCGTGGTATGTCAGATCCCTTAATCGGGCAGGTTGGTTAGAAAATTTAAAAAGGGAAATGGATAGGTTAAAGTTAGATATAGCGGGAATTAGTGAAGTTCGGTGGCAGGAGGAACAAGGCTTCTGGTCAGGTGACTACAGGGTTATAAACACAAAATCAGATAGGGGTAATGCAGGAGTAGGTTTAATAATGAATAAAAAATAGGAGTGCGGGTAAGCTACTAAAAACAGCATAGTGAACGCATTATTGTGGCCAAGATAGACACAAAGCCCATGCCTACTACAGTAGTACAAGTTCATATGCCAACTAGCTCTGCAGATGATGAAGAAATTGATGAAATGTATGATGAGATAAAAGAAATTATTCAGGAAGTGAAGGGAGACGAAAATTTAATAGTCATGGGTGGCTGGAATTCGTCAGTAGGAAAAGGGAGAGAAAGAAACACAGTAGGTGATTATGGATTGGGGCTAAGAAGTGAAAGAGGAAGCCGTCTGGTAGAATTTTGCACAGATCATAACTTAATCATAGCTAACACTTGGTTCAAGAATCAAGAATCATAAAAGAAGGTTGTATACATGGAAGAATCCTGGAGATACTAAAAGGTATCAAATAGATTATATAATGGTAAGGCAGAGATTTAGAAATCAGGTTTTAAATTGTAGGGCATTTACAGGGGCAGATGTGGACTCTGACCACAATCTATTGGTTATGACCTGTAGGTTAAAACTCAAGAAACTGCAAAAAGGTGGGAATTTAAGGACATGGGATCTGGATAAGCTGAAAGTACCAGAGGTTGTACAGAGTTTCAAGGAGAGCATAAGGGAACAATTGACAGGAATGGGGGAGAAAACACAGTAGAAGAAGAATGGGTAGCTCTGAGGGATGAAGTCGTGAAGGCAGCAGAGGATAAAGTAGGTAAAAAGACGAGGGCTGCTAGAAATCCGTGGGTAACAGAAGAAATATTGAATTTAATTGATGAAAGGAGAAAATATAAAAATGCAGTAAATGAAGCAGGCAAAAAGGAATACAAACGTCTCAAAAATGAGATCGACAGGAAGTGCAAAATGGCTAAGCAGGGATGGCTAGAGGACAAAAGTAAGGATGTAGAGGGTAATCTCACTAGGGGTAAGATATATACTGCCCACAGGAAAATTAAAGAGACCTTTGGAGAGAAGAGAACCACGTGTATGAATATCAAGAGCTCAGATGGCAACCCAGTTCCAAGCAAAGAAGGGAAGGCAGAAAGGTGGAAAGAGTATATAGTAGGTTTATACAAGGGTGATGTACTTGAGGACAATCTTATGGAAATGGAAGAGGATGTAGATGAAGACGAAATGGGAGATAAGATACTGCGTGAAGAGTTTGACAGTGCACTGAAAGACCTGAGTCGAAACAAGGCCCCCGGAGGAGACAACATTCCATTGGAACTACTGACGGTCTTGGGAGAGCCAGTCCTGACAAAACTCTACCAAGATTTTATGAAACAGGCGAAATACCCTCAGACTTCAAGAAGAATATAATAGTTCCAATCCCAAAGAAAGCAGGTGTTGACAGATGTGAAAATTACCGAACAATCAGTTTAATAAGTTACAGCTGCAAAATACTAACACGAATTCTTTACAGACGAATGGAAAAACTAGTAGAAGCAGACCTCGGGGAAGATCAGTTTGGATTCCGTAGAAATACTGGAACACGTGAGGCAATACTGACCTTAGGAGTTACCTTAGAAGAAAGATTAAGGAAAGGCAAACCTACGTTTCTATCATTTGTAGACTTAGAGAAAGCTTTTGACAATTTTGATTGGAATACTCTCTTTCAAATTCTAAAGGTGGCAGGGGTAAAATACAGGGAGCGAAAGGCTATTTGCAATTTGTACAGAAACCAGATGGCAGTTATAAGAGTCGAGGGACGTGAAAGGGAAGCAGTGGTTGGGAATGGAGTGAGACAGGGTTGTAGCCTCTCACCGATGTTATTCAATCTGTATTTTGAGCAAGCAGTAAGGGAAACAAAAGAAAAATTCAGAGTAGGTATTAAAATCCATGGTGAAGAAATAAAAACTTTGAGGTTCGCCGATGACATTGTAATTCTGTCAGAGACAGCAAAGGACTTGGAAGAGCAGTTGAACGGAATGGACAGTGTCTTGAGAGGAGTATATAAGATGAACATCAACAAAAGCAAAACGAGACTATTGGAATGTAGTCGAATTAAGTCGGGTGATGCTGAGGGAATTAGATTAGGATATGAGACACTTAAAGTAGTAAAGGAGTTTTGCTATTTAGGAAGTAAAATAACTGATGATGGTGGAAGTAGAGAGGATATAAAATGTAGACTGGCAATGGCAAGGAAAGCGTTTCTGAAGAAGAGAAAGTTGTTAACATCGAATATAGATTTATGTTTCAGGAAGTCGTTTCTGAAAGTATTTGTTTGGAATGTAGCCATGTATGGAAGTGAAACATGGACGATAACTAGTTTGGACAAGAAGAGAATAGAAGCTTTCGAAATGGAGTGCTACAGAAGAATGCTGAAGATAAGGTGGATAGATCACGTAACTAATGAGGAGGTATTAAATAGGATTGGGGGGAAGAGAAGTTTGTGGCACAACTTGACTAGAAGAAGGGATCGGTTGGTAGGACATGTTTTGAGGCATCAAGGGATCACAAATTTAGCACTGGAGGGCAGCGTGGAGGGTAAAGATCGTAGAGGGAGACCAAGAGATGAATACACTAAGCAGATTCAGAAGGATGTAGGTTGCAGTAGGTACTGGGAGATCAAGAAGATTGCACAGGATAGTGTAGCATGGAGAGCTGCATCAAACCAGTCTCAGGACTGAAGACAACAACAACAACAACAGTTTCGGGTGGAAAAACGGAGAAAACGACATTCATAAATTTATTGACTTAGATCACATTGTTCACACCTTTATTTTATTTCGGAATATCGTGGCTGTTAAGTCGTTTACAGTTTTAGAATCATGTACAATAATGGATATCCCACTCAGCCCTGATGGATAACCGATGATGTTATCCAGCCTTTGATGATGAGCGGAGTGCCGCCGATAGGTAGCGCAGGAACGAGAAATTCGCCCTTTCTCGTAATGAGACTTGGCTTTAGAAATTACGTGTATTAACTTAATAAACGCATTGTATCTTGTACCTGACTGAGCATTCAGACAGCAATATATCGTTTATAATGATTGTCTTTTGGGCGACTTACGTTTGATTACTTTTAGCGACTGTGTTCGTGGCTTTTGCTTGCTACCAGTCGCGTTTGATGCGGAGTTAGTATTGCTAGGCGAAATTACGCCGAGCGGGCCGCATCTCGCTCATAGAAATTCTAACCCTTCCTTTCTCGACGCCCTTTATCTTTCCTCTCTTGAGATTAATAGGTGGCATATGTCATTATGAATTATTTTCTGTGGAACAAAAAATTGGAATTGTGTACATTTATGTAGAAAGAGGGAGAAACTTTTACGATGCAGTCGCGCTTTATGCGCAGCGTTTTCCTGGCCAAGTACGACCACGCTCCTCTTTTGTTCAAATTATTAAACAATTTGGGGAGACAACGAATCAAGTGGCAATCCTGGCTGTTGTGGCTCATATTCCACATGCGAGTACAAGAGAAGTATGAAGGTAATAAAGAATTTCACACAAGAGTGTTTGGAAAATCTTGAAACTCCACAGATTTCAACCATACCATGTATCCATGCATCAGGAACTACATGGCGATGACTTCCAAAACCGTGTAACGTTTTGTCACTGGGCAGTTCAGCGGATGCAGACAAACCAAAACTTTTTGCCAGAGTAATTTTCTCCGATGATACAACACTCACAAACCACGGCGAAATTAACCGCCATCACATGCATTACTGGGGTGAAGAGGACCCACACTGGATTCGACAGGTCAACTATCAGCCCTTGGTCAGTTAACGTTTGGTATGGTATAATTGGCGATAAATTGATCGGTCCGTATTTTATCGACGATAATATGAATGACAACAAATATAGAAACCTACTTGAAAATGAATTGCCAGATCTACTTGAAGACCTGAGCATCGAACTTCGACAAAACATGTGGTTTCACCACGATGTTTGTCTAGCGCGTTATTCATTAGTAGCGCGCGATGTACTAGACCGACTTTACCACGGTCAGTAGATTGTCAGGGCAGATCCTGTCAATTGGCCACCCAGATCGCCTCACCTTACCTCGCCAGATTTCTTATCTAAAAGATATCGTTTCTTATCTAAAAAATATCTTTTATCAGGAAAAGCCTACCACTTGCGAAAACATGATGCAAAGAATGCGCTGCAATTACACCGGACATGTTATTAAATTGTGTGCAGGGCTTTACAGCACGAGTCAATAAATGCATTTAAGTTGGAGGTCATCACTTTGAACATTTGATTTCATAAAACGATGAGATGCAAGGGATTTATGAACAACAAGCAGACAGACATTGAGATGCGAGGACTGGAGACAAGCACCTTGAAATTGATTTACTTGCAAGAATTTGAAAATAATCAACAGTAAAACGAAACAAATCGTTCCATTTCAGGACTACCAAATCTTAAACGTGAATACGTTCATCTTAGCGAGTGGGTTAGTGTGTGGCCTCATGACTACGAAACAAACAAAACTTATCCGAATCTGCGGAAAAAAATTATATTTGAGCCATCATTTGTAAAACTCTAATTCTTCTCTCTCAAACCCCACCCTATGCGGAGAGAGGGGGATTTTTAGTTTTAGCGAATCAAAATTTACGAAGTAAATAAGTGTTTTTATTTATGAGTAACCATTTTTAACGGGAAATAAAAAAAATGAATTTTCTTTAATTAAAGCGCCAACTACCAAGAATCAAAACAAACGTTTAAGAAAAAATGTACGTAGTTTTGTTATGTGGAATCTGATTGAGCAATAAAAATGCCCAGGGGGCTGGGGTGGTTGGCTTATTTTAGCACCAGCAGATGGCCCCCTGGAATATAATCAACTTTGGATTGTAAACATTTTTTCGTGTAAAGCTAATTTTTCAGGTTATTCTGGTTTGTCAACTTAAAATTGACACCCTATACATCAGGACATTCCAGAGTAACTGAACGAGTAACGGAATATATAAAGCTATATGAATTTATTATAATACACTCCTGGAAATGGAAAAAAGAACACATTGACACCGATGTGTCAGACCCACCATACTTTCTCCGGACACTGCGAGAGGGCTGTACAAGCAATGATCACACGCACGGCACAGCGGACACACCAGGAACCGCGGTGTTGGCCATCGAATGGCGCTAGCTGCGCAGAATTTGTGCACCGCCGCCGTCAGTGTCAGCCAGTTTGCCGTGGCATACGGAGCTCCATCGCAGTCTTTAACACTGGTAGCATGCCGCGACAGCGTGGACGTGAACCGTATGTGCAGTTGACGGACTTTGAGCGAGGGCGTATAGTGGGCATGCGGGAGGCCACGTGGACGTACCACCGAATTGCTCAACACGTGGGGCGTGAGGTCTCCACAGTACATCGATGTTGTCGCCAGTGGTCGGCGGAAGGTGCACGTGCCCGTCGACCTGGGACCGGACCGCAGCTACGCACGGATGCACGCCAAGACCGTAGGATCCTACGCAGTGCCGTAGCGGACCGCACCGCCACTTCCCGGCAAATTAGGGACACTGTTGCTCCTGGGGTATCGGCGAGAACCATTCGCAACCGTCTCCATGAAGCTGGGCTACGGTCCCGCACACCGTTAGACCGTCTTCCGCTCACGTCCCAACATCGTGCAGCCCGCCTCTAGTGGTGTCGCGACAGGCGTGAATGGAGGGACGAATGGAGACGTGTCGTCTTCAGCGATGAGAGTCGCTTCTGCCTTGGTGCCAATGATGGTCGTATGCGCGTTTGGCGCCGTGCAGGTGAGCGCCACAATCAGGACTGCATACGACCGAGGCACACAGGGCCAACACCCGGCATCATGGTGTGGGGAGCGATCTCTTACACTGGCCGTACACCTCTGGTGATCGTCGAGGGGACACTGAATAGTGCACGGTACATCCAAACCGTCATCGAACCCATCGTTCTACCATTCCTAGACCGGCAAGGGAACTTGCTGTTCCAACAGGACAATGCACGTCCGCATGTATCCCGTGCCACCCAACGTGCTCTAGAAGGTGTAAGTCAACTACCCTGGCCAGCAAGATCTCCGGATCTGTCCCCCATTGAGCATGTTTGGGACTGGATGAAGCGTCGTCTCACGCGGTCTGCACGTCCAGCACGAACGCTGGTCCAACTAAGGCGCCAGGTGGAAATGGCATGGCAAGCCGTTCCACAGGACTACATCCAGCATCTCTACGATCGTCTCCATGGGAGAATAGCAGCCTACATTGCTGCGAAAGGTGGATATACACTGTACTAGTGCCGACATTGTGCATGCTCTGTTGCCTGTGTCTATGTGCCTGTGGTTCTGTCAGTGTGATCATGTGATGTATCTGACCCCAGGAATGTGTCAATAAAGGTTCCCCTTCCTGGGACAATGAATTCACGGTGTTCTTATTTCAATTTCCAGGAGTGTAATAATGGGTTGAAGCGCTGCAACAGGTAAAGGGAATATGGGGTCGGTAGTGGGAATGTCAGAGGAGGACGTCTAACAGTGTTCTGCTATAATTTTCAGTTAGTAATAACGAATAAACTCTTCAAGAAATTACAAGACGAAGAGGTATACGAAGTAAAGGCGTTAATGTAAATAAAGCAGTTTGCTGCGCCTGTCACTTTATTTTTCCATGAGAGTTTCGATGGTTCGCACCATCAACTTCACTTGGAGAACTCTATTGTTACGTAGGTGGTGTTAGTGCAGAGCAGAGACGCCAGTTCACAGCAGCAGACCAAGTGAAAAGCATGTCATGGTTTTTTCGGAAATGGCGCTGTTGAAATTAAATAAGAGTCGCCAAAATTTTGAATAGTGCTACTTGTGGCTTGTCCTAGTCAATGCACATTTATTTACATTGTCTCTTCAGGGATTTCCCATAGTCATAGAAATCTTGCTTACTTTGAATATAAAGATAATTTGACGGTACAGTTGCCTGATCTTGTATATTTGTTTACTGTACATCAAAAATCTATTACAATATTTTATTAGATGTTTACACATACATTGTGTTTTCTTATTATACAGATGTATGGATGACCTGTATTAGAAATGGACATGTGCATAAGCTGGAAAGAAAGTGATGAATGGCAAGAGTAAAATTAATTTAATTTATTTTCTTGTTACTGAATTTAGATTTCTTGAAGGAATTGCTAAACAATGAGTAGTCTAATGTTTCAGGCATCAGATTTTGATTGCATTGCTTTATTAACAAAGTTTTTCTTATATATTAGAAGTTAACACTTCTTAAGTTGTTATTTCCTACAGAGATCAATTTTTAAGACCATACGCATATGAATGGGTGAAAATCATAATGGTGTAAGTACCATAGAGATTATTGTGAGGAAAACGACTTTAAATATATCGGTGTTTATACATAGTCACAGGTTATACAAAATGAAATAAAAGATTTATACTGCGTTTCACACTTGAGGGACATATATATGATAAAGTATCTGAAGGTTCTTGCATATATATGATAAAGTATCTGAAGGTTCTTGCATATATATGATAAAGTATCTGAAGGTTCTTGCTGTAAAGCGTTATATTTTTAAATATCCATATAATTCACTTTTACCATTATGATTTCAAACTGTCTTCATAATATGTCACTTTTATCACTATGCCTTTAGGAAATAAACTATTTCCTCTTACTCGCTTTCATTCACTTCACATCACTATCACTGTTGTCATGGTAGCATTCTTCATTGCCTGGTTCTGCAGTGTACCGTGGAAAGTGTGGAAGATGATGCAGACCTCTGCCACGCCCATGATGACGACCACAAGGGCGACCACGACGTGTTGGTTGGTTTTCTTTTGAGCTCTGTATCGTTGTTAGGCTGTTATAGAAGTTGTGGTACACTGAAGGAACAAACTGTAACAATGACGTCAAGTCATCAATTTTGTTTGCTTTAAACGTACTGATCCATGTCGAAGTAGAGGAAGTTGTTCAGGTATTGCTCCAGACCTGCATGGTCGTGCAAGGTTTACTTTTCGAAATTGTATGTCTTCATTCAATGTCTCCTTGATGAAGAAAGTTTTTTGTTGAGGTTTCCTGTATTGCATCCATCTCAGTCTCCACCAGTTAACCTTTTACTTGTCAGTGTCTACTTTTCTATTGATGCGAAGTTTTGGGTTCTATAGATAGGAAATCATCTTGTTTCATTTCTTTCACATGAGATGTCACCCTGGCATTTTCTACAAGCTTCATCCAATCCCGTGGCACAAAAATAAACTGGGCTTGCTTTTTCTTCCTCTCAATGTGAGAAAATATCAGCATCATTTTCAAGGTAACTATGTCCAGGTATGAGGAACTTGTAATCAACAGTTTCAGTAGGAGTATGAGCAACAATATAGAGCCAAAATCGGGCGATTATTTGGTTTCTGTTTTGCCCATAGCAACTATCGCTGTAGGCAATAACGTGTTTAATATCATATGGTAATGAGTTTACATGCTTTAGTAAGCAAGAGCCAATTTCTCAAGGTTCACGTGAGGCAGAATTTTAAGACCACATATACAGGGTGAGTCACCTAACGTTATCGCTGGAAATATTTCGTAAACCACATCAAATACTGACGAACCGATTCCTCAGACCGTACGTGAGGAGAGGGGCTAGTGTAATTGTTTAATACAGACCATACAAAAATGCACGGAAGTATGTTTTTTAACGCAAACCTACGTTTTTTTAAATGGAACCACGTTAATTTTGTTAGCACATCTGAACATATAAACAAATACGTAATCAGTGCCGCTTGTTGCATTCTAAAATGTTAATTACATCCGGAGATATTGTAGCCTAAAGTGGACGCTTGAGTACCACTCCTCCGCTGTTCGATCGTGTGTATCGGGGAGCACTGCAACATACATCGCGTACAGAATGATCTGTCAACGTTGCTCGAAAATTTCCCACTGGAAACGCGTCGATGTAGGTGGTATCAGCATGGTGGTGCACCTGCACATTCCGCAATTAACACTAGGCTGACCCTTGACAGGATGTTCGACGGGCGTTTCATAGGACGTGGAGGAACATAAATTGGCCAGCCCGTTCTCCTGATCTTACACCTCTGGACTTCTTTCTGTGGGGTACGTTAAAGGAGAATGTGTACCGTGATGTGCCTATAACCCCAGAGGATATGAAACAACGTATTGTGGCAGTCTGCGGCGACATTACACCAGATGTACTGCGGCGTGTACGACATTCATTACGCCAGAGATTGCAATTGTGTGCAGCAAATGATGGCCACCACATTGAACGTCTATTGGCCAACATGTCGGGACACACTCTATTCCACACCGTAGTTGAAAACGGAACCCACGTGTGTACGTGTACCTCACCCCTCATGGTAATCTACATGTGCGCCAGTGAAAAAGACCAATAAAAAGGTATTAGCATGTGGACGTAATGTACTGTTCCACTCTCTTCTGTACCTAAGGCCCATCACCGTTCCCTTTGGATATCTACGTAATTCGGTGCTCTCCGATAGACACGATCGAACAGCGGAGGAGTGGTACTCAAGCGTCAACTTTAGGTTACAATAACTCCGGATGTAATTAACATTAAACAATGCAACAAACGGAACTGATTACATATTAGTTTATATGTTCAGATGTGCTAACAGATCTAACACGGTTCCATTTAAAAAAATGCGGGATGGTGCTAAAGAACATACTTCCGTGCATTTTTGTATGGTTTGTATTAAACAATTACACTAGCCCCTCTCGTCACGTTCGATCTGTGGAATCGTTTCGTCAGTATTTGATGTGGATTACGAAATACACTCCTGGAAATGGAAAAAAGAACACATTTGACACCGGTGTGTCAGACCCACCATACTTGCTCCGGACACTGCGAGAGGGCTGTACAAGCAATGATCACACGCACGGCACAGCGGACACACCAGGAACCGCGGTGTTGGCCGTCGAATGGTGCTAGCTGCGCAGCATTTGTGCACCGCCGCCGTCAGTGTCAGGCAGTTTGCCGTGGCATACGGAGCTCCATCGCAGTCTTTAACACTGGTAGCATGCCGCGACAGCGTGGACATGAACTGTATGTGCAGTTGACGGACTTTGAGCGAGGGCGAATAGTACCGCCGAATTGCTCAACACGTGGGGCGTGAGGTCTCCACAGTACATCGATGTTGTCGCCAGTGGTCGCGGAAGGTGCACGTGCCCGTCGACCTGGGACCGGACCTCAGCGACGCACGGATGCGCGCCAAGACCGTAGGATCCTACGCAGTGTCGTAGGGGACCACACCGCCACTTCCCAGCAAATTAGGGACACTGTTGCTCCTGGGGTATCGGCGAGGACCATTCGCAACCGTCTCCATGAAGCTGGGCTACGGTCCCGCACACCGTTAGGCCGTCTTCCGCTCACGTCCCAACATCGTGCAGCCCGCCTCTAGTGGTGTCGCGACAGGCGTGAATGGAGGGACGAATGGAGACGTGTCGTCTTCAGCGATGAGAGTCGCTTCTGCCTTGGTGCCAATGATGGTCGTATGCGCGTTTGGCGCCGTGCAGGTGAGCGCCACAATCAGGACTGCATACGACCGAGGCACACAGGGCCAACACCCGGCATCATGGTGTGGGGAGCGATCTCTTACACTGGCCGTACACCTCTGGTGATCGTCGAGGGGACACTGAATAGTGCACGGTACATCCAAACCGTCATCGAACCCATCGTTCTACCATTCCTAGACCGGCAAGGGAACTTGCTGTTCCAACAGGACAATGCACGTCCGCATGTATCCCGTGCCACCCAACGTGCTCTAGAAGGTGTAAGTCAACTACCCTGGCCAGCAAGATCTCCGGATCTGTCCCCCATTGAGCATGTTTGGGACTGGATGAAGCGTCGTCTCACGCGGTCTGCACGTCCAGCACGAACGCTGGTCCAACTAAGGCGCCAGGTGGAAATGGCATGGCAAGCCGTTCCACAGGACTACATCCAGCATCTCTACGATCGTCTCCATGGGAGAATAGCAGCCTGCATTGCTGCGAAAGGTGGATATACACTGTACTAGTCTGTGTCTATGTGCCTGTGGTTCTGTCAGTGTGATGATGTGATGTATCTGACCCAAGGAATGTGTCAGTAAAGTTTCCCCTTTCTGGGACAATGAATTCACGGTGTTCTTATTTCAATTTCCAGGAGTGTATATCCAGCGGTAACGTTAGGTGACTCACCCTGTATATGAAAGAATAATTTGTTCTACAGTTATGTATTCCAAGATTAAATGTCCAAAGCTGTAACTTGCAGTAAACAACGTTGTTTGTTAGCATTGGAGTTGCCAATGTTTTTTGAAGGTTAAAATTAAGTACGACGGCCGTTGTGGCTTAGCGGTTCTAGGCGCTTCAGTCCGGAAGCACGCTGCTGCTACTGTCGCAGGTTCGAATCCTGCCTCGGGTATGGATGTGTGTGATGTCCTAGGTTAGTTAGATTTAAGTAGTTTTAAGTCTAGGGGACTGATGACCTCAGATGTTAAGTCCCATAGTGCTCAGAGCGATTTGAACCATGGTTGGAAAGTAAGTACATGTGTTGAGCCTTCTTTTGACTTATGTTTATCTCCTTTCTTAGTGGCTCTTGTTTGCTCAACTTAGGTTAAGCTCTTTCTCCGGCTTTAGATTGTTAATTTTAGTGGTATAAGCTCTTTCTCCGGCTTTAGATTGTTAATTTTAGTGGTATAAGCTCTTTGTCCGGCTTTAGATTGTTAATTTTAGTGGTATAAGCTCTTTCTCCGGCTTTAGATTGTTAACTTTAGTGGTATCTACCTCTGCTTCGATTAAATTTTCTAATCGGTCACAAGTATTGCTGGTGTCAATCCTTAGCTTATAAAATGATAGATTAAATTCTGAATTGAATACTTTACGGTAAATGCAGGCCTTCAGTAGCAACTTGTTTTCTTCCTCACACTTCTTAGTGTAAAGAATATATATATATATATATATATATATATATATATATATATATATATATATATATATATTCTTGAGACGGATAGCTCTAGCGACAGGTATTTATGTTCACGAGAATAGTGACTAATAGTGACTTGTGTAATGACGAAAGCTTTTCACGTGGTTCCTTACGGTAGTGTGGCGATATTCTGGTATTTTATTTCCAGGAGCATGTTTACGACGTTGATCGAAGGGAGTTGAGCCTTCCACTCTTGGTTTGTATAATGCAGCTGTATTAAACCGGTGATTGCTTAAGAGTTAATGTCTTCAGGAAGAACTCCTTACACACTCGATTACCATCCAGGATAATGACAGTGCTTTGTGATTTTGACTTCTTACAGTTTTGTTTCGGAAGTCTTGGTTTCTCAATTGAAACACATTTTACTATGAAGAACGTTTGTTGTCGCCAAGAAGCAGTTTTCCAGAACTCTTCACGGATAGTTCTTCGCCTTTCTTCTGTGAAAGTCCTGCATTCATGTCGGCAGATATGTTGAAATGGCTGGATGACGTATGCATACGTTTAACTGCTGTAGATGTATATTCTAGTCCCAGCTTTCTTAGGCTTTTTCTGTCATTCATTTTCCATGACTCCATGTCCCTTTTTCTCCTTTTTGTAACAATATTTTCTTGAGTTTCTTCATGAAGGGTTTCTACGCACGACGTTTCAATTGTGTTATGTATTTTTTTATTGTTAGGACTTTTTTGGCTTGCTATGTTCTTCGTTTTCATCAGAAGATGATTCATTTGGATTGAAAATGAAATATACCATTGGAACATCGATATAAAGCAAATATCTATATAAAAATCAGTTTCATATATAAAATTCCCAAAATAGTCTCATCGTTTTGGTGACTGTAGTTGTGTCAAACGAATGCTGTCGTATCTCAAAGCTGTTAAGCCTTTCAGTGTCATACCGGTCAAGTGACAGTATTTTCGGGACAGAATTTTTCACGTGGAACACAGCTTTATTGACATTAAGGACAAGTTGTTATTTTAGTTTGATTGCTGCTTATATACTAAAAATAGTTTAAGACATTTCTAATGGCCACAAAAGTAAAAATGCTTGAGCTTTAGTTGCCTCGAACACGAACGTAATCTTTATCTGCGACTGAATCATTATGTGGTAACTGTTCATCAGTCGTGGCTGAACGACACAGAAGACCTTGAAAGATAGAACTACTCATTTCTGATCGGGATTTCGTCAGTAACTGAGAGCCTAAACAGCGATTCTTTGTGTCCGCCATGTTGTTGCTTGTACCGTCCTGACACTCCCTATCGATTGTGATTCAATGGACGTAGTTATTATACCACATGCTGATAGATGACAGACTTTAACACTAGGCAAGAATGGTTAAAATGGCTCCGAGCACTATGGGACTTAACATCTGAGGTAATCAATCCCCTAGAACTTAGAACTATTTGAACCTAACTAACTTAAGGACAGCATACACATCCATGCCCGAGGCAGGATTCGAACCTGCAACCGTAGCGGTCCCGCGGTTCCAGACCGAAGCGCCAAGAACCGCTCGGCCACAACGGCCGGCTAGCAGTGGGTACCTCGATCTTTGTGCCACTGACAAGTATCCTTTGTTTCGTGGTCGAAAGTGCACTTATCTCAGTTTTGCAAAAAATTTCGCTTGTACCTTTATTGTTTTCACTCATTCATATACTATAATTGGAGTAAATCAGATCACAGTATACTAAGGGTACAACTTACTGGAATAGGAATAGAAGACTTTATAAATTGCTGTGTTTGGAAATTTATTGAAATTACGAACATAATTTGTGGACTTTCTGAAAACTCACGAAAATGTTGTTTTGGCCAAATTTCATTCCGTGGGTAAAGATTTTACTAATTAACATCTTGTGTTCTTTGTTCTCTGTGTGTAAGGTCTCTGTATGAAGATTTATGAATCTCTATCCACAGAATGTAACATGGAGAAAATCTACTGAATCAACTTTTTCAAGCGCTCTGGCAAAGTACGTAAAATTTTGGCAGAATTTACAATAAATATCAATGCACAGCAATTTATGTAATCTCTTCCTACAGGTCTCAATATGTTGTGCTACAGTATATACATAGTATCTGTTTCAGTCTTTCTTAATCCACCTGCTGTGTATATTTATTGTCTGTCTAAATTGTTCTTTATGGCGCAAGTAAGAACTTAGACATTTAAACCTGCAAAATACAAGAAAGATTTTCATCGAAAAATTTAAAAAATATGCAGCACTTGCAACATAAAATTGTTATCTGTTTATCCTTTTCTTAAATAAATCTAAATTCAGTGACAACTTACTAAATAAAATCAAGTTTGCTCCTATTATTGATGACTTTCTCTCTTGTTCATAAACTTGTCCATATTCTATTAAGGCACATACATGTACTTTTATTATAAGAAGCACATATATTTGAATTGTGATGTAAGTGAACGAACAGCCAAGATCCACAAATTACACCTTGAAATTATCTTTGAATTCAAAGACATAAAGCTTATCTATGATTCTGTAACACCTTTGAACTGAGGGTTTTGACAAATGTACAGTGAATAACACATGCAACAAGCTGCAGTATCTACCATTTATCGACTCTGCTTGAACTAAGTAAAATTTACAAATTCATGTTATTTTTAAGTTTAACAGTGCCTTTTCTGAAAAACCAGTTTTATGATAGCATAAACTGTTTTATTTGTATTATCAACAGTCGCAGTCCTCATGATGGCGTCTCTTAGGGACGAAATACGCAAAAGGCCTTGAGACACGGGAGCATTCTGCTAGATAACTTCACGATAGACTGCGAAATTAGATACTGCATTCGAAGCCATACCTAGGAACAGATGTAGACTCAGAGCATAATGATAAAGGTCACGATGAAATTTAAATGAAGCATCAGCAAATATTGGTGCTAAAGAAGTGCGTATTGAATTACTGAGAAATGACGATGCGCGTTTGACGTTCTTTAAGGCTATAGATGTTTCGAAATGGATACAACGGTAAATACTTCATTTAAATAGAAACGGAAATCTGTAGAAAGGCCACTTACAGAAGCTGTATGGGGAAATATAGGTACAAAGGAGTTAATAGCCAAAAAAACTTCGGTGCCAGAAGTATGTCTTTCAGTTGATCGATGAAACAAGGAAATATAAAAGTCGGAATTTAGCAGTATATGTCAGTGAATAATGAAATAAATACGATGTGCGGAGCACCTGAAGCAATATGGCAGCATTAAAAGTGTGAAGAAATAGAAAAGAAACGGTTATCGGAAGGTGGTGTCAGTATATACAGTAAAACGGTCAAAACAGCCGACGGTGAACTGAAGGCAAGGGTATTAACATTAAGAGTGCACATGGAACTCCTCACAGAAGAGAGAACATATCAGTAGAAAGATATCTGAGGACTCTACTTGAAAGATGAATTACATCATGATGTGGTAGACGAAGAAATGGGAACCCATATGACACACGTGAACTCTAGTATCAGGACAACACCTTAACAGAGCTTTATAGGAATTGTCATAACATTCTGAATTTCTGAAATAATTTTAGGAACAATCAACCAAGTAGATTCTATGAGAGTGAAAATATACTATCAAAGTTCTGGAAAACTATCATCCACACAATTACCAAGTTTGTAATGGCAAATAAGTGTGAGAAAGATGGCAAAATCAGCTTAACAGCTCCTGCATCGACGTTGCTGACAAAAATACAATACATAAGAGTGGAAAGAAATTGAATATGGGTTATATGACGATCAGGTTGCCTTTGCACGAGAGAGGTTCTTCTGATGTGGCGCTTGATGATGGTAGCAAGGCTTCAGAAAAATCAAGGAACCTTAATAAGAACTGTCGACCTAGAAATACCGTTTGACAATATAAAATTGTGCAAGATGTTCTACACTCTCAGAAGCTTAGATGGAAGCAACTGGGAAAGATGTTTCGTATACAGTGTGCACAGGAGCCGAACGAACTAGAAAGTAATTAGGTTCGAAGAGGGTGTAAGACAGGGATGCCGTTTTCCACTCCCACTGTTCAGTCTACTCATCCATGAAGCAATAACGGAAATAAAAGATGGATTCAGCAATTGGATTAACATTCAGCTTGAAAAATATCAGTGATGGTATTCGTTAATGACATTGTCAAGATCAGTTAATGTGAGAGAGCACTACAGGACCTTATAAATGGAATAAGAAGCCTAGTGATCACAGAATATCGAATGAGTGTAAGCCGAAGAGACATAATACTAATGAGGAGTAACAGAAATGAAAACAAAGATGAACCAAATACCAAAAATTTGGGATCACGAAATAGGCAAAGTGAAGAAATTTTGCAATGTTGGACGGAAAATGACACATTACTGATCAAGCAAGGAGGACATTAAGTCAGGCAGTTGCATGCAAATTGGAGTTTGCTGGTCAAATTCTGCTGATACCAAGCGTCACTCTTAATTTGAGTAAAAAATGTCTGAGAAAGTACTATCGAAACCCAGAATTCCGTGGAATCATGAACTGTGAGAAAACCGGGAAGAAGGGAATCGAAGTGTTACAAGTATGGTGCTATAGAAGGAAGTAGAAAATTAGATGAACTATTAAAATAAGAACAGAGGAAGTTTTCTGCAGAATCTAAATGTATAGGTATATGTGAAAGGCACTGTCAAGAAAATGCTACAGGATAGCAGGATTTGTGCGAAGTCATCACGGAAAAGCTTCCAAAAGTTAATCTGGCAAAGAAAGAGCTCATATGCTATCAGTCTGTAGGAAAATGGAATATGTATATCAACTACTTCGAACTAGTATAATTATCCTGATCGATATCAGAATTTGCGAACTGCATCTACTAAGAAGAGATTTCATTCGACGTATAACGGGAATTCGTCTTTTTGTAGTTAAAATTTGCGTTCATGACGTTTAACAACATCCCTTACAAATATTTCAGTCTGTGTTAAAATATGGTTGTATGTACAGAGAGAAACAGTGTCTCTGTCTCTGTGGCTTGTTCGTTCAACGGTAATTTTTCTGCTGGCTGACCTTTGCAGATTCATGTCTTCTTCTTCTTGATTCGATGACGCTTGTTCAACTGTTGGGCTTTGATCTTTGCCCAGTATTGTCGCACCCGCTGCCGATGTAACTCCTTCCCTTCTTCTGTCCAGGGGGTATCTTTTCTTCGGCGCTTTTCCTGAAACCCTCGGGCGTCCCTTAGGGTACGTCTCACAGAACGTCTGTTCTGGAGACCAGTTATTCCCAGTTCTTTAATGTCCTTTTCAGTTTCTGTCAGCCAAGTAGTTCGAACCTCCTTGTTTTGCCAGAATGTGAACAGACGGTTAGTCAATCTGTATGGCGGCAATCTTGGAACATGGCTATAGAAAGCTACCCTTCCTTCTCTTGCACAGTCAGAGAGCCTCTCGGTATGTTCGTAGAGCTCCGAGTTATATCGCCTTCTGAATTCCCCATTTTCTTCTTTCGGGCCTAGGACCTTCCTGAGGATTCTCCTCTGTGTGGCTTCCAGTTTCTCCATCAAGTCTCTCCGGTTCATAGAAAGACATTCCATGGTGTACAGGGCTTCTGGTCGTAAGACGGATGTGTAGTTTCAGGTTGAGTGACAGGCATTTTTTGTTGTAAGTGTTCATACTCACTCTATAGGCTAGTTAAAACTTGTTAATTCTCATGGATAATGACGTTTTTGTGATAAGTTGAGTTCAACCCATTCGCCGAGATACTTAAGCTTCCGAGTCCTTGTGATGTTTCCCTAGTCTAGCAACATCTCTCTCTTAGCTTCTTTGATGTTGCTGAAGAACTGTTGGCAAAAGCCAAGCAATCTACAATCAGTCCTTCGTTGTCACTGGCCAGGTAAACACCACTCCGAACAAAGAAACTTGTCAGTGCCTTGCGCCATTCTCTCACAACCTTTTCGAGGACACAGTTGAAGAGAAGTGGAGGGAGTCCATCCCCTTGTGTCACTTCAGTTTTTATCTCGAAGCTTTCTGAGACCTCACCTCTAAATTTGACTTTGGAATGGTTGTTGGTCAAGATTTCCAGACTGAATCTGCTTGTTTGATGTCTAGTCCTAGTTCCTGGAGGCTTTTGTTAAGCGTTTCTCTATCAACGGACTCATAGGTCTTTCTAAAATCAACAAAGGTGAAGACCACCTTGCGGTTTCTCATCTTGGAGTATGCCGGTACAGTTTTAAGTTTAAGGATCTGTTCAGCACAGGATCGGCCCCCCTAATACTTTCCCAGTTTACTATCCACTTGATCTTCTGCCATTGTTAGTAACGCCTTGGAGACAATCTTGTATTTTACTGGGGCAAGAGAAATTCCACGGTAGCTGTTCAAATCAGCCGGCCGCGGTGACCGAGCGGTTCTAGGCGCTTCAGTCCGGAACCGCGCGACTTCTACGGTCGCAAGTTAGAATCCTGCCTAGAGCATGGATGTGTGTGATGTCCTTAGGTTAGTTAGGTTTAAGTAGTTCTACGTTCTAGGGGACTGATGACCTCAGATGTTAAGTCCCATAGTGCTCAGAGCCATTTTGTTCAGATCAGTAAAATCTCCCTTTTTCTGAAGCGGACGGATCAATGCTGTTTTCCAGGAGGTAATTTCTCTGTTTCCCAGATGTCCTGGATGAAATCGGTGAGCTTGCCCTCAGCATTGCTTCCAGCACATTTCTAGAGTTCAGCAACGACAGAGGCCTCTCCAGAAGTAGAATGTTTTGTCCAACTTCTTCCAATGAAGGGCGCAGTGAGACTAGGTTTGTTGTAATTTGTTTGTAGTCAAAGTCTTTGCTGGTTTTTAGAGTACTGAGTTAATAGGTGACAGTTGTCCTTGTCGTTAAAAACCAGATTGCCCTGCGACTCTCTGACGTGGAGGCCTGGCGTATTGTGCGTGTATTTTCTGAGTGTCTGCTTGAAGGTTCTGTAGAAATCTCTGGAGTTATTCTTTGCGAAGCTCTCTTCGATGTGGGTTAATTGTTTTCGTGTGAAGGTCCGTCTCGTTCTTCGAATTATCTTAGAAGTAAGCCTTCTTTGTTCCAAAAAGTTCTCCCAATTTTTCTTTGGTTTCTTAAAATTCCACTTCCCCCAGTGTGTGAGTCTTTGGGCAGATTCATTTAATACAGAAATCCTCATTATTAGAATGTGGTATCTATTTTGGTTCGATTAATTCACATTGGGTTGGTACATCATAATAATTTCTCCTCTTCATTCAATAATTAGTATTTAAAAAACTTAAGTTCTTTCGTAAATATACTTTTACAACCATAAAATAACCCAGTTTCTGCAGTAGTAGAACTGACTACACATTACAGATACTCTGCTTCACATCTAACCCGCGACACCGCTACCTCTTAGTGGACTGAACAGTAGTGCACGCAGCATTGCCTGATGACATCTAATCATTGCTGTACACCATATGCTGACGATCTTTGTAACACAACTACACAATTAATTGCGCGTGTTGACCATCATACTTATTTGTCCTGATCCGGCGCAAGAGCACAGGCTTCTTTTCGGCGCTAAACACTCCTCAGCTCTTTCAGCAGATTCTTGACAGATGTATGCAAGTCTGTACTGAAATGAAATTTTTATATTGCTACAAATCGACAACGTGCTTTTATTCTTCCAGGTTAAAACTACTTTGGAACAGTTATCAGATTTTTCTTTTTCCAAGAACGAACGAAGATTTGTCCTCGCCTCAAAACCCGGAGTTAGTTTTTATTAACTGGAGTAGAAAAGTCTTTGGTGATTGGTCGTGCTTCGAACTGAGCCCCGATGACAAGTGAAGACGTGTCTGGAGATGCACCAGACAACGATGGGGTACCAAACTAAGGGGTGAAATAGAGAATGAAAAATTAAAAGCAAATATTTCGTTAAACTAAAATTGTTTTAAAACTGTATCTATGAAAATTGGTATTTCACTTCTCGGTTAGATAAGTAGAAATATGTTTTAGGGGATGAAACTTTCTATGTAAATATCATCACAAAACACAAAAGGCATGGGCCAGCCGCAGTGGCCGAGCGGTTCTAGGCGTTTCAGTCCGGAGCCGTGCGACTGCTGCGGTCGCAGGTTCGAATCCTGCCTCGGTCATTGATGTGTGTGATGTCCTTAGGTTAGTTAGGTTTAAGTAGTTCTGAGTTCTAGGAGACTGATGACCTCAGATGTTAAGTCCCATAGTGCTCAGAACCATTTGAGCAAAAGGCATGATTAACAAAGATTTGGACGGAGATACCAGAATCGCTTTTTGGTCAGAAATACGGTCAGAAAAGGCTAGTCTTCTATGGTCTGAAAAGTGTAGAAGGTGTTGCAATTTGTGAACAACTTAAGAATTTTATTAAAGAAAAAACAGTCTGTTCAAAACATACAGTCTACGCAAGCAAAGCAGCTGGCATTAAACTACTAAGACGTATAGCCTGAGAACTAATGATACGTACATAGCTTAAGGAAATATAAAATCTGTTGGGTAGGAAAGGTACAATTTAATGCTGTAAGATTATCAGTTCCAAATAATTTCCGTTTGACATTTTAACTCACAGAGAATGGAAGAAATTTTATCCATTCTTATGGGCTTGTTTACGATAACAGGTGTTAAAATGTCCTCCACTTTGTTTGTGATAGTTTGCCAGCATTTTAACTACCTCTAAATACTCACATCGTACAAAAAATTAGTCACCTTGTAGTGCACGCATAGATGACTCGGTAATCCCTCACATTCGGCACAGCGATCGAGTCTGCTCTCATCTGCGTGGCCGCTGTCTCTAACGGAGCAGAAGGCAGCAGCGATCAGTCACGCATTTATGTTCCAACCGGATGTTGCTCGTAAACCTGGGTAAATGTAACGACGTGACACAGTGACTAATGCACAATGGAACAATCGTGTTTGGCTATGCCCATGGCCATATGATGTTTGAAGCTGCTTGGTTTGTTGGTTTTTCGCAGTGGATTGTTCAAATTGTCTACAAGCAGTGGTGTAACACGCGTGACTACGAACACGACGTCAGAATTGTGACTGGAATGTGATCCTGACAGAGGGACAAAAGGCGCATGTAGCGGCTTGCGAATCAAAATCTTTTCCTAACACGACAGGAGTGCAGGAAAGTCCATCTCGGCCTGTCAGCGACTGAACATTCCGACCGCAACTTCTTGCAATTAACATTTGAAGTCGATCACATCGCAAGAGGCCATTGCCCGTACCGGCATATAAAAACGACAAGAACTTCATCTGTCTGAAAGAATATGTGTGTAGTTTCTGGGCATTCCCCACCGTATTATAACCCGATTAACCTGCAAAATAACTTGAACCTCCCAGGAAATGTGCGGGGCACTTTGGAACATGTGGTGAGACGGCGAAATCATCATCTTCCCAATTTGATGGAATCACACAGTATAGTCGTCAGTGAGTGGCTTAACCTCGATGCGATACATCTGAACAACATTGTGGACTCGCCTAGTAACCGAAAGCAGACGGTTATGAAGTCCAGGGGCAGAATCACACGGGATTAAGTGTTGCTTATTAGGATTTATCTAATTTTTCTTTTCCTCTGAGCTAGGTAATCCCTGAATCAGGGAGGGACAAGCATTCACCGTGAATTCAATGTTTCAGGTTATCTCTTGTTGTGGGGCACTGTTAATATACACTATGAGATCAAAAGTATCCGGACACCTGGTTTAAAATGACTTCGTGGTCTTGCCCCACCCTTAGCCGTGACGATAGCTTCCATTCTCGCAGCCATACGTTCAGTCAGATGCTGGAGGCTTTCTTGGGGAATGGCAGCCCACTCTTCACGGACTGCTGCAGTGAGCAGTAGTATCGATGTCGGTCGGTGAGGCCTGGCACGAAGTTGGCGTTCCAAAACGTCCCAGAGGTGTTTGGTAGGATTCAGATCAGGACTCTGTGCAGGACAGTCCATTGCAGGGAAGTTATTGTCTTGTAATCACTCGACCAGAGGCCGTGCATCGTGAACAGGTGCTCGATCGTATTGAAAGATGCAATCCCCATCCCAGAATTGCTCTTCAACGGTGGGAAGCAAGAAGGTGCTTGAAACATCAGTGTAGGCCTGTGCTGTGATAGTGTCAAGCAAAACAACAAGGGATGCAAGCCCCCTCCATGAAAAACACGACCAAACCATAACACCACCGCCTCCGAATTTTACTGTTGGCACTACACACGCTGGAAGAAGCCGTTCGCCGGACATTCGCCATACCCACATCCTGCCATCGGATCGCTACATTGTGTACCGTGATTCGTCACTCCACACAACGTTTTTCCACTGTTCAGTCATCCAGTGTTTACGCTCCTTACACCAAGCGAGGTGTCGTTTGGCATTTACCGGCGTGATGTGTGTCTTATGAAATCCAAGTTTTTTCACCTCCCGCCTATCTGTCATAGTACCTGCAATGGATTCTGTTGCAGTTTGAGATTCCTGTATGGTGGTCCGGATAGATGTCTGCCTATTACACATTACGACCCTCTTCAATTGTTGGCGATGTCTGTCAGTCAACACACGAGGTCGTCCTGTACGCCTTTAAGCTGTACGTGTCCCTTGACGACTCCATTTCACTATCACATCGGTAATAGTGGACCTGCGGATGTTTATGAGTGTGGAAATCTCGCGTACAGACATATGAAACAAGTGACACCCAATTACCTAACCACGTTCAAAGTCCGTGAGATCAGTGGAGCGCCCCATTCTGCTCTCTCACGATGTCTAATGACTACTGAGGTCGTTGATATGGAGTACCTGGCAGTATGTGGCAGAACAATGCACCTAATAAAGAAAACGTAAGTTTTTGGGAGGGTCCGGATACTTTTGGGCCCATAGTGTACAGTGCCTTTGTTAAGTTCTCAAAGGAAATAATGAGGGATGGTTAAGTATGTGATGGATGTGGCTATGCCGCTGACCTATCGGACAAGAAACATAAGCCAAGATGTACGTTTTCACAATCTATTTGTCACTCTGTGGCGGAGTGTACGCTGATACGAAACTTCCGGGCAGATTAAAACTAAGTTCCGAGCGGAAACTCGAAACCGCGACCTTTGCCTTTCACATGCATGTTCTCTACCAACTAAGCTGCCCAAGGTAGACTCGTCCTGGTCGCTGGTCAAGCTTCGCTAGATCACTCGATAGAGCACTCCAGCGAAAGGCTGAGGTCCTGAGGTTCCGCCTTTAAGAATCGGTCTGGCACACAGCTTTGATGTGCAATTTATACCTGTCAGACAATGAGAACTGCGCCACACAACGATCTTGCTGCACCTACGTTTAGAAATGTGTTGCTAGCAGAACATCCTACAGCCCCTCTTGAAGTCTAGTCTGATAATTCAGCTTAACGTTCACCGTTATATATCAAAAGTATAAAGTCCGATAATTCGATCATGGGTAAGCATGCATCACGTATTTATGATCCACATGCTCTGGGTGGCTTATCGACGTGATCTGTGACCGATGTGCTGTGACTATTAATGTAGATTGTGTTAATTTAACTCTGTAATGCATTATAAATTTGTTTGTTAGCCCACAGTTTGAAATTCGAGATAACTGTTTTTGTCCTTAGACCATTTGTGCAAGGCCATTCTAATTTGGGAACTGTTTTCACTGAATGCCTGATCAAAATAGGTATGATATGGATCCAAACAGCCCTCAAGTAGCGATTCTTAATAGTACTTTTATTCACTCAGAATTTCTCTTATTTGGAAAGTTGTCGTTAAAGAAATATGTAAGCATATATACCACTCATACCATCTCCAACACTTATGTTGAGTTGTTTGTTAAGATTGCTAGTCAATTGCCGAAGGTCATTATTTCAAACGGAGCATCCAACTGTCGAAAGGCACGTAGGGATCGTTGTGGACGATCTTAATAAGGAACCGATCTGCTTGTCGGTAATTCTGGAGACTTACATGCCCTCCTGCTAGAATACGGCTTTACGAAACGAAAAAAATAGACGCGTTTACGATACGACGTACTGGGCATTACGCACTGAAGATTGAATAGTTAGCTCGAGCCCCCACATGCTACGGCACGAATATATATATATATATATATATATATATATATATATATATATATATATATATATATATGTGTGTGTGTGTGTGTGTGTGTGTGTGTGTGTTTTACACTCAGTACTCAGCTTTAGGGGCCCAGAGATGTTTCCGGCTACGTTTTTCGTCATAGGGTGCCAGTTCGCACCTGTCGTAAACTCAATTTTTAAGCTGAAATAAAATACGAAAAAAACAATGCAGACAGGTATTGCTGTGAAATTTAAAAATATTGAGTCTCTCACAATGATTTATAATTTGAACAAGTAGTTTCTTCTATTTGTCCACGAATGTATTCAATATATTGACTAAATACTTGAAATTCTGTTTTAGGGGCTTTTACGTAAGGGCGGTCGTTAGTAACTGATACTACAACACTACAATATAAAATTCATATGTCACGATCACGGCACTCGTCAGTCTGTTCATACTTCAGGAAATACACTGTTGTCTCCTGTCCTAAACAACTCTATTGCGCTCAACTTGATCGTTTTCGAACGTCGCTAGATACATACTTGTCCGCGATTTTGGCTGCCAACCCAATACTACCCCCGACGGGCAGCTCGTCCGGCTCTTTAACGTCGCTCAACTGTCCTCGAAACGACGGCCTGACAAAAAAATTACCAATATTCTAAAACTATCCACAAAACACATATGATACATCGAAAAACAGGGAAAAGTTCTGGGCAATGACAATTTAAAGTCCAATTTTCTGTATCTGCTGCCGTTTTTTCACAAATAATGTTCTTGTGGAGTGATTTTGCTTTTCCTGGATTTTCGATGCTGAACAATAACAAACAATTAAGTCTACATACTTAATTCCTCATCTACCTCTTTAAACTGTAGAATGCTGTGGCTAGTTTCTTCTCTTTAAAATTTATTTATTACCAAAAACTCAGTTTGTCTCAGACGAATCCCATATTCCGACCTCTTATTCAAAAGCGGTACATACTCTGCTAAAACAGCTATGATTGTGCGATGCAGCTCTACTAGCTGCATCCGTAAACACTTTGTTCATATCAGTCGGCCAAAGCATAGCCGAGATATTAGCTTTTGAACTTTCATGTTGTTGTTGTTGTGGTCTTCAGACCAGAGACTGGTTTCATGCAGCTCTCCAAGCCACTATATCCTGTGCAAGCCTCTTCATCTCCTAGTACCTACTGCAACCTACATCCTTCTGAATCTGCTTAGTGTATTCATCTCTTGGTCTCCCTCTAGGATTATAAATTTATAATTTTAATACAACAATAATTTTTAAACTATTACATATTTTTGTGGCACCTCTAGATAATTTAGCTTTACATATTTTTCTGTCCATGAGTGCCAACTCGCACCTTTTTGTCGCTCCTAGTTCTGTTGTTATCAATTTTTCTGTGGCATATAAATTTCTCCAAGCGTGCAAACACGGCCATAGTCTCCCCTGCTAAGCGTCAGCTCGGCTTTTTCCTAGGCCGCCTAAACGCTAGCCGCTCGACACGGCTCTGTAGCAACCGCCAGCCACGTGCTCTGCGGCGGGAAACTGCCACCGTAATCCCCCCTCCCCCTCGTACGCTCACAACGACCTCCACAGAGACTTTGGCAAGGTAGTGGCAAACGGACTCAAATGAAACGCGAGTAATGCCACAGCAGTAAGGAAATTCAGTTTACGGTATCTACAGGATGGAAGTCCTAAAACTCAATCTAGACACAATGGTGGGGATCAGTGAAGTGAAATGGAAGGAAGGAAAAGATTTTTGGTCACATGAGTATAGGGCAATCTCAACAGTACCAGAAAATGCCATGTTTGAAGTGGGATTCACTGTGTATAGGAAGATAGGGCAGAGAGTGAATTAATAGGAACAGTTCAGTTGTAGAACTGACACCGAATCAAAACCGATAAAAACAGTTCAGATATAAATGCCAACGTCGCAAGCGGAAGATGAAGAAATGGAGAAGGTATATGATGTATTGGACGAGTAATTCAATACATAATGGGTGACCAAAACCTAAAGGTCACGCGTGATAGGAGTACTATGGGACTTAACTTCTGAGGTCATCAGTCCCCTAGAACTTGGAACTACTTAAACCTAACTAACCTGGGGACATCACAAACATCCATGCCTGAGGCAGGATTCGAACCTGCGACCGTAGCGGTGGCGCGGTTCCAGACTGTAGCGCCTAGAACCGCTCGACCACCCCGGCCGGCAAGATAGGAGTGGGGTTGTAGGGGAAGGAGTAGAAGAAATGGTTGCGAGAGAGTCTGGGCTTGGTAGTGGGAATAAGAGACGAAAAAGACTAATAGAATTCTGTAATAAATTTCAGCCAGTTATGTTGAATCCTCCGTTTAATGGTCACAAGAGCGCGAAGTATACTCGTAAAATGCCGGAAGATACGGGAGGAGTCCAGTTAGGTTACATCATAAGCAGGCAGTGTTTCCGAAATCAGATATTGGGACTGTAAGGTAATGAAGGAGAGTAGGCTGAAGTTCAAGAGACTAGGCAGGAAGATTAAATGCGTGAAGAAATGGGACGCAGAATTACTAAGGAAAGAGGAGATACGCTTGAAATCTACTGACGCTATAGATAGTAAGGGATGGGATGTAGTCTTTCGCCCCTACTGCTCAGTCCATTAAAACAGCAATTATGGAAAAAATGAAAGGTTCAAAAATGCGATTAAAACTGAAGGTCCAAGGATATCATTGATACGATTCGATGATAACGTTACTATCCTCAGCGAAAGTGTATATGAATTGCAGGATCTCTTGACTGGGGTGGACAGTCTAATGAGTACAGTACACAGATGGAGAGTAAATAGAAGAAAGACGAAAGCAATGATAGAAGTAGCAGAAATAAGAACATTGGGGAACTTGACGTAAGAACTGAGAATCACGAAGTAGACGAAGTTAAGGAATTCTGCTACCTACGCAAAAGAGCAACCCATGACGGACGGAGCGAGGAGGATATAAAAAGCAGGCTAGCACTGGTAAAAGGGGTATTCCTGCATAAGGGAAGTGTAATAGTGTCAAATATAGGCCGTAATTTTAGAAAAAAATGTCTTAGAACGTACTTTTGGCACGGTGCTGTATGGTAGTGAAAAATGAACTGTGGGAAAGACTGAACCGAAAACCGTAGAAGCCTTTGGCATGTGGTGCTATACAGTAAAGTTGAAAACTGGATGGACTTATAACATAAGAAATGGGGAGGCTCTCCGCAGAATTGGCGAGGAAATGAATACATGGAAAACACTGACAAGAAGAAAACAAAGGATGATGGATATGTTGAGATATCAGGGAGTAACTTCCAAGGTACTAGAGGAAGGTGTAGAGGCTAAGCTCTGAGATAAAAGGTTGTCGGAGGACAGGAATACATGGAAGCTTGCATCATACTAGGCAGAAGACCGATGAGTCAAAAGAAAGGGGCATGGTCAAAATATATCTGGCCCGGGAAGTATTTATGAGGCAGTCGCGCAGTTGCCCCTTGATAACGAACGAGAAAAGAGCCCACCACAGATAATGCTGGAAATTGTTATTTAGATGCACATTCGGTTGCTGTGACTTTTCTGCCTTTTCGGGTCTCCAGCATCGTCTGTTCCGAGTATTCTATCTGATTAAAAGAATCCGGGCACAAATTAGAACACAATAATATGGGTTTTGTCCACCCTTCGCCTTTATCACCGCTTGAACTCTGCCGGGAGCCGTTTCAATGAGATGTGTGGGTGTCTGCGGAGGAATTACAGGCCGTTATTCCTCAAGAGCCGAAACCAAGCTATGTTGGACGCTGTGATCTGGAGTGAAGTGGACACTCTCGCTCGTCCCATAGGAATTTCATTGGGTTCAAGTCGGGAGTCTTGGCAGGCTTGTCCTTTTCATATTTGTCATTGTCAACAAACTATTGGCTTACACATGGTGTTTTATGAGAGGGAGAACTATCATGCTGATACAGTCGTAATCTCCCAACAGTCCCCCCCCCCCCCCCCCCCCCAGTGTACACGCTATACAATGCTGTAAAATGTATTCACAACCTTCTGCACTTAGTGTTTCCTTAAGCCCAATAAGGGGACCAGACAGTAACCACATTAAATAAACTTTACTCTAAAACCATCTGCACCATAATTAACTGATGGCACTATACATGACGACAGCTAACGTTCTCCAGGCATTCACCAAATGTAAACCCTTCCATCCTATTGCCATAGTGTGAAGCGTAATTCATCTCTTCTAACCACTTGGTCTCAGTCACCCACTGTCCAGTGTTTCACTCTTTACACCACCTAAAGCGTTGCTTGACATTCATTACAGATATGTGTGACGTGTGGATTGAGAAGCTGTTAGGCCACTATATCTATCTCTCTTTAACTCTGTACTCTCGTTCAGTGTGCTAGCTGGACAGTTGATAGCACTTTGAAACTCACGAGTGGTCACTTCCACTGATTCCAAGCTAGTTTTTTACAACGACCCTCCATGATAATCGACGGTCTCTGTCTGTCTGTACATGAGGTAATCCTGGATTTTGTTTAGCTGCAGTTGTTTGTTCGTTACTTACGTGGTGACCAATGACTAGTTCACGTTCGAAGTCAGCGAGCCCTCTTGACCAATAGGTTCTGTTTTACTGCTTCTCCACACACAATACTCCCCGCCTCTTTTTATATTGGCGTTCCCGCCTACCATGATGTCTAGTGGTCACTTCCTCATTACGTAAGGGTGCCTGTTAGCTTTTGATCAAATAGTGTACTTCGATGTGTCATTACGTCTGAGTGCGGGAGATAAGCAGACGTGTTTAGTGACCAGTTGAATGGAGCACAAAATGGTGCTCACCTTCAAGTTGCACCGGTATGCAGATAAACTGTTAAAACCATATAGGACCGGTACGAGAACATTGCACCAAACAAGCGCCAGATGCCTTCAGGTCCTGACCCCTCTTTTCCCTCCCTCATACATAAGTCAGTGGCTGTCCTCTGGGCCTTAAAACGACCTTTAAAAATAAACGCAAATGTAGTACAAATGGGTTGTTTTCGCTAGGACGTTTCTCCTTGAAACTCATTTTCAGTACAAGATTTAAATTATATTAACGCGAAAATATGAGCGGGTAGGAATTATTAACTCACATTTGTATACTAAAAGAAAAGAAAACACGGAATCACTTGTAAATGTCCAGCATGGTATTTACAAATTCATTTGTGATGTGAATGAAATGACACGTTACACAACAGTGCGATATAAGATCCAAGTGATCCATGGAGTATGAAATTATCTAACTTGTCGCGAAATGAAAACAAAGAACATTTCAACAAAAACTGTTGATTTTTTAGAGCTCTGCTCAATGATACAGTTTTCGTACCGTGTCACTATTTGATACTCTCATTTGTTTTCTCATATTCTGGCAATATAAGGGCAACGTATGGATGACCATGTATTTAACCTTACCAATTGTTCACATTGTTAAGTCCCATAGTGTTCAGAGGAACACTATGGGACTTAAAATCTGAGATCATCAGTCCCCTGTAACTTAGAACTGCTTAAACCTAACCAACCTAAGGACATCACACGTATCCATCCTAGAGGCAGGATTCGAACCTGTGACCGTAGTGGTCGAGCGGTTCCAGACAGAAGCGCCTAGAACCACTCAGACATACCGGCTGGCATTTAAACTTATCGATTTCTATAAAATACATTCTACCAAAGAGGGTTGCAGCAAAAGCTCTTTGGATATTGTTTTCTGGCGGTGTTCTTAGAATACTGTCATCAAAATTTTGTTTTAAATTACATGCTACTTCTACAAAAAAAAAGTATCGGAAACACAGGACAGGAACGAATTTAGTAAAACGCTTGTACTGGAAGGAACTGGTATTTATATGCTAGTGAATGTTATAACACGAAATTTCACAACGAATTTGATTGAGTTTGTTGTTTACTTTTCTTCATCACAGGTAACACCGAATCCTTCCGATGGAACCTCGAGGGAGAAGAAAGAGGAGTCTAAAACATATTACACTGCCATTGGCCCTGACTACAGCTGGATAACGGAAAAAATCCCTGGTGTACAAGTAGTTCCTTGGAACGAAGCAGCCAAAGCAGTAGGCAGTTCCACAAGTGGTACGCGATTGCACAAGTATAAGATGCATCTAGGTAACGCACGCAGAAGACGGCTCTCCCAATTGGCAAACATGATTGCTGGGATTGCACCAGGTAAAGAAAGCTCAGAAGCCTCCAAGCTCGAGCTCGGGGACGAGTTGGAACCTGATTTAGGGCTGAACAAGATTTTCTCCGTGTGGTTTCCGCTGGCAAGGCGAGTGCGTGGTATTATCTTTTTGAATAGGATGTACGTCAGGCCGCAAAGTGAATTGTATGGGGATCTGTCGGAGAAGGCGGAAGCCGCCCTCCGGCCACTGAGGCGCGTCAAGCGGTCCAATCCGGAGCAGGCAGCAGATGGGTCCACCGACGAGGAGGGAGCATCTGCGCCGTTGCTGCAGTCGTGGAGATTCAGGCGAGCACAGCGGGGAGACCGTGCGCCGCAGCAGCAGTGTCCAGAGGCCGCTGACGGCCAGCGCAGGAGGGCGGCAGACGGCGATACCTCCGTACACGCACCCTGCGTAGTGGAGGCGAAGACACCGCGCGCCACCACAAGGCTGGCCCAGCGACTGGCCGTCCGCGACAAGTCAACCGGGACGCCAGGTTGGAGGGAACGCAATCGATACTCGGCGAACGCCGCCTAATTACGCGCTCTGCCTTGTATTGTTCTGTACTATAAACAAAAGAACCTGGACGTATAGTATATTTATTGCTCAATACATAATAATACTGCCCTGAGTTCTTGTCGTCTTTTTACTTATGGTGTGAGAATTATCAACCAATATCATTCTGAGCAAGAAATGCGTGTGCATATATATATATATATATATATATATATATATATATATATATATATATATATATATATATATATATATGTGTGTGTGTGTGTGTGTGTGTGTGTGTGTGTGTGTGTGTGTGTGTGTGTTTGTGTTCCAGAGGACTACAAGAACTGTTCAATAAATAATGGCTACAATTTTTTGGGTTCCGTACCTCAGTAGGTAAAAACAGAACACCTACAGGATAGCTATGTTGTCTGTCTCTCCGTCAGACCCCTTTTTTTCAGTAAGTGACAAGCGTATCAAGTTGAAATTCAAGTCACATACTAAGATCTACTGTCCGTTAGCGTTGTACAACATTTAAGGTTGGAAGTCAGTGCAGTCAAAAGATACGGTCATTAATGTCACATATTTTGACATTCGCCAAGTCACTCACTGAATACGACTTCGCAGTGTCTGTGTTATTAAGAAGTAAGAGAATGCTGCATTGTACATATTATGAAACGTCCCCTTAGAAAAATTATAAATGACTGTGCTTAAACTGTCACACAATATATTTAGCGTAACGCAACCTGACTTTCAAAAATTCCTACAAAAGAATGGCTCTGACTAACAATAAGCAATACCTTTCATGAATCACTTACCTCACAAAAATCTTCGTTACTCGAACTACTGCAATACAGCGAGCGCCACTACTGCCAGCTAAATAAAAGATTCTAACTACTGAAGGCACTGATTACTGATAGGCATAGTTAGCAGATGGAAGATTGTGATAGAGAACAAACAATGTGTTTACCTCCATAGTGTTCAAAAGTAATAATGTATATAGCAGTTCATGACACCAAGTCTTACAAATTTACTGTCTCTGATGGACACACGTCCAGATCACCCGCTCTCAAAACTCCGCCATCTCTCTCCCCACATCCACCACTGCTGGCGGCTCACCTCCAACTGCGCAAAGCTACGCGTTATTCACATCCAACTGCCCAACACTAAAATAGCAAATTCCAACAATGCAAACCAGCCACAGACTGCACACAGCACAGCCAGTGATCTTCATACAGAGCGCTACGTGGCGTCACCAACATAAAAACCTAAACAGCCTACTTACAATATGAGGGTAATCCCAAAATTAAGGTCTCCTATTTTTTTTATAAGTACATAGACCTGTTTATTTCTACAGAGGTTTACATCAGTTTACAGCTTGAACATTTAGCTATTTTTCGACATAATCTCCATTTCTGTCGATGCATTTTTGTAGAAGCGGTGGCAGTTTTTGTATGCCCTTGTCATACCAGCTCGCCGCCATGCTGTTCAGGAAGTTATGATTCTCTTCTTTCACCTCGTCGTTGGAGATGAATCGTTGGGACCACAATTAACACTGACAGCTACTGTGAGATTCGGAAAAAACTCAAACGGGCAATTCAGAACCAGAGAAGAGTGATGTTGAGCAAGGCCGTACACATTCTCCATGACAACGCTCGGCCACACATCGCTCGGAAAACCGTTGCTCTCCTGCAACAGTGGAACATAATCACCCACCTACTCTATAGTCCTCACTTGGTGTCCAGTGACTATCACCTGTTCTCTAGATTAAAAGAACATTTGACTGGAAAGCGATTCAGCTCCGACGGCGAGGTGAAATAAGAGGTTCATAGCTTCCTGAACAGCATGGCGAGCTGGTATGACATGGGCTTACAAAAACTGTCACAGCGTCTACAAAAATGCATTTACAGAAATGATGATTATGTCGAAAAATAGCTAAATGCTCAAGCTGTAATCTGATGTACACCATTGTAGAAATAAACAGGTCTATGTACTTATAAAAAAATTGGAGACCGTACTTTTGGGATGACCCTCATATTATGACACAGACACTGCTATTTCGTAATTTTCGCCAGTACCCAGCTCAAGACTCAATAAATGTGTCCTTGCGGTCAGGAATTTACGTAAGTACGAGTACAGGTTGTGACATATAGACGACGACATGTGGAAGTTTGGGTCTGGCCGTGCTTCGTGCTCGGATGGCCGAAACGAGTAAGCGGGAAATCCGTGTCGAGTTCCGCTCCGTTACAAATGTTCTGTGTCGTCATTGCTACATAATGCCGAGAGTGGTTCATATTGACAACTGTGAATACATGTCCCGTATCACTGATTAAAACCCATAGTGTAATTCCCGTTGACTTAGAATCATGAAATTCGGCAAGAAGCAAGTTTTACTGTAAAAGCTAGGAAAAATCCCGAAAATTGTTAAATTGTGGCTATACCACATAAAAAATATCGTTTTGCAATTACAGCTTAATATTGCGTTCAATATTACAAAAGCATAACTGCATGAAAACACAAGATGTAATTTTTAATCATGTTTTAGTAAGTAAATAAAAAGCATTTTATTTAATGTGCTCTCAAATCGGACTCCCCTGCACGCTTTTTGTACGTGGTGCATAGTCTCATAAACTACTGTAGAGATTTAGATAGGGTCTTGGAATTCCCAGGATCGGTATCTAGCCAGAATCAATATCGATACCAGGGAAAAATGTTCGACGTTCTCGATTCCCGGGCTGGATGAGCTACTACAAACAAAATTAAGTTTTTGCTGACCTCTCAAGTGCGCGCACCTAGTCACCTTTTATTAAAAATATAACTTAATTTTGATATCCCTTCGGAAAATAGTCTTCTTTGGATGTGATATACGTGTACCATGCATTCTGCAAGTCTGCAAAGGCGTCTGGAGACCATTTTTTGAAAGATCCTTGATTGCTGAAAGAACTGAAAACAAATATGTCGCCAGTTCATTGAGGAAAGGTTCTATAGAAACTACTCTAAGGCATTGGAACTTTACTTAGCTTGCATTTATCGTGAATCTCTAGTCCATCACAGACTGGAAAAAAGGACTGGTGACTCCCGTATATAAGAAAGGTAAATGAACGGACTCGCATAATTACAGACCAGTGTCCCTAACATAGGTTTGCTGTTAAAGTCTTGAACGTATGTGTCCTCGGAGTCTTTCGCGACGGCATACATGAATAAAACGTTCTCGGTTTTCCAGCCGTGTCAGTTCAAATAAAATGCTCATACGAACCACGGGTGAAGAGCAACAGACAGACACCATGCTATTAGACTCCGAAAAGCGTTAGAAACCGTGCTCCACAGCAGACTATTAGTGAAGATACGAGCATACGGAAGGTTCCCAGGTATGTGACTGGCTCGAAGGCGCCGAAAGTCAGCACTTTGTCATAGATGGCGAGTGTTTATGAGACAATGCAATCGTCAGGAGGCCCCCAGGGAAGTGTGATAGGACCGCTCTTGTTTTCTCTGCACATAAATATCTGACAGCCAGGCTGAACAACAATGTGCGCCCGTTTCGTAATGACGCTCCCGTGTAGGGAAAGTATGTTTGTTGAGTGATTGTAGGAGGACACAAGATAACGTAGACAACATTTATAGTTGGTGTGATGAGTAGCAGCTTGCTCCAAATGTATAAAAATGTGAATCAGTGCACACGAGTAGGGAAAACAGTGCCGTAATGTTCAAAAACAGCATTAGTGTGGCACTAGACACACACCCGCGTCGATTAAATATGTAGGCATACAGCTGCAGGGCAATGTGAACTGCAATGAGCACATTAAGAATGGTATTGGGGAGGGAGTATGGTTTATTGGGACAGTTTCAGAAACACCAGAACGATCCATTCTTGAGTGTTGCTCGAGTGTGTGGGATCCCCACCAGGTCGGATTAAAAGCAGACACCGTAGCCATTAGAAGGCGTGCTGGTAGTTTTGTTATCAGTAGGTTGAATCAGCGTTGCTCTGTGAACTCAAATAGGAATCCCTCGAGGGAAGACTTTCATATCGCAAGGCTCTATTGAGAAAATTTAGGGCGCCGACATTTGAGGCTGACAGCAGAATGATCCTACTGCTGCCAATGTACATTTTGGCTGGTTCAAATGGCTCTCAGCACTATGGGACTTCACTTCTGAGGTCATCAGTCCCCTAGAACTTAGAACTAATTAAACCTAACCAACCTAAGGACATCACACACACCCATGCCCTAGGCAGGATTCGAACCTGCGACCGTAGCGGTCTCGCGGTTCCAGACTGTAGCGCCTAGAACCGCTTGGTCACCCTGGCCGGCAATGTACATTTTACGTAAAGACCGTGAATATAAGGAAACTACGGTTCGTGCGGAGGTATATGCATGGATCAGCGGGAATATTGCGACTATCTCCATAACAGCCAGTGTGGCGACTTTTGGCACGCACAACAGCGGCGAAGCTTCGTGGCATGGAGGCCATCGGGCCTTGGTAGGTCGTTGGAGGGAGTTGGGATCACACTTACACACACACGACATTAATTCCCGTATATTCCGTTGAGGGAGACGATGAGATCTGACGACACGTTAATTGAGTCCCAGACGTGCTCGATCGGGTTAGGATCTGGTGTCTTGGGAGTCAGTACAACATTTGGAACTCGCCAGTGCATTATTCGAACCATCGCCATCACACTCCTGGTCTTCTGACGTGACGTGTTATCCTATTTAAAAACGTCACTGCCGTCGGGAAACATGATCGTCATGAAAGAGCTTACGTGGCCTGCGACCAGTTTATCATAATTCTTAGCCGCCACGGTACCTTGTACAAGCTCCACTGGATCCATGGATGGCCGCGTGAATGTTCCCAGAGGCATAAGTGAGCGATCGCCAGCTTGTCTCCGTCCGGCAGTACAGGTGTCTGGAAGCTGTTCCCCTACAAGACCAAGGAATCACGTCCTCCCATCAGCGTGATGAAGGAGGTATTGGGATTCATCAGACCATGCAACGCTCTGGCAACGTCCAGTGCCGATGGTCACCTTCCTATTTCAGTTGTAGTTGACGATGTCGTAGAATCAACATTAACACATGCATGAGTCGTCAGCTGCAGAGGCCTCTCGTTAGGAGTGTTCGGTGCGTTGTGTGTTCAGACACGCTTGTACTCTGCCCAACATTAAAGTGACATGTTACTTCCGCCACAATTCACTGCCTGTCCTTTTTTACCAGTCTGCCCAGCCCGCGACTTCTGTCATCTGTAGTGAGGGGTAGCCATACACACCCCCACGGCGTTCGGCGTGCTTTCACTCTGGTTTCGCCACTTGTCGAAGACAAGTTTTTCCTCACTAGATGACACTGCTATCGGCTGGACGGGTTCATATCGATACTGGGGCGGTGATCATAATGTTCTGGCCGATCATTGTGAATGATCGTTTTTCCCTTTTTCCTATTTTTTCCAATTTTGAGTGGAAGACTAGTCACTAGACCACGAGCTGCGGACAGAGGCAACCGTGTTTTGCACTTATTGGGGATTCGTGATTGAGGAGATTTGCACACCGAACTCTGCTACTTGCCCTCCGGATGAAAATGATGCAGCCATGCAGTGAACACCTTAGAAAGAACTACTGGATTTTCCTCTAACATCGACTTCAACCTGCTTGCAGACCGACATCGAATGTGCTTTCGTATTTGAATCTGCCATCTTGGATCCCACGGCGGACAAGCACATCTCACGTGTAAATTTTCTGTCATCAACTTTTGGGTGGCACCTAAGGAAATTTTCAGTTCAAATGGCTCTGAGCACTATTAGACTCAACATATGAGGTCGTCAGTCCCCTAGAACTTAGAACTACTTAAACCTAACTAACCTAAGGACATCACACAGATCCATGCCCGAGGCAGGATTCGAACCTGCGACCGTAGCGACTGTAGCGCCTAGAACCGCGAAATTTTCAGTATTTCAGATAGTGTTCGTAAGGTTATTCGCCTCTCACGCTGACATAGCGGCGTTGATGCTTTCTTTCGTAAGAGTAGCAACTGCTGCTTCGGGTATATCTTACTTTGAATTAGCTTGTCTCCCCTTTCTAAACAATTTAAAACGTCATCAAGTTGAGCTTGGGAGGAATGAACACTCCACTGACATCCCATAACATTCCATCGGGCTTCGCAGAAGATTTGGTGAAACGAAAGCAGAATTTCAAATCCACGTACTTTTCAACGATCGTCACCTACACAGTTCGAATAGGCGATACCAAATATATCATCTTGACAGCGTCTCACATGCGGGATCCTGGAGTGCCAGCAAAAGAAACTAGCGACTGCTGTCGCGAAAAAAGGGACCAATTAGTGATTATTTCAGGAATTTACAGAGTACTTCATAGAAGAATTCTTTCTGGGTGCCACAAAAAAATAAACATTAACTTTACAAGAAAATTTCAAGAACAATTATTTTTTACTTCATCCTGTGGAAAAACTGAAATACTGACATATTTGTTGGACTGAAAAAAATTGAGCATTCTCAAAGATTATAGATGCAAAAGATACATGTTTTATCGTGCAAACATAAAAGTAGTCCTATATAAAAAATAAAGCAGCTTAAGAACTGTAAAACCGTACCACCCATACATCAAATAATGTCGTCGGTGACCAATTTCCGGTCTGATGGAGCTTGTAGAAATTTTCAACGAGAGAGCTGCGAAGAAAACTACACTCCTTGAAATGGAAAAAAGAACACATTGACACCGGTGTGTCAGTCCCACCATACTTGCTCCGGACACTGCGAGAGGGCTGTACAAGCAATGATCACACGCACGGTACAGCGGACACACCAGGAACCGCGGTGTTGCCCGTCGAATGGCGCTAGCTGCGCAGCATTTGTGCACCGCCGCCGTCAGTGTCAGCCAGTTTGCCATGGCATACGGAGCTCCATCGCAGTCTTTAACACTGGCAGCATGCCGGGACAGCGTGGACGTGAACGGTATGTGCAGTTGACGGACTTTGAGCGAGGGCGTATAGTGGGCATGCGGGAAGCCGGGTGGACGTACCGCCGAATTGCTCAACACGTGGGGCGTGAGGTCTCCACAGTACATCGATGTTGTCGCCAGTGGTCGGCGGAAGATGCACGTGCCCGGCGACCTGGGACCGAACCGCAGCGACGCACGGATGCACGCCAAGACCGTAGGATCCTACGCAGTGCCGTAGGGGACCGCACCGCCACTTCCCAGCAAATTAGGGACACTGTTGCTCCTGGGGTATCGGCGAGGAACATTCACAACCGTCTCCATGAAGCTGGGCTACGGTCCCGCACACCGTTAGGCCGTCTTCCGCTCACGCCCCAACATCGTGCAGCCCGCCTCCAGTGGTGTCGCGACAGGCGTGAATGGAGGGACGAATGGAGACGTGTCGTCTTCAGCGATGAGAGTCGCTGCTGCCTTGGTGCCAATGATGGTCGTATGCGTGTTTGGCGCCGTGCAGGTGAGCGCCACAATCAGGACTGCATATGACCGAGGCACACAGGGCCAACACCCGGCATCATGGTGTGGGGAGCGATCTCCTACACTGGCCGTACACCTCTGGTGATCGTCGAGGGGACACTGAATAATGCAAGGTACGTCCAAACCGTCATCGAACCCATCGTTCTACCATTCCTAGACCGGCAAGGGAACTTGCTGTTCCAACAGGACAGTGCACGTCCGCATGTATCCCGTGCCACCCAACGTGCTCTAGAAGGTGTAAGTCAACTACCCTGGCCAGCAAGATCTCCGGATCTGTCCCCCATTGAGCATGTTTGGGACTGGATGAAGCGTCGTCTCACGCGGTCTGCACGTCCAGCACGAACGCTGGTCCAACTGAGGCGCCAGGTGGAAATGGCATGGCAAGCCGTTCCACAGGACTACATTCAGCATCTCTACGATCGTCTCCATGGGAGAATAGCAGCCTGCATTGCTGCGAAAGTTGGATATACACTGTGCTAGTGCCGACATTGTGCATGCTCTGTTGCCTGTGTCTATGTGCCTGTGGTTCTGTCAGTGTGATCATGTGATTTATCTGACCCCAGAAATGTGTCAATAAAGTTTCCCCTTGCTGGGACAATGAATTCACGGTGTTCTTATTTCAATTTCCAGGAGTGTATAAAATTAATATCCGTTGCATCTGACACACCGTTATCATATAGTGTCATCTATGAAGCTTTCTTTTTTTCTTACAAGAGACTTCATTCCAATGGCTCACCTTAAAACTATCTAGACTATTCCAATCCTCCCGAAATTTTTTTACTTGTAGCCCTTGCGACCCCCCTGTCACTACACTCGTCATCAAAATCGCCGGTAAACTCTATGCAGTAGCACCTGTGGGTGTTTTCTGGCCAATTATTTCCTCGGAAGTGCAGCCAAATATACAGTATCTTTGCGTATGGTTTTGTGAAAGCCATTTTTTTTTCCAAGTATACTGCATGTTTATTGTCCTCATCACGCAATAAGTGCATCGCACGCAATAACTTGCCCTTGTTGCTGTAATTTCTCTACATTCCACAAAAATTTTCGTCATCATTAAACTTTCTGAATCGAAAACCAAGGGAACGGAGATGATGTAGGGCGGAGGTATTCATTGCCAATGAATATGAAATGCGTGATGATTGTGTTATGCAAACTTACTGTGTGCTTAATCAGTTTTACTGTAATACAAAGGAAAAAAATTACACAGCTTAATCTGGAAAACCTATACGCAATACCCATAATGAAATCAGTCCTTCTCCAGTTTACCCAGTCTCGTGAGCATCCTGTTCTATGGCCCTGTACAATAAACTGAATTAATTCCCTGTGCACATAAACAATGAATTAATTTTCATTAGGTCTAGAGTAGCAACGTACGTAATCCACAGTAGCAATAGAAAATACTCAGTCTTTTCAGTCTTGGCACAGAGAATTGCAATTCCGGCCGTAAAATGCCTTCATACAAATAACATCAGTAAATTGGCTGATAAATGAATAACCTTGCAAATGTTCATTGAAAATACCGGATATTGGCTCAGCACTGTGCAATGCTGGCCGCATTGAACGCGTTAAAAACATTAATACTTTTCTTGTTCTAGCACATTAATATTTTTCTGATTCTGATTGAAAAATGATTTATTTTAGAAAAATATTCATTGGATTTTAATGATAACTACGCGGAAGACAATGAAGTACTGATAAGGGGATACGCTAAGACCGAATGCTTCAATTTGAAAATTGTATTCAAAATAGTGTTTCACCTTCACAAAATCTGATACAAAACGTTTTAAATTAACTTCAAAATCGGTCAACTTATCAGTTGTTCTACAATTCTCACTTACCGTCGTAATTTTAAACACTGCGATCGTTACACGAGAAAAAATTAGATGGTTTGACAAAATAGATTCCAAAATTTAACTTCTCTGTATCAGAATTACGAAACACACAAAATATTACAAATAGGATATAGCTAATCAACCTATGCATTAAATCTGATGGAAAATACTTGGTTCTGGCCTTCTATGGTCAGTATTGTACAATTCAACTAAATCCACATATCGCGTTGCTGCATATCTAAAATTAAATATACAAAATATCATTATCTTACAAATTTGTTCCCGTTGCTTTCGCTTTGAGTTCCTCTATAAATTCATTACTCTTCTATAATTGTCATGGACAATGGTCAATATTTGTTAACAAACAGGGTCACTTCAATTCTTGATAATCTTGTTGCCTCACAAAAGAATAATACGCACTTTGCGCTTTAGTAGTAATAACTACTATCTAACATTTACTGGCTCTGTGTGAGCACAAACAATATCACTCATCACTTCATTTTATAAAAAATGTATTAGCTGCTTGTATAGACCAACAACTAAATACTCACAGCTAGCCACTAACTTTAAGTCTTACATCATAACTATGGCAGAGAGCGAAAGCAGCTGCTACTGCCCTCCGCGCGCTCCTACTTTCAGTCGATTGTGTCACTCATACAACATCTTTGGTTCAGTGGTGTCAAAGATACAATCTCTTCTACAATTGGAAATAGTTTCAGTTCATTTTTCGTGCACTATATTGCAAAATAGGGTTCCACGCTTAAGTTGATCCCTCACACTGTCTACCTCTTTGTTTAGTATTACTTTTGTCCAGCTTATTTACAGCTAACATGCGTAAAATTTCGCACGTACTATACTATTTATTTACATATTAATTCTTTATTTCCTGCAAGGAAACAAAGAGGACGAGCCTGATTACCAGAAAGTCATAATGCAGGTTTTGTTTACCTTACTTGTCCATAAAGCGGCTCTATTGTATCGTCTTTACATTGTCCCATGACAGAACGTGCTATGAATCAACGACAGACCCATTCATTACTCAGTGCTATTCAGAGACGTACAGTACAATACGATAGAGAAGTATGGGAACAATATTTCCTGGTCGCTGGATTGGAAGGGTAGTTCCTATTCCATGGCCTGTGACGTCATCTGAATCCACTTGATTATTTCCTTTTGGGATATCTAAAGTCACATGTGTATGAGACCCCAGTGAATACGGAGATGGAATTAGTTCCCAGAATTGTATCTGCCTGTGATGTGATTCGAAACACACAACGCATATTTGTCGGGGTGCGTCAGAATCCTGTTCGCCGACGTCATGCTTGCATTGAGGTTGATGGCTGTCAGTTTCAGCACATTTTGTGAGATATAGCACAAATGGTACGTTCATTGTGTCGATGATGTTATTTGTAGTACACAGTAATATGGTTTAATTCCTATTATCTCCTTAAGCTGGCTTCTCCGACCCCAAGTTCTCTACCTCAAAATGTTCAGTGGAGCATTCTCAATGTCATGCTAAATTTTTCCACGCTCTTACGGAAAGACCGTGTATCTAGCAACAAAGGTATGCAGCGGGCAAATCACAGCGCTTTAGCGCCTGTGGACTACAGCCAGCAGGTGTGATCCAGAGGTGCCTAATTTCACAAAGGCCACTCCGTCGTGTTTTTTACGCATTAAACTAACAGAACATCATAGGATTAAGTTCTAGTGCCAGAAATTATGACCGTAAGATACTATGGTCATTGTTCACTGAACAGCTCCCGTAAAAACACCGTAAGAAATTTCCACCCAGCGTGCTACAACTACATCTACGTGTACAGCCACATTTATGCTGTTATGTGCTGGGAAGCAGCCGTCTTTGGAGGTCTGTTCATTGGGTTGCTTGCCTACTGATGGGAACTAACTCCATGTGTCAATCTGGAGTAGATAGATATTCTGACTCGTTTGCCCCGTAGTCGTGTGGTCTGCAGCTACGCTTCAGCGAGGATTACGAATCAAAATTTGCAGAGATATGATCCATCCACTGATATGCGTCATTTTTCCTTATGTCTTGTAGTTTTCGCGCAGTCGTCTCCTGAAACTCGTTAGAGGTACCTTTTTTTTTATAAATGTCTCTTGTCTGCGCTGTAACTAGTATAAAGTTGCTTTACCATTCTCTATAGCAGCGATACGCGTGGTTGCAATGAATTCCCTTATTTGATTCTGTTTTCTACCCTCAGCAAGTAAAGTTCTTCTAGCATCTCAGCGGCAATACCACGTGCGAGAGACAAACCTGAGGCGATTGTTGGTACCCTTTTTCGTATGGGTACGTTATTCACAGTTACTTTTATTTTGAAGGGGGCATACACATTTGAGCAATATTCTTGGATCAGTAGCACCAGTGTTTTGTAAGCAATCTCCTATGTATAATCACAGCATTTTCGCAGTATCTACCACTGAAAAAATATCTACCTCCGCTTCTACCGACGATCAAGGCAATATGATCGTTCCATGTCATATCCAGATATTACGGGATTTGACTGAATCCAGTCATTACTCATATTTTCCTTTATCGAAGTGCAAAATTTTACGTTTCTGATCATTTAAAGCAAGTTGCCAATCTTTTCATCGCATTGAGATCTTATCAAGATAAAAACTAAACTCCTCCCGAACAGGCCATTATGGCCCAATGGCACCGACCGGAAGCCGTGTCATCCTGAGACCACGGGGGATACGGATATGGAGGGGCATGTGGGCAGCATACCGCTCTCCCGGCCGTATATCAATTTACTAGACCGTAAATAGTAGCTCCTCAGTCTGTCTTACAAGGGGTGAGTGCATCCCGCTTGCCAACAGCGCTCGGCAGACCGGATGTCACCCATCCAAGTGCTAGCCCAGGCCGACAGAGCGTAACTTCGGTGATCTGACAAGAACCGGTGTTACCACTGAGGAAAAGGCCGTTGGCACATCGTATGGAGATGCGACTAGATATTTTTGATTTTTTTTAGATAGTACTTTATTATAAGCATTATCTGCAAAAAATATTAAGTGTCAATCAATATTGCTCGCCAGGTTGTTAAAATTCTACATGAGCACCAAGGGTCACAATTCGCTTCTTAGGGGTACTCCTGAATTTACTTATACATCTGTCGATGACCAACCACCAAAGAAATAATCATTTAGGTCACAAATTTCTTTTAATACTCTATACGGCCGCACCGTTAAATATGAAACGTTGGTGTGTTACTGAGTCGAATGAGGAACTCAAGGAATACTGCCCCTACCACGTTGCCGGTCAGGATTCAGTTATACGTATGACTTATTAGAATCAGTTACAGTAGGAAAGACATTCGTTACGTCCGTGTTTATACGAGTGGGCAAGTGTGAACATATAAAAGTGACGATGGAATAGCAGGAGTGCTGTTAGATAATCGTGGCTCATACACAAGCTATTATCTGCAGTTACTTACTGTTAGGGGTAAAAGACCTGTAGCGCCCTTAATGATGTAATGGGAGGAAGAATTGAGTAATACGTAAAAATAATCGGAAACGAATTACATTAGTGTTCGGTCATGATTTTCGAAGTTGTTACGCTGTCTACTGACAGCACTGATGACATTCAACCATTGACTGTCGGTGGGACTGACAACAGACAAGATTTACACGTCAGAGATAACTTCGAAACGCCTGGGTAACTTTCAACTAAATGCGGTACTCACATAACTCACAGTTGGAGAAAAAATACTGTAAGACCAGAACACTCTCCTATTTAGAGATGGGGATTTGCAGAGGCATGGAAGCATCTATAGAACGCATGGAGAATTTTCTATCAAACATCCTACAAATATGACTTACTTTCTTGAAGAAAACACTTTTACGATAAAAAAGCTGTAGCACACATATCTACCAGTAACAACTGGAGATGAGCATAGCTGAGAAACTTATCGAGCAATTTAGACTATTTTAGTGAGTATATCATGTATTATTTGAAATATCTACGGTTAGAATAAGACTTCTGTTTTAGGGGTGGGTTGCAGGTGTGGTGGGATAGATACGTAAAATTAATCGAAAGCGAATGAATTGTCATGGTATCTAAAGTTTAAGGCACGCTAGACTAACTGGTGACAGGCTTGTCGACATTTGGCCCTTTCTGGAGACGTCTGTAGGAAATCGTAATTAGTAAATCATAACTCTAGAATACTCTAAGTACTCTGAGCAATTTCACTCAGAGTTGGTGCACATATTGCTTAGAATCAGGAAAAAATATACTGTGGGACTACGACACACTTATCACTACTCACATATATCCTGTATTTCGTATCCAATACAAGACTGTGAACATTAAACAAACAGCCAACTCCAAGTAGTTGGGTGATATTCACAAGTTCAGTTAGCATGAACATACTTAAGCGCTAACTTGGTTTCCTCGGTTGCACCATTCTTGCTTTATAGTAGTGACGCACCCATGGAAAATATGTAATAAAATCCTAGGTTATTGTAATAAATATTTCATGGTCAGTTTAATTGGAACATAATCTTTTGCATTACATTTTAGTAGAGACAGAAATAACAAATATTCAAGGTTAAAGAAATATTTGAGAAATAAAATCATGTCATTAACCAAATCAAGGGAACTGGATCCTTCATTGGGCCAGGCAGTATCCATGAAAGGACTATAGTATGAAATCGGTTCTTTAACATTCATATGTAAATGGGTATCAATATATTCCTTCTATTTTGACGAGTTTTTCGTTAGTATCTGAAACCGAATAACATGTACTCGTACCAAAAGAGAAACATAATTTTATGTTAGACCATTTTGGCCCCTTCCTAATGCCATTACTTTTATCATGAACCCACTCTTTCCATAACAAACACTGAATCAAGGTCGTCTTGTATGTCATTGCCATAGACGCTACACAACCATGACTCCATCCGAGACCTAGGCCTATTCTTCTCTGAAACTTTCAAAGGAAACTGGAGTTAAACTCTGGTTGACTTCTTTGATGCACGTCTTTCAGGCATAACCGTTGTTTCCTTTTTACCATTTTTTATTTATCGTTTCATACAGTCTGTCTGTATGGACTGCTCGTGATGACTCTGGTTTTAAGAACTTTGTTCAAGCTTCTTCCAGGTGCGAGTTAGTCCAGTATGTGAGAGAATTCATCGAAGGAAACTTTCGATGCCAACGTTACTGCACCAACTGGAATAGATTGTGACCTATATTGACTTCCAAATACCGAGACGATAGTGAAGGCGTAGACCTATGTGGTTTCAGAATGAGCTGATTCACAGATGCTTCTCTTGTGGAGACATCATTCGTTTCAAATTGCGTCGAAGCTGCAAAAAAGCAGAAATGTTCAAAAGTTTTCTGTTTACTTGCCAAACACTGAGTCCCTATTGTTTCAACCTGTCCATATGCTTTACCGACGAGATGCGCAATAAGAAATTCATAACAGCTTCAGATTAGTCTTACCTACGTTTATGCCTTAGAAACTTCTCCATCTGTGGAATTTAGTAACTAATCAAGAGCCTAGAAAACGAGCCATTCTATGCTTGTAATCTGCAGGTAGTATGATGTATCATGCAGCGTAACTTGCTGTGACAGTGCGAGAGAGAGAGAGAGAGAGAGAGATAGAGAGAGAGAGAGAGAGAGAGAGAGAGAGAGAGAGAGAGATATTGTTTATTACTCTGTGGCGGTCAGCGCTCACATAATTATTCTTAGGAGATAGAACTTTTGTTCTTCTGAAGGGTAAAAAATTTTAGCGGAGGAGGGCCATTCTTGTGATGTAAAAATCGACGCCATTGCGAGTTTTGATTCACATTTTAAAATATAAGTGTATATGGAAGGAAATCAGTTAATAGAACAATAAACTATTGTTCATTTCAAGAAGGTACGTGTTGTTATACACCCAGCGATATACTTCTATTGTGATTTACTAACAAACAACCAGCTTGAGAACAGTTCCGACGGGAGCGTACAGTTCTAGTGAAAAAGTTCGATGTTTTCTTCGGAAAAGAAGTCACTTCATGGATCATTCAAATCCACAATAGTACCTGGACATTTCTCAGAACTGAAACCAATGTGACTGCTATGTAACAGAGCCCCGAAGAATATTTCTCCGTACTTTGGTTACCACTTTCAGCTCAACACAGTATCTGCAGCATCTGGAGCAGATTTCTACAACAGCGGAAGCTCGTAATCGCTATCAGTTTCACACATCGCCCTGTGTACGCTTAATGTATTTACCCTCAACAGTGAACATAGAAAAAAAATTCTTTTTTTTTTTTTTTTTTTTTTCAAAGGAGTCTTTAAAGTAGTATAGCTTCATAGTGATAACAGGATGAGGCCGTTTTCTCGAGCGGTATCAGGGGCATCAAGATTCTTTGTGTGGGCTGTAAGGCCATCAGGTAGCACTTACACTTACCTTGCTTTGAGAAATAGTGTTAAGGACATGCCTAAACCACATCATAGACATATCGTTATTGATATACTGACTTGCTGGCTTGCAGGCAAAAATTTTGCTTGGTGGATGTACAACTTCTAATCCCTCTGCCAAATGATTGGAGGGGGGACAAAGTTGACCACCTGCACTTGTGCGGTAAAGTGCAGTAGCAGAGTAGACATGGTTCTTCTTTCGCCACTGACTGGCTGGCGTACCCTGGCACCAGCACACCATGCGGCGTAGACACTACAGGCCAACCGCTGGAAACGCGCTGCCAACGCCATCTCAGCCGCCAGTGCTTAGGACCGCTGCTGCGGACCTGAGGGTCAGTTAGTCAGTTCTTTCGAGGTTAGCCGGTTAGTTCGAGCCTGTAACGTCTGTTAGTTCGAGTCTGTATGCCGTGGAGTTCCAGCGTGTCACAGAGACGGAGCGGCAGACTTAGCCTCTTGCACAGAGACAGGCAGCACATAGCTACTTTATAGTGAACATAACGAACTCCTACTTAAACAGCATTGGAGCTATGTGGGCTGTACAGAAGAGAGCTTGTACCACAGAAGATGGAAACTTAAATAGCTATTTGTTTATGAACAATGATCCCAGTTATTAATTGCGTGCAGTTTGTGTTATAGAACGAGGTTACCGGCAACCAACCAGTCTCCTCTCATTGCTTCCCATGGTACAGCTCTACAGAGACAACGATATAACATAAAAGCGGCTAAAAAGATTACAACTGACCCGATTGCCCTTTTACCTTTGTGGGCAACTGTCTTTTGTAGTTTCTTTTAACAGTTGATGAACATGTCTCGTCCATGCTGAATACTTATTTTGCCACGAGCTGATCTTTATCAGCATTTTTTGTAGTATATCAAAGAGGTGGCTCTCGTGCTTCTTGTTAAGGCCCTTTATTGGAGCAAACGAAGTCGATTCTGGCTGATGCAACCTAAGCGTGGGGTGCCTCCTCATAAATGTGTAATACCATTTTTGCCGCCGCTTCTCTTCTCTCTACGTCATCACAGTGTTGTCTAGTTTCATCTCCGCTATCTAGAAAGCTAGTAAACGCAGTTTTCTAGGTGTATTGTTAAACATGGATTCTTCTAGCTTTAGGACTTGCGCAAATACTTCCGCCTTCACTGCCAATGGCAGGTCAGCCGCAATGCCGATAACTGCTTTTATTCTCAACGACAGAGTCGTTTTTCTTCACTAAACGTCCTTCTGATGTTGTTCTTAGCACACTGTAAGTTCTGAGAGCTGCATGGATGTCCCTGTCATCACGACGTATTGCAGGTAAAGGGTGACTCATACTACATTCTGCCGTATCTCCTTATTTTGCACACCTGGAGGTATCTAGAACGAAAACCGCACATACATGTATGCATAAATACCAGTACTAAATAATTATTACCAATCAGTTAATTCCTGTCACTTCAATTATGACTCTTTATTATTGAAGAAATATCCCCGTTAAGACTAAGTACGAGTGTTGTCCAGAAATTAAGTTCCGATTGGTCGCGAAATGGAAACCACAGTGAAACCAGAAGCGTTTTATCTGCAACAGTTAGGTACACCTTCCACCTACATAGTTGCCGCTACAGCTTCGAGTTTTGTCGTAGTGTTGTATCAACTTTCCAATATCCTCGTCATAGAAAGCAGCAGCCTGTACTTTTGGCCAGTTATTTGCACTGGTCTGCAGCTCGTTGTCTGTGGAAACATTTTGTCTTCATAGCTAGCGGTTCTTGTTAGCGGAGATGAGACTCAGGGGGACCAATTATGGACTGCATTGTGGGTGATCAAACACTTCTCACCAGAAACGCTGCAGGAGCGTCTTCATTGCCGCTGCAGTGTGTGGTCGAGAATTGGCATGAAGAAGGAACTGCTGGACAGTTGCGTTATTTGGGCTGCATGACACATGCGAAATCTCTAACCAGGCTCTCATACTTGGCAGGATACACGATTCCCTACGCATCTTTATGTGCTTACTGTTCAATCAAATCTGAAAAGACCGACGCGGACACGATCAACGAGCATACTATAGACACTGCCCAACACATCTGTGCAAAGCTTTACCGGATTTTCCCAGTGGTTTCCATTTCGCGATCGATCGCAACTTACTTTCTGGACAACCATCGTATTAAGGGAAAACAGTAAGTCAGTGAAATTTAGTACTCAGCGAAAATAATACAAAATTAAGGGAAATATGTTTATTAAATTAATTATTCAATTAATAGTTATTGAACTGATTGTCATAAAATAAATGTTTGGTTAATTATTACTAGATCGATGGTTAATATTTAACTGTTTTTCTCATTAATCATTGCTCACTTAGTTGTTATTAACTATTGAGTTGCTTATTTGTCAGGATTATTAGTCAGTTTGTTACTCGTTACATTCTGTCAACTATCGCATTCTTTAGATACGTAATTAAAACAGTTCTTACGACAGCATGCTCAGATACAGTCCCCATCATTGGGCACAGGTTCATTCATGGAAACTCGAATTGACTCATTCAAGGCAACTCGCACGACATCGCTAAACAAAACTTATTCTCCGTCTATAGTAAAGAACTTTATATTGTGAATGTGACAAAATGGTGAGAATCATTCTTACTTTCCAATAATGGCCACAGAAATTTAATAACTATTATCATATCACTCCTATGTTGTAACTTTCACACTATTCAATTACAATAACAAAGTGGAAAATTTTCCATTCTTCCATTCTTATGTTGTCTCTTTTTGGTGCAACTCACTAAGAATAAGGACACCGCACCAATTTGTCATCACAGACTTCGTCCAACATTAGAGTATATGCCAGAAGTGGAAGTGGTTGAGTGGGGGCTCCAGATGACAGAGCACTTAGGAAAAAATATCATTTATGACGCGGATGTGGAGATGCCTGAGCCACTTATGTTTGCATCTGTATCGGGCACCACTTCGAATATCGTAGGTTCGAACCCCCTGGGAAAATTAATTTTTCATTTTTTAAGTTACACTGCCAATGAAGAGAAATAATGCTCAGTATATTGCATTTATTAATGGTATCATAAAATCCTTGAAAATAAAAGGAATATGAAAGTGTGTCACTGCAAATAAATTTCCATGAAGAGACTGTAAGGCGTTCATGAGAACTTCGTATGCAAAATTACTTTTATTATTTTACAGCTGATGATTTCCACGTGCTGGGGGGACATTCGTAACAAACAAAGAGGAAGTATTACTTTTTTCAACATCTTACAGACAGTAGAAACGTCCCTATTTTTACAGTTAACTGGTTGTTTTACAGTTTCTATAGAAAAACAAACGTGGCTTAGTCACAAAAGGTTCTGACCCCTTGTTCAGTTTGGCAGCAGATCAAGACAAATAATGATGAGGATACCTTGAGATCTACAATGGGACAGAGTGTTGGTACAGCCTTCTCCTGATGTGGGTTTCTCTCTGTATGAGATAAAAGCATTATCGAATGCTTTCGATCAAATCTACATGACCTTACAGATAGACATCGTAGGGTTCCACTAGCGAAATACATTCTAGAGGAATCACTTGAATACTGTCCGATGGCAATCCTTTTCATCCCGAAAAGTCTCGTCGTATAGCTGTGGATTTGTTGGCTGTGCTCCCCCCCACCCCCACCACCCTCCCCCCACCCGCGCACGATTTAGTTATTAGAGGAAATTTGTTCTCCTGCAAGTTGGGCGTCTGTAAAAAATTTTGGTTTCACACAACCAGCCACTGCGTGTGACATTAACACCGAATGCTTACGCTATTAACTACAATATTTAAACTGTGTGCTTCAGAACTGTATAGTTTGTAGAAAATTTTTAAACATTAATGCACTCATACTTTGTTACGGGTTCCGTGGTTGTATAGAAAAACACCCTTACTTGCAAAGCATCCGCCACCTACAAATCAGTTAACGATATATGTTTATTTAAGTATCGTCCGCCTGCTTAGCTGTGTGGTAACGTGCTTGCCTCCCATGCATCGGGCCCGGGTTCGGCTGGGTTGGAGATTTTCTCCGCTCGTGTGTCCTCATCACCGGCACGACCACCGTCACGCGAGTCGCCCAATGCGGCGTCGACTGAAGTAAGACTTGCCCTCTGCGGCCACACATCCCTGGTTGGGGCCTCCCGGCCAACATGCCACACACTCATTTGATTATATTTTTATTCAAGCATTATGTTATTTCTTGCAAATGCTGCAGAGATTTCGAATACTTTGGTCGTCACAAGATGGCTGTACTAAATGACATGATTTGCTGCTAATTGTTTATATTGCTACGATGACGATACAAATGTTCCACTTATCGTCAAATTCAGATGTGTTCCGTGTAGCGTGAAATATGGTTGTAATGCACTTGTTACAGCAGAGGGTGCTTTCAGTGCAATTTCGACAGTTTGTAAAAAGCGAGTCACCATCAGCACTTCTTCTCTTACCCGTTTCAACAAGCACTGCTACTGACACAGGGACACTAAGAGCAAAGATTACCTTGTGAGTCTTACAAAACAACCCACAAGTAGTGAACATTGACGGTTCAGAATTTACTTGTCTGGAATAACTGTCCTGGAAGGTGCAGACGGTGCATGTGTTCGTTGATTTTGGTATCGGTACTTCTTGAGGGAACTGGCACGCCGTTTCAAAACATTATTGACATAGCGGAAATATAATAATTCGTATCACTATATTGTAAGTTGTCACTACGAATCTTTTACTTAAACGGTGCTTCCCTCTAAATACCTTCTCAGTCGAAAATTCCGTAGTAAATAAACTCTTTGGATTTTGGTTTCATGTAATTTCATTACTAGACTTTGTTGCCATGACAGTATTTTACGTTTTCTAGATCCAGCTACATTAAACCTTCACGGCGCCAGTGTTATTTATCATTAATATTTTCATGTTCTGGAAGAAACGCGTAAGATGGCCACTTCGAATATCTTGTAAACTGGTGTAAGTATCAATACGAAGATTTTGGAATGATACCGAAATTAAAACGACAAATAACATAATTTACTTAATAGCACTACTTATATCTTTTTTATCCTTTGAGATATTAATATAAATACGTTTTTATTGAATGTACGATACAGCTTTTTAGTGGAATTCGACAGTTGTTGGTAAAAGATCAGTAATTTAACGTTTCTTAAGGATGAAAATAAATTTTTGCAAAACGTCAGTGAAATTTGCAAAACAAAAGTGCTGTTTCTGTTCCACACATCTTTGAATTCAAAGAAATGTGACTAACGTCCAAACAACAGGGACTTCAAAGCATCGAGAATAGAAAATAGTGCATTGAAAAATGCTAGCCACTTGCGGAAATCTGGATTTGCTTATGTTGTTGTTGTTGTCTTCAGTCCTGAGACTGGTTTGATGCAGCTCTCCACGCTACCCTATCCTGTGCAAGCTTCTTCATCTCCCAGTACCTGCTGCAACCCACATCTTTCCGAATCTGCTTAGTGTACTCATCTCTCGGTCTCCCTCTACGATTTTTACCCTCCACACTGCCCTCCAATGCTAAATTTGTGATCCCTTGATGCCTCAAAACATGTCCTACCAACCGATCCCTTCTCCTAGTCAAGTTTTGCCACAAACTTCTCTTCTCCCCAATCCTATTCAATACCTCCTCATTAGTTACGTGATCTATACACCTTTTCTTCAGTATTCTTCCGTAGCACCACATTTCGAAAGGTTCTATTCTCTTCTTGTCCAAACTATTTATCGTCCATGTTTCACTTCCATACATAGCTACACTCCAAACAAATATTTTCAGAAATGACTTCCTGACACTTAAATCTATATTCGATGTTAACAAATTTCTCTTCTTCAGAAACGCTTTCCTTGCCATTGCCAGTCTACATTTTATATCCTCTCTACTTCGACAATCATCAGTTATTTTACTTCCTAAATAACAAAACTCCTTTACTACTTTAAGTGTCTCATTTCCTAATCTAATTCCCTCAGCATCACCCGATTTAATTGGACTACATTCCATTATCCTCGTTTTTCTTTTGTTGATGTTCATCTTATATCCTCCTTTCAAGACACTGTCCATTCCGTTCAACTGCTCTTCCAAGTCCTTTGCTGTGTCTGACAGAATTACAATGTCATCGGCGAACCTCAAAGTTTTTACTTGGTCTCCATGAATTTTAATACCTACACCAAATTTTTCTTTTGTTTCCTTTACTGCTTGCTCAATATACAGATTGAATAACATCGGGGAGAGGCTACAACAATGTCTCACTCCTTTCCCAACTACTGCTTCCCTTTCATGCCCCTCGACTCTTATGACTGCCATCTGGTTTCTGTACAAATTATAAATAGCCTTTCGCTCCCTGTATTTTACCCCTGCCACCTTTAGAATTTGAAAAAGAGTATTCCAGTCAACATTGTCAAAAGCTTTCTCTAAGTCTACAAATGCTACAAACGTAGGTTTGCCTTTTCTTAATCTTTCTTCTAAGATAAGTCGTAAGGTCAACATTGCCTCACGTGTTCCAACATTTCGACGGAATCCAAACTGATCCTCCCCGAGGTCCGCATCTACCAGTTTTTCCATTCGTCTGTAAAGAATTCGCGTTAGTATTTTGCAGCTGTGACTTATTAAACTGATAGTTCGGTAATTTTCACATCTCTCAGCACCTGCTTTCTTTGGGATTGGAATAATTATATTCTTCTTGAAGTCTGAGGGTATTTCGCCTGTCTCATACATCTTGCTCACCAGCTGGTAGAGTTTTGTCATGACTGACTCTCCCAAGGCCGTCAGTAGTTCTAATGGAATATTGTCTACTCCGGGGGCCTTGTTTCGAATCAGGTCTTTCAGTGCTCTGTCAAACTCTTCACGCAGTATCATATCTCCCATTTCGTCTTCATCTACATCCTCTTCCATTTCCATAAAATTGTCCTCAAGTACATCACCCTTCTATAAATGTTCTATATACTCCTTCCACCTTTCTGCCTTCCCTACTTTGCTTAGAACTGGGTTGCCATCTGAGCTCTTGATATTCATACACGTGGTTCGCTTCTCTCCAAAGGTCTCTTTAATTTTCCTGTAGGCAGTATCTATCTTACCCCTAGTGAGATAAGCTTCTACATCCTTACATTTGTCTTCTAGCCATCCCTGTTTAGCCATTTTGCACTTCCTGTCGATCTCATTTTTGAGACGTTTGTATTCCTTTTTGCCTCCTTCATTTAATGCATTTTTATATTTTCTCCTTTCATCAATTAAATTCAATATTTCTTCTGTTACCCAAGGATTTCTAGCAGCCCTCGCCTTTGTGCCTACTTTATCCTCTGCTGCCTTCACTACTTCATCCCTCAGAGCTACCCATTCTTCTTCTACTGTATTTCTTTCCCCTATTCCTGTCAATTTTTCCCTTATGCTCTCCCTGAAACTCTGTACAACCTCTGGTTCTTTCAGTTTATCCAGGTCCCATCTCCTTAAATTCCCACCTTTTTGCAGTTTCTTCAGTTTTAATCTACAGGTCATAACCAATAGATTGTGGTCAGAGTCCACATCTGCCCCTGTAAATGCCCTACAATTTAAAACCTGATTTCTAAATCTCTGCCTTAGCATTATTTAATCTATCTGATACCTTTTAGTATCTCCAGGGTTCTTCCACGTATACAACCTTCTTTCATGATTCTTAAACCAAGTGTTACCTATGATTAAGTTGTGCTCTGTACAAAATTCTACTAGGCGGCTTCCTCTTTCATTTCTTAGCCCCAATCCATATTCACCTACTATGTTTCCTTCTCTCACTTTTCCTACACTCGAATTCCAGTCACCCATTACTATTAAATTTTCGTCTCCCTTCACTATCTGAATAATTTCTTTTATTTCATCGTACATATCTTCAATTTCTTCGTCATCTGCAGAGCTAGTTGGCATATAAACTTGTACTACTGTAGTAGGTGTGGGCTTCGTATCTATCTTGGCCACAATAATGCGTTCACTATGCTGTTTGTAGTAGCTTACCCGCATTCCTATTTTCCTATTCATTATTAAACCTACTCCTGCATTACCCCTATTTGATTTTGTGTTTATAACCCTGTAGTCACCTGACCAGAAGTCTTGTTCCTCCTGCCACCGAACGTCACTAATTCCCACTATATCTAACTTTAACCTATCCATTTCCCTTTTTAAATTTTCTAACCTACCTGCCCGATTAAGGGATCTGACATTCCACGCTCCGATCCGTAGAACGCCAGTTTTCTTTCTCCTGATAACGACATCCTCCTGAGTAGTCCCCGCCCGGAGATCCGAATAGGGGACTATTTTACCTCCGGAATATTTTACCCAAGAGGATGCCATCATCATTTAACCATACAGTAAAGCTGCATGTCCTCGGGAAAAATTATGGCTGTAGTTTCCCCTTGCTTTCAGCCGTTCGCAGTACCAGCACAGCAAGGCCGTTTTGGTTAATGTTGCAAGGCCAGATCAGTCAATCATCCAGACTGTTGCCCCTGCAACTACTGAAAAGGCTGCTGCCCCTCTTCAGGAACCACACGTTTGTATGGCCTCTCAACAGATACCCCTCCGTTGTGGTTGCACCTACGGTACGGCCATCTGTATCGCTGAGGCACGCAAGCCTCGCCACCAACGGCAAGGTCCATGGTTCATGGGGGGGATTTGCTTAATAAAATCTAAAAAAGGACGACTTTTTGCTCCGCTCTATAAATTATAAGCGACATAACAGTCGCTGAGTGCACCCACTTTCCGAATGGAAAGTAACCTAATGATAGTCATTGTTCATGAAGCCTTGCCACTTCATTTCCACTACAGTTTGTTTTGCTTCTTGTTTAGCTGAAACTAATCGTACTCCTTTTGATTTTGCTGAGGGTGAATCTGAGTTAGTTTCAGGATTCATGAGAGAAGCTTCCAGGAATGTTAACGGAACTTGAAAATTATCGCTGGCTGCACTGTTAACCCATGGAGGCACAAGGCCAGAAGGAAAATGCGTTTCCATCGTTGTGCGCTTGACGTTATCAAAGAGCGTTCAGGTGATATGTGAGTGAGTTCTTGGTAGCGTACGTGGGGCTCGTTCAAAAATGGTTCAAATGGCTCTGAGCACTATGGGACTTAACTTCTCAGGTCATTAGTACCGTAGAACTTAGAACTACTTAAACACATCCATGCGCGAGATAGGATTCGAACCTACGACAGTAGCAGTCGTGGGGCTCGTGTTCTGTGTACAGCATACTGCTTGTTTCAAGAGCGCAAGAAGTGAATCTTATATGCAAAATACAATCGAATAAAATGAAAAAGTTTCTGAAAAACAAACATGCCGTCGAAGAATCCGATTCTGGAAGTGAACAAACGCCAAGTGCAAGTAAAATAGCACAGCGGCCTAATAGTTAAGTACAATGAAAGCTACTTACGATATCGTTTCACTTGGACTGGGAGTAAAGATTATCCTTTCCCAGTATGTGGGCATGAAACGGCAAATGAATCCCTGATATCTAGTAATCTGAGCCAACAGTTTAAACCAATGCATTCATATTTGCAAGATAAACCCCTAAGCCATGTCAAGAGATTATCTGAACAGCAAACAAGGGCAGCAAATTTTTTTAAAAGTGTAATGCCTGTTTCTGATAAATGTCTGATAGCTTCCTACCAAGTCCCTGAAATATTAGCAAAGAGTATGAAAGCTCATACTATAGGTGAGTCATTTACTTTGCCTGCTTGCAAAGAAATGGTCCTGACGTTGCTAGAAGTTGAAGCAGCTGTGAAAATAAGCACGATTCCTTTGTCGAATGATACAGTTCACAGGCGTATTATAGAAATGTCTACTGATATTGAGAAAAATGTATGCAGTAATAAACTCAAGCACTCAAACTTTTCATTGGAAGTAGATGAATCAATAGACGTTAGCAACCAATCACAGCACTTAGCATTTGACCGTTTCATTAATCAATATCAAATAGTAAATCAGTTTCTTTTTTTCAAAGAATTAAGTGTCATTCCTAAAGATGAGGACGTTTTCAACCTTTTGAATGATTATCTTAGTAGGTGGCTGTTAACATGGAAGCCGTGTGCAGGCATTGGTACAGATGGCGCCCCTTCAGTGGTAGGCTGTGTTAAGGGTATGATTTCTTTAAAAAAAAAAAAAAAAAAACAGTACGAAGATTTTATCGTAACTCACAGCTTTCTTCATGGGGAGGCCTTAAAAGCAAAAACGTTGGAAGAAAAATTGAGAGACGTCTTGGAGAAAGTTGTTCATATGGTAAATCTTGTTAAATCAATACCTGTCAAAATCCGTTTATTCGAAAAACTTTGAATCAATACGGAGTCGGAACACAGACGGTTACTTTTACACACACAAGTCATACGGTTGTCGAGGGGGGAAGTATTTATCCGTGTGCATGAGCTACGACAAGAACTGCTGGTGTTTTTCGATGAAATCAAAAATTTACATTTTTTCAGATCTCCTTCGAAGTGAATTGTGTATTGCCATATTGCAGTATTTGGCCGATATATTTGACCAGTTCAATACTTTGAGCACTAGCATACCAGGGAGAGAAGAAAATATCCTCAATCCACCGACAAAATGAAGCATTTCACAGAAAACTTCAAATAGGGGAAAGAAAAGCTGTTCAAGGTAACTTGGAAATATTCCCGTTGGTAAGGAGCACTTGCATAAATAAAATACTTCCAATAGTAGTAGATCATTTAATAAGTTTAGAAGAGAGACTGAATTCAAATTTTCCATCCCTTAACACTGCACAGTAGCGAAACACATTCATGGAAACTTCTGGAGATTTTGGCTTACCATTAACAGAATAAGAGGAACTGGAAGCTATATCTACTGATCGTGGACTGATGATTAAGAATAAGGAATTGTATCTTGAAGCATTTTAGATTTCTATAAAAGAAGGATATGTGTAGATATCTCAAAAGTCTTTGAATATTTTTTCTTCAATTTTCGACGCCATATTTATGTGAATTAGGATTTTCTGTCCTCACCACAATTAAATGTAGAGGAAATCTTCAGTATATGGACGAGGAAATGAGAGTTTGTCTTTTAAATATATCTCCAAACGTTAAAGAAATCCTGAGGACACATCAGGCCCAGGTTTCTCATAAACACTAGAAATAATGGACGTAAGCTACATTTCATTTGTATTGCATAAATACTTTTCTCGATAATTTGAATTAATCGTTAGTTTTATTGCATTATTTCATTTCGATGCGTTTCACTTAATAGTTTTCTTCCCTTCGTCTTGGCAGGGTAGGATAGGAGGCAACACGGCGCTCGGCTGTCGCGTTTGGGTGCTTCATGAACATTTCTCATTTTTTATACCAAAATTATTTGTTCACATTGTGATAATGCATGATTTTATCAATATAAGATGTATTTTCTGTATTCTGCACACGAAATTCAAAATATAATGACTTGTTATTTTATCACAGTGTTTATTACCTGTATTGACATGTTTATATAGTGGGCCGACAATTATTTTTGGCCATTTGAATGTGCTTGAAGCTCAAAAGGTTTGAGAACCACTGCCCTAGATACGAAACTTGCAGGATTTTAAAGATAAATATAAAAATTTTACTATTTTTGGGAGTCAGTTATGGAGATTTGTCTAAATGATAATAAGGCTATTGCCATTTGACAATAATAGTTAACCTTACAAATTTTTATGTGTGTAAAAAGAAATAAAACAAAAATCAAATGTTGAAAGTGTTATCAATAAGACATTGGGAGCCTTCTGAATGTGACGTTAAGGGAGACTGCTGGAGATAAGATGGACTAATCGAGAAAAGAATGTAGATATCCTGCAAACAGTTAACTAGAAGGAAAACAAATTAGACAAAACTAAAAGAAAAATAGTGCTTTGTAGTAATATGCTAGTTAACCCTAATTGTAGGAATGGTGGAAGGATGAATAGCAGCGGCAGGGCTTGATACGAATATAGATGGCAGACAGATGCTGAAGTCGGATACAGCAGTAGTAATTAAATGAGGAGGGTGGCGATCTAGTGATAGAAACTAAACATGCATCAATCTCACTTGAGAATAATTCACAGGTACGGCAAGAGCTATAACGTAAAAGCACGCCCTGCGCATTATCACGCTGCATTTGGGGTTGAGTGGGGTATGGGTGAGAACCCTTTCTCTGACAAATTAGTCGGTGAGTGTGTGACCAAGTGTGTGCCCCCCCATGACTGCAGTGGTCTGCACGCACCGGATGGGGATGAAATGATGATGAAGACAATACTACACGCATTCCCCGAGTGGAGAAAATCTCCGACCCAGCCTGGAATCGCACCTGGGCCCGTAGGACGACAATCCGTCACGCTGACCACTCAGCTATCGGGCCGGACTGCACGCTGGTGTATACGCTCCAGTGGTAGCATGACCATTCGACAGTGGTAGAGACGTGCAGTGTTGACAAATATTCGACGATGATTAGGTTTCCATCATCGATGAGCGATTTAAAAGCACCAGTATTTCTAACATCGATATTAAGTGCTAAATATATATCTTGGAGTAAAAATCAACATCCAAATACATGTAATATTGGGTTATATAACCAATATATACAGCAGCAATTACGATTACATATTCCATAACTACTTGTTTATAAACTGTAATGCAATGTTTAATATTTGTTGGTGGTAATGATTCAGGTAACGGCTCACACCACATTTAAAGTAACATGGAACTCCCCTTCAAATCTGTAGTGCTCTTAATAAGAAAATAATCGTTAAAAATAAAAAGTAAAGTACCGTCAACCGATGCCATCGGTCGCGTCGTATACTACGTTTCTACACTGTCGTATGATTTGGTAATCATCTTTAGCGTTAACAAATTCCACGTGAATATGAAAATGTTAATGTTGTTTATTATTAGTAATAATTATCTTTCAAAATAACAAACGAAAAAAGCTAAATTAATCGAGAACTGACAGACCACAAACATCAGAAAAATATGGTTTACATATTTATGTGGATTAAATCAAATATTGCTGAAAATGATGCTCGTCGTCAGTTGTTATGATGACAGGTGGCCAATGCTATACAGAAACATATATTGCAGGTTTGGCAGTAAAGTCGGTAAGGAGCTGGCTGCATAGTCTGTATCTGTAATGACTGAAGTAATTAGTAGTCGTTGGTAAAAAGTAATATACACTTCTGGAAATGGAAAAAAGAACACATTGACACCGGTGTGTCAGTCCCACCATACTTGTTCCGGACTCTGCGAGAGGGCTGTACAAGCAATGATCACACGTACGGCACAGCGGACACACCAGGAACCGCAGTGTTGGCCGTCGAATGGCGCTAGCTGCGCAGCATTTGTGCACCGCCGCCGTCAGTGTCAGCCAGTTTGCCGTGGCATACGGAGCTCCATCGTAGTCTTTAACACTGGTAGCATGCCGCGACAGCGTGGACGTGAACCGTATTTGCAGTTGACGGACTTTGAGCGAGGGCTTATAGTGAGCATGCGGGAGGCCGGGTGGACGTACCGCCAAATTGCTTAACACGTGGGGCGTGAGGTCTCCACAATACATCGATGTTGTCGCCAGTGGTCGGCGGAAGGTGCACGTGCCCGTCGACCTGGGACCAGACCGCAGCGACGCACGGATGCACGCCAAGACCGTAGGATCTTACGCAGTGCCGTAGGGGACCGCACCGCCACTTCCCAGCAAATTAGGGACACTGTTGCTCCTGGGGTGTCGGCGAGGACCATTCGCAACCGTCTCCATGAAGCTGGGCTACGGTCCCGCACACCGTTAGGCCGTCTTCCGCTCACGCCCCAACATCGTGCAGCCCGCCTCCAGTGGTGTCGCGACAGGCGTGAATGGAGGGACGAATGGAGACGTGTCGTCTTCAGCGATGAGAGTCGCTTCTGCCTTGGTGCCAATGATGGTCGTATGCGTGTTTGGCGCTGTGCAGGTGAGCGCCACAATCGGGACTGCATACGACCGAGGCACACAGGGCCAACACCCGGCATCATAGTGTGGGGAGCGATCTCCTACACTGGCCGTACACCTCTGGTGATCGTCGAGGGGACACTGAATAGTGCATGGTACATCCAAACTGTCATCAAACCCAATGTTCTACCATTCCTAGACCGGCAAGGAAACTTGCTGTTCCTACAGGACAATTCACGTCCGCATGTATCCCGTGCCACCCAACGTGCTCTAGAAGGTGTAAGTCAACTACCCTGGCCAGCAAGATCTCCGGATCTGTCCCCCATTGAGCATGTTTGGGACTGGATGAAGCGTCGTCTCACGCGGTCTGCACGTGGAGCATGAACGCTGGTCCAACTGAGGCGCCAGGTGGAAATGGCATGGCAAGCCGTTCCACAGGACTACATCCAGCATCTCTACGATCGTCTCCATGGGAGAATAGCAGCCTGCATTGCTGCGAAAGGTGGATATACACTGTGCTAGTGCCGACATTGTGCATGCTCTGTTGCCTGTGTCTATGTGCCTGTGGTTCTGTCAGTGTGATCATGTGATGTATCTGACCCCAGGAATGTGTCAATAAAGTTTCCCCTTCCTGGGACAATGAATTCACGGTGTTCTTATTTCAATTTCCAGGAGTGTATATTGCACTTAACTTGTGTTACTGTCTTCTTCATATGCTGCATAAATATAATTACAAACATATCTATAGAGGTATTAATCATGCCATGCTTGACTAAGTGCCTTGTTGGAGGTTGCTTCCTATCAGCTAAAGGCTATGCTATATTCCTAGTTGACGTCCCAAGCAAGAGTGGACGAGAGCTCGCTTGATAACTGTCACAAGCCGCGGAGCGGCGCCAGCCGCGTTAGCCGCGTCCTTTTAATTTAGTAAGTCGAGTTTCGCGACTTGCGGGCCCAGCGATATCTATTACGCAGCGCAGTCGACATCTGCAACCCCTAATAAGTGAGCTATCAAACGGTCATATGACAATTGCCTACCATAAACAGATAATGTATTACGTAATTCGAATAATCATTAAAAACATATACCAAACAATTCGGGCGTATACTGTCTGATACGACAAAAGCATGAATGCACAATGAAATGTCTTCGTCCATGCACAATTACTGTAACAACAGCTTACGTTTATACATAGTTCGTTGAAAAATTGGGTGTCCGGATATACGCGGAGAAAACAGTATTGTTTAAGCTACACACAGCAGTGTCTTGTCAGTTCGCTTCTCCGTCGTAAATACTGATATGTGTGTGATACAATTTCGTGCCGGTCTGTCAACTAAATGATGAGGCTGTGCAAATTAATATGAATGTTCCATCGATGATTGCAGTAACCTTCAAAGGCGAATAAACAGGTTTAATAATAAATTTGGTGTTGTACTTACAAAAAGTGTGTTAGTTCTCTATCTACATTGAACATATTTTCGAAGTTGTCTATGCTTAACCATTATTTAAGGACTAACTTTCCATATTTTTCAATGTCTATAATGGTTTTTATGATTGTGTATAGTTTGTTGGTGTCTGTTTAACTTTATTTATGCTTATCCTCAAGGACATTTTTCTCTTACTATACTCTTATTTAGTATATTAGTTAAGTCGAGACAATTATTACTACCACGAATTTGTCACAAGCTGAAGTTTAACATGAAGCGGACAGATAATTCAAACAGTAGTCCATGTTTTCTAGTTCATGAACAAACAAAAGCGTTGGGCCTCAGAATATACCTCAAATAGCATGCTTGCCTACGTACTACATATCTGAAACAAAACATAGGCCTAGTTTCTCGACTGAATTATTTAACTAGCGTTTTGTACAAAATTCTTAGGTAGCAAATGTCCATGGTATAGTAATTGTATTTAACACTTAGCAATTCGGTAAATAAATGTTTCTCGCGGACAATGATTTCATTTTAAATATTACAATTCAGTTTAGCTTAAGGAACTGAATCGTGGTAGTAATCCGCATCGCAGCTGCGGAGAACTCCTTTTACTTCAAACAACACGTCGTATTTATACTATCCAAGCAGGTTTGTCAAATCCGCGTCAATCTCACAAAATTATTAGAAATGATTAAGGAATGTGGACATCCAGCTGCAGCAGCACCTTTACGTGTTGACCAAAATGTAAACTTGTACGTCTTTGACACTTCTATCCCCATTTGTTAGTTCATGCTGCGGTAGAAACAATGACTACTTTGAAACCGCCAGCCAATGTCGAACACGGAAACTACTGTAAAAAGATGTCGCAGGTCTCCGGCAAATCTAGCTGTCCTCAGGTCTCTGTGTCTTCATATCCGCAACGGTCAGAAACGACTAAGAAAATATTCACAGTGGAACAAGGAGCTCAGATGACATGAAAGAGAGGCTAGAAGATCTGGAATCTGCGGCGGAGAAAGTCAATTTGAAAATTAAAGCCCAAAAACCAAAAGATATGCGGGCGAATGATAGGAACACCGCAGAGTGTAAGCTTAGGAGCCAGGTAATCGAAAGAATGGATAAGTTTCGCAACCTTGCAAGCATGATTACACCTAAAAGATACGCGGTTTTCGTTGCGACGGAATCTTCTCACGAAATTCCAATCACCAACATTTTCCTCCGAGTGCGAAAATATTTTGTTGACACCGATCTACATAGGGAGAAACTATCACCACGAGAAACGATCACCACGAGAAAATAAGGGAAATCAGAGCTCGTACGGTAAGATATAGGTGTTCGTTCTTTCCGCGCGCTATACGAGATTGAAATAATAGAGAATTGTGAAGGTGGTTCGATGAACCCTCTGCCATGCAGTTAAATGTCATTTGCAGAGTATCCATGCAGATGTAGATGTAGATATGGTGGTGCAACGGAGGACATCAACAAAGGGAAAGGTGCTTTTACATCTCCCCGCTCTATATGGAAACCGAAGAAAATAGCACTGAGGAACAATTTAGGATATTTGAAAGTAATGTAAAATCTGTGCTTCTATATGGATGTTAAAAGTGCCAAAGCAGCTAATCTATAAGCTGCAGACATGCAACAACAGATGCCTGAGAAACATCCTGGGGGCATGGTGCCCAAATGTCGTCTCTAATGAAACGCTCTTGGAAAGAACCTGCCAGAAGCCAGTTGAGCAGTAAATAAGATGCAGGCAGTGGAGCCGGTTAAGACACACACTTAGGAGACCAAATGATCACATTACGAAGGAGGCACGTTATTGGAGACGAGACAAGACCAAAATGACATGGAGACGATCAGTTGAAGCAAAAGGTCAGCAGCAAGGAATTGGACAAGAAGAAGAGAAAATAGTAGCAGAAGACAGAACGAGATGGCGGTCCTTTGTTATAGCCCTTTTCTCCACAAAAGGTGCTAAAGGAATTAATAACGAATAAAAATAACAAAATAACAAGGAGCTTTGTTTTCTGTCAACATGGAAGGATTCTATACCGTTCTTAACATCAGTATTATGATGCTCAAAGACTAGATTATAGATACTGAAAATCAACTACTACATTGTGAACATCGATATTTTGAGCCAGCCGTTGTGGTCGAGCGGTTCTAGGCGGCTTAGTCTGGAAACGCGCTGCTGCTACGGTCGCAGGTTCGAATCCTGCCTCGGGCATGGATGTGTGAGATGTCCTTAGGTTAGTTAAGTTTTAGTCTAGGGGACTGATGACCTCAGATGTTAAGTCCCATAGTGCGTAGAGCCATTTGAACCATATTTTGAGAATATCGATGATCATCGAATATTCTTACTGCTGACTGAGATGATTAGGTGCACCAACGGCACGGGTCGCCAGCGTGTCCACAGCGTCCGTGGGCTGTTATTGCTAACACGGCAGTGACAGCGTGTATAGTGTGTCCCTGTGTCTCATGACACCAATTCGAGCTCTCTCAGTAAAGTAGTGGAGGACAGATTAGCGTGTTCTGCTGGAACACCTTCCAGGGCAAGTACTTGGCGCAGAGTTTCTGAAATTCCACCCAACCTAGTTTTATCGCTGCTAGTAAACCAAACTGCAGCAAATGGTTCGCAACTTTAGGTTCTACAGTGCTATTGCCTGCGACCGCAGCCAGAAGCCCAATAAGCAATCCCTAACATAGAAGTACTCAGCAACGTCCCACATTACAGTCACTGTCGAGCTGAGACAGCTAGGACGCCACACCCCGTCCAACTTTCTGTGGAATAACCGATCATTTGTCTTCCTCACTGCCACGGGCATTTTACTTTATGCCCTCTCGCAGCTCGTTCACCCCACAAATTTCTACATAATAGTTTAGTACATGTAAGTATTCTATTATTACCTTTCTTGTCTGTATTGCGACTCTTTTTCCACGATTTCCTTAGAAAAATACCCACCTCTGTAGGAGAAGCGCTAACGCACGTCTGTGCGGTTGCGCCCGGCTGGTAAGTAACCCGGTACCAATCAAGAATGTGGATAAAGTATTTACTGCATTTGACCGCAAGAAGAGGAATGGTGGTGGACGACGGTCTCAGCACTAATGTTCTGAATTAAACTCCAGAACTCCCACAGGATCTCATGAAGTGAGGTTATGTGACATCATCGATGGTGATCCGTCCGTTAGTCGGGAACGTCAGGCTTCAGACAACACTTGGTGCTATTTGAGAGGATTAGGATATGTTGTGGCACCTGGTTTCCCCTCTCCTTTCTCTGAACATCGTCGTACGACACAAATACGACACCACACTATAGAAGCTTGGGTTGGGATTGTTGTGAGGGGGAGGAGATCAAACTGCAAGATCATCGGTCTGATCGAATTAGGGAAGGAAGTCGGCCATGCCCCTTCAAAGGAACCATCCTGGCATTTGTCTGAAGCGATTTAGAGAAATCACGGGAAACCTCTATAGAAGCATCCATTAGACTCACGTACACGCTAACAATACATATACGACACAACTCTTACATACCAGCAACGAAAATGGCCAATGTACGCGTAGGAGAACACCCTCTCCAACAGGCGGCTGAACTCATCCCGTTGGATATCACAGGCATCAACGCTACTCTACATTTACAATCCTCTAGCAACATAGCACTAAGAGATTACACGGAGGCATCTTCTCCGGTAGACAAAAAAATTATCGTTTACTCGGAAATACTATTGAGGCTAGTCCAAGGCTTTCGTGGTAGGTCGACTCCACTTCGAAGCGTAGTGCCTGAGAAGATGTTACTGCTTCGCATCCACCTTTCCATTCTTCAAGGGGTTTCAGGTCCTCGGCAACCACGTCAGCTGCACCGCACAGAGTTGAATAGCGCGATTAGAGTCTCTTATGATTTAAAAGTGGCAGGTCGCTATGCACGGGTAGGTTAGAATTCCTGGACATCTTGTGGAATTCCCTCATAGGGGCAATGCATCTGTGTAGATCAGGAGGCATTGTACCTGTTAACAGTGGAAGGTAATAAACTGCAGTAGATCTGATTGCGCAAGATATTATAGGCATTGTCGTATTCAGCTGGGTGTCTACAAGCCTTGTATGACGATTGTTCATCTAGACAGGTGCAAACTGGCCGCTGTGGCCGAGCGGTTCTAGGCGCTTCAGTCCGTACCCGCGCTGCTGCTACGGTCGGAGGTTCGAATCATGCCTCTGCCATGGATGTGTGTGATGTCCTTAATTTAGTTACATTTAAGTAGTTCTAAGTCTAGTGGACGGATGTTAAGTCTCATAGTGCTTAGAGCCATTTGAACCATTTTGAACCAGACAGGTGAACAGTACTTAGCACTTGAGTACACCAAACCTAGAGATGAGGATCGCAGAGTGGTTGCAGAAGATCCCCAGGTAGTTCCGCATAGCTGATGGAGGATGTTGTTTCGAGTCCTCAACTTTTGACCTAAGTTAAGGTGTTGTCTGAAGCATAGTGTAGGTCCAGGGTGACACCAAAATATTTCGGGTTCCAATTATGACAGGGAATTCTGCCTCCGAAACTTACTTCCAGTTTTACGTTCACTAACCGACTATTTAAATAAAAGCAGCACACTTCTGTTTTACTCACAACCTCCTAGGGTCAAGCTATACCACACAATCACGACTTCGATGATTTAGAAGAACGGGATAATGCGACGGACACGACGGGCATGTAGAAAACAAAAGTGAGAACTGGCTGATTTCAGTTTATTTGTGCATGGTTCAGCCCACAATAATGGCTTTCTATGTCTTACTACATATTCCAGAAACAGCTGACGAAATGTACGATGTTTGCACGCATACTGTCGCAACTGCTCAGCACGTCTACTGCAGGACCGCTCACATATAATACTTGCTCTCGGGTAAGCCACTTTAACTAGTACAATTTGAGCTTCGTAGGTTTCTCGATCCCATAATTAACGTAAACACATTACCCAGAGCAATTATCAGCTAATTGCGTTTGAAATTGCAGTTGCGCCACACGGAAACACGAGCGTTCTGCTTGCTAGAGTGTTGTTCTTCCTCGATTAGCTCAATCGTTAATCTGATCTTCTCGTATTTTCGTGCACAGTGTTTCCGATAGTGAGTCACCAGTCTGAACTCCGGCCGTGTGTTACACATCTCTGCATTGTTCACACCGTCCGAATATGGGTAATTTGCAGCTGACGGGAAATCATTAGGCCACAATATTATCAAAATTACCTAAACCGAGCTAGGTGCCTCACACGCAAGACATTAGACTGACCTTTGGGATGACATCGATTCCTGTTCCCTTCCGCTCCTCAATATTTGGTGTTTCATTCGCTTCCCCATTCGTTTAAGAGTACTGCGGCGATACTTCACATGAAGCGGAAAAGGGTGATTTATTTCCTGTACTTTCCAAAAGCGGAAATGTCGTAGTCACCCGATCGCTGACTCGAATTAACCCAAAAAGCGCTATAACTAGTCGTGGAAATACCATACACTAATTCGTTACACTACTTTACCTCTCCACTGTCCGTTTTAGAACACATTGCTATTGGGTGTTAACAATGTAAATCTTCTGTTAAGGGTTCTCTATTTATTTATTTCAATAACTACTAAAGTTGTAATCCTTTTTTCGGTCAAGGATTCTTCATTTGAGCGTGTATAATTCTGCTGCCCGCGTTTTCTTCCCTTGTTACCCCCGAGGTCAATAATGAAATGTTGAAAGTGACTCGAATTCTTTCGTACGCTCCTTGTGAAAAAGGTTAACAGATCTAACGTTGAGCTAATTGACCATACACAGTTAACTTTAGGAGGAGCCCAACTTCCATAACAGAGTTGCGAGTTCGTTTTTACAACAATTGTAATTTCAATTAAGCTGTTTTAATACTCCGTCAACACGTTGGCATGTCTGAGAAGATTAAATAAAGCAAGTTCAAAATCTTTTAAGCAAGGAAATGAAAGAGAGAGAGAGAGAGAGAGAGAGAGAGAGAGAGAGAGAGAGAGAGAGAGAGAGGTGGGGGGGGGGGGGGAGGGAGAGAGGAAGATAGAGGCAGTTACGGGCACCGCATATTATACTTAGTGTTCCGAGAATTTCTTCGAGCAAATAGAGAGTATTGTTCAGTAATGCTATGAAAAGTGAAAAGTAGTAGATTGTATCGCAATAAAGTACAGTATTATTCATTTTGCTTTATTATTCAATTTAAACATATTTTTATTGCTTTCAGCAGCATTTAACAAATAGTTGGCACTGCTAAACCGCTTCACAGCACCTTTTGAGCTGTTTCTAAGTTAAGATAAATAAAGTGTTTTTGTGAAGTTAAGGCTCTTTGTCTCTTTTGCCTCACTACTTAACGTTCAGTACAGTGAATGCTTACGTGGCGGAAATCGACAATAGAAATGAAATTAATTTGGATAGATTTGTAAAATGATCATTTTCGTTATTAAATATTTCTTACCACTTTCGTGTTGTGGATAATTCTGCAAAACCATTTGAAGTATACACTTGATCATAAAATTTGTTTAATACTGCAGTTTCCCCACAAAGAATTTTCACTCTTAGACTGAGTTTTAGCAAGTTTAAATTTTCAGCTACGTTAAGAAAATAGTCATATTGTACTCTGATTTTTAAATTTATATTGCTTAGGGTAAAGAACTGGATAAAACCAGTTTGTGTCACTGAAATTAGACTATTTTTTAGCACTACAAAGCTTTGTAAAAAAATAGGTTTTTGTGAATTTCATCATTCAGCTCAATTAAGTGAAACAGTTTAATATTTCTACCTATTTCATATTCAAAGAAAACAGTTTTTTTAGAAAATCCATGGTATAACACATATCCAAAATGTTATGCAGCTCCTTACAGGAATTTTATAGTTTTATTGATAAAATTTTATTTTCTCCTAATCTTACAAAAAACTTCTGAGACGTTTTCAATATAATAATAATGTATGGATGCAGGGTAAAAGAGAAAGCCGTCTTGCTACCACTTGATGTTTCGTTTCGTGGACGTCTCCATCCACTGATACTATTCTTTTCTTCCAATTCTTCCCTTTTTACGCCAGAGTGTAGAAAAGAAACACAGATTTTTCACAGTAACAGTCTCTCGGTCATATGATAAAAAAAGACTCATGGTTAAAGAATAGTTAACTCTATAGTTAGCGTTGGTGTTGTTAGCTGTTAGCCCAGATACACTATGCAAAATTAATTTGTACTTTCCCATAGACTTCTGAATTGATTGAAACATGCTATGAGCAGACATATTACTGTGGTCGTTAAAATCTATTAAGTTATTTTTAACGCCATTTCAGATGGAAATATTGTACCACTGATGCAAACTATCTTATTTATTTTCTTGTTGGAAGCATCAGTTTGTAAGCAATAAAATAAACTAACTGTATTTAGCTCATTTATTGTATTCGGAAAAGCGTAAGGCCCCAAAACCTCTGTAACTTGAGTTTTCTTTTTGATTCTAGCCAGGCGAATACTTGAAGCTGAACTTCTATTAACATAAATAATTTTATTCACTTTAAAAATACGGACGACAATGTGTTAGGACACTTTACGTGTTATCGTGTGACATGGTAAGACTAGTTCAGCCGCAGTAAATTTTTCTTGATCACAGCAAGATGAATTTTTAGTTGTGAAAGCAAACGCAGAGTCCTGAAATGTATAAATCAGATTAGTTTTTTTTTCATTTCTGATTTAAATTTAAGTTTTGTTTAAGATGTTGCTAACGTGAAAACAACAGGAATAAAACCTTGACCTCAACTGTCACCAACCACTAACCACCAGACTAGCTATCCACCATCGCCATAACAAAACACACACCTAATTATACACAGCCAACGCAGGTACAAAATATGTTTCTACTTACCTGTCCTATTACAGCAAAAATAATTGTAAATGAAACTCCCCATAGCTTACTTTTTAAAAAATATTTGTTTTGCGGATCACTAGTCAACCAAACTCCAAGTTGCATTTCCCGCAGTTGCTTTACCCTCTATACGAAATTTCAAGAGAGAAGTCTACAAGCGCAGAGTGGACACATAGGAGGAATTTCTCGCTCGTATTTTACATATGCGTGCTCAAAGGAGGACGGTAGGATGCCATCAGATCAGCAACAGACCCAAGCTGCCAAAGAGCTGCCAAATGTATTGCAGTTAACGGTGGACTTTTTGAACATGTTTTTTGAAGGTGTGTACGTAATTAAACAAAACATTGGAGAGACGCAAAACGAGATTTCTTCAGCCATCGAGTGAACTGATAAATTACCTGACTGGTTATGGCTTGTGTGTTATGTACCTGTAAAAAAAAAAATGTAACGGGTAAAGGTCACAAGGCATTAAGGCCGCTGGATCCAATAGCAGAAATAAGGAATAAGTTAGCTCGGCATATCTTGGATGACACTGCAGACGCAGTATCGAGGATGGCCAATGAGACTTCACAAGGCACCCAACCGCACGGCAGTATGCTGCCATCCCGGCTAGACGACATACATACATACATTAAGCTGTGTTTTCTCAAAATTTGTTGAGAGTCCATTTGCAGAGAACTACTTAATAGTTTTCTGAAGGCATTATTTACAATTTCCTCAGGTGATTCTTGCTTGTTTTGTATGATTACCATACTTGTATCATCAGCAAAAAGAACTAGCTTTGCATGTTCATGAATATAGAGTGGCGAGTCATTAATATATGTTAAGAACAATAAGGGACCCAAGGCTGGAGCCTGTGGGACTCCTTTCTTGATACCTCCCCAGTTAGAGTACTCTGCTAATTTTTGCAGACTATCTGTACAGTTAATTTCAACCTTATGCATTCTTTCAGTTAAATATGAATTAAGCCATTTGTGCACTGTTCCACTCATACCACAGTACATAAGCTTATCAAGAAGAATTTCATGATTCACACAATCAAAAGCTTTTGACACATTACATAATATCCAAATTGGTGATGTTCGGTTATTTAATGCATTTAATATTTGATCAGTGAAAGTATGTATAGCACTTTCTGTCGAAAAACCTATATGAAAACCAAATTGACATTCTGATAGTACTTTATTTTTACAAATATGAATACATTACTTGTTCAAGAATTTCGGATAAAGCTGTCATAAGTGAGATTGAGTGGTAGTTGTTAGCATCAGACCTATTCCCTTTTTTATGCAATGGTGTAAGTAGCGTAGAGATGCTCTACAGATGGAGAGAAGACAACTGAGGTCACAGACCACAGAATGAAATTATTTCTTTAGACACTACACAGCGTTGTTGCAAGTGAACATAGATTTGTGAATTCTTAAGATGTTACAGTGAAACTTGGAATCACATGTAAACAGGAAATGATGCTGACATAGAACCCTAAGCCCAAGGAATCTAGCAGCAATGGCTGTTCCCCGGCATAGTATGCAGGCATATCCACAAAAAGAACAAATGTGAACAGTCTGGATGCATCCTAATAAATGAACAAAAATAGCACAGAATCTGTAGCACTAAGATTGTATTAATGGTGGGGTAACTGGATAAGGAGTTTTCTTTAATTCTACTTTTATGGTGTTAGAGAATAATTGTGGTAATAGCATTTTCGTAGACATAACACTTTTTATAAATATTTTCAAGTACCAGAAATGAATAATTAATACACATATTTATAACTACCCAGGAAAATGTGACTATGTCGTATGCTAGCTTTGTAGATAATAGATTGTAATGTGAAGAACAAATAATTAAATAAACAAACATTTCGGTGGTGTGTTAGTGATGAGTCATACCTCTCTTAGTTTTTGCTATCTCCACTAATACTGAATCTATCGAGAGCACGAGACGTCTCACTCATACTTTACAGAGAATAAGAACGGTCCTATCACACTTTCATGGATCATTCCTTGAGAGAGGACAAATCATTCTCTCTTATTTTACCATTCAAGGCAGTTCTTCAATGTTGTTATTACATCCTAGACATAATTTTTGTCAGACGACAGAAAGTTATCTATAAGAGCAGGCACTGATGGGAGCATGTACATTGTTAATGCATGTGGGATCATTATGATGGCTCTCAGTCGAATAGTACTTTTTGAAGCTGAGAACAAGCAAGCAATTTGTTTATTTAACAGTAACTCTTGCAGTGGGCATCTGGGGCAGCTATTACATGGAGGAACATCTTGAAGCGTTTACTGGGGACAGAACGCCGGTCCCAAGAATTTACCTCACCATTGTGGAGACAATGCTTTTGGCTAAAGAAGGAAAAAGCTGTGTACCTGGATCTACTTGTTATGCGCCTCTTACCACAGCAGGGACAGGGACACTGGAGTGAAGTAGGCCGCCTGACTAAGGCATTTCGACAGTGTCGTAAACGCCCGATGTGTAAAGGGATGGCAGCCATAAAAATTTGCGAGTTTCCATGTTGACCTTGAACCAGACGCTATCGAGCCGAGTTTTTTGGGAAACCTCAAGTCTTTTGAAGAATTTTAGAATGGAACGCAACATTTATCGCGGGTCTGAAACAGTCTCTGTTGGCACAAAAAATCTCTTATCTTGCTTTAGCTGAGGCCCTGGTCTGGCATGTTGCAACATTCAGTCAATCCAGATAATGTTCTCTATGATAAATATGTTGTTCACTTAAGGCATAAACGAAAACTCCAAACTTGCTGCATAAAGTGGCGCTGGTAAAAACGATTTGGGAGCCTAAGATCCTCCACTCCCTGCGCGGGAATTTAAGATTCATGGATTGGCTGTTTCTCGAGCAGGTAAAAGAATATTGTTAGGATTGTGCAAAGGGTGGAGCAGAAGAGTTAGAGGGGAGGCATGGAGCTCGTGGAGTCTTTTGATTGGCACAAAGCCTTCGTGAGGCTAGTTGCGCCAGGTTTTTTATCTGCGTTTACCGAGTTGATGGAAAGTGAGGAGTGGAGAAACATAGTCATCTGGAGAGGAGACTCTGGTCTTGAGTCTTTATATGAGTGGGCTGCACTTGGCAAACTCGTCTTCAGCGAGACTTCGGACTGGCATCGGTCTTGACTCCCCAAGTGGTGAATTCTTATCTGTAGCGAGAGTTACGTACTCAGTCATCTCGAACAATTCACTGGGCTCAGGGCAATCTTATTCGTATGTTGTCTGCTACATTCACGTCTGATCTCCTAGCGTGCGCTGCCGTATGAGTGAGTCAAATTGGTGCATGATATGGCCGTCTACCGGGATTGTCCCACGCTGGAATATGACAATATTTCAGGGCTCCATCAGAGAGTAATTGCGATCTGTCTTACAGATCACCTGCCCGCGACTTTGCATATTTCGTCCCACGATAAATATTTACAGACACCGCACGTCGCTACTCTACACACGCTTGCACCACGACAGTCACTGAGACAGCGCTATGCAGCGAGAAATTATTGCTGCTCCGGCCTGTTAGGGCTTTTTTTTCTGATTCTTTCCTGGATCGAGACCATACAATGAATACTAAATAGAGATCAATTAAGTTTATGGATTGGTAACATATGTTTCATATAAACTGTCGGCGCTTGAGCATCGCATTTTAGTTAAAGGTCCGTTCATGTATTTTTAACCGTGTTTCTTCTCTCTGAAGTGAATCAGACTTCGTGAGAAAAACAGTACCCGAAGACAATGGTGGATAGAGCTGGACGACGTTTTGCTTAAACGTACGGAATCTTTTTCCATGCCAAGACACTCAATTGTCTTACAATGACTATAGACACTAAATAAAACATATATTAGTTAGTAACAACAATATATTCTGAAACAAAAACACAATTTAATGTACACTTAAATTGTGTAATTGCGAGTGCCGTTTAGTTTCAACTCAGGAATAAAATAATGAAATAATGTAGTATTAATGGCGGTGTACCACATACGTTCCATCTGGACAAGACCTAGAAAACAAGAGGTGCCTCTTAATCATCTGACGACCACAAATCGTCAAATCTTTCCAGCGGGTGTATACTATATTTATACAGCCGTGGACTATATCTATGGCTCATTTTTTAATTTCATGACCTATAATTATGTTATGTGCTAATAAAACGTCAGCATGCAAATGTGCCTTTAAACTGCCCTCTTGAGTTGCGAGGCGAAAGGACACACCTGCAGGTGAGGAATTCACTCTAAAGCACATTGCATATATAAGTCTACAAACATACATACATATCATATATAACAACCATATCATATCATAATATTTACAAAAAACAGATTTTCAATGTTTGAATGTGACCCGTGCCCCTTTGTCAGATTTATGTTGGTATTGCGCCTACTGCGCATGCGCAGTCGCGTACTCAGTACTAGCGCGGCCGTTGCGAAGCGAGTTCATCAGACACGTTGTTCATGCCCACAAAGCGTCGAAAGATTTATCATCACGGATTTTGCAAATGTGGATTAACATCTAAAACAGGTACAAAACCCTAAAGTTACAACATTCGTTAACATGAAATTACTAATTCTTATTGCTGATAGGCTCTTTCACACAGCATTGAGCCTAAAATGACTTTTTGTTCTGATAACACGTCTTTTCACGCATGTCGTCGTTCACAGGACCATGAACCGAAAACTTTCGGTAACATTTTAAAGGTGACCATTGTTTATAGCAGTTAAATTCCGCAGTTCGCATTTCGCCGTTCTGATACAGATGCTTGTGCGCGGTCACTCGTAGCACAATTTATATTTTTTCACTGGATACTCTGTTTATTTAGACTGATGTCACTGTTTTTTGCCCTAGGTCGTACATCGCCTGATGGAAGACTGGCGGATTCCCATTCCACAGCATAAGTTCGTGAAGCCATGGAAGCAGAACCTCGGACAGCACGTTGAACCTCGTTTAGACCAGATATGAATGTCCGTCATTTCCGAGAACATTTCGCTCCCTGAGAACCCGTGCAAAATTCCTCCACCCGTCGAATGGTCTTCATCGTTTTGGAACAAAGCGACCGTAGGTGCAGTAGTGAACCAGTTCTTGCTATTCAGACTTGCAGAGATGCGGATATACAGAGATGCAGCTCAATAAATGTCAGTTTGCGACGCACTCAAAAGCGTCAGTTTCTTCACGTACTCAGTATGTCAAGCGATATACAAATAGTCGGTCACAAGTAGTTGTGACATAGAACAAACGTCCGTTGACAAGTCTTTTCGCAAAAAGTTCATAACACGACTTTACATTAACAGTTTCTAAACAAATTTTAAACACAAATAGTTCGTCACTACAAATAAAGACAAATATGTTACCCAATTGGTATGTTTGGTAGAAATGCAGGTTCTCATAAATCTGTTAATCTCACGAAACACACGTTTAGTGGGATTGCTCCGAGGACTATTCCTTGAGATAAAAATACTTTTAATACTGTTGTCTTTGAGAAATATATGACGAATAGTCTTTTTCAATTGCGCGGTTATACACACCAGTTTCCTCATAGTTACAAGTTCAGCGACGTATAGTAAACTTCCACAAATAGTTTCAGGTAATGCAAGTTTGATAACTTTTCCCATATGGATACATGTAACAAATACACATAACATGCACAAATGGGCGTGTATCATTTAGCTTTACCTAAATACAGATAAATACATAGAAACATGTTAGATATACGTTTTTACATAGGTGCAAATACATAAAAACATAGAACGTGTTGGCTTTACGTAAACATAGAGATATATTTTTCTTGTCTTCATATAAGTATGACTGGTCACATAGAAATAGTTTTCTTATAGCTTTACATAAGTTGACAATATTTACAGTATTTACAATCATTACAACTTCAGAACAATGTTTTGCTTTTGCAAATGATGTCACCTGAAATAGAGGATTAGACACGACATCCCACACAAGCGCTCAATTACAAGTAAGCAATTAACTAACATCAAACACAAAAAATACTCGCGACGCGAGCGTAAGTGTGCAGTGTAAGCATGGCCTTAGCTACTCGTAAGTGTGTGTATTCAATGGTGAGATGCGTGTCCAATCAATTTCAAGGTGAAAGTGTAAGGGTGTAGAATGATTAAGTATTCACGTCAATCAGTCGTTAGTAGTCCAAGACTGACGGTGCAGTTAGTCAATCTCGTTGACTGAAAATATATCTTCTTCACACCTGTACAAAAAGTTAATATAAAATTTGCCTTAAAATTTTAAGTGCCTGCTGTAAGTATTCGGTGAGGACGAATCACTTCTTTGTCCTTCTGCTGCTGACAATAATTGCTGAAATAAAACTCTTATACTATGTATCTCCTCTGTGGAAGTACTGTGAGGTATGTGTATTTGATAGCTGTGTATAACTTAAGCATGGCCCATAGATGTGGTTACTGTTGTGCATGGTATACTCTAAGAGCACGGTGAGAATATAGTCCAATAATTCTGTTCGTTTTAGGATGCTGCAGCAGATAAGCACCAGGATGCGGAATGCTGACAATGATATAAGGACCTCCGTACAACAAACGCCACTTCGCGTTGTGCCGCTAAAGAGCAGACGATTTATGGCGAGTATGTAAAAGCAGTATCATACCAGCTGTAAGTTCCTGCTTCCCCTTTATGCACTTACATGAGCTCAGTTGGAGAGCTTCTGTATAGTTTGGAAGGTAGGAGACGAATACTGGCAGAAGTAAAGCTTTGAGTAGCCGCCGTGATTCGTGCTTCGGTAGCTCAGATGGTAGAGCACTTGCTCGCGAAAGGCAAAGGTCCCGAGTTCGAGTCTCGGTCGGACACACAGTTTTAATCTGCCAGGAAGTTTCATATCAGCGGACACTCCGCTGCAGAGTGAAAATCTCATTCTGGAAAGGTAAATATGTTACCGAGTTGGTATGTTTGGTAGAAATGTCGGTTCTCATAAATCTGTCAATCTCGCGGAACACACGTGCAGTGGGATTACACTGGGGACTATACCTTGAGATAAAAATACTCTTAATATTATTATCTTTGAAAAATTTACGCCACTTGTACCCAGTACAGTATGCAGCGTTGTCGGATGAAATAGCTTTTGGTTTTCCCACTTGAGGAATGTAATCACTTGAGAAACGACGAATGATGGCAATGGCAGGAGGAAATCTTATAGCATATAGTTTAACATGCTTGGAGAGTAAATCGTAAAAACCAAGAATATATTTGACACCACCACTGCTTGCGAGATGTGGACCACTTATGTCAGAATTTACAATTTATAGAGGTTTACTGGATAGAATAGAATGCAAATCAGTCTTCGTAGACTAATTAAGCGATTTAGGTTTTTGACAGATCGCACATGTTTTGAGTATATGTGGATCTTACATCTCATATTGCTCAACCAACAGTAGGTACTAAGTTTTTCTAGGCACTTCTGGGTACCATAATGACCAGAAACTAAATGTATTTGCCGAACTAAGTTGCATTACGAATCCTTAGGAATACAAACACATCAAGTACTGGCTTCAGGATGACGGCTGTAAAGTAACACATCATTTTGTGTCAAATATTGGTTGGACAGAGGATACTCAAGTTGATTTGTGAGTAAAACTCTGACCTCATTCCAGTGAGGATCAAATTTTTGTAGCCGGCCGTTGTGGCCGAGTGGTTCTAGTCGCTTCAGTCTGCAACCGCACGACCGCTACGGTCGCAGGTTCGAATCCTGCCTCGGGCGTGGATGTGTGTAATGTCCTCAGGTTAGTTAGTTTTAAGTATATTTAAGTTCTAGGGGACTGATGACCTCAGATGTTAAGTCCCACCGTGCTCAGAGCCATTTGAACCAAATTACTGCAACGTTGACATGCTTCTACAGAAGTAGATATAATACTGGTGATATAGCTTATCCTGCATAAGATGTATTCGGTAATCGTTCACATTCTCCAGGTCAGAGGTACACTCATTCAAGCCTTGAAGCAGAGGAGACAAATCGTCGACAATGATGTTTTTTTTTTACTCTTAATATATACAAATTCAAAGGAATAGTTTTGCAAAGTTAAAGCCCAACGTGATAATTTGGGATGTCCAAGCTTACAAGTCAACAGAAATATGAGAGCTTGGTGGTCAGTATAAATTTTAGTGTGCTTACCATACAAATAATAATTGAATTTCTTATAGGACCACATTACATGGAGTGTTTCAAGTTCTGTGGTATAGGATGTGCGTTCACATTCACTAAGTGTGCGGCTCGCAAAACTAATAGTTTTTACATCTTGTTCTCCATTCTTTACAACTTGAAACAAACAACAGCCTAAGCCATAGCATGAGGCGTCACATGTCGTACTAAAATCTAAATTAAAATCATTGTGATCCAAATTGTTTGGCTAGCCAAAGCGTGCTTAATACTATCAAAGTCTTTCTGACACTCATCTTACCGTATCCATATCTGATTCTTTTTGAGTAGGTTCCATAGATGTTTGCTGTTTAAAAGTTGGTGGGGCAAAAATCGTCGAAAGAAAGAATAAAGTGTAAGGAATGATTTCAATTGCTTTCTAGTGCGTGGACAAGGAAAATTTCTGATTGCATCTAACTTAACTGGGTCAGTTCGCATTCCTTGAGCATTAATAATATGTCCAAGATACTCAATTTCACTGGAAGCGAATTTTGACTTTTTGGAATTATCTGTCACTCCAGCTTGTGCGAATCAATGCAGAATCTTTTGCAAAGTATCAATGTGTTCAGACCAAGTTTTACTAGTTCTGAGTAGGTCATCAATGTAGTGAGTAACTGATTCAAACAATTCATCACCAAGTACAGTATCCAATGGGGTAATAAACATGCATGAACTGACGTTCAGACCGAAGGGAAGAACACAATATTGATATGTTCGCCCCCCCCTCCCTCCTCCTTGAACATAAATGCAGTATACTTTGTAAAACCTGGCGTGACTGGGACTTGCCTGAACGAATTGGTCAGATGTATCACAGAAAAATACTTAGAATCTAAAAATGTCTGGAGTTGCTCCTCTAAATTCTCATGCTTCGTGCGAACAGATAAAGTAATCTAATTCATTGCACGAGCATCAAAAACAAAACTGATATTCCTGTCGGGTTTCTTTACAACAAGAAATGGCTGCAGTATGTGACTTGGAAGGTTCAGTAATTTTCCACTCTAACATTTACTTCAACTCGTGCCGCACAGCAGGTCGTTGGGATAGTGACACACTATAGTTTTTGTGGAAGAGAATCTGGTGATGCTTAACTTTTATTTATACACATATGTGTTGATCACACCTGGTCATTTGCTAAATACTTGTATATACTTGAACAAAACATAAAGTTCTCTACATTCGCCATGTGTCACAGCTAGGTTACTGATAACTTATTACTAATTAAAGTTTTCAAATCCTCAAACTCGGCATCAGATGCGTGTGTCTGTGTGTCAACGTTATCAGTGTCCTGTATTAACTGAACCTTGTACCCTACAAAATATTTATCGTCCTTCATAGTCCTGGTATCCAAAAATGGTTCAAACGGCTCTGAGCAGTATGGGACTTAACTTCTGAGGTCATCAGTCCCCGTATAACTTAGAACTACTTAAACCTAACTAACCTAAGGACATCACATACATCCTTGCCCGAGGCAGGATTCGAACCTGCGACCGTAGCTGTCTCGCGGTTCCAGACTGTAGCGCCTAGAACCGCTTGGCCATCCCGGCCGGTCCTGGTATTCAGGTCAATTGAAAATTCACTGCAATTATCCCTAAATATACATTTACGTTGGGAGAAGTCAACAGTGCTGTCCTTTTCGCACAATACGTTGTTGTTGTCTTCAGTCCTGAGACTGGTTTGATGCAGCTCTCCATGCTACTCTAACCTGTGCAAGCTTCTTCATCTCTCAGTACCTACTGCAACCTACATCCTTCTGATTCTGCTTAGTATATTCATCTCTTGGACTCCCTCTACGATCTTTGCCCTCCACGCTGCCCTCCAATGCTAAATTTGTGATCCCTTGATGCCTCAAAACATGTCCTGAAAACCGGTCAGTTCTTCTTCTCAAGTTGTGCCACGAACTCCTCTTCTCCCCAATTCAATTCAATACCTCGACATTAGTTATATGATCTACCCATCTAATCTTCAGCATTCTTCTGTAGCACCACATTTCCAAAGCTTCTATTCTCTTCTTGTCCAAACTATTTAACGTCCATGTTTCACTTCCATACATGGCTACACTCCATACAAATACTTTCAGAAACGACTTCCTGACACTTAAATATATACTCGATGTTAACAAATTTCTCTTCTTCAGAAACGCTTTCCTTGCCATTGACAGTCTACATTTTATATACTCTCTACTTCGCCAATCATCAGTTATTTTGCTCCCCAAATAGAAAAACTCCTTTGCTACTTTAAGTGTCTCATTTTCTAATCTAATTCCCTCAGCATCACCTGACTTAATTCGACTACATTCCATTATCCTCGTTTTGCTTATGTTGATATTCATCTTATATCCTCCTTTCAAGACACGTCCATTCCGTTCAACTGCTCTTCCAAGTCCTTTGCTGTCTCTGACAGAATTACAATATCATCGGCGAACCTCAGTGTTATTATTTCTTCCGCATGGACTTTAATACCTACTCCGAATTTTTCTTTTGTTTCCTTTACTGTTTGCTCAATATACAGATTGAATAACATCGGGGACAGGCTACAACCCTGTATCACTCCCTTCCCAACCACTGCGTCCCTTTCATGCCCCTCAACTCTTATAACTGCCATCTGGTTTCTGTACAAATTGTAAATAGCCTTTCGCTCCCTGTATTTTACCCTTGCCACCTTCAGAATTTGAAAGAGAGTATTCCAGTCAACATTGTCAAATATTTCTCTAAGTCCACAAATGCTAGAAATGTAGGTTTGCCTTTCCTTAATCTATTTTCTAAGATAAGTCGTAGGGTCAGTATTACCTCACGTGTTCCAACATTTCTGCGGAATCCAAACTGATATTAGCCGAGGTCGGCTTCTAACATTTTTTCCATTCGTCTGTAAAGAATTCGCGTTAGTATTTTGCTGCTGTGACTTATTAAACTGATAGTTCGGTAATTTTCACATCTGTCAACACCTGCTTTCTTTGGGATTGGAATTATTATATTCTTCTTGAAGTCTGAAAGTATTTCGCCTGTCTCCTACATCTTGCTCACCAGATGGTAGAGTTTTGTCAAGAGTGGTTCTCCCAAGGCCGTCAGTAGTTCCAATGGAATGTTGTCTACTCCCGGGGCCTTGTTTCGACTCAGGTCTTTCAGTGCTCATTCAAACTCTTCACGCAGTATCGTATCTCCCATTTCATCTTCATCTACATCCTCTTCCATTTTCATAATTTTGTTCTAAAGTACATCGCCCTTGTATAGACCCTCTGTATACTGCTTCCACCTATCTGCTTTCCATTCTTTGCTTAGAACTGGGTTTCCATCTGAGCTCTTGATATTCATTCAAGTGGCTCTCTTTTCTACAAAGGTCTCTTTAATTTTCCTGTAGGCTGTATCTATCTTACCCCTAATGAGATATGGCTCTACATCCTTACATTTGTCCTCCAGCCATCGCTGCTTAGCCATTTTGCACTTCCTGTCGATCTCGTTTTTGAGACGTTTGTATTCCTCTTTGCCTGCTTCATATACTGCATTTTCATACACTCCTGGAAATGGAAAAAAGAACACATTGACACCGGTGTGTCAGACCCACCATACTTGTTCCGGACACTGCGAGAGGGCTCTACAAGCAATGATGACACGCACGGCACAGCGGACACACCAGGAACCGCGGTGTTGGCCGTCGAATGGCGCTAGCTGCGCAGCATTTGTGCACCACCGCCGTCAGTGTCAGCCAGTTTGCCGTGGCATACGGAGCTCCATCGCAGTCTTTAACACTGGTAGCATGCCGCGACAGCGTGGACGTTAACCGTATGTGCAGTTGACGGACTTTGAGCGAGGGCGTATAGTGGGCATGCGGGAGGCCGGGTGGACGTACCGCCGAATTGCTCAACACGTGGGGCGTGAGGTCTCCACAGTACATCGATATTGTCGCCAGTGGTCGGTGGAAGGTGCACATGCCCGTCGACCTGGGACCGGACCGCAGCGACGCACGGATGCACGCCAAGACCGTAGGATCCTATGCAGTGCCGTAGGGGACCGCACCGCCACTTCCCAGCAAATTAGGGACACTGTTGCTCCTGGGGTATCGGCGAGGACCATTCGCAACCGTCTCCATGAAGCTGGGCTACGGTCCCGCACACCGTTAGGCCGTCTTCCGCTCACGCCTCAACACCGTGCAGCCCGCCTCCAGTGGTGTCGCGACAGGCGTGAATGGAGGGACGAATGGAGACGTGTCGTCTTCAGCGATGAGAGTCGCTTCTGCCTTGGTGCCAATGATGGTCGTATGCGTGTTTGGCACCGTGTAGGTGAGCGCCACAATCAGGACTGCATATGACCTAGGCACACAGGGCCAACACCCGGCATCATGGTGTGGGGAGCGATCTCCTACACTGACCGTACACCTCTGGTGATCGTCGAGGGGACACTGAATAGTGCACTGCACATCCAAACCGTCATCGAACCCATCGTTCTACCATTCCTATACCGGCAAGGGAACTTGATGTTCCAACAGGATAATGCACAGCCGCATGTATCCCGTGCCACCCAACGTGCTCTAGAAGGTGTAAGTCAACTAACCTGGCCAGCAAGATCTCCGGATCTGTCGCCCATTGAGCATGTTTTGGGACTGGATGAAGCGTCGTCTTACGCGGTCTGCACGTCCAGCACGAACGCTGGTCCAACTGAGGCGCCAGGTGGAAATGGCATGGCAAGCCGTTCCACAGGACTACATCCAGCATCTCTACGATCGTCTCCATGGGAGAATAGCAGCCTGCATTGCTGCGAAAGGTGGATATACACTGTACTAGTGCCGACATTGTGCATGCTCTGTTGCCTGTGTCTATGTGCCTGTGGTTCTGTCAGTGTGATCATGTGATGTATCTGACCCCAGGAATGTGTGAATAAAGTTTCCCCTTTCTGGGACAATGAATTCACGGTGTTCTTATTTCAATTTCCAGGAGTGTATTTTCTCCTTTCATCAATTAAATTCAATATTTCGTCTGTTACCCAAGTATTTCTAGTAGCCCTCGTCTGTTTACCTACTTGATCCTCTGCTGCCTTCACTACTTCATCCCTCAGAGGTACCCATTCTTCTTCTACTGTATTTCTTTCCCCCATTCCTGTCAATTGTTCCCATATGCGCTCCTTGAAACTTTGAACAACCTCTGGTTTAGTTAGTTTATCCAGGTCCCATCTCCTAAATAAGCTGTAGTCAGAGTCGACATATGCCCCTGGAGATGTCTTACAATTTTAAACCTGGTTCCTAAATCTCTGTCTTACCATTATATAATCTATCTGAGACCTTCTATTATCTCCAGGGTTCTTCCATGTATACAACCATCTTTTATGATTCTTGAACCAAGTGTTAGCTATGATTAAGTTTTGCTCTGTGCAGAATTCTACCAGACGGCTTCATCTTTCATTTCTCTCCCCCAATCCGTATTCACCTACTGTGTTTCCTTCTCTCCCTTTTTCTACTCATGAATTCCTGTCACCCATGATTATTAAATTTTCGTCTCCCTTCACCACCTGAATAATTTCTTTTATCTAATTATAAATTTCATAAATTTTTTTATCATCTGCAGAAGTAGTTGGCATATATACTTGTACTGCTGTAGTAGGCATAGGCTTCGTGTCCATCTTAGACACAATAATGCGTTCACTATGCTGTTTGTAGTGGCTTACCTGCACTCTAATTTTTTTATTCATTATTAAACCTACTCCTGCATTATCCCTATTTGATGTTGTATTTATAACCCTGTATTCACCTGACCAAAAGTCTTGTTCCTCCTGCCACCGAACATAACTAAATCCCACTCTATGTAACTGAACCTATCTATTTCCATTTTTAAATTTTCTAACCTACCTGCCCGATTAAGGGATCTGACTTTCCACGCTCCGATCCGTAGAACGCCAATTTTCTTTCTCCTGATAACGATGTTCTCTTGAGTAGTCCCCACCCGGAGATCCGAATGAGGGACTATTTTACCTCCGAAATATTTTACCCAAGAGCACGCCATCGTCATTTAACCATACAGTAAAACTGTATGTCCTCGGGAAAAATTACGGCTGTAGTTTCCCCTTGCTTTCAGCCGTTCGCAGTACCAGCACAGCAAGACCGTTTGGTTAGTGTTGCAAGGCCAGATCAGTCAGTCATCCAGACGGTTGCCCCTGCAACTACTGAAAAGGCTTCTGGCCCTCTTCAGGAACCACACGTTTGTCTGGCCTCTCAACAGATACCCCTCCGTTGTGGTTGCACCTACAGTACGGCCATCTCTATCGCTGAGGCACGCAAGCCTCCCCACAATATATCTAAACCTAAAGTACAATTAGTGGCCAGGTTTTGTACGACGAGGAATGGCCATTGTGCGTATCCATTACCTACCTTAACTGTCACAAATACCTGTTTCTTAACACTACAAGACTTAATTGCTTACGGCAGTTAAAAGTTTACAGTTCTGGACAAGATACTCTGGTGCGGGTCAAAGTCAATCATTTTCTTATAAAAACCATAGGACAAGACTCTAACAGCCGCTCCTGTGTCCAGAATAATAGTAGTGGTAATACCACCCACAACACCAGTAGTTGAGGCCAAAACAGTTTCATTGGATGATGAATGACATTGTGTGTCCTTTTGTAACAGTTCATCAGTCAAGTTTTCGTCATGATTATACCTTATGAATAATAATGGTTGCCACATACAACTGTCAGGTACATGATAATTGCTCCGTTGCAAACTGGGTGTGCCAAACAGTAAATTTAAATTGAAGTCTCTCCCCCCCCCCCCCCCCCCCCAATTCTCCCACAACCATGACCTGAGGCACAGTAGTGACTGTTTTAAGTTTGACGTCATCACATTTGTAATGGGGGCAGGCATCGACGGAGGTGGAGTATCGCTAGTTACTTCGATAATATTTACATTTGGATATTTTTTATTCCAGTCTCCGAACTGTGGCAGTCGTTACGTTCTCATGTTTTGACTCTCCTTCGGGTTCGTAGACTCGTTCTCGTTCTCAGTTTGCATTTGCAGCGGCGGCAATCGCCATTGGCATGTATTATTGTTTTGCTGCGATGGTGTCGCAGTGTTTTGATACTGGGGAGCGTATTTGTTGTTATTCCTGCTCTGTTGCTGGTTTGGTGAGTATTGATAATTATTTTTATTTCTCTTAACATTTTTGTTACCATTCTATACTTATTATTACCGTTGTAGTAGTTGGTGTTGCTGTGGTTGCTGTTGCGCTGTCTCTTATTGGGATAACTTTCAGTCGAATAAGAAGTGTTGTAATTGCTGTTTATGCTGTGTTGAGCATGTTGGTTCTGTTGTGTGTATACATTTGCCATTTGAAGCGGTAGATTCTGTTGGCTTGCATGGCCGACAGCAGCCGGCACGCCGGTATTTGGTTGGCTATCCCTCGTATTTTGCTTGGCGCTGGTGTAAACATTGTAGCAATTGTTTTGCCGTACGGAACGTTGGTCCTCGTAAAGCATATAAACAGAATAGAGCACTGTTAGAAAATTGTCTGCGTCGTTATCTGGGATGTGCTGAAGTTTTTCTTTATATTAACCTGCAGTTTTGCCTTCAATGTGCGGAGGATTTCGCGCTTTCCAACCGGCTCGTCAAGGAAATGTCCCATATTTAAATATTTCTCGAAATACCGGCGCAAATGGCCGTGCTTAGGATTGAATGGTTCAAGATCTGCACTCTGCCTGCGTTGTCGATCCTGTACAGACCGTGACCAAAATTTAGATAAACAGGCTACCTCAAATTGTTCGTACGTGACGCAACTGTCGGCTTCATTATACGCCCACAAAGCTGCGTCGCCTTGGATATAACCAGCAACTTAAGATACCCTCTTACGGTCATACAACGTACGAAGAAATGTATTGCTGAAGGCTTTAAGAAAATTGAAGTACGGTTCTTTTTTCAGGTATAAAAGGCTGAAATTGTTTGTGTTTAATGAGGCTCTTCTCTTCCTCGGCATTATAATAATGTTTAGTTTTAGAATGATTACTGTAAGGTTCAGCTGGCGAATGGCAAAGAAAGTGTGGTTGGTAATTATCACGATTACAATGCTGTGTGTCATGTCGAGGTGCGTACCGTTGTTGTTGTAGTACGTAGTGTGCAGTGAGTATGCATGATAAATGTACTTGTATACATTGCCAAACTGTGTGTTTGGTTGTTATTACCGTCATTGCACACTGGTTGTACGTAATTGTCTAATTGAGCAAGCGGCAGATTGTGCTGTTTGACTGATTAGCTGTTTGTTGTTATTTATAAATTCTGCGAGTGTTGTGGACAACAGCTGGCAATTTTTCTTGTAAGCACCCGTCGAAATATTTGTCTTTTTGCTTTATCCAACAGTGAAATTCTTTATTGATGCACGAGAAATGGTTGTCAGTGCGTAGTCTTGCTTTATCAGAAAACTGTTCGTCAATTGTGTCAACCTTGTTTTCGATATCGACAACACGCTTTTTTATATCATCATGCACTGGCGGATAATATTTAATGTGAGTAATTACAGACTCGCATGTTTTACGAAGATTGTTTACGTGTGCTTTGATATCTATGCCGACCGCGGTGGTCTAGCGGTTCTACGCGCGCCGTCCGGAACCGCGCGACTGCTACGGTCGCTGGTTCGAATCCTCCCTCGGGCATGGATGTGTGTGACGTCCTTAGGTTGGTTAGGTTTAATTAGTTCTAAGTTCTAGGCGACTGATGATCTGAGAAGTTTAGTCGCATCAGTGCTCAGAGTCATTTGATATCTATGACTTTTTTATCTGTGTTTTCTTGTTGTAATGAAAGCAATGAAAATTTCGCGTTGAAATCGGACACTTGTCCAGACAGTCTTTTATATGTCTCCTCATCACGGCTACATAAAGAGTCGTTTGACGTTTTAAGTGCACCTAAATCTGATTTAATTTCATAATATAGTGTTTTCATATCGTCGTGAGCTCTTTTCAAAGTGGCACGTAAAAACGTAATCGGTTGGTCGATACGTGAGTCAATGTCCTGTTTATGTTGTGTCATATGTTTCATAACAGCATCGAACATTCTGGCATTACTAGTGATGTGCAACTGTTCCGCCCCCGCCACGTCGTTAGACATGACGTCAGACACCAAAATGGGCTCGGAACTAAATTTGGGCGTATTGTTGACTGGAATACTCTTTTTCAAATTCTAAAGGTGGCAGGGGTAAAATACAGGGAGCGAAAGGCTATTTATAATTTGTACAGAAACCAGATGGCAGTCATAAGAGTCGAGGGGCATGAAAGGGAAGCAGTGGTTGGGAAAGGAGTGAGACAGGGTTGTAGCCTCTCCCCGATGTTATTCAATCTGTATATTGAGCAAGCAGTAAAGGAAACAAAAGAAAAATTTGGAGTAGGTATTAAAATTCATGGAGACGAAGTAAAAACTTTGAGGTTCGCCGATGACATTGTAATTCTGTCAGAGACGGCAAAGGACTTGGAAGAGCAGTTGAACGGAATGGACAATGTCTTGAAAGGAGTATATAAGATGAACATTAACAAAAGCAAAACGAGGATAATGGAATGTAGTCAAATTAAATCGGGTGATGCTGAGGGAATTAGATTAGGAAATGAGACACTTAAAAGTAGTAAAGGAGTTTTGCTATTTAGGAAGTAAAATAACTGATGATGGTCGAAGTAGAGAGGATATAAAATGTAGACTGGCAATGGCAAGGAAAGCGTTTCTGAAGAAGAGAAATTTGTTAACATCGAATATAGATTTATGTATCAGGAAGTCGTTTCTGAAAGTATTTGTTTGGAGTGTAGCCATGTATGGAAGTGAAACATGGACGATAACTAGTTTGGACAAGAAGAGAATAGAAGCTTTCGAAATGTGGTGCTACAGAAGAATACTGAAGATAAGGTGGATAGATCACGTAACTAATGAGGAGGTATTGAATAGGATTGGGGAGAAGAGAAGTTTGTGGCACAACTTGACTAGAAGAAGGGATCGGTTGGTAGGACATGTTTTGAGGCATCAAGGGATCACAAATTTAGCATTGGAGGGCAGCGTGGAGGGTAAAAATCGTAGAGGGAGACCAAGAGATGAATACACTAACCAGATTCAGAAGGATGTAGGTTGCAGTAGGTACTGGGAGATGAAGCAGCTTGCACAGGATAGAGTAGCATGAAGAGCTGCATCAAACCAGTCTCAGGACTGAAGACAACAACAACAACAACTGGTGGACGGTCTATTTTCTAAATTTGGGTCACCAGATTAGTCAATAATATGTCGCTCGTTAGTATTCGAGTCAACCGTAAAGTCACTTTCATTATTTAATGACATGTCAGAGTCGGATTGCGACTGTGTTTGCAGTCTCTGGTTCTCCATCTTTACTAATTGTTTTCTAGTCAGTACCATGCCACACGTAATGTATGACACAATAAAAATTTAAAATCATATGGATAATCAGAGTAAATGTAAAAATTAGACTCGCTGTGCGACAATGAGTATAAAAATTAACTGTCCAAAGTAATGGTGGAATGTTGAATACTAATGGGTGCACGGTATACTACGTCCCACAGAAGTAAAGTCGGACGTATTGTGAACTGATAAAATTGTTTTCTTGCACTCTATGAATAATGAAAATAGTTTTGGAAACCACGATGTAGCTTAAAATAAATGCTACGGAAACGGAAATAGTGATAGGTCTACCAAGCTAACTACAATGATACAAAGCTCTTGGGAAAGATCGCTGATGTAATGATGCAGTGCGTTACCCTGTATCCGCGATTGCACAGTAATTTCAGGTGTCGACATACAATCCAGTAATTTGTCTTAATTATGAATTGCGGTCTCACATCCCGTTTGTAGTTTCCAATAAACATGCAACAAAAGGAAGACAATATAGTACATACAACAATGCGTCCGGACACGAAGTCGCGACTTTGCCTATTTCGTCCCCGCGATCAAGAATTGCCGTCCGGGGTAGCCGAGCGGTTCTAGGAGCTACAGTCTGGAACCACGTGACCGCTACGGTCGCAGGTTCGCATCCTGCCTCGGGCATGGATGTGTGTGATGTTCTTAGGTTAGTTAGGTTTAAGTAGTTCTAAGGTCTAGGGGACTGATGACCACAGAAGTGAAGTCCCATAGTGCTCAGAGCCATTGAACCATTTTTTGCTAAAGAATTACAGAAGTTGCACATTCGCTACTGTACAGACGCTTGCACCGTGACAGTCATCTGAGACAGCGATATGCATCCAGAAATTATTGCTGCTCCGGCCTGTTAGCGCTTTATTTTTTTTTTATTTTTTATTTTATTATTTTTTTTTTTTTTTTGCGCAGTCGTTCCTGGTTCGAGGCCATACAGTGAATTACAGTAATGCATATTAAATAGAGATCAATTAAGTTTACGGATGGGTAAAATACACTCCTGGAAATTGAAATAAGAACAACGTGAATTCATTGTCCCAGGAAGGGGAAACTTTATTGACACATTCCTGGGGTCAGATACATCACATGATCACACTGACAGAACCACAGGCACATAGACACAGGCAACAGAGCATGCACAATGTCGGCACTAGTACAGTGTATATCCACCTTTCGCAGCAATGCAGGCTGCTATTCTCCCATGGAGACGATCGTAGACATGCTGGATGTAGTCCTGTGGAACCGCTTACCATGCCATTTCCACCTGGCGCCTCAGTTGGACCAGCGTTCGTGCTGGACGTGCAGACCGCGTGAGACGACGCTTCATCCAGTCCCAAAAATGTTCAATGGGGGACAGATCCGGAGATCTTGCTGGCCAGGGTAGTTGACTTACACCTTCTAGAGCACGTTGGGTGGCACGGGATACATGCGGACGTGCATTGTCCTGTTGGAACAGCAAGTTTCCTTGCCGGTCTAGGAATGGTAGAACATTGGGTTCGATGACGGTTTGGATGTACCATGCACTATTCAGTGTCCCCTCGACGATCACCAGAGGTGTACGGCCAGTGTAGGAGATCGCTCCCCACTTCATGATGCCGGGTGTTGGTCCTGTGTGCCTCTGTCGTATGCAGTCCTGATTGTGGCGCTCACCTGCACGGCGCCAAACACGCATACGACCATCATTGGCACCAGGGCAGAAGCGACTCTCATCGCTGAAGACGACACGTCTCCATTCGTCCCTCCATTCACGCCTGTCGTGACACCACTGGAGGCGGGCTGCACGATGTTGGGGCGTGAGCGGAAGACGGCCTAACGATGTGCGGGACCGTAGCCCAGCTTCATGGAGACCGTTGCGAATGGTCCTCACCGATACCCCAGGAGCAACAGTGTCCCTAATTTGCTGGGAAGTGGCGGTGCGGTCCCCTACGGCACTGCGTAGGATCCTACGGTCTTGGCGTGCATCCGTGCGTCGCTGCGGTCTGGTCCCAGGTCGACGGGCACGTGCACCTTCCGCCGACCACTGGCGACAACGTCGATGTACTGTGGAGATCTCACACCCCACGTGTTGAGCAATTCGGCGGTACGTCCACCCGGCCTCCCGCATGCCCACTATACGCCCTCGCTCAAAGTCCGTCAGCTGCACATACGGTTCACGTCCACGCTGCCGCGGAATGCTACCAGTGTTAAAGACTGCGATGGAGCTCCGTATGCCACGGCAAACTGGCTGACACTGAGGACGGCGGTGCACAAATGCTGCGTAGCTAGCGCCATTCGACGGCCAACACCGCGGTTCCTGGTGTGTCCGCTGTGCCGTGCGTGTGATCATTGCTTGTACAGCCCTCTCGCAGTGTCTGGAGCAAGTATGGTGGGTCTGACACACCGGTGTCAATGTGTTCTTTTTTCCATTTCCAGGAGTGTATGTTTCATACAGACTCTCGGCGCTTGAGCATGGCACTTTTTGTTAAAGGTCCGTTTATGTATTTTTAACCGTGTTTCTACTCTCTATGGGGAATCGGACTTCGTGAAAAAAAAATAACCATTACCCGAAGACGACGATGGATCGAGCTGGACGACTTTTTGCGTAAAAGTACAGAACCTTTTGGCATGCCAAGACACCCAACGATACTACAATGACTAAATACACAAAATAAAACACACATAGGTTAGTAATAACAACATATTCTGAAATAAAAACACAATTTAAAGTACACTTACGTTACGTAATTGCGAGTGCAGTTTGGTTGCCACTCTTGAGAAAATAATGAAATAATGTAGTATTAATGGCCGTATGCCACGTACGTCCGATCTGGACAAGACCTAGAAAACAAAAGGTGCCTGTTATTCATGTGACAATCAAATATCTTCGAATGTTCCCTGCGGCTGCATACGAGTTTATACAGCCGTGGAATATATCTATGGCTCATTTTTTTATTTAATGACTTATAATTACGTTTGCTGCTAATGAAATCTCAGCATGGAAATGTGCCTTTAGAGGGCAAATAGAATCACAGTCTCACCACTTGTTTTCAGCTGTACCAACGTTGTATAACTTCTGTTTAGAATAAATCCATCAAAATCTATTCAGCGTTAGATAATTTCAGAGTGTGATATCCTTATTTTGAGCCAGAGTAAACAGAATAAACCAATAAATCTTAGTCTTTTCCAACCAATCGCTACCCAGTGTACTCATGATTATTTTTTGTATCTACTTGTGTTGCCTACAGTTCTTGATTTATTTGTATTTTCGCTTAACTTGTGATTTCTGACGATACCCGTGCTTCTGATTAACACTCACTGCCGAGGTTGATGTACTGGGATCTATTATTTAAGAAGTCTTCGAGTCACTCTCATGTCTGGGAACCTATTGGATATGTAAGAAACTTCGTTAACTGTCGTCAGTGGGGCAACAAGCCAAAACCTTTTCGTAAATCTATGAATATCGAATCTGCCTGTTGCACTTCATCCATTGATCGCTGTACACCATCTGAGAAAATGTCAAGCAGAGTTCCGCACAATCGATGCTTTCTAAAGCCGTGCTAATTCGTAGAGACAAACTTCTCGATCTCGGGAACTCAGAATATGTTTAAGAATTCTGCAACAAACCGATGTTAAGAATATTGGTCTGTAGTTTAGCCGGTTCGCTATTTCACTCTTCTTATATACGGGAGTCATCTACGCTTTATCGATTCAGTTGCGATTTTGCTCTGGGCGAGTGATTCACTAGAAGGCTTAGAAAGGCTACATGATTTTACATTGGACCACAACTTTCTCGCGTTCTTGGCCGTATCTTTTGCCTAGGTATGACGATTGTAGTTGATGTACGCTTCGCTCATCTATCTTTTCATGGATTCAGGTTATCTTCACTATCCTTTGTCTGTCGTCATTTACGCGTTCTTTTTTGAACCGAAAGTGCTACAGCCTTTGCTTCCTCAACATTTGCCGAATTTCGTGCTTAAACCACGATGGGTATTTTCTATCCTAAATCCACTTATTAGACACATACTTCTCCAGATTACAATTACTGTATTTTAACTTTGCCCATAATTCCTCCATGTCCATCATAATGAAACTAAGTGATGTGAGTCCATTGCGTAAGTGAGATGCTGACAATTGCTTATCTGATTTATCTAAGGGGAACATTCTCCTATCCATCTTGACTGATTTCGTAACCATGATCGCTACGATGACAACATCATCACAAATCCCCGTCTCTTTACTGATCCCCTGTTTGTAGCTACTAGGTCCAAGATATTTCCATTGCGTGTGGGTTGCCGAACTAGCTGCGCAACACAGTTTCCGGAAAACGTGTTCAAAAATACTTTGGAATGCTTTCTGTCTGCATCCACCGTAGTGATTCCATAGGTGTCCCAATTTATAGCCGGTAGGTTAAAGTCGCCTCCAAATATTATTTCCGCGCTACTGAGCGTGGACTTCCTTTGAGTGATTCTAAAACCGTTGCGGCGTAGTTGGGTGACCGGTAAAAACTTTCGATACTTAACCTGTCATAGGAGTCTCTGTTTCGACCATGATAGATACAATACTGTTGTCGACTGCTATGAAGACCCCCACTCCGATAACGTCTAAAATGTCTTTTCAATATACATTCCATGCCTCGCTAAATTTTTCAGAGCTTTCTACTTCTGATTTCAGCTAGCTGTTCGTTTCAAGAATAATTTCAGCGAGACAACTTTCTCGGAGGGCAGTAAATTCAGAGGCCTTGTTACGGACACATCGACACTTCACTGTTAATATTTTGATAGTAGGAGGGTCGTAATCGTCTTGCTGCAACCGTTGGTCCGATGCAGATCTGGCAAACAGTGGCTGGTGTGCCGGCGCTCATCTCATTATGACTTCAGGACGTGTGAAAATCGGGGCGCTGCCAGCCTAAATAAAATAGGGCGAGTACGAATTCCTGGGAGGTGCAGTTGTCAAGGACTTTCTGGGACTTATAGGACAGGCAATTGACACTATTTCAATGTCAGAGGTCTCTAGCGACTCACATTTGCCCTTCCTGACGCTTGATGAACCTTGTTAAGGAGGAGGCCTTACAAAATTTCTAGCATTGAAAAAAACTGTAACAACAAGATGGAATTACAGTATTAAGAATATTTATGGACAAGCAACTAAAATTTATGAAAGAGGGAGGCATATTCAGATATATGCGTTCATAGTGGTGTATTTGCAAATAAAGAGGAAGAATCAGTAAAACTGTAATAAATACGAAATATAAGGGTAAAAGGACAGTTATTACAAATAAAAGATACAAAAAAATTAACTTTGTTCCGGCTCTGCCTCCGTATGAGCCCATGGTTCTTACAGGAAATGTACGTTGGCGGCAGTAGGATAGTTCTGCAGTCAGCTGCAAATGCCGGTTCTCTAAATTTTCTCAATAATGTTTCTCGAAAATAATGTCACCTTCCCTCCAGGGAAATTTGCGTGTCGTTCGAACCAGCAGGTAACAAATCTAGCACCTCGTCTCTGAATTGCTTGGATGTCTCACTTTTAAACTGCCCTGGTAGGGATCCCAAACACTCAACCAGTACTCAAGGATAGGGCACACTAGCGCCCTATATGTCGTCTCCGTTACAGATGAAGTACACTTTCCTAAAATTGTCCCAATAAACAGTAGTCAACCATTTGCCTTCCCTACCACAATACTGACATGCTCGTTCCATTTCGTATCGCTTTGCATCGTTACGCCCAGATATTTAAACGAAGTGACTGTACCAAGCAGAAAACTGCTAGGGCTGTATCCTAACGTTACAGGTTTGTTTTTCTACTACCATTCATCATAACAACTGTAAATTGTGTCTACGTCATCTTGTATCATACTACCGTTACTCACTCGTCTTGGAAAAATTACCGCACAACTCAGCAACATCAGGAATGTCCGCAGATTGCTGTCCACCATGTACTCCAGATCACTTACGCAAATACAAAATAATAGCGTCCCTGTTAAGCTTTCTGGGGCTCTCCCGACGATAACCCTGTCTCTCACAGTCGAGGACAACACAGTAGGTTGTATTGCGTAAGAAGTCTTCGAACCATTCACGTACAAGGGAACCAATTTAATATTATTCTGCCTTAGTTAAAATCAAAATACAATAGCAAATAGTGGTAATGCAGGAGTAGGTTTACTAATGAATAAAAAGAAGGAATGCAAGTAAGCTACAATGAGCAGCATAATGAACACCTTATTGTACCCAAGATAGACACGAAACCCAAACCTATCACAGTAGTAAAAGTCTATATGCCATCTATCTGGCAAATTAGGAGGAGATTGAGGAAATGTATGATGAGATCAAAGAAATTATTCAGATAGTCATATGAGACGAAAATTTAATAGTCATGGGTGACTGGAATTCGGTAATAGGAAAAAGAAGAGAAAGAAAAATAATAGGTGAATATGGTGTGGGGAAAAGGAACGAAAGATGAAGCCACCTGGTGGAATTTTGCACAGAGAGTAGTTAAATCAAAGTTCACACTTGGTCTAAGAATCATGACAGAAAGTTGTACAGGTGGAAGAGACCTGGAGGCACCGGAAAGGTTCAGATTGATTGTATAATGGTAAGACTGAGATTTAGGAACCACGTTTTAAATTGTAAGACATCTCCAGGGGCATATGTGGACTCTGACTACAGTTCATTAGTTCTGAACTGCACATTAAAACTGAACAAACTGGAAAAAGACAAAATTTTGAGGAGATGGGACCTGGACAAACTGAAAAAACCAGAGGTTTTGGAGAGTTTCAGAGGGAGCATTAGGGAACAAGTGACTAGAACAGGGGAAAGGAATACAGTAGAAAAATAATGGGTAGCTTTGAGAGATAAAATAGTGTAGCCAGCCGAGGGTCAAGTAAGGAAAAAGACGAGGGCTAGTAGAAATTCTTGGGTAGCTCAAGAGATATTGAATTTAATTCATGAAAGGAGAATATATAAAAATGCAATAAATGAAGGAAGCGAAATGGTATACAAACGTCTGAAAGATGAGATAGATAGCCAGTGCAAAATGGCTAAGCAGGAATGGGTAGATGACAAATGTTAGGATGTAGAAGCATATAAAGGTACTTTAGATTCAACCTACAGAAAAATTAAAGATACCTTTGAAGGAAAGAGAACCACCTTCATGAACATCAAGAGCTCAGATGGAAAACCAGTCCTAAGCAAAGAAGAGAAAGCAGAAAGGTGGAAGGAGTAGCCGACCGGAGTGGCCGTGCGGTTATAGGCGCTACAGTCTGGAGCCGAGAAACCGCTCCGGTCGCAGGTTCGAATCCTGCCTCGGGCATGGATGTATGTGATGTCCTTAGCTAGGTTTAATTGTTCTACGTTCTAGGCGACTGATGACCTTAGAAGTTAAGTCGCATAGTGCTCAGAGCCATTTGACGCATTTTTTTAAAAGTAGTATATAGAGGGTCTATAAAAGTACGATGTACTTGACAGTAATATTATGGAAATGGAAGTGGACTTAGATGAAAATGAGGAAGAAGGTATGACACTGCTTGAAGAACTTGACAGAGCACTGAAATACTTATGACGAATCAAAGCCCCGGGAGCAGGCAATTTCCCGTTAGAGCCACTGATAGCCTTTGGAGACAAAACTCTTCCATCTGGTGCCCAAGATGTATGAGACAGGGAAATACCTTCAGACTTCAAGAAGAACATAATAACTCGTATTCCAAAGAAGGCAGATATTAACATATGTGAAAATTACCGAATCAGTTTAATAAGTCCCAGTTGCAAAATACTAACTGGAATTCTTTACAAAAGAATGGAAAAACTGGTAGACGCTGACCTCTGGGAAGATCAGTTTGGATTCACGAAAAATAGGAACACGCGAGGAATACTGACCTTACTACTTTTCATAGAAGATAGGTTAAGGAAAAGCAAACCAAGGTTTATAGCATTTGTTCGTTCAGAGAAAGCTTCTGACAATGTTGACTGGAATACTCTCCCAAAATTCTAAAGGTGGCAGGTGCAAAATACAGGGAGAGAAAGGGTATTTACAATTTGTACAGAAACATTGGTTGAGAAGGGAGTGAGACAGGTTTGTAGTCTATCCCTAATTTTATCCAATCTGTATATTGAACAAGCAATGAAGGAAACAAAAGGAAAGTTAGGAGTAGGAATTTAAGTCCAGCAAGACGACAGAAAACTTCGAGATTCGCCGATGACGTAATTTTTTCAGCGATAGCATTAGATTTGAAAGACCGGTTGAACGGAATGGACAGTGTCTTGAAAAGAGGATAAAAGATTAACATCAACAAAAGCAAAACGGGGGTAGTGGGATGTAGTCGATTCAAATCAGTTGATAAGGAAACGAGACACTTAAAGTAGTGAATGAATTTTGCTATTTGGGAAGCAAAATAGCTTATGATGATTGAATTAGGGAGGATATGAAATACAGAGTTCCAATGGGAAGAAAAGCGCTTCTGAAGAAGAAAAATTTATTAACATCGCGTATTGATTTAAGTGTCAGGAAACATGGAAGACAAATAGTTAGTCAAGAAGAGAATAGAAGCTATTGAAATATGGTGCTTCAGAAGAATGCTGAAGATTAGATGGGTAGATCACGTAACTAATGAGGAGGTACTAAACTTAATTGAGGAGAACAGTAATTTGTGGCACAACCTAACTAGAAGAAGCGATCGGTTGGTAGGACACGTACTGAGGCACCAAGAGATCACCAATTTAATATTGGAGGTAAGCGTGGGGCGTAAAAATCGTGGAGGGAGACCAAGAGGTGAGTATAATAAGCAAATTCAGAAGGATGTAGGTTGCATTAGTTACACGGAGATGAAGTGGCTTGCAAAGGATTGAGTAACATGGAGAGCTGCATCAAACCAGTCTTTAGATTGCAAGGCACAACTTCATCATCAACAACAACAAGCCTTCGTTAACAGTCTGCAGTGGGACAACGTGTCAAATGCTTTTAAGGTATCTATATATATGGATTCTTCCTGTTTGTTGCCTTCTCCATGACTCGCAGTATATCATGTGAGATAAACCGCGCTGATTCGAGAGCAAAAAAGGGAAGCTACTAGTCGCGGTAAAGGTTATCCCACACCACGCACCGATCAAAGGCTCGCCGACTATACGTGTAGATGTTGATTTTTCGACTGCTGCGCTAGGTTCCGTGCAGTTGTACATGTTCTACCAGGACATGACAAACCTAGAGAATCTAATGCTTGAGACGTTATGAACGGAGAATGCCAAACCCATTCAGCAATTCGTAGTTACAGCTAAAGAAATCTGAGCAAGACATCGCGGTTAGAAACATCTCACACACTGTTTAGGAACTTCATCAAGCAACGTTCATTAGCGCAGTTAATTGTAATTTGTTTAACTCAATCTTTATTTCTCGCCGTGACGCATCTTACTTCTCAACTCAAAGAAATCAGTGTACACATATAGCAATGGTTTTCTACCTAAACGGTGCAGCAATAGGAATGTCTCTCGGCAGTTAAAATAAATTCTCTGACATCAAAGATGGTAGAGCCAGGACTGCAGCATACATATGGATTTTGTAACTATGCCCATCATGTGGATTGAGACAAATCTTGTTTCACTCTCATAAAAATAATTATTGCAACGGTTTCGTCTGTTGTATCCATACATTCCAAATATTGTAGAACCAGGAGAACGTCTTCAGGCCGAGAGCAAGAATGCCGAAGGTGTCTGCTAGACATTAGCGTGGGAGAAGTCACAGAGGTAGTATCACCGCAACATTCTATTACTTACTGATACTTGACACGTAGTTAGATTTGTGATTTAATATTGCACTACTTAGAACTAAGTAGCTCAAAAAGTGTGTTGATAACAGTTACACAAATACTTCTGTCTTTGCTCCAGAATAAATTCATTTGCGTACATGAAGCAATCTTAGTATATTGTGATAACCGCAAAAACAGGGCGTGTAAATGTGAAAAGTTTTTGAAACACTGACGATAGGAAATTTTATATCTGTACAGTCCTTTCTGATAACACAAGACAGTAATACGGTTCTGTTCACTAATGTGAAAATCCATAACAGACGTAAAAGCTGTAAATATTTCACTTCCTGCTGGGAATAACATAAATGTTTTCCGAGTCAACCCGTTTACAAGAAAGGGAGTCTAGTATATGTAAAACAGAACGAACTGTCTGATACTGGGTACTTTCCGGCTGCTGTTTTTTTTTTTAATTTTCATGTATTTTAACTTCCATTGTCTATTTTCTCCAACGTAACCTTTCATGAATCAGTAAGTAAAAAAATCAAAATTAACTGAAGAATCATTTTCACTGACGCACAGAAACATATATTCTTCAACCATTCATAAGAAAAGTAATATAGTTCTCAGATCTATGATGAATGCCCTCACTTTTTAATATGCTGTACTTGGTCGTAGAAGTAAAGACATGTTCTCAAAATTACATAGGTTAATACAAACGATATACCTCATACGAAACAGCAGTTTCGAAGGACTGTATTAGCTCTAATGTTTACACATGTATTTTTTTGTTCGATTGTATATTGAAAAATAGCCGGTATAAAACAAAATTTTGGTGCTGGTCTTCGGAACGATTCACGTAGCTACTCGAAGTGTTTGAACATGACAGGCATATAAGAACTATAAATTTCATTTGGTCCTAATACCTAATGTCGATATCTTTTGTATTGACTAAACAAGTACTTCCAATGTACAAAACGTGTCTTTGTATAACAAACAAAATGCTTTCCACAAATAAAAAACTATCTTTGTGTTTCTAGAAATTTCCTCCGAATTCTCCTTAGTTTCATGTGTATTCAGAGGACACATACGCATTTCAACTATAGGATGTTGCGCAACTGAAATCTTATTTACATATTCCATAAAATCAATCCACTCAGTATTACTATGAACAGTTCACCAAAAAGCATTGATTTTTGCGCATTTTCCCGTGATTTTCAGAATAAATTCTGTTACCTGTATAAATGGTTCTTCAGAAATAGCAAATGCAGTTGATACAAAAAGTTCAGCACAGTCCACTTTAGGCTCCTTGTCTTTCATAGTATCTCAAACAAAATCGAGGATTCGAGGCAAATTGACTTGATTCAAGTGTTTGTAGATCTTTTCGCTCTAAATTCTGGTTCGGGCGTTTTTATTATTGACATCAAACCACCCGTTTTTAATTTTTGTAAGATTTGTCAACCAGGCCAGCGTTTTATAGCTGATCTTTTCGTAAAAATGCTTCTAAGAATTACTTAATGTGTCTCATCACTGCAAGGTTGATACAAGAAGTATTTTTCCAAAACGTATTCAGTAAAAAACATGCTTCTCTACATGTGCTCGTACTTGATTGTGGCAGATACTAATGCTTTAACGTACGAGTGAAAACCTAATTCAGTCAGAGTTTCAAAGACTATTCTTGCCTGCTCTTTTCCATAGTGAGTCAAATGTCAAAAGTATGCGTAAAATTACCGGTGTTGACTGTGTAATGGATTGGTACGTTACTTATCTGAAAAATATACTATATCTTACAGTCATAAATATAGAAGTTACTGAATTCTTGAGGTTAATATTTGCTTTTCCCTACCCTCTGTGGTATCCAAAATCCTATAGACACCAACAAGCATCTACATCTACATCTACATGTGGATACTCTGCAAATCACATTCAAGTGCCTGGCAGAGGGTTCATCGAACCACCTTCACATTTCTGTATTATTCCAATCTCGTATAGCGTGGGGAAAGAACGAACACCATACGTGAAACGAAGCAAGTGTACTATCAGCATGTAAATGTAATTTAACTTTTATAACGTTAGCGCACGTAACAGAATACAGAAATTTTGCAGTCATATTGCAGCTGTTGATCCTAGTTAAAAAGTTGTCTGTTTGCTTCCTATAGTGTACAATGGCTTTCAAACGGATTATAGTTCTTGCTTGTTACGACACTTGAAGTAATTTATAATAGATATTTTTCTTTTCTATGCAAAATGTTTGTAATGTTTATCGTTATTTCTAGTCATAGTAATGGGACACAGATATTGTAAATTCCTCCTCTGGTAATCCGTCGCTAAATGCAATATCTAATTCAACACGTAATTTCAATGCTGACAACCGCCTGTGAATCGAAGTTTTTCTTTAAATTCAGGTTTAACTTCTACCGGTCCATTTTAAACAGGTACCTAGGGAAGACAGAAGCTATGTTGAAGATCTTGCCTTTGGTGTTGTCGCTTTTGTCGTTGACTGTCATCTCGGCGGCCACACACGGTAATGAAGAGCAGTCCGGCTGCAACGGTACAGAGCACTGCTTCCCTTTCGTGGCGATTCTGATGAATGTTGAGGCCATCTGCACGGCCGCCATCTTGTCTCCCAATTGGATGGTCAGTTCCACACACTGTTGCATGAAGTCAGGTGGGTGAAAGGTTAATACACATAAAGCTATATAAAAATCAGTCAGTGAAGTAGATTTTAGAGATCTTTTATTAGACTAGATTACATGTACGTCTCATTGTAATTGTTTTATAGTGAAGAGATTCCCCGGCACGTCAAAAATATCAGAAAACAAGGAAACGAAATAAATGTCTATAAAGAAAGACAGGTATGCTAGTGTACTTTCCAAAGATCCCCTGTGGATGTAGAACAGGTCGAAAAGTTGAAAAGTTTCATTTAAAAGGTAATAACTCTTGCTGCATACGTCTGACATGGTGTGAAATACTGCGGGCGATCTGAATTGCTGTATTATGATGAAAAATCAGGTACGACAAGGTCTCTTGTAAATCTTTGTATTGATTACCGGTTCCTGTGTTTACGTTACAAGGATCTGGTGATAACAGACAGATCTGTCGAAACATTTACAGGCGGTCTTGGAGTACCTAATATTTCACATTAATGTAATAACACTTCTCACAAAACATGAAAATGTTCATTACAACCAGGCAAATGTGATAATCCTTAAGCTAGTGCAGCCACGCATCCTCACACCGAAAAATTATCCTACAACACTTACACACAATGATCGCGTTACTGCAATGAATTTATACAGAACTCAGGCTATACTCAATACTCGTATTATTTGATATTTTTAATAAAATGTACATATCATTCGGTTCTGCTAAGAAATTCATCAGTGAAGTAGAAGGAGTTGATTAGATTACTTATACTTTCATCATGTGATGATATGGTGCACACTCTTTGAGATGTTAAATGACCTTATGATGTTCAAAGTGCCTAACTACATTTGCTTGTCTGTGAGAAGCTTTTTGTGAATTAAGCACTCTCAAGACGGAAACTATTTGCCAAAATAGGTAATGTGAATCAGTTGTGTCTATCTTAACGATCATTGAAGTAGAAAATTATTACAAAATATGTTAGCAAGTCTCAGTACTGGCAGGCGTCGGGAAGCTTGTAATTTGGGAAGAATTTCTCTATTTGTAATTGAATTACCTTCATTACGTCTATTATAGTTAGTTGATGATTCGATAAATGCAATAATCACAATCAAAGCAATTGGACGACACAATGAACGACCACAAGATAACATTCTTATCGCAATTTTTGATCCGCAGAACGTTATCACAGTCTGGTAAACAGCCCCAGAGCTATGCCCACGCCAGACGTGAACAGGAAGGCGACTTAGTTTTCATGATGTTTGCTCAACGTTCAGAGGAAATGGTCCGTGTGATCTACGAATGCAGAGCTGTCCAGCATGAGCTCCCGGCTGCATCTGACAATCTTACACACCTACCGCACATATCTCGCTAACCTGAATGGACGTGAAATACAGGAGATGAGTGTAGCTTTCGCGCGTTTCGTGAAGGAGCACAGAGAAAACCCCAAAGAACATTTTTGTGGTAGCAGTTGACCCAAAGGCCGTTAATGTGTGGAGTACAAAATGTCATTGGTACAGTAACACGTTTCGACAAGCAAACAAATGCTACTGAGAAAATAGTAGTGGTATAAGTTGGCTTACGATGTGTAAATGTAGATTTAGATCTTCCGAATACTTGTGAGGAGTTAAAACTTCATACGTAACGGAGACATGAATGAAGTTTCCACACTTGCAGCAAAAATACGCGACCGTTTACGCTATCTATAACGCCAATACCAACATAAAATTCGATATCTCAAACTTCGTTGCCCTAATACACCCAGGCTTAATTCAAATCACTTTCCATTTGTGAACTTGTTCATGGAATCTGAATGAGTTAAACATGTACAACAGTATCATTATTCCACTTACAATACGGTACTTACAAGTATGATACCTAATTGACAATCTCTGTGCCGGCAGGCGATGAGCTATGTAATGTCTTTATTATTTGATTCTGTACCTCAATTGGTAAAAACGTAACCTTTGTAGGATCTCATTGTTGTCCGTCTGCCAGACGGTTAAAAACGTCACAGGAAAGGGTAAATGTATTAGTTTGATATTTGTGTCACATATTAATGGCACGGTTCTTTGCAGGTATAAAAATTTGAAGCTTCTAAGACAATAATAATCAAAGATGCGACAGTTTAAATTGCATATTCTGAAACTCGGAAACTCACACATCAAATCTTATACCGTACTTGCCGTTGACCTAGAATTGTGAAAATTGGCAAGAGGCAGGGTTTCACAGCACAAATAAAGAAAAAAATTCTAAAATTTTTAATTTGTAAATCAAACACACGAGAAAAACTTTTGCAGTCATTTACTATCTGATTAGACGTCTGCCCGCCAGTCTTTGAGGACCCTTTTTTCTCAGGAATTAGTAGTCGTTCCAAGTTAATGTCGCACTCTAAAGTCTTCCCTTGGCGGTGTAATAAATGTAAGCTTCTAAGTCAATGCAATCAAAAGATAGACCATTTATGTCACACATTTTGACATTCGCACATTCATCCGTTAAAAGCTGTACGGTACTTTCCTTTGAAATAGAATCATGAAGTTTGTCAAGAAGCATGGTTTCACGGTAAATGTAAAGGAGAGAAACCAAAAATTGTTAATCTGTAACTACATCACGTGAAAAAATTGTAATTTTTTTACCTACTGTGCCTGCGTTCTTGTTAAGTACCTTTTTCCTCAGAAATGGGTAGACATATATCTGGCCTGTATCAATATCGATAACAGGCGAAAGTCACTGAGATTCTTCATTCTATGGATGGATGAACTATCCGTATACGTAATTAAGTTTGTACGGAACGCTCGGTGTGCGAGTCCTGCTCGCATTTATCTAGATTTCTGTTAGTATTTTTTTTTATTCAAACTATTATTAAACTCATTTGACTTGTAATCTTTGCCAGCAAATCAATTTCACGCATAAGCAAAGAGGAAGGTGAAGACGGTAGAATAACAGTGAGACACATCTGTTTCAGCTGCCTCCAAAACGATTGTGCAGTGGTGCTCTTTTGTCCCAGGTAGTCAGTTCGCCGACAAGGGGAGGGAATGTAGTGGCGAGAAGTTCTTAGTCACTATATTTTACCCTAGTATTCTGGATTAAACTACACTGTGTCATGGTGTGAGGGTATGTACCAATGTGCAAAGGGATATGTATTTCGGATGTGGACGTGAAGTCCAACAGTCCGCTTTGTGTTACAGGAAAGAAATAGGCTACATGCCATCATCAAGAATTACTCCCGCCCCCCTTCACTCATCATCAGCATATAAAATAAAAGTAATATCACAGAACACAAACTGTTACAGCCACCTACAGCCCACAAACACACTCCATACACCAGTCTCATGCACCGCAGTGGAAAGAGGTCACCGTAGGGCGAGGAAGGAATCCGTTTACGATTAGTTGGCTAATGTCCCTATCGAATTCTCCCGCCGATCCTTGCTATACGATTCATTCTTTCTGTTGACAGCCGTGTTCGGTGATATTATAAAATTATATCTTTGCCTTTTTTCTTTTGTTGTTACGGTTACGATGTAACTTTTGGTTGCAATAAAGAAAGGAGCAAAAAGTTACTTTTACCCCAATTTACGGTGTTTCGCTCTATGATTTTCTGCTAAACATAATTAAAGACATCAGGTTATGAGCCCATGCAAACACATACATACGGTATCTGTTTCTGTTCTGTGAATTCATTGCTTTTGATCGGAGTATTATTCGCGTGAACCGTGACCCTCAAATTCTGGAACCGTCGTATATCGCTGGTCTATTGTGGAAAACATTCGATTTCATTTTGAACTGAGTTTTACAAGTTTGACTTACATACAGCTTACATAAAGATGGATAAATAGAAAACGTACGGTGTCCAGAAACTTGACACTAAAAATTTCCAACTCTTGGAAATATCAGTTGCAAATTATTTTTCGTGCTGAAAAAGTGCTCGATATGATCGAGGGCAAACCGAGGCCCAATGAAGCTGGTGAGAATCAAACCGCCGCTTGGGACGATTTAAATGCGAAGGTGACGCTCATTCTATCTAATGCGATGGAATTTGACCAGTTTCGATCCGTTATGACGTGCACAAATGCAACGGAAATGTGGGCCGGCCTAAAAACTATTCATGAACAGCGGTCCGCAGTTAATAAAATGGTTATGAAGCAGAATTTTTCGTTACAGAGTGTCGCCTACAGACATCAGTCAAGTTGAGTCCTTGGTACAAGCTTTTGCTGACAGTGGGGAAAAGTTGACAGAATGGCTAAAATTTTGGAAAGTCTGCCAGTAAAGTTTGTAATTTTTAATCTACCTGGGCCTCGTGTGGTGAAGATCAACAAACGTGCAACAATTTGCCTTTAAAGTTATTGAAAGAAGACCAAAAACTTTTACAGTGTGATGAGAACTCAACAACATTCACAGGAGTTAATATGGACAAAACGCGCATGATCAGTCAAATACAGGTAACAACAGTTAGTCTAAAATTGTCAGTAGCAAAGATGTTGAATGGTATTACTATCACAAAAAGGGACATTTTAAATCTGAGTGCAGAAAACGTTTAGCAAAACTTAATGCCAGAATTGATACGTCTGAGCACCAAGCTTTGAGTGCACAACATGCGTGCTTTTTCGCTGCAGATTGCGAAAACATTTGGTTAGCTGAAGTGCTGCGCCAAAACATATGATGTCACGTAAGGATTGGCTCAACACATGTAAGCCAATTCAATTGGATGTCTTATTTGTTCAAATCGGAGACAACTCGATCGTCAAAGAAGAAGGCATTGGATCAATTGAAGTATTGTCATTAGTGGAGGGAAAATGGCAACCTCACACTTTGGAAAACATCATACGGAGTGGCTTACAAAAAACCGGCCACTGCGCTGAAAGGTACATGAATGAAGAAAATAAACGAACATCATTTCATTTTCACATTTTTATTGTACAGTTTTATTATTAACTACCTAATTAATAGTTTAAGTAACAGATTTGCTTCTATTAGTTTAATAAGCATATTTTAGAAAGGAATTTAAGGTCTGTGTTCAAAATGTTCTCCGCCAACATCCAAGCCAAATTGTGCACGTCGAAGCATGTTAAGGAAAACACTTTTCAGTACTCTTTGAGGAATGTTCGAAATTTCTTCACATTTGTTGTTTTTTAATGTGTCAAGTGTTCTGTGATTGTTGCGGTAGACTGCAGCCTATTGAAACCCCAGAGGTAAAGGTCACATGGTGACAAGTCGGGAGAGCGGTTTGACCACAGGCCCTCACTAATGGTCCTCTCTTCCGTAAAATCAGATTGTATACGAGGTAAAGTCAAATCTGACATAAGAGGTGTTGCCCCATCTTACAGGGAATATGCACAATATTTTTCGTTTGGAGTTAACAGAGCCGAAAATCCATTGTAGAGTTGCAAGTAAACGTGTGTTGACAATTTCGTTGAAAAACAATGACCCGATAATTCTGTTAGCAGATACAACACACAATTGACCAACTTTTAAACCATGTAACGGCTTTTGCAGTATGCCATGGGGATTCTCTGTAGCCCATAGTCTTGTGCTTTGTGAATTAAAGTAACCCAATAGATGAAACGAAGTTTCATCCGTGGAAAAAAGGAGTAACGGATCAAGGTGTCCCCCAGCAACATTTTCCAACAACCAGTTACAGTAATGTGTACGCTTACCCTTGTCCTCTTCTTTTATTTACTGACCAACACTCATACGGTAAGGTTTCATTGTCAAGCCATGAAGGACGCGTTGACATGACCTACGAGGTATTCCACATCGCTAAGGTAATCGTTATGTTGACTTTATGGACTTCTCACGTTTGCTACAACTTCAGGTGCACATACAGTCGGTGCCTTATTTCTCTTTGAATAACAACACTGCCTGCGATCGCCACTTTCTCACTAGATCCTGAATCGTTGATTTTGCAGGAATATTACTTTCAGGTAACTTTTCATGAAAAGTGTCACGAACAACTTTAATGGATTCAGACCGCACATATTCTTCAACAATGAACACACATTTTTCAGTGGAGTAAGGCATGACAATGAAGCACACGGTTTACAACGACTACTTTCCGTATGAACTACTCACACGCTACTGCTGTTGGAAGGTGGCAAAGAAACTGACAAGCTAGTAATGTTAACCACGCGTGTTCGCAGTCCGATTCGGGCCCGTTTCATGTGCGCTATTCTGTATATTCCTAAGCTAAAGAAAAAATTACTTTCAATGAAAGTAGTCACAAAAAGGGGAATCAAGTCTTTTTTTTTTTTTTTTTACATGAGAATGGAAGTTCGCAGTTGATGTCTGATTGCAGCGGGAATTAAGATGGACAATCAGATCAGTGTTATCAGATGTTGTTTAAAAGTCCAGATGTACTACAGGCAAATCCTGCTTCTCTGAATTCCGCCATGATCCGGCAGGAGAGACTTGGGCCCATTCATTTCAGTAGTCTTAAGAATATGGCTGTTCTGAACTTAATACCTGGTTTCATTATGAAGAAAGTTGAAAATCTTTATTGTAAACCGTGTATGTAAGGCAAGATGAAAAGAAAATCTTTTAATTCAAGTTTGGAATCAAGATCGAAAATTCCTGGGAAATTTTTTCATGCAGGTTTGAGTGGATGGATGAGAAAACCTTCTCTTGCAGATGCACATTTGTACATAGTTTTCAAGGAAATTGCATTTCATACAGTTTCGTGTATTTTCTTAAAAGTAAGCGTCATACTTTCCTTGCTTTTTTTGGGAATTTCAGAGTCTTATTGATAGACAAACTGGAAACAAAATCAAAGTTCTGAGAAGTGACAATGGAACCGAATTGATAAATAAGCAATTTGAAGATTATTTCAAGCAAAAAACGATGTAATACATGTGGAAACAAGTCCCTATACACTACAGCAGAATGACCGAATTGAACGAGGAAAAAGGTCCATTGCTGAGTGTGTACGCGCTATGCTATTAAGTAGAAACTTGTCTCACGAATTTTGGGTAGAGGCAGTAAATTGTGCTGCTTATATCTTAAATTGCCGACCATGTAAAACATGTAACAATGTTACACCATATTAAAAATGGTGTGGAATAGCACATGAGGAAGTTTCGATCAGGGGCATACGTAAACGTTGCTTATAAATTTAGATCAAAATGGGATAGTAAATCAAAGAAATTGAACATGGTTGCCTATGATGGATATATTACCAATTATCGCCTCTACAATCCTGAGTCAAAGAAAATTATAATCTCCTGCAATGTCTCTTTCAGTGAACAATAAACCCATAGCTTAAACATGGAACAAAGATATACTGTAGTTGACCGGGGAGACCGTTGTGGCGAAACCTGTTTATAGTATTTCGTGACTTTAATTACTTATAAATGATATTTCAGGTAAATCAAAAAAATATAAAACCAGTTACCCTTAGTCAGCGTAACAATTCGTTTGATCTCAAAAATGATTATCCCGGCTAATATTTGTCACTCTGCTAAAGAAATCTCCACTTGACGTTGTGTAGAAATGTTGTCTGTAAAGTCGTGTGAGTGGCATTAAATTGCATATCATTTATCAGATTTTACACAACTGTTACTTGAGATGGAAGCACTTTTCTCTAGCAAAGGGAACATTTAGTCACAAAATACTACCCGCGTACAACACTGACGTATGTCTCCTATTAAAATATTTCATGTAAATCGTCCGAAATAATTAGGCTTCATTCATCAGCAAATAAGAAACTGATACTACATAACGTGCTGCGAGCACTGTATTTACGGATTCAATCTGAGTTGAATTCTCTCTTTTAAAGTAGATTCGGGACCACCAGTGCCCATTACTTCCATTCATTTATATCTAACAACATTTATGTAAAATTCTCGATTCAAAACTGCCGTGGAGACATTTTTGCTTAGATGGCGCCAGACAGACGATAGTGAATTTGTCTATTGTTATTCTCGATTAATTTTTATATCAAGGCAATATATTAAGATAAAACTCTTAAAGCCTTTTATCTCTATTCTTTAGCATTCAAAATCATTTTCAATGATAAATACCATCATATTTTTTATACCAGCTACTAGTAAACTCCGCTGTGAGTTACTAGCGCTAATGGCTGCGCTCCTAATTGCGGAGCTCAAAATTATCACTTAAAAACATTAATTAGATTGGATTACAATTGAAATAAATACAAATCCACGTCTAGACAATAGCGATTTTATATTTCAAATAATAATTAACAATATATAATTACAGGTTTTCTCTTTACAGACCTCACACGTCTCACGTCCGAACAGTTCATCGGGTAGCACAGGAAGAATAACTGAACCACAATTATCACAGATAATAAAGAAAGATTATATTTGTCGTTGTCCATGAGCGTAGTTCTCTGATAATAATTTTAATTCACACAGAAATTAAATTATTACAGAAATAATGAAATAATTATCGTCATTTTTACACGTTACAGTCCATTTATACCTAGTATCGATAATATTTGTTGAAGTTTGTTCACTTAGTTCATTTTAACATCTTGTGGCTAGAACATAGTGTCGTGGATATTAAATTGCCCCTTGGGCTAAAAAAAAGTAATAGTTAGTATATTTAATTTTTTTTGTTTTTATCAGACTTCCATAACCACGTAGGTTCATTGTTCTCATGATGCAAATATTCAGATACAATATTGTTTAATAAATGACAAAAATAGTGTTGAGTATTTAAATGGCTTCAGTAACTGTATTTTCTCAGAAAAAGCGGCGGATACTTCCTGGATTGATTTATCCCCCCCCCCCCCCCACCCGCATATGGGTTCACTGGACTCGGAAAACCGGAAATAAAACCGTCCAAGGGGCTTCAACAAAATACAGTTACCTACTCTTAATTATCGGGCTTGACATGAAAAGACAACATGTAATATGTTGAAAATGCTGATTTTATACTTCGGTTAACTGCATCTGAGGTAGAAAATGTGTTTTATGGTGGTGTTTCATCAAGGTTAAAAGTTCAAATAACAACTCGCCGATGACGTGGAATTGCCCCCTCCTGTCGAGCCCTTGGTTCGTAGGCAGGTAGAGGCTGCTGCTGGATCGCGCCCAGCCGTGTGGATGGAGCGTCGGCTGCCGACGGCTGCATCCTGATTGGATCTGCCGCTGTCTGGAAGTAGTAATGCTGCAGGTCTTGCTTCTCTCTTTTCACGTCACTCTCGTACAAGATGGGTACATGAAATATCGAAACATGGGCATCAGTGACAAGGTAATATTATATTCATCCTGTGGAAGAAGTTTTTTAGTCTCAATTTAATTTTCATTCACACGGATGGAAATGTTTGTTTTTGGAGGATGTGCTCTATCTTTACACTGTTCATTTAAATGTAGTGATTCATAATTATGTTTAACACAGTATGCACATATGCAACACTGCACCGTTATTCATACAGGTGTCTATTGTGCGCTCTGTTTATTTCCTGCGGTATGTAAACATTTCCGCGGAGGCGCTGCGTAGCCAGCGGTGCATTATACAGGATGATTCAAAAAAAATACCACAACTTAAAAAATGTGTATTTAATGAAAGAAACATAATATAACCTTCTGTTATACATCATTACAAAGAGTATTTAAAAAGGTTTTTTTCACTCAAAAACAAGTTCAGAGATGTTCTATATGGCCCCCTCCAGACACTCGAGCAATATCAACCCGATACTCCAACTCGTTCCACACTCTCTGTAGCATATCAGGCGTAACAGTTTGGATAGCTGCTGTTATTTCTCGTTTCAAATCATCAATGGTGGCTCGGAGAGGTGGCCGAAACACCATATCCTTAACATACCCCCATAAGAAGAAATCGCAGGGGGTAAGATGAGGGCTTGTTGGAGGCCAGTGATGAAGTGCTCTGTCACGGGCTGCCTGGCGGCCGATCCATCGCCTCGGGTAGCTGACGTTCAGGTAGTTACGGACAGATAAGTGCCAATGTGGTGGCGCTCCATCCTGCTGAAATATGAATTGTTGTGCTTCTTGTTCGAGCTGAGGGAACAGCAGATTCTCTAACATCTCCAGATACTGTAGTCCAGTTCCCGCGGATTCTCAGTGCCCCATATACAGACATTGTGACGGTTGACTTTACCGTTAGTGTGGAAAGTTGCTTCATCACTAAACACAATCTTTGAAACGAAATATTCTTCTGTTTCCATTTGAGCAAGGATAAAATCACAGAAATCGATTCTTTTAATCTTATCAGCGGCAGACAGTGCTTGAACCAATTTCAGAGATAAGGTTTCATAATTAACCTTTTTCGTAGGACTCTTCATACAGTTGATTGTGGAATTTGCAGCTCTCTGCTAGCTCTGCCAGTCGATTTTCCTGGGCTGCGAACAAATGCTTGCTGGATGCGTGCTACATTTTCATCACTCGTTCTCGGCCGTCCAGAACTTTTCCCTTTGCACAAACACCCATTCTCTGTAAACTGTTTATACCAACGTTTAATACACCACCTATCAGGAGGTTTAACAACATACTTCGTTCGAAATGCACGCTGAACAACTGTCGTCGATTCATTTCTGCCGTACTCAACAACACAAAAAGCTTTCTATTGAGCGGTCGGCGTCTTAGCATCAACTGACGCTGACGCCTAGTCAACAGCGCCTCAAGCGAACAAATGTACAACTAAATGAAACTTTACAGCTCCCTTAATTCGCCGACAGATAGTGCTTAGCTCTGCCTTTTGTCGTTGCAGAGTTTTAAATTTCTAAAGTTGTGGTATTCTTTTTGAATCGCCCTGTATTGTTGCCGCGCCGCTGGCTGTACAGGCTGTCACATAATATTCGGCACGCGAAGACGACTTATAACACTTAAATGTGAGGTCTTGAGTTCTACGTTGTTATAAATGCTGTTAACAGGTTTTCAAGGTCCAGTCATTGTGCTAATATTTAGCACTCAATGAGTGTTCATGTGTTCTATGATCACAGTTCTAATCACTGTTTCTCACTTCTTACAAAAAAAAAACACTGTTTTTCACGCGTCCACTAGATCTTTTCATTTTTTGTGAACCAAGCTGTTGCTGATTGCTGCCAGTACTACTCAAAGTACTCGACAGAAAATCTTATATGCATGTGACACTTTACAAGATAGTGAGGTCTTGTACATCGGCACATCAGTTCGCATTATTACATCAAAATTAAATCATAGATGTCACATAAAATGTGAGACAATATGAGTTTAAAATCTGCTACATTGGTCTGACCATAAGATGATTATTGAACTGTGTAGGTATCAGTACATTTCCCTTTTCACGTCATACATTTATCAGCCTTTCTTAGTAGTCATTCATACATGTTTTCACTTTAAATATTATCATATTATGGAACCGATGTCGACATTCGGTTCACCTAACAGAGAGATGCTCATAAGAGCATACGGAAAATATAACCACGTAAAGAAAACTATGTACACAAATCGGTACATATTTGGAACACGTTTCACTAATAGTGAAAGCGGTTTCTGACAGACACGCAACTCACACACAATTGACCTCCGTTATGTGCGTGCGTCTATATGGATCAGGTCCATAGAAATATTTTATGCAGGTTTACCCTAATACATGAACAACTACATTATCTAATGATACACATTTTCTTTTTTTATATTGAGGATTTCTCTATACTACGTAGAAAAGAATAAAAAATTTATATTTAATAATATAGTATTTGACAAAGAACTTGTGTCAAGTTAATGGCTTTTTCAGAATAAGAATGTTTATCATTAAGATTCTCCCTTTTTGCCATAATGTTTCATTAATATTATAATGTAGTAAGTGGCATGAAAGCTTAGAGGCCAAAACACACATAACACCATAACATTTCTTTTGCTAAGAATTTTACTATAAGTACTATTTAGTTATTTATAGTTGTGCTATAGTGCATTGCACTAAACATATTATTTTGTTTACACAGGCATTTAAACTGGATTCCTATTGTAATTTTTTTTAAATATATCTATGGCAATACGGTCCTTTCCTCTTTCCTGTATTGACGTCTTCTAGTATATAGCATCCATCATATGGGATAGAAGTTAATTTATCTGGTCCTTCGTACAGTAATTGCCATTTTTTATTTTTATTTTTGATTGTCGATGCCTTGGGATGCGTACTCAACAATACCATTTCATCGATACAATATTGCTGTATGTTAGTAAGTTTTTTTGTCAAACTTCGCCTTGCGGAGTTATGCTTGGCGATTTATATTCTGTAAAGCTATATCTAGTTTCTTCTGATGAGTTAATCTTTCTTCTTCGACTTTTGCTATGAGATTAACCCATTCGTTTATTTCGTTCTTCTGTTTGGTCATGACTTCATTGGGCGTAAAACCGGTTGATACTTGCGGCAAATTATTATAAGTTTCCATTAAACTATTTAGGTATTCCACCAACTTAGTGCCTGAAGAGGGGCAGCAGCCTTTTCAGTAGTTGCAAGGGCAACAGTCTGGATGATTGACTGATCTGGCCTTGTAACAATAACCAAACCGGCCTTGTTGTGCTGGTACTGCGAACGGCTGAAAGCAAGGGGAAACTACGGCCGATATTTTTCCCGAGGGCATGCAGCTTTACTGTATGATTAAATGATGATGGTGTCCTCTTGGGTAAAATATTCCGGAGGTAAAATAGTCCCCCATTCGGATCTCCGGGCGGGGACTACTCAAGAGGATGTCGTTATCAGGAGAAAGAAAACTGGTGTTCTACGGATCGGAGCGTGGATTGTCAGATCACTTAATCGGGCAGGTAGATTAGAAAATTTAAAACGGGAAATGGATAGGTTAAAGTTAGATATAGTGGGAATTAGTTATGTTCGGTGGCAGGAGGAATAAGACTTTTGCTCAGGTGACTACAGGGTTATAAACACAAACTCAAATAGGGGTAATGCAGGAGTAGGTTTAATAATGAGTAGGAAAATAGGAATGCGGGTAAGCTACTACAAACAGCATAGTGAACGCATTATTGTGGAAAAGATAGATACGAAGCCCACACCTGCTACAGTAGTACAAGTTTATATGCCAACTAGCTCTGCTGTATGATGATATAAAAGAAATTATTCAGATAGTGAAGGGAGACGAAACTTTAATAGTCATGGGTGACTGGAATTCGAGTGTAGGAAAAGGGAGAGAAGGAAACGTAGTAGGTGGATATGGATTGGTGCTAAGAAATGAAAGAGGAAGCCGCTTGGTAGAATTTTGCACACAGCACAACTTAATCATAGCTAACACTTGGTTTAAGAATCATGAAAGAAGGTTGTATACATGGAAGAACCCTGGAGATACTAAAAGCTATCAGATAGATTATATAATGGTGAGACAGAGATTTAGGAAGCAGGTTTTAATTGTAAGACAGTTCCAGGGGCAGATGTGGACTCTGACCACAATCTATTGGTTATGATCTGTAGATTAAAACTGAAGAAACTGCAATAAGGGGGAATTTAAGGAGATGGGACCTGGATAAACTGAAAGAACTAGAGGCTGTACAGTGTTTCAGGGAGAGCATGAGGGAACGATTGACAGGAATGGGGGAACAAAAACAATAGAAGAAGAATGGGTAGCTTTGAGGGATGATGTAATGAAGGCAGCAGAGGATGAAGGAGATAAAAAGACGAGGGCTACTAGAAATACTTGGGTAACAGAAGAAATATTGAATTTAATTGATGAAAGGAGAAAATATAAAAATGCAGTAAATGAAGGAGGCAAAAAGGAATACAAACGTCTCAAAAATGAGATCGACAGGAAAGTGCAAAATGGCTAAGCAGGGATGGCTAGAGGACAAATGTAAGGATGTAGGGGCTTACCTTACTAGGGGTAAGATAGATACTGCCTACAGGAAAATTAAAGAGACCTTTGGAGATAAGAGAACCACTTGTATGAATATCAAGAGCTCAGATGGAAACCCAGTTCTAAGCAAAGAAGGGAAAGCAGAAAGGTGGAAGGAGTATATAGAGGGTCTATACAAGGGCGATGTACTTGACGACAATATTATGGAAATGGAAGAGGATGTAGATGAAGATGAAATGGGAGATACGATACTGCGTGAAGAGTTTGACAGGGCGCTGAAAGACCTGAGTCGAAACAAGGCCCCCGGAGGAGACAGCATTCCATTGGAACTACTGACGGCCTTGGGAGAGCCAGTCCTGACAAAACTCTACCATCTGGTGAGCAAGATTTTATGAAACAGGCGAAATACCCTCAGACTTCAAGAAGAATATAATAGTTCTAATCCCAAAGAAAGCAGGTGTTGACAGATGTGAAAGTTACCGAACAATCAGTTTAATAAATTACAGCTGTAAAATACTAACACGAATTCTTTACAGACGAATGGAAAAACTAGTAGAAGCTGACCTCGGGGAAGATCAGTTTGGATTCCTTAAAAATACTGGAACACGTGAGGCAATACTGACCTTACGAGTTATCTTAGAAGAAAGATTAAGGAAAGGCAAACCTACGTTTCTATCATTTGTAGACTTAGAGAAAGCTTTTGACAATGTTGATTGGAATACTCTCTTTCAAATTCTAAAGGTGGCAGGGGTAAAATACAGGGAGCGAAAGGCTATATGCAATTTGTACAGAAACAAGATGGCAGTTATAAGAGTCGAGGGACATGAAAGGGAAGCAGTGGTTGGGATGGGAGTGAGACAGGGTTGTAGCCTCTCACCGATGTTATTCAATCTGTATATTGAGCAAGCAGTAAGGGAAACAAAAGAAAAATTCGGAGTAGGTATTAAAATCCATGGTGAAGAAATAAAAACTTTGAGGTTCGCCGATGACATTGTAATTCTGTCAGAGACAGGAAAAGGACTTGGAAGAGCAGTTGAATGGAATGGACAGTGTCTTGAGAGGAGTATATAAGATGAACATCAACAAAAGCAAAACGTGACTATTGGAATGTAGTCGAATTAAGTCGGGTGATGCTGAGGGAATTAGATTAGGAAATGAGACTCTTAAAGTAGTAAAGGAGTTTTGCTATTTGGGGAGCAAAATAACTGATGATGGTCGAAGTAGAGAGGATATAAAATGTAGACTGGCAATGGCAAGCAAAGGCGTTTGTGAAGAAGAGAAATTTGTTAACATCGAGTATAGATTTAAGTGTCAGGAAGTCCTTTCTGAAAGTATTTGTATGTAGTGTAGCCTTGTACGGAAGTGAAACATGGACGAAAAATAGTTTGGACAAGAAGAGAATAGAAGCTTTCGAAATGTAATACTAGAGAAGAAAGCTGAAGATTAGATGGGTAGATCACATAACTAATCAGGAAGTATTGAATAGGGTTGGGGAGAAGAGAAGTTTGTGGCACAACTTGACGAGAAGAAGGGATCGGTTGGTAGGACATGTTCTGAGGCATCAGGGAATCATCAATTTAGTACTGGAGGGCAGCGTGGAGGGTAAAAGTCGTAGAGGGAGACCAAGAGATGAATACACCAAGCAGATTCAGAAGGATGTAGGTTGCAGTAGGTACTGAGAGATGAAGAAGCTTGCACAGGATAGAGTAGCATGGAGAGCTGCTTCAAACCAGTCTCAGGACTGAAGACCACAACAACAACAGTGTGCTTATTGTGGGCGTATGTTCGAATAAACCGGTTCAGTTCGCTAAAAGTTCTTTCGACCGGATTACTGCACGGTGAAAACCTTGAAATTAATATATGCTTAATGTTATGTTCTTCCATAAGTTCCTTCCATCTCTCTCCAGTAAAATATGTAGCATTATTTGTTATGATAGTTGTCGGGCACCCGACAGATGTGATGTAACCATTCGTTAATCTTTTTCCACTACTGCTGGCAGTTGATGTCCTAAGTGGATACATTTTTATACAGGGTGTTAAAAAAGTACGGCCAAACTTTCAGGAAACATTCCTCACACACAAATAAAGAAAACATGTTATGTGGACATGTGTCCGGAAATGCTTTATTTCCATGTTGGAGCTCATTTTAGTTTGTTCTTCCGCCTACGCTCAATGGAGCACGTTATCATGATTTCACACGGGATACTCTACCTGTGCTGCTAGAACATGTGTCTTTACAAGTACGACACAACATTTGGTTCATCCACGATGGAGCTCGTGCACTTTTCAGTCGAAGTGTTAGTACGCTTCTCAACAATAGATTTTGTAACCGATGGATTGGTAGAGGCAGACCAATTCCATGGCCTCCACGCTTTCCTGACCTCAATCCTCTTGACTTTCATTTATGGGGGCATTTGAAAGCTCTTGTCTACGCAACCCCGGTACCAAATGTAGAGACTCTTCGTGCTCGTATTGTGGACGGCTGTGATACAATACGCCATTCTCCAGGGCTGCATCAGCGCATCAGGGATTCCATGCGACGTAGGGTGGATGCATGTATCCTTGCTAACGGAGGACATTTTGAACATTTCCTGTAACAAAGTGCTTGAAGTCACGGTGGTACATTCTGTTGCTGTGTGTTTCCATTCAATGATCAATGTGATTTGAAGAGAAGTAATAACATGAGGTCTAACATGGAAAGTAAGCGTTTCCGGACGCATGTCCACATAACATATTTTCTTTCTTTGTGTGTGAGGAATGTTTTCTGAAAGTTTGGCCGTACCTTTTTGTAACACCCTGTATATTTTGTAAATAAATTAAACACTGCTAGGACATATTTGCCCCCCCCCCCCCCCCGTCGGTAGTTGGTAGGGGTCCTGCAATGTCGATAGCTGCAATCTGCCGTGGACATTTTTCAATAATGGGATGTAATTCATTGTCTCTGCGTACATAGTTCGGTTTCACTTTCTGGCATATTTTACATGTTCTGATAAGATCTTGAACCTTTCTTTTTAAATTTGGGTAGTAATAGTACTGATTTATTTTCATCGTACACTTATTAATGCCGAAATGCCCCCACGCTCGTTGTTAACCAAATTAGATCATCAAGCTGGTCTGATGGAATGCACACTCGCCATTTACACTTAGGAGCATCCGATTTGTAAAACAGAATATCATTGTTTAACTGATAATACAGGTGGAAAGCAGTGTCATTTTGCTGATGCAATACCTCTTTGATGTTCTTCCTCATCGAATCATATTCTTCACATTGTTTTAGATTTTTCCACAGCGCTAGATATTTTTTTATGGTGGCTTTGTCCCTTACTAGCAAAATTTTATACTCTGTGGAATTTTCGACTAAGGCCGCAAACTCTGGTAAGCCTTGCGGTAACCTGGATAATGCGTCGGCAATTACGTTATCAGATCGATGGACATGCCTAATTTCAAGGTCATATTCTTGCAGAGCTAGAGTCCACCGAGATAAACGCCCGTGCAGTAACTTGCAAGTTAACATAAAGCTGAAAGCCTGGTGATCACATAGGACGTTAACATGTCTCCCATAAACATAGTATCTAAATTGTTTAAAGGCAAATACTACGGCAAGTGCCTCAATTCGGTCACTGTGTAGGACCGTTGGAATTTGATTAATATTCTACTCGCAAAACCGATCATCTTCACTCCCAGTTTATTATTGATGTGTTTAGTTTGAAACAGGCATGCTCCGATTCCATAATTCGAGGCATCGGATGCAATAAAGAAATCTTTTGACATATCTGGCTGATGTAAAATCGGTGCATTGATAAGTGCCTCTTTGATACTGTCAGAGTCTTCCTTGTACTGCTATGTCCAGCACCACTGTGCATTTTTCTTTGGCAAACTCAATAATGCTTCACAGTTTAAGTGCTGAGTTGTCAGAACTCTTCTAAAGAAAGATGCTAAGCCAATAAAACTTTTAAGTTGTTTCTTCGTCCGTGGGTACGAGAAATTCGCAACTGTCTCCATTTTGCTAAGATCTGGTTTTATACCTTAAGGCGATATTACCTGACCTAAGAATTTTATTTCGAGCAAATTTGGATTTCTTTAAGTTTACTGTTACTCCTCTTGCTAGAAACTTGTCTAGCACGTTTTGTATTAAATTGTTTCTCCCAGGTATCTGTCGCTACAAAAGGTCATCCACATATGTTGTAACCTGATCTAGCAACTGGGGTTCTAGTACGTGATCTAACGCTGTTATGAACACTCCAGCATTAAACTTCAATCCACAGGGAAGAATACACAATTGGTAACTTCGACCTCCAAACATAAAAGCTGTATATTGCCTAGTTTTGATAGCAGGATTTGCGAAAGTGAAGAATGCAAATCGAGTGAGGTTAGATATGTCTTACCAAAAAATTTCTGAATTTGTTCGTCTAACTTTTCAGGTCTTGTTCACACTGGAACTATAATCTTGTTGATGTCTCGTGCGTCGAGAACTAAACGTATACTTTTATCTGCTTTGGTTATGGCCAAAAGAGCACTGCTATATGATGAATTTGATGTTTCAATAATTCCCAAGTCCAGCTTTTTTTGGATTTCTTTCATTACTTCGTTTTTCTTTGTCCAGGGGACCGAGTATGAAGGTCTGAAATAAGTCTTATGTAGATAGACCTTCATATCATAAAGATAGTTTTTCACGATACCTGCTAGTTCACTGATTACTTCATGGTATCTGGATAATAATTTTGTTAGTTGTCCACCCTCTGAAGCGTCAATTCAAGTTGCTTCTTACACCTTTTCCTCGATTGTTGCAGCTATGTCACTCATATTACGGGGTGCATCATTACTTCGGTTATTGTGACACTTTCGTGGGTGCTCATATTCTCACACGAACAATTTCTGTTTGCTGACAGATAGATACACTTCTCTTCTCAGCGGAAGTTTCGCACCGAACTCCCAATTCAGCTTCAATATTATTGGCCGCTGTTGGCACTTAAGTATACATGTTCCACCGGCGAGATCAATTACGGCTTCTCTGTCCCGTAAAAACTTAAGACCTAGTAACACCAGTACTGACAAGTAATCCATTAATAGGAACGTGCATAAAACGCTATAATTTCCAAAGGAAACTTCAACCTGTGCCTGATGCTTTATAATCTGCCTTTTTTCCAGCGCTCCTATAGCCTTACAATTCGTAACAGGCAAAATCGGCAGTCTTTTTATTTGCCTTCTTGAAGAACCGTGTATTCATTACTGATACACTTGCACCTGTGTCGAGAAGAATAATAGTTGCTACACCATTGATGGTTCCAGTGACACTTGCTTGAAGATTTTCTTTTCTTGCCTATCATGGACAGCAGATTCTTGATAGAGTTCATCTTCGATCCTCTTACCATCCTGATAGCGAATCATATTTATTTTCTGTTTTATTGACCTATCACCTTCATTCTTGGTCTCGGTCACGTGGCGAAGGCCTACAGGGACCGAGATTAGTTTGTTGGCTTCTGCATATTCTGCTTTGTCTCCGAGGGTACCTCCACTATTTTCACATTTTGTGAGTCTACAGTCGGAGTTGGCCTACTTGGGTCCCACCATTGTGGATACTGATTATTTGTCATGGGTACAGCCTGTATATATTCTATTGGCTGACCTGAATTCATCGAATTTTGTTGCGGCTTCCAGTGACTTGGCGCTGGTTGTCGCCAGTACTCATTGTCACCTCTCATGTTTTAGGATTTATCCTTGTACGGACAGTCTAATCTATTGTCATTTCGTCTTTAACGATTACTATTGTTGTTATTACTATCATACCGCCTCTGATTACCATTCGGATGCTGGTAGTCATCGGACTTCTGGTAATTATTGTTATTATTGAAATAATCAGAATTTTGGTTGTAGGAATTTCTACTATTATTATAATTCCCATTATTATAAGTCTTGCTTTTGTTTTCCTGGGACTACCGTCGCCCATATTTCCACTTTTTCCATTCCAGGAAGGTTTTGCATTAGGAATGTTTGCTACTACTTGTAGCGTTAGAATTCTTTCTTGCGTCTTCTTGTACTAAATCTAGGAAGTAGATCACAGATAAAAATTCCTTCAAATATATATCTGTGACATTGAACAATTTTTCTCTGATATGTATTGGCAATCTATCCTTCAATACACGTAACAAGTCCCGTGTGGTTACTGGCTCATCCCAGTACCGTGTCGTATTAATATACTTTCCGAATTATTTTCTTAAGGAACGTATCTTCGGATTATATATTTCTGCATTACAGACAATCTTTCGCAGCCTTTCTTGAGTCGACGCTCACCAGAATTGATCGAGAAACGCCTTCTCAAACTCAATGAAAGTCTTGCACGTTTCTCCTGCATTTAACGCCCAGAGCGGTGCATCACCAGAAATGTGAGAAACCACAAACTTTGTTTTCTGTTCCTCGGTCCAGGAGTTTGGAAGAACACTTTTGAAGTTTCGAATAAAAACTACTGGATGAATATTTTTCTTACTCTCTTCGTTAAATATTTGGAACTGTTGATGCTTAATCAAGCTTTCTTCATGCATCAAGGTAGTTAAGTCCCTGGAGTTATTGTCCTTAGCAGACAGTGTACGAACTCTACTACAAGTATACCCTGCTTTATAGTCCGAGTTCCTTGGTCACACATGATGCTGGGGTATTATGGGTTGATTACCAAAACTTGGTTTTGCTTGTGATGCATTGCAGTTCGTTGGCAGATTTTCACTGATCTTTTGCCTGTCAGTAGCAGTGCTTTCATTACTGTGTGCTGACATTGTTTCAAAATTTTCCTTTTCAATCTTCAAAACCTTGGCTACTTCCGTTCGGACTAGTTTCTGAATTTCTGTGGGAATGTCATTCTGCATTGACTCCACAGTAGTGCCAAAACTTTGAACTTGTTTTCTAATTAATCGACTTCAGTTTGAAGACTATAGACTTGAAGTGGTATGGTTGTTAATGGTTCGCTAGTAGTTTTTATATCACTGACCTCTTTGTTAAAATTAGTAGTGATAGCTTTATCGCGAGCTACCAACACCTGATTTATTCTGTGAACAATCTCCTTATCTCTTTCTACGAAAATATTGTAAATCTATTCCATAAATTTCTTTTCACCCTCCTGGTCCCTGAGTTCGCGTTGCTTTTCACGCTCTTGTTCCATTCGCTCCTGTTCGATAGTGAACATTTAAAAGAGCGACGATAGCAAATCCTGTAGTGGCACAGCTTGAGGATTGCTAACTTGTGCTCCTTGCCCATTGGAAATATAATAATTAATTTCTAACTGTTTGACTGCAGAAATGTCTGCTTGTTTTGACAACTCATCAGTTTCACTTTCGCTTGGGACATCAGTTAATGGATTGCCATCATCAATTGTTAGAATTTCTAGTAATTGCTCAGAAGTGTGCGTAGATTGATGTACTTGAGGATCTGATGCCATTTCTGTCTGCTCAGTCGGTTTTATCTGCTTCTTTGGCCTAACCATTTTATCACTAATCTTGCCCATTATATAGAGATATCACTGACAATGACATGATTGACATAAAATAATCTTATATCTAACGCATATACATAGATAACAAACAAAAGTAAAAATGGTTCAAATGTGTGCACAAAATAATTTTACCAAATAACTATATTTGAAAATATTTAACTCGCAGCCGGGTTTTATAAAAGTACAACTATTATACAGGTAAGTACAAATATTTATGGTTGCTGTTACGATTGTTTGATCCTTTAAGGTCAGAAGCAGAAGCAACATATGTGAACCGTGTGTGTGTGTGTGTGTGTGTGTGTGTGTGTGTGCGGCTTGAACGTGAACAACTGATTCTACCTCTTTACAGCAGTCTGTAGACAGCACAGTTTAACACTTAAATGCCTCTCACTACATATACACACGTTGTTCAGTGATGAAATAAAGAACAACACAAACGTCAATATTTTGTCATTCTACACTGAACGTGTAAGAAATCACAATCCTCAATAATTAAATAAATAAATGTGCATTGGTGGCCCCACGTTTGGCGCCAGTGTGGCGGAACCGGTTTGTACACTACTGGCCATTAAAATTGCTACATCAAGAAGAAATGCAGATGATAAACGGGTATTCGTTGGACAAATATATTATACTAGAACTGATATGTGATAACATTTTCACGCAATTTGGGTGCATACATCCTGAGAAATCAGTAACCAGAACAACCACCTCTGGCCGTAATAACGGCCTTGATACGCCTGGGCATTGAGTCAAACAGAGCTTGCATGGCGTCTACGGGTACAGCTGGCCATAGAGCTTCAACACTATACCACAGTTCATCAAGAGTAGTGACTAGCGTATTGTGACGAGCCAGTTGTTCGGCCACCTTTGACCAGACGTTTACAATTGGTGATAGATCTGGAGTATGTGCTGGCCAGGGCAGCAGTCGAACATTTTCTGTATCCAGAAAGGTCCGTACAGGACCTGCAACATGTGGTCGTGCATTATCCAGCTGAAATGTAGGGTTTCGCAGGGCTCGAATAAAGGGTAGAGCCACGGGTCGTAACACATCCGAAATGTAGCGTCCACTGTTCAAAGTGCCGTCAGTGCGAACAAGAGGCTACCGAGACATGTAACCAATGGCACCCCATTCCATCACGTCGGGTGATACGCCAGTATAGAGATGACAAATACCCGCTTCCAATGTGCGTTCACCGCGATGTCGCCAAACACGGATGCGACCATTATGATGCTTAAACAGAACCTGTATTCATCCGAAAAAACGACGTTTTGCCATTTGTGCACCCAGGTTCGTCGTTGAGTACATCATCAAAGGAGCTCCTGTCTGTGATGCAGCGTCAAGGGCAACAGCAGCCATGGTCTCCGAGCTGATAGTCCATGCTGCTGCAAACGTCGTCGAACTGTTCCTGCAGATAGTTATTGTCTTGCTAACATCCTCATCTATTGACTCTGGGATCGAGACGTGGGTGCACGATCCGTCACAGCCATGCGGATAAGATGCCTCTCATCTCGACTGCTAGTGATACGAGGCCGTTGGGATCCAGCACGGCGTTCCGTATTATCCTCCTGAACCCATCGATTCCATATCCCGCTAACAGTCATTGGATCTCGAACAACGCGAGCAGCAATGTCGCGATACGATAAACCGCAATCGGGATAGGCTACAACCCGATCTTTATCAAAGTCGGAAAAGTGATGGTACGCATTTCTCCTCCTTACACGAGGCATCACAATAACGCTACACCAGGCAACGGCGGTCAACTGTTGTTTGTGTATGAGAAATCGGATGGAAAGTTTCCTCGTGTCAGCACGTTGTAGGTGTCGCCACCGACGCCACCCTTGTGTGAATGCTCTGAAAAGCTAATCATTTGCATATCACAGCATCTTCTTCCTGTCGGTTAAATTTCGCGTCAGTAACACGTCATCTTCCTAGTGTAGCAATTTTAATGGCCAATAGTGTAGTATTTCGTGACTTTAATTGCTTATAAATTAAATTTCAGGTAGATCAAAAGAAAATATAAAACCCGTTACCTATTGTCAGCGTACCACTTCGTTTGATCTCAAAAATGACTATCCCGGCTAATATCTCTCACTCTGCTAAAGAAATCTCCACTTGCCGTTGTGTACTGCTTGTTCACAAAGAGAAGAGCTAATTCTGTGCGGGGGTGTGTGGTGGGTGGGGGGTGGTGTGGTAGGAGGGGGGGGGTTTAGGAGGGGGGTCGCAGGGTATAGAGGAGGTAAGCTCCGCCCACCGGCACACAGCCGGGTAATAAGTCACAGCGGGGTAATAAGTCGCGCTAACGTTACGCAGTGCTGGCAACACTCTGGCGTCCACATAAAAGTTGTGCTCCAAGCGGTATACACACTGCCACCTAATAGCCGCTGCAGCAACTGTTAATGTTGCACATATACTAGCGCTAAAGCGGACAGCGGCTTCATAAAAGATTGCAGGATACGTGAAATTATTTATGTGTAAAACCCAATATTGCAATTTCGACGGTTGGACGTTATGAAGTGAAATCGAAAGTTTCATATTGAATGATACTGCCTATTGCTACTAATTTCGTAACAATTGTCTTGGACAATTTGGCATTATACTTAAGTAGTAGAAAAACTTACATTGTGGCAATAAAAAGAGAAGGAATAAATTTGGAAAGTTTATTGACAATTGTTACACTGTATTTTACCCTCAAATACATCACTCAGAATCAGTTTCATTGTACTCCTTTTCTGTGTGTGCTTCATGTTCGTCGCTACTGTCCGTTTCGGTAGTGTTAATAATGATATAGTCTATTGCTAATTCTACAACACCTTCACGCCTCCAATATTCTTCTTCTAGTTGTTGGATCTTCCTGCAGTACCCTTCCCAGTCAGCGGCAGTTACAGACAATAGGGATTCACTTGCTGTCGCAAAAAGGTTAACTTTCGACATGTCCCTCAATTGTTACGAACCCTAAAAAAACGTTTTAATTTCGCCCATGCCAGTTCTACCGTACTCAAATCACAACTGTAGGGAGACAAGCGTACAACCATGTGGCCTTTCTCTTTCGCCATTTCGTCAATAACATATGTTTTTCAGCAGGTCTATGCTCTTGTATTAAAGCGAACAGATCCTGCTTTCTCATGCTCTCATTACAGGCGACACGCCTGTTTTGAAGCCATTCCAACATCCTCACTTTGGTGTCACACCGTGTGGGTGTTTTCTCAACCTGTCTGTTATGGTATGGAGCGTTGTCCATCACAATTACCGACTTCGGAGGGAGTTTCGGGAGCAACATGCTTGAAAACCAGCTTTCAAAATTTCTTGAATTCATCTGACCATGGTAGTTACCTTTAGCTGATTTAGCCCAAAATTTTAGTTCGTCTTCCCTGACAAATCCATTACTTGATCCAATGCTTTCCAATAATCAGTCTTTTGGAGGACGTTCCCAAACCAATACGCCGACAATATCACTCTTCTGCCAACATTTACCTATTGTCAAATTGCTGTCGACCCACATCTCATCCAAATGTAATATTTCTGTGGCTGCTTCCCTCACATGTTTCATTTCTACAATGAAAGGCGACCGCTAATCAACAATATCTTCACGCTCTAGCAGTAAAGACCGCTTATTTTGTACTTTTGGCCATATGAATCCCATGGATAACAAAATATTCCGCAGTGAAGTAATACCCCACGTCCAGCCGATCTTTTATTGTAGTGCAAGACGAAGTGATCTCAGAAAGGGTACAGTCTTCTGTACCATATAAAAATTTTCTATAGTTTGTTTTACGACAGTCCTGCAAAATTATCCAACTGAATTTTTCCAGTATATCTTGGCCTAAATAAAAGGGAATTTTTAAAGAAGGGTTATAGAGTTAGACTGTAAGAATGAGTAGTTGGAAGTAATAAGGAGACGTTTGCAGGTGAAGAATATAATTTTTTAAAACACTTATAGAGTAGTGTTAGTCAGTGTAGTAGGTTATGGTCCCTGGTGTCGTACTATGCAGTTACATTAAACTGAATTGAGTGAAAATGATTATAACAGTCCTTGCTATTAATAATAAAAAAATCGCGATGTAACAGGATTCGTGCCCATCACCTCCGGTACAGCAATTATGCACCAAAGCTGCTACGCTACAAAGCGAATTTCGTAGAAGCGACTAATTTACAGCTTTAAAAATGTATACACCTATTGGAGGACAAGAAATTCTTTCACATCATACAAACAAAACGACTACAGTAATTCAGACAAACGGTAAGGCAGATTCAAAGCAATGTCGAAAGGAAATTTACCTTTTTTTGCCGGGAGTTCCTGGTGAATTTCGATGGCTGTCTTTAGAAAATCTACGTATTCTTTCACGGAACTGACGCTCACCTCTGTATAAGTAACTGTTCGTATTATTGGCTGCGAAAGAGGGTGGAGCAATTTTTTATTTTTGCTCTCTTCTTCAGCATCTCTTTGCTCATCTCTGAGGAGTGGATGGAGTATTTGGCCTTGCCCGTGATGGTCCAGGAACCTCTTCGTCATCATAATGCAGTGTAATACTTCACTAAGGAACGTATTGAAGCTCACCAGTCACTTTACAATGGCTCCGCACTGTTCTGTATTACATCACTGAGGTTGGCAGCGTTTCTACAGAATGATCTGCCAACGTTACTCGAAAATGTCCCACTGGAAACGCGTCGACGTATGTGGTATCAGCATGATGGTGCACGTGCACATTCCGCAATTAACACTAGGCTGACCATTGACACGATGTTCGACGGGCGTTTCATAGGACGTGGAGGACGCATAAATTGGCCAGCCCGTTCTCCTGATCTTACACCTCTGGACTTCTTTCTCTGGGGTACGTTAAAGGAGAATGTGTACTGTGATGTGCCTGCAACCCCAGAGGATATGAAACAACGTATTGTGGCAGCCTGCGGCGACATTACACCAGGTGTACTGCGGCGTGTACGACATTCATTACGCCAGAGATTGCAATTGTATGCAGCAAATGATGGCCACCACATTGAACATCTATTGGCCTGATATGTCGGGACACACTCTATTCAACTCCGTAATTGAAAACGGAAACCACGTGTGTACGTGTACCTCACCCCTCATGGCAATGTACATGTGCGTCAGTGAAAAAGACCAATAAAAAGGTATTAGCATGTGGACGTAATGTGCTGTTCCAGTCTCTTCTGTACCTAAGGTCCATCACCGTTCCCTTTGGATCCCTACGTAATTCGGTGCTCTCCGATACAAACGATCGAACAGCGGAGGAGTGGTACTCAAGCGTCAGCTTTAGGTTACAATATCTCCGGATATAATTAACATTTTACGATGCAACAAACGAAACTGATTACCCATTTGTTTTTATGTTCAGATGTGCTAACAAAACTAACGGGGTTCCATTTAAAAAAACGTAGGTTTGTGTTAAAAAACATACTTCCGTGCATTTTTTATGGTTTGTATTAACCAATTACACTAGCCCCTCTCCTCACGTTCGGTCTGTGGAATAGATTCGTCAGTATTTGATGTGGTTTACGAAATATATCCAGCGGTAATGTTAGGTGACTCATCCTGTATAATTACAGGTTTTCTCTTTATAGACCTCACACATCTCACGCCCGAATAGCTCATCAGTTAGCACAGGAAGAAGAACTGAACCACAATTATCACAGATAACAAAAAAAGATTATAATTGTCGTTGTCCATGAGTGTAGTTCTCTGGTAATAATTTTAATTCACACAGAAATTAAATTATTACAGAAATAATGAAGTAATTATAGTCATTTTTACACGATACAGGCCTTTTATATGCAGTATCGGTAATATTTGTTGTAGTTTGTTCACTTAGTTCTTTTTAACATCTTGTGGCTAGAACATAGTGTCGCGAATATTACACCATGCTGAAGAAGATGTTCAAGAGGAATCTGAAGAGGATGATACTGGTGAACAAATGAAAGAAAATCAAAAAGATGATCGAGACGAATCTGAAGAGGATGACAATTATGAAGAAATGAAAGTAAATCGAAGGATGAATCTGAGAGATCGGTCTAATCTACGAACACCTGCTCGTTTTCGGGACAAAGATATAGCTTGTTCTGCTATTATCTTTGAACCTAAAACTTTTGAAGAAGCAATGGCATCAAAAGAGTCATCAAAGTGGAAACAAGCAATGGAAGAGAAAATTGAAGAAGAACAAAACTTGGGATCTAGTACCATTACCACACAACCTGAAGGCAGTTGGATGTACGGTAAGTGGATCTATCGTGTGAAGCAGAATTCTGAGAGAAAAACTCACCGCTTTAAAGCTATATTATGTGCGAAATGTTATTCACAACGAGAAGGCATTAACTATGAAGAGACATTCTTGCCTGTGGTCTAACATGTTTCAATCAGAGTTTTATTAGCCATAGCAGCTTCACGAAAGATGAAAATTAGGGAGTTTGATGTTAAGACAGCATTCCTGAATGGGGATTTGAAAGAAGCTTACATGGAGCAACCAAATGGTTTTTTGTATAAGGCTCAAATAATGTTTGCAAACTGAAGAAGAGAATATATGTACTCAAACAATTACCAAGTTGTGGGAATCAAAAATTTTGAACAGTTTCTGACAATGTTTGACTTTGAGTAACTGAATGCAGACAACTGCGTTTTCCATGCCTTAACACATGACACTGATGTATACCTGGCACTTAATGTGGATGATGGCTTGCCTCAAAAAATAGTGGAAGACGCTTTGAAATTATTATTGATACTGGAAAATACTTGGAAATTGAAAAAAGTCCTTTTACAAAAGAAATCTATATACAGGCCAGCAAATATACATCAATAGTTTATTTCAGAAGTTCAACTTGGATGATTCAGAACCGAACTCCATTCCTTTTGATGTTGGAATCTGTTGCACAATGGGCAAATCAACATGAGTTAAAGGAGACGGAAAGCAATCCTTATCGGCAGACAGTCGGCAGCCTAATATCTGCAGCAACTGTTTCACGGCCAGACATCCTGTTCACTGTGAACCTGTTGAGTAGGTTTTTACATAATATGAGTCTCGATCATTGACATGCTTTTAAAAGGATTACGTAGTATCTACAGGGGACCGGGGATCTGACCGGGATCTGACCATAAGGTACAAAGATAACTGCACTGGACTGGTGGTCGACTCAGATGCTGCCTTTGCGGGTGATGTGACACTCATTGGTCAGCAACTGGCTATGTGTTCTTGTTAACAGGTGGGCCTGTGACATGGTGTACACGTCGGCAGAAATGAGCAAGCAGGTCAACAACAGAGGCCGAATACATAGCAGTTTCATATGCTGCTCTGAAGTTGTTTGGTTGCGTGGTTTTCTCGGTGAACTCCGTTTTCAGTTAGACAAACCAACAACACTCCATGTTGAGAATCGAAATACTATCCTGATTACAAACCCATAACATCACAAACACAGCAAACACATTGACGTTATATGTCATTATATACGTAAACATATTGTAAATAATGAGATTGAAGTTTGTTATGTTTATTCAGATAAACAATTGGCAGATATCAAACAGAAAAGCCGTGTCAATGATTTCGAAACAAATTCTATAAAACAAGAGTGGAAGCGTTGACCGCAGTGAGCTTGTTGTATTGAGCTTTTTTCGTGGCTTCATTTTTAGTTTTCGTTTTTTTTTTATGCCCACACCGGCATGATGGCCAACTCCAAAGGTCTACTGCCATCTCTGCATAAGGGTTAGTATTCACTAATGTGAGGTGTCGCAGGATGTGGGTACTGCGATGTGTGCGTACGTCTGGTTATGGTTAACCATTAATACGCGCTCATCTGGAGATAGATCGGGTCGAAAAGCGAACGAAGGGTAGCGGTTTGAAGGGCAGAGGAAAAAAAGTGCCAAGGCAAGAGCCATGGGAAAAACACCTCTGCGATAGTTAGGTCGGGTGGTAAGAGCAGTAGCGGATGTCTTGCTGCCTGCGATAGGCCGTGCAAGGGTAGGCTTTGTTAGTAGTGGGTATCATGCTTGTCGATACCTTTACGTAGTGCGTTGCTGCTGCTCGGCGGCTGCCGCTGGTGGCTGCGTTGGGCTCTTGCTCAGCGTCAGCAACCTGCAACAGTTAGGTTTGTCATCATTTTGTGTCCAATAGGTCATATATCGGAAGCACAGTGTTGGGTGATGTTGGCGATTGTTTGTGCGTCAGTGAGCGAGCTCGTCGGTTTCCCTGCGATAGCCTGTTTGCCGGCTTTGATAGTAGCTGGTACTTCCAGTCAATGTTGCTGATAAACAGGGGCTTACCGAAGTTCTGTCGCTTGTTAGTGTAGGTTATCTTGCCATAGGTGGTTATGCCCTACCTAGGAGTGTTTTTGGCCGTTTATGCTTCCACCTATGGTTGTGATCGTAGTTACCCAGAGTAAGGATGAAAGGATTGTTCGAGTCTCTCGAGTTCATGTATAGTCGTGTGGCGTGTTTTTTGAATACTTCCTTGAGATTTTCAAGGCGGTATTCATTGTGAAGGTCCACGTTGCGTGTGTAGCGTGGAGCGTTGCTAATGATTCGTAGTACTTTGTTCTGTATGATCTGCAGGCGGCGCAGTCGTGTAGGAGCCGCATATCCCCAGACGGGAGCTGCGTACGTCATCAGAGGTCTAATCAGTGTCATGTAGATGGACCTCGACACCCTCCTATTCAGTGTGCTTTCCTTGTTGAGCATTGGGTAGAGCTGTTTGAGCCTCGCGTGTGCTCTGTTGGCAACGTATTCAATGTGGCCCCCCATGTAAGTTTCCGGTCCAGCCAGACACCGAGATATCTGACCTTCTCTCGGAAACGTATTGGGCGTGCATGTAGTGTTATTTGTCTACTGTGTTGGTGTTTGCGCAGTAGTTTCGGTCTGCGTGTAAACAGAACTGCTTCGCACTTGTCGACGTTTACTTTAATACGCCATCTCTCCAACCAAGGCTCAGCAGTTCTGAGTGCCGTCTGTGTTCGTGAATTTATGTTCGACGGTTTCCAATCTTGCGCAAGGATGGCTGTGTCATCCGCGTAGATGGCTAGCGTCGTGTTATGTGTTGCTGGGAAGTCGTTAATGTACAGGTTGAACAAGATGGGCCCCAGGATGCTTCCCTGGGGTACTCCAGCTTGGATACCGTGTTGTGTTGATTGTTTGCCCTGCACGTCAGTGTTGAAACATCTGTTAGTGAGGTATGAGTGTATGAGACGCACGAGTCCGTCTGGGAAACCAGCTTCGCTTAGTTTGCGTATGAGGCCGTTGTGCCATAGACGATCGAAAGCCTTCTCGATGTCCAGGAACACCGCACCGGTTGCTTTGTTCATGTTGTAGCCGTGTGTTATGTTTTCGACTACGCGTAGGAGTTGTTGTGTTGTCGAGTGGTGATTCCTAAAGCCGAATTGCTCCGGTCTTAGGGTGTCATTGGTGATGCAGTGCCTAGTGATGCGTTTTAAAATCACCTTCTCGACAATCTTGCTGAGCGAGCACAGCAGACTGATGGGTCGGTAATTTTGTGGGAGGGAGTGGTCTTTCCCTGGCTTCCTGAACATCAGGACCTTGGCCGCCTTCCAAAAGTCAGGGAAGTGTTGGTGTTTTAGGATGGCATTCGTTATGTGTGTAAGGTATTCTACGGCTCTATCCGTGAACTCCTGGAGGACACGGTTTTGAATGCCATCAGGCCCAGGGGCTTTCCTAGCGTTGGTATGCTTGATAGCCCATGTGCCTTTGTTTGTGCTAGTGCGTCTAATGTCGTCGCGCGTGGGCTGGGCTACAACTTGTATAACCTCCTGGTCCGTTTCAAGTGTGAATACTGGATCTGAAGGAGCCAGATTCGGCATGAAAGACGCTGCAAGTGTGGTGGCCATAAGCTCTGCCTTCTCCATCGCGGAGTAGGCTGGGCCGTCTGGTCCCTGTAGCGTTGGAATGTAGTGTTTCTTCCTGGTGAAGTGTCTGGCTAGCTTCCACACGCCAGGACGTGTGGTATCTAGCCCAGCGAGTTTCTGTCCCCATTGTTCGTTTTTGAATGTTTGTATTTTACCCCGTATTACACCCTGGAGTCTGTTGACGTGCAGTAGTTTTCGTGGTGTGAGTGCACCAGATATTTATGTTCGTTCTGTGTGCAGCCGTATTGCGTGACGTTATAAAATTATGTATTTTTCGTTATGTTTTGTTATTACGGTCACGGTGTAGTTTTTCGTTGAAATGAAGGTAGGAACAATAAGTTATTTTTACTCCAATTTACCGTATTTCGTTCTGTGATTTTCTGCCAAACATAATTAAAGACATCACCTTCTTACTTCTTTCTCGATCCACTTTACATAATAAAACTACGAGGTAGAAACCAGTCATGAGCCTAGATGGCATCATATATATATATATATATATATATATATATATATATATATATTTATTTATGTAAGACAACCGGACACATCAGACTATGCTGTCATATTAAGATCTTAAAATCTTTTAATGTAAAACATGCTCATTTTACGCTGACCTCACGCACAAGATGTCAAGTGGATGAAAGTAGCACTTTATAAAGGCTTTGTTATATCTAAAATATTTATAAACATAAAACACCTTGTCCAATAAGCTATGTCACACAGGGTTTTAGATATTTCAGCGATGACAAAACTTTTATAATGTGCTATATTTATCCACTTGACGTCTTGTGCGTGAGCTCAACTAAAAATGAACATGTTTAACAACAAGAGATATTAATACCTGAAGATGATAGCGTAGTCTGTTGAAACCGGTTGTCTTATGTGAGAAAAAAATATTTTGTGTGTTCTTGGCTGTTGAATGGTTTTTAACAATTAAGCAGATCAGCCTTCATTTCTCTCAAAATGAGAAAACTCAGTCAAAGTTATGAGTGCCATCTTTGTTTAGGCAATGCTATATGGGCAATTAATTGTGAGAACACCATACATAATAAAAATTGTGAACCCAAACTGAGAAAACTCAGTCAAAGTTATGAGTGCCATCTTTATTTAGGCAATGCTATGTGGGCAATTAATTGTGAGAACATCATACATAATAAAAATTGTGAACCCAAACTATTAATTCTGGAGAAGTGGTACGTCATTTATACCCCCAAGTTGAAACCCTCACTACTCTAGAAAAGCTAAAAAGATCAAATAAAAGTAGCCGAGTATTCTACAATTTCGTGTATGGATGGATTGGTTACTATGTAACTTGGTAGCAGAAACAGAAAATTGAAAAGCAATACCTTTTAGCAACCACGTACTGCTCCACGACATTTTACCGTGAAAAATCTTACACAAGAAAGCTGTATCCTTTCTTTCGTAGTCGTTTATGTGATGATTCTCCCTCTTGGATAGCCGATCGTATTGAACCACCGCTTCCGGGACGTGGAGGTGCACCGGCAACAGATCGAATCTGCCCATCGAATTAACGACGAAGATCGGTGTGCCGAGCTGGATGTGTTTTCAGGCGGTATCCCACACCCAAGTATTGAATGCCGCACTGGTACCCCAGTCCCGCCTCAATTACATGTTCTGAAAACATTCAGAAAACTTTCGCTCTCTTTCCCATGGATCTCACTCACTACACGCCGACAGTTGGCGTGAACACATTCCGTCCCGATGGGTGGAGGGACGGCAATGGGTGAGAGGGGAGGCATACCTGCACCCTTCACGTTGACCAATCCAAATCCTTTAATAACCACCCCGACCCTGAGCAATTGTGGGGCATGGACACGAGAAAAGTAAGATTAATTCGACGACTTAAAATAATATACTTTCATAGCACATAGAAAAGTGGCCAAGTTCAAGCAGAGCTCGTGCACTGAGGGTTCCATACAAACATAATTACGTTTGTATATGGTTCATCAGTTCTGGGAATCAGGAACCTCCATGATTTTTGTCTTTTATCAATATTAATACTGGAAAGACGTTGGTCTCTGGCCAGGAATTGCAAGATAGTATCAAAATCTTGGTTCAAGAATCATAAGAGAAGGTTGTATACATGGAAGAATCCCGGAGATATTAAAAGGTATCAGATAGATTATATAATGGTAAGACAGAGATTTAGGAACCAGGTTTTAAATTGTAAGACATTTCCAGGGGCAGATGCGAACTCTGACCACAATCAATTGGTTATGAACTGTAGATTAAAACTGAAGAAACTGCAAAAAGGTGTGAATTTAAGGAGATGGGACCTAGATAAACTATCTAAACCAGAGGTTGTACACAGTTTCAGAGAGAGCATAAGGGAACAATTGACAGGAATGGGGGAAAGAAGTAGAGTAGAAGAAGAATGGGTAGCTATGAGGGATGAAGAAGTGAAGGCAGCAGAGGATCAAGTAGGTAAAAAGACGAGGGCTAGTAGATATCCTTGGGTATCAGAAGAAATATTGAATTTAATTAATGAAAGGAGAAAATAAAAAAAATGCAGTAAATGAAGCGGTCAAAAGGGAATACAATCGTCTCAAAAATGAGATCGACAGGAAGTGCAAAATGGCTAATCAGGGATGGCTAGAGGACAAATGTAAGGATGTAGAGGCTTATCTCACTAGGTGTAAGACAGATACTGCCTACAGGAAAATTAAAGAGACCTTTGGAGAAAAGAGAACCACTTGTATGAATATCAAGAGCTCAGATGGAAACCCACTTCTAAGCAAAGAAGGGAAAGCAGAAAGGTGGAAGGAGTATATAGTGGGTCTATACAAAGGGATTTACTTGAGGACAATATTATGGAAATGGAAGAGAATGTAGATGAAGATGAAATGGGAGATACGATACTGTGTGAAGAGTTTGACAGAGCACTGAAAGACCTAAGGCGAAACAAGACCCCGAGAGTAGACAACATTCCATTGGAACTACTGACGGCCTTGGGAGAGCCAGTCCTGACAAAACTCTACCACCTGGTGAGCAAGATCTATGAGACAGGTGAAATACCCGCAGACTTCAAGAAGAATATAATAATTCCAATCCCAAAAAAAGCAGGTGTTGACAGATGTGAAAATTACCGAACGATCAGTTTAATAAGTCACAGCTGCAAAATACTAACACGAATTCTTTACAGACGAATGGAAAAGCTGGTAGAAGCCGACCTCGGGGAAGATCAGTTAGGATTCCGTAGAAATGTTGGAACACGTGAGGCAATACTCACCTTACTACTTATCTTAGAAGAAAGATTAAGGAAAGGCAAACCTACATTTGTAGACTTAGAGAAAGCTTTTGACAATGTTGACTGGAATACTCTGTTTCAAATTCTAAAGGTGGCAGGGAAAAAATACAGGGAGCGAAAGGCTATTTACATTTGGTACAGAAACCAGAAGGCAATTAAAGAGTCAAGGGGAATGAAAGGGAAGCAGTGGTTGGGAGGGGAGTGAGACAGGGTTGTAGCCTCTCACCGATGTTATTCAATCTGTATATCGAGCAAGCAGTAAAGGAAACAAAAGAAAAATTCGAAACAGGTATTAAAATCCATGGAGAAGAAATAATAACTTTGAGGTTCGCCGATTACACTGTAATTCTGCCAGAGACAGCAAAGGATTTGGAAGAGCAGTTGAACGAAATGGGTAGTGTTTTGAAAGGAGGATATAAGATGAACACCAACAAAAGCAAAACGAGACTAATGGAATGTAGTCGAATTAAGTCGGGTGATGCTGAGGGAATTAGATTAGGAAATGAGACACTTAAAGTAGTAAAGGAGTTTTGCTATTTGGGGAGCAAAATAACTGATGATGGTCGAAGTAGAGAAGATATAAAACGTAGACTGGCAATGGCAAGGAAAGCGTTTCTGAAGAAGAGAAATTTGTTAACACCGTGTATAGATTTAAGTGTCAGGAAGTCATTTCTGAAAGTATTCGTATGGAGTGTAGCAATGTATGGTAGTAAAACATGGACGATAAATAGTTTGGACAAGAAGAGAATAGAAGTTTTCGAAATGTGGTGCTATAGAAGAATCCTGAACATTACAGGGGTAGATCACATAAATAATGAGGAGGTATTGAATAGAATTTGCGAGAAGAGGAGTTTGTGGCACAACTTGACGAGAAGAAGGGACCGGTTGGTAGGACATGTTTTGAGGCATCAAGGGATCAAAAATTTAGCACTGGAGGGCAGCGTGGAGGTTAAAAATCGTAGAGGGTAATCAAGAGATGAATACACTAATCAGATTCAGAAGGATGTAGGTTGCAGTAGGTATTGGGAGATGAAGAAACTTGCAGAGGATAGGGCAGCATGGAGAGCTGCATCAAACCAGTCTCAGAGCTGACGACCACCACAACAACAACAACAACATCAAAATCTATGCAGTAGGTCCTAAGACTAGCCTGTATATACCAAAATAAGTGGAGAGGGGCGCCGCTTTTCATATCATGAGAGAGATGATTTAATAAATCATTTTTTATTATTTGTTATTGAAACGTAACTGTTACTTACACTTTACGTTTTTTGGTAGTAATATTTGTCTATTATGCTTTTGGGAGGTGAGGAATGCAATGTATGTTCAAATGGCTAAAGATGTTTTATGTGTGACACAATTACAATTCAACAAGATTCTAATTTTTTACTTTACCTGTATTCTGAATCCTTGCTTCTTGCCTAATTTCATGACTCTAGGTCAGTGGGAATGGTCTACCTTTCCACTGAAATGACATATAATCTTAGAATATTTACACCGTCATGGGACCAAAAACCTTGACGTCTGACAGAAATTTGAATTTGATATATGTATCCGTTCCTGAGAGAAAAGTTCTTATGATACGCACAGATTGTCAGCTTGGTAGAGGGACAACAAAGCGATCCTACGAGCGTTTCGTTTTGACAGACTGAGGCACGGAACCGTAAAAAATTACGAAATACGTTTCAAACTGATATGTAGAACAGATATCGCAACGGTTTATTTCACGTTTTCTTTTCCACATTTGGAAATTTCAGTGCGAGTAATTCTGTCTACCACGTTCGAGAGCGCTCCAAAACGTGAAACAGCACGTTTTCACAACAGAGAGCTGTTTTGGTGCCACGGAGCTAGGTGGTGCAAATGTTAGTTCGCTGGACACCCATTCGGGAGGAGGACTGTTCAAATTCACGTCCGGCGATCCAGAATCGTGAGGATGCTCTGAAAATTAATGCCTCCGAATTATTTATATTAAAACTCTTAAAGCTTTAGAAATAATACAAGGGTTACCAACATCCTACATCTTAGTTCTTCATGTCCACATAGTCCGCTCCCGGTAGCTGAGTGGTCAGGGCGACGGAATTTCAATCCTAAGTGCCCCGGTTCGATTCCCGGCTTGGTCGGAGATGTTCTCTGCTCAGGAACTGGGTGTTGTTTTGTCCTAATCATCATCATTTCATCCCCACAAGTCGCCGAAGTGGCGTCAAATCGAAAGACGTGCACCAGGCGGTCAACCCGACCGGAGGGCCTAGTCACACGACATTTACATTTTTGTCTACATAGTTATTTTGCAATATAGTCACCCTGCGGCGAACACATTTCTTCCGACGAGAGGCCAGTTTCTTAATACCGTCACTGTAGAACGTTTAACTTTGTTGACGGAGCCGTAACCTCACCTCTGCTTTCACCGCTCCATAACTATCAAAGTGAAGTCCTTAAAAGTCACTTTTAAGTTTCGGAAACACATAAAAATTGGATGCCATGAAGCCGGTACTGTATGGATGATGGTCGAGGACATTGGATCCAAATCGACGGGTTGATGCAGACGTTGAATCGCTCTTGTGTTGTCTGGCATTTTCATGCTCAAGGAGAAGGTGAATTCGACCCTCCATTACAGCACCCTGTTTCTCAGGCAACGAAATAGTTACAGTACACACAGCCATGCTATACTCATCATTTTGGAACCCTCTAGCGGCATAGGGCTACAAATATAACGACGTAAAAAATAAGGATGTACGAGTGTGAATCAAATGAAATCCTTAAATATTTTTTAAAATATTATTTATCGTGCAAAAGTGGTACAGAGCAGTATCACTTTTCAGCATAATCTCCCCCACGCTCAATGCATGTCCTCCAGCGATTACAAAGTGCATAAATTCCTTTAGAAAAAATTCGTTTTGTAGTCCGCGCAACCACACATGCACCGCGTGGCGTACCTCTTCATCAGAATGGAACTTCTTTCCTCCCATTGTGTCTTTGAGTACTCCAAACATATAGAAATCACTTGGGGCAAGGTCTGGTGAGAATGTTGGATGAGGAAGACACTCAAAATGCAGGTCTGTGATTGTTGCAATTGTTGCACGGACAGTGTGGGGCCTTGCATTATCATGTTGAAAAAGGAAGCCTGCTGACAGCAATCCACATCGCTTTGATTTGATTGCAGTCCGCAGATGAGTTTTTAGGAGCTCTGTGTATGATGCACTGGTGACAGTGGTCCCTCTAGGCATGTAAGCTTTAAAATGACGCCTTGTTTGTCCCAAAAGAGTGTCAGCATAACCTTCCCTGCTGATGGTTCTGTTAGAAACTTGTTTGGTTTTGGTGATGAGGAATGGCACCATTCCTTGCTCGCTCTCTTTGTTTCCGGCTGGTGAAAGTGAACCCAGGGTTCGTCCCCAGTAACGAATCTTGGAAGGAAGCCATCACCTTCTCGTTCAAAGCGCCGAAGAAGTTGTTTACAAGCATCATTACTTCGTTCTCTCATTTCAGGAGTCAGCTGCCGTGGCACCCATCTTGCAGACAGTATGTGAAACTGGAGCACATCATGCACAATATGGTGTGCTGACCCATGACTAATCTGTATACATGCTGCAATGTCATTCAGTGTCAGTCGACGGTTTTCCTTCACTATGGCTTCAACTGCTACAATGTTCTGTGGAGTCAGAACTCGTTGTGTCTGACCTGGACGAGGAGCATCTCCCACTGAAGTCACACCATTTGTAAACTTCCTACGTAGACTTGCTACGTAGACTTGCTCCTGTGACAAACATGCATCAGCATGAACCTTCATTCATCGATGAGTTTCAATAGGAAGGTGTGCCTTCACTACAAAAAACCGAACAGCAGAACGCTGTTCTTCCCTGGTACAAGTCGCAAGTGGGGCGGCAATCTTTATACCGATACTGCGCCGGTATGTGTGCATCTCCACTATGCTGCCACATACAGGCCAATCTGCACGCTGTTTATAGCACGCTTACCAACTTACAGGATAACGGCGCGAAATTTCGATTTTTTATTACAAATTAAAGGGATTTCATTTGACTGACCCTAGTAGAATATTAAAACATGTGTTTCATTTCAAAACCTTCAAGAGTTTTCGGACATAACATTCGCAGACATTACTTTTCAGCACGTCCTCATAGGTTTCCTGTGATTTACCTAAATTGCTCCAGGTAAATGCCGTAATCGTTTCTTCGAAAAAGCACGGCTGCTTTCCATGCAACATTTTGAACCAATTCAAGCTTTTCCTCTTCTGTAATGACCCAGATATGGACGAGCGTTCACCCTAATCTTCCTTCCAGTCTTCCTTTCGTTGTTCGGTCCACGACCACTTCCACGTTCACCTCCTTTGTGAATACGGCTTAACGCTTTCCTTTTTCTTTTTGTCTTTTTGCTGAATATGTTGGCATATGCCAAAGCATATAGTTTATTTTAAATGCCTCTCAAAGCCGACAGTATTATATGTGTAACGTGGATACAACAAGACTCAGGTCACTGTAAGGGAATAACACATGGGTGTAACTCTGATACATGCGTCTTGTTAGAAGCTGGTTGCATCCTCTGTGCAGGCAAACGGACATTTCTGGCGTTTGCCGGCAGCAGCCGTTTGTCAGCTGCGGATAAGATGCAGCAGCGAATAGCGGAGGCTGTGATGTGGGCCGACCCGGTTAACGGATCCGTGACGCGCGATGCTTCGGAGCAGTGGCCGCTGGTGCTGCTGGTTACCAGTGCACCGTGGATCACCACTGAGGCGGTCCATCCCGTCGACATCGGCGAACTGCAGCGGTAAGAACAGATATCTACTACAGTTTACTTCACCTGAACTCAGACTCTCAGCATAAATTTATATCGAATTATATTCAAATGTTTATTGCCTCTGTGTCTAAAACGTAGGGGAAGCATCTTTCATTGGCCTAGCGACTAAATGGCTACGTCTAAGAGTGCATATCCGAAGCTCTTGGTATCAGTCTTCACTCAGACCCTTTTTTTTCTTTCCCCTCTGTCAAAGATTCGTCAATGTGCGTAATGCGAAGTGCCATAGTGGTTTGGACTCGACGCTAAACTGCACTTCTCCCTACATGTGGCTGGACTAAATCATTTTAAAGATCAGAGGAAGACAACGGCATACCACACTGAGTCCAGTTGGAGGTGGTATGTCGTAACCTTCCTCTGCTCACTGAAGTATTTTGTCCAGTTGTAGGGCTACCTATAATTTAATATGGATATTGAACCACTACAGCACAGTACATCTTGATGCTTAATAAAGCTCTGCAATGTTCTGTTGAAGTTTTTGTGTCTGACGACAACTTTACGTTTATATCCATTCGTCGCTATGAACTTAACAACTAACTATAAAGCACTTACGAAGTTCCTTTACGACATTGTGGAAGCCATACTATGGCTGTAAATAAAAATAAACATATATCTCCTTCTTCTTGCGATAGGAACAAAACAGACATCATTCGCCAGTTTCATGCTAGACACATAAAGTCATCTTAACCCCGAAATACAAAAGAGCAGCATTAGTCATGCTATCAGATGTGTTTGGAGAGTGGGAGCGTGATAAAGTGAACAGGACCCTGTGAAGTCACTAAATACACCACTTTGATGGGCTGAAGAAACGTGAGAGAATATTCTCTTAAAAAAAAAAAAAAAGCAGTGGCAGTAGTAGTAGTAGTAGTAGTTGTAGTATTAGTAGTTGTTATTCTATTCATCCGTGGATCACTTTGAGAAGGCTAGTGGATATTTCATGGTATTTCAATATACAGTAAGAACAACCAAATGGACATAATTATTATTGGAATCAGAGGCTTTCCTGGCGCATATGATGGTTTCAAGGTGCTAGGGCGTACTGCACAATCCAGTTGTCGAAAGTCCATGATATTACGGCGAGCAACCGTTCCGGCATCAGCAGGTGGTGCTAATGGAATTAAGTGTCTGCTGCATGCTGGCTGTATATATGCCTGCCAGTCTGGAGTTCTGGCCTCGCTGGCCCCGTGCCATGCTCGTAGGTATGGACAGGAATGCTGGTATGATCGGAGGGAGAGTCTGAGTTGCCTTCCTCCCGCGGTCTCTATCGCATCTCGCGTCCGGATGTCACTTGGAAGCCCGCTTCCTGTTGATTAACTTATCAGTTACACACATTTCAATTCCATCTTTGAAAATTCAGTACCAAAATTTATTGGTGGATTTCATGTTCTGTTCATCGATCTTCAATTGTACGAATTGCTTGTCCAATAGAAGTTTTTCCGCATTCACATACAACGTGCTGTACTACATCCACTATGTTCAGACCCAGATCGTCTTTTACTGTCATTTACAAAGTTCATATTTCGGCTTGTGGGCGAGACACTGAAGTTATTTGGTGCTTTCGTAGTAGTCTACCAATTTTTGACCATACTCGTACATTGCCAGCAAACAGTATGAAAGCGGTCTTCTTATCGTCGTCTTCCGTGGTTCCGTCTTCTGGGTCGCAGGGCTGTCCAAATTTCTCAGCTACTGTATCCATTCTCAAAAAGGTTCAAATGTGTGTGAAATTTTATGGGACTTAACTGCTAAGGTTATTAGTTCCTAAGCTTACCCACTACTTAACCTAAATTAACCTAAGGACACACCCATGCCCGAGGGAGGACTCGAACCACCGCCGGGACCTATCCATTCTCGTGGAAGATGGATTGCAAGTCCCATTGCGCTGCCGCCAGCCTTTATTTGTCTGAAATAGTGTGTGCCCTGTGTACTAGAGCATTGAGCAAGCTAGTTTTCTTCGAGAGATAGTGTCAGCTGGAGGTATGGAGATATAAATCCTTGTACTTCAGCTTAAGGCATACACTGTGGGAAAACAAACCTTCAGGCTTACGGTGAAATAGCACGTCGAGAGAAGGAAGGTCACCATCTCTTTCTATTTACAACATAAACTGAATGTTTTCTTGGATGGAATTTCTGTAGTTGTTTTGGGTCTAGGTAGCCCTATACAATTGTTATCGACATGCCGAAAGAAAGAAACAGATTTTGTTTAGTAGTTTACTATCCTCTGTCCTCGAAGTATTCCATGTACAAATTTTCTACAACTGGCGAGAGGAGGCCACCCATGGTTACGCCAGCACTCCATTGAAAGTAAATCAGGTCGGTGTCAGGACGTGTGTAAGTAGCTGTGTCAGCTCAGGCCTGAATTTCTCAATCATTTGTGTTGTGTAGTCCTCCAAGAGGACCAGTGTGAAAAGTTAGACGCCATCGCGCGGAATGCCCTTGCGGTTAGAGCAACGATGTCAAGTAAAGCGCGGCCATTCCCCGCCGGAGGTTCGAGTCCTCCCTCGGGCACCGGTGTGTGTGTGTGTGTGTGCGTGTGTGTGTGTGTGTGTGTGTGTGTGTGTGTGTGTGTTGTCTTTAGCGTACGTTATAGTTAGTTTAAGTAGTGTGTAAGTCTAGGGATCTATGACCTCAGCAATTTGGTCCGTTTGGAATTCTCACACATTTGAACATTTGAGACAGCATCAAAGCTGACGGTAATGTCCGGCTGGTACAGCCTTAGCTCTTCGAACTGAGCTAAGAAATCACCCAAGTTTCGTATGCGATGTGCACACCAACTTGAGGACCCATTTCCAGTAGGGTTGCCAGCCGTCCCGATATGTCAGCGTTATGGACCTTCTGGTCCCGACATCTGGACAAGAAACAATTTTGTCCCGATTTTGCCAAATACTTTTAAGTGCTTGGTTCAGGTACCGATGTAACCCCATCTGTGAGCGCAACATATAAATGCAGCTTCAGTATGTCTTCTAGATCCAGTGCCGCCATTCGAGAAAATACCAGACCTCTCCAGTAGTATGGGACTGGAACTATTGAAGCAGTGACATGCGGAAGAATCGGTCAGTTCCAATATGAATAGCGATCTGATACAACGATTCTTTCTAAACGTAATACCAACAACGAGTGCAGTTAGTAATTTTCGAAGTGTTTAGTGCGGGTATGTAGGCGTGGAGTGTATAGTGGCATGTATTTCGATGACTGGAATGTTATTGTCGATTGTTTATCGTCTAACAAACTTATCATAGCTTACGAAAATGCCCAAGGATGGGAAGTAAAAGTGGCAATTTCCGGATGACTACACAAAAGAGTGGTGCTTTGGCAAGACAGGACGTACAGATCAGGAAGTATTGTGTAAGATTTGTGCCGGCCGATGTGGCCGTGCGGTTCTAGGCGCTTCAGTCTGGAACCGCGTGACCGCAACGGTCGCAGGTTCGAATCCTGCCTCGGGCATGGATGTGTGTGATGTCCTTAGGTTAGTTAGGTTTAAGTAGTTCTAAGTTCTAGGGGACTGATGACCATAGATGTTAAGTCCCATAGTTCTCAGAGCCATTTGAACCATTTTTTGTAAGATTTGAAGCTATTTCATGTTAGTAATTTACGGAGGTAAGGCAGATGTGAGACACCACATTTCTACGAGGAGTCATACAAATAGATTCGCGGTAGCATCGACATCGAAGCCAATTTCTGTATTCAGGATTAAAGAAGATGCCAGGAAGAATTGCTCATTGTTGTTGCAGAGCTAACAACAGCTTATAAAGTTCTCAAGCATCATCAGTCCTTTAGTTCTCTTGATTGTACAGTAAAACTGAATGTCGCAATGCATCCTAACGCCAAAGCAATCTACAGGCAGGACCAAAGCTACAGCGTTTGTTAAAAATATTCTCTCACTACACTACGTTTTACGACATAGACGCCGACACATCGAACCATAAGGCTGAAAAGATGTTTCCTTTTGTTGTTCAATAGTTTACTGAAACGGACGAAAACCAATAGAAGCTGTTAAGGTTTGAATCGCTGAACAAAGAAGCATCGGAGACAATTCGAAAGTATTGTCTAGTCACTTTAAGACAAATGCATATTCCATCAGATAAACTAATCGCTGTTTGAGGAGACTTCGAAGTGCTTTATCGACGCAGCCAGCGGTATGTGTTTCACCACATTAAAGAAGAACTACGAAAAAATGTCAGAGGAACTGGATACCCTGTCCTTATTCTCTACAATACTATATCAATCACTGCTGGAGTCTTAACTTTCGACATCGAAATAATCGTCATGACAATAATTATTTTTAAATATATATGGTAAGGACAGAGAAGCTGAGAGACTTCTTCTAAATTGATGATGTCAATCATCAGACTCTTCTATCGCAATTAAAAAGAGGTAAATAAAAAGTAAAGACCCGATGGCTGTCTTTAATGCCAGCAGTTGAGTGAATTCCTAAGTTTTTCATTCCATTAAAACCATTTTTGGCTTCTGGAGACCCCACATAAAATAATTTCATATCTTTCAGTAATACAGTCAGTGAAATTTACTTCTTATTTCTGCAGTCAGACTAGGCTCTGCCTGGAAATACATATACAGGGTGGTCAGAAAATGTGTGAAATGCTTGTAGGAATGTTACAGGGTAGGTTGTACTGAGGCATAAACGTTAAGAAAAAAAATCGATACGTTGCTTCGTTTCCGAGTTATTTAGCATAGAATTTAGCCAATTGGGGCGTCGCGTGTTTTCACTCAAGCGTCCTGCCAGGGGCGGTTTGCCCAACGAGTGCTTTGTCTCGTTAACTGAAACTTGAAGTTACGCACGCGACGATCTGATTGGCTAACTTCAATGCTAAATCACTCGGAAACGGCGCAACGTATGGAAGTTTTTTTCGTAACATTCATATCTCAGTACAACCCGCCCTGCAACATCCCTACAAGCCTTTCAAACATTTTCTGACCACACTGTATATAAAGCGAGGAGTAGAATAAAGTCTCGATAACTGTAATAAGAACTATATTATCGGCACTGAAGGATGCCTGAATGAAAGGATGAATGCCAATTTTATTACCATGCAGGCCAAGATGAGTCTGAACAAATTAAAGAATGAAAATCCTAACCAAGAAATAATTACTTTGATTTCGAAATTTGAAGAAGAGCTGTGGCTCTCTATACCACAGCATTTAATTACTATGAGAAACCGGCTATTTCTTTTAATAAATATCACGTATTTGATTGGATGATGCTATCTGAAACCCCAGCATGAGTGATGACTGAAAACACTATTTTACACCTGACTAAAAATAGTGTGGAGATTTCAAGCAACAGTTGTTTTCAGGAATATATGTGTCTGAAGTGATTTTTAGTAACTGAACGTGGCTCGGAAGAGTGCAAGTCTAAACGCTCCGTGGAAGAAAGATGGACTTACTTTCTTAAGGAAACCTAGACTCTTGAACCCGCACACAACGCCACTGTGGAAAGAGTGAATATTTTGGCTGATGTTGGCCCAGTGGACTGATGAAAGAAATCGATTGCTGCCAGGGACTGTGTAATCTATCTTACACTGGCAGTTTAACTACAAGTTGACTTGCATGGAGTTTTATAAATACTTCAAAGGGAAAGAAGACTCACTGAAAAACGCGAAAGCTTCCAAAAATTATGGGGTCTCAACTGCTTCTGCCGTAGTAAATTATATGAAATTCTGTTCTAAGTGAAAAGTAAATATATTAAACAAATTCCTTACTTCATTTCTACAAACCCATCTCAGAGTGTGCCGATGAGTTCCCAGCTAGATATAACAAACCTGTCACTCAGCAACTTTCGCGGAGCAGAAAGGACAGCGCTTCGTACCCTCAGAGAAGACTACGAAATCGTTGTCCTTCCAGTCAATAAGAACAACGCTATCGTTCTCCTCAGACGTAAGAACTGCGAGCAGAATATGCAAAAGTTTGCGGGCGATCAAGCATAGCGGCAAATAGCAGAAGATCCAACCAAGAAAGAGCAGCATAACACATCCACCCTGTCACAAAAGGAGCGCTCGATGACGACGTCGCCAAATCACTTCACCAGCGCACTCCTTTTCCAACTCTGTGTGGTCTGCCAAAGACATGGAAACAACAGTGAACGACACTGCGGCATCCCACAGCGAAACACCTGGCTTGTTGGGCTCTCACGTCGGCAAGTGTTTACATCACATATGAAACTCATGATTTCACCGCTCGCTAAACGATGTAAGGTTGCAGGGTACGATATTATGGTCACCTTTGATGACGTCTCACTTTTCAGTCGAGTCCCCTTGGAAGATTCCATAAAAGTAATAAACTAGAAGTTCAGCGCTGAGCTTACAGAGCTTCTTAGACACGTTTTGACATCGTCCTATTTTATTTTTCGTGCACAGTACTATGAGAAGGCTCATGACGTAGCCACGGGTACCACTCTTTCGCCACTTAAAGCAAATTTCTAGATTGAGTACTTCGAGGACAGAGCACAGTAAATCGCTAAACAAAGCCTGTTTATTTCATTCTGTATGTCGACAACACTTTGCATCTGCCCACATGGACCCAAAGAATTAGAGAGGTTGTTATAACATCTTAATTCCATCCACGAAAATATTCAGTATAGCATGTCAATAGAAAAAAATGGTGACCTTCCTTTTTTCGACGTTCTAGTTTACTTGCCCACAGTGTATACCGCAAACTAAAGTACTCGGAATTACAGGATCATTATAATTAAAGTTAAACTTTCAAAACGCTGTAGAAATAACACCAGTGGTCAGAATGACGTCAAATTGCAACGGAATATTATCGGAGAAGTGGGAAAACGAATGGCAGAAGAAAAAAAAAAAGGTGTGAAAATTTATCAATAGATGGCGCTCTATGTGTCAGATTACCTAAATTAAAACACCTGTTATCCGCAAGACCCAATGAAGTTGGTACAAACACGCCGCTTACACGGCATTTCCTCTTTTCGCGCCGGCCGCTGTGGAGGTGCGGTTCTATGCGCTTCAGTCCGGAACTGTGCTGCTGCTACGGTCTCAGGTTCTAATCCTGCCTCGGGCATGGATATGTGTGATGTCCTTAGGTTAGTTAGATTTAAGTAGTTATAAGTCTAGGGGACTGATGACCTCAGATGTTAAGTCCCATAGTGCTTACAGCAATTTGAACCTCCTTTCGCGTCTGCGACGTTGCCGTAACTGTCTCAATGGAGAATCGCGCTCTGATTGTAAAGCCGTATTACAAGGATGATGACTCTGCAGACGTCGCTCTCCAGAAGTTCCGGACACTGAAGGCTTTGAAAAAAGGCGTTGGTCTGGAGAAAATGATTCGGGTATTCGAAAAGACGGGTTCTTTTGAAACCTGGTAGAGGTAAGGAACGAATTGATTCGACGTCAGTTTGAGCAGTGGCCACAGCAATGCAGTAGGAGACGAGTGGTGGATTGCAAACGTGTAGGGAATGGAGAATGGCCCGAACATTGGACCTACCCGTGAGCACGGTGCATGAAATCCTACGAAACATCCTTCTTTGCTTCCGTTCAAAATTACCCACGTGCACCAGTTGCTTCCTGTTGACCGGCCAGCAAGAGAGAGATTTGCTTTAAAATTTCTTGCTCGCATGGATGTGGACAATGATTGGCCGTGGAAGGTTTTGTGGACAGACGAAGAACACTTCCATCTGACAGGATATGTCAGTATACAGAAGTGTCGAATATGGGCAAAATCCACACGAAAATCATCCAGTACCGCTTCACCCAGAAGAGATCACTCTGTGGTGCAGGTTTCGGCATGATTTATCACAGGGCCATATTTTTTTGAAGAGACGTGTGCTTCTGGTCCTGTTACATATACCGTCACTGGTAAGCGCTTTGAGTGCCTTTCGCGCAACCACGTCATTCCAGTTTTCCAATAGCGTAGATGTGTAGATGGGACTATACTCCTGGAAATGGAAAAAAAAGAACACATTGACACCGGTGTGTCAGACCCACCATACTTGCTCCGGACACTGCGAGAGGGCTGTACAAGTAATGATCACACGCACGGCACAGCGGACACACCAGGAACCGTGGTGTTGGCCGTCGAATGGCGCTAGTTGCGCAGCATTTGTGCACCGCCGCCGTCAGTGTCAGCCAGTTTGCCGTGGCATACGGAGCTCCATCGCAGTCTTTAACACTGGTAGCATGCCGCGACAGCGTGGACGTGAACCGTATGTGCAGTTGACGGACTCCGAGCGAGGGCGTATAGTGGGCATGCGGGAGGCCGGGTGGACGTACCGCCGAATTGCTCAACACGTGGGGCGTGAGGTCTCCACAGTACATCGATGTTGTCGCCAGTGGTCGGCGGAAGGTGCACGTGCCCGTCGACATGGGACCGGACCGCAGCGACGCACGGATGCACGCCAAGACCGTAGGATCCTACGCAGTGCCGTAGAGGACCGCACCGCCACTTCCCAGCAAATTAGGGACACTGTTGCTCCTGGGGTATCGGCGAGGACCATTCGCAACCGTCTAGATGAAGCTGGGCTACGGTCCCGCACACCGTTAGGCCGTCTTCCGCTCACGCCCCAACATCGTGCAGCCCGCCTCCAGTGGTGTCGCGACAGGCGTGAATGGAGGGACGAATGGAGACGTGTCGTCTTCAGCGATGAGAGTCGCTTCTCCCTTGGTGCCAATGATGGTCGTATGTGTGTTTGGCGCCGTGCAGGTGAGCGCCACAATAAGGGCTGCATACGACCGAGGCACACAGGTACAACACCCGGCATCATGGTGTGGGGAGCGATCTCCTACACTGGCCGTACACCTCTGGTGATCGTCGAGGGGTCACTGAATAGTGCACGGTAGATCCAAACCGTCATCGAACCCATCGTTCTACCATTCCTAGACCGGCAAGGGAACTTGCTGTTCCAACAGGACAATGCACGTCCGCGTGTATCCCGTGCCACCCAACGTGCTCTAGAAGGTGTAAGTCAACTACCCTGGCCAGCAAGATCTCCGGATCTGTCCCCCATTGAGCATGTTTGGGACTGGATGAAGCGTCGTCTCACGCGGTCTGCACGTCCAGCACGAACGCTGGTCCAACTGAGGCGCCAGGTGGAAATGGCATGGCAAGCCGTTCCACAGGACTACATCCAGCATCTCTACGATCGTCTCCATGGGAGAATAGCAGCCTGCATTGCTGCGAAAGGTGGATATACACTGTACTAGTGCCGACATTGTGCATGCTCTGTTGCCTGTGTCTATGTGCCTGTGGTTCTGTCAGTGTGATCATGTGATGTATCTGACCCCAGAAATGTATCAATAAAGTTTCCCCTTCCTGGGACAATGAATTCACGGTGTTCTTATTTAAATTTCCAGGAGCGTATTTCTATGCAAGATGGCGAACCTCGGCACATTGCAAATCCAGTTAAGCAGCCGCTGAAGCGCCATTTCGGAAAGGCTACGATTATCAGCCACCATTTTCCTACAGCATGGCCGTCCCATTCACCTGTTCTTAATCCGTGTGACTTCTGGCTGTGGGGTTATTTGAAAGAAGTTGTGTTCAATGTTCCGATTGCAAACTTAGCTGCGCGGAAGGCACGCATTGCGCAACCCATTCTGAACGTGACCCCGGAAGCACTTCGATCGGTTGTGCTGTTTCTCTATTTCAACTTGCTGCAGAAAACGGTAGACAGCATACTGAATATGTTTTGCGCGTCTCACTGAAATTAATAATCCGATTTGATTTTGATTGATGCTTTTTATGCGGTATTTGGCCTCATGACAATTAAAACCCGAGATGAGTGATGCTTTTTATGCGGTTTTTGGCCTCAGGACCATTAAAAATCGATTTTTCCCATCCGATGTGATGTGACCTTATCTTGGTGGATGGGCTTATGTAACTAACATTATTACACCTGTACACCCATGGACACTGAGTAGTACAGTTTGTTTACCGTCAAACGTAAATCCTAGGCTCTGTTGTATGATTCAAGTGTCATTTGTAGTCGACCACTATTAAATTATAATGCTTACTACGCCATCTATTGCTGCTTTTTGCAACTATTTATTATTCTTCTGCGATACGTTTTCCCCGTTCACAGATAACATTCCGTTGCAATTTCACGTCATTCTGACCAGTAGTGTTGTTTCTGCAGCGGTTTGATGGTTTTAATTGAATTATAATCACCCTTTATACCCCCATGCCGCCAGCTGCCACCATCTCTCGCAGAAGAACAGCGTGTTCAACACTCTAATACACAGGGCATACTCCTCTTTAGAAGAGCAGTGTGATGGCAGAGCTACGGCACCTGCAATTCCTATTGCACAGAAATAGCTATAGCAGCTGGCAGATTCGGACGGCTCTCCAACGCAAGTGCCCCAAGAACGAGGAGGACGACTCTAAGGAAACCACTTTCGTAACGTTCGCTCGCAATGTATCGTCAAAAATTGGAAGACTACTAAGGAAACAACACACAATTCCAGTTTCTCGCCAACCAGAAAAAGTACGAGCTTTATTATTGACAGTAAAGGACGACCTGGGTCTCAAAAGAGCAGTGCTGTACCACGTACCGCGTAAATGCGGAAAAAAATATACTGGAAAAACGATCCACACATCTGACGATCGATATACAGAACAAGACATCCAAACGCCCTTGTAGCAGCCCAACACAAGTCGAGTAGTGGGATACTGCATTGAAAATGGACATAAAATGATTTAACAGCGAACGACTACCATCGACAAATTTTGGGGCTTCATTTTCAAAGAAGCGATTGAAATCCGTGTAATTGACGGTTTAATCAGCAGTGTCACTGGCTTCCAACTGAGCAAGGTATGTGAGCCTATACCAAGCACCATCAAAGAAGAATGTGATACTCCGACGCTAGATCCGAAAGGGATAGCTGGCTGAGGGCATTTAAGACTCACCCTCCCTTCATCCCACATGCCCCTCCTCACTAACGACCATGGCAAGGGACAACAAGTCTCGAACTCTGGACCGGCAGGCATAAATACCGCCAGCATTCAGCACACATTTCATTCCATCAGCTCCACCTGAGGATGGGGGAACGGTTGGCTGCCGAAATATCATGCACCTTCGACGACTGGAACTGCCATTACACCCGAGGACCTTATACGCATAATTCATATGTTACAGACTTTCACATATTCGCTGGTCTAGTTTGACATGGCTGGGATATGTAGTCGGTCGAGACGTTATAGTAGGAAACCTCATTGTATTTACCTTACGGAATTTTGGTAAGTCACGGACAACCTGACGCAAGGGTGATCGGATGCAGACTGGAGCCCCCAATCTTTCGAGTGCTAGACAAGTTTGTTTAAAACAGTGCTTCCTCATTCAGGTGATCCTTCGCGAACAACATTGTTTTACGAAGCAGTTATTTAATAACGTAAAAGGCTAGTGCTACACTGTTGACACGTCTCTAAATACCGGTAACTGCACGAACCACAGAAGTACACACACAATACTTCATAATATAACGCTTCACAAACTATCAGATGACATCAGGAGCGTAGAGACGATAATTAATTTCAATTCTGTGTACAGCAATTTCCCTCCCGCTTCCGTAAAAAACTGTATTCAAATTCTTCTACAATAAATGAGTTTTAAAGTAATTACATAGATTTTCTAGTAAAAAATGGGAAATAGAGTTAAAGTGTTACATGATGAAGTAGATATTTTATTATATTAACATTATCATTATTATAGTTACATTTTTTACCTAACCGCTACGCCGTTTTATCGAATTAACCCTAAGTAACAACATGCATTGTTTATCGAATACTTCTAATTGGTTTCTTTAAATAGTTTCATTTTACTAATAGCCGAAAAATTTTAGGGTGATTTATTCTATGGTTCCATTCTTTTCTGGTAAATGTTGCAACCTCGCCATTATGCTAAGTTTCTGTATGAAATTTAGCCCAAATTTTCCTCCCACAATACAAAAAGTCTACGTGTTACCGAAACTATGTACCCATAAACTGTTAGCTACCTTAAACTCGTCTGCTAACTTTTGACTAAACAGAATCTAATTTGAGTTGAACTGTAGCTGGTCTGGATACAACTTGTCTTTACATTAAAATTATTAGCTGGCCCTAATCAAAATTTCCACTTACCTCGCCTCTTGACAACATTGTTGCTGATTTCTCGAAAGCACAACAGCAAACAGAAAACAGCAAGCAAGCAGCGGCTAAGCTAGATTTCTATTCCTAAATAAGATTTCAAACTATATTCAAACTATGTGGCAATACGTAATGATAAATTGTGGGATGTGGAGAGTAACTAATCCTATGAAATTATATTCCAAGACAACGATTTTAGAATGAAGTATGTATTGAAAAGAGAGAGTGAATCCTCACGCGATTTTCACATATAACATTGGCCTGAACAATATTATGCATAACAAAGTGAACAGTGATTAGAAAGAGTACAACGAATTTCTGTAAAAGCCGATTGATTAATCAGTTAATTTGTTAAGCAAGTTTCCCGGAAGTGGGATGGCCTTTCTCTCAGTTCTCAGCAAGTGAACAAAGTTAACTAGATGCCAATAATTATTTCTACAGCTTAGGTGTGCAGTGCTGCAGTCTTACTTCAGACTTCTTAAAAAAAGTAATTAAAAATTTATATAGCTTTCGCCTTTCGTTATAAACATCATACTCATCCTTTCTGTCGTTTACAACAAGTCATTCTTCATCTGACAGATACTATCAGATAACACAGAACTACTGACTTTGTACATCACCTACCACACTTCAACTAAGAATGTATCAGACTGCGCAGAGGCAAGACCAAAGTTGGTTTAACAGAAAGTAATTTGCTCTCTCTGTGACGTGCACATCGATAACATACAAAAATCCCAATGACAATTCCACTTTAGAACGTAACATCCATATAAATGTATAAATCTTGTTGTATGGTCGTGAACAGAGCTATTTGTACAGTAATTGTCAATTTTATATTTGACGTGCGCAACTGATTGTAAACGTACTCACATCGTACAGTTGAAATTTCCTTTCTATAACAGATCTTTACAATTAGCTCGATTACTAATTTTGGTTACCATTTTTATGGCTCTTTCTATAGTCCGAAAACTGTGTTCACAGTTTGTGCACTTGTTTCCCAGAAAAAATTCCGTAGCTCAAAACAGAGTGAACATATGAATAGTAAGTAACTAAAAGACACTGATGACACGACTGAAGGGCAGAAGATGGAGCTGAGATAAAGTTAGTGGAAAACAGTCTAGATCGCAATGTTTATTTTATTTCTAATGACCAATCTCATATTCAGAATAGCGCAGTGAAGGATAAAAATTGTGCTAGTTACATAAAGAAACCATCGACCTAAAATAATTTATATTTCTTAAAATTATTTTACTTTCAGTCACTGACTTCTTTATGTAACTAGAACGATTTCTATCCTTCACAGTACTGTTCTGAGAATGGCCTATGATTTGGCCGAAACCGTGCGATATAGACTGTCACTAATTTTATATAGCTTACAAAATCGCTTTTCTATGAAATTGTTATTAAAAATTTTGAATATGGATGAGAATTTGTTTGTGGGTATCTTTGTGTGTTCAGACTACTTCAACTGTGAATCAATATTCATTCCCAGAAATTATCTGATTGTTACGGAGACTGTAAAGGTATTATATATATTTAATTTAAAAGCTCCTTTATTGCATATTGATCCATTTTAAATAGTCTGCTGTATCTCATTATTCTGATGTGTGTTAGAGAAACGCATTCATCCATGGATACTTTCGGTATCTTTCCAAATTCTCCCACAGAATCGAGCGAAATTTTAGGTTGTTATGTTTCTCTTTAAATAAAGCTTCTCTTATCTTCCAGTGTAATCTAAGCCTGACACTAATCCTTGATCAGTTGGTCAATTTCTCAAGTGTCATATATATTATACGCATTACCAAGGTACCTCGTATTATAAAGCATTGTTGTGTTGTCATGTTTGTTGAATAAATAAGGCTTCTGTCATCTTTCTATGGAATTTAAAAGTGACATAGTATTACCAAGGTACGCTGTCTGATAAAGTATTATTGTATAACATTTCAGACAATTACTACATTTAATGGAAAGGAGTTAAATTAGGACCTAAAGAGAGACTTTGGACGTAGAAACTCTACCTAAATTTTCATCCAATGAAAAAGTGAAATAAAAAAGACTTTTCAATTTACAACTGGTAATTAGTGACAATGTACCACTCAAACTAGGCATGGCGTGGAATTGGTAACAAAATCGTGAAGCCCAGAATAGTACTGATTCGTAATTGTGCCTTGTTCGACTGTCGGTTTATTACTCTCATTGTCAAATGTCAATTGTTCATGGCACATTTCCATATCAATTATCTGTCTGCCGCCTCAAAGGATTTCAACTTCTTAAATGCGTTGTTTCAAATTTCTGGAATTTGGACTGTAAGCCAAGGAATGAATTAGTACGCTCATCATCTTTGACATTACAACAAATTTCAGAATATCGAATAGATTCAGCATCGATGCATATTTTCCAAAGCTTGGAATTCTGAGCGCGCGCCATCCGCCGCAACATCTCATTACAAAGAAACACAGAAGCAATAAAGAAATAAAGGAAAGTATATCTGCGATTAATCTGTTGTCAAGGAAGCGTTTATTAAAATAGAGCACGAGATCGGATGATAGCATGGGGATAAAAATCTGTCGTAAGCTTTTCGTATGAACTATCCCGTCACTAAACCTTAATTATTTGATGAAACTTTGAGAAACCTCAATACGGGCGCCGGATCGATGGTTTGAAAACATTTCGTCTAGAAGGCAAGACCTCTGCGCAAACTATTTCGCCAAATTTCAATCTGGAGTGACTATATCAGATTAGTGAAAGCTTGTGTAGTAGTTTCAGCACTTCAGGAGAGATGTTCCTTTTATTTTTTTTTTGTGCGAACAAGTAGTATAAAGATTGTTATTTGATTATGGTTCAGCAGACTTTCGTGGAAAACAAATATTTTCATGGTGAAACTAACGCTTCGCCTCATCTGCGGAAGAAGGCATTTTCGCAGTGGAGTGATGGAAAGAGAAGGGACAGGACGGGTGAGAAGACCGTCGCGTCTTCCGTTTACTGCACACAGTGGCTCGCTGCCAACGTGCAGTGCAGCGCCGCACTTGTTTTCTAAACTCAACTGCAGCTGTCGGCTGTCGGCTGCTGTCACGACGGCTAACGCTGGTTTTCGAGAATGGGAGATCGATGCACTTACCCGTCGGTACTAGCGACCACTGAGGAGGCCTTCGTCTTCCTGACGCATTAATATAACGTTCGTCAATTTATGTTAAACATGTTCGCAGCGTTTTTCCGTAAGTTAAAATACAACAGGTACACTTAACAAAGACTTTACTCATCAGCAATATGTTCTCCTTCACTATTTACAATTCTGGGTTTGTCTGCCAATTCTGGGATAACTTTCAGATTCCACGATTGTAGTAATCACGAGGCTTAGAGCACAAGAACTCTTCGAGCCATGTTTGGAGCGCATTTTCATCCGGGAAGAAAATTCTTTAAAGTTTGTTCTATAGAGAGAGAAAATTTTGGAAATTTGCGGGCGCAGGATCAGGTGAATAAAGTGGATGCGGAATGATTTCCCAACCCAACTTCTGTATAGTGTTCTTTTACAAAAATGGTTCAAATGGCTCTGAGCACTATGGGACTCAACTGCTGTGGTCATAAGTCCCCTAGAACTTATAACTACTTAAACCTAACTAACCTAAGGACATCACACACATCCATGCCCGAAGCAGGATTCGAACCTGCGACCGTAGCAGGCGCACGGTTCCGGACTGCGCGTCTAGAACCGCGAGACCACCGCGGCCGGCTGTTCTTTTACAGTCTAGCAGAATTCAGTCGGGCGTTATCGTATAGTAGCATCACTTCACGCAGTTTTCCATGTTGTTGGTCTTGTACTTCGTGTACAAGACGTCTCAGTTGTTGACAATAAATGTCAGCAGTGATGGTTACATCTCGGGGAAGCGATTCGAAGTACACCACACAGTCGCTGTTCCACCCGATGCGTAACACTAGTTTTGTAGAAGTGCACATCTCTTTGTACAGGGAGTTGCTGCTTTATTTGGGCTCAACCATTGCTTTCTTCTCCTTATGTTAACATAAAGACACCGTTTCCCCTTCGCCAGTAATGATACAGGACAAAAATGGTCGGTGTTGTTCAGAAGCCAATTGGTGACGTGCAAGCAAAAATGCACACAACGGGCATAACTGTGATTTTGACTTAAGATATAAACAAAAATCTTTTAACATTCCCCAATGCATCAAAATGTCACACATGGAGGAGTGATAGCAGTTCATCACATTTTCCACTTCTCGAGTACACTGACGTGGATCATGGAGGATTAATGCGTTTAAATCATCTTAATTGAACCCGGTCCTGCAGGCGGAATGTCACTAATGTCAAAAAGATTCTCCTCAAAATGAGAAAACCATTTTGTTGTCGCGTTCTGTCCAATGACACTATGCCCCTACATGGCGCATATATTTCTGGGTACCTCCGGGTTCTTTCACGCCTCTACTGAACTCAGACAGAAGATTATGTCAAAAATATTCCGATTTGTGCATTGGCACTATATTTTCTAGCGTCTATAGCTTCACATACTGTCACCAAATGACAGAATCACAATATGTAGTAACGGTGAAATATAAATAAAAAATGATTATCCATAAATTAACCCATAGGATCAGGAATAGCAATATGCATAATGAAAACGCTGCTAACTTATGCACCAACCTAATGCTACCTGCTCGTTGAATCCATGACCTCTGTTTTAGTAAATTTAAGCCTCCATTATAAGATTAAACAGCCAACCGGTTGCACATAAACGTTAGGTACATTGACCTAGGTTTCAACACCTACTAGGGTGTCTTCATCAGCATGAACAGTTGCTAAATCTTATACTTTGCATAGTTGCTCCGAAGTTCTGATTATTCCTTTTGAGCAATGTAATTTTTCGATTTAGCTGCTCTTTAATTCTGACTATTGCTTTTGAGCAATGTAATTTTACGATTTAGCAATTGTTCATTCTGATGAACACACCCCTACTAAGTGTCGAAACGTAGGTCAATGTACCTAACGTTTATGTGCAGCCGGTTTGCTGTTTAATCTTATACTGAAACTGGTATTCGGTTGTTGAACAACAGACATGTTCAAACCTGTAAAATTTAAGCCTTTTATTTTTTAGCAATCTTACTAAAATCTAGCTGCTCTACAGATGATTCGCTCGTCTCTTCACACAGTTATCTTTACATTACACTATTAGTTTCCCTCGTTCTGTCCGAAGCATACACTTACATCTGCCAGTACGACATCCATACTAACGCCATAAATGCGAAGGGAACCCTGTCTGCTATGTTTGACTACTAAGTTGCAGAACAGATTTTGATGAGATCTGGTATGGGTATAGCTTTATCGCTGAGGGAGAATATGGGCTAATTTACAAAGTAAAATAATCGATCCCTAAGAGTAAGAAGTATGGATGCGGACGACGCTTTCGCTAAGGTTGGTAAGTCGGAGAGGTCGTCGATAACCAGGTGAGTATCTGGAGTTGCCTGGGTGTGTATTTATTGTAATCTTCTATTACTCAATTTCCTCCTTACCCTTCCCTCTGTCCATCTTCTCCACCCCCTCTCATTGTCCACCTGCTCCAGCCCCCCACTCTCATCTCTTCCTACCACTCTGTCCGTCCAGCTCCTTCTTCCCCCTCTCTCTGGCAGTCAGCTCCTTTCCTTCTGTCTATCTGGCCCTTCTCCCTCACCACTGTCATTCAATCTCCTTATTAACCTCTCTTTATCTATCTCCTCCTTCCCACATTCTGTCCATCTCCTCCCACTTTCTCTCTACCCATTTCCTCCCTTCTCTATCTCCCTCTTCATCTTCTCCCTTTCCTTTCTGTATCCATCTGATGTCCCTCACTCTCTCCATCTCCTCCTTTTCTCTTTTCTTTATCCATTTCCTCCTCTTCCTCTGTCTGTTCCTCTTCCTGTCCCTCATCTCTTTGCCTGTCTCATCCTCCCCCTGTCTCTGCCCGTCTCCTCCTCTATAATGTCTGTATCCATCTCCACTCTTCCCTCTGTCTGTCCATTTACCCCTTCGCTATCTCCATCCATTTCCTCCTCTTCCTCCTCCTACCTGTGCCTATCTCCTCCTGCCCCCTTCCTATCTGCCCATCTCATCGTCGTAATTCCACTCTCCACATTATCACACTCACTCCAGAAGGAGGACGCTGGTTCCTACCTCAGCAGTATATCTTCCCAGATTGTAAGTTACGTATATACAAAATTTGACTGAAATTATTCCAGGGCTTTAGGATGAGCCTTTTACCTGTGATTTTGCTCACATACGCACATGTCTAATACACTTCAAGCACATTTAGGAGCTTACACGCGTATTAGTGCACGTGTTTCACCTGTCTGTCTAGCGAAATTGGCCCAGCAGTTTCACTTTCACACATCTCGATATTTATCACGACGTGTCTCCTGATAATGTGCTGTACAACGATATAATTCCGCAGGTACATCCAGTAACGTAGGTGTCTACTGTCTGCGATTTGTGTTGTGGATGGAGTTAGAAATAAAGAAGTAGGAAATTGAAACATCATACAAGAAGCGATAGTTTCTCACGCTTCTCAGTATTCATATCATATGTCCTGAAGATTGAGTCGTTCAATGAAGTCATTTTTCTGTATCAGTCAGTAGTATATGCGAATACTGTCTACCAAATGTGTAACGAATAAAGTTAGCAGTAAAAGAGTAATAAATTAAAACGTCATGGTTCTTGTGGCAGTTTTACAGTATCAACAGTGAAAGTGTTGTAAGCGATAATTCTTTTTCCTTTCATCAATCTGTGAGGAGGTTTTTCAGCGAGTAAAAGTTCCATAAAGGTTAGAAATTGTGTGTGAAGTTGGTTTCAAGTCTCTAAGTGCTCCCATTCTCACATGTTGAATAATTAAAGTACGTGTGTTCGGTGGTTCTTGCACCCAAAGAGCTTCTTTCCACACTGTAAATAATATGTGTATCACGTTTGGTTGAAATCAGTCCAGTGATGTACTAGGAGATGTGGAATATACGTACGTTCATACATACGTATATAGGTGCATAAATTTTTATAATTTATATGTTTCTTTCCGCGAGAGTTCGAATGCAGTCTTTACTCTTGCCCCCGGTTTCTGAAAGTTTAAAAAGCATCGCTGCACCATCTGATGAAGTTGGACACCTTTATTGCAAAATATTGTGGAGATACAATAATAAAATCCTACGGTAAGCCCGAGTACCGCAATTAAACCTATTATTTCGATAAAGTCTCAAGAACATTCATCTGATTTTGGATTTAGTAGACCAATTAGAACCGAGGAAGATAGTAATTATTTAATACGAGTAATTAGTTACGACACTGTCTCATTGCAACAGCAACTCAATGTATTCGTTCCGCAATTGACTTCAGAACAGACAATTGTTTTTAATAATGCTATGCAAAAGACTGAAAGTGATGAGGGTGGTTTGTTCCTCTTAGATGCTCTAGAAGGAACCAGTAAAGCATTTCTTGTAATTTGCTCTCAGCAGAAATTTGGAAATGTAAAAGAGTTGCTGAGGTAGTAGCTGCCACACAACTAGAAAGTGGCCGAACTGCGTATCCAGTGCTTAATCTGCCGTTGACCTTATCTCTTGCAGAAATATCTGTTAGGAACATCTTTGAAAAACAGCAGTTGTGGGCGTATGTTGGAGCAATGTAAGCTGTTACTTTGGGAAGAATGTACGGTATCTCAAAAATGAGCAATTGGAGGACTAAATGCCAGATATTAAAAGCAACCAAAGTGCCGTAAGACGGTTGGTCATATTGTAAGTAGGCTGTTGAGGTTTTTTTATTGGTAACACCACCTCTGTATGAAAAATCACTGGCTGTGCTGTGCGCAGTCTGTGGATAGTTTGCATTGTTGTCTGTCATTGTAGTGTTGGGCAGATGGATGTTAACAGCGCGTAGCGTTGCGCAGTTGGAGGTGAGCCGCCAGCAGTGGTGGATGTGGGGGGAGAAATGGCGGAGTTTTGAAATTTGTAAGACTGGATGTCATGAACTGCTATATATATTATGAATTTTGATGATATTAAGGTAAATACATTGTTTGTTATCCATTAAAATCTTTCATTTGCTAACTATGCCTATCAGTAGTTAATGCCTTCCGTAGTTTGAATCTATTATTTAGCTGGCGGTAGTGGCGCTCATAGTATAGCAGTAGTTCGAGTAACGAAGATTTTAGTGAGGTAAGTGATTTGTGAAACGTATAGGTTAATGTTAGTCAGGGCCATTCTTTTGTAGGGATTACTGAAAGTCAGATTGCTTTGCGCTAAAAAAAAATATTGTATGTCAGTTTAAGCAAAGTCATGTATAATTTTTCTAAGGGGACGTTTCAATATTATTGGCTGGCGATTTTAGACAGACTTTACCAATAACAACTAAAGGCGCACTTGCAGATGAAGTAAATGCATCTTTAAAGGCGTCAAGCTCATAGCAGCATGTTAAGAACTTAGTCCAACAACAAATATGCGAGTAAAGCTGTGGAACGATACAGAATCGGCAAGATAAGCGGATACTCTCCTGAAAATCGTATGAGATCATACTGATACAGATTCTAGCGGCAAAATTATGTCAATTTTGTTATATTTTCACAGCGTAGAAGGATTGGTGAGCATTGTTCCTCCTGAGCAGCAACTGAATATAGGAAATAAGGAATGATCGTGCTGCTGGTGACAAGTAGAAGGAGATGTTGTCCAAAACCCGTCTTTCAATAATTTTATGAGCACTGAACAAATCACTTCAATCCCCCAAAAGATTCTTAACTGTTGGGAACCGTTAGGGCTGCCTTCTCATACACGGGTGCTAAAGGTTGGTATTCCGGTCTTCTCACTGCGAAATCTTGATACAACCAGATTGTTTAACACAGAAGACTTAAAAATGCCACAAACTGGCTGAAATATTGTTAGGGCTATTATAGTTAGTACGACAACTAAAGGATAACGTGTTTCATATCCTTGAATCCCATTTATTCTGACAGATCTGCTTTTTCAATATGAAAGTTTGCATTTCCCATAAAAAATTACTTTTGGAATGACAATAAATGAGACCAAGGGCTAATAATCAAAGTAGCCAATTTGCATTAAGAATTATTTTTTTGACTACACTATGTGGTGTGCTCACATGTATCCAACCCATAAATGCTGTACGTCGTTGTAAAAGAAGACAAAAGTGAAACGCTCTTTATAGAACTGCATTAAGATCGTGCAATAAATAATTCATAGGAAATGGAACATTTTGTAGATTTGATATTTTTACCTAATATTCGACGTACGGCAAAATAATATAAACATATTCATTGTGTACCTATGCAGCGGCATTACATAGGAGGACTGTTCCTTTTATTTAATCTCCGATCGATCGTGAAATTAAAGCGTCAATGAAAATCGGAGAAAGGTTGGCGCAGGTGTGTTCCACACTGTCTTTTGTATGAACGTCGATCCAGTAATGTGCAATAATGACGCTTCTGCAGCGTTTTCGGTGGGAAGTATTTGATCACCCGCCTTAGAGTCCGGACTTGGATCCCTCTGATTTTCATCTCTTCCCTCACGGGCGCTGGCAATAGGGGCGCCATTTTCGCAGAGACAGCGAACTGCAGACTGGCGTACGGAATTGGCGGAATGCACATACGGGTGATTTCTCAGACGAGGGTGTTGGGACTCTGGTACAACGCTATGGAAACTGTCTGAGTCGGAGCAGCGATATGTAGAGAAGTAGCTGGAAAGTGTAGCTTTATGTTTAAAATAAAACATTTTTGATCTTTACAATGGTTTCCATTTCGCTACCGAACAGAGGATGAAAAAAAAGGGGTCACGTTTATTTACACATACACACACGCGTGTCTAAGCCACCATATACCCAGATATTTGTTTGTGTTGCTGTTGTTGTGGTCTTCAGTCCTGAGACTGGGTTGATGCAGCTCTCCATGCTCTTCTATCCTGTGCAAGCTTCTTCATCTCCCAATACGTACTGCAGCCTACATCCTTCTGAATCTGCTTAGGATTAAGTTATGCTCTGCGCAAAATTCTACCAGGCGGCTTCCTCTTTCATTTCTTAGCCCCAAACCATATTCACCTACTATGTTTCCTTCTCTCCCTTTTCCTACTCTAGAATTCCAGTCACCCATGACTATTAAATTTTCGTCTCCCTTGACTACCTGAATAATTTCTTTTATCTCATCATACATTTCATCAATTTCTTCGTCATCTGCTGAGCTAGTTGCCATATAAACTTGTACTACTGTTGTAGGCGTAGGCTTCGTGTCTATCTTGGCCACAATAATGCGTTCACTATGTTGTTTGTAGTAGCTAACCGGAACTCCTATTTTTTTATTCATTATTAAGCCTGCTCCTGCATTACTCCTATTTGATTTTGTATTTATAACTGTTTTCACCTGACCAAAAGTCTTGTTCCTCCTGCCTCCGAACTTCGCTAATTCCCACTATATCTAACTTTAACCTATCCATTTCCCTTTTTTAATTTTCTAATCTACCTGCCCGGTTAAGGTATCTGACATTCCACGCTCCGATCCGTAGAATGCCAGTTTTCTTTCTCCTGAGTAGACCCCGCCCGGAGATCCGAATAGGAGACTATTTTACCTCCGGAATATTTTACCCAAGAGGACGCCAGCATCATTTATCCATACAGTAAAGCTGCATGCCTTCGGGAAAAATTACGGCCGTAGTTTCCCCTTGCTTTCAGCCGTTCGAAGTACCAGCACAGCAAGGACGTTTTGGTTAATGTTACAAGGCCAGATCAGTCAATCATCCAGACTGTTGCCCCTGCAACTACTGAAAAGGCTGCTGCCCCTCTTCAGGAACCACACGTTTGTCTGTCCTCTCAATAGATACCCCTCAGTTGCGGTTGGACCTAGGGTACGGCTATCTGTGTCGCTGAGGCACGCAAGCCTCCCCACCAACGGCAAGATCTATGGCTCATGGGCGGGGGATTTGTTTATAAGTTGCTAATTTACTTTCTCACCACCATTCGCCATAACAAAACAACATGTACCCCCTCACAGCCGTGTATAACAGTGCGGATCATTAACTCTTTGGAACTGTCAGTACCGCCTTCTCATAAACACAGGTTAAATGTTGGTATTCTGGTCTCCTTAATGGAAAATCGGGATGCAACCAGACTATTTCACTCAGCACCCTTAAACATTCCACAGTTGGGTCGAAATATTGTTAGGGCTATTATAGTCACTTTCAAAGCTAAAATAGAACGTGCTTAGTATTCACCGATCCCAATTATACCCATGGATTCCTGTGAAAAGAGACGCACTGTGTGCTGTGAACCGACGCCAGGACCTCGCTGAAGATATATGTCCCAGACTTGGGCAACGCTTACCGTTTATCTAGAGCATCCACTTGACCTCATCTTAATACTGAGCAATAGTTTGAGAGTTGTAACATATCCTATCGTTAAAATGGTTCAAATGGCTCTGACCACTATGCGACTTAACTTCTGAGGTCATCAGTCGCCTAGAACTTAGAACTAATTAAACCTAACTAACCTAATGACATCACACACATCCATGCCCGAGGCAGGATTCGAACCTGCGACCGGAGCGGTCGCTTGGCTCCAGACTGTAGCGCACAGAACCGCACGGCCACTCCGGCCGGCCTCCTATCGTTAAAGCTTACGTATTCTTAATATGACAGGAAGGTTGCTCCGATATTTTAAATTAGACCATTATAGCTCCTGCACTGGTACATTTTACACAGCCAAATATTCTAACATAATAGGGTGCTAAGACCAGTTTTGAACGCATTACAGGACACCATCGGCGCTACGGGAAAATAACTGCACCATCGTCGGCTACCACTTCAAAATGAGACTGGGTGTGACGTCTTGCGACGCCGATGCTTCTTGGGACGAGGATGGACGCGTCTGCTTCAACAAGGCCAGCAGTGATGCTAGTGCCATAGCTGCAGGCTTACTGCTCTACTGTCGCGGGCCCGATGTTCTCACAGGCGTCGGTCTGGGCAGCAAGGACTTCTTATCGTAAGTCAAATATTCTGGAAATTTTCCATATGCTACTTTACCCGATAATGTAAGCTTACTTACGTCTAGATGTAGACTATCAATTGTTGTTGTTGTTGTTGTGGTCGCCAGTCCTGAGACTGGTTTGTTGGAGCTCTCCATGCTACTCTATCCTGTGCAAGCTTCTTCATATCCCAGTACCTACTGCAACCTACATCATTCTGAACCTGCTTAGTGCATTGATTTCTTGATCACACTCTACGATTTTTACCCTCCACGCTGGCCTCCAATACTAAATTGATGATCCCTTGATGCCTCAGAACATGTCCTACCAAACGATCCCTTCTTCTAGTCAAGTTGTGCCACAAACTTTTCTTCTCCCCAATCCTATTCAATACCTCCTCATTGGTTATGTGATCTACCCATTTAATTTTCAGCATTCTTCTGTAGCACCACATTTCGAAAGCTCCTATTCTCTTCTTGTCCAAACTACTTATCGTCCATGTTTCACTTCCATACATGGCTACACTCCATACAAATACTTTCAGAAACGACTTTCTGACACTTTAATCTATACAAATTTCTCCTCTTCAGAAAGGCTTTCCTTGCTATTGCCAGTCTACATTTTATATTCTCTCTACTTCGACCATCATCAGTTATTTTGCTCCCCAAATAGCAAAACTCCTTTACTACTTTAAGTGTCTCATTTCCTAATCTAATTCCCTCAGCATCACCCGATTTAATTCGACTACATTCCATTATCCTCGTTTTGCTTTTGTTGATGTTCATCTTATATCCTCCCTTCAAGACGCTGTCCATTCCGTTCAACTGCTCTTCCAAGTCCCTTGCTGTCTCTCACAGAATTACAATGTCATCGGCAAACCTCAACGTTTTTATTTCTTCTCCATGGACTTTAATACCTACTCCGAATTTTTCTTTTGTTCCCCTCACTGCTTGCTCAATATACAGATTGAATAACATCAGGGAGAGGCTACAACCCTGTCTTACTCTCTTCTCAACCACTGCTTCCCTTTCATGTCCCTCGACTCTTATAACTGCCATTGGTTTCTGTACAAATTGCAAATAGCATTTCACTCCCTGTATTTTACCCGTGCCACCTTCAGAATTTGAAAGAGAGTATTCCAGTTAACATTGTAAGAAGCTTTCTCTAAGTCTACAAATGCTAGAAACGTAGGTTTGTCTTTCCGTAATCTAGCTTCTGAGATAAGTCGTAAGGTCATTATTGCCTCACGTGTTCAAATATTTTTACGGAATCCAAGCTGGTCTTCCCCAAGGTCGGCTTCTACTAGTTTTTCCATTCGTCTGTAAAGAATGCGCGTTACTATTTTGCAGCAGTGACTTACTAAACTGATAGTTTGGTAATTTTCACATCTGTCAACACCTGCTTTCTTTGGGATTGGAATTATTACATTCTTTTTGAAGTCTGAAGGTATTTAACTGTCTCATACATCTTGTCACGAGATGGTAGTGTTTTGTCAGGACTGGCTCTCCCATGACTGTCAGTAGTTCTAAGGGAATGTTGTCTATTCCCGGGACCTTGTTTCGACTCAAGTCTTTCAGTGCTCTGTCAACCTCTTCACGCCGAATCATATCTCCCATTACTCTTCATCTACATCCTCTTCCAGTCCTGTAATATTGTCCTCAATATATCACCCTTGTAAAGACCCTCTACATACTCCTTCCACCTTTTTGCCTTCCCTTCTTTGCCTGGAACTGGGTTTCCAACTGAGCTCTTGATGTTCATACAAGTGGTTCTCTTTTCTCTAAAGGTCTCTCTAATTTTCCTGTAGGTAGTATCTACCTTACCCCCAGTGAGATCAGCCTCTACATCCTTACATTTGTCCTCTGGGCTGAGCTATCAGATCATTACGATTTTGGATTACTCTGGTAATGATCACACCCCTGAAAGTACCTACGATAAGAAGACTTGTGTATGTAACAAGCTATAACTGAAGTTTAGTTCAGCTTAATAATTAATTCCTCTAGTCATTCACTGTACTGGTTCCCTTGCACGTTGCACACTAAAACAACCGAAATTCAACCAAACTGAGCACATCACAATATTTCCTAACTGCAAATTTTGTACCTTTCTTTATCCATTACTGTGCACGCAACTATTTGCTCTGTTTTGAACTTTTTAAACAGGAAATGCGATGTAAGCGAAGACTGCCATATATTCTGAATTACCTCATGGCATTTTGTTCCGTGCCCCCCTTTGGACAGAAGCAGTTAGAAAGTCGTTAATAGTCACATACCTTTTTTTAAAGCTGTCAGAAAGTTAAATGAATCGTGGAATCTTCATCGGAATTATTAAGGCACTAGGACATGGAAGTTCTTGTGTGAAGTGATTCGTATATTGTACAAAGAAAATCTCGAAAAAAGATAGTATCAAATTAAGCAAATTCGTACAAATTTCAGGACCTCCTTCGGCATATTTGCCCCAAAACACTAAAACCAGTATTCATATGTTAGCGGTTTCAGTACGTATTTAAGTTTTAGAAGCTTTGCCAAATGACTGTAAAGCCTTAGAAAGCATAAACGTATGAAGTAAATAGAAACAGCAAGTCTGTACACGCTCTGCAACAAAGAAAATAAAGAATATAAATCCATTTTGCAAATATAAGTGCGTTAACTTGCAGATTTATTGTTCCCCAAAATTTATACTGACAAGAAAGTCGCTAATCTACTTTTTTCAGAAACTCGTAAGCTGTTCACAACTCTATCGTTCGATTGAGAACCAGTGCTTCATTGGGCATACTGGAATTTCTGTATCCTTGCCTTCTTCTGTTCTCTGAACGAATTGAACGAGCCATTTACACAGGGATGTGTTGGCTAACTTAGCTTTGTATTACTCTATTAAGAAATCATTACCAGAGACAATATATTTAACGAGTGGCAGAATAATTCCCAGGATCTAAGGACGACTGAAGTACGAAATTTTTTGACTTGTTGGCTTGATGGGTGTCATTCTGCAAATCCAAATAAACAGATCTAAGTCTTCTTAATTAAGTGCACCTAACATTTTTACAGCTTCTGTTTTAGTTATTGGTTCAAGTACCTTAATCCTGTAATCTTCTCCTTGACTATGAAATGAATATGTCGTTCTTTGAGTGATTAGCTGTGGAGAAAAAACTCCACTATTTTTTTCAAATACGTCATGCATTTTTTTCCTAAGACGAAGGTCTAACGGGATTTGTTGTGGTAACTGCGTCATTTTTAAAATAAAGACTTGCTGCCTGTTATGTAATACTAAATAGAACTACATTTACTTTTATGAGAACAATAATACCTCTGCAATTGAAAATGATCTTGCTAGGATTCTTCTGATGTTTTTCCCGTGCATCCGGTTTAAAATTTTTACATTTTCAACCTTCGCCTTACAGAAACCACAGTTTAATTCTTTTTAGCCACCGAGCCGTGTCTCGAAAATGTATATAAAGATGCACGATTTTCTGCACGAGTACTTTGCAGACTACGTGCAGTGAAAAAGACAAAAAATTGCTTAAAAAAGCGATCCGTAAATTTCCTTTTTTTAGGCTAACAATCGACACAAGCCAAACAAAAAGCACATGTAGTTCTTAGCCCTAGTTGACAAAAGACCATGAATTTTATATTACATTTTACAGAAATGAATTTTACCCACAGTAGATGAAACACAGGTGTTGAAACATATCCAGGTGAACAAAAAGAAATAAATTATATATCACGTAAAGCGAAGTTTAAAACACCCACAGACATTTGAGCTTGCAGTAACACTTTCCATTATTTCGATTCTGAAGCACAGCATACTGCATAGTTTTCGTTAAATGTAACGAATGTGAGCATTATGTTAGTTTTGATCATCGAAAATTGTTGCTCAAAACGATTAGTATTACATATTACATAAGTGCGTAGTGACCAATATGAATCTCAAGAATTCATCTCTGAAAAACTGATGGAACGTGATTGGACACCACAATGTTAACTATTCAGTTACGAGTATAGATTACCTGAGCCGCGAATAGATAAGAAAAGCATATGTGTTGGTTTCATTAAATGCGAATCAATAATCAGAGTGTTGATTGTTTGCTATTACAAAATTATTAGTACTCGTAATAATCCTGTCAAGCACAGTCAAATAAAAATTTATATATTTCCTCAATTAATGAGATGATAAAGTTTCTATAGACCTATGTCACATATATTTACCACGGCTGCCATTGTACATTGTGGTATTATGATTTTCATCATGTCACTATGTCTCATCTTTAGAGAAGTAAAGCACCTGACAGCCGATCGCACGGTACAATTAACTGAGGACGTTGCCTGTGAAATGCTTGCATCCACATTTGGCTGTATAATGTTCCAGCTATATGCCATGATAACATTCAGTTTCTCAATTTGCTTAAGGATTCCGTCTGATATATTATTCATCTCGAGACATAGTAAACAAAACACTCTTTCTGCAGTAGAGGTGACATATAATCCAGCATTTACCTCTTTGAAGTGGGTAAAATGTTTAAGTTGAATAAAATTATCTACAGCTTTCAGCAGGTGTTGTATCTTACCTCTTAGATGACGCATAGTATACTTTAGCCTAGGAACAACTTATAAACGACCGCCTTGGCTTTACTTGTCGTTATACAGTTTCAGTTAATGAATATGACATTTCAAACTGAACTGTAACTGTTTCGTAATAGTTGCGCATTTAGACACCAAAGAGCTGTTACCTGGTCCAACATTTCACTTTCTGTAGCTTCTTAATGGACATTCCAACGCATTTAAAAACACATAACTATTCACATCATTTAGTTTCTTCTAAGAGGGAAATCATTGTGTTGCGATTTTCCGTTGTTGAGAGAGCCAATACATAACTACTATGCAAATAATCACTTTTGCTTTATCTTTATGTATTTGTAAAGAGTATAGTTCAGTTCTTGCGTGTTTCATGGATCATATTCGAGACAAAATGCTTTGATGATGAAAGATTTAGTAGGATTAATAACGAGATACATTTTCTCTTGAAAATATGAGTACACTTGTCCCTTTACATAAAAATTTTTATATAAATTTCAATCTACAAATTAATCTTTTTAGACGTTTTAATCTACAACGAAGTTTTATAAATGTAACCCAACCACACACTTACTATCTATTCAGGAATTCATGTTCGGAATAAAAGGAACTGTCAAGCAGAAGTGTATTCAATTTAGTTTTATAATTTGCATTATATGGCAGCATAGTTAATTGACTACTGAGGTGGTCAGACATTTTATATATATACATACTTTGCTCCTTTAGGTGCAGCAGTGAGGTTAATTTGCAAACACTGTAGGCTACATTGGTTCCTAATGCTGTATTTACGTATGCTAGTTTTATGTTCAGATTCTGCACAACAGAGTTCTTAAGAGAGTGAAAGTATTAGAAGACTGCTGTTACTCTCCCAATGATTTTAACAGTTGACAAAATGCATTCCGAGAATGAACACCAGATATTGTCCCTACAGCGCGTTTCTATGCAGTGAATACTTTGTGTCTAAGTGTGAAACTATCCCAGGTATTTAACTCTTACCTCAGTGTGTGGAAGTACGTTCCACGCAACAAGCTTTATTCATCACCTAAATTATCACTGTCAATGGAATGAGTTAACTAATCAAAAATTAAAAAAAACTCCTTACTGTGAAGGAAGTACAAACGAAATAATACTGGAAAATGTAGAAAAAAGGATGTGCTTACCAAAGCAAAGACTGTATATGCGACATATTTCAGGCGCACCAGAGATGTCAGCCTAACGACCCTACAGCTCGTACGGTCATGTTTCGCCAACCTGGGTGGGGCCCTGTTATTCCGGCTGCAACAGATCATACACAATCATTCTATTACGGATGATCTTCGAGCGCTCTTGCTGAAAACGACACGTGTACCACACCGTCATCTCAGAGCAGAGAATCACGTAAGTGAAAAGCCGGCCTGTACGTTCTTTCGTGGGACAGTTATGAAGTACGAGAGTTGATATTATAACTTTGTTACATAGAAGAACCGATATTATATTTGCAAAGGCATTTTCAGACGGTTTTTGTAAGTGTCCAGTGAAGTTTTGGGCTTGCAGCCGGTCGTCATTCCCTTCACCCCATGACACTTCAACTGTGCAACTGCCATTCATTATGAAATAATCCAGCGAAGGTAGGCTGCAAACCCTAAACTTCTTAAGCTTTCAATTCACTGAAAAAATTTTAAATTTTATACTTTTACGAAGTATGTTTTAGTTTACTGATACTAGTATCACCTGTGGTCGAAATTCGACCAACTGCGTTTATAAAGTAACGAAACTCATTTTATTAGTGTAAGTAAATGGAATTTAACGATATGCAGATTCTTACTCCTTACCTGGACAGCGTACAGTTTCTTAGGTCTTGCCTGATTCCTATGAGGAAACGAGTTAGAAAGGATGAAGAGGAAGCATGAGAGAATGAAAGGCAAAAATGAGAGAAATAACTGCTTTAGTGTACAACGCAGTACCTTAGTATAAATAATACCTCTCGGAAATATTCTATCGTTATTCGCTAAATGTCTTTTGTCGGTATGTTTGCAGGTATAAAATTTCAAACCGTCAAAAAATCGAACTCTGCATTTTGCAACGTGTAATTGACCATGCTTAAAAACTGGCTATCTTAATAAAATCCCAACTTCTTCGAATGCTTGTCCTTGTGACTTATTAACGGCAATCGCAAATGCAGTAATAATTGTGAATTGTGTTCTTTGTAACTGAAAAGATAAATTAGTACCCGAATGAGTCATATGTACTAGTGACGTCAATATTCGCTTATTTTGTATGATTCCAGTTAAACTTAGTCATCAATACCAATATTATAAAATTATTTCACATGCAGTCTGGTTCCATTAACTAATCTTTCCTTTACATTTATATTTCTAATAACAAGAACAGAGTAGTTAAATTTTAATTGTAATTTCTGTAGTGATAAATCACTTAGAGACAGAGAATTCAAAAACTGTACTGGATAGTAATTAATAATTTTGCACCACTATAAAAAATTTTTATTATCTCTGTGATAAATTTGTACTTCACCTGGTATAACATTGCATGTATTGTTATTTATTATGGCACAATCTTCATTTTCTGGTGCTATAATAGCTGAAATTAACATTGATTGTAATGGAGTATTTTCTGACATATTGCCAAAATATCATAAATTATAGTATCTTGATACCTGACTATGGGTGTGGTATTTTAATAATACTGTCACCTAACTGTGGAAATTTCTTCCCTTGGTCATTGTCAATAACTTTTAAAAACTCCAGAGACTCTGTTGAGTTTAAGTATCAGGATGAAATTTCTGATACTCATTCCAACATGTAATACTGTTGTCAAGTAAAGCCGCATATGATCCGTGCAGAACCACTAGTAGAATTCTTGAAATAACAGACCAGATATTGTGTGTTTATTGGACTCAGGTGCAAAAAGATCTCTAAATAACCTCTCTATAAGCTTAAGTACTTGAAGTGAACATATGGAAACTTCATCAACAAGAATTAGTGAACATGAATTAATATATTGTCCATAGTTATTGTTTAATGTTATGTTTGACTCCGATTTTCTAAAACTAGAATGGTCAGTTTAAACACATTTTGCAGGGTCTTACTTCCAATTAGAAGAGCTAAAGCTCTGCCACTAAAGGCTATTGCAATGCTGGTAACGGCGGGAAAATCTGATAGCGAAATAACGTCCCTAATTTATGAATTTATGAACTTATTTACAGACTTCGTTACTATTATATTTTGATTTTCACTGCTAACATCATGGACCCAGCGGTGGTCATACTGTAGCTGCCGGTATCCATGTGCTACTGCAAATGAAACCTGTAAACATGAATGTCCCTAGAAACATACTTACTTTCGCGTGTAACTTCTAGCATAGTACCTAATCGGTAAGCAGGACAGAATGTGGTAGCACTTCAATTATCAATGTTTCGTCTTGGAGATCTTCATTCATGATAGTGAAAGTATCAGACCTATGAATATGAAAACATCTACTTCCTTTTACCCCACTTAATGGCTACGTACACCCAAGATTTTTTTTAATGAACATGTATGGATAAGTACCTTTGTAGAATGTGTCATTAACTACCTTGGTGTAATTAATATTAAAAATCGGTACTTCAATTTTCGTGTTCGCGTATTAATATTTTGATAAGAAGGACCAAACTGAAAAAAGCAAGCATTCGTCAAAATCGGGTAAATTACACTACATTTCAAATGAAGAGAAAACAGAGAAAGAATTTTTTGGCGCAACATACTGCACACTGACCTTGCAACTATTTCATGTTCGCATTACGCAAGTAAGTCACAGTTAGCATCAATGCTCTTTCAGCGCCTTGATACACACTCTTTCACCATTACAAAACTCACGTTCAAAGACATTTTTGGAAACTCCACCTGGTTTCTCAAATGTCAGTCGTATAGGAAACTGATAGCACCTCGCTATGAATAAGCACAGACCATCGCTCAACTCTTTCCATTTGCATTACCCTCCCTGCGGCTGTCAGTCAACAGAAACGACTTGGTGTTTTCCTGCAGTTTCTTCGAAGAATATTTAAATCGCTTACAGAAAACCTTGTGAAGTTTAAAGTGATCCTCCCAACAAGGGATCTTGTTATGTTGCACCCTGAAGATACTTGAATATGTAAACCCATTTTTCTTTTATACTAAATAGTTACGCATGTAATTAGGCATAGCATCTGTGGTTACGTAAACACTGCATTCTTCTGGTGTATGTTGCAGAATCTGTGTTGAGTTCTCTTCTAGGCTTCCGTACCTCAGTAGGTAGAAACGGATAACTTATATGGTCACTTTGTTGTCTGGCTGTCTGTTTCTCTCTTCGTCTGTTAAGATATCTGTAGTCAGAAACAGGTAAAGTTACGGCTTTGAAATTTATGCCAAATACTAAGGCCTACGGCCCCATGGCGGAGCAGGAAAATTAAGTTTCTATGTCAATGCAATCAAAAGAGAAGGCCATTTACGTCTCATATTTTAATACTCGCAAATTAAACCATCAAATTCTGTAGATGAACTGTATACATAGATAATTAAGTTGGTACGAAACAGTCAGAGCGTGCGCTATAGCCGTACATGTCAGTTTTCCTATTCTGTTTTGTCTACTGTTGGTATTATATCCCGTTTCTGCTCTTTAACTACTATCTATATTGACATCACTAAGTGCCGGTAAGGTCTTTCTTCTGACTGTTATAATTTCCATAAACGAAAGTACATAGTATTCGCTCACTACGCGGTATTAAAGCTGTTTTTTTTCTGTTGCAGGCGGTCAAATTTATTGCAGCTAGTAGATCTACAACCTGGGTGCACACAGTTTCTGACCAGGAGTCCACCACAGAAAATGAACGTCAGGAAGACATGAGAAGATTCTTCTGGCTCGTAAAGAGAGGTTTTCCTCTCGATACCTATTGGGGTGATCCGGTGAGTAGAAGCACCAGCTCATAGTATTACTGCCATTTGAAGATCAACGATCATTGCAGAACGTCTACAGATTTAATTTGCAAATCTTTAGTTTGTGGTATTCGGCGTACAGTGGTAAGTCAAAAATATGGGGAAAATCAAAAACACAAAACATTACCGTACACAATATGATATAAGAAAACCGTTAGTATTGAAATTGTTTCTTGTCGTCTCGGAATGGATAAAAACTGGTCCTGTAAGTTTTTCAAGAGAATCGTGTGCCACCCTTCTTGCAATATACTCTACTGGCCATTAAAACTGCTACACCACGAAGATGACGTGCTACAGACGCGAAATTTAACCGACAGGAAGAAGATGCTGTGATATGCAAATGATTAGATTTTCAGAGCATTCATACAAGGTTGGTGCCGGTGGCGACACCTACAACGTTCTGACACGAGGAAAGTTACCAACCGATTTCTCATACACAAACAGCAGTTGACCGCCGTTGCATGGTGAAACGTTGATGTAATGCCATTTTATCCAAATCTGACGCGGCAAGTAAACCGAGAACTTTTTATGCAAGGACTCCGTCGCGAAAGACTTCGTAGTCATATCGGGAAACAGTTTGAAAAGCTTGTAAGGGTGTTGCAGGGCAGGTTGTGTCGAGAAATGGTTGTTAAGAAAAATATTTTAAACATTGCGCCGGTTATGAGTTAAATAGCAGTGAAATTAACAAATCATGCAGTTGCGCGTTCAGATTTAAGCGGTCCGTCAGAGACAGTGCCGCCGAACCTTCTTCCGCCGAACCTTCTTCGTTTGGTTTTCTACAGCCGAACAATAGAGCGATACTAAAATTGGACAAGGGACGATAGTAACGATCGAACCCAAGCCTATGGCTCACCATTCTCGTGCGCCCCCATCTACATCTACATCTACATCCATACTCCGCAAGCCACCTGACGGTGTGTGGCGGAGGGTACTCTGAGTACCTCTATCGGTTCTCCCTTCTATTCCAGTCTCGTATTGTACGCGGAAAGAAGGATTGTCGGTATGCTTCTGTGTGAGCTCTAATCTCTCTGATTTTATCCTCATGGTCTCTTCGCGAGATATACGTAGGAGGGAGCATATACTGCTTGACTCTTCGGTGAAGGTATGTTCTCGAAACTTTTACAAAAGCCCTTACCGAGATACTGAGCGTCTCTCCAGCAGAGTCTTCCACTGGAGTTTATCTATCATCTCCACAACGCTTTCGCGATTACTAAATGATCCTGTAACGAAGCGGGCTGCTCTCCGTTGGATCTTCTCTATCTCTTCTATCAACCCTATCTGGTGCGGATCCCACACAGCTGAGCAGTATTCAAGCAGTGGGCGAACAAGCGTACTGTAACCTACTTCCTTTGTTGTCGGATTGCATTTCCTTAGGATTCTTCCAATGAATCTCAGTCTGGCATCTGCTTTACCGACGATCAAATTTATACGATCATTCCATTTTAAATCACTCCTAATGCGTACTCCCAGATAATTTATGGAATTAACTGCTTCCAGTTGCTGACCTGCTATTTTGTAGCTAAATGATAAGGGACCTATCTTTCTATGTATTCGCATCACATTACACTTGTCTACATTGAGATTCAATTGCCATTCCGTGCACCATGTGTCAATTCGCTGCAGATCCTCCTGCATTTCAGTACAATTTTCCATTGTTGCAACCTCTCGATACACCACAGCATCATCTGCAAAAAGATATCATCCACCAGGTCATTTATGTATATTGTGAATAGCAACGGTCCTATGACACTGCCCTGCGGCACACCTGAAATCACTCTTACTTCGGAAGACTTCTCTCCATTGAGAATGACATGCTGCGTTCTGTTATCTAGGAACTCCTCAATCCAATCACACAATTGATCTGATAGTCCGTATGCTCTTACTTTGTTCATTAAACGACTGCGGGGAACTGTGTGAAACGCCTTGCGGAAGTCAAGAAACACGGCATCTACCTGTGAACCCGTGTCTAAGGTCCTCTGAGTCTCGTGGACGAATAGCGCGAGCTGGGTTTCACACGACCGTCTTTTTCGATACCCTTGCTGATTCCTACAGAGTAGATTTCTAGTCTCTATAAAAGACATTATACTCGAACATAATACGTGTTCCAAAATTCTACAACTGATCGACATTAGAGATATAGGTCTATAGATCTGCACATCTGTTCGACGTCCCTTCTTGAAAACGGGTATGACCTGCGCCCTTTTCCAATCCTTTGGAACGCTTCGCTCTTCTAGAGACCTACGGTACACCGCTGCAAGAAGGGGGGCAAGTTCCTTCGCGTACTCTGTGTAAAATCGAACTGGTATCCCATCAGGACCAGCGGCCTTTCCTCTTTTGAGCGATTTTAATTGTTTCTCTATCTACCATTTTGTCAACTGTGCGACAGTCTAGAGAAGGAAGCACAGTGCAGTCTTCCTCTGTGAAACAGCTTTCGAAGAAGACATTTTGTATTTCGGCCTTAAGTCTGTCATCCTCTGTTTGAGTACCATTTTGGTCACAGAGTGTCTGGACATTTTGTTTTGATCCAGCTACCGCTTTGACATAGGACCAAAATTTCTTAGGATTTTCTGCCAAGTCAGTAAATAGAACTTTACTTTCGAATTCATTGAAAGCCTCTCGCATAGCCCTCCTCACACTACATTTCGCTTCGCGTAATTTTTGTTTGTCTGCACGGCTTTGGCTATGTTTATGTTTGCTGTGAAGTTCCCTTTGCTTCCGCAGCAGTTTTCTAACTCGGTTGTTGTACCATGGTGGCTCTTTCCCATCTCTTACGATCTTGCTTGGCACATACTCATCTAACGCATATTGTACGATTGTTTTGAACTTTGTCCACTGATCCTCAACACTATCTGCACTTGAGACAAAACTTTGGTGTTGAGCCGTCAGGTACTCTGTAATCTGCTTGTTGTCACTTTTGCTAAACAGAAAAATCTTCCTACGTTTTTTTAATATTTCTATTTACGGTTGAAATCATCGATGCAGTATCCGCTTTATGATCGCTGATTCCCTGTTCTGCATTAACTGATTCAAATAGTTCGGGTCTGTTTGTCACCAGAAGGTCTAATATGTTATCGCCACGAGTCGGTTCTCTGTGTAACTGCTCAAGGTAGTTTTCAGATAAAGCACTTAAAAATATTTCACTGGATTCTTTGTCCCTGCCACCCATTATGAACGTTTGAGTCTCCCAGTCTATATCCGGCAAATTAAAATCTCCACCCAGAACTATAACATGGTGGGGAAATCTAATCGAAATATTTTCCAAATTATTCTTCAGGTGCTGAGCCACAACAGCTGCTGAGCCCGGGGGACTATAGAGACATCCAATTACCATGTCTGAGCCTGCTTTAACCGTGACCTTCACCCAAATCATTTCACAATTCGAATCTCCGTCAATTTCATTCGATACTATTGCACTTCTTATCGCTATAAACACTTTCCAGGCAGCCTTTCGTACGCTATGATAACAACTGACGGTAATTGAGCGCGCAACGCCCTGATTGGCTAACTTCAGTGGCAATTAAATTGGAAATGGCGCAACGTGAGGAACTTTTTTCATGACAATTACTTCTAAGCACAATCTACGGGTTGCAACACTCCTAAAGCCTCTTAAGACTGTATTTGATCTCCTTGTATATAAATTGTTGGCAGCTTAACACATCATGATTAATCGTTCTGTTTAACCAATGTATATATCCTATGTGAGTTTTGGGTTTATGTGTGTAGTTGTGTGATGAATGTGATTGTACGCACCTTTTAAATTGTAAAATATCATGTAATGATGGATGGCTGAGTGGATAGTGTCCTAAGGACAGAATAGAAGAAAGACTGCACAGAACACTTTTCTGACCAATACTGACACTTGAAACGTACTGAGAACATTGTTCAGGTGCTGGTCATGGTCGAATACAAAACAGGAACGTGCAAACTTGCCTAACATCTGCATTAATGTTCAAACTTCTATTTCTTGCGGTGTTTCCATCTTTTGTTCAACTCCTGTATTTCTTACTTTCCAGGCAGCCTTTCGTACAATTCCACTGGTCATGTAGCAAGCAGATTACGTGGGTGCGGATTATCCAAACAAACATGTGGATGGACTGCAGGATTTATAGATGTACTTCACGATGTAAACTCGGTGGCAAAAAGTCATTGGAAGGAACTTGCAGCCAAGCTGAACGTCGGCTTCTGAAGTCTACGTTTTCATTTGTCAGCGTACAGTCCTGACATAAATGAGTGTCTCACACACTACATTCAAATCTTCGACGAACAGTCTGACAATACGCCATTGATGGCCTCGTATGGCTCTGCAGAGACGACGTCAAACACATTTGGTTTTCCTGTGTGTAAACATTGTCTCTGAAATACTGAAGTTCCGTCGTGGATAGTGTTGAAGACCGAATTTTTGTGTAATCTCCGATAAGCTATGATCAAATTTTTTGTGTACTCCTCGACAAGATATGATCCATGGATTTTACACCGATTATTATCTCACACTCAAAGCCGGTCATTTCGTGTTGTATTCTCATGTTCACTGTACACTCATCTACATGAGAAGACTGTATTACGGAAAGTCAGTGGTCGACTTCGGTATATTGGGAGAATTTTGGGAAAGTATGGTTCATCTGTAGAGGAAATATCATACAGGATACTAGTGAGACCTATTCTTGAGTACTGCTAGAGTTGTAAGTAGGCTGTATAGGTTTTTATGTTGGTAACGCTACGTAGCGTTCTGTATGAAAATCACTGACCGTGCTGTGTGCAGTCTGTGCCTGGTTGGCATTGTTGGAATATTCGCTATTGTAGTGTTGGGCAGTTTGATGCGAACAGCGCGTAGCGTTGGGCAGTTGGAGGTGAGCCACCAGCAGTGGTGGATGTGGAGAGAGAGAGAGAGAGAGAGAGAGAGAGAGAGAGAGAGAGAGATGCCAGAGTTTTGAGAGGTTACTATAAGCGGACGATCTGGACGTGTGTCCGCTATAAAAAGGAAATTTGTAATGATACTTGTCATTAATTGATAGGTATATATGATTACTTTTGAACATTATTAAGATAAATACATTGTTTGTTCTCTACCAAAATCTTTCATTTGCTAACTATGCCTATGAGTAGTTAGTGCCTTCAGTAGTTAGAATCTTTTATTTAACTGGGAGTATTGGCGCTTGCTGTATTGCAGTAGTTCGAGTAACGAAGATTTTGTGAAGTAAGTGAATAATGAAAGGTATAGATTATTGTCTGTCAGGGTCATTGTTTTGTAGGGATTATTGAAAGTCAGATTGCGTTACGCTAAAAATATTGTATGTCAGTTTAGTGACGATGAGAATAAGTAAAGAGAAAACTGTTTGAGTACGTTGAGGTTTGCTCAGCTGTTTGAAAATCAAATAACGTGGAAATTAACCAACACAGTCATTCATAATTTTTCTAAGAGGTCGTTTGAGAGATTTTGGTATCTGTACCAGATCCTACTAAAGGAATACATCGAATCAATTCCGAGACGCTATACTAGATTTGTTATTGGTAGATTCGAATAACGCACAAATTTTACGGATATTCTTCGGGAATCCCTGCATATAAGACGATGTTCTTTCTCAGGAACACTACTGAGAAAATTTGGGGACTTGGTGTGGTGTCACCGCCAGACACCACACTTGCTAGGTGGTAGCCTTTAAGTCGGCCGCGGTCCGGTAGTATACGTCGGACCCGCGTGTCGCCACTATCAGTGATTGCAGACCGAGCGCCGCCACACAGCAGGTCTAGAGAGACTTCCTAGCACTCGCCCAGTTGTACAGCCGACTTTCCTAGCGATGGTTCACTGACTTCTACGCTCTCATTTGCTGAGACGATGGTTAGTATAGCCTTCAGCTACGTCATTTGCTACCACCTAGCAGGGCGCCATGATCAGTTTCTATTGATATTGTAAATCATGTACCGTCAAGAGCGACGTTCGTGATTAATGGATTAAAGTTAAGTATTCCACCTGCTACGTCCGTTTTTCTCAATTCTAGTTCCCTTGTCATGTTCCAGACCTCACGCCAGCCTGCGTGAGCTAAAACGCGTGCATTTCGGCCTCCTTTAGCAAAACGGTGTTGGCTCTCCTGCCAACCACAACACTTGGCATTTGAAGCTGACTATAGAACGATTTTACTGCCGCCAATATACATTTCCGTAAGAGCTATGAGGTTTAGATACGACAAATTGGGGTCCGTAAAGAAGTGTGTAGAAAGTTGTTTTTCCCTCGCTGTGTTGGCGACAGCAACAGGAAAGCAATTGGTAAGTAGTTGCACAGAATACCCTCTACTACGCAACGTACGGTGACTTGAGGAGTATGTATGTAGCAGCAGATGCAGATGTAACAGACTTTTCAAGTATCGTGTTTACACGTGTGCCATACGGCACATCTAGCGGCAAAATGCGGCTACAGTGTAAAGAAATTTTGCAAGAGACGTTGCCCTATATTGTACCTTCTAGCTACGCAATTTATACACTGACGAAAAAAAATTAACCCTCTCAACAGCAATGTCATCTTATTGACAAGATAGGTGATAGGTAGTTCATCATTACAATGTTTCACGGGGCCAGAGTAGCCATACTCATGGTATCAGTAGTAGACTTTCCAGAGGCACACATGGTCTTAAAAGCTGCTACGACCAGGCTTGTCAATGGTCCCTAATAGCACAACAGGAGCAACATGTTTCCCGATTTCGTTCCTGGATCATGTTCGTTCGGCCACCGCTGTTCGCACACTGCTTGACATGCGACTGACCTACATGGACGTCGAGAACCTGGCGTACAAGTGTAGGAACGCTCCACTGACCACTGTTGAAAACAGCACACACCACCGGTACAGTGCGTCCAGCATGTGCAGCAGTCCGTCGATACGGCCACCCATCTTCTCACAGGCCCACAGTGCAACTACGTTCAAATGGCTGAAACTGCTCAAAAGGAGTACGTGCTCTCGGTGCGACATCGTTGTGACCGTAGACTGAATTATGCAAACACTGTTCACTTCTAAACGTAGCAAAATTGCTGTCTGCAGGTCCAATAAGAAGGGGCAGAGACAGGCCTCTCGAGCTCCATCTGATAGCCGATGACTGTGACAAATAAATCACTTAAGGGCTCGGTACACACATATTAAATTCTAGAGTCACTCGACATAGTCCGTGCGGTTGTGCGTTTATGTATAAATGACATAGATGCCACTTGTAGCTCTGTTAGGTTTTTGTTAAGAAGAAAGTCTAATGAGGTTTACAGATGATCAGCTCTGGTGCACAATTTAGCAACTGAAAGTGAACAGATGTAAATGTAATGTGATTCGTGTAAACTGACGAATATATCAAGTATAGTAAGACTACACTTTCGGCGACTAGTCACTGGAATGAACACAACCACCAAGTTTCGGGATGTTTCTGTTTCGAACGAACGGGAACTTAATTCTGTCAGTACAGACTCGAGGTCCTAGACACATACCATGTGTGATCAAAAGTATCCGGACACCTGGCTGAAAATGACTTACAAGTTCATAGCACCTTCGACCGGTGATGCTACAATTCGATAAGGTGTTGGCCCACCCTTAGCATTGATGACAGCTTCCACTGTCGCAGGCATACGTTCTATAAGGTGTTAAAAGGTTTCTTGGGGAATAGCAGCCCATTCTTCACGGAGTGCTGCGCTGAGGACAGATATCGATGTCGGTTGGTGGGGCCTCGCACGAAGTCGGCGTTCCAAAACATCCCAAAGGTATTCTGTAGAATTCAGATCAGGACTCTGTGCAGGCCAGTCCATTACAGAGATGTTATTGTCGTGTAACCACTCCGCCACAGGCCGTGTATTATGAACAGCTGCTCGAACTTGTTGAAAGATGCAAACGCCATCCCCCACTTGCTCTTCAACAGTGGGAAGCAAGAAGGTTCAAATGGCTCAAATGGCTCTCAGCACTATGCGACTTAACTTCTGAGGTCATCAGTCGCCTAGAACGTAGAACTAATTAAACCTAACTAACCTAAGGATACCACACACATCCATGCCTGAGGCAGGATTCGAACCTGCGACCGTAGCGGTGGCTCGGTTCCAGACTATAGCGCTCAGAAACGCATGGTCACTCCGGCCGCCCAAGAAGGTTCTTAAAACATCCATGTAGGCCTCTGCTGTGATAATGCCACGCAAAATAACAAGGGTGCAAGCGCCCTCCATGAAAATCACGACCACACCATAACACCACCGCCTCCGAATTCTACTGTAGGCACTACACACACTGGCAGATGACGTTCACCGGGCATTCTCCATACCCACACCCCGCCATCGGATCGCCACACTGTGTGCGGTGTTTCGTCACTCCACCTAACGTTTTTCCACTGTTCTATCGTCCAATGTTTGTGCACCTTACAACAAGCGAGGCGTCGTTTGTCATTTACCGACGTGATGTGTGGCCTATGAACAGCCGCTCGCCAATGAAATCCAAGTTTTCTTATCTCCAGCCTAACTGTCATAGTACTTGAAGTGCATCCTGATGCAGTTTGGAATTCCTGTGTGACAGTCTGGATAGATGTCGGCCTAGTACACATTACGACCCTCTTCAACTGTCGGCGGTTTTTGTCAGTCAACAGACAATGTCGATCCGTACGGTTTTTATGCTGTGCGTGTCCCTTCACGTTTCCACTTCACTGTCATATCGGAAACAGTGGACATAGGGATGTTAAGGAATGTGGAAATCTCGCGTACATACGTATGACACAAGTGACACCCAATCATCTGACCGCGTTCGAAGTCCATGAGTTCTGCAGAGCGCCGCATTCTGCTCTCTCACGATGTCTAATGGCTACTGAGGTTGCTGATATGGAGTTCATTGCATTAGGTGGCAGCACAATGAACCTAATATGAGACACGTATGTTATTGGGGTGTCCGGATACTTTTGATCACACAGTGTATTTGTTTAAAGAGCACCAAGGTAATGCAATCGACACACAACAGATGTCGCTCACAGAATCCTCATTCCACCAATTCCTGAGTCATGCCAGAACATTTTCTGTCGATTTGGCACACTTACGAGTTTGAATTAACTGGAGAGATAGAAGAGCCAAATGTGAACGTACGTCTAGTCGTGGAGTTTTTAGTGGCAGAGATGCTCAACAAACTTAACTGGTGTACGTTGCGCCTTAGAGAGCATTACTTTCAGAATTCTGAGAGCCCACGCTATACAATGAAACAAGGATCACACCACTTAATTGAAGAAGTATCTCGGGAGAGACACGATGCTAAAATTAGTGAAAATGGAACCACAGAGAGGGATACCAACAGTATTTCTTTCTCTTTACCGTAAGGAAATTTAAAAGAGAAAGTGGAAAATAACACTGGTACGCTAAGCACCTTTTGTCATATATAACTCGTTGGTTTGTTAAATACGGATAGTAAAGTATACATGTTCTAAATACACTCCTGGAAATTGAAATAAGAACACCGTGAATTCATTGTCCCAGGAAGGGGAAACTTTATTGACACATTCCTGGGGTCAGATACATCACGTGATCACACTGACTGAACCACAGGCACATAGACACAGGCAACAGAGCATGCACAATGTCGGCACTAGTACAGTGTATATCTACCTTTCGCAGCAATTCAGGCTGCTATTCTTCCATGGAGACGATCGTAGAGATGCTGGATGTAGTCCTGTGGAACAGCTTGCCATGCCATTTCCACCTGGCGCCTCAGTTGGACCAGCGTTCGTGCTGGACGTGCAGACCGCGTGAGACGACGCTTCATCCAGTCCCAAACATGCTCAATGGGGGACAGATCCGGAGATCTTGCTGGCCAGGGTAGTTGACTTACACCTTGTAGCGCACGTTGGGTGGCACGGGATACATGCGGACGTGCATTGTCCTGTTGGAACAGCAAGTTCCCTTGCCGGTCTAGGAATGGTAGAACGATGGGTTCGATGACGGTTTGGATCTACCGTGCACTATTCAGTGTCCCCTCGACAATCACCAGAGGTGTACGGCCAGTGTAGGAGATCGCTCCCCACACCATGATGCCGGGTGTTGGCCCTGTGTGCCTCGGTCGTATGCAGTCCTGATTGTGGCGCTCACCTGCACGGCACTAAACACGCATACGACCATCATTGGCACCAAGGCAGAAGCGACTCTCATCGCTGAAGACGACACGTCTCCATTCGTCCCTCCATTCACGCCTGTCGCGACACCACTGGAGGCGGGCTGCACGATGTTGGGGCGTGAGCGGAAGACGGCCTAACGGTGTGCGGGACCGTAGAGCCCAGCTTCATGGAGACGGTTGCGAATGGTCCTCGCCGATACCCCAGGAGCAACAGTGTCCCTAATTTGCTGGGAAGTGGCGGTGCGGTCCCCTACGGCACTGCGTACGATCCTACGGTCTTGGCGTGCATCCGTGCGTCGCTGCGGTCCGGTCCCAGGTCGACGAGCACGTGCACCTTCCGCCGACCACTGGCGACAACATCGATGTACTGTGGAGACCTCACGCCCCACGTGTTGAGTAATTCGGCGGTACGTCCACCCGGCCTCCCACATGCCCACCATACGCCCTCGCTCAAAGTCCGTCAACTGCACATACGGTTCACGTTCACGCTGTCGCGGCATGCTACCAGTGTTAATGACTGCGATGGAGCTCCGTTTGCCACGGCAAACTGGCTGACACTGACGGCGGCGGTGCACAAATGCTGCGCAGCTAGCGCCATTCGACGGCCAACACCGCGGTTCCTGGTGTGTCCGCTGTGCCGTGCGTGTGATCATTGCTTGTACAGCCCTCTCGCAGTGTCCGGAGCAACTATGGTGGGTCTGACACACCGGTGTCAATGTGTTCTTTTTTCCATTTCCAGGAGTGTATTTTATGACAAAAGTATTTGCCGATAACGAGGGTTGTGTGAGCTTTCTTCATGAGAACGTAGGAATCAGACGACTAAAAGTTGTCGCTACCGTTAGAACTGCTCTATATAACGTTCACATTTCGATGAACTTGTTCGATGGGCTTGCTAAGCACATTCGTAGCAAAATGTCTGGTAATGCAGATACTGGTATTAATTTAATATCATACGTTAAAATAGCTCACCATGTACAGTTAACTATAACAATGTTTGTAAAGCCAATTTCATGTAGAAACGAGCGTACAGAAGGCCAGGCATGATGGCCACATGTAGTAATTGCTGCGTAAAATCCGCACATCTTCTGTAGTTCACGACTACAAGGCCACAGAGTCCAGAAACCTATGTTGCATACTGTGTGACTGACTTTACGCAGACATAAATTTCATGATCTTGCACTCTCTTCCCTTTGCGATGCATACTTCCGGGTCTACCAATAGCTAGTGACACGTATCTCGTAGACATATAACTGGAATGACTTGAACGTGTGTATTTCGGTTGTTATGGTGATCGGTGCGCTAAAGAAACGAAATGGAATGTCATGGTAATTAGGTAATTAATTTCTCCCGGTGAGGTAAGCTGGAGATTACGAAAGACGCTTTCTAGATTACTGAGTATTTTCAAACAAATTTTGTGTATTGTGACGACATCTGTATGAAGTAAAGAAGGTAGTAAGACGGAACAGCTAAGAACTGTTGAAATGTATAAAGATATGAAAGAGAACAGTAGACTGGTTTTAAATACAAATAAAATTCCTTTCAGTTCTTAAATTAACTTTAATTCGTACACAGTTTGTTGAACTAGATAATTACTATATAACTTCTTTTAAACTGTAACAGTTTCCTTTTGTGTGCAGTTAACTTCAGATTAAAAATTTTAAATGACGTAACTCATTCATCATATAATACCTGTGTCTATCTCAAGCACCTTGCTTATGAGTAAGGTCTTTAGTTCTCATACATCAGGAAGAAGCTCTGAAGTTAATTTCAGCAACAATGTTGTTCCAGCCTCTCATAAATGTGCTATCTGTGTAACCTATGTTAGCATAGTGAATAACACATGCACTCATGCTGGAGGTCCCGTTATGCTTCATCAGCGCAATGATAAACTTAAAACAGATATATAAAGCAGGCAACGCGTTTGTGGATCTCAGAAGTTTTATAGGAATTTTCAGTTCCTTAAACCTGACAATAAAGAAATAATATATGTTAACAGAATACATATGTTCTTCCAGCCTCTCATAAATGTGCTATCTGTGTAACCAATGTTAGCATAGTGAATAACATATGCACTCATGTTGCAGGTCCCGTTATGCTTCAACAGCGCAATGATAAACTTAAAACAGGTAATAAATCAGGCAACGAGTTTGTGGATTTCAGAAGTCTTAGGAATTTTCAGTTCCTTAAACCTGATAATAAAGAAATAATATGTGTTAACAGAATACATATGAATCATTCGCATTTTCCTGAAGATAGTTACACTGTTTGGCATAAGTGCAGAAAATACTCAACGTCGAACGGGAGAAAATAATGGGGCAATTTTAAAAGTAGGCACTAAAACAATAAAATATAGAAGATACATGACAAGTATACTGGTTTCTGTTTTTAGGGCAGTTGAGAACATTATCTGGAAGAGCACAGAAAAAGAGAAATACAAGGCTAGAAATTTGGCTCGGATTGCTTTTCATCAACTAAAACTTATCTTGGCACGAAAAGAATCCAGTTTATGTATACTACCAATTTCAACGTACAGGAGTGGGACGTTGCCTCATAAAAGTAAACATATCAGGGTTCCTGAGCGGACATTTCAGAGATGTATGCCAGGAATTAAGAAAATTTTCAGGAAAGCTATGAAATGAATAAGGACACAAACAGGTGAGAAAGCTGTAATAGAGTGGAGGACAGTAATCAGAATGAAACAGACGTTAGTGGGACACGTGACAGGAAAGTAGATGACAGAAGGACCAGGCAAGTACTTTGGCGGCTGGCCAAAAGTAAGAGAAGCCCTAGATGATGACGGGATAGATGATGAGTAGGTGACATCAGATAACATACGGAACAACACGACTGAAGACGGTGTGGATCTGGGTGTCAGTTTTTCTCTAACCGTCACTGTCTACCCTAATCAAAGATAATAATTTCCATACCTCGAAAGAAATTTTCACGCCACCATGACCGTGGCGGAGACGGACTTCTCACTTTACTGTAGCTGTTTCCGTCGCAACTTACTGTGTGAACTTTGTGGGACAGATTTGAGGTCTACAAACAAGAAACAGGAGAATCTTTAATGTTATTTAGCTATGTTCTTGAAACAAAAATAAAAGGTGAGGCAGCCTTAGGATTATGAGTGCCAGTAATCCATTATGTCAGATTATTGTTAAGAAAAAACAAAACACATTTGACAATTAGAGACAGGACGTTCATATTCACAGAACATATACATTAGTATGTTCTGCATTTTAACCTTGTCTGTCCTCATAGATATCGCGGCGCAACACCACCTTCGGAGTAAAACGTGCTTGCGGCTCTCGTTGTCGCCGTAAACGAAGGTAATGAATCACTGTGGCTTGAGCAGACATGCAGCATGCCTCGAGGACATACGCGCAAACCGTAGCTTTAAATTAGTGAGCTTGGAAGAGGGCGCATTATTGGCGTGGGAGAACGTGATCCATCCATCTGGGAAGTTGCTGATTATGTGGGACCAAGTATTTCGGCAGTGCAACGGGTGTGTGCAGAATGAATCACAGAGGGCCGCAGAACACGATAAAATGGGTCAGCTCACGCCACCCGGACACACCCTCTTAGAAGGACAACACCTCATCCGAATGGCATTGCAGGAAACATCTGCAACCTTCTTGGCTCTTGCACAGCAGTGGAACCGTGTTACACATCGCATACTATCAGATCGCCGTTTGTTAAGGCGTGGGTTACGTACTTCTCGTCCACTTTTCCGCCAACGTTTGGTGAACGTGTAGAAATATACTAGACGGCAATGGTGCATGAAACGATGTCACTGGGGACATGACTGGCATCAAATTACACTAATGGTCATTAAAATTGCTACACTAAGATGAAATGCAGATGATAAACAGGTATTCATTAGACAAATATATTATACTTGAACTGACATGTGATTACATTTTCACGCAATTTGGGTGCATAGATCCTGAGAAATCAGTAACCAGAACAACCACCTCTGGCCGTAATAATGGCCTTGATACGCCAGGGCATTGTGTCAAACAGAGCTGGGATGACGTGTACAGGTACAGCTGCCCATGCAGCTACAACACGATACCACAGATCATCAAGAGTAGTGACTGCCGTATTGTGACGAGCCAGTTCCTCGGCCACCATTGACCAAACGTTTTCTATTGGTGCGAGATCAGGAGAGCCGGCCGCGGTGTTCTAGCGGTTCTAGGCGCTCCGTCCGGAGGTTCGAATCCTGCCTTAGGCATGGACGTGTGTGATGTCCTTAGGTTAGTTAGGTTTAAGTAGTTCTAAGTTCTAGGGGACTTATGACCTCAGCAGTTGACTCCCATAGTGCTCAGAGCCATTTCAACTATTTTTGAGTTCAGGAGAATTTGCTGGCCAGGGCAGCAGTCGAACATTTTCTGTATCCAGAAAGGCCCGTACAGTACCAGCAACATACGGTCGTGCATTATCCAGCTGATATGTAGGGTTTCGCAGGGACTGAATGAAGGATAGAGCCACGGGTCGTAACACGTCTGAAATGTAACGTCCACTGTTCAAAGTGCCATCAATACAAACAAGAGGTGACCGAGACGTGTAACCAGTGGCACCCCATACCATCACGCCGTGTGATACGCCAGTATGGCGGTAATGAATACACGCTTCCAATGTGCGTTCACACTGATGTCGCCAAACCCAGATGCGTCCATCATGATTCTGTAAACAGAACCTGTATTCATCCGAAAAAATGACGTTTTGCCATTCGTGCACCCACGTTCGTTGTTGAGTACACTATCGCAGGCGCTCCTGTCTGTGATGCAGTATCAAGAGTAACCGCAGCCATGGTCTCCGAACTGATAGTCCATTCCGCTGCAAACATCGTTGAACTGTTCGTGCTGATGGTTGTTGTCTTGAAAACGTCCCCATCTGTTGACTCAGGGATCCAGACGTGGCTGCACGATTCGTTACAGCCATCCGGATAAGATGGCTGTCATCTCGACTGCTAGTGGTATGAGGTCGTTGGGATCCAGCACGGCGTTCCGTTTTACCCTCCTGAACGCACCGAATCTATATTCTGCTAACAGTCATTGGATCTCGACCAATGCGAGCAGCAATGTCGCGATACGATAAACCGCAATCCGACCTTTGTCAAAGTCGGAAACGTGATGGTACGCATTTCTCCGCCTTACACGAGGCATCACAAAAACGTTTCACCAGTCAACGCCGGTCAACTTCTGTTTGTATATGAGAAATCGGTTGGAAACTTTCCTCATGTCAGCACGTTGTAGGTGTCGCCACCGGCGCAAACCTCGTGTGAATGCTCTGAAAAGCTAATCTTTTGCATATCACAGCATCTTCTTCCTGTCGGTTAAATTTCGCGTTTGTAGCACGTCATCTTCGTGGTGTAGCAATTTTAATGGCCAGTAGTGTATGGTATCGTATGAATACAGGTTCTGTTTATTTGAAAATTATGGCAGCAATTTGGTTCGCCGCAGATAGGAGAAGAACTATCACTGTGACAGTAATCGCAGAAGATATACAACATCAATTATAGGCATTATGGTGTAGGGTGCTGTTGGGTATAACCACAAATACAGTTGGTTCGTGTCCATTGCACTCTGACCAGTGTGACCTACGTCAATGACATCCTGCTACCCGTAGCAATACCCTTCCCTCACTACACCCCAGACACCATTCAGCAAGACAATGCACGATTACTTGTTGCTGTACGAACGTGCCTTCTTCGATTCTTAGCATGTCAGCCTTTTGCCCTGACCCGTCAGATCACCAGACTCGTCGCCATCCGAAAGTGTATGAGATACTGTGTAACGATGGGTGCAGTGCTGTGAAACCCGGTGAATGCAGCATGGCTGGCTATACCACACGACGACATTCGCGCTTTATATGCGTCGATGCCATCGCGCATGGAACAAGTTATCAGGAACCATGGCACCCATGGCGGATCCTTTGCCTGCTAGGCAACAGGACACATGCTTAACCGAGGTGACTGAAATGCTAACCTTCTCTGCAGAACATACTAATGTACATGTCCTGTGAATATGAACGTCCTATCTCGTTGTTTAAGGAGCTCTCTTTTTTCTGAACGTAAATGTAGTTGTGTTAAATGAGGGAAAGTTTCTGAACCGAACAAAGATGTTAGCGAGTTAGAGAATTTCGCTTACTCCCACTCATAGCATTTTAAAACGGAGCCACAAGATGGCATTATACCAAGTAACTATCTTGCTTATACAGGGTGTTACAAAAAGGTACGGCCAAACTTTCAGGAAACATTCCTCACACGCAAATAAAGAAAAGATGTTATGTGGACATGTGTCCGGAAACGCTTAATTTCCATGTTAGAGCTCATTTTAATTTCGTCCACCTACGCTCAATGGAGCTCGTTATCATGATTTCTTACGGGATACTCTACCTGTGCTGCTAGAACATGTGATTTACAAGTACGACACAACATGTGGTTCATGCACGATGGAGCTCCTGCACATTTCAATTGAAGTGTTCGTACGCTTCTCAACAACAGATTCGGTGACCAATGGATTGGTATAGCCGGACCAATTCCATGGCTTCCACGCTCTCCTGACCTCAACCCTCTTGACTTTCATTTATGGGGCATTTGAAAGCTCTTGTCTACACAACCTCGGTACCAAATGTAGAGACTCTTCGTGCTCGTATTGTGGACGGCTGTGATACAATACGCCATTCTCCAGGGCTGCATCAGCGCATCAGGGATTCCGTGCGACGGAGGGTGGATGCATGTATCCTCGCTAACAGAGGACATTTTGAACATTTCCTGTAACAAAGTGATTGAAGTCACGCTGGTACGTTCTGTTGCTGTGTGTTTCCATTCCATGATTAAAGTGATTTGAAGACAAGTAATAAAATGAGCTCTAACATGGAAAGTTAGCGTTTCCGGACACATGTCCACATAACATACTTTCTTTCTTTCTGTGTGAGGAATGTTTCTTGAAAGTTTGGCCGTACCTTTTTGTAACACCCTGTAGAGGTTACAATGAGAATAGTCCGTATTACCAACTTACTCAGAGGAAAACCATACAGAGAGATAATATGGGGTGTTAATTAGCCACGAGAATACTAGAGAATCGTTGCAAGTAGCGGCCAAGGCATCGGCGCTTACTAGCCTATCGACAGCGTGCTGGCGGGCAGATGGTCACAGCGTTAATGCCAGCGCTATATGGTCCCAGATGAGGCGTCCATCGATGTTGGAGTCTACAGGTCTGACTCACTGTAATGCAGGCCAGAGCATGCTGTTATCTGGCAAAGTGACAGGCTGCTGCACCGACGATCATGTTGGCAAAAAACGAATAAGCTATTGTAACAGAACGATAAACGAATGTGGCTTGAGTGAGGAACGAATGAGGGGTAGAGCGGTTCCTACTGTCATTTTATACTCTGGATAATGTGCTTCTATGCCTAAACACATAGGCAATGTTTCCAACCTCGAGGGGACGCTTCACCGACCTACCCCTATTATGCTTTGGGACGGTAGAGAGGACTTCTTTAGCTGTTACTTTGCTGTCTCCTCTTGGCACCAACGCAAATATACAGGGTGAAAAGTACTTAAACCGGCAACCGAAGTTGTAGGGCACATCAAAACAAATATTTTTCCCTAATGTCATTTTTTCCTATGAGAATTATTTAAACCGGTGGAGGCCGTATTACATACTACGTAGCTCACCACAATGGACCAGCTGCACAACGGGTTTATCAACAACAATATCCTAATCGCCGTATCCCGCATCAGACGACCTTTGCTGCTGTGTACCAACGACTGTGTGAGACCGGGTCATTTAGCAGATTACCTAGACAGGGCCGCCGTCGCACGGTAAGAACGCTGCAATTTGAGGAAGCTGTCTTGCAGCATGTGGAGCGAGATCCTTCAATCAGCACTCGTGCATTTGCACGTAATATGGGGACGAATCACACGAATGTAAGAACAGTCCTTCGAGAGCAATTGTTACGTCCATTTCACTTACAGAGTGTCCACAACCTGGAACCAGTTGATTATCCATCCAGAGGACACTTTTCACAGTGGTACCTGGATCAGTGTGAAATGCATCCTACATTTCCATCCTCTGTGTTGTTTACCGATGAAGCAACGTTAGGGCGTGATGGAATCTTCAACATGCGCAATTGGCATGTTTGGAGTGAGGATAACCCTCATGCCACAGTTCCTAGCGCTCATCAAGTGCGGTTCTTCGTTAATGTGTGGGTCGGTGTTGTTGGGGACTGTTTAATTGGGCCGTATCTGCTACCTAGACCATTAAATGGCAGGCACTATTACAATTTTCTCGCCAGAGCATTGCCAGGATTGCTAGAAGACGTCCCGCTCCCTACAAGACAACCCATGTGGTTCCAACATGACGGGGCGCCGGCATATTTCAGTCGCCCTGTGCTTCGATTCCTGGACCAACGGTTCCCAGAAACGTGGATTAGCAGAGGTGATGCTGTACCATGGCCTACTCATTCCCCAGATATGTCCCCTCTGGACTTTTTTGTTTGGGGAGATATGAGCAACCTTGTTTACGCAACTCCTGTTGCATCAGAAGAGGATCTGGTTTCCCGGATAGTAGCAGTAGCAGGAGCAATTCAGGATACTCCTGGGGTTTTTGCCCTTGTCAGACAGAACATTATCTGACGGTGTAACCTTTGTTTACATGTCACTGGAGGCATTTCTGAAAATCTACTGTAATAGAAGTTGGGTTGTGTTAATGTGTTGTCCCTTGGTCATAAAAATGGAAAAGTGTTTGTTGGTTTAAATAATTTGTCGCCAGAGAAATCTTTCCTCTTCCGGTTTAAATACTAGTCGTAGGAAAAAATGACATTAGAGGAAAATATTTGTTTTGATGTCCCCTACAATCTCCCAGAGTTTGTCGGTTTAAATACTTTTCACCCTGTATAGAGGTAAACGTCTCTCTAGTAATGTGTGAATGAGAAATTTTTTTATAACGGTCGGTTTCATATTGGAATTTTTAGTAAAATTGATTAATGCCAGTTACATACTTATTTTGACATCAGTGTCTGATTCCCTCCTCGACACGGATACACATTCATCTACATACATATTCCGTAAGTCACCATATGGTGCAAGTGGAGGGTGCCTTGGACCACTACTAGTCATCCCTGTTCCTCTTCCACTCGCAAATGGAGCAGGTGATAAACGACAGTCTAGATGGCACCCTAAGAACCCTAATTTCTGTTATTTTCACATTCGTGGCAGGAGAATCGTTCTGCAGTCTGCTTCAAATGTCGGTTCTATAAATTTTGTTTCGCGAACTGGTTCCCTCTAGTGTCTCCCATTGGAGTTCACGAATCATTTTCGTAACACCCATGTGGTGATTGAACTCACCGGTAACAAACCTGGCAGAAGTCCTATGCATTGCTTCTAGGTGTTCCTTTAATTCGACCAGATGAGAATTCCAAACACCCGAATAGTACTCACGAATGGGTTCCATTGGTGCCACATGAGCTACATTTCCATAAAATTTACTCAATACACCGAAGTCTACCATTCATCTTCTGTACCAACGAACTTACGTGCCCGTTTCATTCCACATCCCTTTGCCACATTACTAGTAGATGATTATCGACGTGACAAGCGGCACACCACCAGTCCTATATTTAAAAAGTGCACGATTGTTTTTTCTACTTATATGCATTAACTTCCGTTTTCTGCGTTTAGGGCAAGCTGCTATTCATCACGTGGAACAGAACAAGAGCGACCATTTCTAATTTCCGTGGAGCACTTCTAACAATATCTGTCTCACAAAGAACCCTTGAGTGCGAGATCGCGAAAGGCCAGTGATGTTTATGGCATTCGACTCCCCACGTATTGTCTGTCACGTAACCACAATATTGGCACCTAACGGCCACAGCCTGCCGGACTGGCGGTATCCAATGGTGAGCACAGCATGAGGCTATGAGCGTGTTTGAACTGGTTAGTCGACGAGCAACTCACAATAGTGATACAGTGATAGTGGTGTTGATACAGTGCCCAGCAATGGCAACGGAAAACATAGCAAACACTGCATTATATTTACAACAAGAATAGGCGAAACTGATGTCTTGTCAGAAAGAAACGCAAGGAATGTTGCAGGGCGAGAAAGATGTGGCAGATGAAATGTTAGCGTTCCTGCAAGATGGGTCAGTGGAATTTGTGGAGGTATATATGATCGACTGTGTGGATAATGTTATGTGAGGAGTACGATGATGCGTATACGTGTTCAACGAATCAAAGCGCCATTGAAACAGGTGTCAGGCCATGTAGTTTATCACCCTTGTCGGACATGGAGCCACAAATCCCGTCTCCAGTGGCATGTAGTGAAGGGCAATTGTTGTTCCAGGAGCGGATACTAAACGTAACGAAGTACACGAAAGATCATCTGCAGCACAGCGAAAAAAAAATCAATCGATTTCAAACACTGTAGTGCATAAGAAAAACTACGGATATTCAAGGGAGGAGAAAGCACCCTAGTTACAGAAACTGGTGTTTGTGCGTGTCAAGGATGCTCGATACGATTCACAGGGTGTGCATGACAGTAAGCTACTACGTTACGCACATCAAATTGAGCGACATAGGTTATAGTGATTTTAAGGGAAGCAGGGAATGGTTGCATAGTGCTACATAACTGGGAGACGTAAGATAACGAAATTTCAAACAAAGTTTCAACTTGACATGGGACAGCAAACTGTGGAATCGGCCTGAAAATTTGTAGATGAGATAAAGAAACTTATCACATCATTCAATAAAGAATTTGTTTTCAACCTATAACAAACGAGATTTGAAGAGGAAATGCATATGAAACGAATTCTGGAAGCTAGAAGTACCAAGAGAGTTGTTTCAAGTTCATTTAACATCAATGGCTTAATGCATTCGTATACAGTTATGGCGACTGTTAATCTGGATGCAAAATTGGCTGAAAAGTCATTTATTATACTGCGAGAAGTTGTAGGTGCTCTGCCTCCTACGATTATTTCTCTTTTGCATGATCTTGGAAGGGTAGTAGGGAATATTTACGTCACAGCAAGTAAGAGTAAGAAAACGGGCCTCAGAAAACTACAGCTTTGGTATGCGCACTGCTTCTGGCCAATAGCTGGTTGAAATAACTTGTTTTTGCACGATTCGCCATCTTTGCATAAAATCATTTTCGTTTAGAGGAAACTGTTCCTCCCCTCCCCCTCCCCCGGAAAAGTGTGTGACACTGCAGTTCATACGACATGGAAGCACAAGACAATTTCAGTCTCTGTATCTTCGTTTTTCCCGTGCCTCAACGTTTTAACGCACTATCTGTTGCTACTACTTAAAGGATAGCCATAAGTTCGAAGACTATTTCGTATTCGGTTCCGTGCCATCACATTCCACCAGTTCTCATCACCTCATTACATCAACATGATTCTACATGCATTCTTTGAGAGTGGACACATAGCTGAGCATAAAGCACAGTTTGTAACTCCAAACGATTTCGCCTTGAACGTGTCTTGCATGTCGACGATGTCTATTTTGTGAAGGGTAATATACACGTCCCATAGAAGGTTGATCTCTGCATTTCGCAGATACTCATTTTCAGTCTCCCTCCTGATGTACATGGTGGATCATTAGCACCTAAAATTTTTCCTGTAATAATTATTAACAAACACTTTAAAATGAGCCTTACTAAAGACGGAATGACTTCGCATTCTCGGGGTTCCTTGTCAGATGTGCACTCGCCATCCAGGACAACATACAGGTTTCTATCAGTTCTTTTTCTTCGAGATACTCACATATCTGGGAACTTATTCCATATTCTCAGACCTTCGTTGACAGTCTACAGTGGGGCACCGTGCCAAACGCTTCCGGGATATTTAGGAATATCTTGTGAGATAAGGGAGAGCTGAATTTCGGCATCTGAAGTTTGTGTACGTGCTTAATATACATGTAATGGAGCTGTGATTGCTGTGATTTGTTATTTCAACAGCTCTTATAATTTGTGGCCTGAATTTAGTTGCATTTATTTATATCACGGCTTGACTATATCAGCATGAATACCTCTAGAATAGCGCATGATCAACAGCCATAATGCATGGACGTGTCTAAAGGTGGTTGTACCCAACAGTATATGTCAAATGGATGATGGTGATGAATGGTGATATCCTGTAATGCGAATACACTAACAAATCTTACAATTAATGGTCGTTGCTTACAACACATGAAAAAGACGTATACTTGTCTTCAACTCTGTAAGACACACCAAATGACAGTGTTTATGATTTCCCTTTGATTTGTGACCCCAGCCCATGAAACTGATGTTATCCACCTAGGAAACCAACTTTTAGCCCACTGTTAAGCCGGATGTTTCCACACCATCTTCCGCCTTAGAATTGTCATTCATCCACTACTTATGTACTGAAAGTTCGTGTCTAATCTGACAGGACGAGGTCTTGGAGGACGCACAGACTTTCGCTGCTACGCATCATCCTCCACTCCCAGATGTCAGATGGGCGTTGGTCCCTGTAGTGTTGGCGGCTCTGTACCTGCTAATCAGTTACCGGACGGCGTTCTGGAAACTATTACATTGTCTCTACAAATACCTGTGGCGTACAAATGGTACATACAGCTATGAGTGTATGCAGTAGCAAGGTTTATCTACGTAACAGATGTACTGTAAATGTAATTACGGGAATAAAATTTAAGTACACCAGTCTTTAAAACGAAATTTCTTTCGTAGAATAAAAGGCTTCAAAGAAAACAACAACAGTTTTATTTATTTCATAGAAGTTTTCTGGTTCTCTTTTTTAAGTTTCAGCATCTTCTGGTTGTGTTTTGCCACTGAACACGACAAAAACACCGTCACAACTACAGCTTAGTAGTACAACAGATTATATTAGTTATTTGTGGGCCGCCTAGCAACGGAAGTTTGTAGGACAATTAAGGTACATTGAAATCTAAGTTGTAGCGGGTCGGGGTTTAGTGATACAAGATATTCGGCGTCAGTGACAGAGGGGACCAAAGGTCATTATTTCTTTGAGGGATGGCCGCAGGGATAAAGGACACTTTGTGGGCGGTGGAGTGGGCTCTTTACTTGGCTCAGTGGGTGAGAGGTGTGAGGGAAACGTCGATGGTTCCATGATAGTCATTTATTGAGACATAAGACCCTTTGAACAAACAGAGTAATGCAATGTGTTTTAAGTCGCTCAGTTCCTCGCGGCAGCGGATTGGCGGAGTCGTAGGGAGCAGGTTCCGGTGACAGATGATGCGGCGACTGTTCGTGCTGCAGCTGGCGCCGGAGGCGTGTTCTTCCATTCAGTACAGTGCGCGTTACTCACTGTGACGGCGGCGCGGTCTTCTCTTTGCGAATTCGCTTGTTGCGTCATTAACAAGCGGTTACGGAGTGGTTCGGAGTGCTCCGTCCCTGAATTGAACCAGCGACCCTCGGAGTCAGCGTCTTCCGGCCGAGTTCATCAACCTCTAGGATCACAGGTGACCCATCTGGTGAGACCGCAGTCCCTTCGTCCTCACCAGCCCCTTGGGTAAGTACAACGTCTTTTTCCCAATGGCGCGGTACCGACGTATCTTTTGTCGGGCAGTGCATCTGCTAAGTCGTTGTAGCGAAGTATAACGTCCGCTGACTAACTGTTAGTCCGTCAGACCAGGCGACGTTTCTTTATGTCTTCTTTCTCTCCTCGAAGGACCTCTCATACTCGTTTGCCGGAGATATTGATTTTGGTGTTTTTTCCAATGTCGTAATGTCTCTAGGGCGGGGACTGACTATTCAGTCGTTGATCTATGCTTCTCGCGTTGGGCAGTACCATGATCAATGTCGACACACGTGCCGGCTTCCCACTGTTTAACCTCTACGCTGGCGTGGTGGGGTATTTCCCTGTCGTCCTTCTCCACATCGCCAGATATGTGACGAACGTGTGTTCAGTATGCTGACGGTACGTGGAGCACTGGCCGCTGATGTGCGAACTACGCCGACCGTCGTTCTCCTGAGAAGCTCTGCCCGTCACCTCGGCCGTTGGGCTGTCGAAGTGCTGACTCCTACTGAGCAAACCCTGCTAGTCATCCGCCTTCCCACGTTGGGCACAAACCTCACCGATGTCGACACACGTACCTGCTTCCCTTGTTCGACTGCTGCCACTTTCGAATATTGTGATTTCTCGTGTTAAAGTCACTAAAATGTTCACTTAACCTATAGTAAGTCCTTATGTATTTTCTGCTTCGATCAACCATAAATAACACATACTTACTGTACATAATTATTATACACCCCACAAAGTCAAATATGAGTATAGCCGGTTTTTAATTGCACCGTCTGATGCACAAATTTCAAATAAATGTGTCAAGAAACACAGTTACTTAAAATCTCAATAGAAATTACACAAAAACACGGTGACACTTTGTCAGATACCAGATTATATGGAAAACTGTATGGGAAAGATACAATGAGACGTCCTTGCCTGGGCAGCCCGGCGTTTCAAAGGTAACAGGACAAAAAGAGACCAGAAATTACAATCAAACAGGCAACGCAACTTCTGTGGTAGAACGAGCAAGTTGCAAACTGCTCAAAATATGGATTGTGCTACCACAGCCACGACACTTACGTCTTCCCAAAACCAGTACCAGACAGGTGCTGCTATACGAGACGGTGACTCAGTGCTGTTGCCAATGTGATAGATGAGAATATTGCCTGTTTCGAGCAAAAACAAGGGAATGCAGAATAAAGTTCCAACGCTTGGCTTGTTAACAAACAGAAAGTTGGTAATGGGCTGGTGCTGCGTCCCACCGTTTGGTCAGCTCTTCGCGCTACTCATTTAATTGGATATTTAAAAGTTTTAAGGCGAAAGTAACCCATTACCTGTTATGACAATGTGCCGTCTAGTGAATGCCAGGTATAGTCGAGGCGAAACGGTAGAGAAAGTGCTCGCTTATGCCATCTGTGGGCCAGAATCGAAGGCAAAGTAGAAGTGGTGCCACCTGATGGGAGCTAAATTAAAGAACGCTACGCGGGAGACAGTGTCTGGCTTGTGCTGCACTCTGACAGCGAAATAACAAAAGCATTAAACTAAATAATATCGTTACGTGTAGTAAAAATATCAATGTAATATTACTTTGATATACGAAAACGACTGTAATTGAATATTGTAATGCTATGGTATGTTTAATTGTAACTAGAGAACTTGGCGTAATGTAAAATAATGTTCAGGTGTGAGGGGAATCCCCGATAATGAGAACAGTGTACAGGCTGGCTCGCAATATTGGCGGTAGAAGTAAGTTGGTGTAACTCTGCGACAGAACAAGTGTTAAGTGGCGTAAAAGTGACTGCCAGTGTGTGCTACGGTAACGTTGCTAACAGACCATTTAGAAGTGAGCTGAAAACAGATATGGACTTCGCTTATCGTATTGCTACAAGCTAAATGGACATTAAGGCTTGTAAGACGCGGTATGTCGACGGAGATGGGCTGTGAGCGGCAAAATAGTACGGTTTCCCGCTCTGAGGCACATGGCACTGCATGGTGCAGTGCTCTGTTGATGGCGACGAGTTGCTGGTGCCAACGGCGATGTGTGAAGGGACCAGTTGCGGCATCCAAAAGAGTATTGTGATCTCAATAACTGATGAGGTCCATTGGTGAGCTCACTTGGTAGCAACGAACTAGAAGTTATCTTACAAGAGTATTATTATGAACAGTGGTTGTTATAACGACGCCATTACCAGTACATTTATATTTTGTGAATCAGTTTGTGTAATAGTCAAACCAAGTTCTCTACAGCGTGTGAAGTTTGGAGGCAATAATAATTTTGTGGTTTAAATTGCATTCCCCGAGTGTAATCGATTATTGAAAAGAGGTAGCTCATTATTACCACGTATCCAGTGATATCTATGTGCTGCAACATCAGTGAAATGTTATGGTGCGTGAGTATGGACACAAGAGAAAATAGTCGGAATTAACGCCGAAATTGCCAGCAGACGCAGCTTCATGCAACGGATGGAAGATGCCAGGTACTGCACCACCTTAATTACTATCCAGCTCCGTATGGTGGCTTTTCAGTACATTGCCATAGTCAAAAATTACTCTGTTCCGTCCGAGCAACGTGATTCTCAATTAGTGTTTTCATTAACTGTATTGACAAGCAGATCTAAATGTTCTTTAATTATGTGTTCAATGAAATTGCTGCCACCACAGTACACATTGTGCCTTCAGTACAATGCAAGCTCAATAACAGTAAATTCAGTAATTAAAATTTGTGTAGTTTACATTAACCTAAAACAAGTTCAAGTGTTTATCACGTGTGTTTATGTACTGTAAAACGATTTCAAGCTGTGGTGTTGTTCTAAATGAATAATATCCTCCTGCTAGGCAATATCAAACATACAGAATTAAGTGCTCCCTGTTCAGTCACTTCAAAGAGATTATCAGTGCTACTAATAATCAAATATCGAGGTAAAAATAAATTTGTTACGCGCCATTATCATTATTTATTCCAAAAATTCTGTGTAGTTGTTGGATCACCATAAGGTGTCTATTCAAACCTACTACACGCGAGAGCCGCTTTCCGGAAGTCCGATGCCGTATGGTCTAATAATAATACAGTAAATTCGGGTAGTGGCATCACATACCTCACGCTTTTCAAATGGCCCCAACGCATGCTGTCGAAGGAAAACATATCACGCTCAATGGTTCTCTGGGGATGGCAGTGGCCACAAGGGGGTGTGTGCCCTCAGTGAGGCCAGGTGCCAGATCTAGCCAACAAAAGCGTGGAGTGGGATGCGGCCTCACTTCCACGAAATTGCTCAACTTCCTGGGGGATGTTCGCCACTCGTGTTGAGACTCATTAACTCAGGAACGTCTTTACTGTCCATAAAACATCTTTTTAAGCAGGCTAACTTCTTTCAGGCGCCTCCCTGTACTGATTCTTCGCTCTTTGTGTGCACTCCTCCCAGTTCCTATGGGTTTCTGCAATTGTCAGAACATTATTGCTTCCCGAGGCAGGTAAAACGGCTGTTGCGTGGTCAGGAGGGTTCACACGTACTCGCGCGTGCATTCCTGACGCTCCGTCCTAGAGGCTGCTGCGCTCCTCCAGTTTTCGCCTCGCTTCTCATTGTCCACCAGGCTCTTCACAATGTGTCCATTCTTAAGCGAGACGAAGGAGTTCGCCCTTCTGACCCCTGCGTCACGGCCCCGCTCTTCCCGTCTTGGGTGTTCCCCGCATGGGGTCAGCCTCTTTCCTCTTCCTGTGCCACTGGCATTCTGAGTCGGGGAAAGTAACCCCCGTGGAGGTATCATGACCATAATGCAATATATGATTAAATGTTTTCCTCAAAATCAATGTGAAACTGAATTTGGTACTATATTTGTTTAAAAAAATTAAGTAATGTCATAAGAATAATATCGGGATTCATTACTGCACTAATAATGTTGCTTGTTTACTTAATGTGATCCAAGGAAGACTTAGTATGAGTAAATTTGCATAAGAAAGACATGTTGTGGACATGACGGTTCAAGAGAGATTTTCAACTGATATTCTCCAATGTAGTATCTACAAAAAGTATGTAAAATTATTTTTACTGTTTACATGTAATATAACATACTAGCTTAGTGCCCGCTATCATGCCCATGTGAACTGTATGGTCTGCTCATTTTTTCTTTCTTTAAACGAATTTCCGTGTGGTCCACAAATTGCAACATCTTCTAAACTTTTCACACTAAGTAGGGTCGTCCAGGCATCGTCTTAGCGACTGTACTCGGACGAAAAAGAGATTCTGGTTGCTGGAATCCAAGGTTTTTGTTAATCATGTCTATAGAATTCTTGTAGCGTGTTTCCACAGAAACTACATCCCCTAATATATATTTCTTTTCGTTTAACTAAAAATGTAGTACCAGTTTTCATAGATTTAGTTTTAAAATCTTTTTAATATAAGGAAATATTTTCTGAAAAATTTTTGTCCTTTATTTCACCCCCTTATTGGTTGAATTTCCTAAATTGCTGAAACAAGAACCGGTACCAATTTTCGTAATTCTAGCTTCAAAACTGACTTAATAGTGACATATTTACAAAAAGCCTTTCACCGTCTTAGGAGCGTTATTTCGAACAGTCCCTTCTTAAACGATGCCTACAATATATCGTCCACACCTTCTGCCAATTTCAAGTTTATATCCCTAGTAGTTTGTGGTGGACGATAATCAGTCAGTGAAATGCGTATCTTTTATTTCTAACAAACTAGCCAAATACAAACGTTGAAATATGTATCACAAAAATGGTAGCATAATGAAATAATTCCATAAAAACTTTCATTCACTAATTCACCCCCGTATGGTTTCAATTTCTGAAAATACTGAAACACTTAGTTTTTTATTTCTAACTGAGAAGACAATTAGATTAAAAAATACTTTCATAACGACCACCCCCCCCCCCCTTTTTGCGGCTGAATTTCCTAAGGCAATGAAAGAAATATATTTTTTGAAATTTCTAGCAGAAAGTAAGTTAGCTGTTCTCATGGTTATAGCTTTAAAAATACATTAATAGTTCATTAATAGTGATTTATTTTCAGAAAAACTTTCACCGTCTATTTTATCCCGACAGGTGTAAAATTTCAAACAATGCTAAAACATGTCTTACTTTATTTCTGACCGAGAAATCAAATAACGATTTCTGTAAGTCTAGCCATAACACTGCCTCAATAGCGACATATGTTCAAAAAACCTGGCATCCGCTATTTCACCGCTCTAGGGGTGGAATTTCGAAATATCTCTTCCTAAACGATGCTTGCAGTATAAGATTAACCTCTTCAGATTTAGGGTTTGTATCCTTAGTGGTTTGGGCTGGGCTGTGATGATCAGTGGGTCAATCAATCTGGTCATTGCCTTCTTATATACAGAAATTAATCTCAGTGCAAAAATAACTCGAAACAAATGAAGCAATGTTAAAATGAAATCTGGTGATGCCTCAAGGCACCATATGCAATAGTTATCTAGTAACTACAGCCTAGTGAGTAGCAGATGTGGGCATATGTTGCAATACCAAATGGTCGTATGTGTCTCATGTATACAGCGGAAAATAAATGGGAATGAAAGTTTATTTACAATTCTTGTGGTCCTTATGTTTCCAAACACAAATTAAGTATGTTTGTGCACAAAATTGTTCGCCACTAAAATTGACTTTTTATGTAAATGTAATATGCAGGGTGTTACAAAAAGGTATGGCCAAACTTTCAGGAAACATTCCTCAAACACAAATATAGAAAATATGTTATGTGGACATGAGTCCGGAAACGGTTACTTTCCATGTTAGAGCTCATTTTAGTTTAGTCCTTCCACCTACACTCAATGGAACACATTATCATGCTTTCATACGGGATACTCTACTTGTGCTGCTGGAACATGTGCCTTTAGAAGTACGACACAACATGTGGTTCATGCACGATGGATCTCCTGCACATTTCAGTGGAAGTGTTCGTACGCTTCTCAACAACAGATTCGGTGACTGATGGATTGGTAGAGGCAGACCAATTCCATGGCCTCCATGCTCTTCTGACCTCAACCCTCTTGACTTTCATTTATGGGGGCATTTGAAAGCTCTTGTCTACGCAACCTGGTACCAAATGTAGAGACACTTCGTGCTCGTATTGTGGACGGCTGTGATACAATACGCCATTCTCTAGGGGTGCATCAGTGCATCAGGGTTTCCATGCGACGGAGGGTGGATGCATGTATCCTCGCTAACACAGGACATTTTGAACATTTCCTGTAACAAAGTGTTTGAAGTCACGCTGGTACGTTCTATTGCTGTGTGTTCCCATTCCATGATTAATGTGATTTGAAGAGAAGTAATAAAATAAGCTCTAACGTGAAAATTAAGCGTTTCCGGACACATGTCCACATAACATATTTTCTTTCTTTGTGTGTGAGGAATGTTTCCTGATAATTTGGCCGTACCTTTTTGTAACACCCTGTATAGAATAAGAGTAAAGCTTTTCTGGCTGTGAGACACAGCTCAGATTACTTCGTTCCGCATGACTACACTCTTTTGAAAGGATGGCTCCTCTGTGGCTTGAAGTTCCTGACGGCTGGTGTTTGTTACTACCTAGACGGTGTTGGGTGACACGGCATTGACAATGGACACGTGCGAGTCGTTCCTTTGTGGCTTAGCACGTGCTACAGACGCTGACCTGCGCCTTCCCAAGAGGGGGAGCCCTTCTCCCTACCTGCCGGGTACTAGCTTCTATCCCACAGACCAGTAGCGTCTGAAACAGCCGTGAGAATCAGTTAGCAACAATTACTACTGTACGCAACAAAGCATCATTATGTCCGAGCGTGAACATTAGAATGAATATGAATGTGCAACTGTGAAAATTTTATAAAGAGGAGTTTAGCTTGAAGTGAGTCATTAATTTAGTTCACCATAGGTCAAGGAAAACAAAACCCGGTTTTAACAGCAAATGGTAACTGCAAAGCTTGAGGTAGAAAATCTCATTCATCTAATGTTATTCGTCTCACACCCCCAAGCTCTTATGTCTAACAATATTCCTGTGCTCTACTTTAGGTCTGTCCGTGTGATGATGTACCGGGTGATGAAAAAGTCAGTATAAATTTGAAAACTTAATAAACAGCGGACTAATGTAGGTACAGAGGTAAAAATTGACACACATGCTTGGAGTGACATGAGGTTTTATTAGAAGGAAAAAAGTTCACAAAATGTCCGATAGATGGCGCTGGACAGCAAGACGTCAGTGATTGCGCATGACAATAGTGTATAAAAGGAGCTGTAATGAGAGAGACAGAGAGTCAGATGCGCCAGCAGTCGCAGCATGTTGACGTCACCTGAAAAGGCGCTTTTAGTGAAGCTTTATTATCAGAATGGGGAATGTGCTAGTTCAGCGTTACGATCCTATCGCCATAGGAAGGTGATTCATACGGGTAAAGGTCCGTTGACACTTGAAGCTGTGGCGAGAATGATTTCGAAACCATGTAGTGGCAGCCCGAGCTCAAGGCGTAATGCTTCTGAGACAGTTCAGGAAGAAATGGAGACTGTAGCAGTGTAGCAGGTTCGTCTGTGCACAGGGAATTCAGCGTTCGTGCAGTCGCAGGTCACACCGGCATTCCATACACTACTATTTGGTTGGCGCTTAGGCGTACCCTCTGATGCTATCCGTACAAAATCCATTAGCATTGTGCACTGTTACCTGGAGATTTAGTGAAGCGGAGGGCATTTGCGGTGTGGGCGTTTCAAAAGATGGCGGAAGATGACGATTGGTTGAGCGACGTGTTGTGGACCGACGAAGCTCATTTCACGCTCCGAGGGGCGGTCAACGCCCACAACTATAGCATTTGGGCGACCGAAAATCCTAGAACTGACGTGGAAACTTCACCGCACGACGATAAAGTCAGGGTATGGGTTGGATTTACCACATCCACCGTTATCGGGCCTTTTTTCTTCGAGGAAATGCGTGATTGTGGTTTTGTAACTGCTACTGTGACGGGTGAGAGGTACGCCGATATGTTACAGAATCGCATCATCCCCAGACTGGTTGATAAACTCCTGCTGGTATGTACGACGTTTATGCAGGATGGCGCTCCACCCCATATTGCCAGACGCGCGAAAAATCTCTTGCTCGCGTCGTTTGGTGATTATGTTGTGTTCAGACGCCACTTTCGTAATGCTTGGCCTCTCAGGTCCCCAGACCTCAGTCCGTGCGATTATTGGCTTTGGGGTTACCTGAAGTCGCAAGTGTATCATGATCTACCGACATCTCTAGGGATGCTGAAAGAAAACATCCGACGTCAATGCCTCACCATAACTCCGGACATAGTTTACAGTGCTGTTCACAACATTTATTCCTCGACTACAGCTATTGTTGAGGAATAATGGTGGACATTACCCAGTAAGTGAGAAGTGTGCTACTACATTTATCAGGTTCAGAATCGGTGGCGTAATTCAAATTAGACAGCACGTTCTAGGAAAAGTGACACAGGGGAAAACCAGATCAATAAGACAAATATAGTCAAGATCGCTCAGAACTCCACTGTCGTAAAGCTGTCGTCTGACAAAGCCACTAAACATCTCAGCAAGTGCCTAAAACATAGTTTTCAGTCGACGTAGGCTAAAAACATAATAGGCTGCTGTGCGTTCTGCAAGCCGGTCGTAGTAGCCGAGCGGTTCTAGGCGCTTCAGTCTGGAACTGTGCGACTGCTACGGTCACAGGTTCGAATCCTCCCTCGGGCATGGTGTGTCCTTAGGTTAGTTAGGTTTAAGTAGTTCTAAGTTCTAGGGGACTGATGACCTTAGAAGTTAAGTCCCATAGTGCTCAGAGCCATTTGAACCATTTTTGAACTAAAATGCTGTCTATCACTTAACATTTTCCAGTAACTGAAGATTTTTATATTTGACACATTTTTATTCAAAAAATCACAAAAGTGAATGAAATAAACAAAAAATAACCACTAACTTAAAGAAAAATACCGCAGATACAATATCAAATTCGGATGAAATAACAAACTCTAAAGAAGTATTAACAAACGTACAACGGAGCAGCAGTTATCGATCGTTATTATTTCATTGCAATGACGCTCATAAATCTATAACTATCGATGCACAAATAAATCGAAAAATTAAGCATCAATATTGAGCATGCTAGCTGAGCGAAATAAACAGTGTACTGACGATGCGCCACTCTGACAGTACTGGCACCAGTAGGGGGTGATGCTAGATCGTTTCCATGTTCAAAGAGTTAACTTGCCGGCCTCCGCCTTTGGTGTAAGTGACGAATTTCCTCGGCGAGAAGAAGAGCTTAGCATCAAAATACTGTCCACTGACGGCCACGGTTACTCAAGTTGCATGCGATTCTCTGATAAAAGCCCTATTGTTTATCGATGAAGGAGCCCCAATAGGCTGCAAACTCTCGCATATCTGCCATTCATCATTTGCTCTCAGTGTACTCCCTGCTAAGGACGTTGATGGCGCCATGACTCTCAGTCACTCAGTCACGTTCTTTAACTTCAAACATCTCGTCTGTGTTTCTGACAACTGAGGTGGTTCTGTAGCCTCAGATACAGTCCATTGTTTACACTTTTTTTTCCTTCTATAATTCTTTCCTCTCTCCTATGGCTTGTTTATTGCCTGCTTCAGCTTCCTTACCCCTCTCCTCAGCTAGTTTTCTAACTGTTTCTTCCTTCTTATCCCTCTACCATGCTCAATTTTTGTCTGCTTCACCTTCCTTTCCTAACTGCTTCGTCTTTCTTATCTCTCCTCTGCATTTTTTTCTTAACTGTCTTGGCGTTCTTATATTTGTGCTTTTTGTTCCTATCTGATTCGGCTCGAAAGCAATGCCACTTTCACTGTGTTCAGTAGTTGCAGCGCTCTCCTGGGTTTCAAGCAACATAACTGCTGCTGACGCCTCACTCTCAGAAATTTCCTACTCCAGTTCGTCCGTTTCTATGAAATCATTCTGACTAAAGCTTTCTTTGCCTCTCTACATCACTAGTCCACTCCGTTTTCAAGATTTCTACCACGAAGTAAGTTATCACTATCCCGAATGTAGAAAAAAGAAATAGTGACTCTAACCACAAACAAAATCTACACAATCAACGTAAATTGATCTCAAACAAACACCCAAAATAAAATAACCAAATTACAAGTAATGTACACTTTGCATATACCACAGTAGATTATGATACAATTGCAGGTTAACGTGCAAATAATTAAAAAATGGGACCAAAGAAGGTTGATACGAAGTTTTACACGTCAAGATGTTTCCCACTATTCCTTCCTAACTGCAAGCATCAGAAGGGAAACAAGGCAAAACCTTTGATAGGTCACTGTGGAACTTGCTGAGTCTTTAAGTTTCAGTAGCTGCTGATTGTGTTTGCCCACTGTACACAACAAAAACGCCATCACAGTGAAATAACAATTTAGGCATACTACAAGCTATATGTTTATTAGCGAGTCGCCAAGCCATGGAAAAATTGTAGCACAATTAAGACTTCTTGAAATCTATGTTCTTCACATCTAAGTCAAGTTTGAGAACAACCAGATTTTATTTCCATTTTATGACACACACAGTTTTCATAAGACTGAGACGGAGGACAGTTCTCTAAAATCTCAATAGAAATAACACAAAATGCAGAATGACGTTAACACTGTGTAAGGTGCTAAATTACATGGAAGACCGTATGGACAAGATGCAGCAAGATGTCCTCATCTGAGCAGCTCACGAATTCAAAGTTAACGACAAAAAACGAGACAAAAATTGTAATCAATCAGCAACACAAGTTACGTGGCAGAACAAGTAAGCAGTGAGCTGTTCAGAATGTGTGTCACGCTACCGCAGTGGTGACGTGTACATTTCCCCATAATCAGGTAGACTGCACCAATCAACGCCTGACGGTGGCTGGCATGTAAGTAGCTCAGAAACTTCGTTCTCCATCCGCAGTTCCAAACTTTTCAAGAATCTGGACATGGAGGGGATGATCAGTGATACTGAGAATTTGTTGAATGAGAAAATTGCTTATTTCGCGAAAAAACAAGGAGTCTAGGAGAGCCCTGAAAAAAACAGGGGAACGCCGGAGGAGCTTCCCACTGTTGCACACTAATAAACAAGAGTTCGGTACCGGCCTGGAGCTGTGTCTTATCAATTGGTCAGTATCTTCGCGCCAAACGCTGTGGTGGGGGAGACTCACTATCTGGATACAACAAAATTTTGGAGCAGAAGCAACAGACTTTCTTACGGTTCTCTGATAGTGTCGTTGCATCCTGTCCCTTGAAGGTCAAACACAGCGGCCAGAAATGTTGTACTCAATTATTCCATGGGGACAGCAGTGTCAGCACGATGATCTCTGCCCCCAGAAAGGATAGGCACTGGCTCTTCCCAACAAACGCATTGAGTGGGCTGTGATTCCTCTGCCACAAAACCAGTCGACTCCATTGGGGATGTTCAGCCTTCCTAATGAGACTCATTGACTGCCTCCTGTCGACAAACAGAATCTAGAGACACCCCGAAAGTTCATCTTTCCAGCAAGGAAAGCGCAAATAATTGCTCCCAAGCGAACATGCCCATTACAGTCATAAAATAACCATGAAATGGTGGCAGAAGTATGAAAAATATCTCATAGCGATATGCATCAATCACGTCATATGTTCCTTAATATTTTTAGATCGAGTGCCTCTGTTTGTATAGTAAGTCACTTTTTCAACATTTTATGCTGCAGTTACAAGTTGTAATTGATTACTGATCGTGCGATTGCAGTCTTTCTCGGCGTATTCCAATGATGAATTCATCTTGGGTTATCAGCCGACTGGGGGTGTCGTCTTGTCGCAACATGTCGATGAGTTTCGTACCCGTTCATCTTCTGGTGAAGTCAGAATAATAATAATAATAATAATAACAATAATTTTAATAGTAATTATTACAATCATTATTATTATTAAGAAAAGGCCTAATGCATTGTATATATAGCAGTATTATTTAGCAGAATATATGCTTATGTACTGGATAAAATAAAGAAAATGAGAGTTTAAACTCAAATATGAATAAAACAGTGATCTGCACTTTTTTAGAGTGAATACCGATAACTTATAAACCAATGCATTTACCTATTTATGTTCATTAGGATGGCTTTAATTTTGAATTATTATTGTTTATTTGTGCTAACATCCAGTTTCGTTCCACTGCACAAATAATGTGTTGTTTGTAGCTTCCTCTCCACAGGAAGAAAGGCAGTCATGTTCCGTGGAATCTAAATTTGAAGAAGCACAAGAAATGTCATGAAAATATTATTTTCTCATCTTAAAATTATTATTGAGATGCAACCTGAAGTACGCGCTGCACTGTTTGTTGTTTTTTGAAAACTATTTATTACAGTCGTCTACGAGCTTAACATCTCTCTCACATAGAAAATTTATTACTCTCAGTTTAACAACTAACTGCTGTTTGTTGTCCTCATTTTCATTTTTATGCCACTTAGTCTGTCTGAGCATCTCTTAACTCAGCTTAAACCTGCGAAAAATTTTATGTTTTTGAAACAAATTTTTTAATTAGGTTATTCACAATTTCAGGTGTTACATGGATTGATATATGAAGCCTTTTAATAATTCCTTGGAGAGTTGTGAGTGAGAATTTAATTTATTGAAATTATAATTTTGTATTCCGAATGCATATTTGACTAGATGATATCTCTAGCGTCTGAGTATTAAAGATGTTAAGAATTTTCTTATTGATTGAACATATGAAGACATCTGCGAGGAGAGGCATATAAAATTCTAACATTCTAATTTCAGCAAGTCAACCTTAAGTGTGTATGATGAACAATAATGATAGACTTAGGTTGATCCATTATTCCTGTATTGAATGTTGGGACAGCAGTCATCATGTATTAGTAAATATATTAAACTCATCAGCTGCAGCTTCATCTCCAACTGGGTGCCTGTAAAATAAATTGGACACGAACTTACAGCAGACTTATTTTAGTACATGTTGCAATAATAATAATTGTACACTGAAGACTGCGTTTAGCCTAACTCGATGTTATGCTTGACACTGAGTGTGTAGAGGTGAATGTTTTATGACACCACACCTTACATAAATTTTTCACTGCATCTTGCAGACGCACAATAGATATAAAATTGAACGATACGATCAGACGCTAAATGGCGAGTGCATGCCATGAAATCAGCATACCAATTCGTAACACAGAAGAATTTTTTAGAATTTGTTTAATTCTTCTGTCAGAATCTAGGATTCAATACAGTGTCTCGTTTTCCATTAGCGCCTCTGCTCATGACCTAACTGTACAGCAGTTCCAATTCGTAGAATTTTCGATCTAGTAATAACAGAGAAGAATGAAGTATTCCATCTCTTTTACTTAGGTGTCAACTCGGGAAGAGGGACCAGAAGACAGAGAAAGGTGAACATCAGACACAATAAATGAGGAACGAAATTAGATCAGTAGTCACGTAGTAATGGATTAACTGTGTCCTATCTTTGAAAATGAGACTCTGGACACAGAAGAAAGTTCAATAAACGTAATGGATTGGACGTTACAGTTATCCTAAGAGCTACAAGCATCACACTTGTTATTCTTGAAGAACGTAAGTCTAAAATCAACACAGACAGTTCACTAGGGATTGTTAATTCCTGCTGGTTACTGAGCAAAAATAGTGAGAGTCACGTAAGACTAGACAATTCTGAGGTTACAAAATAGCTTTTCCTCATACTGCCAAATGTTGAGAAAGACCTGAAGTAATAGTTGAAATGGTTATGTCACAAGTCTTGCAGTGCGAGAGGCTTGCGGATTATTTTCCTACATTCAACACACTTTCTTTCCGTAATTAATGTGCTTCCAAATTACAAAATTCACAAGAAACATGAAAGTAGAATTAACACGACAGGAGGGAACAATTCGTGGCCTTGCACTAAGAGCAAGTGTCTCAGAAATAGTCAATAATGGAATAATCCAAAATTTAACACTGGAATACCTCGGAAACGCGGCAAGGAGTAACTGCATGTCAGCGCTCCCAGCGGACAGCGGGCAAACTCAGTTGATACATAATAAGCGATCAGCTGATCGTGCGATGACAGTTGCGCGACGGCCTGCCACCACGACTACGTCCTGACATGTTCCTAAGTCTCAAAGGAAAACCAACTAAACCTGAGAAAGGACCTCCCATCTATGTCGAGTTACTACAATTCTGAAATAGTGTCACAGCAGGCAGTTTTGAGATCGTCTTGTGTTTGCAGATACACCAACAGTGGTCGCTGGCGTAGTAGGCCAAGTGACGCCAGCTACGTGAAGCTGTGTTTGTTGAAGCTGGGTGTGTGCTCTGCTTACCAGTAGTGGCTCAGGCATACTGCAACATGAAGAACAAATCGCGTCTTGAGACCGTACTGTATTTGGAGATATACCAGCAGTGGTTGCTGGCGTAGCCAGAGTGACGTCAGCTACGTGAAACTGTGTTTGTTGAAGCTGAGTGTGTGCTGTGCTTACCAGTAGTAGCTCAGGCATACTGAAAAATTAAGTGTAAGAAAAAATCGCGTTTTGAGACAGTACTGTGTTCGGAGATATACCAGCAGTGATTGTTGGCGTAGTCAGAGTGGCCTCAGCTACGTGAAGCTGTGTTTGTTGAAGCTGAGTGTGTGCTCCGCTTACCAGTAGTGGTTCAGGCATACTTCAAAATGAAGTATAAGAACAAATCGCGTTTTGAGACCGTACTGTGTTTGGAGATATACCAGCAGTGGTTGCTGGTGTAGCCAGAGTGACGTCAGCTACGTGAAGCTGTGTTTGTTGAAGCTGAGTGTGTGCTCCGCTTACCAGTAGTGGCTCAGGAGTGCGGCAACATGAAGTATAAGACCAAATCGCTCGACAAAGATCGTTCAAATGGCTCTGAGCACTATGCGACTTACCTTCTGAGGTCATCAGTTGCCTAGAACGTATAGCTAATTAAACCTAACTAACCTAAGGACAACACACACATCCATGCCCGAGGCAGGATTCGAACCTGCGACTGTAGCGGTCGCTCGGTACCAGACTGTAGCGTCCATAACCGCACGGCCACATGTGTGAAATAAAGTGTTCTTCCTGATATAAAAGTTCATTTTGTTAGAACATAGTCTCTTATAATCAGAGGGGCACATAGCACAATGGAAAATAGAACTACTAGATTTATTTCTGAATGAAATTCAGTCGTCAGTTGTAGAAATATTTTTAATATGCTTTTCCTGTTCTGACATATTAATTGATATCTACAGAAGCCTACAAAATTAGGGACATTGTAAATCTTTAGACCATGCCTATACATATACGTGAAATATAAGCAGTATTTTACAGAATCGTTCTTAGTATTGGCTTAACAGATTTCAAAACCTTCCTCATAGAAGCATAACGCCAAACATCCAGAAGTATACGTATTGTATGGGATTATTGTAAACACAGACAGGCAATTTACAGAAACTGAATCATGACTATGGATACAAAAAGCTATTGTGCTAGGAGCAAGGAATATACATAACATCATACAAAAATAGAACCAACGTAGATAAAAAAAAACAGGGTGGTCCATTGATAGTGACTACGCCAAATATCTCACGAAATAAGCATCAAACGAAAAAACTACAAAGAACGGAACTCGTCTAGCTTGAAGGGGAAACCAGATGGCACTATGGATGGCCCGCTAGATGGCGCTGCCATAGGTCAAACGGATATCAACTGCGTTTTTTTAAAGGGAACCCCTATTTTAATTACGTATTCGTGTAGTACGTATAGAAACATGAATGTTTTAGTTAGACCACCTTTCCCCTTTGTGATAGATGGTGCTGCAATAGTCACAAACGTATAAATACGTGGTATCACGTAACATTTTTCCAGTGCGGACGGTATTTGCGTAGTGATACAATACCCGTGTTAAAATGGACCGTTTACATACTGCGGGAAAGGTGATGTATGGCTATTGTGATAAAATGCCCAATGGGCGTGTGCTATGTATGTTGCTCGGTATCCTGGACGACATCATCCAAGTGTTCGGACCGTTCGCTGGATAGTTACGTTACTTCAGGAAACAGGAAGTGTTCAGCCACCTGTGAACCGTTAACCATGACCTGCAACAAATGATGATGCCCAAGTAGGTGTTTTAGCTGGTGTCCTGGATAATCCGCTCGTCAGTAGCAGACAAATTGCACGAGAATCGGGAATCTCAAAAACGTCGGTGTTGAGAATGCTACATGAACATCGATTGCACATGTACCATATTTCTATGCACCAGGAATTTCATGACGACGACTTTGAACGTCGTGTACAGTTCTGCCACTGGGCACAAGAGAAATGACGGGACGAAGACAGATTTTTTGCACGCGTTCTGTTTAGCGATGAATCGTCGTTCGGCAACAGCGGTAACGTAAACCGGCATAATATGCGCTATTGAGCATCGGAATATTCATGATGGCTGCGACAAGTGGAACATCAGCGACCTTGGTGGATTAATGTATGGTGCTGCATTATGAGAGGAAGGATAATTGGCCCCTATTATATCGATGGCAATCTAATGGTGCACTGTATGCTGATTTCCTACGTAATGTTCTACCGATGTTACTACAAGATGTTTCACTGCATGACAGAATGGCGATGTACTTCCAACATGATGGATGTCCAACACATGCGGTTGAAGTGGTATTCAACAGTATATTTCATGACAGGTGGATTGGTCGTCGAAGCACCATAACAGTGCCCGCACGTTCACCGGATTTGACGTCCCGGGATATCTTTCTGTGGGGAAAGTTGAAGGATATTTGCTATCGTGATCCACCGACAACGCCTGACAACATGCGTTAGCGCATAGTCATTGCATGTGCGAACATTACGGAAGGCGAACTACTCGCTGTTGAGAGGAATGTCGTTACCCGTATCGCCAAATGAGGTCGACGGACATCATTTAGAGAATTTATTGCATTAATGTGGTATTTACAGGTAATCACATTGTAACAGCATGCGTTCTCAGAAATGATAAGTTCACAAAGGTATATTTATCACATAGGAGTAACCGAAATAAAATGTTCAAACGTACCTACGTGCGAGATTGGAGGATGCATGGAACATGGAGAAATCGTCTACCAATACGAACCACTATAAAGGGCTGCTTATAGTAGTTACTGTTTCTTGATATGGTATGTAAGAAACGTTTCTCATAGAATGGACAGTATGAAGATGGAAGGAACTCTGTGTAACCATTTGTGGATCTGAAGCAGAATGTTAGTGGAGGGAAAACCTATGCGTTAGGCCACTCTGCATTGTTGACAAATTTATTCAAAATGGCGTCGATGACGTCATCCAAGATGGCGGCATGTAGAATTGGCAAGAGCGCATGACGTCATCCAAGATTGCGGGTATTGGCGCGAAAATAGGCCAATTGTGCTACATCCACTAACCTAACCTCGAGAAAAAATGCCAGCAATTTTGTATTTGGGTGGGAATGGAGCTCAATTTTGCGATGTCCTCTAACCTAAGCCTCCAGAAGAAAAAAATGTCTGGAAGTTTGAATTCCTACAGGATAATGCATGTAAAAATAGTACTGCTCTTTATTATTATTGATTATTATTTATTAACAGTCACTATTATTTATTATTATTTATTATCATTTATTATTATTTATTATTATTGATCTGCTTCCAATAGAATATTCCCTCCAAATTCAAATTCCAACACGATAATGGCTGCAAAACCTTACTTTGGTTTATTATTATTCATTATCATTTATTAACATTCATTATCATTCGCTGTCATTTATTATCATTCATTATCATTTTATTAACATTCATTATAATTCATTATTATTATTATTATTATTATTTATTATAGGCCTACCTCCACTAGAAAATCGCGCCAAATTCAAATTCCAACACGATAATGTCTCGAAAACTGAACTATTTATTGTCATTTATGGTTTAGTCAAGATGTCTGATTTTCTCGGCGAGAAAGCCATTTTCCTTACATCCATAGCAAAAATCTATCACAAGTTCAAATCAAAGCACCATAATTGATCACACCTACGAACTTTCTCCGTCAATTATCCTTTTTCACTGGTAGCCTATCATAATCGCGTGAAATAATAAACTGCAGTTATAGTAACGTAAGTCGCATCCTTTCATTTTCCAGGGGGTTAGGGACTGAAGACTTTATTTCAAGCAGTACACTCATCACTTGTTCTCCAACACAGTCAGCACACACATCTTTGATATCACACTGCAGTCGCTACGACAACAGTACCACAAATGAATTAGTTCAAATCCTCGCCACCCCCTGGCCAGCGCGCGGAGACACTGCCGACGCCTGTCACGTGAGGCAGCCGGCTACTTGCGCTGGGCTGCCGGTACACTGGCGGCAAGTCTAGCGATCGCTCCCACGTCATAAACATGTTTCGCTGGACACGCTGGAACTTGCCGAGTTTGACGTCACAGCTGTCCCTTGTCCGCTCACCACGTGTATTCGTCACCTCTGCACGTTTCCCACCAAAATTGTTTGCCTCGGAACTGAATTACACAACAGTCGGCTGTTCCCCGCCACACTTTTGGCGCCAAAGTTGTTTTCCAGGGAACGTTCAAACCTGTCGATGGCGTCCGCTCACCGTCCACCACGTGTCCTTGTACGAGCGAGAACGCAGTGCTACACTTTTGGCGGCAAAGTTTGCTCGACAGTGGAATCCGCCATGACTATATAACAGCACGTTTGGTCCGCACTAGAACGCTCGCTAATTGACTCTCAGGCGCGTGCGTAATAACTGTACAATCGCTGCGCCGCCGCCCCTCTTACGTCACACACCCTCCATACACGCGACGGACATAGTCTTCTGTAAATACGTAATTACTTAATTCCATTACGTTTTTAATCATATTAAATAATTCAATTTACAATTTCATATACATATGCAAAGGTGTTCAACTACCTAATTTCAACAACTTTTCGACGGACCAGGAACCTGCGCAGAGTTTGAATTCTGGCCGTAAACAAAGGTCACTTCCGCTTTCTCTACCAACCTAACAAAATTGTTGTGAAGAAAGCGCACTTGTACTAACCTCAACCACCCGACCGCCGCTTCCTCCTAGGAACCAGCGCCAAGTTTGAAATCTGCCAGCAAACAACTCTCACTAGGGCTAATCAGTTTTCGCATTTCTTTCGATTTTATGTCAGATCCATCCATGCGACCGCGACACAAGTTATCGTTCTGTGTTCTAAAATTGCCTCTAAATGTAACCAAGGCTTATCCAGTCACCTCCACATTCAGCGAGCTCTTGCTCTGTTTTCTGCATCTCTATGTACATTGACCACACCAACTCAAGCTTGTGAAAGCCGAGCAGCGGCTGTGCGAGGTCTGAAATCAGACGGATGGATGACTTCACGATCCTATGGGCAGGGTGCGGAATGGGGGGGGGGGGGGGGGGTACCTGCGCACGACTGCTGAGTTATATTGCGAGCTGATCTGCAGGCTCTGCTATGCGTTATTAGGGTTGTTTACGAGTACTGAGCGTTTCTACACATCTGTGTCAGGAATTATTTAATAGTAGTTTGCTATAGTGTGTTTTGAAATTATGGTTGAGAGCATGTCTGTGTGCTGTGGAACCTGGCCCAGGGCACATCTGGGTGGGTGTTTTGTGATAGCGTGATAGATATACTGTATGGTTAAATAATTTGTTCGAAAAAATAAATAGAGGGTTCTCAATGATTACACACGCCTGCAGCACAGATCAGAGTGATTGGTTTTCCGTCACCATCTAGGTTGCATGCGAGTAGTAAATGTTTTCCCAGCCGCGTTAATCGTGTGTGTCAACGAGCTATGAGCTATTCTGACAATAGACGTGAAGGCAGGTCCAGAACTGAGACGCCGGTGGTATACATGAGAATAACAATGCAACTTTCACATGTGTCAGATGAGAGTGCCCTTTCTGGTCGGCTGTCACGAGTGCTCAGAATCTGAACTTGGCTGGAGACTGGAACCCCTTTTCCCACTGACCACACGTGCGTGTGGTCTGCCTTGGAGCATAATCTAAGGCACATAGGCGATATCAGTTTCTCCGGCGTTAGGTGCGAATGCGACTGTGTTGAGGTCATGTTTGGGGTAGGCCGGGCAGAGACTTTTGGTCTGTTTGGCAGCTGGGGGTGTTTGGGCGCGTCTGTTGCTCTATTTTGCGACCACGTCTGTGCACTGTGCGGTGCTTTATTTGGAGAGTTTAAGATTACAGAGCTCATCTACTGGTATTGTGTACTACATTATTTAAGAGCTTTGTGCTGTTGTGTGGTGAAATTAGTAGCTGTTTACGTGTTTGTGGCCTGTGTCAGATGAACACAGTCGGATCAGTGCGGGTGTTTCGTGACAAATCTACTCCACAACTGAATAAAAGGGCTCCAAATAAATAGAGTGCATCCCTTCCTTACTTCCCCGAGCAGCACAGCGCAAAAGCTGCAATCTGGCCAGACTGTGAGTGAGTCAACAAATAACTGGACAAATTTATTTGTAGAGGAGTTAGAGGTCTGGATTGGAATGAATATCTTGGTGGTTGTAGTTGTGTTGTCACGTGTAGTGCACGACTAGAGTTCAGAAACTGCCTTATGTCGGCCTTACATATCGAAACCTACGAGATGCAAAAGTTTCAAAAAGATATGCCCCAAATATAAAAAGTACACTCTTTCCATCTTTCATCAGCCTATGGATTGAAATTATTTCCGAAAATTAGGAGTTGTTTGGCTATTTGGACGTAAATGTTTTGTATTATTTACGAGCGGTTCGCATGTCTGTAGGCTGTGCTATGAGCTATTTTTAACTGTTTACAATTAGCAAGCGTGTGTCTAGAGCATTATAAATGAGTTATGTTGGAGTGTTTTGCAGGTCTGTATAGTGTGGAACATGTCAGTGTGATACATACACTCCAATCCTAAACAAAGTAAATTGGTTCCTCCATCCATGGGCCTAGTGCATGGTGAGTCCTTTTACCCGAAACGTGTAGGAAGAGGTTGAGTGCTGGTGGGTTAGTTTAGTGGTTATGAGCTTCGTTTGCAACAATTTTCTTAGGTTGGTGGCGGTAGCGCAAGTGAGATTTGTTTACTGATAGATTTCAAACTTGGCGCTGGTTCCTAGGAGGAAGCGGCGGTTGGGTGGCTGAGGTCAGTACAAGTAAACTTTCTTCACAACAATTATGTTAGATTGGTAAAGAAAGCGGTGTGACCTTTTTTTTACTGCTAGAATTCAAACTCGGAGCAGGTACCTTGAGAGAGTTGGTTGTCTGGTTCTCGAAAAGTGGTTGCAATTAGGTAGTTGAACACCTTTGCATACGTATATGAAATGTAAATTGAATTATTTAATATGATTAAAAACGAAATGGAATGAAATACTTAGGTATTTACAGAAGACAATGTACGTCGCGTGTATGGAGGCTGTGTGACTTAAGCAGGGCTGCGGCGCAGCAATTTTACAGTTTTTACGCATGCACCAGAGAGCCAATTAGTGAGCGCTCTAGTGCGGACCAAACGTGGTGTTATACAGTCATGGCGGACTCCACTGTAGAGCAAACTTTGCCGCCAAAAGTGTAGCACTGGGTTCTCGCTCGCACAAGGACACAAAATGGTTCAAATGGCTCTGAACACTATGCGACTTAACTTCTGAGGTCATCAGTCACATAGATCTTAGAACTAATTACACCTAACTAACATAAGGACATCACACACATCCATTCCTGAGGCAGGATTCGAACCTGCGACCGTAGCGGTCGCTCGGCTCCGGACTGTAGTGCCCAGAACCGCATGGCCACTCCGGCCGGCCACAAGGACAGATGGTGGAGGGTGAGCGGTCGGCATCGACAGGTTTGAACGTGCCCTGGAAAACAACTTTGGAGCCAAAAATGTGGTAGGGAACGGCCGACCGTTGTGTGATTCAGGTCCGAGACAAAACAGTTCAAGCGCGAAATGTGCGGAGGCGACAAATACACGTGGTGAGCGGACAAGGGACCGCTGTGACATCAAACTCGGCATGTTCCAGCGTGTCCAGCGAAAACATGTTTATGACGTGGGGGCGATCGCTGGGCTTGCCTCCATCGTACCGGCAGTCCAGCCCTAGTGGCCGGCCGCCTCACGTGACAGTGGTCGGCAGTGTCTCCGCGCGCTGGCCAGGGGGTGGCGAGGATTTGATCTAATTCAGTTCGAGCACTGACGTCGTGGCGACTGCACTGCAATATCAAAGATGTGTGTGCTGACTGTGTTGGAGAACAAGTGATGATCGTACTGCTTGAAATAAAGTCTTCAGTCCCTAACCCCCTGCAAAATGAAAGGATGTGACTTATGTCACTATAAGTGCAGTTTATTATATGACGTGATTATGATAGGGAGGTCTAGGGGTAGCGTCATTGATTCATAATCAAAACGACTTCGGTCCCGGATTCGATCCCCGCCACTGTCTAAATTTTGATAAATAATCAGCATTTGCGGCCGAAGACTTCCGGCATAAGAAGTCAGCCTCATTCTCAACGGCCTTGTCAAAGAGGGCGGAGGAGCGGATAGAGGTTCAGGGCACTCTCTTGTCCTAGGGGTGGGAAATTGCCCCTAAAGGCGGAAGAATCAGCAATGATCAACGACATGAGGATGCAGAAGGCAATGGAAACCACTGCATTAAAGACACGTAACGTGTATCCACAGGACATGTGGCCTGTAGTTGAGGAAGTGTCATGATGATCTATCCATTGGCAAAAGATTCCGGAATAGTCCTCCATTCGGATCTCCGGGAGGGGACTGCCAAGGGGGAGGTTACCATGAGAAAAAGATTGAATAATCAACGAAAGGATAATGTTCTACGAGTCGGGGCGTGGAATATCAGAAGCTTGAACGTGGTAGAGAAACTAGAGAACCTGAAAAGGGAAATGGAAAAGCTCAATCTAGATATAGTAAGGGTCAGTAAAGTGAAGCGGAAGGAAGACAAGGATATCTGGTCAGATGATTATCAGGTAATAGCAACAGCAGCAGAAAATGGTATAACAGGTGTAGGATTCGTGATGAATAGGAAGGTAGGGCAGAGGGTGTGTTACTGTGAACAGTTCAGTGACCGGGTTGTTCTAATCAGAAATGACAGCAGACCAACACCGACAACGATAGTTCAGGTATACATGCGGACGTCGCAAGCTGAAGATGAACGGATAGAGAAAGTGTATGAGGATATTGAAAGGGTAATGCAGTATGTAAAGGGGGACGAAAATCTAACAGACATGGGCGACTGGAATGCAGTTGTAGGGGAAGGAGTAGAAGAAAAGGTTACAGAAGACTATGGGCTTGGGACAAGGAATGAAAGAGGAGAAAGACTAATTGAGTTCTGTAACAAGTTTCAGCTAGTAATAGCGAATACTCTGTTCAAGAATCACAAGAGGACGAGGTATACTTGGAAAAGGCTGGAAGATACGGGAAGATTTCAATTAGATTACATCATGGTCAGACAGAGATTCCGAAATCAGATACTGGATTGTAAGGCGTACCCAGGAGCAGATATAGACTCAGATCACAATATAGTAGCGATGAAGAGTAGGCTGAAGTTCAAGATATTAGTCAGGAAGCATCAATACGCTAAGAAGTGCGATACGGAAGTTCTAAGGAATTACGAGATACGTTTGAAGTTCTCTAACGCTATAGATACAACAATAAGGAATAGCGCAGTAGGCAGCACAGTTGAAGAGGAATGGACATCTCTAAAAAGGGCCATCACAGAAGTTGGGAAGGAAAACATAGGTACAAAGAAGGTAGCTGCGAAGAAACCATGGGTAACAGAAGAAATACTTCAGTTGATTGATGAAAGGAGGAAGTACAAACATGTTCCCGGAAAATCAGGAATACAGCAATACAAGTCGCTGAGGAATGAAATAAATAGGAAGTGCAGGGAAGCTAAGACGAAATGGCTGCAGGAAAAATGTGAAGACATCGAAAAAGATAATGATTGTCGGAAGGACAGGCTTAGCATACAGGAAAGTCAAAACAACCTTCGGTGACATTAAAAGCAACGGTGGTAACAGTAAGAGTGCAACGGGAATTCCACTGTTAAATGCAGAGGAGAGAGCAGAAAGATGGAAAGAATACACTGAAAGCCTCTATGAGGGTGAAGAGTTGTCTGATGTGATAGAAGAAGAAACAGGAGTCGATTTAGAAGAGATAGGGGATCCAGTATTAGAATCGGAATTTAAAAAAGCTTTGGAGGACTTGCGGTCAAATAAGGCACAAGGGATAGATAACATTCCATCAGAATTTCTAAAATCATTAGGGGAAGTGGCAACAAAACGACTATTCACGTTGGTGTATAGAATATATGAGTCTGGCGACATACCATCCGACTTTCGGAAAAGCATCATCCACACAATTCCAAAGAAGGCAAGAGCTGACAAGTGCGAGAATTATCGCACAATGAGCTTAACAGCTTATGCATCGAAGCTGCTTACAAGAATAATATACAGAAGAATGGAAAAGAAAATTGAGAATGCGCTAGGTGACGATCAGTTTGGCTTTAGGAAAAGTAAAGGCACGAGAGAGGCAATTCTGACGTTACGGCTAATAATGAAAGGAAGGCTAAAGAAAAATCAAGACACGTTCATAGGATTTGTCGACCTGGAAAAAGCGTTCGACAATATAAAGTGGTGCAAGCTCTTCGAGATTCTTTAGGTTTAAGCTATAGGGAGAGACGGGTCATATAGAGTATGTACAACAACCAAGAGGGAATAATAAGAGTGGACGATCAAGAACGAAGCGCTCGTATTAAGAAGGGTGTAAGACAAGGCTGTAGCCTTTCGCCTCTACTCTTCAATCTGTACATCGTGGAAGCAATGATGAAAATAAAAGAAAGGTTCAGGAGTGGAATTAAAATACAAGGTGAAAGGATATCAATGATACGATTCGCTGATGACATTGCTATCCTGAGTGAAAGTGAAGAATAATTAAATGATCTGCTGAACGGAATGAACAGTCTAATGAGTACACAATATGGTTGAGAGTAAATCGGAGAAAGACGAAGGTAATGAGAAGTAGTAGAAATGAGAACAGCGAGAAACTTAACATCAGGATTGATGGTCGCGAAGTCAATGAAGTTAAGGAATTCTGCTACCTAGGCAGTAAAATAACCAATGACTGACGGAGCAAGGAGGACATCAAAAGCAGACTCGCTATGGCACAAAAGGCATTTCTGGCCAAGAGAAGTCTACTAATATCAAATACCGGCCTTAATTTGAGGAAGAAATTTCTGAGTATGTACGTCTGGAGTACAGCATTGTATGGTAGTGAAACATCAACTGTGGGAAAACCGGAACAGAAGAGAATCGAAGCATTTGAGATGTGGTGCTATACACAAATGTTGAAAATTAGGTGGACTGATAAGGTAAGGAATGAGGAGGTTCTACACAGAATGGGAGAGGAAAGGAATATGTGGAAAACACTGATAAGGAGAAGAGACAGGATGATAGAACATCTGCTAAGACATGAGGGAATGACTTCCGTGGTGCTAGAGGGAACTGCACAGGGCAAAAACTGTAGAGGAAGACAGAGATTGGAATACGTCAAGCAAATAATTGAGGATGTATGTTGCAAGTGCTACTCTGAGATGAAGAGGTTAGCACAGGAAAGGAATTCGTGGCTGGCCGCATCAAACCAGTCAGTAGACTGATGATAAAAAAAAAAAAGATAAGCTACCAGTGAAAAAAGATACGTGACAGAGAAAGTTTGTAGGTGTGATCAATTATGATGCTGGGATTTGAACTTGTGATAGATTTTTGTTATGGATATAAATAATATGGCTTTCCCGCCGAGAATATCTGACATCTTGAATAAATAATAAATGACGATAATAAATAGTACAGTTTTCGAGACATTATTTTGTTGGAATTTGAATTTGGCGCAATTTTCTAGTGGGGGTAGGACTATATAATAATTAATAATAAATGAAAAGGAATGATAATGAATGGTAATAAATGACAATGAACGATAATGAATGTTAATAAATTGTAATGAATAATAATGAACTGAAGTAAGGTTTTGCAGCCATTATCATGTTGGAATTAGAATTTGGAGGGAATTTTCTAGTGGAGGCAGGTCAATAATAATAAATGATAATAAATATTAATAAATAATAGTGAATGTTAATAACTGATAATTAATAATAATAAAGAGAAGTACGGTTTTTGCATGCATTATCCTACTGGAATTCAAACTTCCTGTAATTTTTTCTTCTGGATGCTTAGCTTAGTGGACATCGCAAATTCAAAATTGCCACAATTTTTTCTGGAGGTTAGGTTAGTGGATGTAATGGAGCAATTGGCCTATTTTTCCACCAAAATCCGCCATCTAGGACGACGTCATGCACTGTTGCCAATTCTACATGCCGCCATCCTGAATGACGTCATCGCCACCATTTTGAATAAATTTGGCAACGATGCAGAGTGGCCTGACGCATAGGTTGTCCCTTTACTAATGTTAAGTCAACAGAAGTATCGTAGGTCTTCTGTGGGTCAAAAAATACGATTGCAATGTTTTTCTTGCTTAGAAAAACCTGCTGAACAACCGTTTCCGCATGACCTAGATACCAGGTGCAGTATACCATCTCCTGAACCTCTACTGGAATTATGTTAGTAGTGACTGGGTTTCGGAAACCCACGCTAGACGCTGATATTCTTCCATAAGTAGAAAAATATTCCTGTCAGGCTTAAAAGCTGGAGGGGGATTTCCTTCGACCGCCGATTCAATTGCTTCAGTGCGCTGCCTTTTATCAGGCCAACAATAGGCGTAGCGTAGTGAGCAGCAGATAAGAAGTAGATTCCAGGTCGTACAAAGAAAAGGGGCAGTTGTATTTCTCCGTGTAGTTGAGACGTAAATTAAAATCATACATCTCCGGCAGTGCCCGATAGCGACCGAACGCTGGATCCAGGGCAGCCACTGTCCGTTTGATTTCCGCTGCTATTGCTAGGGGATTTCTGATTTTATAGAGCTGGTATTAGCATCTGGAATCACTGTATTTCGGGTGCTGTTGTGGACCTCTTTATGGAATTCAAGAACTCCACGGTAGTCGCTGAAGCATGCTCATTGCTTGTGATTACAGTGGACCGGCGGCGGTCAACAGCGCTCAGTTGAGAGACCTCAGATTCACCAAATCTATACCCAGTAAGGTAAGATTGAAGAGATGCCATATGGCGCGACCCAATTGATACGTGTGGTCATTATCATCACAGTGATTTCCAGACATATCATTTCCGTATTATCTGGTGATTATTCCCCAGAGTAACGTCACATAATAGAATTTCTGACCATATCAGCGTAGTTAATGTTTTACACGCAGTTCTTTACAGTTTCGTAACTACACAAGTTTGAGTGCATCGATGGCTACAGTAATATTAGCGTACCTGTACATAAAAAGTAATACATATTGTAGTGAGAAAATACGATGTAGCATCATTGTACTTAAAACCGAAGTTACAGTATTTAGTTTCACGAAAACAAATTCGCACAATTAATAATTCCGTATATCTTCAGTATTTCACGTAAATGTTAGTTGAAAATAACTAAACTGAGAATTTTTAATATTTATTTTGATTGTCTGGTGCCTGTAAACTAAACTAACCTCCGTTGCGGTGGTAGTTAACATTTATAGCTATCGTCTATCGACGCTTAAGATCAAGTAATTTTGTCCTATCTTCGAGTGAACGTAATATTTCGTAAGTACCTTTAATTATTTTTGTAATTTGTAACTAGTAATTAACACAATTCTGTTGGAAGAAAATCCGCAACTGAGTATTATACCACAGGTTGAAAATACCGCTTCAGTATTAAATGTCTTTCATTATCACGACCGGTTTCGCTCTCTCATAAGCCCATCCTCAGGGGTCGCAACTGTGCTGTGCCTCCCGAGCGCTGCGATGGACGAGTACTAAGCGCGGTGTGCTTACCTATGAGCGCAGAACAGTAATTAAAGTTATCTTTGGTCGGTATTTTCATTTTCTGTCGTAAGTAACTATCATTATGCAAGGAATTTAAGTTTAAAAGATACTGTGCATTTAAATTTTGTAACGCAACTGTTGCAAAACCAATATCAGTTTATACGTTTTACCAGTTAGATTATATCTTCTTCTGGAGTTGCACTACAACACAATCGAACACTAGGATAAGCATTTTCTCTTTGACCGAGTGCTTTGTGGGTATGAAGAACCGCGAATCACCTGTCTACTGCCTTCTGGATCTCGTGAACGAAAGTGACAAGTTGGGTTTCACATAATTAGTGACAGCGTAAACAACGTTGCTACACGTGTAATGCTAATCGCTGCTCAGAAAAAGTATTAAACGTGAAAGCGATATACACCGTATAAGTCTGTATGAAACAGCCGTCAGAGAGAGAGATCTAAGCTTCTGTGAATTGCTCTTATGTTAATTGCAGCAACGGGCAACCCATGGTAGTGGAGGCAAGCATGCGCACCGATTGGTGTCCAACCAGTTTTATACGCCGTCTCATGCTCTGGCCAGCCTTCGAATATTGGTAAGCTGTACCTATTAACCCTATTGAAGTGGTCATCACTGCAACAATAACAGCGTAAGCATGGTAGATTTGATACAACCTCTAATCTTTTAACAGTTATAAAAATAAGTTTAAAAAATGGTTAGCACCAATTTACATCAACTCAAACGCAAATTTTCTGATCGCTTTTGTAGACTGAGCATGGTTGCTGGTCACGCGAAACCCGCTATCACCAAATTATGACATTATGTTCCAATGAAGACCATTTAAATTTATAATTAGCTTGCTGCAGTGTCCGGAGAAGCCCCGGATGTAAGATGTTTGCCACAAAGAGTGATTGGCCCTTCAACTTTTTGATACAGCGTATGCTTTAAGTCGAACACTGGGTGTCAACGAAATGCGACGAATGAATATGTCTTCACCTGTACGATTAGTTGTGCCATCTGTTGTTACATATTGCGATAAATATCTCATTGTGCTTTGTCGACTTCGGCTTCTATTGTATCAGGCGTTTCCACTGTTTCAGTTAGGACTGTGTTTGACCTCGCCTCGAACTGTTCCAACAGTTTACGTAACAGTTCGGTAAATCTCTGGTTCTATTCGATCCTTTGATCAGCCAGCGACCTAGTGACGTTTTTTGGAACTATATCCACGTCCTGCTTAGCATTTCACTGTGGATTTTAACAATAGAAATAACTGTGAAACACGGCCTAAAATACACTCCTGGAAATTGAAATAAGAACACCGTGAATTCATTGTCCCAGGAAGGGGAAACTTTATTGACACATTCCTGGGGTCAGATACATCACATGATCACACTGACAGAACCACAGGCACATAGACACAGGCAACAGAGCATGCACAATGTCGGCACTAGCACAGTGTATATCCACCTTTCGCAGCAATGCAGGCAGCTATTCTCCCATGGAGACGATCGTAGAGATGCAGGATGTAGTCCTGTGGAACGGCTTGCCATGCCATTTCCACCTGGCGCCTCAGTTGGACCAGCGTTCGTGCTGAACGTGCAGACCGCGTGAGACGACGCTTCATCCAGTCCCAAACATGCTCAATGGGGGACAGATCCGGAGATCTTGCTGGCCAGGGTAGTTGACTTACACCTTCTAGAGCACGTTGGGTGGCACGGGATACATGCGGACGTGCATTGTCCTGTTGGAACAGCAAGTTCCCTTGCCGGTCTAGGAATGGTAGAACGATGGGTTCGATGACGGTTTGGATGTACCGTGCACTATTCAGTGTCCCCTCGACGATCACCAGAGGTGTACAGCCAGTGTGGGAGATCGCCCCCCACACCATGATGCCGAGTGTTGGCCCTGTGTGCCTCGGTCGTATGCAGTCCTGATTGTGGCGCTTACCTGCACGGCGCCAAACACGCATACGACCATCATTGGCACCAAGGCAGAAGCGACTCTCATCGCTGAAGACGACACGTCTCCATTCGTCCCTCCATTCACGCCTGTCGCGACACCACTGGAGGCGGGCTGCACGATGTTGGGGCGTGAGCGGAAGACGGCCTAACGGTGTGCGGGACCGTAGCCCAGCTTCATGGAGACGGTTGCGAATGGTCCTCGCCGATACCCCAGGAGCAACAGTGTCCCTAATTTGCTGGGAAGTGGCGGTGCGGTCCCCTACGGCACTGCGTAGGATCCTCGGTCTTGGCGTGCATCCGTGCGTCGCTGCGGTCCGGTCCCAGGTCGACGGGCACGTGCACCTTCCGCCGACCACTGGCGACAACATCGATGTACTGTGGAGACCTCACGCCCCACGTGTTGAGCAATTCGGCGGTACGTCCACCCGGCCTCCCGCATGCCCACTATACGCCCTCGCTCAAAGTCCGTCAACTGCACATACGGTTCACGTCCACTCTGTCGCGGCATGCTACCAGTGTTAAAGACTGCGATGGAGCTCCGTATGCCACGGCAAACTGGCTGACACTGACGGCGGCGGTGCACAAATGCTGCGCAGCTAGCGCCATTCGACGACCAACACCGCGGTTCCTGGTGTGTCCGCTGTGCCGTGCGTGTGATCATTGCTTGTACAGCGCTCTCGCAGTGTCCGGAGCAAGTATGGTGGGTCTGACACACCGGTTTCAATGTGTTCTTTTTTCCATTTCCAGGAGTGTATCTCCTACGTTGTACGGCAACTAATCAGTAAATAAGATTTCACAGTCATGTTGCTGTACAATTTTTGAGCTTTCGTTCGTCCTGCGAGCTAGTGACGTGTAATGATACTAAATGCCAGACGGGTGTTGCCACCGAAATTTGTTCTCGCGATAGGAATTACAATCATTTTTCCACGATGTATTTCATTTATTAGGCTTTTAATTTTTCATTAGTTTTCTTCATTCGATCCAAATGTAGAAATTCGAAGTTACTCTTCCAAGAACATTGAAGTAAATCGGTGAAGTTCTTTAGAAGATATCTGGCAATACCGTTCCTTCTTTATATATATTTTTTACGTATGTTTATGCGTCATGTATATTTAAAACATATTGGCTGTATCCACCGAAATCTTCGTTAGGGGATTGTGAAGTAAATGGGCCAAGAACCATAAAAGATTTTTGGTAACAACCTGTACTCTTTATATATGACATACATATATATGATTTAAGTCTGGTTACGAAATCATGTAGACAGCGTTTCTTGAAGGTAAAGTGTAAAAAATTTCATCAAGATTAGAATAAAACTGTACATTTGTATGAATTACTAACAGAAAACAAACGGACCGTCTTCTTTATATAGAGCTGAGATGTGATCAAAATGTAACGGGACTTTTCGTTTTCCTTAAGGATTCTTAAATATTTAATCATTAACATCAACTTTGTCTCCTTCAAAATAATCGCTCTCAGATATAACATACTTGGGCCAGTGCTTTTTCCAGTCTTGGACATACTTCTGGAATTTACTCTTCGTTATAGTGTTCAGCTGCTTAAACGATTTTTATCACATAAGTGGTAGCGACATGAGATCCTTTCGTCGTTGTCTTCAGCCTCAGGAACAGAAAGAAGCTTCAGAGGGCGATATACTGTGAATACGGTGATTGAGGCAACGTAACGGTTATGTTTTGTGCCAACGAAAACACTAACAAGCACAGAGGTGTCAGCGGTAGCATTGTCATGATGCTATTTCCACGAATGGTTTTGCCACAATTCTGGCCGTCCTTTTTGGACTGCTTCACCGGAGCATAACTTCCAGGGAGTACGCCTTACTGACCGTTTGACAGCGCGGCGGGAGCTGATGTAGCGCTGTCCGATTTTAATTGATGGAAACAGTGAGAAAGACCTTCACATGGAATCGACCTCGTCAAAAGTTTTTAGGTTTTGGCTCTTTAGGCTGTTTTCATTGGGGAGAATGGGCTTTGGTTTCGACGTCATTGCCGAATACCTAATTTTTGTGGCATGTTACAGCTTTCTTTAATCGTTCTGCATAGTTTGTCGACGTGATTCAGCAATTACTGAGCGATGCCTACTTGGTGTCGTTTTTCGTGGAAATTAACAATTTCGGAAGAAACTTTGCAGCAACACGTCTCATGTCCAAAACATCCGAATAAATTGCTTGGTAGGAGGAAAATAATAGGCCGACATCATCAGCAGCCTGTCTGAAGGTTAGACGGCGATTTCCCAGAAAAATTTTCTTTGCTTCTTCCATATTGCCGTCAGTAGTTGAAGTGCCAGGGCATCCAGGGCGGTCGCTGTCCTCTGCGTCATCTCGATCCTCTACAAAACGTTAACACCACTCATAATCTCTTATCTTATAGCAGATTCGCCGAAAGCCATAGTCGACATTTCGAATGAAGTGCTGCACATTATTCCATTTTTCAAGTAAAATTTAATGCAATTTCCTTGATCCATCTTTTGTTAACAGTAAACTAAATTTTCAATCCAGCTGAAAATGCTAACATATATCAGGAACGTGTTTACCAACAAGGCACTTTTTTTTTTTTGAATCAGAAGGACATAGACCGTGAAATTAAAAAAAAAATTCCGTAACTTGTCGATCACACCTTGGAGACAGATGCAGATATTCACACGTAATTTAAAAACGTGATATAGCAGAGGACCACGGCAAACCAACATAAGAAAGCCAAAAGGCAGAAAGTAGAGTGGTTTCTTGAGTGGAACAACAAGGGAAACTGAGACTCGTACACTAAATATGGTTTCTCGTTACATATCAGAAACTCGAGTTCTATAAATCCTGCCTTGTATCTGAATCACTGTGGATAGTTTTCCGACATTAGCATCTGCAATGATACATTACAGTCCTCTTACTGAAGAAAAAAATATTTTTTTTCTAGCAGACCGGTACAGATGCGTAACTATCAGTAATTATCATTACAATAATTTAATAATGGGTGTTTGTACTCTACTGCTAATTAGTTATACGGCTTGAATGGGTTAATGGTTTCTGTAGTGTGCTACACACGCTGCCTGGTACGCTACGCCACCCAATGCCGTCGCCCCAGGGCCCATTGTCTTCTTCCATAAGCCGCAGCGCCGCGACGCTCGGGAGCTGATGCGGCGTTACAGCGAAATGCTCTTCTCGATAGTGGTCTGTTTACGGCTCCCGAGGCGGGGGATATCGATGCCGCAACTTCTGGCAGAAACTGCCGCCCCGACGGTCTCAGCGGAGGACATTCGGCGTTCCGGTCAGACGCCATAACTGTAGCGTGGCGGCTGCGTGAATGAAACCATTGTTTCCTGCCTGACGAATAACATTCCGTTCGCAGATTTTTTTTGAAGATCTTATACAGAATAGAAATACCACGTATATCTTCGGTATATCATGAATATGGTTATAACACTATGGCTGTCAGTGCCTATAACAAAAGCAGAAACAGAAGCATTAGCAAAACTGCTGCAGTCTATAAAAGGGAACACAAGACCAACCCACAGAACTGCACATCTAACTGTATCGCACTAAGGCACATACGTGCAAATTTGGGAAACAAACTGAACTAACGTTATTATGTCACCGATGAAATAATGGATATAATTACTTCTTGCGCATGTCTTTGTACATCGTAACTCATGGTGAAAAAATCCTCTTCGCTGATGACAGCAGTGTTATAGTCACTGTGAAAACAAGAGAACTCCTTGCCGAGAAAGCAAATGATACTCTCAAGGAAGTTTATGATTAGTCAATAAATAATTAAGTGACATTGAACACAAAGAAAACTAATGCCATGAATTTCAGTTTGAAGAGGAAAAATCACAATCGTAAATTAAATGTAGATAGCACCTCTATAGACTGTGTAACAAATGAAAAGTTTCTAGGAATGAATATTGATTCTCAGTTGAAGTGGTGTGAACTAACAAAGGTACTTCCAAACAGAATGTCATCAGCATGTTATGCCTTTAGAATTCTATCATGCCCTTAGAATCCTATCATGTACGTGTAACATGCAATGTCTTTTAGTTACATATTATTCACATGTACACTCAATTCTTAGCTGCGGATTTTTTTTGGGGGAACAAATGCACAAAATATGAACACAATTTTCAAACTCCAGAAAAGAGCCATTAGAATAATAACTAAAAATACTAGTCGAGCTCATTGTAAAGTTCTGTTCGGAACACTGGGGATTTTAACTGCTCCATGGGAATACATTTACCAGTCAGTTGTACATATCAAAAATAATATTGGTAATTACAGCACAAACAGCTCTGTTCATGACCATGCAACAAGAGACGGACTCAACTTACATTTACCAAGAAAAAATAAACATAAAACTCCAAACAGCATTTCCTACCAAGGAATAAAACTACAATAAATTATCAAAAGAGAATTACAGACATTGCCAAAATACACTTATTTCAAACAGGCATCCAAAAATTACCTGTTACGCATTACATTTTATACATTGAAGGATTACTTAGCTAAAACAGAGTAGGGGTTTGACAAAAAATGTTAAACAAATAAATAATAATAATAATGAATATAAAATATCAAACATTCCACACAACATCTTCACTTTATGTCTTTTTTTCCTTTCTAGAAATACTTACCCCCAAGCTATGCATAACACAATACTAACACCTCTTCCTCTTTCTGAGCTGAACATCTCATTCATTATGGAGGGATGCTGTCTCAGTTTTTCAGGATAGCAGATGGGAAGTTGCGGTACAGAAAATGGCCCATAGATCACCAATGTGTGTGTGTGTGTGTGTGTGTGTGTGTAGTGAGTGAAGTGGTATGAAACAATGTATGTATAGTGTGTGCATTGACTGCTAGTGAGATATGAGTCAGCAATGTGGCATTACATTACTTAATAAGTTGTTGTTGTTGTGGTGGTCTTCAGTCCTGAGACTGGTTTGATGCAGCTCTCGATGCTACTCTATCCTGAGCAAGCTTCTTCATCTCCCAGTACCTACTGCAACCTACATCCTTCTGAATCTGCTTAGTGTATTCATCTCTTGGTCTCCCTCTACGACTTTTACCCTCCACGCTACACTAGAATGCTAAATTGATGATCCCTTGATGCCTCAGAACATGTCCTACCAACCGATCCCTTCTTCTAGTCAAGTTGTGCCACAAACTTCTCTTCTACCCATTCCTATTCAATACTTCCCCATTAGTTATGTGATCTACCCAGCATTTTTCTGTAGCACCACATTTCGAAAGCTTCAATTCTCTTCTTGTCCAAACTATGTATCGTCCATGTTTCACTTCCATACATGGCTACATTCCATACAAATACTTCCAGAAATGACTTCCTGACACTTAAATCTTTACTCGATATTAACAAATTTCTGTTTTTCAGAAACGCTTTCCTTGCCATTGCCAGTCTACATTTTATATCCTCTCTACTTCGACCATCATCAGTTATTTTGCTCCCCAAATAGCAAAACTCCCTTACTACTTTAAGTATAGTGAGCAAGAGACCTAGGTTTGAATCCCAGTCCCAGTTTTCAACACTGCCCCATTGGTGTAAATAAATGCCCACTGGCAGGTAGTGCCCTTATTTCCAGTGTGACTTGTCGCATATTCGTTATCTGCATCATATTGTGACAGAATTAAATTAGAAAAAATTCCCTTGCCCTCTTTCTCATCAAGGTTTTTGGGAGGTTTTCTGCTGTTGTATGACAGTTGTTTGAACTGGAAATCCCCTCCAAAACATTCTCAATCGGGACTCATTTTGTTCCATCAATATCTTGCTTAGTACTTGGTTGCAAAGTCCCTGACCATTCAATGGTCATTACTCAAACAGACTCAAATTCTATTTTCGCTGAAACATTACTCAAGAATTTAACTAAAAATTATGTGATAAGACTGTAAGACTGTGCCTCGTATATAAATTATCAATTGTGATGAACATAATTGTAAGTAGGATGTTTAGGTTTTTTATATTGGTAACGCCACGTAACGCTCTGTATGAAAATCTCTGGCTGTGTGTGTGCAGTCAATGGCTGGTTGGCATTGTTGTAATACTCGCCATTGTAGTGTTTGGCAGTTGGATGTTAACAGCGCGTAGCGTTGCGCAGATGGAGATGAGCCGACAGCATTGGTGGATGTGGGGAGAGAGATGGAGGAGTTGTGAAATTTGTAAGACTGGATGTCGTGAAGTGCTATATACAATATGACTTTTGAACACTAGTAAGATAAATACATTGTTTGTTCTCTATCATAATCTTTCATTTGCTAACTATGCCTATCAGTAGTTAGTGCCTTCAGTAGTTCGAATCTTTTATTTGGCTGGCAGTAGTGGCGCTCGCTCTATTGCAGTAGCTTGAGTAACGAAGATTTTTGTGAGGTAAGTGATTTGTAAAAGTTATAGGTTAATGTTAGTCAGGGCCATTCTTTTGTAGGGATTATTGAAAGTCAGGCTGCGTTGCGCTAAAAATATTGTGCGTCACTTTAAGCACAGTCCTGTATAATTGTTCTAAGGGGACGTTTCATATGTCGACCCTTAGCCGAGGATACCTCATTGGAATCTTCTGATTTTTTTCTTGTAGTTTGTTTAATTAGTGTAGATTTTGTTTATTGCTAGCGCGTAATTGTAGAGACAATCTCCTTTGTAATGCAGTCTTTCATTGTTGTACAGTAAAACAGGTGTGGCACGCATGTAAATTTGCACCAAGTATTTCGCAACTGCGCTTGCAGTTAAGTAGATAGTATTTTCTGTGCTACGTTAATGTGTTCTCTTATTTTTGCTCTTCAAATTGTTTTTTCTGTGTTATCGTGTGAAATATTGTGACAATAATGGCGTGTGAAAAACGTAATACTAGGCTCCAAAGTAAACTGAGAAATGACAGTGAAGATGAAAGCAGTATGTTAGCGCCACCATGTAATGAATTAACTAATGTTCAAAGTTTTTTTCGTAATTGTGCATAGGGAAATGGGCGGACTGCAAATAATGGTGTACGCAGTGAAACAATTAGTGAACAGGGAACCATTATCGATCGATCGGCCGGCAATAGCTCGCCTCAGGATTCCGAAATGACAGGACACAATCTTGCAAATACTGTAGATTCAGGTTTTGCGTCCTCACCGTTTTCTCAAATAAATAAATAAAGACACATTTTCTGCTTTTTAAAATGCGAATATTGCCGGTTCGAATGCACTGCCGAATAGCACTGAGGAACATGTTTCAGACACCAGTGCACTGTTATTACAGTTAATGCAACAAATGGGACAGAGGTTACAAAAGTTAGACACAACGCTTCAACAAAATCAGAAACAAATGGGACAAAATCTTCAAAAGTTAGACATAATGGAACAACACCAGAGACAAACACAGCAACAGTTGGACACAGTGGAACAAAATCTTCAAAAGTTAGACACAGTGGAACAAAATCTTAAAAAGTTAGACACAATGGAACAAAATCTTCAAAGGTTAGACACCACGCTTGAACAAACACGTGAAGATTTAACTACTGAGTTACTTAACATCGAATCGAAATGTCAAAAAGTCTGTAATGACGTAAAAACAAAAATTTGTGATCATTTACAACCTATTTTTACGCGTCATGAAAATGCATTACATAATCACGAAGCAGCCATAAAAGAACTGCAAACTATTGTTCATGAAAATCACGAATCCTTGCAAGCTAAAATTGACTCAGTTGCATCTGCCGATTCCGTTACACAACTTGCAAAACTCAGGAAAACTTAAAGGACACAGTAGATACGATTTCATTACAAATGGACACTCTGAAACTTGGTTCAGAAAAACACACAGAGAAAATAATTTCACTATCGGATAAATTAGCCAAACTTTCAGATCAGTTCACTAACTTATCTACAAAGGTAGATGATGATCTGAATTACAAGACCTGTAGCCTTCACGGACACTGAAGAGTATGAATAAATTAGAAAATTCAAACAAAATCAAATCAATACAAGGTACAAAAGAGAAATCCGGGAAGTACAAGATCAGTTGGCACAAGTAATACAAGAATTACATATTTCAGAGGACACTCGCGCTCCAGTACGGGAAGAGGGAGATAGAAATACGGAACAACCACAAAATAATAACACAGGACACTTCGGAAATTATGAAAGAAATTGGCAAGGCGCATTGGATTTTGAGATGGAACCGTCGAAACGAAGTAACAATTACCGATATGCGACTCGCCGACACGATGATTTTGACTACAAGCTGTTCATTACGACACGTAAATTCAAAACATTTAAGAATTATGACAACGACATTCATCCACAAGCATGTTTTCATTAATTCTCTCATTGTTTTCCTTCCAACTGACCATTGGAGCACCGGTTAGAATTTATGTGTGGCTACTTGGAGAATGAACCAGCTGTAAGAATGCGATCGGTCATTCACGATTGTCACAGTGAAGGACAATTTTATGATGCCTTCCTCTCAGCGTATTGGTCTCAAGCTACACAAGACCGAGTAAAACATAGCATCATAATAATGAAACATTTCGAACAATCTGAATTTTCCAGTCTTATGAAATATTTTGAAGACATGTTGCATAAGAATCAGTATCTTTCAAATCTATAAAGCCCCTCAGAACTCATCCGCATTTGCTTAATCAAATTGCCTGAAAATTTACGACATATTATTTTAGCAGGACGTTGCAAAGACGACATTGAAGATTTTCAGGGACTGTTACAAGAACTGGAAATTGACACTGACAATCGCGGAAAGCGGAAACAGGAACACAACAATTACAGACCACATCCATCACAAATCCGCGATGAAAGAAATAATAACTGGACACGACAAGGCTATTCTTACAACGCAAATCGTGAATAAAACAGACACCACCCGTATGACAACCGTTGGCAGGTTAGTAATAATTACAGAGAAAGATCGCATTTCCGTAGTAATGAATATGACAGAGACAATCATAGAAACAGACAATATGGCAACCACAACTATTATCATCAAGGGAGACGGAATAACTTCAGACGCAACGGTCCAGCGAGCAGTTACGATTCAGAGAGAAATTCTCGACCACGTGACCGACAAGAAAGAAACTATGGAATCTACCGACATGACGACAGACGATATGATCGTAACGACAGACTTGAGTTGCATCAGAACTGGCGGGATTCAAACAGAGCTGGGCCCTCTCGGCAAGGTGAATTTGTAGAAGTTAGGTCTCCTAATCCGGATAACGACGCGCACCAACAAAGAGACAGACAATGACTCGCACCACAGGCAGCCATGTGCGCCGGCTGGCTCAGAGAAAAATAACATAGACGCTAATCTTGAGAAAAATTTGAGCATTCTTTACCGATGTACCATATACCACCCGATAATTCCGTTGAAGTTGAAACTCTGCCTACTATGAAGAGTAAAGGTTTACACCACATTTCACATGTAAAACCGTTTATTGAAAGATAATCTGCTTTTTAACTTTGTCTTTCCCATATAACTTTTCACTTTACATTACTAGAATGCTTTGTCAGAATTAAAATCTGTCAACATGCAACTATGTTTGAAGTTAAATGTCCAATCAAGAACCAAGAGAACTTATTTAAACAAAAAATACGAATGTATTGTTATAGTGAACAGACGTCACAGTGTTATTGTGTGTGTACATTCTTGCTTGTTAGTTGCACGATTACGTAACGACTATAAGGCTTACATACTTATGACATATACTGCTACTGATAATGAGATTTTAATGCCACATTTTGGTTTACTTGAAAATACATTCTGGATTTAAAGTAGTTTCTGCGAGATACCAGATGACACAGTGGTTAGTTTATTTGACAGCTACCCGATTATATAACGACGCTACTAATATGTGACACAACTTAGATTGCTGCTTTTGTGGTGTTTCTGTTTTATATCTGCACAGTTTTTCTGAATTATTCTGGAAAGTAAAACATGTTTTACTAGTAACTTTTGTGGTATAGCTACAATGAGACAGACTTTTCCGTAGCACAATACCTTACAGCACAGTACTTTCTTCATCGCGGCAATAAGCGTAATAAGTAAGATATCTATACGGAAAGCATTTCACTTTTGTTTATCATGAAGTAAGTACGTTGACTTCTGCAGAACGTAGCTTTCAGAGGACGATAACTACGACACTTCCACAGAGATTATCTTACAACAAGACGCACAGTTTAGCGCTACAGTACACGTATTTGAGTGATTAATTTTGTACTTAAAACATTTATTTTTAAAGATATTTGAAGTACAATGATAGAAAGGTTTTCCGTGATACATTTCATTCCATTGCTGTAATCGGTAACACCTGAGGATATAATTACATTAATGCTCAGGGGGTACAAGCTTAGTTTCTGTACCATGTGTTTGACGAGCACAAGGAGCCCTAGTTAATATGATATTTGCTTCTACAACTTTACACATCAGTAACATATTTCTCTAACACAGAATTACACAGCTATCTGATTATTTAACACAGAAAGAAACATTTTTTTACTATGCCAATGACAGATGTTTACTTAATTACATAGTTGGATAACTTCCCACTTACGAAATTGTATTTTGTCTGTACTTTGTGAACTGTTCATATTTTTTCGGAACCATTGTGATACCATGAGTGCTTTGAATGATATATTTGGTATGGGATCACGAGTTTTAAAATAAGTTTGAGGTGGATGACACTATTGAAATGAGCAGAGAATTTTTTGTAGGTTTTGAAATTATTGGAGGAAGCTATGACGATTTTGAGAATTTGATGAGTTTTTATGATATTATTACGATGCCAATGTGTTTTATGCTGTTGAGGTATGTTTATGATCAATAAGCTGATGCTATATGAGGAATTTGATTATGCTATGTATTTATTATGATGAAATATTGAAGAAGTGTCGACGAATATTTATATGTGTAATGAGGTAAGGAATAATGAGTAGTGGTTAGGGACTCTGACTTGTGAAAAAGGATGTTGGAATCCAAGAATCGTACTTTAAGAGTTATGAAATGTGTGTAGATGTCTGAATGTACCACAATGCCGACGACAATTTTTTGGACACTGTTATATTTACAGGATTTTGTTTCTACACATTTGTAACGCAAATTCTCAACCTGTGAAATTTTTTTTATGAGACTGCCACTGTAGCGGAAACTGCTGTCGTAAATATTGCGGTAAGAAAGTTAAGTGACCACCTGCACGTAATGCGTTTTGGGCGCCCAGCTGAGAGATAGTAGTCTGACAAAAAAAAGCCATTAGGTGGAGAGGAAAAAAGAGGCTATTATCCTCGCTATCGACATTTCTTTGTCGAAAGCATCGCAAATACGACACACTCAAACTTGAAAACCTATGATTACACTGTAGAGCTCTTAATTTATGATTTTTACTACAATGCCTAATGAAACGATGAGAAACATTTTACGGCTATTGGCTTGCTAGTTGAGAGAAATGCCATATGGTTTGCTTCACATATTTATTTACTCATTTTTTTAAATATCTAGTTTCTAGTAGCACTGCAGCATTGGTTAAAATAAAATGTAATAGATGTACTAATATAGTTATTTTATGTCTACAGATCCAGGCAATAATAAATTTATATCTACTTCCAAGAAAACTAGGGCACATAAATAGACATTTCCCTTCACAGGAATTGCATAAATAATTTTTTTACGATTTGGTAACTTGTCTGCTAGCGTAAGTTTTAGTGATGCATCACCCTAGTGTTAAGATTTAACATAGGTATTAAACATGGCCATTTTTACTGTAATATTTAGTTATAAGTTATTGCATTTGCATTTGCATTTGCTGCTGCTGTTTGCCAGGCATAGTGCTACTAAATTTCACTTTGCATTACTTTGTTAAGTCAGTTTTACTACTTGTTTGGTGCTCATTGCCTCATATTAGTTGTAATATTGCTGCTTGATTTGCCAATTTGAATTTTTTCATTGCTGTTTGTGTTAATTATTTTGTGCTGCTGAATTGCTTCGTCTCTTAGTTTAGCATCTGAACTCAGTAGATTTAAGTTAGCTTAAGATGTGGTAGGCCATATAAGAGAACAAGTTATGATGAATTGGAAGAAATGCATTGAAAAGCTATAAGATAATGGTTTGACCAAAAAAGTAGTGTACCATGTAGAAAAACTATTTTTGAAAGAGGATGTTAACAGAATACATAAAGCAGGCTTAGATAGGACGTTTTGGGAATAATGATGAACGAAGGGAGATTTCTATACAAAATAATGCAGTAAAACAAACCCTGTCCTTTCCTTTTGTGTTATCCCTCTATGTGTTTGTGTACCCTTGTGTATTTGTATTTTTCCAGTCTTTCTGTTTTTAGTTGATACAAGATATGTTGTAGAATTTTTCTAATACTATGTTATTTACCTTGTAAAGATGCTTAGAGATTATTTATTCTGTTTTGTTTTAATGCTCATGTGTGAAGGTGATGTTTCAAAAGTTATTCTGATCGTTTATGTATTTACTTATGTCATAATTCCTGTAATACTGATGTATATGTTTATTTCCATTCTTTTGTAAAGACTGTTTTACTACAAATGTTGTCTGCATTGTTATGTTCTTTAATTATTTATTTTGTACCTCTTTTATTGTATTCGTATGTTACAAAATTTTAATTGACACCAGTTCATTAAATTAAGTAACTTGTAGGTTACATTTCACACACACGTTTCTGTTGGTCGTAGTATATGCACAATATGTGAAACAAAAAGGAGGACTGATACTGTTTGCAAGTGTGTTAATAACTCAGCAAGGGAACAGTTAACAGAATTGCTGGTTCTAAGGACAATTAAAAAAAACTTTGTGGGTGCACAAGTGGTGGTTTATGGACTTGCTATATTCTCCGCAAGACTCTTCGATGGTGATTGTGCACCTGCACAGTCGCAATAGATGGCTGCTTGCCGTCTCTGCAAGGACAATAATGGGTCTGCATCTTTGATGGACCACCAATACCATTATTTCTACAAGGACTGCACTGGGTCTGCACCTCTGGTAGCCCACCAATACCGTAATCTCTACCAGGACTTCAGAGGGTCTGCTCTGTGATGACCTACCTACCAATATTCTTCAAAACATCGACTGACTATGCGGTGGGTTTGCTCTGTTGTGGCCCATTATCTGTCTGCATGTTGAGAGTCAGCACTGTCTTTCTGTTGGAAGGACAACACTACTTGTTCAAGACTGCGTGGAAATCCGCTACTTCCTTTTGCATTTTCTTTTACTGCTCATACTTTGAGAAAAAAAAGATACTGCAGTTTTACTGTGATGAATGATCAGGACTGTCTTTATGGACTGTGAGAAAATTTTAGCTTTTGACTAACATGGTATCAATAAGAGTGTGCATTTGATTTCTTTGTTATTGTAATTGTGAAAATATTTTCACAAATATGTATTGGCCAGTGCCCAAAACAATTTGTAAAATTTTTTGTGGGGAGCATGGGGACTATGTAAGTAGGCTATTCAGGTTTTTTATATTGGTAACCCCACGTAGAATCATAAAAGAAGGTTGTATACATGGAAGAATCCTGGAGATACTAAAAGGTATCAGATAGATTATATAATGGTAAGACAGCGATTTAGGAATCAGGTTTTAAATTGTAGGACATTTCCAGGGGCAGATGTGGACTCTGACCACAATCTATTGGTTATGACCTGTAGGTTAAAACTGAAGAAACTGCAAAAAGGTGGGAACTTGAAGACATGGGATCTGGATAAGCTGAAAGAACCAGAGGTTGTACAGAGTTTCAAGGAGAGTATAAGGGAACAATTGACAGGAATGGGGGATAGAAGAAGAATGGGTAGCTTTGAGGGATGTAGTAGTGAAGGCAGCAGAGGATAAAGTACGTAAAAAGACTAGGGCTGCTAGAAATCCTTGGGTAACAGAATAAATATTGAATTTAATTGATGAAAGGAGAAAACATAAAAATGCAGTAAATGAAGCAGGCAAAAAGGAATACAAACGTCTCAAAAATGAGATCGACAGGAAGTGCAAAATGGCTAAGCAGGGATGGCTAGAGGACAAATGTAAGGATGTAGAAGCTTTTCTCACTAGGGGTAAGATAGATATTGCCTACACGAGAATTAAAGAGACCTTTGGAGAGAAGAGAACCACGTGTATGAATATCAAGAGCTCAGATGGAAACCCAGTTCTAAGCAAAGAAGGGAAGGCAGAAAGGTGGAAGGAGTAAATAGAAGGTTTATACAAGGGCTGATGTACTTGAGGACAATATTATGGAAATGGAAGATGATATAGATGAAGACGAACTGGGAGATACGATACTGCGTGAAGAGTTTGACAGAGCACTGAAAGACCTGAGTCGAAACAAGGCCCCCGGAGTAGACAACATTGCATTAGAACTACTGACAGCCTTGGGAGAGTCAGTCATGACAAAACTCTACCAGCTGGTGAGCAAGATGTGTGAGACAGGCGAAATACCCTCAGACTTCAAGAGGAATATAATAATCCAATACCAAAGAAAGCAGGTGTTGACAGAAGTGAAAATTACCGAACTATCAGTTTCATAAGTCACAGCTGAAAAATACTAACGCGAATTCTTTACAGAAGAATGGAAAAACTGGTAGAAGGGGACATTGCGGAAGATCAGTTTGGATTCCGCAGAAATGTTGGAACATGTGAGGCAATACTAACCTTACGACTTATCTTAGAAGAAAGATTAAGAAAAGGCAAACCTACGTTTCTAGCATTTGTAGACTTAGAGAAAGCTTTTGACAATGTTGATTGGAATACTCTCTTTCAAATTCTAAAGGTGGCAGGGGTAAAATACAGGGAGCGAAAGGCTATTTACAATTTGTACAGAAACCAGATGGCAGTCATAAGAGTTGAGGGGCATGAAAGGGAAGCAATGGTTGGGAAAGGGGTGAGACAGGGTTGTAGCTTCTCCCCGACGTTATTCAATCTGTATATTGAGCAAGCAGTAAAGGAAACAAAAGAAAAATTTGGAGTATGTATTAAAATTCAGGGAGAAGAAGTAAAAACTTTGAGGTTCGCCAATGACATTGTAATTCTGTCAGAGACGGCAAAGGACTTGGAAGAGGAGTTGAACGGAATGGACAGTGTCGTGAAAGGAGGATATAAGATGAACATCAACAAAAGCAAAACGAGGATAATGGAATGTAGTCAAATTAAATCAGGTGATGCTGAAGGAATTAGATTAGGAAGTGAGACACTTAAAGTAGTAAAAGAGTTTTGCTATTTAGGAAGTAAAATAACTGATGATGGTCGAAGTAGAGAGGATATAAAATGTAGACTGGCAATGGCAAGGAAAGCGTTTCTGAAGAAGAGAAATTTGTTAATATCGAATATAGATTTATGTATCAGGAAGTCGTTTCTGAAAGTATTTGTATGGAGTATAGCCATGTACGGAAGTGAAACATGGATAAATAGTTTGGACAAGAAGAGAATAGAAGCTTTCGAAATGTGGTGCTACAGAAGAATGCTGGAGATAAGGTGGATAGATCACGTAACTAATGAGGAGGTATTCAATAGGATTAGGGAGAAGAGAAGTTTGTGGCACAACTTGACTAGAAGAAGGGTTCGGTTGATAGGACATGTTTTGAGGCATCAAGGGATCACAAATTTAGCATTGGAGGGCAGGGTGGAGGGTAAAAATCGTAGAGGGAGACCAAGATATGAATACACTGAGCAGATTCAGGAGGATGTAGGTTGCAGTAGGTACTGGGAGATGAAGAAGCTTGCACAGGATAGAGTAGCATGGAGAGCTGCATCAAACCAGTCTCAGGACTGAAGACAACAACAACAACAACAACAACGCCACATAGCGCTCTGTATGACAATCCGTTGCTGTGCTGTGTGCAGTCAGTGGCTGGTTGGCATTGTTGTAATACTCGCCATTGTAGTGTTGAGCAGTTGGATGTTAACAGCGCGTGACGTTGCGCAGTTGGAGGTGAGCCGCCAGCATCGGTGGATGTAGGGAGGGAGATGGCGGAGTTGTGAAATTTGTAAGACTGTCATGAAGTACTATATACATTATGACTTTTGAACACTAGTAAGGTAAATACATTGTTTGTTCTCTATCAAAATCTTTCATTCGCTAACTATGCCTATCAGTAGTTAGTGCCTTCAGTTGTTTGAATCTTTTAGTTAGCTGGTAGTAGTGGCGCTCGCTGTATTGCAGTAGTTCGAGTAACGAAGATTTTTGTGAGGTAAGTGATTTGTGAAAGGTATTGGTTAATGTTAGTCAGGGCCATTCTTTTGTAGGCATTATTGAAAGTCAGATTGCGTTGCGCTAAAATTATTGTGTGTCAGTTTAAGCAGAGTCTTGTATAATTTTTCTAAGGGGATATTTCATAACAAATGAGGAATAAGGCGAGGACCGTACTGAAAGTTATTCAATTTACAAAATAGGTGTTTTTTTAAAGTGAAGAAAAATTATTATTTGATGTTTGAGACGGACAGAGTCAATTATAAATAATTGTTTATGGCTGAACGATGGTTTGGAATACTAAAGTAAACTTTAGTCCGCGATACTTGTGGTCTCGTTGACGTAAGCGCTTCGTGCATTAACCAGTTAGAGCTCATATACTGGACTGCGTTTACTACTGGCGTGCTTTGTGGTCGTTTCCTCATCATGTAAACATAACACTGCCGCAGCAGTGCACCGCGAGAAATCCGGTATCAACAACAGCTTCATTCAATTTGTGTTCAAGACTGCACTCACACACTACGTAGAAGCACACAAGATTTTGATGCAGTCAGGTTAGTCGCTTTGCTTTCAGCAGGTTATATACAGGAAGATGTTGCCGATCGGTTACATGTCAATCAAAGTGGTGTGTCTAAGGTGTGGACATAGCACAGAGGGGCGGGAAATGCGAACCATAAACCTCAATGTTGTCATCCTCGTGTGACAACACCAATACAGGTTCGTTTCCTCCAAGCGTCGGCTCGCAAGGGTCAAACATCAACTGCCATGAATATTGGAAATGACCTCTCCCGGGCAACAGGGATTCATGTTTCAGACAAAACAATGCAGAGAAGACTTCATCAGGGCGGTCTTCATTCTAGAAGACTGAAGAGAGATTTTCAACTTTACGAACGGAACCATCGCAGTCGAAGCACCTGGATTCTTGCACATCAGCATTGGGCAATTGCAGAATGGAGAAGCGCCATGTATGCTTTCAAGCCCAGGGTACGTGTTAGGATTTGGAGAAGCGCTAGGCGACACCAGGAACGCCAATACGTATGGAAGCGTTCTGGACGGCAATAAAGATGGGACGTTGCACCCCTCTAGTTCCTATCTACGGTAATTTGACTGGCCCCCAATGCTTCCAAGATGTCCTACAAACGATTGTAAGACCCTAGAGACGTGAAGTCGGTGACAACTTGTTCCTAGTCGAGGACATACAAGGCCACACCGCACCCTAGCAGTTTCTCTGTATTTTCAAAGATGTAACTTCAGCAGAATGCACTGGCCAGCACACTCTGCAGACATGAATGCAATTAGGCACGTATGGGACCTGCTGGAGGAGGCCATTGGACAGTGTCCGAATCCACCTGATAATCTCCAGAACCTCACTGAAGCTGCCATTGCGGAGGGGACCTCATAAACCAAGATTGGTGAGCACTTGCCCGCGACAGGCAAAGGTTCCGAGTTCGAGTCTTGGTCCAGCACACAGTTTTAATCTGCCAGGATGTTTCAAACCAAGATAAACTTGATAATCTCATTCAGATGATTGCTCGCAGAGTGGTAGAACTCACCTGGGTGCGGGGAGGGCATTCTTACTGCTAAAGATTTATAATGTTCATCATGAGATAAAGATTTTTCACCGATTTTATTTGATCGAGATTGGCAGTTAGGAGTAAGCCAGCTTTGTTTTGCCATATTTTTTTGTAAGTAACGAAAATAGTTCTTGTTTTCAGAAGGAATTATGTATTTTGTTGCCTGCCGCTGTGGCCGAGCGGTTCTACGCGCTTTAGTATCGATTCGCGCTGCTGCTACGGTCGCAGGTCCGAATCCTGTCTCGGGCATGGATGTGTGTGATCTCCTTAGGGTAGTCATGTTTACGTAGTTCTAAGTCTAGGGGACTGATGACCTCAGATGTTAAGAACCATTTTGCTCAGAGCCATTTGAACAATTTTTTTGTGTTTTGTTAACCAGATATTGTACAAAGCTCAGTGGTTGTGCTATAAGAAGTAACTGTATTAAACTCTATGGTATGCTAAAAACTTGTTGGGAAGTGTAGCTCATAATGAACTGCTGAGACCATATATCGTGAGATTAGTTGGTGGACTGTGCTGTGATACAAAAATTGTTCAGCGTGAACTCTCCCGCAAATGGCATATATAATACAGTACATAATTAATTTAAATATTTGTCTAGGTAATTGGTATGTTGCTAGCAGGCCTCAAGGCTGCGGTGAGTGAAAGGACGAAGTTCATAGAGAATTTCGAATAACAAATTTTGTTTAGGAGGCATCGAAACTACCTACACTTGTAGTAGCACAGAGACACAACGTTATTACAACTTACTATTTGTTCAAATAATGCATGAAGTCAAAAATTGAGAAAATTCTTGCACAGCTACAAGCACAACTTTTCAACTAGAACTTATGCTTTCGCTGTGGCAAAACTTAGTTGTAAAATATAGGTTTCCTTACAAAAGCTCAGAAAGATTCAAAAAAATGGTTCAAATGGCAGTGAGCACTATGGGACTTAACATCTATGGTCATCAGTCCCCTAAAACTTAGAACTACTTAAACCTAACTAACCTAAGGACATCACAAAACACCCAGTCATCACTAGGCACAGAAAGCCCTGACCCTGCCGGGAGTCGAACCTGGGAACCCGTGCATGGGAAGCGATAACGCTACTGCACGACCACGAGCTACTGACAGCTCCGAAAGAATTTGAAGCCTTTTGAATAGTTTAAAATTCCAGGAATATTATTTACAAGACCCAAACTTGCTTATCGACACATGGAAATTTGGGTCTGGTCGTGAGTCGTGCACCAACAGCCAAATGGTGAGGCAACCTCGCGCGATAAGCGGGAAATCCGGGTTCGAGCCCCGGTCGGGCACAAATATTCATGGTGTCGTTATTCCGTTCTACAGCTGATGGTAGTCATTATTCGCGATGGCGAATTGATATAATGTATTTCGTAACGGTTCTGGTCACCGCAGTGCATCGTATTCAAAATAAAAACAGGCACTGCGATATCGTCATAAAGCTACAGTTTTAAAACAGAGAAAAATTGTTAAAGTCAGAATATATACGCCAATTACAGTACTGCTCAAACTTAGTTGTACTATTAGAACATGGGCTGTTTTCCACCGACTGTGAAGCCAGCCAACCTTCCGCATGCAAGAAGTTACATTTTAACGTAGAGCCTTGCAGACAATAAGTCCGAAATTCTTAATCCAAATTGCACTATTTTGAAGTACGTAAGAAATTTTCACTGCAACTTTAACCTTGAAGTGATTTAAGTAGAATGCTTATTGAAAAACCCTATCAGTGCGCGAACCTGTACAAGCACAGCTAATTATAGGGTCTGTAAGCAGGCTGTTTAGGTTTTTATGTTGGTTACACCAGGTAGCGCTCTGTATGAAAATCACTGACTGTACTGTGTGCAGTCTGTGGCTGGTTTGCATTGTTGGAATTTGCTATTGTAGTGTAGGGCAGTTGGCTGTTAACAGCGCGCAGCGTTGCGCAGTTGGAGCAAGAGCCGCCGTTACCAATAACTTGACTGACTAAGAATTAAAACTTTCCACACTGCTACTCAACACAACACACTTCAAACAACATAACAGACTCTACCACAGTCGCGCTTATAGAAGTTGCAAGATATTGAGCTTTAAATAAACAGATATAACTCCAGAAAAATTTTCCGGACACAACCTCTGTGCAGTCTGAACAATTCGTATAGCTTTCGTAAGTTGGACCCAGTAAACTAAGCAACAGACACAGGTAGTACTTGTAAGCACAACGGCACCAACAGGGCGAGAAACTCCCACACATAAAACACGACAGTTGTTGTTGTTGTTTGTTGTGGTCTTCAGTCCAGAGACTGGTTTGATGCAGCACTCCAACCTACTTTATCCTGTGCAAGGTTGTTCAACTCTCAGTACCTACTGCAACCTACATCTTTCTGAATCTGTTTAGTGTACTCATCTCTTGGTCTCCCTCTACGATTTTTACCCTCCGCGCTGCCCACCAATGCTGAATTGGTGATCCCTCGACGCCTCAAAATATGTCCTACTAACAGAACCCTTCTTCCAGTCAATTTGTGCCACAAGTTTCTCTTCTCCCCATTTCCATTCAGTAACTCCTCATTAGCTATGTGATCTACACATCTAACCTTCAGCATTCCTCTGTGGCACCACATTTCCAAAGCTTCTATTCCCTTTTTGTCTAAAGTATTTATCGTCCACGTTTCATTTCCATACATGGCTACACTCCATACAAATACTTTGAGGAACGACTTCCTGACACTTAAATCTATACTCGATGTTAACAAATTTCTCTTCTTCAGAAACGCTTTCCTTGCCATTGCCAGTCCACATTTTATATCCTCTCTACTTCGACCATCATCAGTTATTTTGCTCCCCAAGTGCCAAACTCATTTACTACTTTAAGCGTCTCATTTCCTTATCTAATACCCTCAGCATCACACGATTTATTTCGACTATATTCCCTTATCTTCGTTTTGCTTTTGTTCATGTTCATCTCATATCCTCCTTTGAAGACACTTTCCATTCCGTTCGGCTGCTTTTCCAGGTCCTTTGCTGTCTGTGACAAAAATTAATCGCACAGAAACGATCCTGGATGAGAAAACTGCTTGCCCACCAGCATGATCACATCAGAAGGCGGCAGCGGCAGACAGAAGTCTTGGCACTTTGACAGTGTGTCGACGGTTGTATTCAGGGCTCTGCATCGCTACAGTATCCTCCAGACGTTGCAAGGCCCCAGTTCCGCTATCAGCGTGAAGTCTCACGCCACATCGTCCATACACGAGCGTTGCTTCCGTACTCGGCTCGCATTTTCCACCACCGACCACAGTACTGTCACTACGATGATGACTGACAGGGTCACTGCCCTCTCTCGGTAACAGCGTCTCGGTGCTGCCCCAAGTCCCCTATGAGCCCTACCGGGCGCGCCTTAAAAGGCAATCACGACCAACCGTACTGCGACAAAGCGCTGGCAGAAGAAAGAGACGACATTCTAACCACTCCGCTTTTAATTTTTTCCTCCTCTTACACGAACGCCACGGAGATCTGAAGAGGGCTGAGGGCTGATCTTCGCATGACAAGGAACTATTATGTTGCTGGATTCAACACTCACGTGGCCATCGACAGTACTTAGCAACGAGATGCGTGCAGATGTGCCAAACGTTCTGTGAGGATTAATATTATACAATAAAATAACTTAATCATAATGATTGCAATAAATTTTATTAATATAACATGCAGTATAATATTGACCACGCTACAGCAAATTTATCTTTTATAAAATGATTGGTTAAAATGGCTCTGAACACTATGGGACTTAACTTCTAAGGTCATCAGTCCCCTAGAACTTAGAACTACTTAAACCTAACTAATCTAAGAACATCACACACATCCATGCCCGAGGCAGGATTCGAACCTGCTACCCTAGTGGTCGTGCGGTTCCAGACTGTAGCGCCTTTAACCGCTTGGCCACCCCGGCCGGCTTTTAAATGATTCTTACTATTTTTTACTAAGTTGCATAATGTTGTTATCTCCCTGAAAAATGAAACAAGTTGCCGTGAATGTGAATTAGTGAGTAGTGAGCTATCCACACTTCCTGATATGCCTATGTAGAAAGTGATTTTCAGTTGTCCTGATTGTCGAAAGTCTGACCAGCTGACTTTCAGTTGCGAGACGTAAGAAAGAAATGAGGAATGATTTCTCTGGTGATAAAAATGGCGCCAAGGTACGTGGCTAAAACAGTATTTTGGTATTTCACAGAATATAAAAGACTCTTATGCACGTGTGGATGAAAGATATTATTTACCCTGATCACCTGAAAGTAACTATAAAGTGTATTAATGCGCAAAACTTTGTGTTTCAAATATAGCTGATAGGAAGAAAACCAGCGAGTCACAGAGTTCACCTGAACGCTGGATTAAATATCCATTATCTAAGCAACGTACGGAATCAATAACTATCTGACGACGACTTCTGCTAAAGTCTATAGAAAATGAATAATTACTTTATCAACTTATTCTTCCACGGATGAGGCGGAACGCCAACATTTTCCTGAAATAATTATATGCATTCGGGAAGAACGGCGGAGACGTATTTCGTCTATTCATTTTTGCCGCTTTCGGACTCGATTATGGAGGTCTTACAGAGAGAACCGCGCTTCGTCACTAAATAAATCTGACCGTGTATCCTCTTATGAACACGTGTCTCTTTTACTCCGAAATATTAGGGCTTCTCATTTGTAGGAACTGAAAAATGTCACTTTGAAATCATAACAGCTCAAATCAATATTACTTCGTTTTATTATTCATTTAGCTGTTCCAAAGTATGGCTAAGCTTATCCACTGTTGTATTAATGGTTAAGCCCATTTCACACTCATTGCGCTGCAATCACTGCTGCAAAGCATTTCCTAGAAGATATCACTCTTCAAGAAAGCATTTCGTATCTGTCCAGACTTCAATATGTTATGCAGATGTAAGTTACTGACACCACAATGCTGCTACTTCCACACATTTCATAAGCATTTCTTTGCGCCTTTTGTGAATAATTCGAGTCACAAATGACTATTATGTAATAAATTACCATTACCTTTCGAACCGACGTAATACTTTGAACTCGTTGTCAACTCTTTAGTAAATTCTTTAGGCTATTCATGAATGAGGCAACTTCATGACCGACTCTTACGGAACCCAAAACATCGACTTTGTCCACATGGAGTGGACGTTGTAGATATCAAACAGTCAAAAAATGCTCATTAGAAAAATGTGTGCACAGCTTCGAATGTGTCGGAAACCAGCCATGTGTAAAGCGTACAACTTATCAAGTCACTACACCAAAAAAGCATTTCTTGCATCCCCAGTAGAATTTTTTGTAAAACCGATAAAAAACCGTTTTAAAATCCAAAAACAAGCTTTTAACACCAAAGATATTTTAACACAAGGACCTGAGAAACAAATAGCCGCATACTAACGAACAACCCAGAAATTGCTCCCACCAAAAAGTCGTCGTACTGTAATACAGTAAAATTATTCACAATCTCTCATCCTTACACCAAGCGTTACAGATTCTTTACATTTTGTGTATGCATACACGTTAAAATTCAATTGGTCTATTTGTAGACTCAGTCAGTATTCATGAAAATATTGTAATAAGTTACTTGAAGCAAGTCAGTTAAACTTCTTTACCAAGCTTCTCACCCTGATCATAAACTTTTACTATAACTAAGATCATATTTTAAGGGCTTATTTGAGTAGTGGTAAAAATCCATTTTTGTTCATTCTGAGATACAGAGTCCTAAAGATAAATGAGCACTGAAATATTTGCAGTTGAGATACCAGAAATATTCAAGTATATATACGTGAATATTTCTGGTATCTCAACTGCAGATTTTCCAGCGCTCATTTAATTTTAGGAATCTGTATCTCAGAATGAACAAAAATGGACTTATACAACTATTGAGATGAGGCCTTCATTTTAAAGTTATAAAGGTATCTTCATATAAATCTATCGAAGTTATGTGTAATGGCTGAGGAAAATACAGCGCCATCATTAAGGTATATTGCCGTCTCGTCCACATAGATGCAAATCCCCTCATCTGTGCAATCCCGGCACAATCCCAGCACTCTCTTCTGCCCTCCGAGAACAAAAATTTTACTTTCCACGTGTTACCACACTCACATCTACCATCCCACTAATTTTCCGTTTCCCATGCTTCTGCAGTCATTCATACCATTCGGATCCCTCAGGTTAACTTTTAACGTACTCTTGCACTCGTTTCCGCTCTCTGGACTGTGCAGTTTTCTGTTCCAAGCGCTCCCGCCTTCTCGTTGACGCTCTTTATACAATTTTTCTATGTCCTGTTCAGAATGCTTTCGCACCACTTTCAGCTATTTATGACCCATATGTCTGCTCCTAAGGTTGGTCTCCTTACACACTTGCTCTAGGCGGCTCGCACCTTTACTGCTGCCAATCCTGCCAGTCTGTCCATATCTGCCCAACCAGCCGGTGGGGTGAGCATTCCAGCCTAGGGAAGTGGCCGTTGGACATCGCAGACGCCTATGTTCCTCAACACTGCTAACACTATATGAGAGTGGCAGTAACCCTGCTCTTCGTCTGGCCATGGGAGAGGTGACAACATGATAGACCCACATATCTCCAACCACATCAACCAGAAGCATTCCTGTGAGCACCTACGCCTCCTTACCGGAGGATTTTGATAATCTTTTATACCAGACTTGGACTACCTTCCTCTCGGTGCCAGTCACAACACAAGCTTGCTACTGCCTCACCAAGATTCCAGCCCCCAGCTTCCAGAGGCGTTAGGCTGTATCCGCTCCCAAATGCTACACCAGTGGACATCACTCACAGTCTCCTGCGTCACCAGTTCTTCAGGTAGGTGCATGCTTCCCAAGTATTCGAGATGGGCATATACGGGCTGGTTGGCTGGCAAACCTGAACTCCTCTCCCATGTGTTGTATGCTAGTGGCCTAACCGAGAAGGAGTTACATTAGCAGACAGCAGACGACAGAACTTCAATCAGTGACGCTGCCTATGCCAGCAAGTGGCAGTGCAAATACCACTAGAGGTCCCCAACCCTGCGGACGTGTTTGCTTCCACAGGACATGTGATTGCTGATTGTTCCTCTAGCATTTCTAAGAGGCGAACCCTGCTCCAAGCCAATCATCCGTTTAGGCGAAGCACTGACTGCACCCGTATATCTTCAATCACAGTCTCCTTAGAATTCCTTGTTAAATATAACACCGTGCCGCACCAACCACCGCTGGTCGGAGTGCCGCCAGAGTCATCATTCAACATCACCAGCATTTGGCCTCCACCCTGTAGAAGACTAGGGACTTGGGGTCAGACATTTTTCTGCACTATGTTATTTTATTCTACTTCCGAGTGAATATTAAACTAAGTTCAGACTTGTGTTAATTCAGTGCCAATCGAAAGACCCCACAGGCTATTGTATGATTGATATTTTTAATTTATGTACTTGTCAATAAAACTGTAGTACTTCGTTTACCTGGGCTCTGTCGTCATAGCATCACAGCCGGTGTAATACCTGTCAGTTATGAGATCATCAACCCTCAAACCACCCAAAACATTGTACACCTCTCGTATTATCCGGCTCAACATCACCAAAGATTATTTCTAATACAGCTATTTCCAAAAGCCAAACAACTATTGTACTTAAAATGTCGGTTATATGTAAACATCGCCGGCCGGTGTGACCGAGCGGTTCTAGGCGCTTCAGTCTGGAACCGCGGCAGCGATACGGTCGCAGGTTCGAATCCTGCCTAATGCAAGGATGTGTGTAATGTCCTTGGATTAGTTAGGTTTAAGTACTTCTAAGTTCTAGGGGACAGATGACATCAGATGTTAAGTTCCATAGTGCTCAGAACCATTTCAACAATTTTTGTAAACAGCAGTCAGATTATGTAAAAATAATCTCCGACTATTTACAACACCACTTCCTAACAGAATTTTAACTACCTCCTTAAGAACGCAACCTCGTTTTGAGACTCTTCCGTAACCACGCCAGGAGATTATCGGTATTAGATCGTGCGTCGATTTTTTCCTAACGAGCGTTATTGTTAGTTCCACATCGTGTCAGTGGCAAAAACACCCAGCATCGACTTGCTCGATAATGTTTCGGTCTTATTACTTCTCTGCGATTATGAATCCACATGATCTTACTGCTTTGCTTCCTCCTTTATCTCGGAGTCATAACGATATACGCAGAACTCGCAGATGTTGACTGTGCGGCTAAAATTGTCGTCTTGATTGAATCTGCACAGCTGCAACATTATCGCTGTTGGGTGGGCGCTTTGAATGTGTGTGAGCAGACCCGGTGTAAGTAGGCTGTTTAGGTTTTTTTTATTGGTAACGCCGCCGCCACGTAGCGCTCTGTATAAAAATCACTGGCTGTGCCGTGTGCAGTCTGTGGCTGGTTTGCATTGTTGTCTGCCATTGTAGTGTTGGGCAGCGGCAGCTGGATGCTAACAGCGCGTACCGTTGCGCAGTTGGAGGGGAGCCGCCAGCAGTGGTGGACGTGGGTAGAGAGATGGCGGAGTTTTGAAATTTGTAAGAATTGGTGTCATGAAGTGATATATATATTATGACTACTAAGGTAAATACATTGTTTGTTCTCTATTAAAATCTTTGATTTGCTAACTACACCTATCAGTAGTTAGTGCCTTCCGTAGTTTGAATCTTTTATTTAGCTGGCAGTAGTGGCGCTCGCTGTATTGCAGTAGCTTGAGTAACGAAGATTTTTGTGAGGTAAGTGATTTGTGAAACGTATAGGTTAATGTTAGTCAGGACCATTCTTTCGTAGGGATTTTTGGAAGTCAGCGTTGCGCTAAAAATATTGTGTGTCAGTTTAAGCACAGTCGTGTAATCCAACAGGTGAAGGCCTTCCTCATGTACAAAATATGGAAGATGTTAAAACTGATCCATAATTGAATTTCACTGCTACTCTCGCCTCAGTTGAGAAACTCCGGTCTCCGAGCAGCCGGGTCCCTATTATTCTTGAGATTCAAAGTTTTCTACAGAGTAACCATCTACCGAGATGTTGTTCCTCATCAGGGCTTGTTCGACCTCATCTGGAATCGTCAGCACCTCGTATTCGCTGTGAAGTGTGGTGGTACAGTTCCACCAACGCAACATGCATTGCCTTAGCATTGTACCTCTGTGAATGCAAAATACCGTATTATCTCATGATACTCACTGCAAGTGGTGTGTTGATAAGGTAAAGCAGATGATGTTTGAAACTTGTGCTGGTTAAGCGTGGGGATCGGGAGATGCTTTGCTTCACAACGCGCCTGTGTCAGTCTGGTCCGAGCAGTGATTATGTCAGTGTCGATTTTGTTGAAAATCCTCTTAAATACTGTCACTATGCACAGTGGGGCAAAAGATCGAACAACGACACGCAATCGCGTAAATCGCAAAATTCGGCAAAAGTTAGGCAGACATCAATCAACAGAGCCACAAAGCCTACAGAGACTCTGCTGTATCGTCGTTTCAAGGTGGCTGAATTATTTTTAACCGGACCGGGACAACGTGACCGCCAGTCCACACTCTCGACAGCCATCACTCAGCCACATCAACGGAAAAGTGATTCGTTAGTGTAATATGTTGAACTCTAACCGTCGAAAGAAAGTTAGGATGATTATACCGAGACTTGACTTTCAGCCGGACGCTATGCAGACCACCTTGACAAACGATTTCAGTTTGTGAAAGTTGTGGTCCAGACTCGTTTCCAGAGCAGTGAAGAGCGACAAAATAGCAGTCGAGTGACGATCGTGAATAAATTTTTGGAAAGTGCTCAAATTGGGTTCGATTTCTTAGACAATGTTATCAGTGCGGATGAGGCATGGAGCTTTGAGGCATAGCAAAAGAGAGCCGAATACCAAACCCCAGCGTTCCTCAAGAAGCATGCATGATCAAGTCAGAAGTGTAATCAATGCTGCTTTTTTTCGGCATCAGCGTTGTTGTGGACAAGCAACTTGTACCTCCAGGACATGCGATCAACGCTACCATTTACGTGGAAGTTCTCAAAATATCCAGTACAAAAGGTCATCGCCACTACCTGTGCGATGCAACAAGCAATATTCCGTGTCACAACGCTCTTCCGTCCGTGCGTTCCTCGCGATGCACAGCTTGCTAACGCAGTTTCAACACCCTTACGGTCCCTACTTAGCACCGAAAGATTTCTTGTTGTTTGTGAGGATTGGGACCGCCATCAAAGGACACAGTTTTGACGGCACTGAGGGAGCTAAGCTGCTCGATGACGGCTTTGAGCGAAGTTGAAGCTGTGGCCTTCCAGGACGCATACCAAGGGCTGGGAAACGGTGTGTAGATGCAGAGGGGGGGGGGGGTGCCTTTAATGTTTTGAAACACTAACCTGAACGAAAGTATCCTAGTGGACATAATTATGTAGTATCTTCACCCTTCGCTTCTATGACAACTTGAATTCTGCTTCGGACATTTTGAGTGAGGTGTCTGAATATCTGTCGAGAAATGGTAGTCCATTCTTCCTCAAGATCAGAAACTTGACAAAGTAATTATGTTGGATACTGCGATCTACAGCGAAATTGACATTTATCCTCGTTACAAAGGTCTTCCATTGGGCTCAGGTCCGGACTCTAGGCAGACCTGACCATTTCAGGAATGTTATTGTGCCCAAACTACTGTCCCACAGATGCAGTGTGCATTGTCATGCTGATACAAACAAGCATCATTTACAAACATTTCTTCCGCTGTACGCAGTACACGATGTTGTAAAATGTGCTCTTATCCTCCCACATTCAGCATTTTCTTAAGCGCAATAAGAAGATCAGTAACCACGATAAACACATCCATATTGTAACACCACCTTCTGCTGTCTTCACTGTTGACACTACAAATGATTGCAGGTAACGTTATCCATGCACTCGCCAAACCCAAACCCTTCCATCGTATTGCCACAGGCTATAGAGTGATTCGTCTTTCCAGATCACTCGTTTCCAATCATCCAGTCTCTGGTGGCGTCTCTCTTTACACCAGCTCAAGCATCACTCAGCGCTAACTAAGGAAATGTGTGGCTTAGAAGGAGCTGAGGAGATGCTCCATCACTGTGCGCCTTTTCCTTTAACTCCCTCTGCACAATTATTGTGCTAGCTGGGAAAGTGGCTACACTTTGGAACACTCAAGCGACTTCTCCAGCTGTTTCATGTAATTTTATACAACCACCTTCAGCAATTCTCCATTGTCTGTGTGTGTTAGTGCATGAGTTCATCCTGGCCTTGGTTTAGCTACAGGTTATCCTTCGCGTTACCATTTCATAATCACATGATCAACAATCCGACTTTAACAGTTTAAGAATATCCCAGTGGAGCTGTATTACTGCTCGAATGACGTGCTAGCGAAACCAAAATTGCAATTTAACCACAGCCACGCAAAGGGGAGCGGAAGCTAGGGATCTTTTCTGATGGACAAACTCGTTGATGGTACATAATTTTAATTTCAACTACAGGACAAATTTCATTATTACAGAATTGCAACATCAGAATACCAATATGAAAATTAAGAAAATATGCAACTGAGTTCAATCAGAAAAACTATGTGATTGGATCATCAGTTAGTATAACAAACCGTATTTTAAAAATAATAATTGGATCTGATCGCTAAAGAATCACAGACAGTCACCACCATTGTTCGTGACTGGGCCAAAGAACTAAACTTGTCTAGATTGAAGGGGGAACCAGATGGCGCTATGGTTGGCCCGCTAGATAGTGCTGCCATAGGTCAATTGTTTTCTTCTAAATAGGAACTCCACATTTTTATTACATATACGTGCAGTATGTAAAGAAATATTAATGTTTTAGTTGGACCACATTTTTCGCTTTGTGATAGATGGCGCTGTAATAGTCAAAAACATATGGCTCACAATATTAGACGAACAGTTGGTAACAATTAGCTTTTTTAAATTTAAATACAGAACGTAGGTACGTTTGAATATTTTATTTCGGCTGTTCCAATGTGATACATGCACCTTTGTAAACTTGTCTTTTCTGAGAACACATGCCGTTACAGCTTGATTACCTGTAAATACCACAATAATGCAATAAATGCTCAAAATGATGTCCGTCAACCTCAATGCATTTGGCAATACGTGTAACGACATTCCTCTCAACAGTGAGTAGTTCGCCTTCCTTAATGTTCGCACATGCATTGACAATGCGCTGACGAATGTTGTCAGGCGTTGTTGGTGGATCACGATAGCAAATATTCTTCAACTTTCCGACAGAAAGAAATCCGGGGCGTCAGATCTGGTGAACGTGTGGGCCATGCTTCGACGACCAATCCATATGTTATGAAATACGCTACTGAATACCGCTTCAACCGCACGCGAGCTATGTGCCGGACATCCATCATGTTGGAAGTACATCGCCTTGTCATGCAGTGAAACATCTTGTAGTAACATCGGTAGAACATTACGTAGGAAACCAGGAGACATTGCACCATTTAGATTGCCATCGATAAAGTGGGGGCCAATTATGCTTCCTCCCATAATGCCGCACCATACATTAACCCTTCAAGGTCGTGGATTTTCCGTTGCCCAATAGTGCATATTATGCCGGTTTACGTTACCGCTGTAGGTGAATGACGCTTCGTAGCTAAATAGAACGCGTGCAAAAAATCTGTCTTCGGCCCGTAATTTCTGTTGTGCCCAGTGGTAGAACTGTACACGACGTTTTTGAGATTCCCGATTCTCGCGCAATTTGTTTGCTACTGATGTGCGGATTTGCCGCTACAACAGCTAAAACACCTACTTGGGTATCACCATTTGTTGCAGGTCGTGGTTGACGTTTCACATGTGGATGAACCCTTTCTGTTTCCTTAAATGAAGTAACTATCCGGCGATCGGTCCGGACACTTGGATCATGTCGTCCAGGATACCGAGCAGCATAGCACACGCCCGTTGGGCATTTTGATCACAATAGCCATACATCAACACGATATCGACCCTCCATTTGAACAAGAAGCAAATACCGTCCACACTGGAGGAATGTTACGTGATACCACGTGCTTACACGTTTGTGACTATTACAGCGCCATCTATCAGAAAGCGAAAATAGTGGTCCAACTAAAACATTCATATTTCTTTGCACACTACACGAATATGTAATAAAAATGGGGGTTCCTGTTTTTTAAGAAACGCAATTGATATCCGTTTGACCTATGGCAGCGCCATCTACCGGGCCAACCATAGTGCCATCTGGCGAGTTTCGTTCTTTGTAGTTTTTTCGTTTGATGCTTATTTCGTGAGATATTTGGCCCGGTCACTATCAATGGACCACCCTGTATACCGGCATAGGAATCAAACGAAACAACATAACTGTACATATCTGATGCCTTCCTGAGGTCTCTTGGCAACATTCGAAAATGATATTAAATATTGGCAGTACTAAATTGATAAAAGCATTATGTAATCCGCTGGCTGTGAGTTGGTCCCCTTGCTACAGTAACAGGAGGACTCTGAACCCTCTGGCGGTAGCGTGGCGCGGCACGGTACGGCCGTCCTAGCCCGCAGACCGCTCTGCCGTGGATAAATTACGGCGCGTGCGAGCAGCGGCGGAGCGCGGATCGCTGTAAATCAGCGCCTCTGGCGGGCTGCCCATACGTCTGCCTCTGCTGCTGCCAGCTCCAGTCCGTCTGCGGCGCTGCCCTTCCAGCCCAGACCGCCAGACCACCGGAGCACGATGTGTAGTTCCCTGTCGCACGGGGCCGCTGCCCTGGCAGCAAGTGCGCTCTAGGAACGTTGTCGTCCCAAGAGGTACCACAAGGCTTGTTTTTTTCGTAGTCGACATGCTGAAATCGGTAGTTACAGGTGAACAGGTAGAAACCTAACTCGTAGGTGTCCAAAAAGCATTCGACACTGTACCACGCTCACGAAAAATCGCTGTGTATGCTACAACATCCGTTCCTAATATTTTCGTAAACACCCCAGATAAAAACGAAATTATCCTCTACTCATACCTCAGGTTATTTTTTCTTTTTCAGTCATCAGTTTTCTGAGTTGTTTGAAGCGACCCGCCACTAATTCCTCGCCGGCGCCAAGCTCAAAAAAATGTTCAGATGTGTGTGAAATCTTATGCGACTTAATTGCTAAAGTCGTCAGTCCCTAAGCTTATACACTACGTAACCTAAATTATCCTAAGGACAAACAGACAGACCCACGACGGAGGGAGGACTCGAACCTCCGCCGGAACCAGCCGCACAGGCCATGACTGGAGTGCCTTAGACTGCTCTGGCGCCAATCTCATTTCAGAGTAAAAAGTGCAACATACATCCTCAGTTAATTACGTACTGGTTTCATTCCAATCTCTGTCTTTCTCTACAGTTTCTACCCTCCATACCTCCCTCTCGTACCATGGAAGTTTCTTCCCGTACGCTTAACAAACACTGTGTGATCAAAAGTATCCGGACACCCCGAAAATTGTACGTTCTTCATATTAGGTGCAGTGTGCTGCCACCTACTGAAAGGTACTCCATATCAGCGATCTCAGTAGTCATTAGACGTGAGAGAGCAGAATGAGTTGTTCCGCGGAACTCACGGACTTTGAACGTGGTCATGTGATTGAGTGTCACTTGTGTCACACGTTTGTAAACGAGATTTCCACACTCCTAATCGTCCCTATGTCCACTGTTACCGATGTCATAGTGAAATGGAAACGTGAAGGGACACGTACTGCACAAAAGCGTACAGGCCGACCTCGTCTGATGACTGACAGAGACCGCCGACAGTTAAGAGGGTCGTATTATGTAACAGGCAGACTGCTATCCAGACCACCACACAGGAATTCCAAACTGCATCAGGCTCCACTGCAAGCACTATTGCAGTTAGGCAGGAGGTGAGAAAACTTGGATTTCATGGTCGAGTGGCTGCTCATAAGCCACACATCTCGTCGGTAAACGCAAAACGACGCCTCGCTTGGTGTAAGGAGCGTAAACATTGAACGATTGAACAGTGGAAAAATGTTGTGTGGAGAGACGAATCACCGTACACAATGTGGCGATCCCATGGCATGGTGTGGGTATGGCGAATTCCTGGTGAACGTCATCTGCCAGCGTGTCTAGTGCCAACAGTAGAATTCGGAGACGGTAGTGTTATGGTGTGATCGTGTATTTCATGGAGGTGTCATGCACCCTTGTTTTGGGTGGCCCTATCCTCAGCACAGGCCTACACTGATATCTGAAGCACCTTCTTCCTTCCCACTGTTGAAGAGCAATTCGTGGATGCCGATTCCATCTTTCAACACGATCGAGCACCTCTTAATAATGCACGACCTGTGGCGGAGTGTTTACACGACAATATAATCCCTGAAATGGACTGGCCTGCAGAGTGTCCTGACCTGAATCCTACAAAAGACCTTTGGGATGTTTTGGAACGCCGACTTCGTGCCAGGCCACACTGACCGACATTGATACCTCTCCTCAGTGCAGCACTCTGAAGAATGGCCTGCCATTCCGCAAGAAACTTTCGAGTCCCTGATTGAACGTATGCCTGCGAGAGTGGAAGATGTCATCAAGGCTGGGGGTGGGCCAGCACGATATTTAATTCCAGCATTACCGACAGGGCGCCACGAACTTATTTTCAGCCAGTTGTCCGGATACTTTTGATCACATAGTGAATGTCCTACCATCCGGCCCTTTCTTCTTGTCGATGTTGTTCATATATTCTTTTCTTCGTCGATTCTGCGGAGAACGTACTCATTCCTTACTTTATCAATACAGCTACTTTTCAACTTTCTTCGCTACCACTACATCTCATATATATACTTCGATTCTCTCCTTTTCTGGTTCTCTCAAAATCCATTTTTCACTACCATACAATAAATCCCAGAATTTCTTCCTCAAATTAAAATCTAAACTTGATACTAGTAGACTTCTTTTGTCCAGGATCGCCATTTTCGCCGGTGCTGATTTGCTGTTTATGTCCTGTTTGTTCCTACCGTCATGGGTTATTTTGCTGCCTGCGCAGAGGAATCCCTTGGCTTCATCTCCTTCGTGATAACAAACTCCGATCTTAAGTTTCTTGCTTTCTCATTTCTTGTACTTCTAATTACTTTCGCTTTTTTTTTATTTACGCTCGATCCATATTCTAAACGCATGAGACTGCTCATTCCATTCGATAGACACTAATTCTTCTTCACGTTCCTTGAGGATAGCAATGTCATCCGCAAACCTTCTCATTGATATCCTTTTATCTTGACTTGTAATTCCACTCTTAAATCTATCTTTCATTTCCGTCCTTGTTTCTCTGATGTATAGGTTAAACAGAAGGCACACAAAACTGCACTCTACTTATACACCCTTTTTCATCCAAGCACTTGGTTTTTGGTCTTCCACTTTCATTCTTCCCCCTTGGTTGTTAGGCAAATTATATATTATCCGTCTTTCCCTATGGCTTAACCCGCTTTTGCTCAGAATTTCGAACACCTTGCACCATTTGACACTGTCTAATGCTTTTTTCTAGGTCGCCAAATCATATGAACGTGACTTGATTTTTCTTTAGTCTTGCTTCCTTATCAACCGCAACGTCACCTTTACTTCTCTGGTGTCTTTACCTTTCCTAAAGCCAAACTAATCCTCACTGTGATAAAAAGGTAGAGCTATGTTATCAAATAGTCCTTGAGATAGGGATCATTGTTGGATCGAGCAGAAGGATCGTCTTAGTGTCTCTACCCTACAGTACAGGGTCAAAGTATGAGTATTACACATTTCCTGCTGCTTAAGCAAATCGAGCAAAAGGTTGGTTCTTTGGGCTTTTTTTGTGGTCTACGATGCGCTTTATCGACTTACCGAGGCACCATTAGTTCATGGGCAGTTCCTTGGAAAACACCACAAAAAAGGTTTTTTACTATGTTTTCGCCATCACCAGCTACCAGAATCCAACCGATGACTGAAATACCTCCGTGCTTAGCAAATGGCTGACATTTTTACGATATGTTCCTAAAATCCCGATCGCAACCAGTCTTGAAAATTTTCTTGATAGCTTTATCTTTTTCTGGGTTACAGTGATTCAAATTTATCCTACTTCTACACGTAAAATCCGTTATGAGGAGGTATCTAAATAATAAATAACGGCAGCAAATTGCTCAAATTATAGTGCTGTATTCCCTAGGCATTTATCTAGAATAGTCACGTCATCGTTTTCCAAAATCTTTATCCATTATCGAGAAACCACTCAAAAGCTTTTTTCGTGGATACGAAAACAGCCCCGGATTCCAAGGTGTCTATGAAAAGCAAATGACTGTAATTTTTAAAATGCATTACTATCAGACACTGGCCTTAATTTGAATAAGAAGTTCCTGACAATCAGCGGTTGGCGCACAGCATTTTATGGTAGTGAAACATGGACAATAGGAAAACCGGAACAGAAGAGAATCGAAGCATTTGGGATTTGATGCTACCGAAGAAGAATGAAAATTATGGGAACTAACAAGGCAACGAATGAGGAGGTTCTGCGCAGAATAGGCGAGGAGAGGAATATATGGAAAACACTAACAAGAAGAAGGGACAGGATCATAGGACATCTTTCTAGACATCAGAACTTCCATGGTACTAGAGGGAGCTGTAGAGGGGTAAAACTGTAGAGGGAGACACAGATCGGAATGCAGCCAACAAATAATTGAGGACGTAGGTTGCAAGTGCTACTTTGATATGAAGAGCTGGGCACAGGAGAGAAATTCGTGGCGGTTTGCATCAAACCAGTCAGGTGACTTATGACTCAAAAAAATAAAATATCTGAGAGTATTTGCTGCACTATAAGATTGTTCAACAATGGTGCTACAGCGTACCGGAAAGTGATTGCAACCCATCAGCAGGCGATTTTCCAGTGACGTAGCAGCACTCACGTCATGGGTTTCGAAACTGTTGTCACTCACACCGGTGCCTAGGGTTTTAATGACTGGTTGCCTCTTTACGGTTACTTTTAAAAGTGCTCAAGAAAGGTGCACGAGTGACAATGAGGGCGTTGTCGAACTGCGGGGTCTTACGGGGACCCTTTACCGTTTTATCCACACATTTTTCAATATCGCCGTGATCATGACGCAGGAGATAGTGAAACACAAAGGTGGTCAAAACGTAAACATCCTTTTCTGCTTCGGATAACGTCGATATTTGGTCTAATGGTCTTGAACGGTCCCTAATTATTCCACGTTCAACTTTCATGTTCAGTGAGGTTCTAGGCTCACGATGTCCACCGAGAAGGGTTGAGTTATTTTGAGGGTGTCAGCTGTGTCAAAGGCAATGAAGAACGTCATCTTGCTTATCGTACTGCGAATGTCGTTTCGACCGTGAAATGTGTTGAAATCAACGTCCCAAGTGAAGGGACGCTGATACTCAGGCCTTTTTGTGTCGATACTGAACGGGTGTATGTTTGAAATGTTTTCGTCGGTCGCCCTAAAGAAGACCACGCGATTTGAATCGTGGGAGTCACGTTTCTAATCTAGATTTTCGGAAGCGTCGAAACAAATGTAGATAAGGAGGGGTGTGACAATCGTTCAATCATGTGACATTACTACAGGGGCGTTAAGAAGGGTTGTGGTGAAATTTGGTGTAAATGCGACATCGTTAACCCACTATATGCCTCACATGAACTTCTGAGCTCTGACGTTTTTTTCGCTTATGTCGGCAGCTTGCTGTCTGAAGTGTCGCCGAAGCAGATGATGACATTGCGGGACTCCGCGCTGTTGCACCATTACAGAAGGTGGTCATAGGCACCTTCCAGTCAGATGTCAAACTTCTGCGCCGCAATGTGAGACAATTACGGAGTTTTGATAAAGTGACCCTTTAGTTTTGCACGATGTATATACTAGGTGGAGAAACGTTGTGTCACGAAATTTTCATCCTGGATAGCTGATGCCAGTAGGAACCAAAATTACTAATCTGATGATGCTGCTGTACGTAGAGGACCTACAACTCTAGAAAATAGTAGCGAAATGTAGGAAGACCTCCAAGACACCGACGCTTGATGCAGAGATTGGCAGTTGACCCTCAACATAAACAAATGTAACGTAACAAGCTTTTTGTGTTAGCCTTTTCGGCAGATTACAGTAATTCGAAATAAAAACGTCTCTTGCGTGCTGCACCAAAAGCTATTTAGTTTATCGGTGTACCCGGTAGAAAGAACATATTGGAGCATGGAAATATGGGACAAACCACTCAACTTTTGCAGAAAATTTGAGAGAAAAAAATCATCATGTTACTATAACAGAGAAAGACATGAAAAAAGTTAGAATAAATAATGAAAGAGCCCTCCTAATCTTAAAAGAAAATTACAACATATACCAAACGAAGGCTGAAAGGTGTATACTACTAAATGACGAAGGGATTACGACTAATTACTCACTGTTTACACTAAATCATCATACAGTATACAGTAAACCTATTAGATTATAACATCTCCCATGTCTCTGCCAACAATATAATTAGATGTTGAAATAAAAATAAAATGAAAGTACACGCGCGCGCGCACACACACACACACACACACACACACACACACACAGAGGGAGAGAGAGGGGGAGAGAGAGAGAGAGAGAGAGAGAGAGAGAGAGAGGGAGAGAGAGGGATGGAGAGAGGGACAGAGAGAGGGAGAGAGAGAGAGAGAGAGGGAGAGAGAGAGATGAGAGAGAGAGAGAGAGGAGAGAGAGAGAGAGAGAGAGAGAGAGAGAGAGAGAGAGAGAGAGAGGGAGGGAGAGAGAGAGAGAGGGATGGAGGGAGGGAGGGAGAGAGAGAGAGAGGGAGGGAGGGAGAGAGAGAGAGAGGGAGGGAGAAAGAGAGGGAGAGGGAGAGAGAGAGAGAGAGTGCGGAATGGCTTCACAGGCAGATGAGATGTACTGCTTGAGCTGTACAATTGTTTCTGGATTCTGTCGGTACACCTGGTCTTTCAAGTGTCCCCACAGAAATAAGTCACAGGAGTTCATGTCTGGCGAATAGGGAGGCCAATCCACGCCGCCTCCTGTATGTTTCGGATAGCCCAAAGCAATCACACGATCATCGAAATATTCATTCAGGAAATTAAAGACGTCGGCCGTGCGATGTGGCTGGGCACCATCTTGCATAAACCACGAGGTGTTCGCAGTGTCGTCTAAGGCAGTTTGTACCGCCACAAATTCACGAAGAATGTCCAAATAGCGTGATGCAGTAATCGTTTGGGATCTGAAAAATGGGCCAATGATTCCTTTGGAAGAAATGGCGGCCCAGACCAGTACTTTTTGAGGATGCAGGGACGATGGGACTGCAACATGGGGCTTTTCGGTTCCCCATATGCGCCAGTTCTGTTTATTGATGAAGCCGTCCAGGTAAAAATAAGCTTCGTCAGTAAACCAAATGCTGCCCACATGCATATCACCGTCATCAATCCTGTGCACTATATCGTTAGCGAATGTCTCTCATGCAGAAATGGTAGCGGCGCTGAGGGGTTGCCGCGTTTGAATTTTATATGGATAGAGGTGTAAACTCTGGCGCATGAGACGATACGTGGACGTTGGCGTCATTTGGACCACAGCTGCAACACGGTGAACGGAAACCCGAGGCCGCTGTTGGATCACCTGCTGCACTAGCTGCGCGTTGCCCTCTGTGGTTGCCGTACGCGGTCGCCCTACTTTTCCAGCACGTTCATCCGTCATGTTCCCAGTCCGTTGAAATTTTTCAAACAGATCCTTTATTGTATCGCTTTTCGGTCCTTTGGCTACATTAAACCTCCGTTGAAAACTTCGTCTTGTTGCAACAACACTGTGTTCTAGGCGGTGGAATTCCAACACCAGAAAAATCCTCTGTTCTAAGGAATAAACCATGTTGTCCACAGCACACTTGCACGTTGTGAACAGTACAGGCTTACAGCAGAAAGACGACGTACAGAATGGCGCACCCACTGACTGCGTTGTCTTCTATATCTTTCACATCACTTGCAGCGCCATCTGTTGTTGAAAATTGTAACTACTGTAATTTCGAAAGTTTGTCCGCCTGAAAATGTACTGTTGTCCCAAGCATATTGCAACAAACGATGTATTTCTATCGCTCCTCGTTTAGTTTTTATTGCCGTTTCAAATATACCTGTCATTTTTGAAACACCCTGTATATAGTCATAGAAGAATCAATTGAAAACAAATCCTGTGAGAACTGGCAACTCTTTCAGAAACAAATGACACCTTAAACACTTAAAATGGTAGTTCAATTCATATGCGTTGAAAACATTGACCAAAATAACCACTTCTCCATTTTGTTATAAAAACCTCAACAAACCGTTTTAAATCGATAGCCGCTAAGTTCAAACGATAACCTGTATGTTCAGACGAAAAACTCGTTTAATATTTTAGGATACACACTGAAAATGCCTTGTAACTAAGGCCGAACACCTGTGTAAGATACATAAAAAAACTTAATGTGCAACATGCAAAAGGCGTTTTTCTTTTCAACTACTGTAATTTAAATCTAGCGTAGTTCGCATAAACAGCAAAGGGTGGACATCCATTCTTGTATAATTGTGTGACCCCCAAATATTTACTGGAGGCAATCAGATCTAGAAGTTTCTTTGAAAATATGTACGGAGTGAATTAAGATGGAACTAGAGTGTAAATCTAATTGTAAGAAAGAAATATGCAAGACTGAGAATCATTCGGAGAACTTTCAAGAACTGCAGTACACTCATCGAGAGGTTACTTAAAAACAAAACCATTGTTCCACCGAGATACGACTATAGCTCGTCAATCTGGGACCTTTAACAGACAGGACTAACAGAGAAAAATGAGAAGGTACAGAAGGGATCAGTGTATTTAGTCTCGACCTCGAGTTTAGTAACCACGAGAGTGTTATGGAGGTAATCATTCGACAGTACCAGCAGACGCTAAAAGAGAGGAGTTGATCATTATATTGTAATTTACTGTAAAAAATTTGGAGATCGTACTTTCCTATAAGGATCAACCAACATATTATTTACGTCCACGCATGTTTCGCGGTAACACCACGATCCAGTCACATCAACGTGAAATAACCAGCCACAAACGGCTGGTGATAGTATTAGCTTTGGCGGGTATATAAAACGTGTTTCGTGGACAGGAATAGCAATGCTGTGACTGTCGTATTGCGCAATTTGAGCGATATATCTAACGCCCAAATGGGCACGTTTATTGGCTTTCGCACCAAGTGTGGAAGCATTTTCAAAACAGCTTAGTTTGTATACTGTTGCTTGCTGCCATGTATAAAGTAACCGTGCATGGCAAGGCGATGCTATGCAAAACCAGGGCTGAGGCAACTCTGGTGCACCACAGGCTATCGATGACAGAGGTGACCGACAGTTGCTGAGTTGTCTACGGGGGAATACATGGGCAACTGTGGAGCAACTGAAGAACCAAATGAAACTTCGTGGCAGATTAAAACTGTGTGCTGGACCGAGAGTCGAGTTCGAGACTCGGTCCGGCACACAGTTTTAATCTGCCAGGAAGTTTCATGTCAGCGCACACTCCGCTGCAGAGTGAAAATCTCATTCTGAGGAACCAAATGTCTACCAATAGAGTGTCCTAAACGAACATTCAATGAACATTTCTGCACATGCGCCTCCGCAGCAGGCGGCTGTTTCATGCCCCGAAGCTGACAGCTGTTCACCGCGACGAAGGCTGGCATCTGCGCGCCAATACCGCAAATGGAGATCCAATGAGTTGCGACAGATGGTAATTTCTGATGAATCACGTTTTATGCTCCATCAGACAGATTGCCGTCGGCGTGTACGGCGTGAAACGACTCAAAGGGAAGGGTTCAGTCCGGAGCAGGGAGATTTGTGGCCTGAGACATGTTTTCGTGGCCGTCTATGGGTAATCTTGTCATTGTGGAAGGCACGCTGGATCAACACAGGTTAGCAGCTATCCGTGGGGACCATGTCCACCCCTGCTCGTAGTTTGATCTTCCTCAATACGACGGCACTTACCTTCTGGACAGTGCAACGTGTGACACAGCTCACAATGTGCCTGAGTGGTTTGCAAAGCACGAAGGTGAGTTTACCGTACTCCCCTGTCCACTAAACTCCCTACGCATCTGTAGGATCACCTATATCGGGCTCTTCGCGCCGAATATCCTCAACCGTGAACCCTAGCGCAGCTGGCTACGGCACTAAACTCGGTATGAGTCCAAGTAAAGCAGCAGTCCTCACTGAAATGGTGACTATTCAGGCTTTTGACAGGTGGTGGCATTAATGTGACCTGTACAGGGTACAATCGCTCAGCCTCCATCCCCTTTTCCTTTCGCGAGTTTTGCGCAGCAGCTACAACGATTGCTTACCATATTTTTGAGCACTGATTCATTTGATTTTTTGTTTGTGCATTAGAGAGAAGTGTGGAGCTTGATTCTCTCTAACAATAATCTCTCCGCTAAGCACAACGCCTCACTTGGGACGACTGCGTCAGGAGGCCCAAAACATCACGAAGATATTGCCACGTGTTGTGTGTAGACGCCCATTGTCATGTTGAAAATTGACACCATGATACTGTTGCATGAGAGATAGCATACAAGGACGCAGGGTGTACCGCTTCCCATTATGCCGCCAGAGTTCCATCAATCGCTACCGGCCGTGTCTTGAACTCGTACCCGATGACTCTCCAGAACACGACGCTTGGGGTAACAACGCTGTGCCTCTCCAGAACACTGAAAGAATACCTTTCTCCAGCTCACCACCATACTCGCCGACGACAGTGATCCGGGATAGAACAGAAACCGCATTTCAACGCTGCTGGACGGCTCCGACGAGTGGCGAAGGATGTCACAGAATGTTACCCAGAGTTCATCACTTGTCCTAGGATCTCAGAAACACACGTGACGGAATCACTATGTACTTCGCAGTTACATGGAATGCTACTGTCGCTGGTCAGAGACTTGCAGAGAATAATGTATACCAACAACCGTAATTTTATTAAGTATATCATTCGACTACCAGTTTCGGTGCCTCATTGGCAGCGTTTTCAGGCCCCTGTTAAAATTGACAAAGTCATGCTTACAATAGAAACAAAATCTACTATGCAACATCAGTGCAAATTAATCAAACATTAGTAAAAAGATAGTGAGCTAAAATGCATGACATGCAAACACTAGTCACGAAGTTCTCACGTAACCGTAAACTGGATTAATAAAAACCACTTACAACACAGTGCTAACATAACAAGTATTACGAAATAAAGTAAACATTCTCATAATGTAATCATTAGGAAAGCATTCAATGAAAAATATGCCGAGTCATGTCGCACGAACAACGGTAGTACACACAGTGGTCGTACTGTAACGAAAGTCGCGAAGACAGAGAATCCATGCTGAAAATAAGGAACGGAAATAATGAATGCATAATCGTGGTGAAGGAATAAGGCAAACGAACTCTTAGCAGTGTAACTGAATTGTGAAGGAATGCAGTAATCGTTAAGAAGAATAGAAAACCAGAAATGAACTCTGCATTTAGGTCAAAGCAGTAGCCTAATATCGTCAAACTATTTTTAATATAATGTGACTCACACATCCTATTACACGGGAGTGATACAGACTTTTATATTTTCTTATGTTTTATACCTTTTGTTACATTTTTAAGATTTAGTTTTTGGTCGGTATGACGCATGTGTAATTCGACATTTGAATCACAGTTACATACTAAATACAAAAAAAGGTTTTCCGATCTTAGGCTTTTCCTTTGACCCAAATGCATGATTCATATCTGTCTTTCTAGTCTTGTTAAGGATTATTACAACCCTTTAAAATTCAGTTGCATTGCTAGAGTTAGTTTGCCTTACTCCTGCATCATGTTTATTCATTCATTATTTCGGTTTCTTATTTCTCAATTTTGATATACGGAGACTGGTTCTCTGTCTACAGGATGTTTCATTGCAGGACAACCATTGTATCTGATACCATTGTATATATGACACGACCAAGAGTATTTTTCAGTGAAGGTTTTTCTATTTAATACAGAATGAGAACTTTTACTTTATTCGTAATATTATGTTACCGTTGTGTTTGAAGCGATTTTTATTAATACAGTTAAGGGGTACATAACAATGCACTGGCCAATGTTTTCACGTTACGCATTTTAGTTTACCATCTTGGTATATTTGAAGTCTCTTCTTATACTTTTTATTAATGGATATTAACGGTTAATTTCTTTTAAATAATGACAACTGATGTTGAATATCAGATCTGTTGTCCATCGTAAGCTTGAGTTTTTCGATTTCTACAGGGACCTGGAAATGGTGTTATGAGGCACCGAAACTGGCACTCAAGTAACATAATTAATCAAATTACGGCTGTCGGAATATATTATTTTCGTCAAGTACTATGTGCTTGGGGCGCAATACTGGGATCCTCTTTTCTGGAGGTCAGACGTGTTCGTATGGAACCTTGATCACGAGTATGCGTCACCTCACATTTCTATACATTCCAACAAAGGGCCACTGTCACGTCAAAAGGCCCCAAAACCTGGATATTGCTGGCGAAAGAAGACCCAAGGTGAGGCCGCTTTAAATCTCTGTCGCGACCTGATAACACTGTCTCATACATACGTGGCTTCATCGATTATCACTCAACAGCTGAGGTTGTTCACGCACGTTATGTACCCTACCCCTCCTAGAAGTAACACGAAACATGAATAACAGTAATGTACTCTGGTGGCTGTTCTACCGGTCACAAAGAATTGCAACTGTAACAATTAGTAGTCTTGACACTTGCCAATGACTGTAAGTGTACGAAGTTAAGTTGACATCCCATCAGGTCTACTGAATGCTTCGTTTTTTGATAGTATGATCGAAACAGCACTGTACATCAGGGATAAATCGTGTGAAGTTGTGCTATTTAAAAAAGATGTTACAGCCGTAAAGATGATTGTCCAATAGTTCTCGCGCTTTTCTGTCCTTGCGATAGTTTGTGTAGATGATATTTTTCTGAGTCCCTAGACTCATACATTGTACACAAGAAATCAACAGTCACTTGGTTATCACTTCAACCAATGAACTCGGATATTCCGAAGTAATGGTCCTGCGTTCCTTCTACCTTAATTTATCTTAAGTCTTCCAAAGCTAGTCAACTAGTCACTAAACAAAAACGCTATCCCTACACACGGGTCAACTTATCATCTACAAATTCCTATCATACAACAGAGAACATGAGTTTTCAGTGTCTCTTGTTGTTCCAAACCAAATTCAGTCTCTTCTGCATAGCATGTTGGTATGACGGTATTGTGATGGATAGGTTGGCAATGCCACTGTCAACTGAGTGTTGACAGAATGAAAAAAATGGCGCTGAGCACTATGGGACTCAACATCTGAGGTCATCAGTCCCTTAGAACTTAGAACTACTTAAACCTAATTAACCTAAGGACATCACACACATCCATGCCCGAAGCAGGATTCGAACCTGCTATCGTAGCGGTCGCGCAGTTCCAGACTGAAGCGCCTAGAACCGCTCGGCCACAACGACCGGCGACAAAATGAAGAATGCATATATCTCTAAGTAACAAAACGTCAAATATAGGGGGGGGGGGGGGGGGGAGCAAGAATAACATCTTGGAGTAATGTAGAGGGGAATACTAAATTGCTCGGCTGGTAAGAGAGTTCTTCGCGAAAGCGATAAAAACTTGTTAAATTCTCAGCCAGGCAATTAGTTTTATACTAATTCTGGAATTTACATTAAACACAAAGAGCCTCAGTTAGTTACCATGATAATGAGTTAGATAGTGCAGCTACTAAGGCAAACAGCGTAAAGCAAACTTGTTCCTCTCCTGAAAATGTGTATCATCGTTGGTTTCGACTAGAAAAACCTGCTACTGAAAAGCAAAATCATATCAATAAACATTATACACCTACACCAAACACACTTACTAGCTAAATTAGAATTAAATTAAAAATAATCTGATACTAAGCCATAATACAGCCGTCACTGACAAATGCGCTTAACGATTACGCAAGTGGCTTTTAATTGAACGGCGTGCCCATTCAGTATCGCGTCAATTGTGAGACTAGATTTATAAATTCATGTCAGAAAGGTCACAGCTCGTAGTAATGGAGAGAAATTCCTCGAATAAAACAAAGATGATATCTGGTGTTCCTCATAGATACGAATGATTCAGGAAACAATATGAGCAGCCCTCTTATATTGTTTGCAGATGATGCTGTCATTTGTCATCTAGTGAGGCCATCAGAAGAGAGAAACCAATTGAAACACGATTTAAGCAAGAGGTCTGTATAGTAATAAAAGTGGCAATTCATGCTAAATAATGAAAAATGTGTTGCCATGCACATCAGTATTAAAAGAAATCCATAAAATGTCGATTACACGAAAAATCACACAAAGTTAAAGTCTGTCAGTACCTAAGAAATTGCAATTACTAACACTTTCAATTGGAGTCGACACATAGATAATGTTGTGGGGAGAGCAAACAAAAGATATCGTTTTATTGGCAGAACTCTTAGAAGATGCAAAAGGTCTAATCAAGACACTGCCTGCTCTACGCTTGTCCATTGACTATCACAGTATTGCTGTACATTATTGGATCGCTACAAGCTAGAATTCACGGTGGACATCGAAAAAGTTCAAAGAAGGGCAGCTCGTTTCGTATTATCGTGAAATAGGGAGAGAGCGTCACGGATATCATAAGCTAGATGGGGTAGCAATCATTAAAAGCGAGGAGTTTGTCAATGTGGCGAGATCGTTTTACGAAATTTCTATCTCCAACGTTCTTCTCCGAATGCGAAAATATTTTGTTGGCGCCCAATTACATAAGGAGAAATGATCATTGTACTAAAGAAAATGAGAAAATTTAAGGGTTGGATTTTCCCGCGCGTTGTTAGTGGAATGGTAGAAAAATAGTGTGAAAATGGATCTGTGAACTCTCTGCCAGACACTTCAGTATGAATTTCAGAGCAGTCATGCAGACATCATGTAGATGTACACATTGCTCCCAAACTGAAAAGTAGTATTTGTGTGGAGCAAATATAGATTGATCAAACGTGGAAATATTACCCTAATCCCGATCATTAAAACTAATCGTCACTAAATTTTAAGTAATGTAAGAGGAATCTAGACTGAGGTCACGTATTTCGGAACAGAAGTGATGAGTAGCTCGATCACGAAATACTTCATTTCATGCAGCTCTAAGTAGCAGTTGATGTAAATTCAAGGGACACAGGAACTATAACCAGTGTGCGGGAAGGTGGAGACGGTTGTTGTTGTGAATATGGCCGGAGGTGGTTACTGTACTCATGTTTCTCTAAGAACAACGTTTCCGGAAACTGATTTTCCCAATGCTTCGCTCAATTCACATCTGTCGTGTGCAACGCTTTGATCATGCGGTCAAGACTCTAGTGCCATCTCTGCAGTTTTACAAAGCCCTCGAAACTACAGCGCACTTTAGCAGGGCTACATAGAAATAACTTCGACGGGAAAGCATACTTAAATCGGGGGATGTAAACTAGTTGCAAATGGGGTAAAGAGCTCGTGGTCTACGCAAGGGCTACTCCACAATGTCTGCGAACGTTCCTGGAAATAGCGTTAATAATAAAAATATTGCCGTGAATTTGGCATATTAGAATTTCTTTTTCTGGAGAAGTTGGTATTAAGATTAAATAGCGTTTGTCAAATCTGTCATTTTGCTATATTCATTGACGAAAAGAATCGCAACATCAAGAAGTAGTTGTGTGACATAAACGAAAGTTGATAGACGTGTTACTACATCTGAAATATGATATCTATTCAAATTTCCTGCACCACACTGTCCACTTGCTATATACACTGGACCTACACCTGGATTTATTGTACGGTCTGGGGTGCGATAACATATTACAAGGAGCACTTTCGTGGTTAACCCACGCAACCTGGTGATTCAATCCGTTGTGCTGCCATTCACGAAGAGCATTCGAGGGGGTGTTTTCCAACATGCTATCGCTCGCCCATGTAACGCTGTTGTAACTAAACATTATCTACGGAATGCCGACATGTTGCCTTGGTCCTCTTGATCACCAGTCCTGTCTCCAAAGAGCACATGTGGAACATCATCGGACGACAACTCTAGCATCAATCACAACCAAAATTAACCGTCTCTGTATTGACGGAGTGTAACACGTATGAGACACCATCCCACAAACTGTCACTCAGCAGCTGTACAACACAGTGTATGCACCTTTGCACGCTTGAATTCAACATTCTGGCGTTCACGCCGGTTACTTTTAACCAGCATTTCACATTTGCAATGACTTATCTCGCACGTCCATTAACCTGTGATTTTACATTGTTAATCAGATAAATATGTTACCTAGACAAATGTGTTGCCGAAATTTCGTTACTCTACATCAACAGTTCTTTGGTGTTGCGATTCGTTTTCCGTAGTGTATTAGATAACAGTTTCATTTAGTTTCACTACAAGCCATTATGTCTGCCTGCATCGCAAATAGCTGTGCCTAAATTAAGAACTTACACCTACCTAGCAGGGAAAATTTTTTGTTTGGAGCAGGATCTTGATAGCAATTGCCACTAACAGTATAAGTACAGAACTTTACTGTCTCATCGGTGATCTCCGTTTATTATAAAGTACCATTCTATCCGATGAGATATTGTTCTCTGAAAAACAGTAACGTAGCTGCCGGAGATGGAACTTAATTCATGATTCGTGTTCTCTTCGCGGGGGCACGTTGCTGTAAATTTACAAAAACGATCTACCATGAAGACTAACCATTCTTTCAGATTATTCGCTTAGAGTACTGTTGTCTACAGAACAGTAGGACAGTATCGTTCCACGGTACCAACGTACCTTCGTTTGACAATATTTACACATGGTGTACTGAATGAAAATTGGTCTATAATTTTGTTCGACACTAAAAACCAACAGACAAAAGAAAGGTCCTAATAATATCAAATTATGTAAGTTGAAGTAAATTTATAGATCAGACACATCGTTTAAATTTTTACAGGTTACATTAAAAGATAATAAAGATAATAAAGATTGATATGACCACCTCTTGTCGGTGATAGTGAAAATAAAGGGCAAATTAAGTTTGGGGGGAAAATTCTTGGAAAGTATAATGATTATGTGAAGAAAAGTATATAGAAGACACTGTGTCGATAGCAATTCCAGAATGTCGATGTTTTTGTGGATGTGATGAAAGCATTTGAAGGAATTCGAAGGCAAATTTCTGCGTTAACAGTGGACGAAAAGACGTGTTCGAGAAACAATATTCGCTAACGTAACCGAACCGATGTTCCAGTTACACAGTACAACTATTCTCCCTCTGTCCATACAACAATTGGTAGAGGTAATTGATTTATTGATACTTTATTTATTTATTCGTTATGGTCTCATATATTTTGAAAATATTTTAACTAGTTATACGAATCTCTATTTGCCAAAGTGTATGGCAGTTATTTATTACCTTTTTAGCGTTGTTACTGCAGTAGTGACAGTGCAAAGCAACCACAAAATGTATGTCAACACCTACTACTATCGTTTATCGCATTAATCTAACTACTTTTACCTAATTAACTTTTGACATCTGTTAAATAACTGTCGGTTATTATACAGGGTATTACAAAAAGGTACGGCCAAACTTTCAGGAAACATTCCTCACACACGAAGAAAGAAAATATCTTATGTGGACATGTGTCCGGAAACGCTTACTTTCCATGCTAGAGCTCATTTTATTACTTCTCTTCAAATCACATTAGTCATGGAATGGAAACACACAGCAACAGAATGTAGCAGCGTGACTTCAAATACTTTGTTACAGGAAATATTCAAAATGTCCTCCGTTAGCGAGGATACACGCATCCACCCTCCGTCGCATGGAATCCCTGATGCGTTGATGCAGCGCTGGAGAATGGCGTATTGTATCACAGCCGTCCACAATACGAGCACGAAGAGTCTCTACATTTGGTACCGGGGTTGCGTAGACAATAGCTTTCAAATGCCCCCATAAATGAAAGTCAAGAGGGTTGAGGTCAGGAAAGCGTGGAGGCCATGGAATTGGTCCACCTATATCAACCCATAGGTCACCGAATATGTTGTTGAAAAGCGTACGAGCACTTCGACTGAAATGTGCAGGAGCTCCGTCGTGCATGAACCACATGTTGTGTCGTACTTGTAAAGGCACATGTTCTAGCAGCACAGCTAGGGTATCCCGTATGAAATCATGATAACGTGCTCCATTGAGCGTAGGTGGAAGAACATGGGGCCCAATCAAGACATCACCAACAATGCCTGTCCAAACGTTCACAGAAAATCTGTGTTGATGACGTGATTGCACAAATGCGCGCGGATTCTCTTCAGCCCACACAAGTTGATTGTGAAAATATACAATTTGATCACGTTGGAATGAAGCCTCATCCGTAAGGAGAACATTTGCACTGAAATGATGATTGACACATTTTTGGATGAACCATTCACAGAAGTGTATCCGTGGAGGCCAATCAGCTGCTGATAGTGCCTGCACGCGCTGTACATGGTACGGAAACAACAGGTTCTCCCGTAGCACCCTCCATATAGTACGTGGTCAACGTTACCTTGTATAACAGCAACTTCTCTGACGCTGATATTAGGGTTATCGTCAACTGCACGAAGAATTGCCTCGTCCATTGCAGGTCCCCTCGTCGTTCTAGGTCTTCCCCAGTCGCGAGTCATAGGCTGGAATGTTCCGTGCTCCCTAAGACGCCGATCAATTGCTTCGAACGTGTTCCTGTCGGGACACCTTCGTTCTGGAAATCTGTCTCGATACAAACGTACCGCGCCACGACTATTGCCCCGTGCTAAGCCATACATCAAATGGGCATCTGCCAACTCAGCATTTGTAAACATTGCACTGACTGCAAAACCACGTTCGTGATGAACACTAACCTGTTGATGCCACGTACTGATGTGCTTGATGCTAGTACTGTAGAGCAATGAGTCGTATGTCAACACAAGGAACGAAGTCAACATTGCCTTCCTTCAATTGGGCCAACTGGCGGTGAATCGAGGAAGTACAGTACATACTGACGAAACTAAAATGAGCTCTAACAGGAAATTAAGCGTTTCCGGACACGTGTCCTCATAACATCTTTTCTTTATTTGTGTGTGAGGAATGTTTCCTGAAAGTTTGGCCGTACCTTTTTGTAACACCCTGTCTAGTTCTGTGGTCCAGTATATTGTCTAGCTACAGTTAATTCATGTTCAGAATGTGTTCTGTAGTTGTTTGATCACGCTTCCATACATTTCGCGTGGCTACGGATCACAACACATCATTGTACTTCCCATCTAGTACTATTTATATCTCTTTCGCCTTTCTATGCCCGCTTCCTTTAATTATTCTTTTGCAGTTGAATAGGTCGTACAGCTGCTGAATTTCAACCTCATTCCGTTATCATATCCGAAGACTTGATAGTGTTCGCTGCCATGATTGTAAACTAGTGTTCCGTGGTATTCTTTCAACGGCACTCGATAAGGACGGAAAACATCAAAATTATATTTTACGCTAATCATATCTTTGCAGTTTTGTTTTATTGTTGGTGCCGTTACTCGGCACTTTCATTTCCTCACAGTGTATTTCACCTTTTTGTGCATCGCGATGTGTATATTTGCTTTATTACCTGACGTCTTGTTGTAACCAGTTAGGAAGCTGCTTTTGTCTGGCCGAAATCTTCTCAGTTGAGCAGATATTGCTTTGCATAAGGAATTGGACTTCGATTACTTACTGAGACGAAGGTTACATCTGCGTGGAGATGTAAAGTTGGGTTTGTTCGCTTGTATTACTCCTCTCCGAGCTTTTGTTTCGTTTCAGCCGGTTTTGTGAGGGTGTTAGAGAGATCACAGCCACATACCTTTGGTTTCTAGTAAAGTACTACTTGCCGCTTGATAATAAACGGCAGGATACATTTCCTAGAAATAATGAGCACTAAATAATACACAACAGCATGTTTGTTTAAAGAGACGGTCCCGATTAGTACATCAGTCATCTCACCACGCATTACAACACTAATGAGGAGAGGGGAAAGAAGATTAACGTTTTCCGTGCTGGACTCGTCCAAATTATTTATGATCGAAGTTATTTATGGCGGAACACAAGCTCAAAACGGGCAAAGAGGCCGAAAGAAATTGGGTTTATCCTATTCAAAGGAGTGCTTGGGACATCTGCCTAACAAGTTTTAGAGAAACCGCAAAAACTCACATGCACATACGGAAAACCAGGACCTGCTCTTCCTTGATACGATTCCTGTATGGTACAACTATACCGTGGAGGAACTGGAAAATGCTACACCATGAACAACTAGTACCATATTGATCCAGCTTTATACACATTTCATCACACAGTGAGGTATTAAATCATTAACTTTCATTGTACTATGAACTGATGTCCATTATCATCATAAGGAAGAGTAGCTACCACGGGCACGAATAGAGGACTTTGTTCGTTGTGACATCATCGCGAGGAATGTCTCGCAGTGCCTGTAACACATACTGTGTCAGAGCTTGGATATTGCTTGTTGGAGGCTGATATGGAAGCATACACCTTCCTTTCGCATCCCGTACGTGCTTTGTGAGTGATAAATCTTGGGGCCAGGCAGACAAGTAAAAAATTTATACATCCTTCCAGGTATGAGGGGACTTGCATTATCCTGCAAGAATATGTCATTTAATACTCTGATCATGAAAAGTGCGACGATATGCTTTACCATCTTTGCACATGCGGTTATTCAGGCTCCCTTCATCAATTATCAGGTAACTCATGTTATCATGTCCAATAGCTCCCCACATCATAATTCTGGAGCTGGGGAGGATTCAGACTTGAGAATTACCGCTTGCTGTCAGTTTTCACCAGGTCGTCAACTGACCATGGACGTTGACCTGACCCTCATAGACACAAGAGGGGCTCGTCGCTGACTAGCACAGAATGATTATTGGTGTTCCAGTTCGTTCTGTATCCATACTGTTTAAGTCTGTGTTTGTGGTACGGTGTCAGCAATGAACGACAATGGCTGCTCGAGATCCCAACCCAGCTTCCAATGAACTTCTCCTGTAGGTTCGTGGAGACTGCCTGTAAGCTCTGTCCACGCTTCACATGCTGCCATTTGTTTATTTGTCAGAGCCACACGAATGCTTCTACGGTCTGCTAGTAGTGCATTCATACTGAAAGGAGCCTTTCGTGCTCTCCCTATCACACTGTTGATCTGAATTCATATCGTCACCACTCATTCAGCAGTCATGGGACGCCAATGATTCGACCTTTCTGAAAGTCCGAAAGATGGATTTCAGGGGCACGTGGACGTCGTCTGCGCATGCTGTCAAGCGACCTTAGAAAATTCATTAGCATTAGACACACCCAGTAGCCAGGACTGAGTATATTTACTGTTCTGAAATGGCCCAAAACGTGGAAATGCAGCGAGAACTGCGTGCCAGGGCAAAAGACCAGGTTTTAGCCAAAACTCCAAGTTCTGCTGTTTTATTTAATCACTGGCATCTGTGCAATGACCTCAATACAACGCAAGTGTCAGTGGTAGTCAGAACACTATTCAGTGAAGTTGTGAGTTCATTACATTGGAGTTACGAGAATTCAAACTTGGGAAAATTGTTTGTGCTCGTATAGTGAGCGGCTGTCGTAACCCAGGGAGCCTAAGTGTTTTATGCTTCAAAAGGCACAGAATTGAGTTTTATGTTGCGTACAGGGAAAGCGTAAAAACATCATCCGCTAAGTTACGATGTGGGCGAATGTGTGTATTGTGTGATCGTGAGACACGCCCATTTGAGAGGTAAGTGACGAAAAAACGAGGACGACAGATGCAAAATCCATTGCCATACTGAATATCGCACTTGCGAACCCTGTCAGGACCAAAACAACAAGAAGGGAGCTCCATAAGCATGGGACTGCAGGATGACTTGGAATTCCGAAACCAATCCACAGTGATGCAAATACCAGTAATAGGGAACCGCTATGCCGAAGTCATAAAAGCTGGAAAGTGTAGCAATAGAAGAAAGTCAATTGGTTTGAGAGGTCTTGTTTCAATCCGTTTCCTACTTCTGGTAGAGTTTACGCTCCAAGGGTGAAACATGGTTAGGCTTCAGTGATGATTTGGGCAGCCATATTGTGGTATTCCATGAGCTCCATGTCTACACTGGAAGGTCACAGTACTACCAAGGATTCTGTGACCATTTTGGCTGATTGGGTCCATCTCGTGGTATAATGTTTGTGCCCCATGGTGACACTACGCTGCAAGACAAGCTACACATAGTTCTTATCGACCAGAACTTGTTTTGTGAGCAGGAGGATGAGCTGTAAATTCTTCTCTGGCCACCAGTGGATCTCGAGATTATCGAGTCTTTGTGGTCTTACATAGAGAGAAGGTGCGTGATCTCTCTCCACCTCCATACTCCCCCCCCCCCTCATTCCCCCCCCCCCTCCCCAACTTTCCGGATTTTGCAGGAAGAATGGTATAAAATGCCCTTGATATCCATGCAGAACCTATATTTACCCATTCCGAGACGACTGGTTTCGCATGCCGTTTTTCCTACATCGTATTAGGCATAATAATGTAATGTTTGCCTGATGTTCCCGTATTGTTGTCCAACTTCTTTAAGATGGGATTTTAATCAACATGGTCCATAGACGTGGAAATACTGGACATAGTTTGGTAAAGTTCGGAAAAAGTGTTTGTGGTGTAGTACTCTTCTTCATTGTTGACGTTGGAAGAACCGCACACATATCAAGCTTAAGTGTTAAATTCGGAAACCTAGTGAAGGCGTTCCATATCGCTAAACTGGATCGGTTCTTCTGTTCATCCCGATAACTCTCCTCTTGGTCACATTTCGGGTGGTGGGAGTCAAGAACGATCTCTGCACTACGTATTTTGTGGACGCCCCGCTGCTAGGACAGCGGGCTGGTACTATTTTCTCAGTCCCTGCGCGACAAATCCCCATTTTCCTTTTCTGTTACTGCCTCCTGGCTTGGGAGGCTGAAAACGAATTCTGTAATGGCGTCTCAGGATTCGCACTAAAAAGTACTCCGGCGCTTGAGGGAGGGCGGAGGAAGACTAGAAACTGGGCGAAGCGTGAAACGAATTTCTTTGTGTGGTGCAAAGTCCCTGCGCATCTTGGAGGAAATAACTAATTTCCTTCTTGCTCACTTTGCCCCTTTGCCTGTACAAAGTTCTCATCCTTGTACTTGACACGATACGTCCTAACTTCATTAGCACCACAGTGTAAGAAAAACTTTCAGGCATATTACGTCTCAGTGCAAAGTTTTTTCTCGCCGTTTTTTTTTAACAAAATTCCCCTTGTATAATAAGAGTAGGAAAAAGAAGATTGTCCGCTGCCGCAGAGACGCTTAGCTAGACCACAAGATGGTGCCGTGCTTTTCTCCGAGATTTACTCTACTTCTGTGCGGAACACAGCTTTCTTTAAAGAAGAGATTGCGACTCACATCGCTACCATTAATACACTACATCTCCAGAACAACAAAAAATTCAGAACAATTTTAAACGTTTGTATGGGGATGAGACGAGCTGTTACAATCAATATTCATCCCAGTCAGTTCTCTCTCATAATATGAAATAAATAACACTGAAAATGCATTTATTTGAAATTGTAAGGTCTTTCCTCTTAACAGGTGTGGATCTCATGCCAACTGCTCGTCTCGCGACCAATTCCTGTAGGTCATACTTCTCTTACCAAATTACTTTAAGTAGAGAAAACCTGAAATTTTCGTATCTTTCTACTTCTTCTAAAAGGCCTCTGACTGCGGATTGTATTCCTGTCTCCTCTTCAAGCTGGAGACACTTGCACATCCGCCTAATCAGTTACTTTCCATCCATCCATCCATCCATCCATCATCCATCCTATAGCAGTATTAACAATATCAATTCACGTATATGCTCTCCTGTTGCTGGTGTGTCCAAGACTCTGTACTCCTCCCATTCCTTTATATTCTTTACACATCAGACATTCCGAAACCAACAACTCCAGTTCACATTCCTCAGTAAGCTTGTCCCCCCACCCCCACCCAACTCCTTAAAAATCAGAATGATCTCCCGACATTATCTTAACCAGGTTTCCTCGTGGTTTAACTAAAGACCTCCAAAACCCAGCCCATAATTGTAGGGCGAACCACTCGCACACTCCGAATCCACGACTCTTATCTAACATTTTACAACCGTCCTATCCTGTTAAAATAATACACTAAAATATCTAGGAGTACCGCTGGACTGGCAAGTGACATACAAATCTCACATATCAACAAAGCAACAGAAAGGCCACTACAGATTAAGAGTACTAAAACTGCTAAACGATTGGACATGACGATTGCAAGCCTCCACTGTACTTGACGTATAATACGTTGATCCACCTTATACTTTTCTATGCCTATGTTGTCTGGATATCTGCTCGCTCCAAGAGTGATAGACTCCTTCTTCATCTGCGCATGTGCTGACTTCCCCTACATGGATACTCTGCCATCTCATCAAATTCTCACTTATCCACCGGCACATTTAACATCTCCACATATCCTATACAGTCTGCAAAACATATTCCAGTAACACTATTGATACCCCTCTGCTCATAAATTCTGGTATGCTGCCGCACTTATACCAAAATTTTCCTCCGTCCCTATATAAACATCGCCAACGGCCAGACCACCGAGAACACTGGGGTGGAGCAGACTCCGGGAGTTCCGACCGCATCTCCTGGCATCGATGACGTCACCGCACTCGTCAAAGCTGAGGTTAGTGCCCCCTCCCCTCTCTGCAAGCACAGAACAAGCTTGTGCTTCTTGTCCAGACCATCACTGATGATGTTATTGAAGCAGTGACGGACAAAAACGGACAAAATGCAGCCAACTCTGGGGGCGAATGCGAGCGAGATCCATGCTTTGAACAAATCATTAAAAGGAACTAAGGACAGCGCACAATTGTTCGAACAGAAACTGATTGAGAAGTCTGACGAACTTGAATGAAATCAGAGATGTAGATATTTCAGACTATTCGGGGTTCCAGAGAGTTTCTTCTTCAAACGTCACTACTTCATTTTGCTCCTACCCATCATACAAACTGTAGTCACACTCATAAGTAAATCTCCAATGAAATCCCCCAAGAATAGTAATTCGTATCTCTCATCCCCCAAGAACAGTAATTCGTATCTCTCAAATATATGCACCTGGCATATCTGTCCATTACATAATTTCCATTACTTACAAGCTAAAAAGTCCCAGAGAAAAACCACAGTTGACTGAGACTTCAAACCCATTATTTTATCTGAACTTGCCACTGACGCACAGGAAATTGTAAGAGTGTATACAGCGTGCCTGTCATTCACTCGAGAGTCAGGAGACAGCAAGAAGTACTATTCCAGACCTCCACATGGCTGCTTCGTAGGAACAGCATCGAGTACCAGTAAAACTTGTGAGACGACACGTTTGTATCACGAGACCTGTCGTAACATTGTGTAACAAGTTTGTGTAGTTCTGATGAACCGAGAATACGTAAGCTGATGTTTGTACATGTTATAAGCCTTGTCAGTCCCGAAAAAAACAAATAAACATGAATAAATAAAGAAGTATAATGAAGGAAACGAATGCACAAGATAATTTATTGTTAAAGATGACCCTAAACTCAGTCAGTTTTTGGTACACTACGCTAATTGTAATATCCGCTCCACCCTGATCATCACGATCAGTGAACTGTGAGTGTCGTATCCGTCAGAGACTGTGAGTAATCGGCAGAGAGTAAGATGAGACGGAACTTAGGTTTTTAACGCTGTCCACCTTAAATTTTATACATTCATCTAATCTCTCGGCAGCACATCGCGAGTTCAGTCTGTATTCTCCCTGCTGCTCAAGTAATCAGAGGTGCCTGCAAAAACGTTCGCCAAAGGATCATTTCTAGGCTTAATTTTTGCCTAATATTGCACGGTATCAGTTATGGTCAGTAGCTATTACTGAACTGCATACAAGATTTTTAGGGGAACAATTTTTATTAAAGCTGAGGTAATCAATTTTACGTCTCCGTACTCAAATATCTGGTGAAATTATTTTCATACCTACAGTAAAACTCAACGAAAGAACCTGCTTCACAAGGACGTGGTCCGAGCCAAGCCGTTGACGAAGAAGGAAAGAAAGGTGTGTGTGTGTGTGTGTGTGTGTGTGTGTGTGTGTGTGTGTGTGTGTGTGCCTGAGAAACAGCTTCACCAAAAAAAAATGTATCAATATATTACGAGTAAGCTGGACATCACATAATGCGGATCAAAGCCTGCAACTTGAGTGACATTTTGAACTCATTTTTAAGTCACCATCTCTTCCTCCCTCTCCATCCTTCGCATTAGTCATTGTCTATCTGCTATATATATATATATATATATATATATATATATATATATATATATATATATTACAAAGGGGCCTCAAGGGGCCTCACCTACTCGTTATTACCAATTTATTGCAAATTTAAGACTTATTTTGGACTTGGCTAGAAATGAGTGTGACGGGATTCGGAGCTGCATATGGTCAAGCGTCTAGAAAAAAATTTACATTTTGGCGCGTGTCGGGCGACACATGAACCATTTGTGTTACCATAGTTTACAGCTAGCGGTTGAAGCAACGGAAACAGTACAAAATTGCAATCCGAGGGTCGTGGGGTTTAGTCTCTACACTGAAAGTATTTTTATTGTTTTTATTTTCATTTTTTACCTTATGTACACTGTAAAGAAACAGAAATACTGCTCAGTATAATGTATTTGTTAGTGTTTTAGCGAAAGCGATAGGAAAAGTAGGAGTTGCAAACAAATTTCTAGATAGGGATTGTAAGGCGTACACGAAAACTTCGTTTATAAAATTATGTAGTGTAATTACTTCACAGTTGATGATTTACACTTGCTGGAGTGATATTCATCGTAAAAACAAGGGAAGCAGTAATTGTGTCGCCTCCTCAATGGGAACTTATTATTCACGTGCCACTGGCGAGCGCTGCTCGAAGGTCAATGTTAAAGTAATGGAAAACGAAGTCCATTTCGCTTTAATTGCAATCCCTTCTTGTAAAATTATTTCTTGAAACATTATGGACGCTGTAAGTACGATCCTTTCTTGGAACAATTTTTGCAGTCCCGAATTTTGCCTGTTTTATATTGCATGCCTTTTATGAAAATACCTATAAATACAATATATTGAGAACTATTTAGATTCATTTGCAGTGCAAGTAATTTAAAAACTGTAAAAAATATTTCCACTTAGGAACACGACCCTCGTATTATCCATGTTGAATAACATTTTTCGCACTGGCTGTTAAATTCCTTTTGTTACAAGGTTACTACAAGTTAAGTATGAATATAGCTGCATCTTCACCTGACCTCTACAAGAAATTACAGCATTACAGAAATTCAATGGCTTGAGAATAGGTATATAATACATAAAGCACCATGTACGAACAACATTACTCACATGTTTTATTAAACAGTTATGGCGCTGGAAAGTGGTTTCTTCGAGCCAATTCCGTCGTTCGTCCTCAAGACAGAAATAGATAACACGCTAAAGCGGACGTTCGTGATATAACTGTCTCCACGGAGCACCGGGGGTAAGAGATACGAAGCCGTACAAACCTATTTAAATTTCCGTCTAGAGAATAATTATGCGATCTGACTCAAAACATCAAAATAATATGTCTTAACTTCGCCAGACAGGTGCAATAGAGTTTGAATGTCTTACCACATCTAGGCGCTTCAGTCCGGAACCGCGCGACCACTACGGTCGCAGGTTCGAATCCTGCCTCATGCATGGATGTGTGTAATGTCCTTGGATTAGTTAGGTTTAAGTAGTTCTAAGTTCTAGGGGACTGATGACCTCAGATGTTAAGTCCCATAGTGCTCAGAGCCATTTGAATCATTTGAACTATCTTACCACATCGTAGATGGCGTAGATGTGTGTACGGCGCCAGTGTAAACTCTAGAGGTGAGTCGGTGTTACGTGTGCGAGGTTGCGCTAGCTCGGTTCTCTGATCGAAATGACGTTATCTACGACAAGAATTATGGGGGTTGGCTTCAGGTTGCGTCTAACTTACCTACCATTACGTGTTATATGATCATTATGGATATTTCTTATTTGAAGACATTAGTCATTAAAAACGATTAAGACATTTAAAACACAAGATAATGTAACCATGAAAAGCCTAGCTGGTAACATGCTGTATTTTTAGAAACAGAAAACATATAGCGTATCCGTAGTATTGCACGGAACATGAGTAAGCCACAAAGAAGTATGTTTTTTTAAAAGTTGTCAAATTATATCACTTGGGAATAGGACTAAATGGAACTATGGCTTACTGAAAACAAGAATCACAACAAGGAATAACAATGTCCTGTAGGGATGCTGCTGTTCGGTATTATCTACCAAGGAATCAAATTTGGTTGCCAAAGTTTTGTGTCGCAGCTCGATATGCCCTTTAAGAGTAAATTCAGAAAACTCTATTAGTCAACGATAAATTTCAAATTCTTCAGAAATGTTGAGCGTAATACTCATATTTTAATAGTACAGCAGTTGCAAATCTAAATGGAGGTTAGTAATTGAATGGCCTGTTTCATGAAACGGGCTCAGAGCTGACACTGAGCCACAGTTTCTACTATGCTCTCCGTTTCTGCTGAGCCAACCGCTCTGCGGACACTAGTTTTCCATACGTGTCTCATTACCGATCCTCAACAGAAATTCTATTTTTTTCGTGACGTAAGGCAATATGCAGCTCCCACTTCAGTCATTTTCATTTTGGGCCAAGCCCCACATATACCATAAAATTGGGCGAAATCGGTGTTTCTCAGTATGTGCGATGGCCGTGTTAGTTACGTGACTTATAAACTGAAGAGCCAAAGAATATGGTCCACCTGCCTAATATCTGGTCCGCCCCCCCCCCCCCTCTCTCTCTCTGCACCTGAGCACGGAGAAGTCGTGGCATGGTCTCGACTAATGTCTGAAGTAGTGATGGAAGGAACTGATACCATGAATCCTGCAGGGCTTCCATAAATCCGCAATAACACGGGAGGTTGAAGATCTCTTCTGTACTTTACAACGCATTCCACATATGCTCAAATGCTCAATAATGTTGATGTATGTGGAGTTTGGTGGCCAGTGAAAGTGCTTAAACTAAGAAGAGTGTTGCTGGAGCCACTCTGTAACAGTTCTGGACATGTGGGGTATCGCACTGTCCTGCTGGAGCTGCCGAAGTCCGTCGGAATGTACAGTGGTCATGAATGGATGCAGGTGATAGACAGGATGCTTACTTACGTGTCACCTGTCACAATCGTGTCTCGTCCCACACCACTACAGAGTGTCCACCAGCTTGAATAATCCACTGCTGACATAAAGTGTCCATGGATTCATGAGGTTGTCCTCATAAACGTACACGCGCATCAACTCTATGTAATTTGAAATGAGACGGGCCCAATCAGGGAACATATTTCCAGTTATCAACAGTCCAATGTCGGTGAGGACGGGCGCACCCGAGGCGCAAAGCTTTGTGATGTGCAGTCACCAAAGGTATACGAGTTGATCTTCGGTTCCGAAAGCACATATCGGTGATGTTTCGTTCGCACGCTGACAGTTGTTGATGGTCCAGCATTGAAATCTGCAGCAATTTGTGGAAAGGATGCGCTTCTGTCACGATGAACGATTCTCTTCAGTCGTTGTTGATCCCGTTCTGAAAGGATCATTTTACGACCGCAGCGATGTCACAGATTTGACATTTTACAAGATTCCTGATATTCACGGTACGCTCGTGAAATGTTCATGCGCGAAAATCGCCACTTCATCGCTACCTCGAAGATGCTGTGTCTCATCACCCGGGCACCGACTATAACACCACTTTTAATCTCACTTAAATCTTGATAAAGTGCCATTATAGCAGCAGTAAACGAGCTAACAACTGCGCCCGACACTTGTGTTATATAGGCATTGAAGGCCGCAGCGCATGTTTACATATCTTTGTATTTGAATACGCTTGCCTATACTAGTTTGTTTTGCGCTTCAGTGTATTAAACGTGAGGTATCTTCAGCACTTACGAAGTAGCCGTTTAAATAACAATGAGAGTATCACACTGGGAAAAAAAATTATAAAGAAGCTATGAATTAATTCCGAGGGCTGATGAACAAAACTAAAAAAAAATAGGGACGTCAATATTCTTCAAAGGAATACGTCATAAATATCTACATATTGGTACTGTTAGTAATATTTTTCTGCAACACGTTGTGCATCCCACTCAGACAACGTAATCCTTTAATGATACTGAAAGAACACAATTTACTGGTCGATTCTATTGAAGCCTAATATCTTGTGCTACTTCTACGGTGCTTTAGCGCGACTGTGTTACACCATCGTAACAGATCATACTGTTACCACGCCCGACATTTGAACTGAAATTTAAACAGTGCATCTCAGCAAATTAAAGTTACAAATGATAACTAGAGTAATAAAACCAGCTGATGCAGAAAAGGAGGTTAGCCTTCGCTGAGTAACTATTTCTAAGACTAATTTCAAAAGACGTTTTGTGAAAGTAAGCCTATAAAATAGTCTCTTTTAATTAGCAGATATTTATAGTTTTGAATAAGATTGAGTTTCAAACTAAGAAACTATTCCAAAGGTGTGAAATGCTGTTATTGTATTCTCAAATAGTGAAATAAGGCTAATGGATTTGTCTTATAAAGTACACGTCAGTCTGTACTTACCGATATTGTGTTACAGGCTTATGTACTTGGATCACGTACTCTGTTCAGATACAGACACCTAAGAGGAACATAACAGTAATAAACACTTTCCAAATACTGGTGTAGAGTAAGACATGGAGACTTGACTGATTTGACTTTTGCATTTAGATAATTTACTACAAAGGCAATGACACACACAAACATACACACACACACATCTACTTCTTGACAGTGGAGTAACAGATTTTACTGGGATTGCCTTTGTAAGATGACAGCCCCGTTTGACAGAAGGCGGTACGCCGTCCGAGTCCTAAAACAGGTAGGACAAAAAGCAGATTATAGAGTACCTGACGGCTCAACACAAAAGTTTTGTCTCAATTACAGATAGTGTTGAGGATCAGTGGACAAAGTTCAAAACCATTGTACAATATGCGTTAGATGAGTATGTGCCAAGCAAGATCGTAAGAGATGGAAAAGAGCCACTGTGGTACAACAACCGAGTTAGAAAACTGCTGCGCAAGCAAAGGGAACTTCACAGCAAACATAAACATAGCAAAAGCCTTGCAGACAAACAAAAATTACGCGAAGCGAAATTTAGTGTGAGGAGGGCTATGCGAGAGGCGTTCAATGAATTCTAAAGTACAGTTCTATGTACTGACTAGGCAGAAAATCCTAAGAAATTTTGGTCTTATGTCAAAGCGGTAGGTGGATCAAAACAAAATGTCCAGACACTGAGACCAAAATGGTACTGAAACTGAGGATGACAGACTAAAGGCCGAAATACTAAAAGTCTTTTTCCAAAGATGTTTCACAGAGGAAGACTGCACTGTAGTTCCTTCTCTAGATTGTCGTACAGATGAAAAGATGGTAGATATCGAAATAGACGACAGAGGGATAGAGAAACAATTAAAATCGCTCAAGAGAGGAAAGGCCGTTGGACCTGATGGGGTACCAGTTCGATTTTACACAGAGTACGCGAAGGAGCTTGCCCCCTTCTTGCAGCGGTGTACCGTATGTCTCTAGAAGAGCGTAGCGTTACAAAGGACTAGAAAAGGACACAGGTCATCCCCATTTTCAAGAAGGGACGTCGAACGGATGTGCAGAACTATAGACCTATATCTCTAACGTCGATCAGTTGTAGAGTTTTGGAACATGTAGTATGTTCGAGAATATTGACTTCTCTGGAGACTAGAAATCTACTCTGTAGGAATCAGCATGGGTTTCGAAAAAGACGGTCGTGTGAAACCCAGCTCGTGCTATTCGTCCACGAGACTCAGAGGGTCATAGACACAGGTTCCCAGGTAGATACCGTGTTTCTTGACTTCCGCAAGGCGTTCGATACAGTTCCCCACAGTCGTTAAATGAACAAAGTAAGAGCACATGGACTATCACCAATTGTGTGATTGGATTGAAGAGTCTCTAGATAACAGAGCGCAGCATGTCATTCTCAATGGAGAGAAGTCATCTGAAGTAAGAGTGATTTCAGGTGTGCCGCAGGGGAGTGTCATAGGACCGTTGCTATTCACAATTTACATAAATGACCTTGTGGATGACATCGGAAGTTCACTGCGGCTTTTTGCAGATGATGCTGTGGGGTATCGAGAGGTTGTAACAATGGAAAATTGTACTGAAATGCACGAGGATCTACAGCGAATTGACGTATGGTGCAGGGAATGGCAACTCAATCTCAATGTAGACAAGTGTAATGTGCTCCGAATACATAGAAATATAGATCCCTTATCATTTCGCTACAAAATAGCAGGTCAGGAACTGGATGCAGTTATTCCATAAATTGTCTGGGAGTAGGCATTAGGAGTGATTTAAAATGGAATGATCATATAAAGTTGATGGTCGGTAAAGCAGATGCCAGACAGATTCATTGGAAGAATCCTAAGGAAATGCAATCCGAAAACAAAGGAAGTAGGTTGCAGTACGCTTGTTCGCCCACTGCTTGAATACTGCTCAGCAGTGTGGGATCCGTACCAGATAGGGTTGATAGAAGACATAGAGAAGATCCAACGGAGAGCAGCGTGCTTCGTTACAGGATCATTTAGTAATCTCGGAAGCGTTACGGAGATGATAGATAAACTCCAGTGGAACACCCTGCAGGAGAGACGCTCAGTAGCTCGGTACGGGCTTTTCTTGAAGTTTCGAGAACATACCTTCTGCGAAGAGTCAAGCAGTATATTGCTCCCTCCTATGTATATCTCGCGAAGAGATCATGAGGATAAAATCAGAGAGATTAGAGCCCACACATAAGCATACAGACAATCCTTATTTCCACGAACAATACGAGACTGGAATAGAAGGGAGAACCGATAGAGGTACTCAGGGTACCCTCCGCCACACACCGTCAGGTGGCCTGCGGAGTATGGATGTAGATGTAGATGTAGATGTAAGCGTAGTCCTCGAAGAGGTGACATGTTTAAGATCACAGATTTGAGCAGACGCATATGGTGGGATGTACCGACCCAACGAAAACGTCTGTCCCAAGGTAGGAGGTGAAATGAAATGCTAATGTGTATGTTATACTCCCGTGAGAGCTCATTTAACGTCGGTCCACAGCGTGAAGAGCTACACGGAACAATTCCAAACAAATGCGAATTATTCCGTGGCCACCGCAAGAATAAAACGAAAACGAATGAAGCTACGTGATACGCAATAGCATCGTATTTAAAAGGAAAACGAAGCATCAAAATACTTATTTTGAAGACCCACTTTGCATGTGGAATTATATGTTAGCTAGAGACTGTGAAAGACGTGGATTAGCATTTTTATTAAAAAACAATTATTTCCGAATTTCTTAAGCTATAAAAACCAAGTGTCTTTTGCCTGCACTTGAACACTGAGATGTATAATTATTCTTATGTATTTAACTGAAAGTAATGCTATTTTTGACAGGCTAACAACAATATTACACAAATAAATCCGAAACAAAGTTCCCTAGCAAAAAAAGAGGGCGCCGAGTAAAGGTTCCCAGAAGTCTAGTCTTGACGGATACACGCTTGTGGTAGTGACAAGTTTTATTACAGATATTATTCAACGAATATTCCACCTATGGTGGGCGATGGGTTATATGCAAGACTTACGTATGAAATGTAATAACCTTTGCCTACAGTGTTACAAGAAATGGAGCGTTAGAGCGTGTTGCGTGATATGATCATATGCATATATGGAATATTATGTGTACAATGAATATATTTAAGTTTTCCAACGGCAGATTGACGGCCACAAAAGGGTCGCAGCCATTGGTCTGAGACTATCCTGTACTGTCAACCAGGTAAGACGTGTGAGAGAGCGAAAACGTGTTGAGATGCATATCATCAGGCTGGTCTCAAAGGGTTTATAAACTTTCACACGGAAGGTCGAGTCACTCGTAAAATATTTTCGTGAGCTGGCTGACGTAGAAGATTTTTCTACAGTAATTTCGTTGACTCTAATGCATAACGTCAGAGTGGGTTACAAGACTTAGTAAATTCATGCCTCAGTCCATGGTGTCGTAAATGCGTCTGCAGTGAGTTTTGCGAACTTGTGATAATTTCGAGGAGCACTGCGAGTGAAAAGAACTTTAAATTCTTTTCGCAGGGTCTCACACTTACAATTTAGGCGTTGAACTATGGACAGAGAAGGAAAGATAGTAATCTCTCGTTGCACTGATGGCAAATACGAAGAGAACGTGTTCTGAAGAAGTTTATTTTTCGCCCGCCGTACCTCGTCTGCTGTTGAGCAACTTCGTAGAACTACGTGAACAGTAAATTACACGTATGGCAGGCCCACCGAACTTCAAAGACAATCATACAATTAAGCTCTTTCACAGAGGACGAATATTATTATTAGTATACGGCCGCTCACAGCCTGCCGGTTTGTTGCTTTTGGTACAATAAATTGCTAAATTATCGTCTTGGGTGTGTCCAGAAAGAAACAGAGTGCAGCACTCAATACAGTAAATTTTCGACCTTCCATTTTTCTTTAATTTTCGTGAAAGGAATGGTTTTGTCATGAAATTTTCATTGTGACTGTATGGATGCAAAGTAAAGAAGAAGAATATTGTTACAGACGGAACATAGGCTCATACTGGGCTAGACGTCAAGCAATTGGTTGCGTCTGTTTTTCAGAAATCAAAGTGCTGGCTACCAGAAGAGTATTTTCGGCCTTCTTCTCGAAAATGGGAGTCCAGTGATTCAACTAACACGCCACCTCACCTGACAGTGAATGAGGATTCGTGGTAAGTAAACACTTTTGCTGATAGTCCCTTTATAATAACGTATGTGTTAAACACGAGTCTTCTAAAATGCTGCGTTATTCCAATATGCTTGAGGCTTTTCATTTTAGTTTATATCAGAGATGTATATTTCCTCATTGAATAAGTTCTGTTTCACCCTCAAGCGAGAACCGTAGTATTAATCTTATAATGTCTTAAATTCCCCAGAAGTGACAATGGGAATCACAGCCAAATAAGCGCCCTTCGCTGAACCAAAAGTCGGCAAAGCCAACTAACCAAGTAAATTATCGTTAACTCAAAGAACGGCCTGACATACAAACTCTGTCATATAGGAAATAAAATAAAATCAGGATGTCGCAGGCGTTTAAATCCCCCACAAAAATGGTTGTACGTTAGTCAAATAACTGTGCGATATGACTTACAAACTGATGAGCTTTTTCCAGCTCTAGACATAATGAGTCTGTATCCCTTATTCCGCTAGAAGAATTCATAGACGGTATTAATATGTAAAACTGTGTTCGATATAGAGATTTACTGGGGCTGTCCTGGCCAAAAGAAATGATACCTCCCATTATTAAGAAGCTGTTGGTCATCTGTTTAGGTCTGTGCATGACAACGTACTGTACCAATTTCTTCCAAGAAGCCTTGTGTGGATATCAGTTTCTTTAGAGATTCATACATTTGGTTCTCTCGATCACTGAGGCATGGGATCAATTGTTTTGGATATACCTCGGCTTAGCGATCATTTCTATGCATTTCGGGAGAACGGCGATACTGTTGCTACTCTACAGTAGGGGTCAAATTTTAAAGATTATACACGTGCTCCGGTTAACTTTAGGGAATTGGTTGGTTCTTCTGCATTACGTGTGGCCTAGGGTGGACCGTAGACTGCTTATAAAAGCATATTTTTTATGGACGGTTTCTGAGAAAACTCCAAAAAACTATGATCTTTGAGTACCAAAAATACCAGTTGTGGAGATGGCCACTTCTTCTAATTGTACTCATGGTAAATCGTCGAAATTTTAGCCATATGTTGTTAAGGTAATGTTCTCAGGGACCTGTCATCACCTGTTAGCGAGATCCAAAGGTTCAAAGTTATCGTACTTAAGCTCGCAAGGTACGCTCGTAAGGTCTGGCATGACGTGTAAACATAGTTTAAAATGAGGTAGCACAACTTGACAAGATTTCTGTTGTTATTACTTAGGTTCTGAAATCACCAGACTATGTTTTATTACGGTTTTTCACCAATCAAAATTTATGAGACGCTGTCTCTTTAGGATGGGCACTTCTCGCCTACACAGATATGCCCAGAATGGTGCTCCAGTAACATAAATTGGTTAAAAAGAATCTTAACATGCTTGCCAAAAACTATGTAAAACTGGAAGACTGCTAATTTAGTAAAAATTTTTAACACGATTTTTACTCTGTTGGGATACAAACCACCGTTTTCGATGAATTGCTACCTACGAGTATGAGCCTTGTATCCAGAAAAAATGTAAAGGAAAGGGAAGGGAGAGGAGAGGAGAGGAGGGGAGGGGAGAGGAGAGGAGAGAGAGAGAGAGAGATATGGATCAAGACAATAGCAATGGGTGCCAAAGGGAGAGGGATATTGGCCGTCAGTGGGAGACTGTGGCAGTAAAATAGAGACAGTAGTACTGAGAGTGAAAGATAGAGGAGATAATAATCGTTAGTGACCGACACTGGCAGCAAAAAAAAGAAATACCATTGTATGGAAATAGAAGCGGTAGGAGAAAAAGAGAGAAGAGGCAGTGGAAATGAAAGTACAGATGGGAGGGTGACTATACATGGGCTTGGGTGAGTCTGTACCCTGTAAGACTGCGGACTGGTGAAAACATATACATATAGGACACGGAGTATTTTGGACCAAAATATTAAACACGTGTGTTAAAGAGGAGAAAGTAAGATGAACCCTCCAGAGTTTCTGAGCTGCCAACCTATGGTGGTGATAGTGGTAGTGGGACAGAAAGACAAAAGTAAATACTGTAAGTGAGCGCGGAGACAGTGGGATGTACATTAAATCATTTTTCGATTACGTGCTGTCTAAGAGTATGAGCAAAGTGTCTAGAAAAATGTAAAGGAACCAATTTCGTGCTAACCTTATACGTGTGTACTTGTTATCAAAGTACTCGAATGTATCGAAGTATATAAATAGTCACAACTTTGCGGACCTACAGAATTCATTGTACTATCGTACTCAAAAATATTCGAACGACTTGAATTGCATATCGCCTCTTGTGCTTGCAGCTCACATGACGTAACTATCTTCCAGGTCCTCTAATCTTGTTTCGGTACAGTAGTTTAACCACACAAACTGGTGATGACTTGTAAACACTGCTCTGTAAGGCATTTAACTATAGATTTAAATTAATACCACTATACCATAAATATTAGGGACCACCTGAGACAGTCCTTACACCTTGTAACCTCAAATTTATTACAATAACTTTTACCACTCTCAAGGTTTCAATGATCACAACTCTAACACGTCAATTATTACGTAATCATTTATTTGAATGCATGGTGTCTGTTCCATTGAAAGAACAGACACCATGCAGGTCCCACAGCTGTGAAACACGATATGTAAATTGAAGGGGCATCAGTGCCACCAGGACATTAAGCGGAATCAGCAACGACGAGCGAAAATGTGTACAGGACCGGGTTTCGAACCCGGGATCTCCTGCTTACTAGGCAGGTACTGTAATCACGGCACCATCAGCGACACAGCATTATCACAACTGCATGGTCGATCCACATTCCTACAGACCGCAACGTTTCCATAGTCCCTGTCCATTGTATATAGTGGACAGGGACTGTGGATAAGTGGCACTCGGTGGCAACGTGGATTGGCCGTGAAGCGTAGGGTGATAGTCTGTGCAGTTATGATAACGCTGTGTCCCGGATGGCGCAATAATTACCGCACCTGGTTGCCTATTAAGCAGGAGATGACTGGTTAGAATCCCAGTCCGGTACACATTTTCGCTCGTCGCCGCTGATTCCACTTAATGTCACGCAGCAACTTATAGCACTGATGCCCCTTCAGTTTACATATGTTATGTAATCCTTACTCAAAACGACATTGTTTTGCAAATAAGAGAATTTCAATAATTTCTGGGCTCGCAGATCTCTATGGTTACCCAAAGTGTCCTTACTCTCTAAAAGGTTTTCCAGACACCTATTAACCGTCGTTCAGTAAACGAGTGCTTTCTGTAAACAGAATAATAGACTACTTAGCTGCCAATCCATGACTCACAGTGTAAAACTCACTATCGAAATTTCACATCTTCATGACGGCACCTTCATTTATTTGCAGTTCGAAAGGCCACCTATCAAGCTTGTAATCTAACGCAAAGTGACATTAAAAGTGTAATCTATTCGTAAGATTGTGGGACTCTATCATAACATCAATCCTCATCGCTGACTGACAGTAACAGATGTAATATAATAATTTTTAACCAGTAAGAGTTACCAAACCTGAATTTAAATTACAGGACGAAAAGTTTTGCACTCAATGAGGACAATTATCCAGAAACTAGTGTTCCTTTTAACTAACCACGAAAGATGTTAAATATGCTTTCATTCGTAAGTAACAACCTTTAAATGACGTAATGTATGTGCTGGATGACGATTCGAATCCAACACTTAGTTCGACTGTTATGTAAACACAGTTTATTCCTGATATTGAATTTTCTCAGCGGTAGCGAGATGTTTGAAACTGAAATGACAAGAAAATGAATAATTGCTGCCTTCCTAGGATTCGAAGCTTGCACCTATCGCCGTTGTTTTCTAGCTGCGAATGGACATTAAATATAGGTTTCTTTCACGAAAAGCGAGATGTGCGCATATTTGAACTTGCAGTGACGCAACGATAGGTACAGTGATGGACAAGAAACGAACCCTATACAAACAATTGTTGACTACACACGATGGACACATTAATTATACAGTTGTTTTCCACCAGTAGCTAGGCATGGCGTTTGTGAACATGAAATGATGTCTCTCTGGGAATCGTCCACAGCTCGTGGTCTCGCGGTCGCGTTCTCGCTTCCCGAGCACGGGGTCCCGGGTTCGATTCCCGGTGGGTTCACGGATATTCATTTGCCTCGAGATGACTGGGTGTTGTGTGTTGTCCTCATCATTTCATCATCATTCATAAAAGTGGCGAGTTTGGACTGAGAAAAGATTGGGAATTTGTACGGGCGCTGATAACTGCGCAGTTGAGCGCCACACAAACCAAACATCATCATCATCACCTCTCTGGGAATCGAAACCGTAACATAACGTTGTTGACAATGAACGATGAGATGTTAAAAATCAAAACATATTTCCATCAAACATTGCGGGGTGTTCATGCTAAAGAGTGACGGGACATTATGAAAATGTTTGTGCCGAGCCAGGATTTGAAACCTGACACGCACCTTACCTCAAGAAGTTGAGGACCTTGGAACCTTCAGCGAATTGATGGTACAATGTCGTCACGAAGGGATCAAATCCGTGAAACCAGAACCAATACGTTCAACATTTCAGGTTATAATATATATATCATAAGTGCCCTGTGACCTCTGGTTCTTTAACTGAAGTAAAAATACTAATGTAAGGTTACTGGTGATAGATTTTTTACACGTTGCCACTTAGCCCTCTGTCATGGCCCAACCTAAAGTGTAGTCGGTAACGAAGGGACATCACGTTTGATGAGAAGCTGGAACAATGGTGGAATCGTATGTTCTTTATTTGGCGCAATCGGGGTAGAGAGGATCCACCAGTGCCTATTAAAAACGTCTAAATGATGCGGGGATTGACTCTAGCCCAACGTATACAACCTACTAACAAGCCCCAGACCACTGAACTCCAGAGATCGCTTGGGCATGATTTTGTTGTAGCAATGGTGGGCAACACAGGTTGAGAAGTCTGACTTCCTGTCTTCATGGAGTGCATTACAGCCGTTTCGATATATTCATCTCTTGCTCGATCGAATTGTCATTAGCCAACTGCCTCTGCTACACAGTTTTTACATTCAACTTGATTTTGTAATCACTGAAATTAAATCACATAGCGGCCATCTGCACAAGCTATCAACACCTTAGGAGGCAGAAGTGTTGCTTCCCCTTAAGATAGTCTCCATGGTAAACTCTCGCAGTGCAAAAGAAAGTCTGAGTTATTGAAGGTGATTCTTCCATAATTTAGTAAACTATAATTCGTCGTTCTGCTAACAGTGTTAATCTATTGGAAGCCCAGAAAAATTTACTTTATTTCATAACCTCCCAGTAACAGCAAAACCTCGGGAAACGTTTCCGTGAACTCGTGGTTGCCTGTCCTGATGGGAACAGTTTCTGCTCCACCAGCCTGTGGCCGCCGAACGGTACCCGGCGTTAGTCCAGGAGATCACTATGGATCGCGTTTCGAGCCTATGATCTACGTCGAATGTTTGCACACTCACGGTAGGAATGGTGAGATTATATAATATTATAGTATCGTCTTCAGCTTGAAATGATTTGTGTCAGAAGGGGTTACAGCATGCAGTAACAACAACTTTGTAACCAGTATTCTTGCAGTATATGAAGTGAGGAATAATAAGTATGTTATGAACCATTGCGGCCGAAATTTACCAGGAAAAAAGAGACTCGAGCGCAGGTTTGGGGCCATTTTGGATTTAATAGACCGATTTAATAGAAGGGTGAAGGCAGGGAGATCAAACATCTGTTTCCTGTACGGTGTGAGTGTTATAGAAAAAATGAGTCTTTCTTGTGTAATTTAGGATAGGGTGGATAGCAATGTGCGGCTGATCGCTGATGATGCTGTGGTGTACGCGAAGGTGTCGTTGAGTGACTGTATGACGATACAAGATGACTTGGACAGGGTTTGTGATTGGTGTAAAGAATGGCAGCTAACTCTAAATATACATAAATGTAAATTAATGAAGATGAATAGGAAAAAGAATCCCGTAATATTTGAATACTCCATTAGTAATGTAGCGCTTGGCATAGTCACGTCGATTAAATATTTGCGCGTAACACTGCAGAGCGATATGAAGTGGGACAAGCATGTAATGGCAGTTGTGGGGAAGGCGGATAGTCGTCTTCGGTTCAGTGGTAGAATTTTGGGAAGATGTCGTTCATCTGTAAAGGAGACCGCTTATGAAACACTAATACGACCTATTCTTGAGTACTGCTGGAGGGTTTGGGATCCCTATCAGGTCGGAATGAGGTAGGACATAGAAGCAATTCAGAGCCGGACTGCTAGATTTGTTACTGGTAGGTTTGATCATCACGCGAGTGTTACGGGAAATGCTTCAGGACCTCGGATGGAAGTCTCTGGAGGAAAGGAGGCGTTCTTTTCGTGAATCGCTACTGAGGAAATTTAGAGAACCAGCATTTGAGGATGACTCCAGTACAATTTTAATGCCGCCAACTTATATTTCGCGGAAAGACCATAAAGATAAGATGAGAGAGATTAGGGCTCGTACAGAGGCATATAGGCAGTCATTTTCCCCTCGTTTTGTTTGGGAGTGGAACAAGGAGAGAAGATGCTAGTTTTGGTACGAGGTACCCTCCGCCACGCACCGTGTGGTTTTTATGTAGATGTAAATGTAGATGTAGATCTAGAGAACGATTCTAATCTGAATTACTTGCCACATCCCCATGCCGAACCGACGTAGATCTGCCGAGTAAGATATAAAATGTTAGTCTACTGTGCAGTTAGAACCAAAGCAGCTTCGGCTTTTCAAATGCGATGTTAGTGGTGGGTAAGAGTGATGAAATACGTAGTCAATATCGAGTGGATTTAGCCGGCTAATTTCGAGTCACTCCAGGAAGAATCTCAACTACGACAGGGTTGGGAGTCATAATTTATACTGTTGCCAAGTTCCCGTCACCTTTGCAGGATGAAGGAATACGTTTCCACGGCCAATGAGTTTCTTGAGCAGGCTAGCGATCCAGGAGTAAAACCTGCGCTCCATCGACGCAGCGCTTAAGAAGAGGGAAAATTAAATGGATAGCCTTCCTTTTCATGGCCATTACTTTGTTTTAGTCTGTATGTTATCAGAATATTCATGAGAATTATCGAGGGGTAAAATTAGAATCGGCTGCTAAGTCAAGGTTAAATAGGAAAGTAATAAGTGTTCTTTGTAATGAAAGACTTGTGACAGCAAGGCCTGCTCTGGTTTTTACAGTCAGCAACTCCCATTAACATCTGGGGATATGAATGCGACGGTAAGGGTATAAGATGTATGAATGTGCAGAGAGTACCCCGGAGCTGCTGATTCTATGAGTCAGAGTTCTTCAACAGTGATAAACTGCCTCTCGACTTCTATCTCGGGTCTTCGGCCAACTTTCGTATCATGATTTTTCTAACGTTTCGCCAGCACAGGTGGCTGGTATCGTCAAAGTTTCGTCCTTGACGTCCTGGTCAGCTTTGATATTTCTTTGCTTACGAAAGCCACTCAGTGACTCTTTGGAGCACATCGGTTTTATTTTCCCGCAAGGTATCAAAAAGTTCTTTCATGCATGTTTCACCACGAGCTATTTCACGTGGAATGGCAACTTCCACGAACCGCTGGAAGGCGTCGCCATGGATAATCCTCATAGTTCAGTGGTGGTCAACTTCCTGATGGAACATTTCGAAACACTGGCGCTGGACTACGAGCATTGTAAACCTAAGGTGTGGTACAGATTCGTCGATGATACCTTCGTCGTGTGGGGCTTGATGAAGAACAGCTCGGTGACTTCCTGAGACAGTTGAACAGCCTCCATGCCACCATAAAACTTACTATGGAAGTGGAAAATGACAAAAAGCTGCGGTTTCTAGATGTGCTGGTCACAAGACATGACGAAAGTCTGGGACACAGCGTGTATCGAAAATCGACACATACAGACCGATACCTGCACAAACTATCAAATCACAATCCGAGCCAAAAGCAGGGATGATTAATGCGCTCGTAACGTAAGCAAGACTAATATGTGCGCCGCAGCACCTCAAAAGCTAAATACAACACTTGGAAAGTGTTCTGTGGAGCAATGGGTACTCCACAAGTTATATTAGAAGTGTAACAGAGCCAAGCACTCGACGAAGTGACAAATCAGAAAGAGAAATGTAGGGTACGGCCTTTCTGCCATACATTCCCAGAGTGACGGACAGAATCGGCCTATATTGCACAAACACGGCGTAAAGGCTATTTACAAAGTGACAAAGAGGATCAAAGAATATTTCAGATCAGCAGAGGAGAAAAGGGACCCACTTGCAATGACAGGAAAATTTATCTTGGAATGACTGGACGACCAGTCGACACCAGGATCACAGAACATGAGCCACATTGCACCTTAGAGCAGGTGGGGAAATCGGCTGTGCCAGAGCACACGCTGTGTGAGACGGATCACGTAGTAAATTTCGCCGACACGTAAGTTCTGGCTGTAGAGGAGAACTAGCACACCCGTTTGTTCAGAGAAACTATAGAAATACAGAAACACGAGAATAGCTTCAACAAGAAAGAAGAAAGCCTGAGGGTAAATGGATCCTGGATTTCTGTGTTGCGGCGAACGACCATCGCTGATAGCAGGAGATACGCACCGGATATGATCCCGGAGAAGCCCTTGGGCGTTGGCGAGCCAGGTACACGTAATTTGCGGCCACGAACTCGGCTCCAGTCCACCACCGGCAATGGAGAATGAAACTTTGACAATGCCAGGCACTAGTGCTGGTGAAACGTCAGGAAAATCATCAGACGAACGTCGGTTGGAGGACCCGAGACAGAAACTAACAGACAGTTTGTGAAGGAGTGGCCACGAATGCCTTGACAATTTTCTTTAACAGTGCCCGCCGTCAAAGATATAGTAGCAACAGCAATTGAGAGATTCATACCTCATAAATTGGTAAGAGATGGAACTGATCCCCCATGGTACACAAAACAGGTCCGAATGCTGTTGCAGAGGCAATGGAAAAAGCATGCGAAGTTCAGAAGAACGCGAAATCCCGAAGATTGGTTGAAATTTACAGACGCGCGAAATTTGGCACGGACTTCAATGCGAGATGCCTTAAATAGGTTCCACAACGAAACATTGTCTCGAAATTTGGTAGAAAATCTGAAGAAATTCTGGTCTTGTGTAAAGTACACAAGCGGCAAGACGCTGTCAATAACTTCGCTGCGCAGATGGCACTGTTACCGACGACTGTGCCGCTAAAGCGGAGTTATTGAACGCAGGTTTCCGAAATTCCTTCACCAGGGAAGACGAATGGAATATTCGAGAATTTGAAACACGAACAGCTGCTAGCATGAGTTTCTTAGAAGTAGATACCTTAGGGGCTGCGAAGCAACTCAGATCGCTTGATACGGGCAAGTCTTCAGGTCCACATTGTATACCGATTAGGTTCCTTTCAGATTACGTTGAGACAATAGCTCCATAAGTAGCAATCATATACAACCGCTCGCTCACCGATAGATCTGTACCTACAGATTGGAAAATTGCGCAGGTCGCACCAGTGTTCAAGAAGGGTAGTAGGAGTAATCCATTTAACTACAGACCTATATCATTGACGTCGGTTTGCAGTAGGGTTTTGGAGCTTATACTGTATTCAAATATTGTGAATGACCTCGAAGGGAACGATCTATTGACACGTAATCAGCATGGCTTCAGAAAACATCGCTCTTGTGCAACGCAGCTAGCTCTTTATTCGCACGAAGTAATGGCCGCTATCGATAGGAGACCTCAAGTTGATTCCGTATTTCTAGATTTCCGGAAAGCTTTTGTCACCGTTCCTCACAAGCGACTTCTAATCAAGCTGGGCGCCCATGGGGTATCGTCTCAGTTGTGCAACTGGATTCGTGATTTCCTGTCAGGAATGTCGCAGTTCGTAGTAATAGACGGCAAATCATCGAGTAAAACTGAAGTGATATCAGGTGTTCCCCAGGGAAGCGTCCTGGAATCTCTGCTGTTCCTGATCTATGTAAATGACCTGGGTGACAATCTGAGCAGTTCTCTTAGGTTGTTCGCAGATGATGCTGTAATTTACCCTCTAGTAAGGTCATCCGAAGACCAGTATCAGTTGCAAAGCTATTTAGAAAAGATTGCTATATGGTGTGGCAGGTGGCAGTTGACGCTAAATAACGAGAAGTGTGAGGTGATCCACATGAGTTCCAAAAGAAACCCGTTGGAATTCGATTACTCGATAAATAGTACAATTCTCAAGGCTGTCAATTCAACTAAGTACCTGGGTGTAAAAATTACGAACAACTTCAGTTGGAAAGACCACATAGGTTATAGTGGGGAAGGCGAGGCAAAGGTAGCGTTTCATTGGCAGGACACTTAGAAGTTGCAACAAGTCCACTAAAGAGACAGCTTACACTACACTCGTTCGTCCTCTGTTAGTATATTGCTGCGCGGTGTGGGATCCTTACCAGGTGGGATTGACGGAGGACATCGAAAGGGTGCAAAAAATGGCAGCTCATTTTGTATTATCACGTAATAGGGGAGAGAGTGTGGCAGATATGAGACGCGAATCGGGATGGAAGTCATTAAAGCAAAGACGTTTTTCGTTGCGGCGAGGTCTATTTACTAAATTTCAGTCACCAACTTTCTCTTCCGAATGCGAAAACATTTTGTTGAGCCCAACCTACAGAGCTAGGAATCATCAAAATAAAATAAGAGAAAGCAGAGCTCAAAAGAAAGGTTTAGGTGTTCGTTTTTCCCGCGCGCTGTTCGGGAGTGGATTGGTAGAGAGATAGTATGATTGTGGTTCGGTGAAGCCTCTGCCAAGCACTTAAATGTGAATTTCAGAGTAATCATGTAGATGCAGATGTAGATTATATGCCAAACTAAATTCCTGCTGTTGAAACAGTGGCCAACATTGTGTGAATGGCACCAACCCCTTTGTATCCAACATGCAACACAACCGTCTCACATACTAGTAATTGAGAGGATCAAGTCCTAAGCGTAGAACTTTCGGTAGACGGTTTAATTTCTTCGAGCAGACAGACACCTTATTTCCGATCTGATAATGAGTAACAGGCTCTCAAAGTACGATGCACCTCATACCAGAGGCGTGCATCGAGTCCGCGTGGCCCGCCCGCGACCCCAGCAATGTCTGGCGGGCGAGCCTCTACTCGCGCTGACCTGTCAGGTGGTCGAGTCGCTCCGATGCCCGCCGGAACGATCGGTGAGCCGCTAATGGCCGGGGGCCCGGGCGGTTCTGCTGCTCTTCAAGTCGCGCACCCGCCGGGCTTCACACGCTGTTGAGCGCGCCGAAAGAAGTTGGTGTGGGCTGTTTGCAAGCAGTTTTTTACTTCCCACGCTGTTTATCTACACAAAATTTCACCTCTGGCGTTACATTAAAATGACTGACGACTGTAACATCAGCAACAAGATAGTTACTTAAATACCCATTACATCACTATCCATTGTTACTTATTATTGTTAAATAGACGTTATCACGCCTATGTGAACATACTCTGTGCCTCACGATGCAGTGAAAAAAGTTAATGTTATTGCGGTTCACCCTTCTAATTATCTAACGTTTTTTTAATGCTATGTAAGGAAATAGCAAGCAGGCCTACTTAAAAGTTTCTATTGACACTCGTGGAAGTTAGATGGTTATATCACGACAGAACTGTTCCCACAGAGTATGAAGTTTATCTTTTTCCTCCAGGCCTTTCCCAGAGCTTATTTGGCTGACATTTTGTTACTATGCTGCCTCCTGATTTCTTCAGGCGAGTGTCGGTTGCTTCCGCCAGTTTCAAGGAAATTAAATTTTCACTCTTCAGCGGAGTGTGCGCTGTTATGAAACTCATTGGCACATTAAAACTATGTGCCGGACCTTTGCCTTTCGTGGGCAAGTGCCAACTGAGCTACCCAAGTACGACTCACGACCCGCCTTAACAGCTTTAACTCCGCCAGACCTCGTCTCCTACCTTCCAAACTTCACAGAAGCTCTCCTGAGGAAGGCAATGGTCCCGAGTTCGAGTCTCGGTCCGGCACATAGTTTTAATCTGCCAGGAAGTTTCAACTTTTTTCTTACTTCTACATGTTTTATAAACCTTCCCGTTTTAAGGGCCTTGCTGTTCGATATTTATTTCTGACATAATAGTAATAATAATAATACTTATTATTACTATTATTACTATTATTATTATTATTATTACTATTATTATTATTATTATTACTATTATTACTATTATTATTACTATTATTACTATTATTATTACTATTATTACTATTATTACTATTATTATTATTATTATTATTATGTCAGAAATAAATATCGAACAGCAAGGTCCTTCATACCACACAATATCCACCAGTACATCAATGCAATACAGCTACATCCAAACTTATGTATACAACTACAGAAATCCGTAATTATTGATACATGTTCAGTTACCCGAAAGTTCCTAAATGCAATATAACATATACAGTACAGTTAAAAGGAAGTCACGCTTGATCAAGGTCCGCGTCACTTTCTACTTTTGACCAGACATAACGTCTGAGATAAGAAAGAAATAATAATACAAGATAAACGGGCTGGTCACAGACCCGCCAGGTTAGCCGAGCGCCCTAACGCGCTCCCTCCTGGACTCGGGTAGGCGTGCCGGCCCCAGATCGAATCCGCCTGGCGGATTAACAACGAGGACCGGTGTGCCGGCCAGCCTGGATGTGGCTTTTAGGCGGTTTTCCACATCCCACTAGGTGAATACCGGGCTGTTCCCCACGTCCCGCCTCAGTTAAACGGCTCGCAGACATCTGAACACTTTCGAACTATTCCATGGATTAAACTAGTCGCAGACAGTTGGGGTACACTAATTCCTTCCCAGGGTGTACGGGGTGGCGGCAGGAAGGGCATCCGGCCATCCCTTCAACTAACATTGCCACATCCGATTAACCATGCCGACCCTGCGTATCCGCGGGAGAAACGGCACAAGCAAAAGAAAAGAAACGAGCTGGTCACAGTGTTTTGCGCCGAACTGTCTGCATATGACGGCAATAGTTGGTCACGCGCGAGTGTATGTTAGAGACGGGCCACGGATTTTTCCCACGGATTCTGAAACATCTGCAGTCTTCGCCAGTGTCGGTGGAGACACGATCTGTTGGCCATCACCTGCAATTCTCAGAGCAGCCGATCCGGGCTCATTAGCTGAGCAAACAAGCGCAGAGTTCTGCAGCAACGAGTCATTCCATGTTCGTAAAGTCCAAGAGTTTTCTTGCGGTTCTTACTGCGGTGTCACCGCCAGACACCACACTTGCTAGGTGGCAGCCCTTAAACCGGCCGCGGTCAGTTAGTATACGCCGGACCCGCGTGTCGCCACTATCAGTGTTTGCAGACCGAGCGCCGCCACACGGCAGGTCAAGTGTAGAGAGACCTCCTAGCACTCGCCCCAGTTGAACAGCTGACTTTGCTACCGATGGTTCACTGTCTACATACGCTCTCTATTGCAGAGACGACAGTTCAGCATAGCCTTCAGCTACGTAATTTGCTACGACCTAGCAAGGCGCCATATTCTTCAGGAATGTATTCTGAACAGATGATATTGTGAATCATGTACCGTCAAGAGCGACGTTCATCATTAATGGATTAAAGTTAAGTATCAAACTAATTACGTCCGCTTTCTGAATTCTCATTCCTTGTCATGTTCCAGACCTCACGTCAGTATAGTTCTTCCCTTCTCACGCCAGCCTGCGTGAGCTAAAACGCGTGCATTTCGGCCTCCTCTCGTAACTCGGTGTTGGCTCTTCTGCCAACACAACACTTACGTGACAGCAAGTTCTAATTATTTACCGTATGGTGAAGAAGTGGACCACTGATCAAATCGAAAAACTTATGAAAGTGTACCTACCGCAAAGAACCTTCCTGGTGGAAAATGACCCACGAACGTTACACAGAAAAGAAAAAGGAAAGCAGGGTATACGAATAGATAGTTAAAACAAAGATGATGTTCCAACTGTGGACCAAAGTATCATAAAAATTTAGGTGCAAAATTTGAGATCAACTTTCTTAAAAGAGCTCACGAAAAGTGCAGGCCACAGAAGGAAGCAGAGAAAGTAAAGAACGAAGAGTATAAACCAATAAAAAGCTGCATGTATCATGTTCACGACACTATTATGCATTGCTGTGTCACAGCAATTATTTAGCATTACGTGTTGTGTTTCTTTATGAAGGATCAATAACGCCCTCCCTGTTCCTTGTGTATCAGACCTCCACGATTCTCAAAGAAACACAGAGTCTTCAGAAAGCAAATCCACTCGCGGGCAATCATCCCTCCCTTCCCACCGCTTCCTGTTTCCCTGTTGCACTGAGGCCTGTTGACGCCCGGGCTCGGCAGGGTACCCAAACGAGACACTGGCCTCATCGGATCATCGCAAATCGCATGCACAGTTCCTGGTGCAGTTCAGCTCCACTACCAGCGGTGCCTGCAGCGCATCGGACTGGTCGGCTGCAGGCGGGCTCTGCCTCATACACTCCTGGAAATTGAAATAAGAACACCGTGAATTCATTGCCCCAGGAAGGGGAAACTTTATTGACACATTCCTGGGGTCAGATACATCACATGATCACACTGACAGAACCACAGGCACACAGACACAGGCAACAGAGCATGCACAATGTCGGCACTAGTACAGTGTATATCCACCTTTCGCAGCAATGCAGGCTGCTATTCTCCCATGGAGACGATCGTAGACATGCTGGATGTAGTCCTGTGGAACGGCTTGCCATGCCATTTCCACCTGCCGCCCCAGTTGGACCAGCGTTCGTGCTGGACGTGCAGACCGCGTGAGACGACGCTTCATCCAGTCCCAAAAATGCTCAATGGGGGACAGATCCGGAGATCTTGCTGGCCAGGGTAGTTGACTTACACCTTCTAGAGCACGTTGGGTGGCACGGGATACATGCGGACGTGCATTGTCCTGTTGGAACAGCAAGTTCCCTTGCCGGTCTAGGAATGGTAGAATGATGGGTTCGATGACGGTTTGGATGTACCGTGCACTATTCAGTGTTCCCTCGACGATCACCAGAGGTGTACGGCCAGTGTAGGAGATCGCTCCCCACACCATGATGCCGGATGTTGGCCCTGTGTGCCTCGGTCCTATGCAGTCCTGATTGTGGCGCTCACCTGCACGGCGCCAAACACGCATACGACCATCATTGGCACCAAGGCAGAAGCGACTCTCATCGCTGAAGACGACACGTCTCCATTCGTCCCTCCATTCACGCCTATCGCGACACCACTGGAGGCGGGCTGCACGATGTTGGGGCGTGAGCGGAAGACGGCCTAACGGTGTGCGGGACCGTAGCCCAGCTTCATGGAGACGGTTGCGAATGGTCCTCGCCGATACCCCAGGAGCAACAGTGTCCCTAATTTGCTGGGAAGTGGCGGAGCGGTCCCCTACGGCACTGCGTAGGATCCTACGTCGCTGCGGTCCGATCCCAGGTCGACGGGAACTTGCACCTTCCGCCGACCACTGGCGACAACATCGATGTACTATGGAGACCTCACGCCCCACGTGTTGAGCAATTCGGCGGTACGTCCACCCGGCCTCCCGCATGCTCACTATACGCCCTCGCTCAAAGTCCGTCAACTGCACATACGGTTCACGTCCACGCTGTCGCGGCATGCTACCAGTGTTAAAGACTGCGATGGAGCTCCGTATGCCACGGCAAACTGGCTGACACTGACGGCGGCGGTGCACAAATGCTGCGCAGCTAGCGCCATTCGACGGCCAACACCGCGGTTCCTGGTGTGTCCGCTGTGCCGTGCGTGTGTTCATTGCTTGTACAGCCCTCTCGCAGTGTCCGGATAAAGTATTGTGGGTCTGACACACCGGTGTCAATGTGTTCTTTTTTCCATTTCCAGGAGTGTATATTCCTACTACTCCTCTCTCCCCAACGTCCGTAGCGGATTTCTCATAAATTGTGGTCCCACATACAGAAACGTAACAAAGCTTTGTTGTCTTTCCGCACTCGAAACAAATTTAGCAAGTCGCTACAACCTCACATCTCTACCTTACGAAACACGTATACTACAGAAACAATTACCATTTCTCGCATCCCTCTGGGCCCTAGGATCTCTAGTCTACCCTCGACAAGATAAACCATCTACTCCTAAACAGCCTCTAAATTAGGTTATGAATTATTAATTTTCACCAGTCAGATCTGTAGGCATCGAATTATCGGCTTTTGTACCACTCACGAGCCTTTGCCCGTAAAAGCACTGCTCTATAGAGTCACTCCTCTGATGTCAATATTACAGTAGTTCATAAAACCATCTTATCTGCCAGAGATTCGATCTACAAACTGCCATCGATGCAAGCCAACATGGCTCAAACACTGCCACTAAAACGAAAAGCCCCCCTTTTTATTCCCAGTAACATGAGGGATAAGGGAAGATAAGGAGCTCTATCTCGGTCCCTCCGCCTGGCTGACGTGCACTCAAGGTTTTACCTACGGCAAGATCGCAGACCAGAAGACTGACTGGATTCAGGTTGAGAGATATACAGCGCACTCTCACTTCCGATATGGTGTTATGCTGCCTAATGTTCTTAGGGAAGTTGATCTTTATTAGTCGGTTGCTATACCTGTATACGATCTGATTCCATTCATATGATAAATGATTGGTAGTTAACGCTCATGCTTGTGTGCTTTAATGAAGTTATAGCGATAAGCTTAACCTGCGCTCAAAGAAAGAGGGTGCCGATGTAAACAACTGCAGTAAAAGCCTAGGAGGCTGAGGGCTGAACGGAGTGTTTTTTCATACAGAACCTGTGTGAAAACATTTGCGCAGTGCCTAGTTCCGCGGTCTCATTGTGCAGACACGTTGGATGGCGCCGGTCGGTCGGCGGCCACACCCAGGTAGGCTGACTAGCGCCGAGGAGACGCTGCTGCTAAGGGCAGACCAGGGAAGACCGGCACTAAATCAGAGGAAGGGCCCTTGTAGGCAGGAAGCCATTGAGACGACCGTGAGTTTCTGCGAAATTCCGCGAAACAGGTCAGTGGGGCCCAGGCGTCCAGACTCTGCTACAACACATATTTGTTAAGGCATGAGGACGTTAGCGAGTTTATGGCCGTTCTTTGGAAAGTTGTAAATGGACGCTACAGAGGAGATAACGATCTTTTTATGGAGGGCTGTGGTTTCATCTAGGTCATGTTTTTAGCAAAAGACACGGTGTAAACGTGTGGGAAAGCGGCCGCGAAGCGAATCTTTTTTTCCTTTTCTAGAATTTAATGTCTCTGGTTGGTCAAATCTGTATATGCAGAGCAAGGGGCACTCTCTCAGCTTCGAATGCCATGCTCCAGCTCCTGCCGGCCGCGGTGGTCTCGCGGTTCTAGGCGCGCAGTCAGGAACCGTGTGACTGCTACGGTCGCAGGTTCGAATCCTGCCTCGGGCATGGATGTGTGTGATGTCCTTAGGTTAGTTAGGTTTAAGTAGTTCTAAGTTCTAGGGGACTAATGACCACAGCAGTTGAGTCCCATAGTGCTCAGAGCCATTTGAACATTTTGAGCTCCAGCTCCTGATTAGCTTATGCTAATGGGGGGGTTGTCAAAGATGTAAATGTGCTATGCTACCGAGCTGGTGAGGAAAGCTAAGAGAAGGAGAAGTGGACACTTTCGTACTGCCGCTTCTCTGGTGAAGAACTGCACGTCTTTACCTGAACGGTGAGACTTGTGTCCTTTGCTAGTGTGCCACTTAGACACTGTGCCAGTCACCATGTGAACCGTCAGAGGTACTGCTTCTAGCATCAAGCACACAAAAAGTGATGTGTGGGTGTACGTATTTGTTTTGAGACGGTCGTCTAAACATTTGACATATTCCGGCATGTACAGTCATGGCACAGAGTCAGATTGGTTTGGCAGACCAGCAAACGGGTCCACCTGTACACTGGATTCCACCAGCGTTTCAGAGGCTCATAGGGAACTACCTGTACTCCGAATTAGCCGAATGTGAGACCGTGTACTTGTATTTTCTCGGGGCCGCGCCGTTAATATCAGATTGCTGCCGCCCATGACTCCAGTCGCTGAACTCATCGTGGTGCGACCAGCAAGAGAGTTAAGTATTCGCTGCTATGGCGTAGGTCAGCAATGTATGCTTCTCAGCACCCTGTTCTTGCGAACTATACTTTTCTTCATGGAACAGTAGAGGACAGATGCTTCATAGTAGCGTACATTTTGGACCATACCACGGATTCAAATGTAAGAAGTCAGATAAAGCGATTAGTATTCTATTTAGTGTCATGTGTCGATGCCCAGCTAACCACTTTGTCCACCACAGACCACATATTAGTGCAAGCTTGTCAAATAAAAATGTTTGTGTGATATTTCTTTAGCCATTTTTTTTGTCTTGTTAAGAATGAATGAATCTATTGATATTTAGATCACAGCTCTTCCCAGTGTTCTGGTTATCATTACCTTTCCCATTTTTACTAAAGTCTAGACTACAATTGAAAGTAGAGAGCTTGTAAGGTTCCAAAACTCGAAATAATCACAGCCCTGACGCCAAAAACTTTGTTCCCGGCGTTAGCATTAAATGGCTGCCTCACTTATTTGTAACGCCTCGTTTGGCGGCGATCCGCAAGTTTCACGTATACTGCGCCTAGCCTTATGCCAATTCCGTCTGACGACCACATGAGTTATGTCTTGAGGCAAAAGATCACTGATGCTCCACAGGTGGGCTACAGAGGAATTAAGGGGATAGGCAAACATCAACAAGGCCGAGATAGCCTTTACTGCATCGTGTTGAGGAGACTTAAAAGTGAAATAACTCCAATGGAGCGAGCTGTCCCACTTCGTCGGAGATGTGGAGTGATGAGAGTGGCCTTGAGGTTTCTGTTCACCATTTGGGCGAAAGAGGGCTGAAGATAATTGGGGGGATTGGTAACATGTTTTATGGCTTTACTGAAGCAAAAGTGCTTAAACTCCTTCGACACAAAGAGCCGGAGCAGTGTCACTCACCAAAGATTTATTCGGCCAAACATGGGAAAGATCTTGTAGATATGGTTGATGATAGCCGATGCAGTAGCCCCATCAAATAAAGATTCGCCCCCTTTATGCGACGAAGAGGCCCTCGTTATCAATAAGCAACTTATCCATCAGTTGTTGCTCTCGCTCCGACTGAAGAAATCCCATTCATCAGTTGCAATTGAGATTTCCCATCTTCAATACTTCACACTTTCCCACTAGTCGTCAGATATCCTTGTGTAATGACGATCAGGTCACATGTTGCTGCATGCTGCACCTTGGCGATGGGCTTGTGAAGATCCAAATGCCTCTCCAACAAAGATTGATGAAAGTAATAACAAATGGTAGGAACAAGCTCCACAGCTAACAAATCCTAACATTAGCGGATGTACAGACGTTCGTACCACCTATGTTCTTCTTCAACAGGGTACTCGTTTCCCCTCCAACAGGCGTTCTCTAATGGGTTCAAAACGGGTGTCCTGGCCCTCTTTACACTTACGGCTGGTAAAAACCTTCGATATCTCGGTCACGACACCACAAATAGTATTCATGGACGAGGAGTGACACCCTACTACTCGAAATGGAATGATTACAACTATACAGTCCATCTGGCGATCCTACCAGTTTTTCTAGGTGGGGCTGAGACCCAGCCCAAGTGTTGGTTGTCGGCCACCAAATCAAACTTCCTGTGCTCGAGAAAGAATTAAAATTCCTCAATGGCGAAGAGAACGACGAAGGCCTCACACTCTTAAACGGAATACTTTAATTTAGCAGCAATTAAACTCCTCGGAACATTCCTGGAAGAGCACGGCCATGGCGTCAGCATTAGACCTGGACAATGGAACCTTTCTGGAAGTCCGGTATGGGTAAAATTGCGGAATTACTCAAGATGGTTTTAATAGCCTCGAAAGCAGCCTGCTGGCTTCCCACTAAACTAAAGTTTCTTCACTTTTACGCAGACTGTCAACAGAGGTGGCGATTAGAGCAAAATTAGGAACAAACTTCCTAAAACAATTGGACATACCGATAAATCTAGCTAACTGCTTCTTATTACTTGGGGGAGGAAAAAGTCGTGAGGCCGAGGTACGATTCTGACTCATTCTGATCCCATCACACGGCGCGAGAAAGATTTTCCGTCTAGTGAGTGTAATCTTAGACGGCTTAACGGTTAACCAGCTGCCCGAAGCCTTAACACTTCCTCGAACAACCGGCCGGTGTGACCAAGCGCTTCTGGGCGCTACAGTCTGGAACCGCGCGACGCTACGGTCGCAGGTTCGAGTCCTGCTTCGGGCATGGATTTGTGTGGTGTCCTTAGGTTAGTTAGGTTTAAGTAGTTCTAAGTTCTAGGGGACTGATGACCTCAGATGTTAAGTCCCATAGTGCTCAGAGCCATTTGAACCATTTGAACTTCCTCGAAGTGACACAAATGTTGCCCAGATGAACCGCTTTATACAAGAGCATGATCCAACAGGCGAGACATTACAACAGCCCATGCCACTGGGCACCCGACTGAACTCCTATACGTCCCAGTTAGTGAAAATTGCAGTAACATGTTTAGAATCCTCGGTCAACGATATCTGGTAATAGGCCTGGTTAAGATCAAGCACCGTGAAGTAAAAAGCCACATAAAAGCAAGTAAAACAGTTGCGCAGGTAAGGAAGCGGCACAGATTCCAGGATGATACTTTAATTGTCCTGTAATCAACAACCGCCTATTTAGGGACCAGAAATATCGGGAAGCGTAAGGCCATGTGCACAAACCGTGTCTCTCAGCATGTGATTGACCTTTTGTTGCAATATCCTCTGATTTATGTGGGCTATCGATTGGAGCTTGCGGCACTGGAACTTCATCATTTAAAAGGATCTTGTTCTGAATTTTGTCCGATGCCCCGAACTGACTAGCGAGGAGGTCAGGGTGGTTACTTAAGATGTTCAATCGTTGCCTAGCAATAACACTAAACTCCGAGTAAAACATATTAAGCGAAATGACGTTGCTAAGAGTAATGCAAGAACAAAGCGCTTTCTTCTCTGAAGGACAAAACTTAAAGAAGGTTTCGTCACCAAAATCCAGCACCAACCCAGTTCACTCAATAAAGTGACAAGCAAGCTGAGAAGAAAATTCTTTACGGCGATTAACAGGTCAATAAAAGTTACAAAGAGATAATTTCACTCTCATCTCTACCCCTACCCGTTCACCGCCAATATCTCTGAGAAGTAGGACACAAGGAAGGTATTTTACATAAACTACCATATTCCAAATAACGAGCATAGCCCAACAAGGAAACAGAACTTCCAGAATCCAAAAGCCGTTAACAGGGTCTTGAATGTGCTGAGCAAGTAAGTCCTTAAGAAATGTTAAGAGCGAGAACGCGAGCTCAGTAACCAGGAAGCTTAACGGTAGTGGGCTTGACTAACCCACGGTGTTGTCATCTGTTTGCTCTTGGACCTCCCTCGACGGGGCACTCGTGCAGGGAATGATCACCTCCCCCAGATCGGAAGCAGCCCTGGTGACCTGAAGAATTAGGGGCAGATCACGGGTCTTACTAACTCGGAACTGAGGCGGAGTTTCTAGACCTTCGCGTCGGTCACGCTGCTCATCGGCGTACCTAAAACACTCCACAGGGGAAACCAATTTGCTTAACTCAAGAAATATGGCGAGCATTCACTCGAAGGTAATCTGTGAACGATCTTTCGGCCCCATTCTCTGCATAATATTAAAAACATTACCATGTTCCGTTCAAAAAATTGAACGTAACATGGCTCTGAGCACTATGGGAATCAACTGCTGTGGTCATTAGTCCCCTAGAACTACTTAAACCTAATTAACCTAAGGACTTCACACACATCCATGCCCGAGGCAGGATTCGAACCTGCGACCGTAGCAGTCGCACGGTTCCGGACTGCGCGCCTAGAACCGCGAGACCACCGCGGCCGGCACCATGTTCCGTGACCCCCAACTGTACAACTATGACACCTTTGCGGACGTGTTCGGTATACTCGACCAAGGTGCTTGTACTCGCCAATAATGTTCACGCTCCAGTTCATTCCGACTGTGGGGTGATGATTTCAGTTGAATTATAGGAACCCTCATATCACTGAAGGTGCCCTGGTTATGAAGAATATTGGAGAAAACACCGCTCAAACACCATCAGTGAAATTTTTAAGATGTCGGCACGCAGCTGAAAACGAACAATAGACTACATCTTCTCAACTTGCGTCAGCTAATCGATGGATAGTTCCGAAATACCCTGAAGCAAATACGTAATCGGATTTGGTAATTTAGCAAACAAGTCGCTGACTGAACTATTCGAACTTGAACAGTTAAGTCCTCGATAGCGTAATCCAACCAGCTGACAGTGGGACTATTTTCCTCCGTACCACTCGCCTCCCCAACTAAACCCAATGTGCTTGTGCTAAGTTGTAGCTCCTTCAGCTGAGCGACCAATTCATTATCCGCATCATCTTGCCCCCCACTGAGCTTAAGATACTTCACATCGGCGAGACGTTGTCCCAATGAAACAGGTGGGCCTGAATCCCACATATCAGTTTATGGGTAGGCGTCTATCCTCGAGGAAGTGAATACTGCGACTGGATACTGCCCAAAGCGGGCAAGCAAGTAGAAACACCGGCACCTATGTCGCCATTGATGTTAGCGAAAATATGAATACGACTGCCCAACGATATGCATAGCCCTGATGCCAATTTCTGCAACGCTGCCCTCGATCGGCTGTTTCCGTAACTTGAGCTCATACTGAAGCTGCTCCTTTTTTAAATGAACCTGACCAAGGCAAAATCTTTGCTCCATCCCCCTCTGTTGTTTTCTGTAATGAATGTGTTAAAATTTAGAAACAGAAAATCATCTCGACAAGGGAAGAAAACTCTTCGCCTTTCCTAACACCTATTAGCCAGCAAGAAATAACTATTCTGCTACCACCTGAGCTCCAGCAAGTCAGGTTAACAGGAATTTTTGGAAGGGCTAGGCCCCAGATTATCACATCACTCATTATTTACCAAGTGACTTACTTTCCATAAACAATTTTTCTTAAAAAGCAACAAAAGTAAAACACAAATAAATAATCTTTTAGAAATCAGACATTGTTAGAACAGTGAGTGGAATGCTATAAATTGAAAGGAGCACAATGGTTAACCAATTTAACAACGATAGCAAAATATTTGAACAAATATGATACGTTAAATGTCCCAGGCTAACACAATAATTTTAAGTTACAGACCCAAAATTTAATGCCATCCTTTAAGATAACTAACAAATGTGAAGCACAATTTTTGAAGGTCAAATATAACAACGAATAGCACGAACTTGGTAAAAATGTTTAAACAAATTTAAATGTACGAAGCTAAAACAATAGTTTTACATTACAGAAATAATTTTTGAATGTTAAATGTAACAACGACGAGCACAAGCATAGTAAAATGTTTAAACAAATTTAATCCTTGGTTAACAGAATAGTTTTAAATTACAGACGAAATTTAACATGGTGCTTAGAGAGAGCTGACAAATTTAAACCAACACAAGGGCTAACAAATAGTCCAGTTGACGAGGAAAAGCTTGATACATTAAGGGCACAACACTAAAAAGGATCCAAGACAAAGAAAAAGAAACGCGAACTCGAAAAGATTTAGGCCCACGCGAACCAGTGAAGAAAACACTTGCCTTAGGCAGCAGTCCCCGTGCCGTAGAGCAGTTTCACTCAAGGTAACGGCAGTGGTGAATCCCAAATGCCAACCAGTAACATCGTCCCGCCGGTGCGCTCATCTTTGTCAGGCCGGGCCACTTGCACGCACAGACTGCAGAAACAGTTGCTGACACATCGGGAAATAGCAGGGCGCTCGTAAAATAAACGTCGTGCCACTAGAAGATACCAAGAAACACCAACAGGTCAATTAGTACGAAAACACATCTGCAGCAAAAAGCTGCCTGAACAAAGTAAGATACAACAAAGCCGACAAATGGCGATACACATACTACACTAAAAATTTCAAAAATGGTACAATTTAAACACTGGCAAGAACCAAGAAAAAGTATGTTGGCATAAGCAAGCTAAAAACAGAGTTTAATTTGGAACTTTCAAGTTAAAATCGGGCTTCCACTAATAATGTAACAATCAGCTACCACTACAATACGACCAGCACACCCAATCTGGCTACAAGCACTAGGTAGTGCTGAATGTAGTGATGAATGCTTGCGTTAGATACGTGTGCAATATTCGGTTGTATGATCATATCAGTCCTTCATACTCCCAGCTAGGTTGGATACGCCCACATAAGGCACGCGATCTCCACACGATGTGCTTACTTCATCCATTTCTTAGCCACTGGTGCCCCCAATACTTATCTTCTCACATTAAACACCTATCATCATTCCACAATCGCAACACCAGATCGGATACGTCTATCATCTTGGCTGTACCTTTACATAACACAAAACCTTTCTACGTGTCATTCTCCATCTCAGCCATACGACTATGGAATGCGCTCCCCTGTGATCTGCGTCTTATCCAGAACTACTCAACATTCAAGAGGGAACTCAAAACTTACTCGGTATAGCCACCATTCTTGTGCCCCTCCCATCTCTTTCTTTCTCCTCTCCATCACAGCTTCGAATTTTACCGTTCTATTTCTCTTCCTCTAACCTATCTACCTCTTATATATCTCTTTCACCCCATTCTATCGTCTTATGTCTCTGCTCGATGAAAATAACTCACAAGCTGCAAGACCATAACGAGAAAATTCCCAACTAACAATGGGACTGACATTCAGAAAAGAAAAGTATGTTTACTTTCATATACATAATCATTATTATTATTGTTATTATTATTATTATTATTATTATTATTATTGACTGTTATAATTATTTTTTATTGTTATAATTATTATTGTACTACTGTTATAATATCTATTTTTTTCTTTAACATCAATACTGCATAATAGGCTATATGTCCTTAATGTTATGTAGAAACTGTAACTCGTTCAATCTGAGTATGCCTGGTTAGGTGTAAGAGAGGGCCTGAAGGCCCTAATCTTGCCAGGTAAACTAAATGCATAAATAAATAAATAAATAAAGAATCGCGCCTTACAACACCAATGGGTGCCAAAATAGAAAATTTCAGAGCTCTCCGGTAGTACTCCCAGTATACTAACAGATTCGGCCAGATTTGAGTCTAAAACATAATTGAAAGAGCACATCAATCTTAAGTGTTCATTACAGCACCAGTTTCACCTGCGACCACCGTCTCGTCCCCACCACTTGCACAGACAGTAGTAATAGTCTTAGGCATCTTTTGTCAAGGATAAACACTATTAAGGGAAAAGGTTCGCGATGGCGAAAGTAACTACCGCAGTTATCTTAAAACGAAACATTAAAAAACTATCATTACATACGTCACAACTAGGTATCAGATTATGTTAGTTTTCAGGAAAACAACACACGGCTCTCAGCGAACACAAAGGTGGGCAGTTCACATAGTTACAGTTACTATAAGCTACATACGTGTCCTTTCACCACAGCGGAATCAGCTAACCGCAAACAAAGTCGTTCCCAGTGCAACGGTTCCCTCAGAGTGAATCAGTCAAGACACCGACCACCGGCGCGTAACAACAAATGTTTCCTCCAGCCGACTTCCTTCCCCGATTTCTCCGGTGACTGTCCGTTCCGCATTCGCCTTTCTCGCACACATTTCAAACGGGAAGATGCGGCGCAAGAGCACCTCTCGGCGGCCAGAGTGAACCAGAGGTTCGCTCTATAGACCAAAACCGATACGAGCCGACACGGCCCAAGCGCAAGCGCTTGGTAAGAACTAAACGTTGTAAAACTGGGGGAGCTCAATGAGTAACGCAACACATTTTTTTCGCGGCCAGCTTCGGTTGAAAAAATGCGGAATTTGGTGTGGGATATCGTGGTATAACCCGCTTCAACCCCTTTCATGAAGTTACGATAGATCGCGGCTCTATACGTATCATTCAAAATAGCGTCTGTAGCGGTAGCGCGTTCCAAGCAGAGATCTATGATTGAGCTTCTTTTGGAGGAAAACAAGGGTATCGCAGAGAGGCACTGGGGGGGAGCGTCTGTCACCATCTCAACAATGTCACTCAGACCTGTCCTGTTTTATCCTCAGTTCATGGCCTACTGGCTAGTGTTGCTGCCTCAGAATCACGGGGTCTCGGGTTCAATTCCCCGCCGGGTTGAGGATTTTCTCTGCCCAGGCACTGGGTGTTTGTGTTGTCGTCATAGTTTCATCATCATCATTCGTGACAGTGGCTATATTGGATAGGGTAAAAATTGGGACTTTGTACGGGCGCTGATGACCGCGGGGTTGAGCGCCTACAAACCAAACATCATCAGATCTGTCCTGTCTCACGCGTGCCAGGCAGCTGCACGCATCTGTGACACCTGCAGAGTCTTCGTCGCCACAAAAATGCAAACGAACTTCTCCATGACGACGCAAAGGCGCACACAAGTCTGAGCATCCGAGATGAGCTCACAAAATTACATTGGACAGTTATTTCCTCACCCTAGAGGTCAGATACCGCACGTACCGACTTCGGGGTTCACTCCGCGGAAAGCACTCCGCAGATGATGGGGGAGCTTATTCAAAAATGGTTCAAATGGTGTAAGTAGGCTGTTTAGGTTTTCTTATTGCTAACGCCACGTAGCGCTCTATATGGAAATCACTTACTGTTCTGTATGCAGTCTGAGGCCGGTCGGCATTGTTGCAATAGTCGCTATTGTAGCGTTGGGCAGTTGGCTGTTAACAGCGCGTAACGTTGCGCAGTTGGAGGTGAGCCGCCAGCAGTGGTGGATGTGGGGAAGTGAGATGGCGGATTTTTGAGAGCGAATGATCTGGACGTGTGTCCATCAGAAACAGAACATCTGTAAGAATGGATGTCATGAACTGCTACATATATTATGACTTTTGAACACTATTACGGTAAATACATTGTTCTGTATCAAAATCTTTAATTTCCTAACCATGCCTATCAGTAGTTAGTGCCTTCAGTAGTTTGAATCTTTTATTTAGCTAGCAGTAGTGGCGCTCCCTGTATTGCAGTAGTTCGAGTAATGAAGATTTTTGTGAGGTAAGTGATTTGTGAAAGGTATAGGTTAATGTTAGTCAGGGCCATTCTTTTGTAGGGATTATTGAAAGTCAGATTGCGTTGCTAAAATATATTGTGTGTCAGTTTACTGTTGATCAGAATAGTTAAAGAGCGAAATGTCTGAGGACGTTCAGTTCTGTTCGGCTGTTTGAAAATCAAATAACTTAAGGGATTTACCAGCACAGTAATTCACTAATTTTTCTAAGGGGACGTTTCAATGGCTCTGAGCACTATGGTACTTAACTTCTAAGGTCATCAGTCCCCTAGAACTTAGAACTACTTAAACCTAAGTAACCTAAGGACATCACACACATCCATGCCCGATGCAGGAATCGAACCTGCGACCGTAGCTGTCGCTGTCCAGACTGAAGCGTCTCGAACCGCTCGGCCACACCGGCCGGTGGGGAGCTTACTGATGCAGCAAGACGTTGGCTCCGAAGTCAGCCATTAGAGTGCTACCAAGCCGGCATTAAGACTCTCCCGGTGAGGTGGTGTAAGGTCGCCGTATCGAATGGAGATTATGTTAAAAAATAGGGTTTTGTAGCCACTAGATAGGGGAACAATATGGTATATGGCAATCCTTAACAAATCACCGTCCTTTCGGAAAACATATATTCCATTACTTACCGTACCCTCCCCGTAATATAGAAATAAGGTGGTACATAATATTAACTAATAGTGCTAGCGTTCTTGGAACAACTATCAGTGAATGCGGCCATTACATCATGTGCGCCGTGTATTTTAATTTGCCACTTAATGTGAGGTTAGAAAAACTTAATCCGGCAGCTGTGCAAACATGGTAGCGGCTGCCGGCCGTGTACTGTGTCGCGGCCGCATTGGGCACTCATATCCATTAACGGCGCCAGCGATGCATCCCACGCGCCCCCTCCTGCCGCTCTGCCGGCTGCTGAATTATCCACGATCCCTCCGGGCTGCCCTAATGAATTAATGCTCGCCTCTCGTTCTCATTTAGGGGTGATTCGAGCAGCGAGCTAAGCTTTTTCGAAAAGCGCAGTATTTTGCTTCCGGCATACTAGAGTTACTCCTGAAGTATGAAAGCGTTAATATTCCCGTAGCTTTCAGTTCTACGGTATAGTGAATAGTTTATCTGACGGCGTAAATACCCGCTCTCGTTTTATACACAGAGCGCTCTAAACGCTTAAACGTGATCAACAGCTCTTCATTCAAAAATTTTCTTTGTGGCTTGATTCTAAAAAATAGCTTTCAAACGCAGACTCCACTGTGACACGAATTTCATTCTCATCATTCTTTGGAACATAATGAAGCTTTAGTTTTGCTCAGATAATAAGATATAGGCAACTGTTTTATGTTATGGGCACCCTCACCTTGACCATGACATTTTTTCTGACTGCTAAAAACACTCATGTTGGCATAAAATATTTTTTTTTAATTTATGATTTTCAGTTTCTACAGGCGTTGCTGTCATCTTCAGGTCTTAAAAATCTTTTTGTTGATAAACTTGTTTGAGAAAATCGGTTCTCAATCCGAATATTGAACTCTGCGGTGTTGTACTAGCCAAGGCCCAATTAGAGGTGATATACGTTTGTCTGCTTCTGTCCTTTGAGCGGACCTTACCAGCCATTATAATGCTGGTAAAATCACCCCGGCTTTCTCTTCTGCTCCTCAGTATCTTAATTCCATTTCTTCAGTAATTGAATGACTGAAGGTAAACGTCGTCCCACTACGCTAATTGTAGCCTTCTGCTTTAATTTCAGGATTTTTATTTAGCAGCCACTTCCGTAAAAGAAACTATTTTTGGTAAAAAATAAACATACTAAAAATGCAGGAAAATACGAACGTTATTCAGAAAACCTTGACGTGACTCCTGAGGTATAAAATTTTTCTATACTTTTTTTTTTGGTAGATGCAAACAATTTAGAAAACGGCTCGAGCTCGTGATACTAGGTGATTAACAGGTAACTATAGACATGCCTCAGAAATAAGGTAGCTAGATTAAACAATTTGCACTGGCTACTAAGTACAATTCGGAAACCAGAAGAATGATATCCGAATTCTGAACCCTTAGATTTTAAAACCGGTTTGGAACAGTGACAGCCACAAGCCCACACATATTGAAAGAAGCGAACGCAAGTAATACCAGGCAAAACATTCACAAATAACACGTTTATACATATGTATAACAACGGGCAACCAGGATACGGCGTCGGAATTGCCACCACGCGACACCAAGTTAGTTGCACACTAAACGGATGTTCGCCGTGATTTCTCGTAAAATCCAGCACCAATTGACAAACGCTTGCTTAGAGAGCGCCGTGAGATGTGTGTAACAAAGGTTGCTCGTAGTCGGAAACCCACGGTTATCATCCAGCAGAGGCCGCCGCGTCCAGTACTTGCAAAGGTCAGACCGGCACCACAATGGACACAAAGTGCTTGCAACATCTGTAGCAGAGAATACCCCGAATACTGTGCGTCCTGCCGCAGTACCCTTTAATAACCAATGTTCACTCGACCCCGCCAAACCTGCAGTGAGCAAAGGCACTAGTCTTACCAAAGGGCCAGGGCAGACGCTTGACCACAACACGCCACGCCCCGCCTCCCCCCTCCCCCCCTCCGTCCCACTTGCGATCCCGCCACACCTGTCACACTCCCCTTGTCTCCAGGTCGCCACAGCCCTTAACTGCCTTCTCCTCCGACCTGCCCTCTGCCGGCGACAGTAACGCTCCATGCCCTCTTGCGGCCAGAGGGATTCCAAATCCGCGGGAATTCCGCGAAATTAAACGCTGGTTTACTGCACAGAATGCTACTCCCGTTATACCACTTTCTTCTGGTGTTCGTATTACGCTATAGTCATCTGAACGGAAATCCTTGTCTTCTTGTCATTTCACTTCACTGAATCCTACTATATCTAGACTGAGCCTTTGCATGTTCATTTTCATGTTTTGTAGCTTTCCTATCAAAATCAAGCTACTGACATTCTACGCCCCGACTCGTAGAACGTTAATCTTCTTTGATTATTCATATATGTATTGTCACCTCACCCTTGACAGTTTCCTCCCATACATCCGAATGGGGGGACTATTCCGCATCTTTTGCGAATGCAGAGATCGTCAGTTAACAGTCCAACATAACCCTCCAGTACTGGTGGTGGTAAAAGTCTACCTAAGTAGGTAGGTTACCGTCGTTTTGAACTGTCCTACCGCTCCTGCAAGCTACCGTTTGTAGTAAATGGTTTCTTAAATTCGTGTGGTCCACGAAATTACTGGCCCCTGCGAGTTATTGCTGGGTATTGATAATTTCTAGCGGAAGGTTTTAACGAACCGGTATAAATTTGAACGCAACGGATGACGCATTTTTCTTAACCACTACAGAAGGCACCTACACAGGGCTTAATAGGCAGTATATCGCTTTTATTTGCTTTCATGACCCAGAATTCGACTGTGGTACTGACTGCCACCTATTCTTTATGATGGAGGGAGTAAATAATCAGTCGAGGGTAGAGATTAATTGATATTTATTCAGTACCGATGGTATTTCAACAACTAGTCGTGTTTCTCTTGCAATGTACATGATCAAAACCGGTCTCTAGTTAACATGGTTCAGTTTCGCCACGTAATTATGGAATGGGACAGAGAAGCGCAGACCTGGCTTCAGTGTAATTTTATACAACCGCACAATTATACCTAAACCCTCGGTTATTACATTCAGTTGCTATAGATTACTCAGAATAAGTTCCGCAAAGACAATACAAGCAAACCTAGGTCGGGGTGGAAGAGTATTTCGCAAATCTTTATCAAATTAGTGGGCATTAAAATCCGATACTTTTCCTAGTGGCACGAGTATTTTAATTAACGCACAACATCGCCAGCAAATCAAATCGTTATGGGGGTGCACAACAATCATCACTTCAGTGCTGTTCTAACCACATGGCCAAGTTTCAGTAGCCAACAGAAACCCAGAAAGATATGGACACACACGATTGTTCCTTCCCTATTTTACACTCGATCACTATCGTATGATTATTCATCGTGTACAATATACTTTCAGACCGAAACTACAATTTATCAGTGCTGCGTTTGCTCCAACCGACCACGTGCTGCGAAAGCAAGTTCACAAAGAAAACATATGGAAAATAAACAAAAAACCCAAAATATTACTGTAAATGGAATAGCAGATTAAAATACATTGAATGAGTGAATTTCCGTTAAGCACAGAGCAATAACGTAACCGTGAGCTTAAGGCACATGGTACGTTGCCTGAACAAGGCGCTAACGCAATTAGAGTAAATTAAGAAAATCAATTCCCTTATGGGGTTCAGTGGTAACTTCGCACCTAATTTCAACATCTGGACTTCATTACAGAGCAGATTTCAGACAATCTAATACCTATGTTAACATTACAAAAACGAGAGCTGCGTCTCCATGTCTGTTCGGCATCACGACCCAGGAACAAGTTCCTCTTCCAAACGAATTCGCCAAACCGTTCCGCTTACCAACGTGGTAGGGGTGGCGCGCCAACCTGACAGAGCCAATACGCGCGCCTACGTGTCATCATTGCCTCACCTGCAAACTTGGTCTCTGCTAAACTTGTTCACGCTTGGGGGGTTGGTACTACCCTACCCCAGAACGAACATTCATGCAGTTTTACAATCTGAGCCTAAAGCTATCTGCTAGTTCACACACTCACTTATTTATACCGTCCACGCCGCACAAAGGAAAGGAAAATGGGAAACGTGGTACACAACAGAAAAAAATTCAATAAATAACACTGTTTAGTCCATTCTTTCCTATTGAACACCAGCTGAGGTATTATCTGCAAGAGAAGAAACTCTTGCTAATAATTTCTGCGTGCTGTTGTTGTTGTGGTCTTCAGTCCTGAGACTGGTTTGATGCAGCTGTCCATGCTACTCTATCCTGTGCAAGCTTCTTCATCTCCCAGTACTTGCTGCAACCTACATCCTTCTGAATCTGCTTAGTGTATTCATCTTTTGGTCTCCCTCTACGATTTTTACTCTCCACGCTGCCCTCCAATGCTAAATTTGTGATCCCTTGATGCCTCAAAACATGTCCTACCAACCGGTCCCTTCTTTTTGTCAAGTTGTGCCACAAACTCCTCTTCTCCCCAATTCTATTCAATACCTCCTCATTAGTTATGTGATCTACCCATCTAATCTTCCGCATTCTTCTGTAGCACCACATTTCGAAAGCTTCTATTCTCTGAAACTTCCTGGCAGATTAAAACTGTGTGCCCGACCGAGACTCGAACTCGGGACCTTTGCATTTCGCGGGCAAGTGCTCTAAGTTGGTAGAGCACTTGCCCGCGAAAGGCAAAGGTCCCGAGTTCGAGTCTCGGTCGGGCACACAGTTTTAATCTGCCAGGAAGTTTCATATCAGCGCACACTCCGCTGCAGAGTGAAAATCTCATTCTGATTCTATTCTCTTCTTGTCCAAACTAGTTATTGTCCATGTTTCACTTCCATACATGGCTACACTCCATACAAATACTTTCAGAAACGACTTCCTGACCATTAAATCTATACTCGATGTTAACAAATTTCTCTTCAGAAACGCTTTCCTTGCCATTGCCAGTCTACATTTTATATCCTCTCTACTTCGACCATCATCAGTTATTTTACTCCCTAAATAGCAAACCTCCTTTACTACTTTAAGTGTCTCATTTCCTAATCTAATTCCCTCAGCATCGCCCGATTTAATTCGACTACATTCCATAGTCCTCGTTTTGCTTTTGTTGATGTTCATCTTATATCTTCCTTTTAAAACACTGTCCATTCCGTTCAACTGCTCTTCCAAGTCCTTTGCTGTCTCTGACAGAATTACAATGTAATCGGCGAACCTTAAAGTTTTTATTTCTTCTCCATGAATTTTAATACTTTTACTGCTTGCTCAATATACAGATTGAATAACATCGGGGAGAAGCTACAACCCTCTCTCACTCCCTTCCCAACCACTGCTTCCCTTTCATGTCCCTCGACTCTTATAACTGCCATCTGGTTTCTGTACAAATTGTAAATAGCCTTACGCTCCCTGTATTTTACCCCTGCCACCTTTATAATTTGAAAGAGAGTATTCCAGTCAACATTGTCAAAAGCTTTCTCTAAGTCTACAAATGCTAGAAACGTAGGTTTGCCTCTTCTTAATCTTTCTTCTAAGATAAGTCGTAAGGTTAGTATTGCCTCACGTGGTCCAACATTTCTGCGGAATCCAAACTGATCTTCCCCAAGGTCCGCTTCTACCAGTCTACAAGTGGCTCTCTTTTCTCCAAAGGTCTCTTTAATTTTCCTGTAGGCAGTATCTATCTTACCCCTAGTGAGATAGGCCTCTACATCCTTACATTTGTCCTCCAACCATCCCTGCTTAGCCATTTGGCACTTCCTGTTAATCTCATTTTTTAGACGTTTGTATTCCTTTTTGCCTGCTTCATTTACTGCATTTTTATATTTTCTCCTTTCATCAATTAAATTCAATATTTCTTCTGTTACCCACGGATTTCTATTAGCCCTCGTCTTTTTACCTACTTTATCTTCTGCTGCCTTCACTACTTCATCCCTCAGAGCTACCCATTCTTCTTCTACTGTATTTCTTTCCTCCATTCCTGTCAATTGTACCCTTATGCTCTCCCTGAAACTCTCAACAACCTCTGGTTCTTTCAGTTTATCCAGGCCCCATCTCCTTAAATTATCACCTTTTTGTAGTTTCTTCAGTTTTAATCTACAGTTCATAACCAATAGATTGTGGTCAGAGTCCACATCTGCCCCTGGAAATGTCTTACAATTTAAAACCTGATTCCTAAACCTCTGTCTTACCATTATATAATCTATCTGATACCTTTTAGTATCTCCAGGATTCTTCCGTGTATACAACCTTCTTTTATGATTGTTAAACCAAGTATTAGCTATGATTAAGTTATGCTCTGTGCAAAATTCTACCAGACGGCTTCATCTTTCATTTCTTCCCCCCAATCCATATTCACCTACTATGTTTCCTTCTCTCCCTTTTCCTACTGACGAATTCCAGTCACCCATGACTACTAAATTTTCGTCTCCCTTCACTACCTGAATAATTTCTTTTATCTCATCATAGATTTCCTCAATTTCTTCATCATCTGCAGAGCTAGTTGGCATATAAACTTGTACTACTGTAGTAGGCGTGGGCTTTGTGTCTATCTTGGCCACAATAATGCGTTGATTATGCTGTTTGTAGTAGCTTACCCACACTCCAATTTTTTTATTCATTATTAAACCTAAACCTGCATTACCCTTATTTGATTTTGTATTTATAACCCTGAATTCACCTGACGAAAAGTCTTGTTCCTCCTGCCACCGAACTTCACTAATTCCCACTATATCTAACTTTAATGTATCCATTTCCCTTTTTAAATTTTCTAACCTACCTGTCCGATTAAGTGATCTGACATTCCACGCTCCGATCCGTAGAACGCCAGTTTTCTTTCTCCTGCTAACGACGTCCTCTTGGGTAGTCCCTGCCCGGAGATCCGAATGGGGGACTATTTTACCTCCGGAATATTTTACCCAAGAGGGCGACATCATCATTTAATCATACAGTAAAGCTGCATGCCCTCATGAAAGATTACGGCTGTAGTTTCCCCTTGCTTTGAGCCTTTCGCAGTACCAGCACAGCAAGGCCGTTTTGGTTAATGTTACAAGGCCAGATCAGTCAATCATCCAGACTGTTGCTCCTGCAACTACTGAAAAGGCTGCTGCCCCTCTTCAGGAACCACACGTTTGTCTGGCCTCTCAACAGATACCCCTCCGTTGTGGTTGCACCTACGGTATGGCCATCTCTATCGCTGAGGCACGCAAGCCTCCCCACCAACGGCAAGGTCCATGGTTCATGGGGGGAGGCTTCTGCGTGCTAGTAATTTAATAAGACATTGAAACGGTACAACAAGTTCCGTTTCAAGAGGCCACAGGTCCTGTGGATACACGTTATGTGTCTATAACGCAGTGGCTTCTATTGCCTTCTGCATCCTAGGCCTTTGAGCGTTGCTGACCCTTCCGCCTTTTTTGGCATTTTCCCACCCCAGGAACAAGAGTGTGCCCTGAACCTCAGACCGCTCCTCCACCCTCTTTGACAAGGAGTTTGGCAGAATGAGCGTGGCTTCGGCCACCAATGCTGATTTTTAATCATAATCTAAGCGGTGGTGGGTTTGTAACCGGGGATCGAGGACGTTTTGATTATTAATCAAAGAAGCTGTCTCTAGACCACAGGTGCGTAATGGAGACGTGGCAGACTAGAAGAAAGAGTCATGCCTATGCCATCATCACATCTGAATGATGTTCGTCTGTTGGTTGGTTTTCTAACGCGGACAGTCCAACATGTCTACAAGGAATGGTCCACAACTCGGAGCCATGTACTTTGGTGTCATAACAGTAATCGCAAAAAATGTTGTAACGGCTAGACACTGAATATGAATCTCATGCCTTTTCAACAACAGTCAGTTCCAAACCCTGCTGTCAGTGAATGCACGTCCAGATCAGTTACTGAATGAACATCTGGAATGGAACTGATTTCACTGCAGATTATGAGCCGGGTAACACGGAAAAGATCATTGCTTATATCGGCACATGAAGTTGTACATCTTCAAGGAATCGATGAAAATAGATTGTCGTCAGTAGCTGATTGGAGATGCATGGTGAGGTTCCGGTGAGTCTAGCATTTGCCTTTTTCCATATAATGCAAGGCATCAATTACACGGCAGTGTTAGAAGTTTGCAGTTCAAGTCGGAGGTGATTCTGTGATGATATAGGGCTGTCTGTCGTACAGTTACTTGGACCGACTGACTCAGATTACTGTGAGCATGATCTATGATGCCTATTTAAATATTACTGGAGACCAACGTAGCCATTTTTTCTACAACTTCGTGATGAATACATTTGGGAGAATCGCTGCTTCGCTGTACTCACAGAGCTGCACACACACGATCCTCTTTTGATAAATCCCCCAGTACCCTATCGCTGGCTGACTGGCACGCCAAATCAGTCGATCTCAAAACCCATAGAAAACGTCTGGGACCATCTGAAACAGTGGGTGAAACGTAGCAGTCAACATTTAGTTTGCTGTAAGGAAATTAATTCTCAAATAGTAGCATCAGCTGGTGTTAGCGTAGACTAAATGTACAAACATGTGGACCGTCTTTCTCCTCCGAACACTGCCTTTAGTTAAGACTAAGTGTCGTGCAATTATTTATATAACACCAGAAAACCAATGGATACTAAATCACAGAAATCATGGTACCATGAAGATGGTGAATAAAGTTATTCAATAAAATCGGTAATAACTCTGTACCACAAATTGACATAATAAAACTAAGGCGACCTTAAATGTACCAAATAAACAGAAAGCTTCTAGACTAGAATGCATCGATGCTGAGTTAGTCAAATATGGAGAATCCATTTTATAATTTGACCTCTTCCATTTTTAAATGTTTGGTGGACGAAGTTTTCCAAATTGAAAGATGGAACACAAGTTATTTCTCTATTTAAAATAGGCATAGGAGAGACACGGTAAACTGTAGAGGAACAATTTAACTAGTTGCAGGATATAAGATTTAAGGGGAAATTCTTACTAAGAGATTACGAACTACCACTAATTTAATAATCTCAGAAGACCAATCATGATTCAGAAACGGGCGTTTGTGTAATAATAATATACTACATTTTATTTTTTTAAGAAAATCTGGAATTTGTTTAGAAACACATTTAATATTTATTGATTATGAGAAAGCGTCTGATACGGTAAGAAGATTCTTTTGTGGAAAGTATTGGCAATAAAAGTTTTCCTAAACACCTTATCAATACCATGTAACTATAATAAGTTATAATTTCAGGTTCGGTAACGACGGATGAAACTTTAATAAATCATTGTGTTCGACAAGGGTTCAGTCTAACGTTCACTTCTTTTAATTTATGTATTCGCGACCTAGTTATGAAGTGGAAAGATGAAATACACTTAGACATTAAAATAGGGTATAGTGTACCGTAAAAGACCGCAGCTCGTGGTCGTGCGGTAGCGTTCTCGCTTCCCGCGCCCGGCTTTCCGGGATTGACTCCCGGCGGGGTCAGGGATTTTCTCTGCCTCGTTATGACTAGGTTTTGTGTGATGTCCTTAGGTTAGTTAGGTTTAAGTAGTTCTAAGTTCTAGGGGACTGATGACCATAGCTGTTAAGTTCCATAGTGCTCAGACCCATTAGAACCATTTTTGTACCGTGAAATACCCTGCTGTATTATGATGACCACACAATTATACAGGAAACATTAGATGATGGAGCAAAGAGCAGTATATAGATTGAGTCATAACCGCGATATATTGCAACATAATTACGTATGGAAATAAGACAAAAATAATGCCTTTCAATGGAAAGAATCCTTTCAGATTGCGAATAATAATAAACGAGAAAATTTCGGAAGTAGTATCCCTCCTCAATTATCTAGGATGTGATATTAGTTTCAGCTATGACAAATACAGTTAGAAAAAGATTAATAAATATCAAGCTCTCTACGGAAAAATTGGAAGAACTTTCGGAAGCATAACAAGAGAAGAAATGCAAATGGAAGTCTATAAGTTTAAGACTGTACCTAACCTTGTATATGGTTCCTAATCTTGGACAGTAACAAAAAAAAAAAAAAAAAGAAAAGTTACGTATACAGGCAGCAGAGATGAAGTTCAAAAAATGGTTCAAATGGCTCTGAGCACTATGGGAGTTCTGTGGTCATCAATCCCCTAGAACTTAGAACTACTTAAACCTAACTAACCTAAGGACATCACACACATCCATGCCCGAGGCAGGATTCGAACCTGCGACCGTAGCGGTCACGCGGTTCTAGACTGTAGCGCCTAGAACCGCACGGCCACACCGGCCGGCTAGATGCAGTTCATGAGACGTGTAAGAAGCTCTAATAATACGATTAAAATCTGGAAAGAAACAATAACATCAGATTTAAAAATCATTTCGTTTAATGAGAAGATAGAAGAGAACAGAGGGAAATGGAAGTATCGTGTAGACAGAACGATAGAAAATAGATGACCAATAAAATCAATAAAGGCAATGAAGTATCGGCCGACTGGAAAGAGATGCTAAATACTCGTGAACAGGCGAGTGTGGAACAGGCGAGTACAGCATGATGATGTTACCATGATCTTGAAATGCTGTGTTACAGGATATTAGTGTCATACCTGCTTGGGGTGACAAATTTTTTGCCTATGGGCATTATAACGTGATTCATTATATCAAGGAGGAACCATACTGAAGCAGAGCGAAAGTTCCATTAACCAAGGAACAGAGGACGATAGTGATGAATGTTCTGGAAAGGGAAGAAGAGATGAACAAGAACTTTTTAAATTCTACGTGGTGCATGGTTAGCGAAACACGATAGAAGAAGAAGAAGAAGAAGAAGAATGAAACGGTGAACGGACAAATCAGTGGTAAGCGATAGAAAGACAGCTAGGATAGCGGCCGGATCTCTCGGGCAGAGAGTGAGGAGTAATGCGACGCTTACACGCCTGAACAGGCGACCAGAGCGCAAGCAGACGCCCGCCTATGACGGAGACAGACGGCGGGGGAGGCGGCGGCGTGTAGTCGCACCCTGATTACATCACGCACCCCGGTGAGCGACGGCCCCGGGACTCGCTACATTAAGCAGTAATAGGCTTTATCTCGCATTACAGTCCTCGCCCATCCGCTCTCCGTAGCAGCCAATCAGCGCGTGGAAATGGCTTGTCCCTCCGCGCGGTTCCCATCGCACCTGCACCTCGTCTTCCGGTTTCCTGAGCGCCTCGTTCTATAACAAAGAAACCTAGCTCTCGGGCCTTACGACATTGTGCGTGGTATTTTCAACTTGCTTTAGTTGTTAGATGTATAATCACCGGAGCTGATAGTCTGCAACATAAATTCGGTACCATTTATACAAGGGGCGTTTAATAGGTAACGTAAAGCATTCTTTTTTCTTGGGCAATGTCGTTTAAAAAAATGTGGAATCTGTTGTGGGACACAACGAAATATTCACAGTTCAGACCCTAAATTTCATTAATTTCCGATAGGTGCGGCGCTACACACAGCCCTCAAATTACCGCCTGTAAAGGAAATACGTTCCCAAGCACAGTGCTACAATTTAGTTTCTTTTGGAGGAACACAAGAACATCGCAGGTACTCACAGTTGCTTTCAGAATTTCTACAGAGACCGGGCAGCGAACAAAAGCACGGCGAATCGTTGGGTGAGGGGTCTGTCATCGTCGCAGTGAGGTAGCGCATACCCGTCTCATCTCCCGCGTGCCGAACAGCAGAACAGGTTTTTACTCCAGCAATGATGAAACACGAGGACATTCTCAGTTGATATAATCGCTAGATTACAGTAAAACACCTCCCTGCTCAACGGGACGTCTACATCTACATGATTACTATGCAATTCAAATTTAAGTGCTTGGCAGAGGGTTCATCGAACCACAATCCTACTATCTCCCTACCAATCCACTCCCGAACAGCGCGCGGGAAAAACGAACACCTAAACCTTTCTGTTCGAGCTCTGATCTCTCTTATCTCTATTTTGGTAATCATTCCTACCTATGTACGTTGGGCTCAACAAAATGTTTTCGCATTCGGAAAGAGAAAGTTGGTGACTGCAATTTCGTAAATAGAACTCGCCGTGACGAATAATGTCTTTGCTGTCATGACTTTCATCCCAAATCGGGTATCATATCTGCCAAACTCTCTCCCCTATTACGTGATAATACAAAACGAGCTGCTCTTTTTTGCACCCTTTCGATGTCCTCCGTCTATCCCACCTGGTAAGGATCCCACACCACGCAGCAAAATTCCAACAGAGGACGAGCGAGTGTAGTGTAAGCTGCCTCTTTAGTGGACTTGTTGCATCTGCTAAGTGTCCTGCCAATGAAACGCTACCTTTGGCTCGCCTTCCCCACAATATTATCTATGTGGTCTTTCCAACTGAAATTGTTCGTAATTTTTACACCCAGGTACTTAGTTGAATTGACTGCCTTGAGAATTGTACTATTTATCGAGTAATCTAATTCCAACGGATTTCTTTTGGAACTCATGTGGATCACCTCACACTTCTCGTTATTTAGCGTCAACTGCCACCTGCCACACCATACAACAATCTTTTCTAAATAGCTTTGCAACTGATACTGGTCTTCGGCTGACCTTACTAGACGGTAAATTACAGCATCATCTGTGAACAACCTAAGAGAACTGCTCAGATTGTCACCCAGGTCATTTATGTAGATCAGGAATAGCAGAGGTCCCAGAACGCTTCCCTGGGGAACTCCTGATATCACTTCAGTTTTACTTGATGATTTGCCGTCTATTACTACGAACTGTGACGTTCCTGACAGGAAATCACGAACCCAGTCGCACAACTGAGTCGATACTCCATAGGCCCACAGCTTGATTAGAAGTCGCTTGTGAGGAACGGTGTCAAAAGCGTTCTGGAAATCTAGAAATACAGAATCAACTTGAGATCCCCTGTCGATAGCGGCCATTACTTCGTGCGAATAAAGATCTAGCTGCGTTGCACAAGAACGATGTTTTCTGAAACCATGCTGATTACGCATCAATAGATTGTTCCTTTCGAGGTCATTCATGATTTTTGAATACAGTATATGCTCCAAAACCCTACTGCAAATCGACGTCAATGATATAGGTCTGTAGTTCAATCTACTACTCCTACTATCCTTCTTAAACACTGGTGCGACCTGCGCAATTTTCCAATCTGTAGGTACAGATCTATCGGTGAGCGAGCGGTTGTATATGATTGCTAAGTAGGGAGCTATCGTATCAGCGTAATCTGTGCTGGTAGTGCTCACACACTCGTCCAGAAGCTGTCGTACTCAGGCGTGTGTGCTAGCTAGGTTACTCGCCGTCTAACGAGCAACGAAGGACCATCTGTGCGGAATTATTTGCTCGTTACTAGCCTATCTGACAATTTTTGGTTTAACATCGTCACAGGTGATGAAACATGGGTTCGTCAATTCGAATCAGAAACAAAACGGCAATTCACGAACCGGTGTCATGTCACCTCTCCTCCGAAGGAAAAATTCTACTTGATGTCCTCCCTCATGGAGCAACAATCAACTCTGCAGCGTACCCCCAGGAAATTGGTGAAACGACTTCAGTGTGTCTGACGCCACAAAAGTGCAAACGAACTTCTCCATGACAAATCAAGGCGTTACACAAATCTGCACACCCGAGTGGAGCTCATAAAACTTCAACAGACTGTTGTTGCTCATCCACCGTACACCCCGGAGTTCGCACCTTCCGACTTCCATCTGTTTGGCCCATTGAAGGGTTTACTCCATGGCAAGCAGTACCTGGATGATTGGGATGTTATTGAGGCGGAAAGACGTTGGTTCCGTTGGTTCCGACGTCGTTTGACAGAATTTTACCATGCGGGTTTGAAGGAGGTTATATTGAGAAGTAGGATTTTGTAGCCAAAAGGATGGGGAACAATATGGTGCATTGGAATCCTGAATGTAACCAACGTTCTTTCAGAAATAAAATGTGTTGCTTTAGTTATTGAACGCACCTCCTAAGTTGCCCAGCTAACGGCTTCTAGGGCCAACAAAAATTACATTTTCAGTATGTTGTTGTTGTTGTGGTCTTCAGTCCTGAGACTGGTGTGATGCAGCTCTCCACGCTACTCTATCCTGTGCAAGCTTCTTCATCTCCCAATACTTACTGCAACCTACATCCTTCTGAATCTGCTTAGTGTATTCAATGCTTGGTATCCCTCCACGATTTTTACCCTCCACGCTGCTCTCCAATACTAAACTGGTGATCCCTTGACGCCTCAGAACATGTCCTACCAACCGATCCCTTCTTCTAGTCAAGTTGTGCCACAAACTTCTCTTCTCCCCAATCCTATTCAATACTTCCTCATTAGTTATGTGATCTATCCATCCAAACTTCAGCATTCTTCTGTAGCTCCACATTTCGAAAGCTTCTATTCTCTTCTTGTCCAAACTATTTGTCGTCCATGTTTCACTTCCATACATGGCTACATTCCATACAAATACTTTCAGAAACAACTTCCTGACACTTAAACATATATTCGATGTTAACAAATTTCTCGTTTGATTATCGACCGAATTCAATGAATTAAAATGCTGTCACAATCTACTCATTAAGAGGCATAATCTTATGTTAGAAGTTTAACATACTAAGACAACTATTACAGTTAGAAACTGTTTGTTTGCCTTGAGGCAGTGTAGCTACGTCCAACTGTTTCTTGAGTATCAGAGCACTTAGTGACTTACAACAAACTTTACACATGTTTTCAAACCTCACGAAATTTGTCTCACTGGCAGGCTCCACAAAATGATGAAAGAAGGAAAGTGTATCGCGTACTACATTTCCGTTTTTCATGCAGTCAAACTTCAGCACCAGGCATTACGTGTTAATTCATTACTTCTTTACTACATTTTTGTAGTGCAAGTGTAAATTCTGTGTCATTCAAAGTTTTGCACCTACGCTATTCGTTCTTGTTACATTAGCAATGTAACTGGTAAATGGGGGCTGCGCCTGTGTATGCAGCTCAAAGCATGCAGGCGCATGTATAAGTGATTTCACAAATCACGATTGGCATACATTTTCAGCAAAACTCTGAGTTCCTCCATTTACTTGTCGATAGATATACATACTTTTCTTCTAATAAATAAATTTAATGAAAATTTTTAGGTGGTCAAATAACATGAAACTCACTAAAAATTGATGCAAATACACGTCTTTTTTAAAATTATATGACCTCTCAAATGTCATATAAAATATGACCGGTGATGAAAAAAAATAGATTGTACATTAAAACTGAGTGGGAGTCGAACTGTCGCCAAAAAGACATTCGTCTGTCGAAGCTCGAACGCTACCCACTCTGACCACCACGAACTGTAACAGTCAGCCCCTAGCACAGGTACATCCGGTACATGATAGAAGCTTAAAACTTGTCTTACAGTTTTCTTGGAATTGACAGAGAAGGGACCTTACTACCTGCGCATTATTGTGTTTTAATGGCCTACTAAAGCTGTAAAAAGTTTGAAGTAAATCCGCGATCCCAACATCGTGGCGTTCCCTTGTCAAGTCAGTGTTTTCAGGAGGCGCTGAGCTCTCTCCTCCTGCAGGTGTGGCGCTGCCTACTCATTACATTGGCGCGCGGATCATCGCCTTCTTGACGCCGTTTCGCGGCACTGCGGTGATCGGTGTGCAATAGATGCTTTATTACTGCACGTCAACAACGCTTATTTGCCTCATCAGCACAGTGGCACTGACAAATGAACCGTAAAAGACACCACAAAACATTATCAGATGCCACAATCAGAAAGGTAGTTCACGTTATTCACAGTTGCAGGAATTTTTAAAGTTTAGGTCGTATAAATCTTAAATTTCCATAAATAATAACAGAATGACTTTTTAGAATTCAAACAATAAATAATTTATAATGTTAACTATAATCGAAGGATCTGAAACAAATATGTTGATAATTACTTATCCCAAACGTCGCTTGGTCCCTTTATTCAGCTCCTCAGGTGAAATGAAACACATGCAGGGTAACGTTCGACCTCCTACCTACAAGGTGACAACAACAGAAATAAATATTCGGCCCTCTTAGGTTTTAACTGTGTAGTATAACATGATGTTGTTAGAACATCATGTCCCAACGTGGTTTCTTACAGTAGTCATATATGGTCATGTTCTATGTTAACTTGACGTAGCGTAAAGGAGAGGAAAAACTTTTATTATGTGGACCCTCGTTTCGGTATATGTAGATGGTGCGGACAGTATATGGATAAGCAGTGGCCAAAACCCCCAACGAAATACAAGAAAAGTCACTGGGGCGGATGAAAAGTCACTGAGCCCAGATGACGAGAGGTGCTTTGACGGTACATATGGATGATGCGGTGAACTCGTCAGAGCAAGAGGGTCTCCGACATTGTGAAGAGCCGGAACAAATGAAGACTGTCTTTGAACTTACTTATTCTCACGGTAGAAGTTGCCTGAAACGCTTCCATATGTTGAGTAATGTAACTGTTACTACTCAGAAGATTATTGTGAACTTGGTATGTCGTTTGTTTAACGTGAGTTGTTCAATTATGGAAGAATCATTGAATAACGGTGAGACGCCCGCTAAATCCACTGGGCAGAACAGCTAACTAGCATTGTGGAAAGGGCCAAATGAGGTTGGGGTCAGCTTCAGCTTCTAATTGAAATTTAATTACACATTTACATCCAAAGCGGCACATAGCCGAATCTTTATCAAATGCAACTCTTTCACGGCTGAAGGCCTCCAAACAAGATAAAAATGCAGTTAATATAGCCAATAAAATAATTAAAGAAACATATCACAGCTAGGCGAAAAGCCTCAAGGCAAAATAGATAGAACAAACACATGCAAGGTGCAAGACCGATGGCTGAAGGCTACAATAAAATTTTAAAATAGATTACCATAATCTTATAAAGGAAGAAGGTCGCAATGTTTAAGCTTGAAAGATAATTTTAGGAATATGTTGCAAGGCTGAAAGCCAACAATTAATTTTCAAAATTTTTAAGTAGCTGAAAACAGATAAAAAAAACGTCCAGGGACGTTGTCAGCCCTCGTTCTCTTAGGTGAGACAGGTGGTGAGCCCAACTACACTTGATCCGTCGGAGCCCGGCCAGGGGACAGCTACAGACTGACTGTCACAACGACTTGCTTGCCATCAATCAGTACATGAGAACTCAAACACCAAAGGTTATGAACGTGATAATCCACAATGAAGTATGTATTAGCTGTCGAAATTACACACCATGTTGTCTAGCGACAGCAGTGAGGAAACGATGCTGCTTGATATTACGTGAGTGGCCAGGGCAGGTAAGCGGAACACTAATGGCAACAAAGCAGAAAATCCCGCTGGTACACTTGAATTTAAAATACGATAATATGGTTAACTTCACCCAAAGAGAACACTGCCTGAATTTACGTCAGTGGTCAGGGCAAGTAATCAGAACACTAACGGCCAAAATGCAGAAAATTCCACTGGTGCACTCGAATTGTGGTCAACCAATAATTGCACCGCATGGCAGCTAAATTTCAGAAATAGAAACATTCGGTGTTGCTCATAGGAAATCCTCCCAAACAGCGACCACCGAAACGAACCACCACAACATGAATTGAGGTGGCTTGGGTCGTTGGAACCATTACTCAACTATGACGTCCTGGGCCGGTGAACCACGAAGCTCGTAGCGATCGGACAGCTACACACCCGCTCCGACACTGCGCGTGGACTGCCACCGGACCCAACCGACAGAACCGCCCGGAGATAACGTTCCTGATCCGTAGCAAGCGACCGACTGCCCTCAGAATGCCGACAACATCTAAAATAGTCGTCAGTGGACATAACGCCAACTACACACACAACCTGACAAACACTTGCACGAAGTAATTATTTTTGAATACATTGTGGGAGTGAACAGTGATCATTGTGTTACAGTTATTTAGTATCAAAAACAGTCTTTCGCCGTGCGGTTCTAGGCGCTCCAGTCCGGAGCCGAGCTGTTGCTACGGTCGCAGGTTCGAATCCTGCCTCGGGCATGGGTGTGTGTGATGTCCTTAGGTTAGATAGGTTTAAGTATTTCTAAGTTCTAGGGGACTGATGAACACAGCAGTTGAGTCCCATAGTGCTCAGAGCCATTTGAACCAAAAACAGTCTTAATCACAATTTATTTATTATGGCGACCGATTTCGACCACTACTGTGGTCATCTTCAGACCAATGAAAAAAATGGTTCAAATGGCTCTGAGTAGTATGGGACTCAACTGCTGTGGTCATTAGTGCCCTAGAACTTAGAACTATTTAAACCTAACTAACCTAAGGACATCACACACATCTATGCCCGAGGCAGGATTCCAACCTGCGACCGTAGCAGTCGCACGGTTCCGGATTGCGCGCCTAGAACCGCGAGACCACCGCGGCCGGCTCAGACCAATGAGTAAGAACCTTCTTCTGGTGGTAAATCGCTACCACCAGAAGGAGGTTCTTACTCACTGGTCTGGAGATGAAATCCTTCGAGGGAAGGCGTCGTTGTTTTCGGGAAACTCTATTGATAAAATTTAGAGAAGCGGCGTTTGAAGCTGACTCCGGAACGATTGTACTGCCGCCAACATACATAGCGCGTAAGGACCACTAAGATGAGAAACGAGAAATTACAGCTCATACGGAGGCGTATAGACAGTCGCTTTTCACGCGCTCTGTTTGCGGGTGGAACAGGAAAGGAAATGAGTAGTAGTGGTACAGGGTACCCTCCGCCACCCACCGTACGGTGGCTTGCGGAGTATCAATGTAGATGTAAATGTAGAATGGCTTTGAAAGTCTGTTATTCGTTAATATCAAAGTATATCGTGGTCACCGATTTGTATGCAATTCTTCCGTCAAATTCTTCTAATCAGAAACAATGCTTCCGCAACGTATTAACACTGACAAGGGATCCTCCCCATCGCACCCACTCAGATTTATTTATAAGTTGGCACAGTGGATAGGCCTTGAAAAACTGAACACAGATCACTCGAGAATACAGGAAGAATTTGTGTGGAACTATGAAAAAAAAGTAAAATATACAAACTGAGTAGTCGATGTGCAAGATAGGAAACAATTGTGATTATCAACGCCAAGGAACGCTGTGGTCCGGTGGTTAGCGTGAGCAGCTGTGGAGCGCGAGGACCTTGGTTCAAGTCTTCCCTCGAGGTGTGAAATTTTCTTTCTTTATTTTCGCAAAGTTATGATCTGTCCGTTCGTTTAGTGTCTGTTTTGCGACCGCACTGCAAAACCGTGCGATTAGTAGACGGAAGGACATGCCTCTCCAATGGGAACCGAAAACATTTGATCGCAAGGTCATAGGTCAACCGATTCCTCCACAGGAAAACCCGCCTGATATATTCTATACGACACTGGTCACAGCATGTGCTTCACATGACAGGAATATGTTGTAGACCCACCTAACTTGTGCACTTGGCGAATGGGTAAAAATATTCTTCTACCTTGCCCGATTTAGGTTTTCTTGTGGATGTGAAAATCACTCCCAAAAATCCGATGAAAACGTAAGAGTTGGTCACATAAACTGCAACAAATGAATGCAACAGTTTCACAGTCGCACAGTTTTCACTGTGCTCTGTCAAAACATATGTTTTTAACGTTTTCAAATTTTTCCGTGTGTAGACCGTCAAATGCGTCATATGTCCAAGCAAATCTGAACATGTCCTGGAATTTTATAGAGCGAAGTTGATTATGTGTGAGTGCCTGAACTTTGATAATTGACACACGATCATGTAAACAATACTGCTCTGTGTACCTGCACGGCTTAGCAAAATAATAGTCTGAAAATAAAAAATTAAACTTTCCACTCGAGGGAAGACTTGAATCAAGGACCCCTCATTTCCCAGGTGCTCGCGCTAACCACAAGACCACGGCGCAACTGGGCGTAAGTCTCCTTAATGTTGCCTATCTTCCCCATGGACTATTCAGTTTGTATATTTTCCTTATTTTTTTCATAGTTGAATACAACTTCTTCCTGTTTTCTCGAGTCATCTGTGTTCAGTTTTTCAAGGCCTATCCACTGTGCCAACTTATAACTAAATCTGAGGGGGGTGCGATGGGTAGGTTCCCTTGTGAGTTATAGACAATGTTGTGGAATTTACACGAAAATAGGTTCTTATAGAAACAATATATTATGAAGTTCAATTCCGGGTACAGCCAAGGACTTTTCCTTGGTGGAAGGACTGGTTCGGGCTGCACACAGCATCGTGGTTAAAATTCAGGAGATGCTTGAAACAGCAGAAGCTGGTGAAAGTCGGCAAAATGTCCGGGAGATCAGACGTGAGCTGACCACATGCCCCTTATACCGCATCCGCGTGACACCGTAAGGCAAAGGATGACGCGGTGTCCCATCGTCATCCCTTGGGTCTTCAAGCCCTGAAGGAGGAGCTACGTTTGCAGACCACAGCTGCAAAATACAAAGTATATCGCAGTGGATCTAGTTGAATATGTCACTCCGTTATGAAATCTCATTATGTGCGTCTGTAATAACCCAGCCTCCAGTTGGTGAGGTAATATTACTTTCTTTTTTGCATCTGAATACTAGACTGCATTATTTAAGATAAATTCAGTTTTCTTAGCATATTACAGCAGAATCTTACTAACATCGGAACTCGCAGGAACAATACAACAACGTATTCTTCTACACTATGTGATCAAAAGTACTCGGAAACCCCCCAAAACATACGTTTTTCATATTAGGTGCGTTGTGCTGCCACCTACTGCCAGGTATTATATATCAGTGACCTCGTCTGTTGACTGACAGAGACCGCCGACAGTTGGAGAGGGTCGTAATGTGTAATAAGAAGCCAACTACCCAGAGCATCACACCGGAATTCGACGTCTTGCTTGCTGTAAGAAGCGCAAAAATTGGACGATAGAACAGTGGAAAAACGTTGTGTGCGGTGACGAATCACTGTACAAAATGTGGCAATCCTATGACAGGGTGTGGGTATGGCTAATGCCCGGTGAACGTCATCTGCCAGCGTGTGTTGTTCCAACAGTAGAATTCGGAGGCGATGGTTTTATGGTGTTGTCGTGTTTTTCATGGAGGGGATTTGCACCCCTTGTTGCTTTGCGTGGCACTATCACAACACAGGCCTACAGTGATGTTTTAAGTACCCACTGTGTAAGAGCAATTCGGGGATGGCGATTACATCTTTCGACACGATCGAGCACCTGTTCATAATGCACGGCCTGTGGCGGAGTGGTTACATGACAATAACGTCCCTGTAATGGACTGGCCCGCACAGAGTCCTGACCTGAATGGTATAGAACACCTTTGCAATGGTATGGAACGCCGCCTTCGTGCCAGGTCTCACCGACTGATATCGATGCCTCTCCTCAGTGCAGAATTCCATGACGAATGGGCAACCATTCCCCAAGAAACCTTCCAACACCTGATTGAACATATGTCTGCGAGAGTTGGGCCAACAGCATATTGAATTCCAGCATTACCGATGTAGGGCGCCACGAACATGTAAGTCATTTTCAGCAAGATGTCCGGATTCTTTTGATCATATAGCGTATTAAACCAGAACGAGGTTGAGTTATAACTGATAAGGAACTTGTCCACGAAAAACGGCAAAAATTCGTGTTTTTATACTAAAACGTTAAACACTGGTTACATTCTGGTATTTTATGTTGAGTAACTTTAAAGATTATTGCTATAGTCAGTAAATCAATGTGCTGGAATGTCTGTTACCTATTAGCCCATTCTACCACTCAGTCATCGGTTGTGTAATTCTTGTATACCTAAAATTTTAGCTGTTTCCTTATGGTATTCGACCACACAAATAGCTTCTGTTGATTTTTAGTCAACCCTTATTAGTGTTACCTTTTGTCAGATAATCGCCTCATAAGACCAGAAAGTTTTGGTTGAGCCACTTTTGCTACCGTATTCTCAGTTTTTGGCATTCATTTCCAGTAGTCGGTAGAATGTTGCTTGATATCTCTTGCATTTTTGCAGGATATTTGCAGCATTATATATGCTTTTTATGGGCAAGGAATTCGCACCGAATAAGCGCTAACGGATTTATCCTGAACATATACAAATCTTAAATATTGTGAATGTGTGGAAACAAAGCTCTATTATTCTATGAAAAAACAACTGAAGAACAATCACTGGAAACAGTTACTTCCATAAAATGTCTAGAAGTACTGCATGCGTACGGAGCGATTTGAAGTGGAACTACTACCACGTAAACTTAATCGTGGGTAAGGCGGATGATACACTAACATTCACTGGAAAAAGCCTTAGTGAATATAGTCCGTCAACAAAGCAAGTAACTTGGAAAACCCTCATTCGATCAATACCTGAATATTGCTGTATGTGATCCATACCAGATAGGACTGATAGAGGAAAACGAGAAGATCCTAAGACTACCATTTTTCGTTACAGGTTCGTTTAGTAAGAGTGAAAGCATCACAGAGATGTACAGCTAACTCCGTGACAGACGATGCAAAAGGTACTTTCTGTGTCAGGGCCTACTGTTAAAATTTCGAGAGCGCAGGTTCCTAGAAAAGTCAGCCAATGTATTAGTTGCTCCTGCCTATATCTCGCGAAAACACCATAAAAATTCCAAAAATTCCCTTTCACACAGAGGTATACCAGCAATCGTTCTCCCCGTGAACCATATGCAAATGGAACAGGAGAAACAGAAAAGTGACACTCATACACAAGTTACCCCGCCTCACACGGTAAGGTTGCTTCGGACAATAGATGTAGATGTAGACCAAAGGTAGGTGCCAAGGCCCTTGGAAACTAGACCCCGAAATAATACAAATTAGTGGCCAGCAAATGGACGGTCTCGATATTATCTTGGTTCGAAGCCAGGCATTATTAATCTGTAATTGGATCATACTACCGATAGAATTCTATACCTGGATTTAGATTATGCTGTGAAGAAAGTAAATTATAATAACCAATTTCTAATTTGTCTGTTATTTTGCTAACCACAGATCCAACACAATACTGCTGTCTTGTTCTTTTAGCACGTGCTCATTTACTGCAGGAAAATATGTACGTGCAAGCAGCAGCGTATCATTAAGGTGGAAATCGTGTCGCGAAAAGCACAGGAAAAACGGCTAAAAGACTCACACAGCTATGGAGTCTAAGTCATGTGCATGATCACTGATTAATGCGGTGTCAATGATTAAAATTGTGTTCTTTCCGGAAAGTATGTATAATCGTGTTCTTCAGTCATTTGTTTTCGTGACAACTTGTGACTAAATGCAATGAGGTCATTATCTTCGTCACATGTCTAAGTAAATGCTGTATCAATACTGCACTAAAAGAAACCACAGCGAATGCCATTATAGTTGGCACTGAAGCTACGTCCTTCTCAGAACACTTTACTGTTAAGCGCTAGATATGGTGAATCCAGAAATTTAAAAATATGGTTCAAATGGCTCTGAGCACTATGGGACTTAACTCATGAGGCAATCAGTCCCCTAGAACTAAGAACTCCTGAAACCTAACTAACCTAGGGACATCACACACACCCATGCCCGAAGCAGGATTCGAACCTGCGACCGCAGTGGTCGCGCGGTTCCAGACTGTAGCGCTCGGCCACTCCGACCGGCAATCCAGAAATTAGGCCGATCGGTATAGCCGAGCGGTTCTAGGCGCTTCAGCCCATAACCACGCGGCTACTACGGTCGCAGGTTCGAATCCTGCCTCGGGCATGGATGAGTGTGCTATCCTTAGGTTAGTTAGGTTTACTTAGTTCTAAGTCTAGGAGACTGATAACCTCAGATGGTAAGTCCCATAGCCCTTAGAGCCCTTCGAACCATAAAATTAGTGCTCATAAATCTGTAAAAACACTAATTCCAGAATCGAATTCTCTACAAAACACTGCTAGCAAACTGCTTCTCTCCGTTTCCTCAAGGTACACTTCCATATGTCCACCTTGGATCAACTACTGTTCAGCACAATAAGCAACTGTTTTTCTTTCTAAATTACGAGTATTTCATAACTATGACGTACACCCCTTTCTGCTAAAGAGAGCCCCGGGAAGTATTATGGCGGTCGCGTAAATAAAGTGACGTATCTAAATCAGTTGGGATGCAGTTCTGTGAGGGAATGTATCCGGAAAATTTGATGTGGCGAAGACAATGAGGCCTAGCGCCGTTTAACGATCCTGCCGTGGAGGCGCTTAGATGTGTCCCAGACCTGGATAGTGACAGATGGTGACGCGGCACTGGACGCGCACGTAGTTTATGTATCAGCCGATAGAGGACAATGTTGGATAGTGGACTGACTGTGCCCACTAGAGTGCACTAAAGTAATAAAGTGTTTTTCATAAACTATTCTAGTATTTTCATAAAGTGTAATTATGTCTTTTTGTGTATGTAAAATGTTATAAATGTGTTTTAGCAGTATGATGCGTGAGTGTGGTTTAAGGTTAATATGAAGATAATTGTTTAACGAATTATGTAGTAGGATTTAGTGTGGGAAAATTTCGAATAAGTATGGATATGGACAAAGGGGATTTTTGTAGAATAGATTTGTAAAGTAAGTTTATGGCAAAAGTAAAGTTAATTCAGGTATAAAGAACAATAGTAAAAAAAATTATGCATACGCAAAATTTCGGCATATTAGATACTTACGTCGGTAAAAAAAAGCAGTCGTTAGGCTCACTATTTTGCGACTTGTTAGTGATTAAAAGCGCGGATTGAAGGGGGAGAATGTTATTTTGCTATTGGGTGTTGAGTGAACTGACCAATGGTAAAGCAATATTCTTCGCGTGCCTTTCTCTGCCGGTAGAGAGACGAGTCGAAGCCTAGCCATGAAACAGATCGGACGTGTGTAGTAGTAGTTCCGATGGAAACGATAAGTTGCCGGATCTAGCAGTCTTTCATATATCAAAAGTGTGGTAAAGTGAGGCATAATTATTCCGATGGGCGTGTAGAAATTTCGGAATTTTTAAGTGAATTTTGTGACGAGAAAAGACATATATTCCGCATGGCGTATTGAGCAGTTCGGTGGCAAAAAAATTGTGACTGCATTTGGTATCGACAGACCTAATATTTGGCGAGCATTCTCAATAAAAAACCATCACTATTTTTGTAGCTATTACGTTTTCGGGAAATTCACCACCATAAACTTGCTAACGTGAATAAAAGGGTTTGTGAGTGACTGTGTAAAGACTAGACCGGGCTTGGCAGTGATACTTGTTCACCTAAGTTTCAGAATATTTTAATTGCGGACAAAATTTCCAACCTTTCATTTCGTGTTTCTCCCTAAACGTAGATTAGTGACTTTAATTGCAGCCTGGTTCACGTCGAAGTACAGTAGGTTTCACTCGGCTTCCCTACTGATGATCTGCTGAGACAATGTTCACAGGTAGGTGCAGGTCTGTCGTAAATGGGACGGAAAGAACTGCGTCGCCGCAACACCAGCCATTCAATACATCTTTAACCGTAATACGTATAAAGATAGATACGACTGTCTGTAAAATTCTCTCTCCATTGCTAGCTAACGTGCAATCTGCCATCTTTCCTCAAATATTCTATTTTTTTCAGTTGTTCCTATTGCTAAAATTTCACTGTAACTACCCACACCCCCTTGAAGACATTTCTGAATATTATAGTATAAATCATAATACTCAGCATGTTTCCAATGACGTTTGCTCGAAACTCTGTTTAATATGCGCTTTGTCCCATTTCAGTATTTTTTTCTTTGATTTCTTTTTATCTGAAGCAGCGCATATGATCGATGGTCGCTTCAATGCCGGATTTTTTAAACTTCTATTTTTATACTCTTTATCCGTCAACACTCCGGGCTGACATATTGTTCTTCGCTGTAGCGCGTAACACGTACGCGAGGCTCGTCTTTAATGTTTAAATTTCGGCGGACCCGTTCACATTCATTACTATTCGTAATTTAGACCAGCAACGACGTTCAAAGGCTGATTCGAGCCTGAGGCTTTGTGATTCCTGTTAATATGGAAGCGAACGGTACGGCGTGCACGCCCACTGCTAGCTACATTTAACCGTCTACACGAAACAGCGCCACACCTGACACAGTGTTACCTCGTTCAGTCGAAATTTTTCTCTCTGCGGGTTGCATATACGTATCTCAGTCGCAAAAGCAAATCCTGTACAAACACTGGTACTGTAGTACCGCTAGCGTGCTCCTCAGAGAACGACCGATTTTCCCAATTACAACTCACACACGTGTTGACATTGCATCTTTTTAAATCGACGAAGCGTATACGTACTACCTTGTTACGTTTACATTACTTTTGACAACTGCTCAGTGGTTGCCCCTGGATCAAAAATGACCCTTTCCAGCATACAAGAGAGGGCGCTACGTATACAGTACTTCTTCGTAATTTTAACCAGTTATTATTACTACATTAGCCTATACACCATCCGATTATTAAATCCATTAATTCTGAGTGACACAGTCTTCACACAAGTCTGCCTCAAGGTAATTACGGGTATCAGTATTAGAGTAGAGGCGTCTTGTAGATTAACCCAAAAACCCAAGAATCCTCTGGAGTTGTATGCACTTATTAAAAATCAAAACTTAATTACGCATCACGATTAACCAGTGCAACAGCGAAATGCATCAGCTGCGACAGTAAGGGATAAGATTTTATAGTGAACTCCAAGACAAAGACTTGGCAATCGAGACATGTAAATAAATTTTGGCTGTTTGCAATAGGTTATACGAGGGGCATTTGAAAAGTCGGTGCAAAAATAAAAACTACTTACGTGTTTGGCGTAAACGTTTTCTATTTTTCAACTTAGTCTCCTTTTAGATCTATACACTTCGTCCAACGCTGTTTTAGTTTGTTGATCCCTTCCGAATAATAGGAATTGGTCATGTCTGCAAAATAGCTATTAGTTGCTGAAATCACCTCCTCGTTTGAATAAAATCTTTGTCCCGCCAGGCTCTTCTTCAAATTGGGGAACAAATAGTAGTCCGAGGAAGCCATGTCTGGAGAATAGGGGGGGGGGGGATATGAAACGAGTCGGAATCCTATTTCCATTAATTTTGCGACCACAACTGCTGAGGTGTGTGCTGGTGCATTGTCGTGATGGAAAAGGACGTTTTCCAGGTCAAATCGTCGGCGTTTTTCTTGCAGCTCGGTTTTCAAACGGCCCAATAACGATGAATAATATGCACCTGTAATATTTTCACCCTTTTCCAGATAGTCGATGTGGATTATCCCTTGCGAATCTCAAAAGACAGTCGCCATAACCTTTCTGGCCGAAGGAATGGTCGTTGCCTTTTTTGGTGCAGATTCTCCCTTGGTAACCCGTTGATTGGATTATTCTTTGGTGTCAGGAGTATAGTAATATATCCATGTTTCATCCACAGTGGCGAAATGACTCTAAGTGCTGCGGATTCTTCCTGAACAGCTGCAAACCATCCTTGTAACACTTCACATGATTCGGTTTTTGGTTAAGCGTAAGCAATCGCGGAACCCATCTTCCGGATAGCTTTCTCATGTCCAAATTTGTATGCAAAATATTATGTACCCGTTCATTAGAGACAGCTTACACTACACTCGTTCGTCCTCTGTTAGAATATTGCTGCGCGGTGTGGGATCCTTACCAGGTGGGATTGACGGAGGACATCGAAAGGGTGCAAAAAAGGGCAGCTCGTTTTGTATTATCGCGTTATAGGGGAGAGAGTGTGGCAGATATGATACACGAGTTGGGATGGAAGTCATTACAGCATAGACGTTTTTCGTCGCGGCGAGACCTTTTTACGAAATTTCAGTCACCAACTTTCTCTTCCGAATGCGAAAATATTTGGTTGAGCCCAACCTACATAGGTAGGAATGATCATCAAAATAAAATAAGAGAAATCAGAGCTCGAACAGAAAGGTTTAGGTGTTCGTTTTTCCCGCTCGCTGTTCGGGAGTGGAATAGTAGAGAGATAGTATGATTGTGGTTCGATGAACCCTCTGTCAAGCACTTAAATGTGAATTGCAGAGTAGTCATGTAGATGTAGATCAGAGATGCCCATAGCACTAGCAATCTCACGCACCTTAACTCTTCTGTCATTCATCACCATATCATGGATTTTATTAATGATTTCTGGAGTCGTAACCTCAACAGGGGCTCCAGAACGTTCAGCATCACTTGTGCCCATATGGCCACTCCGAAAATTTTGAAAGCACTTATAAACTGTTCTAATCGAAGACGCAGAGTCACCGTAATGTTTATCGAGCTTCTCTTTAGTCTCCTGAGGTGTTTTCACTTTCATAAAGTAATTATTAATCACCACACAAAATACTTTTCCGTCGATTTTTTGACAATCACTCGACTTCCTTGATTCGCCCGAATGCCAGACACAGAAAAATAGACCAATATGTCTGAAATTTGGTGGGCTGTCTTTCCAAAGATGCTACTAAGTAAACATGACCTCGATATGCGCCGGTGGTGCCATCTCTCGCAATTTTGACGCACTTTTAAAACGCTTCTCGTAGAACTGGTGGAATCGTAGTTTTAATGTTTAACAAACTGGTAGTGACAGTAAACTCGAAGATAAAGAATTTGACTGACTCTGATGAGCCAAAGTGCTATGACCATCTACTTCAAACTCTGGAACGCATTTCAGCAGTGATTCTGCGTGTCATGGATTAGACAACTTCGTCACAAATTACCAGATGTTTGTGGTACCAGGTGTCTAAGCAGAAGTCAAAAACTTCCCATAATTTACGGGCGGTTGGTTTGTGGTATTGGAGCTGGCGCCAGATAAGCTCCCAGTCGGGTTTCATCAGACTCAGATAAGCCGAATATAACGGCCAAGACATCAACGTCAGTACACTGGCACACTCCTCAAACCATTGCAACACGATTGGGGTCTTGTGACACACACAGCTGTCTTGTTGGAAGATGCTATTGGGGAAGACATCAAGCATAGAGGGTTACAGGTACTCACTATCAACGCTCACATAGTCCACAGCTGTCATGGTGCCTTCGATTATTACCAAAGGTCCCACGGAAGTGCAGGTGAATGTCATAACACCATTCCCACCGGTTTTCGTCCGTCTCGCGCTGCATGTTTCGAACAGCCGTCCGCCTGGATGACAGCTTTTCTGGAAACGACGATGGACCTGGTTTAGCAATAAGAGGGATTCATCCGACTCGGTGACACGATTCCACTGATCCGCGGTCCAATCTCGATGAACCCGTGCCAACTGTAACGGAACACCATGTCCAACACTGTGTGCTCAACGTTGAACACCGAAACATTTTTGCTTGCGCCAGCGCTGTACTCTGTCGTCGGATCTGCCACAAATAGCCTCCTGTCCTGCTTTAGAGAGCGAGCGAGTCTCCGATCCCTATGCTCTGTGATGAGGTATGGACATTTTGCCGATGATACAAGTATAGCTATCACACCCAAGAGACAACAATTAACTGGTGAAATTGTAAACGACGTTTTTCAGAAAATCATTAAGTGGTTCTCTGCAAATGGGTTCTCATTGAACTTTGACAAAACACAGTACATACAGTTCCACACCGTAAATGGAACACCATTAATCAATGTAGACTTCGATCAGAAATCGGCAGCTTAGGAAAAATACTCAAAATTTCTAGGTATATGCATTGATGAGGGGTTGAACTGGAAAAAAACAGACTGAAGATGTGCTGAAACGTTTGAGTTCAGCTGCTTATGCTATTAGGGTCATTGCAAATTTTGGCGATATGCATCCCAGTAAATTAGCTTACCAGGCCTATTTTCATTCTCTGCTTTCCTGTGGCATCATATTTTGGGGTAAGTCATCATTGAGTAAAAGAGTGTTCATTACACAAAAGGGTGTAATCAGAATAACTGCTGGAGATCATCCAAGATCACCATGCAGACACTTATTTAAAGATCTAGAGATGTTCACTTATGAAATTTATTATTAATAGTCCGAACGAATTCAAAAGTAATAGCACTGTACATAGTTACAACACTAGGAGAAAGGATTATCTTCATTACTCAAGGTTAAATCTAACTTTGGCTCAGAAGGGGGTAAATTATGCTGCCACAAGAGTCTTTGGTCACTTACCTAATAGCATCAAAAGTCTGACAGATAGCCATATAGCATTTAAAAGGAAATTAAAAGAATTTCTTAATAGCAACCCCTTCTTCTTATTAGAAGAATTTTTGGATTAAAAATATTATATCTTAAGTGGCATGTAATATTTTGTGTAATGTAATATCTTGTACAGACATCTTTTATTATCCTGACACGTTCCACATCATTACGAAGTGTCGTATTTATGATCGGTGGAAAAAGTACTAATCTAATCTAATCTAATCATCCAAGTTCTCGTCGCATTCTCGTGGCTCCAGCATTCTCCAGCCATTTTCCATAGACGCCCACGAAAGCAGCTCGCGAACAGTCGACTAACTTCGCCGTTTCGGAAATGCTCGCTCCCAGGAACTGGGCCACAACGATCTGGCTTTTGTCAAAGTCGCTTAAGTTGGATCATTTCACATGTGTTCTGCCTAACGGCACTAGAATAATTCCCCATTCGTCTCTGTTACTCCCAAATACTCCTCTTACCGCTTTCCCTCAGTGCCACCACTACTACAAAAGTAACAAATGATTCTTGTACTTTGTTTATACCTATTAACTTCTGCGGGTCTTTTATTTTTTGATTTTTAATGTTGAATTGGTTACGGTGTAATAACTTATTCTGCTCTTTTGTCATTATGACGCCACCTCGCGGTGGGCAGCGTAATGTAATGTTTTGGCGCATCAGTGTATGCGATGTGCAGTAGTCAGTCGATAAGACGTCGCTACTGTAACTGTGAGGAGTTTAGATCCCAGTCACGCTTCTGTGACAGGGATTTTGCTTAACCAGTTAATGCCACATCGGTTCCCCTGAAAAGACAGAAAGAGAGTGGTCGATATTGATCCCCATCAGATCCAAGCTTGAGCCCCTTCAGTGACGTCCTTAGTTTGGTAAGATATTAAACTCTGGTTTTCGTTTGCTGTTAGTCCTTCTATTGCAGAAACTGTAACTGGCTAGGAAGAGATGGTATTCTCTAAAAAAATTAATCTACTTTCATTTCAACATAATTTATAATCAGTAGTATGTAATGAAGGTATATGAAGAGATTTGAAAGATTAGATTCTAAAGACTTTGTTACACTGCGATGGAAAGTGCTGCATCCGTACACGCGATCTTCATTTCTACACGAAAAAGAAATTCTACCAAATTACTACAGCAGCATGAACATTTACTTTGTAAACCTGTTTCAGCAGCGTATTAGGCCTCTGGATTAATTTTCAATTAAACTAAAAATGAGACCAACGAGTAGCTTAAGTTATTACAGTGTAACCAAGTCAACGTTAAAAATAAAAATTAAAGACCCGCAGAAGTTAATAGGTATGAACAACTTATAAAATTCACCTGTTTCCTTTTTTCAAGTACTGTAAACATGCAGAATCAGAGCAATGTTCTCAATTACAAAAGCAAAATACCCTTCCTGCGCGGTAGCAGTTGGTAATGTTACCTTTTATGCATTAAAATAGAGCTGATAGAAATGGTTTTCTGAAATTCCTCCACCAAAGAAGACGAAATAATTATTCCAGAATTCGAATTTTGAACAGATGCCGACATGATTAACCTAGAAATAGATATCCACGGAATTGCAAAACAGCTCGAATCCCTTAATAAAGGCAAGTCTTTCTGTCCAGACTGCTTAACAGTGACGTTAATTTAATGGTGTATCAATATAGCCTTTCCATATTTAAGAATTGTACACACCCCTCGCTCGCCGAAAAATCCATACCTTCAGACTCGGAAACTTGCTCACCAAAACACAACAAAGGACTTAGAAGTAATCCATTGAATTACAGACACTGTCCACTGACTTCAGTTTGCAGCAGGATTTTGGAACGTAAGTTTTGTCCGAACGTTATGAGCAACCTCGAAAAAAGAACAATCTCTTGGCATAGAAAAAAAGTTCTAGTGAAACACTATTAGCTCTTTACTCGCACGAAGTAATGAGCACTATCGAGAGTGGATTTCAGATTGATTCCATATTTCTAGATTACGGGACGGCCGACGGCGTTCCTCACAAGCAGCTTTTAATCAAATTGCTTGCAGGTGGAGCACCGTCTCGGTGGTGGGACAGGATTCGTGATTAATTGTCGACATAGGTCACAATCTATGATTTATGTTATGGCTGGGGAGGGAGTCTCAGAGATATTATACACGAGTTGCGGAGGCAGTAATTGAAACAAAGATGTTTTCCGCTGCGACACGAAATTTCAACCAGCAAATATCTCCTCCGAACGCGAAAATATGTTTTTGACGTCCTTTACAGGGAGAAATAATTATCGTAATAAAGTAACAGAAATCAGAGGCTGCACAAAAAGATTTAAGTGCTCGTCCTTCACGCCCAGTATTCAGTACTGGGACTGTCGAGAAATAGTCTCAAATAGGTTCGATGAACCTTCAGCCAAACAGTGAGGTGAGAGATATTAAAGCACAGGGCGCAACTGATTGCAAATCGTTGCTATTATCGGCGCGAATGACTCTTTCCGCCTGGGTTCTGTGGCGATCCTCGATTCCTGTAGACGGTGGTGGGGGGGTGAGGGGGGGGGGTGCGGGGGGGAGGAGTGTCGAACAGCTTAAGGATTCCTACAGTCCTCGCACATGAAACCAATGTCAAGCGATTATTCACGAGAGCATTTTCACAACATTTATCAAACTTAAGTGGCAGGTGCTACAAGAGAGATGATTTGCACGACAGAGACGTTAATTGTTAAAGCGCCGAAATCGTAAGTTCCAGGGAAAGTCTTACAGAATGTTGGTGAAACGGCCATTATGGAAAAATCTGAGAAATTCGAGATCATATAGAAGGCTTACCGGCAGTTCTTCTTCAAAGAACCATTCAAAACAGTAACAGGTGAGGCGGGAAACGATATTGTGCAAAAAGTACTCTCCACCATACGCCGTAAATGTCTTACTGAAATAAATGCAATGTACATCGTTTCCCGGCCGTGAGAACTGTGTTGTATCACTTTAAATTACACTGCCCGACAGATTTTTTTTTATGTTTCCTACGCGTCATGTATTTCTACTTTTGAGTTGAGGTAAGCTACTACCACAAAGAAAAAATATATTAGCTGTAGTTTCTGTGTTATACAATACTTTCAAGTATTTTATTTCAACGCTTTAAGGGAAAACGATGCAATTTAATTAGGTAATTACGTACATCAACAACACTGAACGGCCATTCGATATTTTTTAATGTCATTTACACTGAAAGACGTTGACTTGATGGAAGAATATACGGCAGATGGTTGGGTATGAAGAGAATCATATGGCGGTATTAGATGCGCAGTAATCCGCAAGCACTGCATCATTCCATCGACTTTGTTTCATTTCAGAAATATCCTGATACAATATTTCTTCAAATGGTTCAAATGGCTTTAAGCACTATAAGACTTAACATCTGAGGTCCTCAGTCCCCTAGACTTAGAACTACTTAAACCTAAATAACCTAAGGACATCACACACATCAATGCGCGAGGCAGGATGCGAACCTGCGACCGTAGCAGCAACGCGGTTCCGGAGTGAAGCGCCTTGAACCGCTCGGCTACAACGGCCGGCTTTTATTCATGTTCGTCACTGATAACTCCGCAACTAGGAGCGATGAATTTTGGGTCTGAGTGGAGAAAAGAAATTTTATGGGACATGCTGTATCCGAGTTGATATTTCTACAGAAGTATTGTCACCAAATGTTTGCATTTCTCATCTCTTTTGCCGCCTAAATGCATCAATGACTCCCTTTGTATGGCTTCCTACACTTCCCCCTACATTATCCTATATAAGTTGCCTAATTTTTAGTCGAACAAAAATACCTTCGTTTACTTTTGCATTAATTCCTGTTGGAAACTTATGTCTTGAGTACTTAATGGCCTCTTCTTCTTGGGTTATTCTTGTAGTAAAACCTGGTCTCATATGAAGGGTTCAAGAGAGGAACTGAACGATATTTTTCTTGCTAAAGTTGAGATTTATTGCAGGTCAGTCTGCTTGAGTATAATGTGATTTCCAGTTTCTCACAAAAAGGAGCAGTATTTAGTGTGCCTCAGTTGCATGCTTAAGAGCATGGCTTGTACTTCGCCACATACTTTCGAATTCAGATGTGAGGATGAATGTCATGTTGGTAGTGGACTACATAACCATCACGAATAGAAAACGGCCTGCCGTTTTGAAGTACTTATACAGCTTTTAAAGTACGCATAGAGCCGTGTATGGACACTCTCCTTTCAGTCTGGTCATGAATTAAATTCAAATATTTAATCAAATATTAACATCGCAGCAAGTGACAATATTGTATTTTCTCATCTCCGTCGATAAAAAAAAGAAAAAAATTCAAATTCCTATGACCGTGTCTGTACTACGATACACTGACACCACGTTGAAGAAGTTCACATCACTGTAGTATTGACTCTAGAAGTTCAGCCATCTCCTTTGACGAATCGAAGTCTCTCAGGAGATGATTCAATTTTACTGGACACAGTCTGTGAGGTTTATCATCATTTCCGTCAAAACCAGACTCACTGGATGTCAAAGCTTGTTAGGTTCTTCTTCTTCCACACTGTCTTCATTTTCTACTTCATGTTCATCATTTTGAGGTGGAGTGGCAGCTGGTAAACCATCTAAATCTAGAACATGTCGAATAGAAAATAGAAGAGTAAGCGATGGAACCCATTCTCTTTCCTTCGTTGACAATCTGGCCTTTATAGGTGGAGTCAGACAGAAGTAGCAGATAACTGTATGGTTCTTAGGCTCCGGCCATACCACAGGCACAGATTGTTTTTCATTTATCGAACATTCTCTTAGTATTCCTGAATAAGCGTTGCAAAATATGAGCTGCCCATGACTTATCAGAGCCACTAACTGCTAATTTAATGTTGATAGTTTTCATAAGAGGCGCCAGACTGCATTTATGTGAAGAAAAGGTTATTCCAACACAAACGTACCAAAAATTATTCAGTGACTGTACAGTTTTCACAGTGCTTGAATTCGACAAATTTTGCACTTCAAAACCACTCGAATAAAGTTAATTCTGGACTAACAACCGCTCAAACAATATGAAATCTAAAACAACAGTAACAGGCATAGTGTTTATAGCCTAGATATTGGTGGAGCACTTTGTGTTTTGTCGTTTAATACACCGAAAATGAAAATGTAGATCGGGAAAAATGATGTCTGCAGCAGGGTGTCAGGATGGCTGATGTAATTAGATATCTAATTACAGGTTTGGTGATAGTGTTAAGTTGATTACTTGGGCGGCACGTTCGGAGCCTAGAAGAGAAGTACGATGGTTAATGATATAAGTAGGAGTACATTTGCTTATTATTCCATCAGGTACAGCGATTTCGTTGCTGCATCGTTTGCCATCAGTTCTCGTAACAAAGAAATCTGAAGCATCATGGCTACGGGCCTGGACGTGTTAAAATCCCGGTCGCTGCTGGCACAGCCTTCTTCTGCACTTCCGCGCTGCGCAGTCAGTGGTGTTGTCCGCTCAGCATCTGTTCATGCTACGCTGTCTGAGAGCGCTTGTAACGACGCCCTGCTAGCTTCCCTCCTTCTACCCTTCCATAATGCTTCTTCTTTCATCCCGCAGGGTCATTTTTCTGCTTACGCGGCAACGATTTCCGACACTCAAGTGATAGAAGCCGTGATGCAACATGTCATTGTATCTTCAAAGCAAGAGATAACTGGTCATTTTTATAGTGGTTTTCAAATTTAATGATGCTAATACATAAGAATATGCATTTTTGAGCTTAAAACGTTTTCATTGTTTTGCAGTTTTATGAAGCAAGTGCTCTCGATCGGCTCCTAGATTTCTGGATATTTTGTACGATATCGCTATTGCACTACAGTGCTCAACATCTGTAGTACGAGGGCGTACTGAAGAAAACTCCTCAGAATTTACGTGAAAGCATTTAAAGCTTCTTAAACAAAAGAACGTTATTAGTATTCTACATTTTTGTTCTTCGTGTCTACATATTTATTTCTCAACATAGTCACTCTGGCGACGAGCATATTACTCCCAACGAAATGTCAGTTTGTTGATACCGTCACAATACCAGGTCTGACTTTTCCACTGAGCCACAACCACATTTCTGCTTGCACTGCTTGATCACTAACAAAGTGAAGTCCTCAAGAGTGTTCTTGAATTTTTCGAACATATTAAAACCATCTGGCTCCAAGTCGGGACCGCAAGCAGGGTGATCGAAAATAGACGTGGATTGTGGATGATGCAGATGTAAATGTAGCAACAAAATTGAATACAGATACCTTGAATATATCAGGCTCAAAAGAATTACCAGGCACTTACGTTCGACAGCCTCACGTGACTGTTGTATAGAAAGGTTTTGCATTATGAACCTTCTTGGTGAGTATTAACCTATTAAGCTATATGGTTTGGAGATAGCAGAATCCAAAGGATTCCACTAAACACATCTGGAATATTTTGTCAAAAATTTAGGATTTACAATCGCAAGATCTGTGTCCGTTCGTTCTTTCCCCCTGTGTCTTACACAATTTTCTCCCACACGATACAGTGTTGTTTGGCAATGAAGAGACCGAAGAGATATAATTACGATACTCTTCTCATGTAGGAGGTAATTTTGTACATAATGCTATCCGGTTACGGGATAGAGTCAAAAATTATTTCATTTCCCCGCAAGGTAGTTTGGTCTGGGATAGCGAACTGGTAAGCAGGACGTAACGTCCAAGAGAAAATAAAAAGTAAAAAAAAGTATATTAAAAAGCATGTAATCATAACAAATAAATATCTAATCGCCGTTTCACAAAGTAAAGAAATGTAATTTGTAAGTATTCGTACGTTGTGTTTACCCCCATTTCCATGACAATTTCTTTCCAAATCTCGATTGTCTGTTACTATTCATATAATATACATTTTAACGGTCCCGTAACTCTGCATGTCCACTTGTGTATACAGTTAACTTTTCCTCGTCCAAGGCAAATTTAGTGTACAAACTTTCATTTCGCAAGTGGAAAGAAGTATGATCTGAATGTCGTGCAGTGTCGCGACACTTGCTATATCGCACTAGCGGCAGCGGAACCACGGGATGCCACACGGCGCGTCGCATTTGGCCAACTGGTCGATTCTGCGTCGCAGTACTACGCCACGCCGTTCCGATGCCGCGTGGTGCGTTCTGTCCCAAGCGATTTCCTATAAACAGTATTTGGTTGCGCCTTGCTGCGCCGCCCTGCTCCACTGCACTTCCGTTCCTTGCGGTCTTATCGTTACGGTGTTTTGTTTACCCGCCCGCGCTGCAATAAATAACTTGAAACTCAGCGCTCAGCTAGACTCCACATTCCAAATACTCGTTTAATACATGAATGGACCACTCAAAGATAACGCTGCTCTAGCAGAGATAAATATGAATTATAGAGGCTGAGAGCCATACGAGTGTGTCGCAATCTTACGCCTGTTCATAGCATCGGGATCATTATCAGATATTACACACATCAAAAAAAGTTTTGCTTCACCTCGATTCAGAGTTCCGGGTCCTGTACCGAAAATTTGAATAGAGATCAACATAAACATCATTTCCACTCATTTTATTGCTCATGAAAACCACACATTGCATGTTGTACCACCATACAGCGAAACCTTCAGAGGTGGTGGTCCAGATTGATGTACACACCGGTACCTCTAATACCCAGTAGCACGTCCTTCCTCTAGCATTGATGCATGCCTGTATTCGGCGTGGCATACTATCCACAAGTTCATCAAGGCATTATTAGTCCAGATTGTCCCATTCCTCAAAGGCGATTCGGCGTAGATCCCTCTGACTGGTTGCTGGGTCACGTAGTCCATAAACAACACTTTTCAATCCATCCCAGGAATGTTCATGTCTGGAGAACACTCTAGTCGAGCGATATCGTGTCCTGAAGGAAGTCATTCACAAGGTTTGCACGATGGGGGCGCGAATTGTCGTCCATGAAGACGGATCCCTCGCCAATATGCTACCGATGTGGTTATACTATTGGTCAGAGGATGGCATTCACTTATCGTACAGCCGTTACGGCGCCTTCCACGACCATCAGCGGCGTTCGTGGCCACACATAATGCCACCGCAAAACAGTAGGGAACCTCCACGTTGCTGCACTCGCTGGACAGAGTGTCTAAGGCGTTCAGCCTGACCAGGTTGCCTCCAAACATGTCTGCAACGATTGTCTGGTTGAAAGCATATGCGACACTCATCGGTGAAGTGATACCAATCCTGAGCAGTCCATTCGGAATTTTGTTGGGCCCATTTGTACGGCACTGCATGGCGTCGTGGTTGCAAATATGGACGTCGCCATGAGCGTCGGGAGTGAAGTTGCGCATCATGCAGCCTACTGTCCGCGGTTTGAGCCGTAGAACGACGCTGCACGAAAAGCATTATTCAACGTGATGGCGTTGCTGTCTGGGTTCCTCCGACCCATAACCGGAAGATAGCAGTCATCCACTGAAGTTGTAGCCCTTGGGCGGCCGGAGCGAGGCATGTCATCGACAGTTCCTGTCTCTCCGTATCTCCTCCATGTCCGAACCACAACGGTTTGGTTCACTCCGAGACTGCTGGACACTTCCCTTGTTGAGAGCCCTTCCTACCACAAAGTAACAATGCAGATGTGATCGAACCCCGGTATTGACTGTCTAGGCATGGTTGAACTACAGACAACACGAGCCGTGTACCTCCTCCCCGGTGGAATGACTGGAATAGATCGGCTGTTGTACCCCTTCCGTCTAATAGGCTCTGCTCATACATGGTTGTTTACATCTTTGGGCGAGTTTAGTGACATCTATGAATAGTCAAAGGGACTGTGTCTGTAATACAATATCCACAGTCAACGTCTATCTTCAGGAGTTCTGGGAACCGGGGGATGCAATTTCTTTTTCTTCTTTTTGATGTGTGTATGAACGGAGTACACCGAGGAAGTCCAAAGAAGGACAGCACGTTTTGTATTATCGAGTAGTAGGGGAGAGTTTCACGGATTTGAGATGGACATCATTAAAATGAAGACGTTTTTTTGTTGTGGTGCGATCTTCTCGCGAAATTTCAGTCACCAACTATCTCCTCTGAATACGAAAATATTTCGTTGACACCGAGGTACATAGGGAGAAACGATCATCACAAAAGGTAAGGGAAACCGTAGCTCGCACAGAAAGATTTAGGTAATTTTATTTCGGTGTGCAGTTCGAGAGTGGAATAGCAGAGAAGTGTTGTGAAGGTGGTTCGATTAACTTTCTGCCACGGACTTAACACTTAAGTGTGATTTACAGAGTAGACATGTAGATGAAGACGAACAAAAACGTTTTATAACAGACGGTTTTCAACATGGTCTGTTGTTTTTTATGATATGGCAATTCTATCCTATTTTCTTTTTGCTGCCACATGCTCTTCATGTCTCCATAAGCGTCAGTTAACCTAAGAGAGAGTAGTCTTTGGAATCATGTGTCTGGGGCTACGCCTCATTGTACATTTACTGTTTGTCTATCATATTTTCTGAGATGGAGATTGGAGATTAGCCTAGCATTAGCTTACATTATTGAGGAAAACCGCCTAGATACTGCAATGAAGCTGGCCATTCTACGAGACTACCGGTAATTCACAGAAGCACGTGCGAATAGTGGACGGACGGGCATTGTTTTCATGAGGAATGGCACTTTGATACTTTCGCTGAGAGGTAAAACATGAGGATGCATCAAGGGTCCCTCAGTTACTACCTGTCGTAACTTGAAGTCATATCTGATGTCTCCCCATACCACAGTGATCACTCGCCATCTAACGGTGTTCATGCCCTCATATACCTTACCAGATTTCCTAACAACACTAAACACTAACAGCACTAATGAACTGTTGGTGGCCTTCCTATTTGTTATAGAGAATTGCAATTCTAGTCATTTACATAAGCGTCGATTGTGTGTATGTGTACGAAGTTATACTGATACCTGAGTCACTTATTTCGGCAGCTCTAGATAGACGTGGTGTATATTCGCAAAATTATGCTGTACTTTAAGGACTCATGTTGCTGGCATACCTTAAATCATTTCTTTTTGTTTTCATTGCAAATATCACCATTAATATCCAGTTTCTAATCGGTGTGGATGCGATTCATTTCTCGAACAGCCTTGTAAATTTTCTTCATGTCTTTATCCGTTTCCGTCATACAGAGATTCAAAGTTACCCTACTTGTACACGTGGAATCCGCACGTAAAATCCGATATGAGGAGAAAAAGTATTTAATAAAGTTACGTAGGAAGGAGAGATATGCTGTAAAGGGTCTCCGATGTCATATGGGAACCCCATGTTGTAGCACTGAAGCACATACAAACACTTTTTGCGCGTAAAATCAGTTCTGAAGTGTGAAATTAGTTTTGCGTTATTTCAATGTCAAATAAGCAAACTGTATAAATTTTACTGACCAATACTTCTTTTCATATGAGTTACATCACCTACTGCGGCAGCGAAACGAAGGTAACCAGCGGAAAAACGCTCCTATTGGAGCACAAAAAATGTGAACATGTTCCTGTTTATTTGAAATTCTCTGACTGAAAAATTGGGGTACCAGCTGCCTCATTCTACCTTCCTCAGGACCTATCAGAATTTTCCCAAAAAAATTGGGATACAAACGTATTCGCACTTTTTTATGCTGATGGAGATGGAGACTGATATTTGGGAATAGACAGAAAATTAATAATTACTGAAAGATAAGTGAAAGATGAATGGAAAAACTGGCAGAAGCCGACCTTGGGGAAGATCAGTTTGGATTGGGTGGCTCTGAGCACTATGGGACTTAACATCTGAGGTCATCTGTCCCCTAGAACTTAGAACTACTTAAACCTAACTAACCTAAGGACATCACTCATATCCATGCTCCAGGCAGGATTCGAACCTGCGACCTAGCGGTCGCGCGGTTCCAGACTGAAGCGCCTAGAACAACTCGGCCAGAGCGGCCGGCACGTAACTACAGAGGAGGTACTGAATAGAATTGGGAAGAAAAGGAATTATTGGTACAACTTGACTAGAAGAAGGGATCGGTTGGTTGGACACGTTCTGTGGCATCAAGAGATCAACAATTTAGTATTAGATGGGAGTGTGGAGGCTAAAAATCGTACAGGGAGACCAAGGGATGAATACGCTAAGCAGATTTAGAAGGATGTGGGTTGCGGTAGTTACTTGGAGATGAAGAAACGCATACAGGATAGAGTAGCATGGAGAGCTGCATCAAACCAGTCTCTGGGCTGAAGACCAACAACAATAGAGAGTGGTTATACTCACAGAAAAAACAAAGACAATGGCAGTTGAAGAAGAAGGTGCAATGTGTCAGTGGAATGTAGCTGACAGTGACAGAACAGTGCTGGGAAAAGAGAGAAGGAGACAGGGGTACAGAGGGGGAAGGGGAGGGGAGAAATAAAGAGAAAGGGGAAGGGGAAGTGGGTGGGAGCCAATGAGATTGATGGACAGAGTATATGACAGTGACAATGAGGAAGATAGAGAGTGGCAGTGAGAAGAGACAGGAGCAATAGGAAGGAAGGAATGAGATATTAGCAGTAAGAGAGAGCAACACAGAGAAAGTGAAAGCAAGAGGACACTGTAGCAGTAGGACAGAAAGAAGGAGACAGTGGCTGTGACGCAGGAGACGATGACAGAGAAATACAAACAGGTACTCAAAAATGGTTCAAATGGACCTGGGCACTATGGGACTTAACATCTGAGGTCATCAGTGCCCTAGAACTTAGAGCTACTTAAACCTAACTAACCTAAGGACATCACACACACCCACGCCTGAGGCAGGATTCGAACTTGCGACCGTAGCAGCAGCGTGGTTTCGAACTGAATCGCCTAGAACCACTCGGTCACAGCGGTCGGCACAAATATGAGTGATTTAAAGGAGTACCTGGAAGTGGATGGGTATGACCGACTTACAGCGATGGAGTAATGGATGTGACTGTGTTAACAGCCTGTGGGGGCCTTAAGCGAGTTTCTCATAAAAAAAAATGCAGCAATATGTTCGCAATCGTAAAATTTTCCTTAAAATTTTCTCGAAAAATTTCAGAGGTGCTGACTCTTTACGGTCAGTATTTTAAATAATCAGGAGCATATTTGCATTTTTTGTGCTGCGATAGGAGCATTTTGCTCCTCGTTAATAAATAATTAATAAATCCATCATTGAATAAAAAGCTTTCGAAAGTGCGCTTAGGAAGTTGATTACAAGTCTGCAAAAACAAAATCGTAAGAAAAGAGCTGTTTATTTTAAATGTCAACTTTGCAGTTCGCCTTACCGGTGGAGCCGGTTTATGTCGCAGTTTATTCGGGGCTGTCAGCTACGTGGACAGTGTAATGAAACGTCAAACAGAGAGGCAGGTGGCAGGTGGCACAGGGAATACACAGCCCAGCTGCTGGTGCAGATGGCGCGCGAGAACGGGAGCCGGGTGCGGGCGCGGTAGCCGCGGAGGCAGTCCGTTAGCGGACTCGCAGCATGTCAGCCGCCGCGTCGATACAGATTGACTGCCACGGCGGGCGGTATAAATGCGCAGCGCAGGGTGGCGCTGGGGGGAGGGGGGGAGATGCAGGACGTTGCGCCACCGGCGTTCCTCCAATTTACGGGACGTAGCCATGACGGATAGCAGCTTGCAGTCGGATAAATCTCTCTCCGTATAAAATTCACTCGCCTGGAAGACATTCTCCTGTAGAGGGAGGGGAGGGGTGGACGGGGGGGGGGGGGGGGGGGGGTTACCGGAATGAAAGAGCTGGGGTGAAACGACAGCGGGTGCACTGCTGGAAAATTTTTCCTTCCTTTGACTGGTCGCCCTGTTTCACCGCTTTGCTCTTTTTTTCGGTCTAACCGTCCGTCCTCCTGTGATTTTTTTCCCTCCTGCCCTACCCCCTCACGTCCCTTGCGTAGCAGCTGCTGCCCTACAGCGTCAGACCGTGTGCCACTTGGCAGTGGACATGACGGGAACGTTCAACGAAACGAAAACATTTCTATTTAGCGTAATCCGTCGGTCCCTTCCGAGCGATGGGACTGGCTGTGAGACGCAGTTGCCACGCAGTCGCCTGTGGCCAGTCACTGCTCAGTAATTTATCAGGAGAAGAACTATGTTTTCCATTTTTTTTCCTTTGGCCTACAGTTCACTACCACATATCTGTCTGATGTTGTACGAAGGTATAATAAAGCGGGTATACTGCCGTGGTTACTTTGTCCACTCACACACCAGAAGTTTTACAGCTCTCTCTTTCCTCTCAGTGTATACTGTTTGGCGGTAATGTTCCCCAACACAGTCGTTAACTAAATGGCGCTTTGTAGTGCGATTTTGCTGCTGTATAGTTCATGACTAGTTGCGACTTGTAATGGAATACGAAAAAGTGTGTTAAAATAAGCTTGCGCAAAACCACCAGCATCATTTAACTGAAACATTTCTTTTCAAATATATCATGTTGTTGTTGTTGTGGTCTTCAGTCCTGAGACTGGTTTGATGCAGCTCTCCATGCTACTCTATCCTGTGCAAGCTTCTTCATCTCCCAGTACCTACTGCAACCTACATCCTTCTTAATATGGTTAATGTATTCATCTCCTGGTCTCCCTCTACGATTTTTACCCTCCACGCTGCCCTCCAATACTAAATTGGTGATTCCTTGATGCCTCAGAACATGTCCTACCAACCGATCCCTTCTTCTGGTCAAGTTGTGCCACAGACTTCTCTTCTCCCCAATCCTATTCAATACTTCCTCATTAGTTATGTGATCTATCCATCTAATCTTCAGCATTCTTCTGTAGCATATCATGTATGTTACTCGATTAACTCTCGAAAGAGACCACTGATTACTTTTGGTTCACATTTACGCAGTTCAATTCACAAGTAACTGTACATACTTCGTGGGTGAAATGAGTGCGTCAAAATAGGATTAAAAGGTTAAATAAAATTTTCTCTGAAATTGCTTTATTTACGAGTTAAGATACACAATTTCATTTGGGGTTGGTATTATGTCATGGGTATGGAGAACATCTAGGAAATCGTAGATGAGGGTCCAACCATAAATAGCCGCCTCTTAAGTGTTACTATAGGGCTTCCAGAATCAAATGTATGGTACCTCCTTCAGAGACAGAAATTCCACCCACTTCACCTGCATAATGTACAACAGCTGACACCTTTAGATTAGACGTCAAATTTCTGTCAGCGCTTTTGTTCGGTTGTCGGGTACTGTTTGCTGGTGAGAGCAAATGTTCAAATGTGTGTGAAATCTTATGGGACTTAACTGGTTCAAATGGTTCAAATGGCTCTGAGCGCTATGTGACTCAACATCTGAGGTCATCAGTCTCGTAGACTTAGAACTACTTAAACCTAACTAACCTAAGGACATCACACACATCCATGCCCGAGGCAGGATTCGAACCTGCGACCGTAGCGGTCGCGCGGTTCCGGACTGTAGCGCCTAGAACTACTCGGCAAAAAGCTATTCACTTAATTTATAACATTCTATGCTAACACCTCCTTTAACAAGCATCAGTTTTGAATTCGATGTATTTCTGATGATACAGAATTGGTTGCGTGCAATGATAGTCTTCAGACGCAGTCGTTCAGATACTTATCCCTGTCATCCCCATGTGATACCAGTAGGACTCATTTACTGAAGCACCAACGTACTTTTGAAATTTCGCTTGCTTCAGCCTTCTTGTGTAATCTCTCTGTTCTCTAGAGTGCTTTGCCCCCTTCCACCAAGTACAAGGGAACATTCCTAACCTCTATAAACGATGAAACTTGACGGGTTTGTAGAGGCGGCAAAATAATGTAATACATATTCTCCTGTTTGTACCAAATTTTACTTTTAAGCAATCATTCGTAGTTTGGCATATTAGGTTTGGAAGAAATATCTTCGAAATTATGATGTATAAAAGATTTCCTTACAAAAGTTGCTATGTAATCAACGTTCTTGAAAACTGTATAAACGAATTTTGTGATAATTTCAAATTTTGGAAAATATTCCACCCCATTAATTAATTCTGAAAAATGAAAAATTTTGTCAAAACTTAAATGAAAGAAGCTTGTAGACTACATACTCCCATGTGTAACAAAGGTGGTATCTGAAATATCGTTCTTGGAAAATAAGTTGTACACAATGTGCTGTCAGACTGATTTCAAGGTGCTACTGTCTGGAACCGAGCGGCCGCTACCGTCGCAGGTTCGAATCCTGCCTCGGGATGTGTGTGATGTCCTTAGGTTAGTTGGGTTTATTTAGTTCTAAGTTCTAGGAGACCGATGACCTCAGATGTTAAGCCGCATATTGCTCAGAGCCATTTGAACCATTTGAACTGATTTCAAGATAAATAATTCAAATATCTAAACATTCATTATTAGACTACTTATTTCACTTACATTTGTTTTATGTTTTAAATTCTTATGTTACGTTTTACATTCCTTTTTTTTACCATTTCACATATATGTACCTCGTTATCTGAAAATAATAAGTAACTCATTATAATGGTACAAAAACATCACGTTGCTGATAATCTGTAAATATCTCTTGGAGAAGAGAATTAATTCGGTACTACTACTTGTGACTGCAGGTTGATTATATTGTTTCTCAAGTGGAGATTGACATCATAGTCTTTCAACAGATCTAGATCGGAAAATCTTCTCACAAAATTCTTTTAACCTTGAATGCTGTGTACATCTAGCTACAGTAACTGTGGCGTCGAGCCCTTTGGCTTCATCAGATGAACGAGATCGTCCCTCTCACGTATGATGGTCAAAACGGTATTTTTCACACTGATTATCCATCATCTGATAGTTTTAATAGTAGCCAATGGCGAATTTTGAGATGAAAAAACCGTGAATCTCTTTTTGAAGCCTCAAATGCCCTTGTGACAGCATCTAAAGCTGATAAAAAAAGTTCTGAACAGGTCAAAATATAGTTGAAAAATGTTTAATTTCCCACTGAGGGAGCAATGACTGTGTTATTGTTATGTTCTTGCGGTGTTCAATATGAAAGAAGCGTTTATAGGATCGTACCTGTAGACAAGGAGCTTGTTGACCTGGTGGTCCCAAGGTTTCGACGGCACTGGTACAACCATGGGACTTATACGGCTTTCCATGTTGGAAGAACTTTATGAGGAGATTTTTCCATCTAGTTCTGCTGAGTAATTATGATGTCACTGTACATTTGAGAAACAGTATAATCAAGCTGCAGTTACTAATATGTAATCTTATTCGACAAGGCTTGCCAATGTACTGCGATATGCCTATAAATTCCGATATTTAGAGCGTCCCCCGCAACAATTTGAAATCGTGCAGAATTTTGTTTTTGTTCTGTGTTGGGTTGTCTGTCGTGTTTATAATGTACAGAAATTTAGTTCATTTTGTCCGCAAGGTGTAAGAAAATGTTACGTTTTAAGTATTTATTTACAGATTATCTTTAATGTAATTATTTCTTATTATAATAAAGAGTTACTTATTATTTTCAGTTAACAAATTACATGAATGTGAAACTGTAAATTAAAAAGCAAAACAAAAAGACAAAAAGCAGAACTGAATGTGAAACGTAAAATAACAATTTCAAAATAAAACAAATGTATATAAAATATATAACCAGACTAATAATAAATATTGAGACATTTTAATTATTCAATTATTGTCTATTTTGGATGACTTGTTGTCCAAAATTAACATTTCGTAAAGCAACTCTGTTACTTACGGGCGTACGTAGGTTGAAAGCTTCAGTAACTTATGTTATGACAAAAGTTTTCATTTTTGGAATTGATTAACAGTGGTTAGGTGTTTTGCAAAATTTCAGATTACTACAGAATTAGATTATACAGTTTTGAAGAACGTTAACTTCATAGCAACCTACCGAGCGAGGTGGCGCAGTGGTTAACACACTTGACTCGCGTTCGGGAAGACGACGATTCAAGCCCGCGTCCGGCGACAATTATTTAGGTTTTCCGAGATTTCCCTAAATCGCTCCAGCCAATGCCGGGACGGTTCCTTCGAGAGGGCAGAGCCGATTTCCTTCCCCATCCTTGCCTAATCATATCTGGTGCTCCGTCTCGAATGACCTCGTTGTCGACTGGACGTTCTACACTAACCTCCTCCTCCTCATATCAACTTACACATGAGAAACAATTTATTTCAACGTTTGTAAGAGACATAGTATGCCAATTTCCTTCCGGGGTGTGTTTTACCCCTTAAAAGTGAAACTGACACCCGCCAAGTTTAGCCAAAGTCGTTTATTGACCAATGGAAATTTTATATTGTGTGTTGGTACACATTTTTTTAATTGCGTCGTTATTTTCTCTGTTAGTGTTCAACAATTTCGTCTTTAATTTCTGTATCCTTTCAGCAGATATTCTAAGTAACACGACTTTCGACATACAGGCATTTGACATGGATGACAATGTTTCTCCGAAGTTAGTTGATGGGTATGTAGTTGTAGGGCATGAATACGAGATAGACTTTTATACTACAAACACAAAAGACATACAGTGGCATGGGTATAATTGACGTTCTTCTATTTATAATATTTACACGTAGACATGCTGACAAAAGCAAATGCTTAACTTCCTCTGTTACATTTACAGTTGTTCGTCTAAGTGAATACTGTCCTTGGTTCACTGGCTAGTCACTCCTATTAACTGATGACTGCAGCGCAGGCGTCGACGGCGGTATTGTCTGGTTCCTTACGCCTTCTGCCGGATCTGTGCGTACGCCATCTTATAAAGAGGTGCCGAAGGCTACAATAAGCTCCTTTGTGGACGTCGCCATTTGCAGCGGCCGCTATATGCGTAATTAGCGCCACTACTCGGTCCTGTGGGGAGTGACGGAGATTCGGGAACTGCCGAAGCGCTTGCTGACTACCGGCGTTGGAGTCACTACTCTCATACTTCGTATACTCGATCGACTGAGGAGTGGCGCGCCGGCAGCGTCGTTTGCGGTTGGCATAAACACTGACCAGCCCACATGAATAAGGTTTTGAAATGCACCATGTATGTAGTTCCGCCTGCCTAACTCATGGCATCACTTTAACATCGATGAAAAGTAGAGCAGCCGGAGCTCAGTGATAAAGATACAAATGATCTGTAATGCTAACTCAAATGGTATCGACAGATGTATGTATCTAACAGAAAGGGAAATAAGACAAGATTTCGCACCGTAAACAAGCTGGAAATAACGCGAAGCGCGGCTGCCCACTGGTAGAGTCAGGTAGTCTAGAAAGTGTCCAAGAGAAACGGTTATTTTTTTATATGGATAAGACGGGAACAATCATTCGAAGTAAAAATGTCTAGCAAAACCTACGCTCTAAGATGCTTACCTTAAGATCAATGAGCACTTGCTCATTTTCGCTACACGTCTCTTCTACTGAACAAGTGCTTATAGCTCTCAATCTATGCATTTTAGAGTTCATGTTTACTGGAACGTCTTTCCGTTTCGCTCCATATCATTACCTCCCAAACTACGGCAAACAAATGGGTTGGATTAGAAGAAATTTGTTTGATAGTATCTAATACGAAGTGTTCGTACCGGAACCTCGTAAGGTTTACTAGATTTTCTTGTTTCCAGTGACTGTTCCTTTCACATTCCTGAGAACTGATTATTCCTCTTAAGACGCACTTTGTATAGGACGCTTAGTACATGCTACGAGTACCGCACAGTCAGGGGTCCCGCAGCCACACTGTCAAGTTTTTCTGAGTGCTAGTAAACGTCACATATCTAAAAACATAAACCAAAAAAAATGTTTGCATTTGTATGATAATTTTACTTTATCAGACAAAACTATACGTTTTAGAAATTGTTACAGAAGTTTATTCAGGTATTAAATACGAATTTGATGTACCATTTGTAAGGTGTCAGGCAAATCCAACACATTCCATGAAAACCCTGACATGATAAGAAAATCCAGTAGTATATCACATAGCTCCGAATAAATAGTGACATTAAATTAACCAAAGTAATACGAGTAACGAGTGAGCAAATGGAATACCACAGACTAACACAAGAATGCCTGAATGCATGTCCTACCTTCCCACCGTGAGACCGACGCAGTTCCTAGGGGAGAAACGAGAACAGAAGCCGAGAGCAGAACCGTGTTAACCTAGAAGGCCCTACGATAAGGGACGGACTGGACACCCACGTCGCTAGCTAACCACTAGGGCCACACAACCCGCACGTTTTAGCGTGAGACTGTTTCGCGTCTCTGTTACGTCAAGGATCACCCCCCAGCCCATGTTAAAAGCTAGAGCCCTCCAGAAAAACAGTGTAGATCTTACGATAACACAAAAAGGCCACTACCACCCGCAAGTTTTAGCGTGAGACTTTTTCGCGTATCTGTTACATTAGGACCAACCCCGAGCCCATGTTAAAAGATAGAGCTCTCCAGAAGAACAGTATAGATCTCACGATAACGCCAAAAGGACCACACCAGCTGCAGGTTTTAGCGTGAGACTTTTTCGCGTCTCTGTTAAGTTGCAAACTTTAAAAAACATTGCCCCACCACGAAAAGTATAACGTTTCTCATTGGATAGACAGAATTTTTGTAGGCGGAGCTTAAGGTTAACCTTGAGACCCCGATTAGTCAGATGAAAACACAGCCAGATAGTTTTTTTAACCAACTTCGGTAAATTGTTGTAAGTAGAGCAGTTGCTTCCGAGAGGGCGAGATGGACGGAGCTGCGCCGGCCGCCGCCCCCCTGACGAACACCGACAAGGTAATGACCGCACGCGATGCCGCATAACAGCGCGTAAAGCTTCACTCAGAACTGCAGAAGTCTCAACTGTTGCACACGCTTTTTGCGTAATACTAGTGTCGATCGTCAATTAAAGCTCATGGTGTTCACATTTGCCACTTGAAGTAAAAATCTGAAACGCGATGATTTCTCTGTTATATAATTATTGAGAAGCCACATCAGCCACTGTAATTTACGACAAGTTAGATAAGTTATTAAAGATAATTGAGGGTCACTGTAGACCATTTTGATAGTTTTCTCTTTTGTGAAACTTAAACCTAGGTTATTAGATGTGATGTGGCATAGGTCATCCTTCAATCCATTGTAGAACTTGGAAAACCACTGAGGGAATATTCGTTCACATTTGTTGAACGCAGTTGGTTTTTACCATCCTGTATTAAAACATTTCCTTTTATCAATAGTGCAATTTATAAACAATGTTTTGTGAGTAGAATAAAATTTCCAATGGTAAACTTAACTCTTTTTTCGACGTTATTTTACCAGCTAACTAAAAATAGGGAAGCCTTGAACCCCTTCCACTAAATTTAGTTAGTATTAAGATTCTTTTACAGGGAGTGCAGTGGAGCTGACGCTGAAATCATTACGTATTTGGTTTTATCATCGCTAGTCTCACTAAACTCTTCTGAATTCTACATGTCGTATGTGGTCTGGCGTCTCCTTACCAGCAACAGGCCCCAGGTTCAAACTAGTCAATTCCCTAAAAAACACGCTCAGAGTGTCGTTGCGCGAAAGTGGTAGGGAGACACGATATAGAACAGACACCACCATGAATGTTTAGACATTCATCAATACGAATTTGTGTCACACTATTGTCAAATGAAATTATTTGCTTCTCGTCTTTGAAAAATCTCGCTCAATTTTATTTAAAATAAATACTTTTGATGCAATTTTTCTGATACAGGTATACATATTCTGTATTCGATAACCTCAAATTTCCTTGATACTGAAAAACTTCTAGCCGATATTCAGAAGGAATTTGGGAAACATCGATAGTAAAAAACTCAACTTTTCTTATACTCACACGATATTCGCCGAACCATGGATGAAGGGAAATAGACACGCTCCTTATTCTTAGATTTGCGGAAAGCCTTCGACGCAGTGTCCCTCTTCAGATTGTTAGTGAGCGTCGGAGTATACGGAATAGGTTCTCAAATATTATAGTTTCAAGAAATAGAATTTTGCCTCTTGCCCTGAAAGGCGAGTGTTCATAGGACACAAGACTACAATAAGGAATGCCGAGGGACGTATGATAGGACCTATGTTATTCTGTAAATACGAGTACACAAGCCATCTGACAGACAGGGTAAGCAGCATTCTACAATTGTTGACTTATGACGCTATAGTGTACTGGAAAAAGTCTTCCACTAATGAAGCAGGGTACAGGATGGCTTAGAATATCTAATTGGTGTGATGGGTGGGTCAAAATATAGAAGAAAGTAAGAAAACGCAGATCAGTAGCATAAACAATTCTGTAATGTTCGAATACAGCGTTAGACGTGTGATGCTTGACACAGTCACGATCAAGGCGCAACCCATCAAACCCATAAGAATTGGAACGAACACAGAAGGTCGGTAGTAGGGAAGGCCAGTGGTCCAATTCGGTTTATTGGGAGAATTTTAGGAATGTGTCGTTAGTCTGTAAGTAAGACCATGTGTGGAACACCAGTGGCACGTGACCCAGTCTTGAGCGCTTGGGATCCCCACCAAGTCGAATTAAAGGAAGACATCAAAGCAATTTGCAGGCGTCCTTTCTAGATTTGTTACCAGTGGGTGCGAAGGATTTGTATTAAGGAGAACCTTCGTGAAAGCAAGAAGGAATCCCTGGAGGGAAGACTACGTTCTTTTCGTGAATCAATGTTGAGAATATTAAGAGAAATGGCATTTGTGGCTGAGTATTATATACATTCCATAAGGACAGCGACTAAAAGATTAGAAAAATTTTGTCTCGTATAGGGGCACTAGACAGTCGTTTCTCTCTCACTCCATCTGCAAGTGGAATAGGAAAGTGAGTGATTAGTAGTGATACAACGTAACTTTCAGTATACACCGTATGTTCGCTTGAGGAATACGAATGCAGGGGCAGATGAAGACGCAGACACGCTCGCACCTAGCAATTTAAGCTACCAAGAGAGACAGTCGGACAACTGTTCGTTTGAATTAAGTTAATGGTAATGCAGCTCAATTCCTGCTGCTTCTGCGATCTTCTTTTATGTTCCTTTCTCTAATTTTTACTTTAGCCACACTGTATCTCTATAGTACACGGGTTTACCATGTTTCATTGGGTGTCAGTATCGTTTACATGTGTGCTTCAATGTTTGACAGCTTGTCGCCTGACACACACTTTCAGTTTCCCATTTAACATCAATTGTCGTAAGTGTGACGTGGAGGCGTCTTCAAAATATGACTTTAAAACTACAGACGTCAGTTTGACGAAAGGATTTGGGATGGCGGCGGCAGTATTTGGAATTGCTAACGATTAAGCTGAAACTTATGACAAAAATTGCAGAGATGTAGAAACTGGCACATTGTTATCTTTGTTACGTAAATAACATATTGCGTTTTCTCTGTCTAAACAGGACGACGTATGGCAAAAGCTACAGGTGTATGTTTGAGGACTGCAGTCTATCTGCAAGTCAGTTTTCCAATTTACAGGCTTATTTTGTTAAATGGGGACAAACAGCACGAAACAATTCGTCGAAAGATGAGGAGCAAAAAACTTTACGTAGACATACGACTGGAAATGCTTTCCAAGGGAGGAACACAGTTGAAAGTGCAGGCTGACACGAGAATACACAAGAGAAGCGGGAATGTTCTGCTTGTCCTAGTGGAGGAGGATGTTAGCGTTTAACGTCTCGTCGACAACGAGGTCATTGGAGCGCAAGCTCGGGTGAGGGAAGGATGGGGAAGGAAATCGGCCGTGGCCTTTCAAAGGAACCATCCCGGCATTTGCCTGAAGCGATTTAGGGAAATCACGGAAAACCTAAATCAGGATGGCCGGAGACGGGATTGAACCGTCGTCCTCCCGAATGCGACTCCAGCGTGCTAACCACTGCGCCACCTCGCTCGGTGGCTGTCCTAGTGTTTTAGTTCCACACTGACGAGGGAAGTTAGATCTACCAGCATCATGTTCTAACCAAATTGCTCTTCGTCCACTAAAGGCGCAGAGTGGGGGAAGGATCGTGAAAAGTTTCACAATTTACAACAGTTATATCAGCTACCGGTGAGAACAATGTGAATTGGCTGTGGCTAATTTAGAAGTGTGAACAGTGGAACTGAGTTTTATGTCTGACCGTTAAGCCACGATTTTCTCATATATGTTTATTTATAGTCAGTTTTTCAGTAATGTTAGTTTTCCGCCCTTTTGTTGTTCTTTGGAGAACGATATTGGTTCACGTGGCTCTAAGCACTATGAGATTCAACATCTAAGGTCATCAGTCCCCTAGACTTAGACCTACTTAAACCTGACTAACCTAAGGACATCACACACAGCCATGCCCGAGGCAGGATTAGAACCTGCGACCATAGCGGTCGCGCGGTGCCAGATGAAGTGCCTAGTACCGCTCCGGCTGGCTGGTTTACAACAGCCATATGTGAGGAGTGTTATCCTGCTGGAAGATAAGAAAACACCTCCTGACATGTTGTCCATGTATGGCACTCAGTTTTGCAGTCAGGGTTCTAACATTCTGCGTAGTGTCTGTTAGTTCTAAGTCGTGTCTCTCTACCACTTTTGCGCAACGACGCTCTGAGCGTGTTTTTTAGCGAATTGACTAGTTTGAACCTGGGACATGTTGCTGGTAAGGAGATGCCACATTACACATGATATGTAGAGTTCAGAAGAGTTCACTGAGACTAGCGATGATATAATCAAATACTTAATTATTTCAGCGTCAGCTACACTGCACTCCTAGTAAAAGAATCTTATTACTAAATGAATTTAGTGGAAGGGGTTAAAGGTTTTCCTATTTTTAGTTAGCTGGTAAAATAACGTCGAAAAGCAGTTAAGTTTACCTTTGGAATTTTTATTCTACTCACAAAACTTTGTTTCTAAATTGCACTATTGATAACAGGAAATATTTTAATATAGGATGATAAAAACCAACTGCGTTCAACAAAAATGTGAACGAATATTCCCTGAATGGGTATCCAAGTTCTATAGTGGATCGAAGGATGACCTATGCCATATCACATTTATAATCTAGGTTTAAATTAAGTTTCATAAAAGAGAAAACTATAAAAATGGTCTACAGTGACCCACAATTATCTTTAATTACTTATTTAACATGTCGTAAATTACAGTGGCTGATGTGGCTTCTCAATAAATATATAAGAGAAAAATCATTGCGTCTCAGATTTTAGCTTCCAGCAGCAAATGTGAATACCACGAAGTTTAATTGACGATCGACACGAGTATTACGTAAGAAGGGGATGTAACAGATGAGACTTCTGCAGTTTTGAGTGAAGCCTTATGTGCTCTTATGCGGCATCGCGTTCGTTCATTATCGTGTCGGTGGTTAGTCAGCGTCAGAGGGCGGCGGGCGGCGCAGCTCCACACACCTCGCCGTCTCGGAAGCAACTCTCTAACTTCTCTTTACTACAATTTACTTAAGTGGGTTTAAGAAAAAGGTATCTGGCTGTGTTTTGAACTGACCAATCAGGGTCTCAATGTTAACCTTAAGCTCCGCCTACAAACATTCTGTCTATCCAATTGGAAACGCTATACTTTTGATGGTGGGGCAATGTTTTTAATGTTTGCTACATAACAGAGACGCGTATAGTCTCACGCAAAAACTTGCAGCTGGTGTGGACTTTTTAGTGTTATCGTAAGATCTATAATGTTCTGGAGGGCTCTATCTTTTAACATGGGCTGGAGGGTGGTCTTGGCGGTCGGCCGGCGATGTGGGTGTCCGTCCCTTACCATAGGGCCTTCTAGATTACACGACTCTGCTCTCGGCTTCTGTTCTATTTTCTCCCCTCGGAACTGTGTGTTTCACGGTGGGAAGGTATGAGATGCTTTTAGGCGTTCTTCTGTTAGTCTTTGGTATTCCATTTGCTCACTTATTGATCGTAGTACTTTGGTTAATTTAATGTCAAGATATATTCGGAGCTATGTGGCACACTGCCGGATTTGCTATCATGTCAGGGTTTTCATGGAAGGTGTAGGATTTGCCTGACACCTTACAGGGTGTGTATAATAACCACAGGACTGCTGCTGCTGTCATATGAAATGGGACTCCTGACCATAACTCAGGAATAGCTCGAGTGTGTCTAGCACGCAGACAGCCGGGTTGCAGGCCTTCAACTGGCCTCCTTCGAACCAACATAGCGTCTTATCTGGCACTGAGACACAAACAGCTTTCATCAGAGAAGACAGACTCATAGCGACTCTCCAGTGATCTCGCGCTTGCTGCCACTGAAGTGTCAAATGGCGGTCGTTTCGGGTCTTTCGAATGCAGGCTACAGAACGTCTGGCTCGGAGCTGTCATTGAAGTAACAGATTTATTGTTGTGTTACAGTGGTACAGATTGTTGCTCAAATTGTTGCTACAGATGCAGTACGATGTGCTAGAGTTATACGCCGAACACGATTGTCTTCCCTCTCGGTAGTGCCACGTGACCGTCCATAGCTCGATCTCTTTGTGGCGGTAGATTAGCGTGAACACGGCTACCAGTCATGTACAGTGGCTACATTCTTGCCAAGTCTTAACGCGGCGTCGCAGAACGAACATCCAGCTCGTCGTAGCCCTATTACACGACCTCGTTCATACTCAGTGAGATTAATGGTGTCTCTGTATGCTTAAAGGCATTCTTGACTAGCATCAACCCACGACCACCCATCTCAGCCTACAGCCTACAGAATTGTTAAAACACAAGAAGATAAGCAACAATGAAAGCAGGCGATAAAATGGTGACGTAAGTTGTAAAATGGTGGAATATTGTGGAAAGTTAAAGCATAAAACAAATGGTGGGCGATGTTAATATAATACACACGAAGCATACAGGGAAAATAGTAGACAGACAATTATAAAACACGGCAACAGTCTGGTTTCTGTTCGCAAGAGATATAAAAATCACACCCTACAACAGTATGATCTCCATTCGGAATGCTTCGGAAAAGACACACAACACTTAACAATCCGAGCGGTTCTAGGCACTACAGTCTGGAACTGCTTGACCGCTACGGTCGCAGGTTCGAATCCTGCCTCGGGCATGGATGTGTGTGATGTCCTTAGGTTAGTTCGGTTTAAGTAGTTCTAAGTTATACAGGACTGATGACCAAAGAAGTTAAGTCCCATGGTGCAGACGCGAGAGGGAATGGGCAAAGGCAGAGGAAGGAAACGCAAAAGGACTCGGGGGAGAGAAGGGAGGCAGAAAGAGAGTAGGTGGGGATAAAACAGGATGGAAGGAGGGGGGAAGAGGGAGCCCGAGTAAAGTGCAGAGGAAAGGAAGGGGAGGTGAGGACTAGATTTGATAGGAGGGATAAATGGAGGGAGAGAGGGTATCATCCGGGAGGGGGAGATGACTGAAGCTACCTTGGGAAAGGAAATGAAGGGTGTAGAGCTTGAGGGTATGAGGGACACAACAGTGAATGCACGGTAGAGGGCGGAGGTTGGAGAACAGAAGCAATTAGCGGATGTGGGGGGATCAAGGTGGCGGGAGGTGTAGAGTATGCAGATACGTTCGAGGAATAGGAGTAGATGGGGGAAAGGAATCAGCTCATAGATTATCTGCATGGGGGACGGGTGGCGGATACAGAAGGCGAAGTGGAGTGCATGGCGCTCATTACTCTTACGGCGTGTATTTAAAGCAAATCTGATTCGCATCCTCGTAAGGGCGCTACTAGGGCCACTCCTACTGCAACGAAATCTGAATAGGCATCATCTTTCAGATGTAGAAACAACTTTCGTTTATGTCGCACAGGTTCCGGCGTATCGAAGACGACGAACGCAAGAATAGAGAAGGCTGTGAGATGACGTCAGCCAATAGCCCGCTGACTAGGACTTACCACGACAGGAGAGACCTCTACACGAAGAGAATACAAGCGTCGCTCCCGCCAACCTCAGCCGGAGTGGAAGACCAGAGGCACCAGAACAGAGGCCTAGAAGAACAGTGATATTAATGATAGCTTATTATATTAATGATGGCTTATATTAATGATGGCTTATGAGCGAGTGTGAATAACTTGCATGGAACTTGTAATCAGCGAAAGACTCTGTTTGCATGTTGCCAATCGTTTGCGACACGTTCACAAAGTTAAATGTCGTGAGTCTAATTTATTGTAATAAAAACCATTAATGTGATTTGCTTGAATTATTGTATAGCTATCCGAGAAAGCAGCATCCTTTAGGCACGCTATAAGAAACCAGTGGGTAGGATCCCACATCACATTTCTGAGCCGTGGCTCTCAATTCGATATATCGCTAGCGTGCTGGTTCGTGATCCCCGCATGCAGAATTTGCTGGCTAGTGGTAAGACGAAAGTCCGAGAGAGGGCGAAAGTGATAAGTTGAAGTTTGAGGCCTAGTTATATGGGGGGGGGGGGGGGGGGAGGAGGTGGGAGGATGCTACGCTATGAAAAGGAGAGGCAGTTAGGAACTTAAAGAGTGGATGCGTCGAGTGGCGTGTGCAGAACCGTGCCCTGGTCAGTGGGGTTGCTACCTTCACGTTGGCTGTGTGGTGTATGGATGCTCATATCACCGCTAGGAGGAGCGACAACATTCATATGCTGATTTCCAACCATGACCTGTTGGCAACTGATGTAGCCAATTCCAGTTTCTGAATCTGTGGAGGCATTTAGTCTGATAAGGGTATGTGAAGGACAGCGTCCTGTGCTGCTTTGAAGTTCTAGTGGAGCTTACGGACAAGAATTCAATCTTTTGTTCGCGTATAATAAACCGCCACTTAAGATAGCCAAAGTTCCAAAGCAGTATAATATGTGGTAGTCAAAATGTTATATAGCTGTAACTGCTAGACAGATCACTATGCCCTTACAAGTCTAATATTCTACCTTGAGTTTTGGGTCCATTATTGATGGTCCGTAAACAATAATAACTACCTGACTTGTGGTTGAATTCTCAGGTTCTCGTAGCTTAAGGAGAGGTCTATTATCTATGGCCTTAAACAAGCATGCTCTTTGAGAATTTTTTTCTCGGGATGTGATATAGATATCAATGTCAAATTTGATCAAAATGTTTATACATATTCCCTCTACAAACTGGAATTTTGTCGACTGGAAATGTCGAAGAGCAAAGGCGGAAGTGCCGTCGGAACGAAACAAAATTTCGATGTAGACCTCCACGCGCGGTATGTCACAGGTCAGCCGGCTCGACTGAAATCAAAATTGAGTTGATATTGGCGAAGTATTGAAGATTCTTTAGGAGTTGTACTTCGCTTAAGTTATTTGGATAATAGGAAGCAAAATGGCGGCCATTCGAAAAAAATTGCGTTTTTTCATCGATTTTCCGACTTTGTCGGCCAAGTAAAAATATTTATCGTTGATGGATCGGAATAAAAGTGTTACAACGCCTAGAAAATTTAGTTAGTTTCGTCGGAAACCAAGAATCATGCCAATCGGTGCAGTAAATTTGAAGGTACCATACTGCGCGATAAAAAAAGGAGCCATTTCGAGAAAAACGCGTTTGAAGTTTTGACTAAATATAAATGGAATATTATGCAACTTACGTTCAATCTGCTATTCCAGGTGCATAAACTAGGGCTTCCTCTTCCTTATAGAGGGAGTTCAGCTCGATATGGGCCATCCTGCGCTGTTCCAGACGCGCCCGTACTGCCGGTAACAATACGTTTTCGGCCACTTGAATCTGATGGTCTTCCGAATGCTTGGCGAACTGCGTCGAATAGAGTCCCAGTGTGAAGTCCATCGTTGTCATGGTCTTCAGAATTGCTGAATACCCTTCGTTAAACCTGCTCACTGCCAGGAAAATCGCGATCTTCAAAGTCTTCGCACAGAATGCAAATGCTTGGGGGCTAACTTCGAACACACGCGTTAAAACATTCATTTGAATTTTGTGTGTTTCCTCCCAAGCACTGGTGAATAACTCGTCCTCCGAAAGAAAAAAACTGGTGCTTGAAGAAGACCGTTTTCAGGTAGGTGCATTTTTTTTATTCAACCACGAATAACAAATATTTCCGTTCCGTATTCGGTGCACCCGTGGTCTAGGGGTAGCGTCTTTGATTCGTAATCAAAAACGGCTTCGCTCCCGGTTTCGATCGCCGCCACTGCCTAAATTTTGATAAATAATCAGCATTGGCGGCCAAACACTTCCAGCATCAGAAGTCAGCCTCATTCTGCCAACGGCCTTGTCAAAGAGAGCGGAGGAGCCGATAGAGGTTCAGGGCACACTCATGTCCTAGGGGTGAGAAATTAACCTAAGGGCGGAAGAATCAGCAATGATCAACGACATGAGGATGCAGAAGGCAATGGAAACCACTGCATTAAAGACACGTAACGTGTATCCACAGGACATATGGCCTGTTGTTGAAGAAGTGTCATGATGATCTCTCCATTGGCAAAAGATTCCGGAATAGTCCCCCATTCTGATCTCCGGAAGGGGACTGCCAAGGGGGAGGTTACCATGAGGAAAAGATTGAATAATCGACGAAAGGATAATGTTCTACGAGTCGGGGCGTGGAATGTCAGAATCTTGCACGTGGTAGGGAAACTAGAAAATCTGAAAAGGGAAATGGAAAGGCTCAATCTAGATATAGTAGGGGTCAGGGAAGTGAAGTGGAAGGAAGACAAGGATTTCTACTCAGATGAGTATTGGGTAATATCAACGGCAGCAGAAAATGGTATAACAGATGTAGGATTCGTTATGAATGGGAAGGTAAGGCAGAGGGTGTGTTACTGTGAAACGGGTTGTTCTAATCAGAATCGACAGCAGACCAACACCGACAACGTTAGTTCAGGTATGCATGCAGACGTCGCAAGCTGAAGATGAATCGATAGAGAAAGTGTATGAGGATATTGAAAGGGTAATGCAGTATGTAAAGGAGGACGAAAATCTAATAGTCATGGGCGACTGCAATGCAGTTGTAGGGAAGAAGTAGAAGAAAAGGTTACAGGAGAATATGGGCTTGGGACAAGGAATGAAAGAGGAGAAAGACTAATTGAGTTCTGTAACAAGTTTCAGCTAGTAATAGCGAATACCCTGTTCAAGAATCATAAGAGGAGGAGGTATACTTGGAAAAGGCCGGGAGATAAGGGAAGATTTCAATTAGATTACATCATGGTCAGACAGAGATTCCGAAATCAGATATTGGATTGTAAGGAGCAGATATAGAGTCAGATCACAATATAGTAGTGATGAAGAGTAGGCTGAAGTTCAAGACATTAGTCAGAAAGAATCAATACGCAAAGAAATGGGATACGGAAGTTCTAAGGAATGACGAGATACGTTTGATGTTCTCTAACTCTATAGATACAGCAATAAGGAATAGCGCAGTAGGCAACACAGTTGAAGAGGAACTGACGTCTCGAAAAAGGGCCATCACGGAAGTTGGGAAGGAAAACATAGGTACAAAGAAGGTAGCTGCGAAGACACCATGGGTAACAGAAGAAATACTTCAGTTGATTGATGAAAGGAGGAAGTACAAATATGTTCCGGGAAAATCAGGAATACAGAAATACAAGTCGCTGAGGAATGAAATAAATAGGAAGTGCAGGGAAGCTAAGACGAAATGGCTGCAGGAAAAATGTGAAGACATCGAAGGAGATATGATTGTCGGAAGGGCAGACTCAGCATACAGGAAAGTCAAAACAACCTTTGGTGACATTAAAAGCAACGGTGGTAACATTAAGAGCGCAACGGGAATTCCACTGTTAAATGCAGAGGAGAGAGCAGATAGGTGGAAAGAATACATTGAAAACCTCTATGAGGGTGAAGATTTGTCTGATGTGATAGAAGAAGAAACAGGAGTCGATTTAGAAGAGATAGGGGATCCAGTATCAGAATCGGAATTTAAAGAGCTTTGGAGGACTTACGGTCAAATAAGGCAGAAGGGATAACATTCCATCAGAATTTCTAAACTCATTAGGGGAAGTGGCAACAAAACGATTATTCACGTTGGTGTGTAGAATATATGAGTCTGGCGACATACCATCTGACTTTCGGAAAAGCATCATCCACACAATTCCGAAGACGGAAAGAGCTGACAAGTGCGAGAATTATCGCACAATCAGGTTAACAGCTCATTCATCGAAGCTGCTTACAAGAATAATATACAGAAGAATGGAAAAGAAAATTGAGACTGCGCTAGGTGACGATCAGTTTGGCTTTAGGAAAAGTAAAGGCACGAAAGAGGCAATTCTGACGTTACGGCTAATAATGGAAGCAAGGCTAAAGAAAAATCAAGACACGTTCATAGGATTTGTCGACCTGGAAAAAGCGTTCGACAATATAAAATCGTGCAAGCTGTTCGAGATACTGAAAAAAGTAGGGGTAAGCTATAGGGAGAGACGGGTCATATACAATATGTACAACAACCAAGAGGGAATAATAAGAGTGGACGATCAAGAAGGAAGTGCTCGTATTAAGAAGGGTGTAAGACAAGCCTGTAGCCTTTCGCCCCTACTCTTCAATCTGTACATCGAGGAAGCAATGATGAAAATAAAAGAAAGGTTCAGGAGTGGAATTAAAATACAAGGTGAAAGGATATTAATGATACGATTCGCTGATGACATTGCTATCCTGAGTGAAAGCGAAGCGAAGAAGAATTAAATGATCTGCTGAACGGAATGAACAGTCTAATGAGTACACAGTATGGTTTGAGAGTAAATCGGAGAAAGACGAAGGTAATGAGAAGTAGTAGAATTGAGAACAGCGAGAAACTTAACGTCAGGATTGATGGTCACGAAGTCAATGAAGTTAAGGAATTCTGCTACCTAAGCAGTAAAATAACCAATGACGGACGGAGCAAGGAGGACGTCAAAAGCAGACTCGCTATGGCAAAAAAGGCAGTTCTGGACAAGAGAAGTCTACTAATATCAAATACCGGCCTTAATTTGAGGAAGAAATTTCTGAGGATGTACGTCTTGAGTACAGCATTGTATGGTAGTGAAACATGGACTGTGGGAAAACAGTAACAGAAGAGAATCGAAGCATTTGAGATGTGGTGCTATAGGCGAATATAGAAAATTAGGTGGACTGATAAGGTAAGGAATGAAGAGGTTCTACGCAGAATCGGAGAGGAAAGGGATATGTTGGAAACACTGATAAGGAGAGGGGACAGGATGATAGGACATCGGCTAAGACATGAGGGAATGACTTCCATGGTACTAGAGGGAGCTGTAGAGGGCAAAAACTGTAGAGGGAGACAGAGATTGGAATACATCAAGCAAATAATTGAGGCCGTAGGTTGAAAGTGCTACTCTGAGATGAAGAGGTTAGCATAGGAAAGGAATTCTTGTCGGGCCGCATCAAACCAGTCAGTAGACTGATGACCGAAAGAAAAATCGCTCTCAGCCCCGAGATGGCAGCTCGCCGGCTGAGTTGCTCCACGGTCGTCATCATCGAACCTTGATGTCTTTGCTACATCCGCCGCATCAGGTTCCTGTGCAGCGGCAGACACCTGCTTTTGCTCCAGGCGACGTTGTCTACTTTTCGCCACTATCGAGGTTCACGGCGTTGGCTCGAAGGGCGCATTCTTCACTGCCTCGGACGCGCTATGACGTGCTGACGAGCAAGTTGTTTCGTTCTCACTATACCCCAATGTCCTTTGTGGAGAAGCTGTAAGACCCTGGACTGATCATTATCAGAACGCAACAGCAAAACACCACGTCGTACAAAAAGTCTCCCCTTGTGAGCAAAAAATTGCCGAACCAACGGGTCCCCGATCCGTGACTTTGACAAGGGCCATTGCGTAGCAACAAAACGCAGAACGGGAGCAAGGACAGGGTCGGCAGCTGTGGCCGTAGCTATTGTTGTTGTTGTGGTCTTCAGTCCTGAGACTGGTTTGATGCAGCTCTCCATGCTACTCTATCCTGTGCAAGCTTCTTCATCTCCCAGTACCTACTGCAACCTACATCCTTCTGAATCTGCTTAGTGTACTCATCTTCCGGTCTCCTACGATTTTTACCCTCCACGCTGCCCTCCAATGCTAAATTTGTGATCCCTTGATGCCTCAAAACATGTCCTACCAACCGATCCCTTCTTCTAGTCAAGTTGTGCCACAAACTTCTCTTCTCCCCAATCCTATTCAATACCTCCTCATTAGTTACGTGATCTATCCACCTTCTCTTCAGTATTCTTCTGTAGCACCACATTTCGAAATCTTCTATTCTCTTCTTGTCCAAACTAGTTATCGTCCATGTTTCACTTCCATACACGGCTACACTCCAAACAAATACTTTCAGAAACGACTTCCTGATACATAAATCTATATTCGATGTTAACAAGTTTCTCTTCTTCAGAAACGCTTTCCTTGCCATTGCCAGTCTACATTTTATATCCTCTCTACTTCGACCATCATCAGTTATTTTACTTCCTAAATAGCAAAATTCCTTTACTACTTTAGGTGTCTCATTTCCTAATCTAATTCCCTCAGCATCGCCTGATTTAATTTGACTACATTCCATTATCCTCGTTTTGCTTTTGTTGATGTTCATCTTATATCCTCCTTTCAAGACACTGTCCATTCCGTTCAACTGCTCTTCCAAGTCCTTTGCCGTCTCTGACAGAATTACAATGTCATCGGCGAACCTCAAAGTTTTTACTTCGTCTCCATGAATTTTAATACCTACTCCAAATTTTTCTTTTGTTTCCTTCACTGCTTGCTCAATATACAGATTGAATAACATCGGGATAGGCTACAACCCTGTCTCACTCCTTTCCCAACCACTGCTTCCCTTTCATGCCCCTCAACTCTTATGACTGCCATCTGGTTTCTGTACAAAATGTGAATAGCCTTTCGCTCCCTGTATTTTACCCCTGCCATCTTTAGAATTTGAAAGAGAGTATTCCAGTCAACATTGTCAAAAGCTTTCTCTAAGTCTACAAATGCTAGAAACGTAGGTTTGCCTTTTCTTAATCTTTCTTCTAATGTAAGTCGTATGGTCAGTATTGCCTCACGTGTTCCAACATTTCTACGGAATCCAAACTGATCCTCCCCGAGGTCCGCATCTACCAGTTTTTCCATTCGTCTGTAAAGACGTCGTGTTAGTATTTTGCAGCTGTGACTTATTAAACTGATAGTTCGGTAATTTTCACATCTGTCAGCACCTGCTTTCTTTGGGATTGAAATTAATATATTCTTCTTGAAGTCTGAAGGTATTTCGCCTGTCTCATACATCTTGCTCACCAGCTGGTAGAGTTTTGTCATGACTGGCTCTCCCAAGGCCGTCAGTAGTTCTAATGGAATGTTGTCTACTCCGGGGGCCTTGTTTCGACTCAGGTCTTTCAGTGCTCTGTCAAACTCTTCACGCAGTATCTTATCTCCCGCTTCATCTTCATCTACATCCTCTTCCATTTCCATAATATTGTCCTCAAGTACATCGCCCTTGTATAAACCTTGTATATACTCCTTCCACCTTTCTGCCTTCCCTTCTTTGCTTAGAACTGGGTTGCCATCTGAGCTCTTGATATTCATACACGTGGTTCTCTCCTCTCCAAAGGTCTCTTTAATTTTCCTGTAGGCAGTATCTATCTTACCCCTAGTGAGATAAGCTTCTACATCCTTACATTTGTCCTCTAGCCATCCCTGCTTAGCCGTTTTGCACTTCCTGTCGATCTCATTTTTGAGACGTTTGTATTCCTTTTTGCCTGCTTCATTTACTGCATTTTTATATTTTCTCCTTTCATCAATTAAATTCAATATTTCTTCTGTTACCCAAGGATTTCTAGCAGCCCTCGTCTTTTTACCTACTTTATCCTCTGCTGCCTTCACTACTTCATCCCTCAGAGCTACCCATTCTTCTTCTACTGTATTTCTTTCCCCTATTCCTGTCAATTGTTCCCTTATGCTCTCCCTGAAACTCTGTACAACCTCTGGTTCTTTCAGTTTATCCAGGTCCCATCTCCTTAATTTTCCACGGCCGTAGCTACACGACGAAAATCAATCGGAAACGATTCGACCACGTCATCGGTTTCCGCATCAATGAACATGCAAGCAAGTTCGGAGGAATCTAATGCCCTATCCTCAGCAACAGGCAAGCGGCACAACGCATCGGCGTTTCCGTGCTTAGCAGTTGACCGATACAAGATATCGTAGCGGTACTGCGAGAGGAAAATAGACCAGCGAATGAATTTCTGCGCTGTACGTGGAGGTACGGGCTTGGTCGGATGAAAAAGCGTTGTCAAAGGTTTGTGGTCTGTGATTATGGTAAAGTGACGATCATACAAGATATCATGAAACTTTGTAACACCAAATACGAGAGCCAATGCTTCTTTCTCGATCTGTGAATAATTTCTATCACCAGACGAGAGCAATTTGGACGCAAAGGCAATAGGGCGATCGTTCGATCCATCTTTGTGCGCAAGCACAGCACCGATCCCGAAATCCGATGCATCCACCATCACCAAGAGGGGCTTCTGGGGATCGAATGGCGTAAGGCAAGTATTGGAAAGCAACGCCGTTTTCAACTGGCGAAAGGCGCCTTCGCATTCCTTCGTCCAGACGAACTGAACACCTTTACGGCGTAAGCAATGAAGTGGAGCTGAAATGGAAGAGGCGTGCGGCATATAGCGGTGGTAATAGTTTATTTTTCCCAGCATACTCTGTAGCTACTTCAAATTCTGCGGCGACGGCAAGTCTTGTATGGCACGAAGGTGTGTGGGACTGGGATGTATGCCTTGGGCATTGAGAACATGTCCCAAGTATGGTAAGTCCCGAGCACAAAACACACATTTGTCCTTCCGCAAGCGAAGACCATTTTGTCGCAAGACCTGAAATAATGTTCTGAGATTGGCCAAATGTTCTTCTTCCGTCTTTCTAGAGATCACAATAACGTCCAGATAATTTGCTGCGGTAGGGACCGACGCACAAACAGTTTGTAGATATTGCTGAAACAATGCAGGGGCGGATGCACACCCGAATGGCAGTCGTTTGAATCGATACAAACCAAGATGCGTGTTAACCACCAAAACGCGCTGGGACTCGTCGTCCACCGGTTTTTGCAAGTACGCATCTTCTAGGTCCAACTTCGAAAAATATTTACCCGGGCACAGTTTGCCAAAAAGATCTTCCGGGCGGGGTAAAGGAAAAGTTGCAATCACTAGTTGTGGATTCACTGTTGCCTTGAAGTCCACACAAAGTCTCAACTTTCCGGAAGGTTTTGGCAAAATTACTAAGGGTGATGCCCAGAGAGAATCCTGCACACGTTCAATTACACCTTGTGATTCCAAATCGTGTAATGTTTTTGCGACCTCATCACGCAATGCGTGGGGAACATCGCGCGCTCGGAAAAATTTTGGTTTCGCGTTTACTTTTAGTTCCAAATGTGCTTTATAGTTCTTAGCGCAACCGAGGCCCGGTGCAGAAATGTCTGCAAATTCTTCACATAGACGGGAAACACTGTATGAAGGCACAGTCTGGTTCACTGATAAGACCTGATTTACTATAGACAAATTAAACAACTGAAATAAATCGAAACCAAACAAGTTCACTGCAGAAGAAGAACGAAGGACGTAAAATGACACAAGTTTTGTTTGTCCTTTGTATGTTGCAAGAAGGCTGCACTGTCCTAACACAGGGATCTCGTGTCCTAAATAGCTACTTAACATTAGCGGCACGCAACGGAGGTGTGCCCAGCAGTTTGTAAGTGTCTTGATTGATCAGTGAAACGGCATCTCCTGTATCGAGCTGGAATGGTATCACATTGCCGTTAATGTCCAAGTCAACAAAAAGTTTATTGTGCTGCTGACGACAAGAGCGACTGTCTCGTGCAACGTGGACTGACACTGGCACATAATCACTTGCGACTTGACGGGAGTTTCGGCGATTTCGACGCTCACTATTTTTGGGACGAACACAGTCACTGTTAGAGAGAGTGGCACTGGGTGGAGTGGAATGAACTACATGAATTTCCATGGGCGAAGTTTCGCGAGCCTGAGTATCCTTGGTTCGATACCGATTCCGGCGCGAAGCAATGGGCCTGGAACAGTTTTGAGCTTCCGATCTGAGTTTTTTCTGACAAAAACTCTGAACATGTCCTTTTTTATTACAATAAAAGCAAATAGCTTGGCGCGACGGGCAATTCTCACGCGAATGTTTAGTAGCACACCGCGGGCATTATTTGATCACTGCATTTGCTTGCCTGCGCAGCACACGTGGCTGAGAGCCTGGCGGCAGCGGTGCGGCAGGGCGCGCGGGCTGTTTACTGCTCCGTGCAGCTCGCCCGGCGGGCCGGTTAACCTGACACACTGCTGGCGAAGTTTCAAATGATTCCTGAGCAAAGTCAAGTGTGTCCTGCCGATCCAATATGTCCATCACTTGTTGAAGGGAGGGATTTACTAGTTTCAAAATCTGTTCCCTTATACGAACACCAGAAACGTTCTGTGCAATTGCATCACGTACCATAGTATCTGAATAAGGGAGTCCACATTGACACTCAAAAGCACAATCCCTAGTAAGGTCTTGCAAGGTTGCAACCCACTCCCGATTAGTCTGACCTGCCGTACGTTTTGTACGAAAGAAAGTATACCGTTTGGCAACTACATTGACTGATTCTTTGAAATATGCACCCAATGCAGACAAAATTTCGTCGTAGGACAGAGTTGCTACGTCGCGTCGGGGAAATAATTTGACTGTCACACGGTACGTGGTCACCCCTGCTGAAGAAAGGGGAAAAGGCTGCCGCTCGTTACCTTGAATTCTGTAGGCGGCGAGATGGAATCCAAATTGGTGTGACCACTCCGTCCAGCTTTCCAGTGCAGCATCAAAAGGTCGAAAAGTTGGTGCAACAGCGTGTGAAGCGGCTGCTGCCGCAACGTTTTGCATCGCACGTTGACCCTGGACGACCTGTCCAGTAAGGCCTGCGTCTGCTGATTCTGTAAGCGATAAAATTCGGACAGTACATCTGGAGATTGTGGCGAAGCCATTACACAATTAAATCAGGGCAATTTAGATAAGAACACTTTTACTCTCGTCGCCAATGTTGTGGTTGGCAGGAGAGCCAACACCGTTTTCTTGAAGGAGGCCGAATTGCACGCGTTTAGCTCACGCAGGCTGGCGTGAGGTCTGGAACATGACAAGGGAATTAGAATTGAGAAAAACGGACGTAGCTGGTGGAATACTTAACTTTAATCCATTAATAACGAACGTCGCTCTTGACAATTTACAATATCAATAGAAACTGATCATGGCGCCTTGCTAGGTCGTAGCAAATAACGTAGCTGAAGGCTATGTTAACTATCGTCTCGGCAAATGAGAGCGTAGAAGTCAGTGAACCATCGCTAGCAAAGTCGGCTGTACAAATGGGGCGAGTGCTAGGAAGTCTCTCTAGACCTGCCGTGTGGCGGCGCTCGGTCTGCAATCACTGATAATGGCGACACGCGGGTCCGACGCATACTGCCGGACCGCGGCCGATTTAAAGGCTACGACCTAGCAAGTGTGGTGTCTGGCGGTGACACCACAAGTAGTATCGTTATTGTACATATCTTACCTTCTAACGAGCATCTGGCTTTATCCTGATGGCTGTTAACTTTTGAGATCGGAGCATACTTCGCAATGACCTGTTGATAATTAACCATTCGTTCAGAGTCGCGGATTTTGATCTTAAATATATTGTAATCTGAACTGCTGTCAGTTAAAAACTTAATGAGCGCGGTGGAGCACGTTTTTAAATTACAGTTATTAATTGGAAACATGTTGACAGAGTTTAGTAATCGCCTGGCACGCATGTTTGTAAAATTGCAAATATTAACCAAATTGTTTTAGAAAATGAACCGTAAATGACAGATGCTTTAGTAAGCGCCAGATGCGCTTTCTCCTAAAATTGCCAATTGCGTTTAAATTGCTTTGAAACTATAAATATTTGTTGATAGATAGTTTAGTAAGCGCTAAGCCGATATTTTCACAAATCTAAAATTTATTGAAATTCCGACGAACATGTATTTTACTACCTATTGTGAAGTTTTTTTTTACCACAAATTATTTTCTGTGTAATCAGCATTTCATTCGAGTACTTCATACAGTAATAAATTTGCGTAATGGCGTCCATGCGCTCAGTGGTTAAAATAGTACAAATTAATTGTCATCAAGCCAACTGTGAGTGATGTTGTTGCTGGGATAACCTTCCTACTCCACAGCCTTACGTGCGCTGACCCTCGTGACGTGTTCCTATGACTGTCAAATACTTTCTTTGCGTAGTATTTTTTTCCCGTTAGTGTACTTTAATATGCAGATTGCAGAAAATCCTGTAAATTACACTCTCTTTGTCTATACAGTTTACACTCCTGATGTACAGATATGGTCTATATTCCTATGCTACAGTTTATTTGCCCTGGGAAGTATTCTGGTTTCAGCTACTACTATTAATGTACACTACTGGCCATTAAAATTGCTACACCAGAAGAAATGAAGACGATAAACGGATATTCATTAGACAAATATATTATACTAAACCTGACATGTGATAACATTTTCATGCAATTTGAGTGCATAGATCCTGAGAAATCAGTACCCAGACGTAATGACGGCCTTGATACGCCTGCGCATTGAGTCAAACATAGCTTGGATGGCGTGTACAGGTACAGCTGCCTATGCAGCTTCAACACGATACCACAGTTCAACTAGAGTAGTGACTGGCGTATTGTGACAAGCCAGTTGCTCGGTCACCGTTGACCAGACGTTTTCAGTGATCTGGAGAATGTGCTGGCCCGGGCAGCTGTCGAACATTTTCTGTATCCAGAAAGGCCAGTAGAGGAACTGCAACATGCGGTTGTGCATTATCCAGCTGCAATGTAAGGTTTCGCAGGGATCGAATGAGGGGTAGAGCCACGGGTCCTAACACATCTGAAATGTAACTTCCACAGTTCAAAGTGTCGTCAGTGGGAACAAGAGGTGACCGAGACGTGTAAACAAGGGCACCCCATACCATCACGCCGGGTGATAAAGCCAGTATGGCGATGACGAATAAACGCTTCTAATGCGCGTTCTCCGCCATGTCGCAAACCCGGATGCCATCATCATGGTACTGTAAATAGAACCTGGATTCAATCGAAAAAATGACTTTTTGCCATTCGTGCACCCAGGTTCGTCGTTGAGTACACCATCGCTGGCTTTCCTATCTGTGATGCAGCGTCGAGGTTAACCGCAGTCGTGGTGCTGCAAACGTCGTCGAACTGTTTGTGCAGATGGTTGTTGTCTTGCAAACGTCCCCACCTGTTGACTCAGGGATCGAGAGGTGGCTGCACGATCCGTTACAGCCATGTGGATAAGATGCCTGTCATCTCGACTGCTAGTGATACGAGGTCGTTGGGATCCAGCACGGCGTTCCGTATTACCCTCCTGAACCCACCGATTCCCTATTGTGCAAACAGTCATTTGATCTCGATAAACCGCAATCGCGATAGGCTACAATCCGACCCTTCTTCGAGGTCCGTAACGTGATGGTACACGTTTCTCCTCCTTACACGGGGCATCACAACAACGTTTCAATAGGCAACGCCGGTCAACTGCTGTTTGTGTATGAGAAATCGGTTGGAAACCTTCCTCGTGTCAGCACGCTGTAGGTGTCGCCACCGGCGCCAACCTTGTGTGAATGCTCTGAAAAGCTAATCATTCGTATATCACAGCATCTTCTTCCTGTAGGTTAAATTTCGAGTCTGTAGCACGTCATCTTCGTGGGGTAGCAATTGTAATGGCCAGTAGTTGAATTTATAGTTAAATTTATAATAATAGTACTCAAGACTACTTGCCGTGGGTTAAAAGTTCTACTACCTTGACCTGGTAGCTTGAGCGTTTAGTGGTTTGTGCTAGAAAATGGTGTAATAGCCAAAACTGGGTAACACCGGAAAATCAGCGATACTCGTAGTGCGGAAGAAATAGTATTCATTCCAAACTTAAATTTTAATTTGCCTAAACATGGGTTCTTGTTAGGTGACTTGAGTGACAGTTTTAGGGTTTTCATTTATCTTTACCATGTAGATAAGACAATAGTTCAAAAATCGATGTGAATATCTCCCGTTTGTAGTTAAGCAAGTGAAATACAGTTTTTTTTATATACATTCTCGTATTGTGTAGAGCCAAAATAATACGTATAAAAATACATCGGTAGGTGAATAGGGCCGCCGCAGTGTAGTGCGACTGGCTCTGTGCGAGCTGAAACGTTGGCTGTCCTGTGGAACAGCTCACACGTCCCCCATCCAGAAGGGCGAGTTTCGGCAGCCTGAGCAGCGTGGTCTCGCTCCAGCTGTCGTGGCGTCTTCCTGACCCTGGGGGCGCCTGTCGCTGGGAACAAGTGACGTGCTACACTCGGGCGCTGGCAGGGTGTGTCTGCCGAATCACACAGCAACGACTCAACGACTCGTTCGGATTCCGTCCTGCCAGCTCCAGAATCTCCGAAGCGAATTAACTGCACACGTATATAAGAACGAATTATCACGCACGGGCAGTTTGACATAAAGCGCATAAAAATCAAGGCATTAAGTAATCAAATCAGTGTTCATGTAAAATTAAAATAGGACGGTTGATACTTAAATAGTGGCAACTATTTATTCACAACCGATAAAAAAAAAGAGTTACATGTTTGCACCTGTTACTGTTCTTCAGACTAGTCACCAGCTTTGTATAGAACCGTTTCCAGAGATGTGGAAGGCGTAGTACACCGTTAGCACAGCCTGTTTAGTTGATGGTGCGAATGGAGTGGTCTACTGCCTGTCGAATCTCTGAAACAGTTCTGAAACGAATGCCACGAAGTGGTTCCTTCATCTTCGGAATCAAATCAAAGTCACAAGTACTTAAGTTCGGGGAGTATGGTGGATGCTACAGTACTTACCAGTCCCATCTACCTAACAGAGCAGCCACAGCTTGCGCTGTATGCGCCCACGCATCGTCGTGCAAAATGATGGGTGGGTTACGCAGAAAGTATCGCCGTTTCTTTCGCAAAGCTGATCGGAGGTGAGGCACCAAAAACAAACTGTAATACTACTTAAGTCCTTGTCTTTGATTTGATTCCCAAGATGAAGGAACCACTTCGTGGCATTCACTTCAAAACAGTTCCGGAGATTCGACAGGCAATAGAACGCTCCATTGGCACCATCAACAGAACAGGCTCTGCCAACGTTATACTACGCCTTCCACATCGCTGGCAACGGGTTCTACAGAAAACTGGTGACTACTTTGAAGGACAGCAAGAGGTGAAAACGAGTAACTCTTTTGTATCGGTAGTGAATAAATAGTTGCCACTATTTAAGTACCAACCCTCGTATTATGAAAATATCAGAAAAAACGTAAAGTCAGCTGTTATAGACTTAGATACGACAATCGTCTACATTACTTACGCTGTGCTGCTTACAGCTCTACGACAGCTAAATATGACTTACCAACTGCATATAGCACAAACGGAAATATTTTGAGAAGAGATAGTGGACGGGAGAAGTAATATTAATTAAGGAATAACACAGCGTTGTTTCTGACCCACCCGAATAACTGAACGTGTTAGAGCCCCCGTTTTCGTGCATGGGGAGACGCGACCCCTGCTTTGGATCCACCTAGCGGATTAACAGCTGCAGCCCGAGCGCCGACCAGCCCTGGTATGATTTTACAGTGAAATGACTACAACTAGCTGCATACAGGCGTTGATATAAGCCAAAGGCGTCACTTGAAAACGTGCGCCCCGACCGGGACTTGAACCCTTGATTTCGCACTTATATGGCAGACGCTCTATCCATGTAAGCCACCGAGGACACAGAGGATAGTGCGAATGCAGGGACTTATCTCTGGTACGCCTCCTGTGAGACCCACATTCCCAACTCATTCTCCTACACTGTATTCATCCCATATCTACTGCTGAGAAGGCGTATCTGCCAAGAAAATAAAAACCCTTCGACGTTAAGGACAGGAGGAGCAAAAAAGCAAATTCCAGCTACACCACCTTTAGAGATGGCAACTAACGAGACTGAGTGTGAAGTGCAGGCCAGAGTGGCCGAGCGGTTCTAGGCTCTACAGTCTGGAACCTCGCGGCCGCTACGGTCGCAGGTTCGAATCCTGCCTCGGGCATGGGTGTGTGTGATGTCCTTAGGTTGGTTAGGTTTAAGTAGTTCTAAGTTTTAGCGGACTGATGACCTCAGATGTTAAGTTCCATAGTGCTCAGAGCCATTTGAGCCATTTTAGCCAACGGTGTTTGTGCTAACAGACAACGAACAATACGTGAAATAAGCGCAGAAATCGTTGAGGGTGCGATGAAGTTTGGCGTTAAATATTAGTGAACGACCAACGCGAGAGTCTTTGCCAGCAGCACTTCCCCTAAGCTCGTGACCATATCGTTTGGACCGTAGGCTACAAAAGTTAGACACAACGCTTGAACAAAATCAGTAACAAATGGGACAAAATCTTCAAAAGTTAGACACAATGGAAACAAAACTTCAAAAGTTAGAGACAGTGGAACAAAATCTTAAAAAGTTAGACACAATGGAACAAAATCTTCAAAAGTTAGACACAATGGAACAAAATCAGAGACAAACACGGCAACAGTTAGACACTATGGAACAAAATCAGGGACAAACACAGCAACAGTTAGACACAAGGGAACAAAATCTTCGGAATTTAGACACCACACATGAACAAACACGTGATGATTTAACTACTGAGTTACATAACGCTGAATATAAATGACAAAAAATCTGTAATGACGTAAAAACACAAATTTGTGAGCATTTTCAACCTATTTTATTGCGGCATGAAAATGCATTACAGAATCACGAAGCAGCCATAAAAGAAGTGCAAACTATTGTTCGTGAAAATCACGACACCTTGCAAGCTAAAATGGACTCAGTTGCATCCACCGATTCGGTTACGTAACTTGCGAGAACCTAGGAAAACTTAAAGTACACAGTAGATTCGATTTCAACACAAATGGACACTCTGAAACTTGGTTCAGAAAAACACACTGAGGAAATGTGCTCACTATCGGAGAAAGTAGCCGAACTTTCGGATCAGTTCACTAATTTATCTGCAAAGGTAGATGATGATCTGAATGACACAAGACCTGTAGCCATCACTGACACAGAAGAGTATGAACAAATTAAGAAATTCAAACAAAATCAGAATCAAATTAATACGAAACACCAACGAGAAATCCGGGAAGTTGAAAATCAGTTGACGACGCAGGTAATACAAAAATTACATATTTCGAAGGACACTCGCGCTCCAACATGGGAAGAGGAACTTAGAAATACGGAAAAGCCACAAAATAATAGCACAGGGCATTTCGGAAATCATGAAAGAAATTGGCAAGGTGCACCGAATTTTGAGATGGAACCGCCGACACGACGTAACAATGACCAATATGCTACTCGCCGACACGATGATTTTGACTATAAGCTGTTCATTACTGCACGTAAATTCAAAACTTTTAAGAATTCTGGCAACGACATTCATCCACAAGCGTGGCTCCATCAATTCTCGCATTGTTTTCCTCCCAACTGGTCATTAGAGCACAGATTAGAATTTATGTGTGGCTACTTGGAGAGTGAACCAGCTGTAAGAATGCGATCGGTCATTCACGGTTGTCACAGTGAAGGAGAATTTTATCATGCCTTCCTCTCAGCATATTGGTCTCAAGCTACACAAGACCGAGTAAAACATAGCATCATGATGATGAAACACTTTGAACAATCTGAATTTTCCAGTCTTGTCAAATATAATGTTGCATAAGAATCAATATCTTTCAAACCCATACGGCCCTTCAGAACTCATCCGTATTTGCATAATGAAATTGCCTTAACATTTAAGGAATATTATTTTGGCAGGACGTTGGAAAGACGACATTGAAGATTTTCAGGGACTGTTACAAGAACTGGAAATTGACACTGACAATCGCGGAACGCGAAAACAGGAGCACAACAATTACAGGTCACACCTGCACAATTCCGCGATGACAGAAATAATACACAACATAACACAAATCGTAACCAAAACAGTCACCACCCGTATGACAACCACTGGCAGAGTAGTAATAATTACAGGGAAAGATCGCATTTCCGTAGTAATGAATATTACACAGACAATCATAGAAACGGACAATATGGCAACCAGAACTATTATTATCACGGGAGACAGAATAATTTAAGACGCAACGGTCCAGCGCGCGGTTACGATTCAGGGAGAAATCCTCCACCACGTGACCGACAAGAAAGAAACTATGGAATCTACCGACATGACGACAGACGACATGATCGTAACGACAGACCTGAATTGCAGCAGAACTGGCGGGATTCAAACAGAGGAGGGCCCTCTCGACAAGGTGAATTTGTAGAAGTTAGGTCTCCTAATCCCAATAACGACGCGCGCCAACAAAGACACAATAGGCAATGACTCATATAGCTGGCAGCCACAAAACGTACTTATGAAACTGACGACGCAGCTACCGTAGCTAGTAATTACGTAAAAATTGATGACATTAGGGACATCTTACTCCAGGAACACGACGCAAAACATAACGGCATTGCATATCCTGTGATTCACATTACTGTAAATGAAGTAAAATTTATGGCAGTACTTGACTCAGGCAGTCCCATTTCAGTAATTAGTGAAACAGCTTTTAGCAAATGCAACAAATCGAACGATTGCCCGACACTTCCGTTACGCAAGATTAAATTACAAGGTGCAGTCATTGGAAAAAGTGTAGATGTACGCGAACAAACCAAATTAGAATTCTTTTGTCAAAGCCACAGCTTCTCTATGAACTTTCATATTGTTCCATTAGTGTCGACGGAAATTATACTGGGAGTAGACTTTCTGAATGGATTCAAAGCAATCTTAAACTTTCACAATGCTGAAATAAGTTTAGAGAAAGAAGGTAAGTCAATAGCTTTGAAATTTGAAGATTGGCTCTCAAACCATGACGAGGAAATTAATCGGCTTTACCTTCTGTTAGACAACTGTTCGGAATTTTCTACGGAACTAGACACTAACAATCACTCTGCAAGAGTACTGACAGGGATGATATCAACGGCACATTTGAAACTAATGAGATAATTCAGAATAAAATTCAAACAATTGAGAATTGTAATGACACTGATAGGCAGGACCTTTTTGAGATTTTACAAGCACATTCCACAGTTTTCACTCACAAAACAGGAACAATCAAGGGATTTCAATACCAATTTCGTGTTCGTGAGCATACTAAATTTTGTGTTAGACCATATACGTAAATCCAGCACATTACAGGGACCGTGTTAGAACAGAAATACAATCTATGATTGACGAGGGCATTATTGAGCCTGCAGTAAGCTCATACACCAATCCATTACATGTTGTTGAGAAGAAAAATTGATCGATCAGGCTTGTCTTAGATTCGAGACAAATCAATACTATCATTATTCCTGAAACACATAGGCCGCAAACGTTGGAAGAACTTCTTCAATTGATCTCAGATCCAGCTTTTATCAGATCGGACTTCATCCAGAATGTAGAAAATACACAGCTTTCCTTTGTTTCGGCGTTTGTTATCAGTTTCGGAAACTTCCTTTTGGTTTGAACATTTCTTCGGCAGCATTCATTCGCGGGCTAAATTCTATATTACCTGAGTTCTTAAAACGTCACATCACCTTATATGTGGACGATATTCTGATAGCAGAAGCCTCATGGGAACAACATAATCGCATCCTCAACAGCGTGTTACATATTTTTGCAGAATCTGGAATTACAGTTAACTTGGAAAAGTCTAAATTCGGTAGGACAAAGGTGAAGTTTTTGGGACATATTATTTCTTCTGAAGGCATTCAGCCGGATCCTGAAAAGTTAGAAGCAATCAGAGCCATTCCAGTTCCATCCACACAAAAACAAGTCCGCAGTTTTCTAGGTCTAGTAAATTTTTACCGTCGTTTTCTGAATATGCAAATTCTAGTTACACCAAAACTTTGTTCTCTCACTGGAAAAAATATTATTTGGAACTGTGACGAACAAGCACAGTTGGAATTCAGCTCTTTGAAAGAATCGCTACTTAACGCGCCAATACTAGCTCATCCAGATCTGTCACAAGATTTCTGCCTTAGCACGAATTCTTCTAAAGTCGGTCTTGGTGCCCATTTATTTCAAGAGGGCATAGAAAATGACACTACCGTTCAGAAAACCATTGCTTTTGCTAGCCGAGTGCTAACAAAATCTGAAAAAAATTATTCCGTTACTGAATTAGAAGCTTTAGCTATCGTTTGGGCATTTAACAAATTCTGTTTTTTTCTTTATGGTAAGCACGTAAAAGTATACAGTGACCATCGTGCATTACAATTTCTTATGTCTTCATAATTAAATCATGACAGGTTAAAACGTTGGTCATTGTTTCTGCAAGAATTCCACTTCACAATAGTCTACATTCCCGGCAAGGAGAACATTGTTGCGGACGCACTGTCACGCCCACCGGCAGGGCTTGAGAAAAGTAAGACAGAAAGCAACCTCGAGAAAACTTTCAGTATTCTTTACATTCAGAAAGTCGCCTTTGAAAACTTCATCACCACATCTTTAAAGGACATTGCTCAAGAACAAGATGAAGATCCAATTTGGAAAGACATCAAAAGTAAATGGCATGAAAAGCCACACACACAGATTCGGCATTATTATCTGGTTAGAAACAACATACTGTTCAAACGATGCACTGTTGATGACAAGCTATGGGTACTTTGCATTCCAGACGATTTCGTTAAAAAGCTCATTTGGTACATTCATTTCAGCTATGCACATTTTGGTCCACGAAAATGTTATCATATTCTTCGAACAACTTGTTATTTTAACAATATGGAAAAGAGAATTGCAAGAGTCTTGTATATCTGTAAACTTTGTCAAAAGGCGAAACCATCTACTGTCTCGCATCGTGCTCTATTGTTTCATATCATTCCTTCTAAATTAAAAGAATTTGCTGCTGTTGATCTCTTGGGTCCGCTTGTCAGAACATCTAACGGATTTTCGTATGTTCTAGTCGCTGTTGAACTTACTTCAAAATTTGTTTCTTTCACTCCGTTACGTAAAGCCACTGGACGGTCTGTATCCTACGCCTTTGTTAAAAATTTCTTACGTGAAGTTGGACACGTTAGTAAAGTCATTTCAGATAACGGACCGCAATTCAGATTTGCTGTTTGGTCACGCATGCTTCGTAACCATAAAATCAAATCTGTTTTTATTTCATTGTACTCACCACATTGTAGCACGTCTGAACGGATTATGAAAGAAATCAATAAGCTTTGCAGACTTTATTGTCACAGAAAGCATCAGCATTGGGACAGATATTTACACTTACTTCAAAACGTGCTGAATGAAATGCCTCATCACTCCACTGCTTTACCACCTGTTCTTGTACTGAAGAATGAAGAACCACCGAACAGAATCCGAGAGCTTGTACCTTTTCCGAATACACGTAAACTTCGACACAAAGACATAATTGATTTGGCTATTAAAAATATAAATTCTGCTGCAGACAAAAGGAGAAAATTACACGGTAAAGCAAATGCAAAGAAATTATATATTGGTCAGAAAGTTCTCATTAAAGCTCATTCATTGTCACATAAGAAGAAACACTTGAGTCACAAATTCTTTCTAGTTTACAGTGGACCTTACAGAATCCGACGTATACCACATGATAATTGCGTTGAAGTTGAAACTCTGTGTACTAGGAAAAGTAAAGGTTTACACCACATTTCACATGTCAAACCGTTTATTGAAAGTTAATCTGCTTTTTAACTTTGTCTTTGCCATAAAACATTTCACTTCACATTTCTAGTATGCTTTGTCACACTGAGAAACTGTTAACATGCAACAATGTTTTGAAGTTAACTATACACTCTAGAACCTAGGGAACATTTTTAAACAGAAATTACGAATGCATTGTTATAGTGAACATTCGACACAGTGTTGTTATTTGTACATTCTTGCTTGTTAGTTGCACGATTACGTAACGACTGTAAGCTTACATACTTAGAACATATACTGTTAATGAGATTTTAATGCAATATTTTGGTTTAGTTGAAAAGACATTCTTTATTTGAAGTACATTCTGTGAGATTAAAGATGACTTAGCATTTGGTTTCTTTGATAGCTACACGATTATATCACTACGCTTCTAATGTGTGACACAATTTACATTGTGCTTTTGCGGTGTATCTGTTTTATATCTGCACAGTTTTTCTGAATTCTTCTGGAAAGGAAAACATGTTTTAGTAGCAACTTTGTGGTATAGCTACAATGAGACAGCCTTTTCTGTAGCACAACAATACGTTACAGTACAGTACTTACTTCATCACGGCAATAAGCGTAGTAACTACGATATCTATACGCAAAGCATTTCACTTTTGTTTATCATGAGGTAAGTACATTGACTTCTGCAGAACTTAGCTTTCGGAGGACGATAACTACGACACTTCCACAGAGACTATATTACAACAAGACGCACAGTTTAGCGCTACAGTACACGTATTTGAGTGATTACTTTTGTACTTAATACATTTATTTTGAAAGATATTTGAAGTACAATGATACAAAGGTTTTCCGTGATACATTTCATTCCATTGTTGTAATCTGTAACACCTGAGGATATAATTACATTAATCCTCAGGGGGGTACACACTTACTTTGTGTACCATGTGTATGGCAAGCACAAGGAGCCCTAGCTAATATGGTATTTGCTTATACAACATTACACATCGGTACCTTATTTCTCTAACACATTAATTACACAGCTATCTGATCATTTAACTGGGAGAGGCAAACATTCATTTTACTACATCAGTGACAGATGTTTACGTAATAACATGGTTGGATAACTTCACACTTATGAAATTCTATTTTGTCTGCACTTTGTGAAATGTTCATATTTTTTTGGAACCATTGTGATACTATGAGAGCTTTGAATGACATATTTGGTATGAGATCATGATTTTTGAAGTACGTTTGAGGCAGATGACACTTTTGACATAATCAGATAATTTTTTTAGATTTTGAAATTATTGGAGGAAGCTACGACGATTTTGAGAATTGACTGAGGTGTTATGATGTTATTTTTACGACGACGATGTGTTTTATGGTGCTGAGGTATGATTATGATCAATAAGCTGATGCTATATGAGTTATTTGATTATGCTACATATCTGTTATGAAGAAATATTAAAGAAGTGTCGACGAATAAAGCAAGGAATAATGATTAGTGGTTAGGTACTCTGACTTGTGAAAAAGGATGTTGGAAACCAAGAATCGTTATGAAATGTGTGTAAATGCGTGAATGTATTACAATGCCGACTAATATTTTTTGGACACTGTTATATCAAAAGGATTTTGTTTCTACAGATCAATGACGCAAGTTCTTGACCTGTGAAATTTTTTATATGAGACTGCCACTGTAGCGGAATCTGGTGTCGTAAATATTTCGGTAAGAAAGTTAAGTGACCACCTGCACGTAATGCGTCGTGGGCACCCAGCTGGGCGACAGCCACCTGGAAACAAACCATTAGTGTGTGCCTTTCAGAGGCACAGGTGGAGAAAAAAAAAGGATGCCATTATCCTCGCTATTGACATTCATTTGTAGAAAGCACCGCAAATACGACACGCTCATTACTTGGAAACATCTGCACACCTGATTATGTCAAGTGTCTTTCTACGAGAGTTGAGAGAACTTCTATTGACTTATGAAATGCCACATAGCTATTGAATGATGTTTTGATTCTTTACTTTGCATAATTGCTTATTTCATTTGATATCTGTTTTCCAGCTGTGTTACAGCATTGGTTTTATAAAATAAAATTAAATGCATTTGCTAATGTGAAAACTTTCTGTCAACAGATATGTTAAATAATAATTTTATGATCCACATTCTTAAAAAAAAAAAGGAGTACTTGGAAAAGAAAGAACAATAAGAAGTGACTAGTAACAGTAACTGCATACATAATTTTCTTTTCAAGTACTTGGTAATTTATTTCATAGAATAAGTTTTAGTGGTGCACCACTTTAATTATATAGACATTAAGATGTGAAAAGACATTTCAATTATCTGCATTGTTATTTCTACTGTAATATTTTTTCTGCTTGAGCTTTGTCATGTTTAGATGTAAGTTATTCCATTTGCTGCTGCTGTTTGCCAGGCATAGTGCTACTGAATTTGACTTTGTATTACTCTGTTAAGCCAGTTTTACTATGGATTTATTTTTCTTGTTTGCTGCGCATTGCCTTATATTAGTTGTAATATTGCTGCTTGCTTTGACAACTTCCATATTTTTCATTGCTTTATATTAGGTTTAATATTGCTGCTTGCTTTGACATCTTCAATTTTTTTCATTGCTGTTTGTGTTCATTGTTTTGTGCTGCTGCATTGTGTCGTCCCTTAGTTTAGCATCTGAGCTCAGTAGGTTTAAGTTAGCTTAAGAGGGGGTAGATTATATAAGAAACTAACTATGATGAATTGGAAGAAAAGCATTGAGAAGTTATAAGAAAATGGTTTGGCAAAAAAAAAGTAGTGTACAGTGGAGAAAAACTATTTTTGAAAGAGGATGTGAACAGAATACAGAAAGCAAGCTTGTATAGGAATTTTTTTGGCTGGAGCAATTGTTCAAATAAGAGGGACGATCTATGGAATGAAGTTTTGGGTTGGACTACAGTACCAAATTTTACCCTGAAAACAAACCCTGTCCTTTCCTTTTGTGTTATCCCACTATGTGTTTGTGTACCTTTGTGTATTTATTTTCTTCCTGTCTCTGTGTACTGTTTCATAGAATTTTTTTTCTTCTAATACTAAGCTACATTCACTATGATGAGGAATACTGTTATCCTCAAATATAATTTGTATTAATAACATGTTATTTACTTCATAAAAATGTTTACACATTATTTATTGTGTTTTGTTCTAATGCTCATGTGTGAAGTTGACGTTTCAAAAGTTATTCTGATCTTTTATGTATGTACTTATGTCATAATTTTTGTAACACTGGTGTGCATGTTTTTTTCTATTCTTTTGTAAAGCCTGTTTTACTACAAAAGTTATCTGTACTATTATGTTCTTTAATTATATATTTTGTACGTTTGTTATTGTATTCTTATGTTATAAAATTTTAATTGACACCAGTTCATCAAATTAAGTAACTTGTAAGTTACATTTCACTGCACACGTTTCTGTTGGACATAGTATATGAACAATATGCGAGAAGTAGGGACTGATAGTGTTTGCACGTGTGTTAATAATTCAGCAAGAGACTGGGTAACAGCATTGCTGGTTCTAAGGACATTTCAAACAAATTCTTTGTGAGTGGACAAGTGGTGGTTTATGGACTTGCTATATTCTCGGCAAGACTGTTCGATGGTGATTGTGCACCTGCACAGTTGCAACAGATGGCTGCTGGCTGTCTCTACAAGGACTATAGTGGGTCTGCATCTTTGATGGCCCACCAGTACCATTATTTCTACAAGGATTACAGTGGGTCTACACCTTCGGTGACTCACCAATACCATTATTTCTACATGGACTACAGTGGGTCTGCATCTTTGATGGTCCACCAATACCATACTCTCTACTGGAACTACAGTGGGTCTGCTCTGTGATGACCTACTACCAATATTCTTCAAAACTTCGACTGATTCTACTGTGGGTTTGCTCTGTTGTGGCCCATTACCTGTGTGCATGTCAGGAGTCAGCACTGTCTTTCCGTTGGAAGGACAACACTACTTCAAGATGGCATGGAAATCCACTACTTCCGTGTGCATTCTTTTTTACTACACAACTTTGAGAAAAAAAGCCACTGTAATTTTACTGTGATAAATGATCATGTCTGTCTTTATGGACTGTGAGAAAATTTTAGCTTTTGACCAGCATTGTATCGATAAGTGTGTGCATTTCATTTCTTTGTTATTGTAATTATGAAAAAAAATTCAAATTCCTATTGGCCACTGCCCAAAATAATTTGTAAATTTTTTTGTGGGGAGCATGGGGGCTATGTAAGTGGCTATTTAGGTTTTTTTATTGGCAACTCAGCCACCACGTAGCGCTCTGTATGAAAATCACTGGCTGTGCCGTGTGCAGTCTGTGGCTGGTTTGCATTGTTGTCTGCCATTGTAGTGTAGGGCAGCGGCAGCTGGATGCTAACAGCGCGTAGCGTTGCACAGTTGGAGGTGAGCCGCCAGCAGTGGTGGACGTGGGGAGAGAGATGGTGGAGTTTTGTAATTTGTAAGACTGGATATATATATATATATATATATATATATATATATATATATATATATATATATATATATATATAATGACTATTAAGGTAATACATTGTTTGTTCTCTATTAAAATCTTTCATTCGCTAACTATGCCTATCAGTAGTTAGTGCCTTCCGTAGTTTGAATCTTTTATTTAGCTAGCAGTAGTGGTGCTCGCTGTACTGCAGTAGTTCGAGTAACCAAGATTTTTGTGAGGTAAGTGATATGTGACACGTATAGGTTAATCTTAGTTAGGGCCATTCTTTTGTAGGGATTTTTGGAAGTCAGATTGCGTTGCGCTAAAAAATATTGTGTGTCAGTTTAAATACAGTCTTGTAAAATTTTTCTAAGAGGACGTTTCAATATGAGTGCATTTGTAGGTCTAATTGGGCACTTGTATTAACCTTTGCTAAGGTATTTGTAATAATAATTCACTCTATGTTTTATATCATGTCAATGTACGCCATTTTTCATAATTTTGTATGTCTTACACTTTATCTACACTATTGAGAGACCAGATGATGGAAGCTCTGTGTTGAAGGCCGCGGTGGTCGAGCGGTTCTAGGCGCTCCAGTCCGGAGCTGCGCTGCTGCTACGGTCGCAGGTTCGAATCCTGCCTTGGGCATGGGGATGTGTGATGTCCTTAGGTTAGTTAGGTTTAATTAGTTCTAAGTTCTAGGGGACTGATGAACACAGCAGTTTAGTCCCATAGTTATGAGAGCCATTTGAACAATTTTTTTTTGAAGCTCTGTGTTATCGAAACCACACATCGTAAATATGTTTTTTACAAATGCGATCTAGGCTGAGAAAATTGTTTGTGCAAGATAGACACACATCTATATCATCTCATGATAGAACTTGTTAACATGTGTAGTTTTTTCTCTGCTGTAGAGAATAATGATTGTCATGAATGAGTTCGTGATACTAAAATGAGTTGTGCTACCGTCACGATAAAATACACAGAACTTCTCCGCCTTTATTGAAATCAGACACAGCATCCATCGTCACAGTTTGAGTGCATCAAAGTGTGAGCCATTGTGGACAGCGAGACCTGGCCTAGGGATGTTTTCTTTCGACAGAGCCAACTATTCTCAACCATAACCCAATACTACACAAAATCATGCAATCATGGTACGTGCGTTAGGGTTAGGTCGAGCTGTCATGAACATGTAACATACATAAATGGATCACTGATCAAGTTTGTGAATGGTTTCTTCAAATCCACGCTTTACACATTTTCGACGTCATGTCACCACAAACTAAACACAGAAAGTGTAAGTTTCAAATTGTCGCCAAATTACTAGTCCTATAGATAACCACAGCCAGGACAATTTACAAGCATTTCTCAATTCTGATTACTTATGCTAGCAAAATATAGGGAATAAAAGACAAGAATTTTGACCTGATAAACGCGAAAATTTCCACTACACTTAATAGTTCATTCCCCTGTTCTGAAAGCAGGTAGTCAGTGCCGAAATTCACAAACTGTGCCCGAAACTGAATAAGACTGACAAAATGCTTTATGTGGTATGGACAGCACTCTGATCACTAAATGTGGACTGAGTGTGTACAAAGCCGCAACGAAATAAATGGAAGCCTTTCGATAAGATGTGTCTTGCTTAGTGTCAAAGTTGGAGATGAAAATGTACAAGATAATAAGATCGAATATTTTTGGCCAAAAAGACGATGACACAGGCGAGGAGGTTGTTGTTGTTGTGGTCGTCAGACCAGAGACTGGTTTGATGCAGCCCTCTGATACTATTATAGGTAGCGGTATCAAATTTCAACACAAAGATCGTCTGAATGATAAAAGTCATGTACAAAATTTGGAATAAAACAGCTAATATTTAACGTAGTTATTTAGTTTCTTAGGTGAGGTGAATAAGTGATTTTGTACACGCCACAGTGAGCATTCTCACGGTCCTATTTAGCGACAGGTGTTGCTACGACGCATACGGCAGGTCACATGTCAGCCGCCAGCGAACGTTACTATACTGCAGGCTTCCAAAAGAAGCTTGCCATAACGTAACAAACTTACTGCAGAACACTGCAGCCGCATAATAACTGTGGCACTACAAACATTGTCAAAAACTTTCTCTAAGTCTATAAGTGCTAGAAACGCAGGTTTGCCTTTCCTTAATCTATCTTCTGAGATAAGTCATAGGGTCAGTATTGCCTCATGTGTTCCAACATTTCTGTGCAATCCATCTTCCCCGAGGTCGGCTTCTACCAGTTTTTCTATTCGTCTGTAAAGAATTCATGTTCGTATTTTGCAGCCGTGAGTTATTAAAGTGATAGTTCAGTAATTTTCATGCCTGTCTACACTTGCTTTCTTTGGGATTGGAATTAATATATTCTTCTTGAAGTCGGAGGGTATTTCGCCTGTGTCATACATCCTGCTCACCAGGTGGCTCTCCAAAGATTACCAGTAGTTCTAATGGAATGTTGTCTATTCCTGGGGTCTTGTTTCGACTTAGGTATTTCAGTGATCTGTCAAATTTTTCACGCAGTATCGTACCTTCCATCTCATCTGTATCTACATCCTCTTCCATTTCAAATATTGCCCTCAAGTACATCTTCCTTACATAGACCATACACATACTCCTTCCACCATTCTGCCTTCTCTTCTTTGCTTAGAACTGGTTTTCCATCTGAGCTCTTGATATTCGTACAAGTGGCTCTTTTCTCACAAGGTCTCTTCAATTTTCCTGTAGGCACATCTATCTTATCCCTAGTGATATATGCCTCTACATCCTTATATTTGTCCTCTGGCTATCTTTGGGTAGCCATTTTCCACTTCCTATCGATCTCATTTTTGAGACGTTTGTATTGCTTTTTGCCTGCTTCATTTACTGCATTTTTATATTTCCTCTTTCATCAATTAAATTCAATATTTCTTCTGTTTTCCAAGGATTTCTACTAGCTCTCGTCCTTTTACCTTCTTGATCCTCTGCTGCCTTCACTACTTTCATCCCTGAGAGCTACCCATTCTTCTTCTACTATTTTTCTTTCCCCTATCCCTGTCAATTAATCCCTTATGCTCTCCATGAAACTATGTACAAACTCTGGTTCTTTCAGTTTATCCAGGTCCTATCTCCTTAAATTCTCACCTTTTTACAGTTTCTTCAGTTTTAGTTTACAGTACATAAGCAATGGATTGTGGTCAGAGTCCACATCTGCCTCTGGAAATGTGTTACAATTTAAAACCTGGTTCCTAAATCTCTGTCTTGTCATTATATAAAATGTCTGAAATCCTCTAGTATCTCCAGGCCTCTTCCACATCGGCAGCCTACTTTCATGATTCTTAAACCAAGTGTTAGCTATTATTATGCTCTGTGCAAAATTCTATTAGGCGGCTTCCTCTTTCATTCCTTACCCCCATTCCATTACCACCTCTTACTTTTCCTTCTCTTCCTTCTCCTACTATCGAATTCCAGTCCGCCATGACATTTAATTTTTCATCTCCCTTCACTATCTGAGGAGGTAACAGAAGTATATAAATGCAAACGAGAAAACTTATTTTATCACACGAAACTGTCTCGTATCAGACATTGACATACAACAGGTGAAGGAGTTCCACATAATGCACATCGCGAGCGATGTGAAATGAAGAAACAGGAAGAACTGGTGAAAGGAATCACTAGAAGATTTTGAAACATACTCCAACGGAGCTATAGGAAGAATGAAAATGAACGGAAAACAACAAAACGGTGTACTATAAGTATTATAAGAGTACACAAACGTATCGAATGAAAGCTTTTTCTAGAGAATAGGAAGTTTGCCAAGACGTCCGTAAATGTTCTTAATGGAAAAGAAGAGTAGGTGTGAAGAACTATAAAGGTTACCGAAATTGACCTGTACGAACAGAGGGTAATTTCAGTATAAAATTTCTTGGTCTTGATCGCAGATTTATAAAATTATGAGCGGTTTCGATTAATCGAGGAATTTTCTTCATATCCAAAATACTCAGAAAAAAGTTTACTCTTTGAAATTTATATCTGCTTACAATCAGTAGTTTATAAAATGAAAAGAAAATGTCAGAAACATATCACTAAAATTTTGTTACACTGAGTAGTCGTCACATGTATTACAAACACGCACTGTATCATTCCAACAACTACTACGTGTTCTATGATGGAACTATTTAAAATAGACACACACACACATCTGTTAGAGAGCCCAAACGTGCACATTTTACACTATTAAATTATCGCAAAAAAGCAAATTTAAATAAAACACACAGAAAAAAGACTGGAAGGGTAAATGAGGGTAGTAAAACAATTCCACAACTGATAATTACAGAATGCGAAATAATTTGACAAATAAAATGCAAGGTTCAAACGTGTAGAGGAAACTCAGACCATACAGATGCAGTCCCACTGTGCAGGTATTGCCTTATATCGGCTATCTCCAGTTTCTCTTAAGTTCACCCAAATTCTTGAACATTAAGCAGTCCATCAGCCTAAATTCTCCTACTCTCATCATCTATCAGACCATAGGACTTTTGCCGCCCTTCATTCAAATGGAACATCTCGATAAATCCTACACATTTCGCAAACTACACTTTATTTATCTTTATATCTTCCATCCCCAGTCCCTCCTTATTACAAATCTTGGCATAATGTTAACCTAATAATTATTACGTAAGTGCGTTAGTGACTGTTTAGATTGTATGGTATATTACAAAAAATAATGTAGTATAGTACATTTTATATAGAAGAATCAATATTAAATTTTCTCTCACAGTTGGTATGACATTTATAAACAAGAAAGGCGGGACGACAGATTTCTGTTATGTTAATCTATTTTATGTACTGGGTAGTCCACGAGTGGATTACGATATTTCATGGTTGTACTTATTGTGTGGTTACATAAGGAAATTACGCAAATGCTTTAGAAAAATAATGTATGTCATTTGAGAATATTGGCATGAGAGAATTGATCTCCAATTATTCAATTAAGATTATCATTCTTCCTCTGTTGTCCAGGTGGAGAATTTGTAAGTTTTAGCTGTGCCTTTCACTTGATGTTCCTCTTCAGCTCGATGTAGGACAAATGTAGATTTGCGTAAGTTTTTTAAACGAAGGGCATCCATGTGCTCCCGGAATCACGTGCTGAAATTTCTTCCTGTTTGGCCAATGTAAATCTTTGAAGATGAGTTGCAGTTAACTTTGTGTATTCCTGATCGACTGTGTGGCTTACTTTTAGTGCTATGGGTGACATTGTCAATAAGTTTATTATTTGTGTAAAAACTGATTCTGAAATTTGTTCCTCGGAAAAGTTTTCTAATTTATATGACAGTTTTCCTAAAAGTGGCATGCTCACATTTTTATCTGTTAGATGTGATATGGTACCATTTGTTGTTGGTTTGTGTTCGTGGTTGGTTATAGAGGAATTTATTTTGCTGTTCAACTTGTCCTTTGGTTTTCTACTGTAACCATTAGTATAGGCAATTGCTTAATTGGTGTTTAGTTCATCAGTTTGGTCATCTGCTTGTTACAGAATTTTGTGTATTCTGTTACGAATCGCTCAGTGTGAAGATATTTTGTGCTTAACTGGTGGCATGAGGTTTTATTTGTTGTTGCATCTGTGTATGTTGGTTTCGTGTCCGCTCGAGCTACTGACGGAGAGATGCAGAAAATTTAAAGCTTTGACCGTCTGATGCTCAACAGCGACGATAATATTCTGATGCACTTCACTCATTTCTTGCCAGTATTCATTAAAACTATACTATCGTATTCCAGCGCAGATAATAAAACCTTAGGTTAGTGCACTGCAGTGAATTAGCTTGTTTTATTTATGGAAACAATAAAGATTTGTGCTTTAATGTGTATATATTTTTTTATTTTAATGGTTTAAAACGGTACATAAATACTTCATAAATTCTTTCAGCTGAAGAGCGGCAGTTTTCTTCTGTCAGTGCAAGTTAGAGTGAAAAAACAAAATACATACGAATATTGATTGTGTTGATTGTATTCTGGATTTAATCACAGTTTCTCCTTATTGTCTTTCTCTCATTATCTTTTGTTATTCAAAATTGACTGTTTATCTGCTAGATGAATGAGATCGTTTGTTTTTGCAATGAAAATATGTAATCTGTATGTATTTGTTGTATATGTGCTACTGAGGACTCTCGTACGTTACCAAGTTATTGCCTCGTTACTATAATGTTCAACGAGTGCGGGAGGATATGTTTTAACATCCACAGGGAACTCAGCAGAGGCTGCGCCATTCAGAGCACCGTAGCAGATGGTATGCTCTGACTGCGCTGCTGCTCGTTGATTTACAGTCTCGTCATCTGCTGATACAGGTCTTCATAACGGCCCCTAATGCGCCATCGAAACTCCCACCACGTCGTAAAATTTGATTTGCTGCTCTCACAATCTACATCTACATCTACATCTACATGACTACTCTGCAATTCACATTTAAGTGCTTGGCAGAGGTTTCATCGAACCACAATCAAACTATTTCTCTACCATTCCACTCCCTAACAGCGCGCGGGAAAAACGAACACCTAAACCTTTCTGTTCGAGCTCTGATTTCTCGTATTTTATTTTGATGATCGTTCCTACCTATGTAGGTTGGGCTCGACAAAATATTTTCGCATCAGGGAGAGAAAGTAGGTGACTGAAATTTCTTAAAAAGATCTCGCCGCGACGAAAAACGTCTTTGCTGTCATGACTTCCATCCCAGTTCGCGTATCAAATCTGCCACACTCTCTCCCCTATTACGTGATAATACAAAACGAGCTGCCATTTTTTGCACCCTTTCGATGTCCTCCGTCAATCCCACCTGGTAAGGATCCCACACCGCGCAGCAATATTCTAACAGGGGACGAACGAGTGTAGTGTAAGCTGTCTCTTTAGTGGACTTGTTGCATCTTCTAAGTGTCCTGCCAACGAAACGCAACCTTTGGCTCGCCTTCCCCACAATATTATCTATATGGTCTTTCCAACTGAAGTTGTTCGTAATTTTAACACCCAGATACTTATTTGAATTGACAGACTTGAGAATTGTACTATTTATCGAGTAATCGAATTCCAACGGATTTCTTTTGGAACTCATGTGTATCACCTCACACTTTTCGTTATTTAGCGTCAACTGCCACCTGCCATACCATACAGCAATCTTTTCTAAATCGCTTTGCAACTGATACTGGTCTTCGGATGACCTTACCAGACGGTAAATTACAGCAATCCTGCAATAATGTTTCGATCACCTTAAGGCTCTAAAAATAAGAGATAGTACCTAATAGTGCAGAAGTTCTGATTGCACACCTCTAACTAACTGGTATTTTTCTCGTATCGATGTATTTATAGACCAGGCTCCTCAAAGTGCCGTGACGAAAATGAGAAGTTACTTCAGCTAGTAATCTACGTCTGCATACATAATCTGCAGGCTGCCATGTGGTGCGTGGCGGAAGGTTGTACCACTATTAATCACTTCCTTTCCTGTTCCACTTGCAAACAAAACGAGAGTAAAGACTATCTGCATGCCTCTGTGATGCCTCTAATTCCTCTCATCTTACGTTATCTTTGTCCTCCTTACGCCAAACATTCGTTGGTTGCGGTAGAAATACTCTGTAGTCAGCTTCAAATGCCGGTTCTCTAAAACGCTTTCTTGCGCTTTCCCGCCATTGTTTCAGGAAGGACTATCGAACAGGTGAGCCTGACTCCACTCGCTACGCGTCTCAATGACACTCAGAACGTGTAGTATCAGTTGGAGGCGACTTGATTCTACCGAGTATAGACTGGGAAGTCTACGGATTCATGGCAGGAGGTGCAGTCAGACAGTCCTCGGAAGTAGTCTGAACACGTTTTTCGAACACTTTTTTCGAAAACTGCGTTGAATAGCTCGTTCAACCGCCCACGTGCAGTGGAAATCTTTTAGACCTTTTCGCTAGAAACGGACATGACTTCATCGACGACGTCAGTACACGGACAGAGATTTGTGTCCATGATGTCATCACAGCGACCATATTTACTAAACTTAGTAAATAAATCATGAAGTCTGAACAGAGGTGATAAGCAATTGTTAGCATCCGACTTAGAGAATGAACTGACGCCATTTAGTTGCATGGACGCAGAGGAATTATGGGTAAAATTTGAACGGACTGTAAATCGTGCTCTGGAAAAGGAACGGAAAAGACCCAGTTGCACTCTCGGTTCAAAAGACAACGCGCAAATAATGGCAGGCAAATGTTAGTCGAAATTTGTTTTTCAATTAACATATGAATTTGTGAAGCATATAAAAGCTACCACCGTCATATCGTAGTTAAAGATCTAGCAGAGAACCCGAGAAAATTCTGATCCTAGGTACAATCTCTAAGTGGGTCTGAGGTTCCGACCATGTCACTCGTTGAAACTTCAAGTGCGGCAGTGGAAGACAGGAAAAGGCAAGGCCAAATTTAAATTTCGCATTTAACCTGTCGGTCAAGTAGGAGAATCGTACAAACATACCGTCGTTTGACCATCGCACAGACTCCCTTATGAAGGACGTAGCAATAAGCATCCATGGCGTAAAGAAACTAATGGGAGAGTTTAAATCAAAGAAGTCGCCATGTCCGGAAGGAATCTCAACTCGGTTTTAAAAAGAGTACTTTACATCGATTAGATGCCGAATTCTCGAACATATTCTGAGCTCGAATATAATAAATTTCCTTTACTACTAACTACCGCTAAAATGTCAGTGGCGAGCCAGTGGGTACGTTGGACCATCCAGCTACAGACCCCCTTGAAGATGTCCACCGCAGACGGGGACGAAACGTTGGAATTGACACAGAATTCATCAACCGACCACGGCATAACAGCCCGGATAATTGTAATGGATGTTTTTCGATCTGCACTCATTAGAATTCTCATTTCATTCACCACATCTTGTAATTGTTCTGCATTCCCACTGGGGGGGGGGGGGGGGTGGAAAGGTAACAAAATTAGCGAGTTGTATCATCGATATCCTTTTACCTTGAATTTTAAACCCATTCATTTCTTTCTTTTATTTCAGTTGTAGCTTCTTCGATAACAGATTCAATACTAGGAACGAAGGACTTTGAATTAATGCGTTTAAGCGATGTTCATCAACCACCAGTATCTTCCTGGATGAAGAAAGTCATTGATGTCAAAACAAACCTTCTTAAAACGAGAATACCGTTCTCTTGCCGCCGCGTGTAGTGGCCGCGCTGTTAGAGGCGCCATGCCGCTAATCTTGTGGCCCCTCCCGCCAGAGGTTCGAGTCCTCCCTCGGGCATGGGTGTGAGTGTTGTATTTAGCGTTAAGTTAGTTTAAGTAGCGTGTAAGTCGAGGGACGGATGACCTCAGCATTTTGGTCCCTTAGGAATTCACACACGCGCACAAACACACACACACACATTTCTCTTGGCATACTCTGTCCAATGACGTTATCCCGATACACGGTGCAAATCATTCTGTCTGTCGCCACTGCTGTTACCACTCTATTGAGGCCAAACAGAAGAATATGTTGAAAATTTTTCGATTTTTCCTCTTTGCACTGCATTTTCAAGCGTTCATAGCTCCACTCATGAAATAACAAAATGACATTATTTTTTATTTTCTGAGCCATTACCCTTCAGACCGATTTTACGCTGCCTCCCACGAATACGTCTTTGTGCCAACCTCTTCATCTCAGAGTAGCACTTGCAACCTACTTTCCAATTATTAGCCGGATGTATTCCAATATCTGTCTTCCTCTATATTTTTTTGCCGCCTATAGCTCCCTACAGTATTACAGGAATTATTCCCTTTTGTCTTACTAGATATCCTATCATCCTGTCCCTTCTTCTTGTCAGTGTTTCCAATATATTTCTAACCTCGCTGATTCTACGAAGGACTTCATTCCTTAACTTGTGTTTACCTGATTTTCAATATTCTTCCCTAGCACCTCATCAGGTACTTCGATGCTCTTCTTTTCCGGTTTTCCTGCAGTCCATGTTTCACTACCTTACAATGCTCTGCTCCAAACCTACAGTCTAAGAAATCTATGGCTATATTTGATTCTAGAAATCTTCTGTTGGCCAGGAATGCCCTTTTTGCTAGTGCTAGTCTGCTTTTTATGCCCTTCTTGTTACGTCAGTCTTGAGCTATTTTTCTGACCAAGGAGCAGAATCCTTAAATTCATCTATTTCGTGATACCCAATTCTGAAGTCAAGTTTCTCGTTGTTTTCACTTCTGCTGCTTCTCATTAGTTTCGTCTTTCTTCGATTTATTCGCAGTCCTTATTCTATACTCGTTAAACTGATAATTTCATTCATCAGGCCTTCACTGCAGATAGCAATATTATATCCTTCAGCCTTGAATACTGACCCCACTCTCAAACCTTTTTTTTATTTCCAACATTCCTTCATCGATGAGTAGATTGAAAAGTAAGGACGAAAGATTGCATCTCTGTCTTACACCCTTTTTAATCCAAGCACTCAGTTCTCGATCTTCCAGTCTCATTCTTTACTCTTCGTTCTCGAATATCTTGTACATTATTCGACGTGTCTTGATGTGTCTTTAGTCTTGCTTACGCTGTCAACTGCAACGTCAGAAGCGCCTCTCTGGTATCTTTACCTTTCCTAAATCTAAACAGATCGTCATCTAACAGTTCCTCAGTTTTCTTTTCTCTTGTTCTGTATATTACTCTTGTCAGCAAATTGGATGAATGAGCTGTTAAGCTGATTATGTGATAATTCTAGCACTTGCTGGATTCCAAAGTCTTGGGCAATGTGTGGATGATGTTTTTGCCAAAGTCAGATGAGATATCGCCAGTCTCATACACTCTATACACCAATGTGAACAGTCGTTTCGGTGCTTACTCTCATAATTTTAGCGATTCTGATGGAACGTTATCTATCCCTTCTGCCTTATTTGATCTTAAGTCCTCCGAAGCGGTCCTACATTCGTATTCTAATACTGGATCTCCCATCACTTCTAAATCGACTCCTGTTTCTTCTTCTATCACATTAGACAAATCTTTCCCTCATAGAAGCTTTCAATGTAGTCTTTCCACCTATCCACTCCGTCCTCTGCATTTAACAGTGGAATTTCCAGTGCAGTCTTAATGTTGCCGTCTGTCCTTTTGGTTTGATCAAAGGTTTCTTTTCTTTTTCACTTTTCTATCTGTTGAGCCAGTCTTCCGACAGCCGGCCGTTGTGGCTGATCGGTTCTAGGCGCTTCAGTTTGGTTTAAGTAGTTATAAGTTCTAGGGGACTGATGACCTCACATGTTAAGTCCCATAGCGCTCAGAAGCATTTGAACCAGTCTTCCGACTATCACTTGTTTATCGATTTCTTCACGCTTTTCATGCAGTCATTTTGCCATAGATTCCCTGACCTTCGTGTTTATTTCATTCCAGTTACTTGTGTACCTGTATTCCTGGCTTTCTCTGATCATTTTTGTATTCCACCTTTCATTGATCAACTGAAGTATTTCTGCTGCTACCCACGGTTTCTTGGAAGTTACCTTCTTTGTACATACGGTTTTCTCTGCAACTTTTTTGGTTGCCTTTTTAGAAATGTGCATACCTCTTCGATTGAACTGCCTACTGAGCTGTTCTTTATAGCAGTGTATATAGCCTCAGAGATCTTTAAGCCTGTTTCTTCATTGCTTAGTACATCTGTATCTCACTTCTCTGCTTATTGATTCTTCGTGACTAGCCTCTTAAGCTAACATGACAATACAACAGACTGTGAAGTACAAAGAAGTAATGACAATCGGCAAATAAACCCGTAACAACTGGAAAACCAGCATGCAAAACAGAATAGCTACGAACCTACGTGCCACTATAATACGATTATATGAACATTGCCATCGCGATTTATTTGATACGTTCCTAGTTAAAAAGGAAAAGAAGGCTGTGCAATATTATTCAGTACAAAACGAGGTATAGTTCGGCGTTCGATGATGATGATGTTTGGTTTGTGGGGCGCTCAACTGCGCGGGCATCAGCACCCGTACAGAGTTCCAATTTTTTCTCAGTCCAATTTTTTACGCAGTCCGATCTGGCCACTGTCACGAATGATGATGATGGTGATGAAATGATGAGGGCAACAAAGATACCCAGTCCCTGGGAAGAGAAAATCCCCACCCGGCCGGGAATCGAACCCAGGACCCCATGATCCAAAGGCAGAAACGATAGCCACTAGACCACGAGCTGCGGACTTCGTGCTCGATGATCACACTGCCAGCCCCTATATTGTTCCCACGACGTTCTTTATTCAGACACCCAGTCCCTGAGAAGAGAAAAATCCCCAACCCGGCCGGGAATCGAACCCGGGATCCCATGATCCAGGGGCAGGAACGATAGCCACTAGACCACGAACTGCGGACTTCGTGCTCGATGATCACACTGCCAGCCCCTATATTGTTCCCACGACGTTCTTTATTCAGACACCCAGTCCCTGAGAAGAGAAAAATCCCCAACCCGGCCGGGAATCGAACCCGGGATCCCATGATCCAGGGACAGGAACGATAGCCACTAGACCACGAGCTGCGGACTTCGTGCTCGATGATCACACTGCCAGCCCCTATATTGTTCCCACGACGTTCTTTATTCAGACACCCAGTCCCTGAGAAGAGAAAAATCCCCAACCCGGCCGGGAATCGAACCCGGGATCCCATGATCCAGGGGCAGGAACGATAGCCACTAGACCACGAGCTGCGGACTTTGTGCTTGATGATGACACTGCCAGCTCCCACGACATCCTTTATTTTAGCAGACGACTGCGCTGTTTACAAGTCACCTGCCGCAGAGTCGGTAGCAGCTAAGGCTAACGAAGTGGGAGCCGGCAGAGGCGTCGGCCCTGGGCGACGTAAATATCTCTGCAGCAGGCTGGCTCGCAGCGCCGCCGGCCGTTCCCCACGTTGGCCGCTCAGAGCGACCCTGTGGCGTGCCGGTGCGGGCTGGCTATTATTTATGTCTGGCAGAGTTTTTGCCGCGGGAGCAGGCCCCGCTCCATCCCGCCCCGCCTCGCAGGGATCGCCGCTTGACGCTTGTTAAGCCCGTATCGACAAACTGTCTGTTGCCGGGAGGATTGCGGTTGCAGCTCCGCCAACAGCCCTGGCCCAGAAAGAAGCAATTTGCGGCGCTACTCGCCTGCTGCTGCTGCCGCCGCCGCCGCCGTTGGGGTTGTGCGTGGCGCGGCCGGGCCCGTGTTTTGCGCTCCGAGCCACCCCCGGTAATGACGGCGCCCCACGCTCGTTACTGGCGCAGGGGTCGGAGGCGACGGAGGGGGAGGGGGGACGACCTAACGAGGCGCCGCGCAGTCTTCGTCGATCGCCCCTTGGGGGCCCTAACCCCCCCCCCCCCCCCCCCCCCCTCTAACCAACCTACCGCCAAGAGGCAGAGCTACGTCCTCAGCCAAGATTCATCTGCATTGTCTTAAGCCTGCACCACTACTGATGACAAACCTAACAGCTCTTGATGGGGGTTCCTGAGCCTACCGAAACAGGACATCTAAACTACCGGCCATTAAAATTGCTACTCCAAGAAGAAATGCCGATGATAAACGGACATTCATTGGACAAATATATTATATTAGAACTGACATGTGATTACATTTTCACGCAATCTGGGTGCGTAGATCCTGAGAAATCAGTACCCAGAACAACCACCTCTGGCTGTAATAACGGCCTTGATACGTCTGGGCATTGAGTCAAACAGAGCTTGGATGGCGTGTACAGGTACAGCTGCCCATGCAGCTTCAACACGATACCACAGTTCATCAAGGGTAGTGACTGGTCTATTGTGACGACTCAGTTACTCGGCCACCATTGACCAGACGTTTTCAATTGGTGAGAGATCTGGAGAACGTGCTGGGCAGGGCGGCCGTCGAACAGTTCATCAAGAATAGTGACGCGTATTGTGACGAGCCAGTTGCTCGGCCACCATTGGCCAGACGTTTTCAATTGGTGAGAGATCTGGAGAATGTGCTGGCCAGGGCAGCAGTCGAACATTTTCTGTATCCAGAAAGGCCCCTACAGGACCTGCAACATGCGGTCGTGCATTATCCTGTTGAAATGTAGGGTTTCGCAGGGATCGAATGAACGGTACAGCCACAGGTCGTAACACATCTGAAATGTAACGTCCACTGTTCAAAATGCCGTCAATGCGAACAAGAGGTGACCAAGATGTGTAACCAATGGCACCCCATACCATCACGCCGGGTGATATGCCAGTATGTCGATGACGAATACACGCTTCCAATGTGCGTTCATCACAATGTCGCCAAACACGGATGCGACCATCATGATGCTGCAAACAGAACCCTGTTTCTTAAAAAGAAAAATGAAGTTTGCCATTCGTGCACCCAGGTTCGTCGTTGAGTACAGCCTCGCAGTCGCTCCTGTCCCTGGTCCAGCGTCAAGGGTAACCGCAGCCATGGTCTCCGAGCTGATAGTCCATGCTGCTGCAAACGTCGTCGAACTGTTCGTGCAGATGGTTATTGTCTTGCGAACGTCCCCATCTGTTGACTCAGGGATCGAGACGTGGCTGCACGATCCGTTACAGCCATGCGGATAAGACGCCTATCATCTCGACTGCTAGTGATACGAGGCCATTGGGATCCAGCACGGCGTTCCGTATTACCCTCCTGAACCCACCGATTCCATATTCTGCTAACAGTCATTGGATCTCGACCAACGCGAGCAGCAATATCGCCATACTATAAACCGCAATCGCGATAGGCTACAATCTGACCTCTATCAAAGTCGGAAACGTGGTGGTACGCATTCCTCCTCCTCACACGAGGTATCACAACAACGTTTCACCAGTTAACGCCGGTCAACTGCTGTTTGTGTATGAGGAATCGGTTGGAAACTTTCCTCATGTCAGCACGTTGTAGGTGTCGGCACGGCGCCAACATTATGTGAATGCTTTGAAAAGCTAATCATTTGCAAATCACAGCATCTTCTTTCTGTCGATTAAATTTCGCGTCTGTAGCACGTTATCTTCGTAGTGTAGCAATTTTAATGGCCAGTAGTGTATAAGTGAGTTGACCATCACCGCTGCTGTTTTATTAATTTGAGCGTAGATCGCAGATACCTTCGTTATATATACTCTACACGCATGCATAATTTACAGAAGAATGGAAGTAAGGAACAGTTAGATTGCAATCGGTTTTGCTTTAGGAAAGCTAAAGGCACCAGAGAGGCAGTTCTGGCGTAGTGCTTTATACGGAAGCAAAATGAAGGATAATCAGGACACTCACATAGGATCTGTTGATCTAGAGATGTCGGAAATCCTGAGAAAATACCAGTAAACTATGTGGAAAGACGGGTGATATACACTGAAGAGCCTAATAAACTGGTACACCTGCAAAATATCGTGTACGGCAACCGCGAGTTCGCAGACGTTCCGCAACACGACGTGTCATGGGCTCGACTAATGTCTGACTTAGTGCTGGAGGAAACTGACACCATTAATGCTGCATGGCTGTCCATAAATGCGTATGGGTACGAGGTGATGGAGATCTCTTCTGAAAAGGACGTTTCAAGGCATTCCAAATATGAAGAATGATGTTCATATCTGGGAAACCTCGCGGCCAGTGGAAGTGTTCAAGCTACTCTGTACCAATTATGAACGTGTAGCGTGTCGCATTGTCCTTCTGGAATTGCCCAAGTGCGTCGTAATGGACAATGGACGTGAATGGATGCTGGTGATCAGACAGAATGCTTCCACACGTGTCACCTGTCACAGTTGTATCTAGACGTATCAGGGGTCCTGTATCAATCCAACTGCACGCGCCACACACCATTACAGAGCCTCCACCAGTCTGAACAGTCCCCTGCTGACATACAGGGTCCATGCATTGTCTCTATACCCGTACGCATCCATGCCCTCGATACAATATGAAACGAGACTCGTCCGAAGAGCCAACGTATTTCCAGTCATCAACCGGTGTTGACGTGTCCAGACAAGGCTTAAAGATTTGTGTAGTGCAGTCATCAAGCGTACACGAGTGGGCTTGGGCTTTCTGCTTCGAAAGTCCGTGTTGATGACGTTTCGTTGAATGGTTCACACGCTGGCAGTTGTTGGTGGCCCAGCATTATAATCTGCGGAAGAGGTGCACTTCCGTCACGTTCAACAATTCTCTTCAGTCGTCATTGGTGTCGTTGTAGCAGGTTCTTTTTGCGGTCGCTGTGATGTTCGAGATCTACCGAATTCCTGATGTTCACGGTACTCCCGTGAAATGGTTGTGCGGGAAACTCCCTACCTCATCGCTATCTCGGAGATCGTGTGTCCCACCGTTCGTGCCGACTATAACACCACGTTCAAACTCACTTACAACTTGATAACTAGCTATTGCAACAGTAGTAACCGTTCTAACAAACTGGTGCAGACACTTTTGTCATAGGCGTTGCCGACCGTAGCGCTGTATTCTGCCTGTTTACATATCTGTGCATTAGAATACACATGCCTGTAGCTGTTTCTTTGGTGCTTCGGTGTATAGCACGTACAAAAATTAATAAATAAAAAATAAGGGTGTAAGAGCGAGTTGCTCGAATTAAAAAACGATGTCAGACATGGATGCAGTCTTCCGCCCCTACTAATCAATGGATACATCGGAAGAGCAATGACAGAAATGAAAGAGCGGTTCAGGGATGGGATTGAAATTTAGCTTCAATGGTACCAGTGGTCAGATTCGCTGATGATATTAGTGTCCTCAGTGAAAGTGAGGCAGTGTGGTATTAAGCGGTATCAGAACTGAGAGTAGCGAAAACTTAACATCAGGATTCAGTGGACGAAATTAAGGATTTTTGATACTTTGAAAGGAAAATAACCCATGATGGAGAAAGAAAGGAGAACATAAAAGGAGCCTAGAAGAGGCAAAGATGGAATTGGTTCAAATGGTTCAAATGGCTCCGAGCACTATGGGACTTAACTTCTGTGGTCATCAGTCCCGTAGAACTTAGAACTACTTAAACCTAACTAATCTCAGGACATCACACACATCCATGCCCAAGGCAGGATTCGAACCTGCGACCGTAGCAGTCGCGCGGTTCCGGACTGAGCGCCTAGAACCGCTAGACCACCGCGGCCGGCAGATGGAATTGAAAATTACGTGGACTGATAAGGAAAGTATTTGTATGGTGTGTAGCCATGTATGTAAGTGAAACATGGACGATAAATAGTTTGGACAGGAAGAGAATAGAAGCTTTCGAAATGTGGTGCTACGGAAGAATGCTGAAGATTAGATGGGTAGATCACATAACTAATGACGAGGTATTGAATAGAATTGGGGAGAAGAGGAGTTTGTGGCACAACTTGACGAAAAGAAGGGATCGGTTGGTAGGACATGTTCTGAGGCATGAAGGGATAACAAATTTAGCATTGGAGGGCAGCGTGGAGGGTAAAAATCGTAGAGGGAGACCAAGAGATGAATTCACTAAGCGGATTCAGAAGGATGTAGGTTGCAGTAGGTACTGAGAGATGAAGAAACTTGCACAGGATAGGGTAGCATGGAGAGCTGCATCAAACCAGTCTCAGGACTGAAGACCACAACAACAACGATCAAGGCAAGGAATGAGAAAGTTCTGCTCAGACACGAAGAAGAAAGGAACATATGGAAAACACTGACAAGAAGAGAGGGCAGGTTGATAGAACACGTATTAAGGCATCAGTGAATAACCTCAAGGGATCCACAGGCTAAAACATATGATGCAAGACAGATGTTGGCAAACACGCAGCACATAATGAAAGAGGGACTCTGGAAGTGTTGCTCTGAGAAGGTCACTGCACTCGGGAATCAGGTGATTACACTTAAGTGCTGCTCGTTGAATCTCACGAAGGCAAAATGACTTTTTCTGATATGTCCATGTTATTCACTTTCTCCGCACGATATCAAATTACTTTACGTATTTTATGGTAAGAAGAATACATTATTAAAATTGTTGTGGAATGGGAGTATATAGGGCATCCACGTCTAGCAGAAACCATGGATTTAACCAGACGAAACATAGAGTACAACTGCGCTTGTATAGCAGTAAAGGGTACTTTATTGTATTCTTCTGCAGCTGTATACCAGAGTTCATCAATGACAGCACTTACCGACTAGCATCGTGCCAGGTCTTGACCATACAGTGTGTGAGAGATCAAGACCATTTGGTGGACAGGACAATATTCGAGCGTTCTACATATCGAGGTAGTAAGACGGAACGGGCAATATGCAGTCTTGCGATATCTTGTTGAAAGATAAATTCACACAGACCACGAAGATAGAGCACTGTTACAGACATTAAAGTGTCAGAAATCCAATGTCTGGCGTCCAAATTATCGGCTACGCGACCAGAAGTTTTTGTGTAGTGTTACTAATGGCACGCTAGCTATAGCAAGTACTGAGGAATCCAATCCGGTCATATTCGTACTCTTTGTAGCCGCGGCGCCCGTATGCATCCTCGTGATACTTAAGCAGAATCGATTCGAGAAGACGACGTGTTCCACTCCCATTTCCACATCTCTGGGCGATAGCAATGGAGATACTATTGAAGACAGTGCTGCCAAAGCAGAGTTACTAAACACAACCTTCCGAAGTGCCTTCACAAAAGAAGACAAAGTAAATATTCCAGAATTCGAATTAAGAACAGCTGCCAAGACAAGTAACGTAGAAGTAACTATCCTCAGAGTAGTGAAGCAATTTAAATCACTTGATAAAATCAAGTGTTCTAGTCCAGACTGTATACCATTAGGCCCCTTTCGGAGCATGAAAATTCTATACAACCGTTCGCTCGACGAAAGATCCGTATCCAAAGACTGGAAACTTGCACAAGTCACACCAATATTCAAGAAAGATGAATTACAGGCCCATATAGTTAACGTTAATATGCATCTGGATTTTTGAACATTATTGTATTCAAACATTATGAATTACCTCGAAGAAAACTGTCTATTGACACACAGTCAACATGGGTTTAGAAAACATCATTTCTGTGAATACAACTAAGTCTTTATTCACATGAAGTGTTAAGTGCTATTGACAAGGGATTTCAGATTGATTCCGTATTACTGGAAGGCTTTTGACATTGTACCATACAAGCGGCTTGTAGTGAAACAGCGTGCTTATGGAATATCATCTCAGTTATGTGACGGGATTTATGATTTCCTGTCAGAGAGGTCACAGTTCCTAGTAATTGACGGAAAGTCATCGAGTAAAACAGAAGTGATTTCTGGCGTTCCCCAAGGTAGCGTTATAGGCCCTTTGCTGTTCCTTATCAATATAAACGATTTAGGAGACAATCTGAGCAGCAGATGACGCTGTCGTTTATCCACTAATAAAGTCATCATAAGATCAAAACAAATTGCAAAACGATTTAGAAAAGATATGTAAATGGTGTGAAAAGCGGCAGTTGACCTCAAATAACAAAAGTGGAAGACCATCCACATGAGTGCTAAAAGGAATTCGTTAAACTTCGGTTACACGATAAATCATTCTTGTCTAAAAGCGTAAATTCGACTAAATACCTAGGTATTATAATTACGAACAACTTAAGGAAGGAACACATAGAAAATGTTGCGTGGAAGGCTAACCAAAGACTGCGTTTTATTGGTAGGACACTTAGAAAATGTAACAGACCTACTAAGGACACTGCCTTCACTACGCTTGTCCGTCCTCTTTTAGAATACTGATGCGCCGTGTGGGCTCCTTACGTAATAGGTCTGACGCAGTACATTGAAAAAGATGAAAGAAGGGGAACTTGTTTCGTATTATCGCGAAATATGGGAGAAAGTGTCACAGAAATGATACAGGATTTAGGCTGGAGATCGTTAAAAGAGAGCGTTTTCGTTGCGACGGAATCTTCTCACGAAATTCCAATCATCAACTTTCTCATCCGAGTGGGAAAATATTTTGTTGACACCGACCTGCATAGGGAGAAACGATCACCACGATAAAATAAGGGAAATCAGAGCTCGTACGGAAATATATACACTCCTGGAAATTGAAATAAGAACACCGTGAATTCATTATCCCAGGAAGGAAAACTTTATTGACACATTCCTGGGGTCAAATACATCACATGATCACAGTGACAGAACCACAGGCACATAGACACAGGCAACAGAGCATGCACAGTGTCGGCACTAGTACAGTGTATATCCACCTTTCGCAGCAATGCAGGCTGCTATTCTCCCATGGAGACGATCGTAGAGATGCTGGATGTAGTCCTGTGGAACGGCTTGCCATGCCATTTCCACCTGGCGCCTCAGATGGACCAGCGTTCGTGCTGGACGTGCAGACCGCGTGAGACGACGCTTCATCCAGTCCCAAACATGCTCAATGGGGGACAGATCCGGAGATCTTGCTGGCCAGGGTAGTTGACTTACACCTTCTAGAGCACGTTGGGTGGCACGGGATACATGCGGACGTGCATTGTCCTGTTGGAACAGCAAGTTCCCTTGCCGGTCTAGGAATGGTAGAACGATGGGTTCGATGACGGTTTGGATGTTCCGTGCACTATTCAGTGTCCCCTCGACGATCACCAGAGGTGTACGGCCAGTGTAGGAGATCTCTCCCCACACCATGATGCCGGGTGTTGGCCCTGTGTGCCTCGGTCGTATGCAGTCCTGATTGTGGCGCTCACCTGCACGGCGCCAAACACGCATACGACCATCATTGGCACCAAGGCAGAAGCGACTTGTTGATCTGTTAGTCAATTAGCAGGGGTGAACACATGCCAAAACCATATAAGTGACGGGTGGGATGTTGCAGAGTAAACCCTGATATCAAATCCTTGTCCTCCGAGTTGGGGGTTGGGTCAATGGGCCAGCACCCCCATAATCCACAACAAACGTCTACAAGCTCGAGAATCGCATAGGATTAATATAATGAAAACAAGAGTAAAGAAAAAAGGAGAAAAACAGAAAAAAATTAAACAAAGCAGGTAAAAGTAAAAGAAAAGCAGGGATCGCAGCAGCGTGAGAGAGAGAGAGAGAGAGACAGAGAGTTTTGGCTGTCTTTTAGATGATAGATGTACATTCATTGAAATTGAAGTAACTGTATGGTATTCAAAGCACCAAACCGCGTTTCCTACCTTTTTAAAGATTTTTTAGCTGCTTAAGCACATGTGAAGGTAGCAACTACTTCCCGGAACCGATAATGTGAATCTCTATCATATTTTTCAGCGATTGCTGTCGTACAAGAATTTTTATACAGACAGTACAAAGTCGAATGCTTTCTGTTGGCAAAATGTCAATTTTTGAGAGACTTTTTAAAAATAGTATCATCTGCTTCATTTATTTTCCTTTGCTATGAATTTTTAAGTACTGACAGAGCCATATGAAAAGAGTACTCGTAAAACTAAGTTTACTGTAAGTTACACGTTTCAGGTTTTCGCGAGTTATCTAAGCTGGTGGAGATGGAAACTGTATTCATTCACTGAAGTGGAACCAGCCAGTTTCTTTGTCTGTATGTCCAATTCAGGTGTTTCTCCAGCCATCCCACCAGTGAGGGGACAGCAAACGAATTATTTTCTTCAAACTGAACTCAGCGTGCTATGGCCTGAATTTTTATACTTACAGAGGGAAAATAAATGAAAGAAAATCAAATAACATAGACGGCAACCATAAGAAAAAGCTTAATACCCACATAAACGATCTACTACTTGAAGCTGCAAATTAACATGCCGATAGGAATTTTGATTTTGTGAAATGCAATATTCTCTAAGTTGCGACAGTCGTTTAAAAACAATTGAGAGGATCAGTGCTCTAAATCTAATTCACAATAACTTATTTTTCGGCATAAGGACGAGAAAAATGTTTTTCATATATTTCAGTGTACTATTTATTTTTCTTCTAACCCATATGTGAGTTTTTAGATTATCGTGATGTGATAATTGACTTTTGTAACCACAGATAAGTGTGTCACTGCTAAATTATACAGTATAGACGTTACGTCATTAACTGACAGGAAGTCGGTATTGCTTATACATTTTTATTTTAATACACTCGCTCGGTGTTCATACACGATTCATATGTAGGATACACTTGCTGTGTTTAATTACTTAATTTTAATTATTCAATCTATCTTACTGTTCTATGCTTTCTTCTATGAGTTCTGATTTAGAAATCTATTTAATGACAAAATGTAAATGTTGATTAACACCGACAGGATAAAGGAGCTGTCTTTTGAAACTCTCCTTGAAGTACCTCATCGAGTGGAGAATAATACCTACAGCGTATGACAGATATGTCTGGGGGTCGCCTTTACTACTATGCTGACGTAAGGCTGCCTCACACGTGGCCTTTCTGCCCTGTGCACCAGCGATTACGCCACGTGGAGGAGACAGAACTGTGGCTCCATTGTGTAATACACACGACCGACAGCGTGTTGCGCGGTGGCCCTTTGTCTTGTGACACCTTCAATACAGAAGGGACAAAGAGTTTTCCATTTACCTGGCGGTAAATAAACCTCCCGCAAAATCAGGAAAACTCTTTGCTTTGAACAAAGCCAGAAAATGTTGTTTTCACTAAACAAAAGCGAAATTTGGAAGGTCGTGTGACCGCGTTAAACTGGCAGGTTATTTTCAGGTGCTGTACTGACACGTTAAAAAATAATAAAGGAAAGCCGATCCACCAAACTGGACGCCCCTACCTTACCACACCCTTCCAGCGAGGATTGGCTGTTCATAATTTTAACGTTGCATATTACGCGAGCATTTGCAAGCAGAGGACAGAAAACGGTACAATAATCACAAATTACACTAAGCAGCTTTTTTTTACACTTTATGCTTCAGAGGAAGTGAAGATATGTGTGTGTGATTGCAGAAGCATTAATATAACGAAGTGATTCTAACGGCCGTTTTATACCAATTGTAGGAATCTTTTAACTTTTTAAAATCGACACTTAAGTACTTCAAAATAAGCTTCTACGTGACAAATTATTGTTATTTCAACTGAACTCATACTTCTCCATTACCCAATGCGTTCTAATTCATTTCTTTAAAGTATATAAAACTTTTTTAATGAAGCTTCAAAGTGAAATCAAATGGCTACTGCATGAATTACATAAAGGAAATGTGTCACTGTAGTTCACCTGCATCACATTTTCACTTACTCTTTCGATGTGTTTTACTGTCAATTTTCAAAAGTTTCATATTGCTGTACTCTTATTTCCAGAACGTCTGAAATGAAACGACTAGAAGAAAATAAAGTTTTTCGAAAAGCCTAACTATTTTCATCAATATCTCTGCACATAAAAAAGTTTTTACCGCTATCCATACGGCTCAGTTCACAGTTCACGTTGTGTGTACATCCTCAAACATTCACAATTAACTGTGTATTACATACCTGCAGTAAAGAGAAAACACTGCGTACACTAAATTCAATCAATAATCTGAGCAATATTGTTCTACCAATTGTAGGGGTCTTTTAACTTTTTGAAATTGACACTTATTTACTTAAAAAAAGCTTCTACATGACAAATTATTGTTATTTCAACTCAGGTCATACTTCTCCATTACTCAATGCGTTCTAAATCATTTCTGTAAAGTATATAAAACTTTTAGATGAATCTTCAAAGTGAAATCAAATTAGACATTATTTCATGTCACTGTCTTTAAAATTCAAACATCATTGATTTGTACCAAGAGAACGTGTAGTGAAATTATTAGTTAGAAGATTAATGCAAAACTTATTTATTCCCATTCTGTCTAATCATTAGAATGTTCTGGTAATGTCCTGTGGCTAAAACATTACAGCCGGCCAGCTGGCCGGGCGGTTCTAGGCGCTACGGTCCGGAACCGGGCGACTAATACGGTCGCAGGTTCGAATCATGCCTCGGACATGGATGTGTGTGATATCCTTAGGTTAGTTAGGTTTAAGTAGTTCTAAGTTCTAGGGGACTGGAACCGCGCGACCGCTACGGTCGCAGGTTCGAATCCTGCCTCAGACCTGGATGTGTGTGATGTCCTTAGGTTAGTTAGGTTTAAGTAGTTCTAAGTTTTAGGTTACTTATGACCACAGCAGTTGAGTCCCATAGTGCTCAGAGCCATTTGAACCATCTAGGGGAATCATGACCTCTGAAGTTAAGTCCCATAGTGCTCAGAGCCATTTGAACCATTTTTTAAAACATTACATAAGAGTATTTGCCACTACCATCCTTGGCATATCAGCATGCCAAATTAACATTTCTATTAACAAGCTCCTCTATAATTAATATACTGGATTCGATATACGATTTACACTGTAATCTTACCGAGACAAATTTTCCGGAAGTGTAAGTAACCATTAACACTAAGACAATATCTGTGGTGCTGAAATGTTGTTTCAGCCACAAGCTAATTTTGGTAGTATAATCAACTTCAGGTTGAATCTCTTCTGTTGTGCTTTCTAACAGATTAGTTTTTGGAGACAGTCTGCCTTGAACAACAGCACTTTTATCTTTTCTTTTTATTTCCAAGACATATTTCGGTGAATTTTCAGCATCTTCAAGGGACATTTTTTATCCACCTATAAAACAGGAAAAATGCTGTACAGAAATTTGGGTTTTTAAGACAGTACTTACCGGTTTGAAAGATAGATGGGTTAGTGTGGACAATGTATTTTCCAAAATGTCTCTCGATTCATGGATTTTACAGACTAGCCGTAACAGGCCTTTGCTTATCAATTTTTCCCAGAGGTTTAGCAAATTTCGAGTGAATGTTATCTATAACTTCCACCTTATTTGATCGTAATTCTTCCAAATCTCTATTAAATCACAATACATGATGTCGGATTTCTTTCGTATCGACTCTTATTTCTTCTGCTATAAAATAAGACAGTTCATCCTACTCGTGGATGCTGTCTGTGCATTCTTTCCACCTATCCAGTCGTTCCTTAGCACTGTTGATGTTGACAGTTCTGCATATTTTAATTTTATCAAAGTTTGTTTCTAGTTTCTTATGTGGAATTAGTGCTTCTGGCGACTATATCTGTTTCGATTTCTTCGCATTTTTTTTCTCCAGCGGCCTTTTATCCCTTGCTTCCCTACACTTTCTGTGTAATGCATTCCTGATTGTCACACAATTTTGCATGCTTTTCTTTTCCTGAACGTTTTTATACTTCCTTCTCCCATTGATGAGTTGAATTATTTATTCTGTTATCCACGTTTCTCCATAGTTACTTTCCAGCTTAAGAGCTTTCCCATTTTTAGAGATTACCAGTCTTCTTCAACCGAACTAGTTATTGGACACTTCATTATTGCGTAAAGAAGTTACGTTGTGTACGGAAACTAGGCACACAGATGCTCCATATGTAATACAACTGAACACTTGAGGAAAAATTGGGACCGTATAAGCCTTGTACAATTTCCTACTTAAAAAAGTCACGCATGAATAATGATATACGCAACTATTCCACTAAAAGTACACCACGGAACTGAAATTGTAGGGCATGTGAATGAGAAAGTTAGAGAAACTCTCGCTGTTGAGCAAAGCAACACAACGAATAGCAATAACGGTGACAATATATGTAAACTAACTGGCGAGCATGCTGTCAGTGTTACTGATAACACACACATTGAAGAACATCGGAAAGTGTCCATGGAAGTGGAAGCGCATACGGAGATTGCAGAAAGCGTTAGCGAAGCATTTGCCGAATAGTTATGGTACTGAATGGACAGCAGTGTAACAGATAATGAAAGTGAACCAGTCGACGAGGAAGCTCTATTAAATCTCTATTAAATTACAATATATGATGTCGGGTGTCTTTCGCATCGACTCTTATTTATTCTGTTATTAAACAAGACAGTTCCTCCTTCTCGTAGATGCTGTCTGTGTATTCTTTCCACCTATGTAGGGAAGTTTAATATTTTTTGTGGTCTCTGAAATTTAAAAACCCTCTCTCACACCGGGCTGATTTAGCTTCATTGATCAGGATAGTAAAAAACATGCGTATATGAAGGGAATTTTCATTCACAAAGCAGGCTTATCACTTTCACACAGTTCAATACTGTTCTATCCTGATTAAATTGAGCTTAACCGAAATTCCATAAGGTAGTGAAGCAATTTTGAAGTCTCGGTGCGACGAAAATTGTCAGTCGATCTCCTGAAAACATTTGTAATAATTATTAACTTTCGGTGATCACATGGGTAAAACAAGAGATCTGATGGTAAGACCGTGTTAGCCCATTTATTGAAAGTAATAAACCGGATATCTTGAGCGTACAAAACGGCAGGTTCGTCCAGTGTAAATCAGACGTTCCCCACTGATCCCGTGCAACACAGCGTAGTAGGCAGACACTGTCAATAATAATCAGTTAAATAATACGCGAACACATTTACTTAAGTTTAGTTCATGTATTAAATTCCTTCTCATACAAAATCTCATCAAGATGGCGACTAGCTGAACAATACATACATATACATCTTCGTTCTTTCACGGCTAATCAGCAAGATCTGAATCATTCTTTTCGTAAGAGAAAACATAGATAGCAGAGAAGCTATTCCATGGAGTAAATGCACGCTCCAAGGAATAATAGGGCTTGAAACTAATTAGCATTGATAATCATCGTATATTAAAGTTTAGGAATCGGTAAGAGAAGAAGAGATATTTCGAGATATGTACTGAGTTCTATAATTTATAAAATTTCTGAAAATATCGCGGAGAGACCGCTGCAAGAGACATTACAGAGGCAAGGGATAAATGACCGCTGCGGGAAAAAATGCGAATAAATCGAAACAAATATGGTCGCCAGAAGGACTGGTTCCACATAAGAAACTAGAAACAAACTTTGGTAAAATTAAAATATGCAGAACTGTCACCATCAACAGTGCTAAGGAAAGACTGGATAGTGTCAGCGAGAGCGAGTCGAGGAGGATTATCAGAATGTTCGAATGTGTATGAAACCTTATGGGACTTAACTGCTAAGGTCATCAGTCCCTAAGCTTAGACGCTACCTAACCTAAATTATCCTAAGGACAAACACACACACCCATGCTTAAGGGAGGACTCGAACTTCCGCCGGGACCAACTGCACAGCCCATGACTGCAGCGCAATAGACCTCTCGGCTAGAGGAGGATTATCACAATGAACCTTCGGGTGTGGAAGAGTGTGTGGAAATGGTAGCAACCGTTACTGAAAGAGAAGAGCAACTGAAAAACAGTGGAATTAGTTAGTTTGAAAACTCAGAAAAAAATATGACGACGAATCGTGTGCAAATGAGAACATCATTCTCAAAAAATCCATGGAAATTGGATGCAATACAAAACCTCTTATCTGAAACCTTCGTTGCGAAAGGACAAATCAACAGTTCCTTGTTCAAAACAGACAAAACAAGTAACGCTGAAATTGAAAAATTAAAAGCAAGCTGCAACCTCTAATATTAAAAAACACAATATTGGAAAGAAGGACTATGAAATCTTGACCATTTCTGTATTACATGTTAAAAATACCCCGGGAGGGGAAACTTTACATTCTGGGCATATGACCCACCGGATCCACCAAACATATCCTAGCTTTGGCTGTGGAACAGGAAGTAATGATAACCTGCAACAGAACGATATAGGCGATACAGAAACCTATGTAGCACAAAAAAGCTCTAAACTGATCTTGACGCAAACTGCAAATGGAACTGAAAATTCAGATCCTGACTGAAATATCACTTAATAGACGAATCTCCGTACAGTTACTCGATCCTAACAATATCTCGGATATTATCAACCCATAATTACGTGAAGATACAGGAAAATTCTAATAAAACTAATGATGTCTATGTAAGATTCGTGCAGGAAGTCGTATGTCATAATATATCCCTTTTCCTCGCATTAACCATCTGCAATAATTCGGGAGAAAGCGGAGGTGGTTGTACAATCTTTAGTAAAAGAGGTATGGAAATTTGAATTTAGTTAAAGGTATGTCTCCTATCACAACCGAACAAGAAAGGGACTAGACCTTTTTTCGGAAACTGTCACCTGTTATTTAAGAAACTCCCAAACGGACAAATACTTGAGTGACTTTAATTGCGATCTATGAGCCATGGATACCAAAGTTATAACTCCATCTTCTCAGCCCCTGCAATATGTCAGAACTGCTGTCAGTATTAAAGGCGTAGTCGAAGAGCTCCATCTAGAGAACCACTTCTGTAGTAGAGTGTCAGTCCAACATGAGAGTGTGTATTGAGCTTTAATTTTCGGAACACAGTAAAATTAAGTGCTGCATTCCACAAGGAAGCTTGCTGAGCTTGTGCATTTATATCAGCCATACGATCGTTGTGTCATAGCAGAACATATTGCAAGAATTCTTGGCAACTTTTACACTGGTGTAGTTTTTATTTGTTCTGCATTAGAACATGGAGTGGTTGGGCACGCTTGAGCGTAACTTGTGATGACTTGGTTGTGCCACCATTGCCTCAATTACCTGGTCTTATTATTTCTCGTGATTGTTTTCTGATGTACGACCATAATTCCAATTATATATTTTCCAAGTGATGTTTTACATTTGTAAATGACGATGTGGTTCGTTGAAACCGGTAATGTAACATTTTTTAAAGGAAAATGTTATGTAGTGTTACTATGGCCTCACTGTTGTAGTATCAAATAAACATTTCAGAAAAACAAGACTCGTCGCAACCAGAAAACGTTCAGTTAGAGAATGCCTGCTAGCCTGCCTTGTCACACATGATAATCGACGCACAACAATTTTGATGTGTAAAATGATTGGTCTAAGGCTCCTTTGTGTCTCACACGATCTGGGGTAAGGAAATCTAAATTTTTGCGTACGGAAGTTTGTTTGTAGCTTGTACTTACTTTTGGCTCGAGTGTGTACATGAACGTTTGTTTCACGTAATTACCAAAATGAGAGGACGGAAAAATCTTAACGACGGGAACTAATTTGTTAATCAAGACAATCTGTGATAAGTGGTCCGCCACCAATAAAGTGATTCATGACAGTTTAAAGAAATGTATTTCACAGCTAATGTTTGCGTAGAAGAGTAGTGTGTCTCTAAATGGATCCTGGATGAAACGCAGGTTCTTTTGTTGATAATGCAGTGTGCATTTAAGACTGCAGGTACGGCTACCGATAAATTGCATCGCCATATTAACAACAGCAACGTCTATTTCGCTCCCTGATGACTCTTCAGGTCTGTGTCTTTTAGCCGTTCTCATTGTTCACTGTCTGCCTTCGTCCCTTCACCGCATGAGTTCCTGTTTTTATACGTTTGGGCGCTGATGACCACGCTGTTTAGCGCCCGAAAACCTCAAACCACACACACACACACACACACACTCACTCATACACACACACACACACACACACACACACACACACACACACACTTCTACAAAAATATTGAGAAACAATGCTGTGATAGGAAATAATACTAATATTAATCAACATTAATGAAGATTTAGATCGAATGCAATGAATCCAAGTTCTAGAACAGCATCACCTCCGTCGGTCCTTGCAGACAAATAAGACGCCAAGAGACAAGTAAAACAAGAAGTCAGGCGTGTCAAATGATTTCAGTCAAAAACATAACGAGATCATTACATATATTCTAATTTCTATAACATCTCTCTCACATAATAGCTCTAATATAACTATTAACACCTTTCCGACGCAGCTAAATACGAGGTGGCCAAGGTAAAAGACACCCCTTGTTATTCTGAACGTGATACTTGAAGCTATCTAAGTGCTGTTGCTTTATAACGGTAGGGCGGAGCTACAGCGGGATCACGTGACATCACATGATGTCGAGCTCCTATTTAATGATCAGTGCTGCGGTACTGCCGAATCCCTTGTTAAATAGAACAAAGAGCGTTTATTATTGAAACTTTTTTGGACGTAAGTTGTTTAAAACATTAAATGATAGGTTCACGATAAAATATCCAGAGAGAGCTACTCCTGCATGAAGTGCTGTGCAGAAATTGAACAGAAAGTTTATTGGAACAGGTTCAGCAGCTAACGCCAAACGCAACCGTATAAGGAAAGTTTGTTCGCATGAAAAAATTGAACATTTTCCAGAGACTTTGATAAGAAGTTCAGAGAAATCAACTACACGTCTATCCTCACATCTAAATATAAAACGAATGCCATGCCAGACTACGTTAAAGCTGTTGTATAGGCAAAAATACGAAGCAAGATTGATGGAAGCAATAACACACCGACAACAGTACTGAAAACGGTTATTCTTGTATGTCGTTGATGGTTATCTGGATCCAAATGCTAACCTCAACTGAGACAAAGCATACCTCTAACTTAGTGGGTACGTGAATTCTCGAAGCACAAGCTATAGGTCAGCAAACGATACCAGGGAACGCTCCGTTTACTTTAATAACACAGTGAACTCGTAAGTGTATATAATGGAATTGTTGCAAGTATCCATAGCGCAGCTGACGGAGGAAGGACGAGATTATGGGCTTTTTCATGAAGGTGCACACTTTATGGTTTTCGCTGTTATACGTCTACGAAGCTTTCGGGGAAGGAACTACAGTTTTATGGCCTCCCAGACCGCCAGATCACCTACCTGTGATTTTTACTTGTAGGGTAATTTACCCGTAAATGGCAAAGTCTACAGTAAAAACCAGCATACAGTTGAAGAGTTGAAAACATACATTCGAAGTGCGATTGCGGAAATCACATGAAAAGAATTTGCATAAGCTTCCAGTAACATGTTGAGACGTGCGGAGTTAGTTCATACGAGAGGATCTGCGTTTGAACCCCGTGGACGTGATCGGAATACATTTTTCCATCACAGGAGGTATGGCCACATCAAGATGTCGACGGAGGCGCTATGCGCCGAAGTTGTCCAGCCACACGACGCTGTACTAATAGTTAAACACTCTGAGTGAAAGGTAGGTGCCGTGACAGTGGACCTAGCGGGATTCGGCCTGCGAACTTTGTGGGTGTTTCAGCTCCGTTTCGAGGTGCCTCAAGAAGTGGCCATTGCCGCTTTCCAGCAATATGGAAACGGCGGGTGTCGCCTCGCGGAGAAGTGGCCAACATTGAAGACCTCTCCAGTATTAAATGACATCCGACAGATCAAAACTGAGCTGACGAAACATGTTCCATCTTACCTGATGATTGGCGGTGTGCAGGCCATCGTCATGTACGATAGCCAGCCACGAACGTGTTTCGGATGTGGCCGGAAGGACATGTCCGGTCCGAATGCTTGCGCCGACGTATGATAGAGACACCTCTACGTCTACATCTACATCCATACTCCTCAAGCCACCTGACGGTGTGTGGCGGAGGGTACTTTGAGTACCACTATCGGTATGCCTCTGTGTGGGCTCTAATCTCTCTGATTTTATCCTCATGGTCTCTTCGCGAGATATACGTAGGAGGGAGCAATATGCTGCTCGACTCCTCGCTGAAGGTATGTTCTCGAAACCAACAAAAGCCCGTACCGAGCTACTGAGCGTCTCTCCTGCAAAGTCTTCCACTGGAGTTTATCATCTCCGTAACGCTTTCGCGATTACTAAATGATCCTGTAACGAAGCGCACTGCTCTCCGTTGGATCTTCTCTATCTCTTCTATCAACCCTATCTGCTACAGATCCTACACTGCTGAGCAGTATTCAAGCAGTGGGCGAACAAGCGTACTGTAACCTACTTCCTTTGTTTTCGGATTGCATTTCCTTAGGATTCTTCCAATGAATCTCGGTCTGGCATCTACTTTACCGACGATCAACTTTATGTGATCAATCCATTTTAAATCACTCCTAATGCGCACTCCCAGGTAATTTATGGCATTAACTGCTTCCAGTTGCTCACCTGCTATATTATAGCTAAATGATAAGGGATCTTTCTTTCTATGTATTCGCAGCACATTACACTTGTCTACATTGAAATTCAATTGCCATTCCCTGCACCATGCGCCAATTCGCTGCAGATTCTCCTGCATTTCAGTACAATTTTCCATTGTTATAACCTCTCGATATACCGCAGCATCATCCGCAAAAAGCCTCAGTGAACTTCAAAAGTCATCCACAAGGTCATTTGTGTACATTGTGAATAGCAAAGGTCCTACGACGCTCCCCTGTGTACACCTGAAATCACTCTTTCTTCGGAAGACTTCTCTCCATTGAGAATGACATGCTGCGTTCTGTTATCTAGGAACTCTTCAATCCAATCACACAATTGGTCAGATAGTCCATATGCTCTTACTTTGTTCATTAAACGACTGTGGGGAACTGTATTGAACGCCTTGCGGAAGTCAAGAAACACGGCATCTACCTGGGAAGCCGTGTCTATGGCCCTCTGAGTCTCGTGGACGAATAGCGCGAGCTGGGTATCACACGACCGTCTTTTTCGAAACCCATGCTGATTCCTACAGAGTAGATTTCTACTCTCCAGAAAAGTCATTATACTCGAACATAATACGTGTTCCAAAGTTCTACAACTGATCGACGTTAGAGATATAGGTTTATAGTTCTGCACATCTGTTCGACGTCCCTTCTTGAAAACTGGGATGACCTGTGCCCTTTTCCCATCTTTTCGAACCCTACGCTCTTCTAGAGACCTACGGTACACCCTGCAAGAAGGGGAGCAAGTTCCTTCGCGTACTCTGTGTAAAATCGAACTGGTATCCCATCAGGTCCAGTGGCCTTTCATCTTTTTGGGTGAAGTGACCGCGGCATCGACTTCCACGTCCCTACATGTCACCAACGCGATGGTAGCACGGAACCCTGCCAAACCTCTTGACGATACGCCTTAACCTTCGTCAACGCCACCTATCGCGCCACAACACGACGTGTTTATAAGACAAAGGGCCTCTTTTACTTTGGGCACCTGTACCATTCAATTTTTCATGGCGAATCTCTGAAAGCTAATTATTTCGGGTATCATTCCTGGGAAAGCCCACGTTTTGTCATTGTTCTTGCATAATTTTTATAGTTTATTATAGGAGAGAAGGCAATTGAAAACACATTACAAACGAGCAACTCGATATGTCACAATCGTAGGCAAGCACGGACATCGTGTGGCGGCAAGGAGCGGAGAGACAGCAGTCCTTTCGGTTCTCGTGTAGTAGAAGTTATTCCTCTGGAAAGGAGAATGGAGCTGGGGACGAAAGGGAAGAAGGCAGATCCTCGGAACATAACAATAGGGAAGAATTCCAAATTTGTTGCGCTGTTTTCCGACAGAAATGTCTTTGAATTAGTCCCCGGGGTAACTCTCTTGGGTTGCGTTCTGAGGAGGGAAAGAGAGAACATTTAAAATCGGAGACGGGGAAAGGGAGTAAAGAGAGCGAGAAAGAAGTTGAATGAAGGAAGTGAATGAGACAAGACGGCCCGCTTTATCGACAGCTTGCGGCAGCCGCTGTGCTGGGACGCCGAGACCGACTTTATAAAATTGATGGCCGTCTATGCTCACAATCGGAGGGCCTTCGGCTGACGGGGTACCGGTGTATCTCGCCGCCCGTAATACGGCCGCTACTTGCTGTTACGGAGAACAGGGCCTTCCCCCGGGAGCTGGAGGCTGCAGTGCCCTTATTGAATGAATATCAAGCGGCCCAATCTCTGATGGGCTCCTCAGGGGATCACGGTCCGCGCGCAGTATAAGGCTGGCTCCAGCCTCGCCATGCATCGCTCGGCCGGATCAGGCCTCTCCGTGTTCCAGCAGCGTAGCGTCTCGCTCCTTCTCGTCCATCGCCCATCTCCGCCAGGTATCTTGCAGATAACGACAGTGTTTCGTGCACGAAAGAGGGTTCAGTTTCTCCCACGTGAGACGAGACAGTGGAATGACGTCCGCATCTACAATTCCCTAAATACTCAACCAAAAGTTAAAATTTCATGCCATATACACAAAAGGTTTTTCGTGCAAGCTGTTCTCAGCCAAGCGTTCCTGAGGCTCATTCAGGTTAAGGGGGGTAGGACGTCAAACGGGACGACATGGAGCAGGAGAGGTTCCAGAGGACATTTTAATTTCTACTGTATATACTTTTACGAATACATTCATAAAACTTTGTCAGAATGGCCAGAAAGGATTCAGGATTTACACTCATAGCAGTGGAAGTTCAAAAATATGAGAAAATATTTTTTTTTACATTTAAAGTTGACGTTTTTTACTTACCATTGGCTGCATTTGTTGCTATAGGTACACTTTTCTTCATATGTAAAGGGATATTCTTCGATGAATTTTGCACAGCATGCAAACCATACTTACAGATGTATGAAACTCTAGAATTTTCCGAATTTATTGAAAACTGTGGTAAAAATTGAGATAATTAACTGCAAAATATGAGTTTTTTCTAAACACGAAGTTTAAAATGTAACAGCACATTCATTTTTTCATAAATTGAATAATTTCTAGAGTTTCATACACCTGTAGGTATGGTTTGTATGCTGTGCAAAATTCATCGAAGAATCTCTCTTACTTATGAAGAAACGTGTACCTGTATCAACAAACGCAGCCAATAGCAAGTGTAAAAAATGATGTAAGTTCACACGTCAAACAAATTATTTTTTAATGTTTCTGAGCTTCCACTGCTATGAGTGTGAATTCTGAATCCTTCCTGGTCATGCTGACAAAGTTTTATGAATTTATTCGTAGAAGTATAGACAGTGGGAATTAAAATGGCCTGTGGTGTCTCTCCTGCCCCAAGACGGCCCGCTTGACGTCCTACTCCACTTAACACGAAAAGAAGTAGAAAAAGGAAAGCACGCCTTTCTAATGCGTATTGGAATCAGATATACATCGTAATTTCTGCCCCCCTTCCTTTTCTCTGTCGATCTCCCTCTCCCCTCCTCCATTTGTCCACCTCCTCCTCCTTCCCCCTCTCGCTATCCATCGCCCCCACCCCCTCCACTCTGCCGATCATCTTCTTCCCCTCTCTCTCTCTCCCCATCTCCTCCTGACCCCCTCTCTCTTCCTCTCTCGTTCTCTGTCCATCAACTCCTCCCCCATTTCTCTGTCTATCTTCTCCTTCCCCTCTCTCACCATCTCCTCCAGCCCCCATTTCTCTGTCTGTGTCTTCATTTCAGCTTTCTATGTCAATTGCTTCCACCGCTACGTCCATCTCCTCTTCCTTCTCTCTGCCGCGCCGAGTGTCCGCACAGGCCGAGGCGCTTTCTCACGGACCGCGCAGCCCCTCCCGCTGGAGGTTCGAATCCCCCCCTCGGGGTGGGTTGTTTGTGTTGTTTTTACCATAAGTTAGTTTAAGTAGTTTGTAAGTCTAGGGACCCGTGACCTCAGAGTTTCGTCACTTAGAAATTCACACCTATTTGAATATTTTTCCCTCCTCTCTGATCCTCAGCCTTATTTATTGTTATTGCAAACTGAAATTTCGTAGCAGTATTCTGATCAAAAAACCAATATTACATTTTTCCTGTTTACTAACAACAAAATGTAACAACAAAATATACTGTATGAATCACCTAACCCTTGCACCTCAAATATTGAGAAAATTGAAATTGCTACACTACTGGCCATTAAAATTGCTACACCACGAAGATGACGAGCTACAGACGGGAAATTTAACCGACAGGAAGAAGATGCTGTCATATGCAAATGATTAGCTTTACAGAGAATACACACACATTTCCAACCGTTTTCTCATACACAAACAACAGTTGACCGGCGTTGCCAGGTGAGACGTTGTTGTGATGCCTCGTGTAAGGAGGAGAAATGCGTACCATCACGTTTCCAACTTTGATAAACGTCAGATTGTAGCCTATCGCGATTGCGGTTTGTCTTATCGCGACATTGCTGCTCGCGTTGGTCGAGATCCAATGACTGTTAGCAGAATATGGAATCGGTGGATTCAGGAGGGTAATACGGAACGCCGTGCTAGATCCCAAAGGCCTCGTTTCACTAGCTGTCGAGATGACAGGCATCTTATCCGCATGGCTGTAACGGATCGTTCAGCCACTTCTCAATCCCTGAGTCAACAGATGGGAACGTTCTCAAGACAATAACCATCTGCACAAACAGTTCGACGACGTTTGCAGCAGCATGGATTATCACCTCAAAGACTATAGCCGCGGTTACCCTTGACGCTGCATCACAGACAGGAGCGCCTGCGATGGTGTACTCAACGACGAACCTGGCTGCACGAATGGCAAAACGTCAGTTTTTCGGACGAATCCAGGTTCTGTTTGCAGCATCATGATGAGCACATCCGTGTTTGGCGACATCGTGGTGAACGCACAGTAGAAGCGCGTATTCGTCATCGCCTTACTGCCGTATCATCTGGCGTGATGGTATGGGGTGGCATTGGTTACACATCTCGGTCACCTCTTGTTCGCATTGACGGCACTTTGAACAGTGGACGTTACATTGGAGTTGTGTTACGACCCGTGGCTCAACCCTTCATTCGATCCCTGTGAAACACTACATTTCAGCAGGATAATGCACGACCGCATGTTGCAGGTCCCATACGGGCCTTTCTGGATACAGAAAATGTTCGATTGCTGCCCTGGCCAACACATTCTCCAGATCTCTCACCAACTGAAAACGTCTGGTAAATCGTGGCCGAGCAACTGGCTCGTCACAATAGGCCAGTCACTACTCTTGGTAAACTGTGGTATCGTGTTGAATGTGCATGGGCAACTGTATCTGTACACTCCATCCAAACTCTGTTTGACTCAATGCCCAGCCGTATCACGGCCGTTATTACGGGCAGAGTTGGTTGATGTGGGTATAGATTTCTCGGGATATAAGCACCCAAACTGCGCGAAAATGTAATCACATATCTGTTCTAGTATAATATATTTGTCCAATGAACACCCCTTTATCATCCGCATTTCTTCTTAGTGTAGCAATTTTAATGGCCAGTAGTGTATTAATTTGCAGTTTTCACAAATTGGATTGGTAGTCAGGAGCTCGTATTGCTAGCTAATACACAGTGTGCAAACGTACACTTCTTAAATGGAATAATGTGTATGGACATTAACAAATTAAAACTAGGGTAAAATAGAATGTCAGTGCTGTTTGTAGCAGAAATCAAATGCCAGTCGTTCACTAGATACGAATTTTGAAATTTTGTTTTATATCGTCACTTCATTGTGCCATTCAACCTGCGTAGTAGTTTTTTTTTTTTTTTTTTTTTTTTTTTTGGGAGGGGTGTAGGAGGAGTCAGGCAGCGAGGTCATCGGTCTCATCCGATTAAGGAAGGAAGGGGAAGGATGTCGGCCGTGCCCTTTCAAAGGAACGATGCCGGCATTAGCCTGGAGCGATTTAGGGAAACCACGGAAAACCTAAATCAGGATTGCTGGACGGAGGATTGAACCGTCGTCCTGTGTAGTTGCTAGGTTCGATGTTGTTGTGTGTGCTTGTGTGCAGAAAGTATATGTAGTTCGTTCTTGTGCAATAAAATTACGATATCTCTTGAACTACTCGCACTAGACTCCTGCAACGAACACCATTGACATTCTAATTCAACTTACTTTTAGTTTGTTAGTGTCAGTAGGCATTGTTGCATTTAAAATAGCGCATGTCTGCACAAAAAATACACTTTCAAAGAATTATTGCTATCTATTGATTGGCAAACAATACGAGACCATCATTACCAATCTACACTCCTGGAAATTGAAATAAGAACACCGTGAATTCATTGTCCCAGGAAGGGGAAACTTTATTGACACATTCCTGGGGTCAGATACATCACATGATCACACTTACAGAACCACAGGCACATAGACACAGGCAACAGAGCATGCACAATGTCGCCACTACTACAGTGTATATCCACCTTTCGCAGCAATGCAGGCTGCTATTCTCCCATGGAGACGATCGTAGAGATGCTGGATGTAGTCCTGTTGAACGGCTTGCCATGCCATTTCCACCTGGCGCCTCAGTTGGACCAGCTTTCGTGCTGGACGTGCAGACCGCGTGAGACGACGCTTCATCCAGTCCCTAACATGCTCAATGGGGGACAGATCCGGAGATCTTGCTGGCCAGGGTAGTTGACTTACACCTTCTAGAGCACGTTGGGTGGCACGGGATACATGCGGACGTGCATTGTCCTGTTGGAACAACAAGTTCCCTTGCCGGTCTAGGAATGGTAGAACGATGGGTTCGATGACGGTTTGGATGTACCGTGCACTATTCAGTGTCCCCTCGACGATAACCAGAGGTGTAAGGCCAGTGTAGGAGATCGCTCCCCACACCATGATGCCGGGTGTTGGTCCTGTGTGCCTCGCTCGTATGAGGTCCTGATTGTGGCGCTCACCTGCACGGCGCCAAACACGCATACGACCATCATTGGCACCAAGGCAGAAGCGACTCTCATCGCTGAAGACGACACGTCTCCATTCGTCCCTCCATTCACGCCTGTCGCGACACCACTGGAGGCGGGCTGCACGATGTTGGGGCGTGAGCGGAAGACGGCCTAACGGTGTGTGGGACCATAGGCCAGCTTCAAGGAGACGGTTGCGAATGGTCCTCGCCGATACCCCAGGAGCAACAGTGTCCCTAATTTGAAGGGAAGTGGCGGTGCGGTCCCCTACGGCACTGCGTAGGATCCTACGGTTTTGCCGTGCATCCGTGCGTCGCTGCGGTCCGGTCCCAGGTCGACGGGCACGTGCACCTTCCGCCGACCACTGGCGACAACATCGATGTACTGTGGAGACCTCACGCCCCACGTGTTGAGCAATTCGGCGGTACGTCCACCCAGCCTCCCGCATGCCCACTATACGCCCTCGCTCAAAGTCCGTCAACTGCACATACGGTTCACGTCCACGCTGTCGCGGCATGCTACCAGTGTTAAAGACTGCGATGGAGCTCCGTATGCCATGTCAAACCGGCTGACACTGACGGTGGCGGTGCACAAATGCTGCGCAGCTAGCACCATTCGACGGCCAACACCGCGGTTCCTGGTGTGTCCGCTGTGCCGTGCGTGTGATCATTGCTTGTTCAGCCCTCTCGCAGTGTCCGGAGCAAGTATGGTGGGTCTGACACACCGGTGTCAATGTGTTCTTTTTTCCATTTTCAGGAGTGTATTATATAAAAATTGTACATCAATAACACTTTAGTATTTTAGGTGCAAGTTTTAGATGATTCACGCCGTATACATTATAAAGTATCCAAACGTTTCTTACATTAAGGTCTGAAAGTTGGAGGTAAATCGACCGGGCACGTTTCGGGGTTTTTGGTAACGACGTTTACCCTTTATATGTCACTTATATATTTATGCATGATATATGCATTAACATATGTAACCTATGTCCGTCATAACATTAATTAGAATACTGTGCAAAAATCTGAATTAAGTCAGGAGCTTTTAGATATTTTTGACAATAACATTTACTCTTAACATATTTATTTATAAATTATTTATTTAAACGAAACAGGTACCTAACAACATGCGATTGTTCGATTGCAACGTTCTGTCGAATATTCGAAGGAATCGGTTAAGTTCTTTCGGTGATTTAAGATTTTGAACGAACGAACATGAGGTTTTTGCTAACAACGTATCCACTATCCTAGCTTAGCGTACGCTGCGTCACTCGTAGACTTTATGGCATGCATTCATTTTTTGGTTTTATTTAACAGAATTGTTACCTTGTCGAAAAATTGCAACAGCATCTAAGCTTTTCACGTTAATTACGGCCATTAGAGCATGGTCTTTTACGAATGTACTTCTGACGAAAAAGCGTTTTGAGTAACTGCAGTTCAAAGTTCTTGTTAATAATGTCTTTCGCATTCTTGTGATGATATTTCCGCAGCAACTTTCATCACCTAACAAATATGTCTAACCGAGAAGTGAAATACCAATCTTCATAAATTTAGCTTCAAATTTTTTTTGATGTAACGAAACATTTTCCTAAAAATTTTCATCCCCTACTTCAATCCGTTAGGAGTTAAATTTCCAGAATCACTGGAACATGCAATTTTTTTATTTGTAACCGAGAATCAAAATGCCAATTGTCATAGATGTTTACCTTCAAAACAACTTTCACCCACTATCTTGCCCCCTTGCCGGCTGAATTTCCAAAAATGATGAAATGTGTAATTTTTATTTTCTGACTGAGAAAACAAATACCAGTTTTCATTGCTCTTGCTTCAAAATTCTGTTAATAGCGACATACTTTCAAAATGCCTTTCATTCCCAATTTCCCCCCATTAGGAGTGGAATTTCGCACAACCCATTCCTAAACGATGCCTACAAAAAGGCATAAGATCTCCAAATCTCAAGTTTCTATCCCTCTTAGTTTCAGCTAAGCGATTATGAGTCAGTGACTTACTCTGACAATATTTCACCTCCTTAAGGGCTGAATTTCCAAAAATAGTGAAACAAACGTTTTTCATCCCGAATCGAGAAGCCAAACATCAATTTACAAAGATATAGCTTTAGAAATGGTTTCGCAATGTAATACCTTCATGAGCTATGCTGCGTCTCGCGTTGGTGCTGTCTGTAGGTTTCCGTCCTCTGATGCTGGCCAGACGGTGTCGTTCAGTTGGCATCGTTGCCGTTGTTTGTCTTCTTCTCGTGCTGACTGGCGCCACTCGGTTTCCCAAGTGTTGCTTGTCCGCTAGTGGCAGCAGCGGCGGTTGTCGATATGTAGTAACTGTATCTTTGGGGTGACGTCGTGGTTTTTCCGGGTAGTGTGAGTGGGCCAGTTCGGTTTGGGACTGAGGAGGAGCCAGGTCCGCAAAGTGCAAAAACACGCCAGGATTGCTGACGCCACGCATGGACTGCTGGATGCAAGGGCTGTGGTCACGAGGTTGCACGACCTCTTCGTAAACCGGATCCAGCGAGCTTAAGATCAGTGCATTTCTATCCAAGTAGAACGGAGTAAGTCACCCGTATGGGCCCTGTAGTACGTATGTGATGTGACAGATTATCATCGCGCCGTCATGTGCAGTTTGGTGGATCTGCATACCGCTTAGTACTTGAAGACCCTACTGTGTCAAAATCACTTGGCTCAGTGATTAGACGGTGTAGTTACTCAACTGTGAGTCAATAAAGCAGTGAAGAGATTCGTTTCATTCTTCCAATTGTCGTCAGAGTTGTTACAGTGAGTTCTGTGTGCGTTTGTGTGCCTAATGAATTTTATATCACTCATTTGGTACTTGGTTTTGGCCCGCTTTGCGATTGTTTCCGAATGACGTGTGGTTGTTGATTCTGGTTGGTCACATTTCGGTTTTGCCTCGCACGACAAGCTATTGGGGTTTTAGTTACTGTTAGTTTATATGGTGTTCCGTATTGTGACTTGTTTGTTCAGATTTTCGGGTTTGTGTAATCGGACGGAGATCTGTTTGTGTTTCCTTTCTGATCTCGTTTCCAAACACAGTATTCTGGGGATTTAGTGCAGACCGCCGGTTCCGGCTTTGGCGTATTGTTCCATCGTTGAATTTGGTTTATGGGACGTCAGGTAGCTTCTTGAAGATTATCATTGGTCATTCGTTAGACTGCCACTAGTCTGAGTTACCATCTCGTGATGTGAATGCAACTCTTGGCTGCCAATCTCATCGCTCGCGAAAGTGTTTGTTGCGGGACCTTCTCAGAGGTCGATTCGTGGGGCACCGTCTGGATAAGTTGCTCGATTTTTAATTAACTTTTGCTATTGGATTTGCTGTTTTACAGCAGGTCTCAATTTTTTTTATATTATTGCCGTTCCTGGCGTGTATGGGCTTCATCTGTGATTGTGGTCATTTGTCTCAAAATTTTAATTTGGTATTTGTATTTTAGCAGGAAGCCGTAAAACCTTATTTAGTGTCATTCCTGGCGTCTGATGTCTTCTGTGTGTTTGTGGCGACTTGCGTTTAATATTTCAATACCTGTAATTTGTAAGTTGCAGCGAGTTCTAAACAATTCTTAACTTATGGCCATTCCTGGCATGTAAGGCTTTCTGCCCATATCACAGCGGCTTGCTTGTAAAACATTATCTGTTGTATCTGTATTTATGGTGATTTGCTAAATTGTAACTCACTGAAAACACTATTATTTGCACAGTTGTTTATTCCTTCATTAATAACGTGCGTTTTTATTTATTGTTGAGTTTGAAATTACTGGTTTAAAAAGAATTGTCTGTAACTGTAAAAGGCAATCAGTAGTAGCTGATTACGTCCCCGTCCACAATCGTAACCGAATCCTGCCTTCCTTTGATTACCGCCAAGTTTCTAGTTTTACACCCTATTTCACTCGCTTGGGGTTTGAATTTCAAAAGACAGTGGCATGCGTATGTTTATTTCTAACAAAGAAGCCAAATACAAATTTTCATAGATTTAGCTTCAAAAATACTTGGAAAATGAAATATCAACATAAAAACTTTGAACAACCGTTTCACCTCCATAGGGGTTGAATTTCCGAAAACGATGAAATACTTACTTCTTTGAATTTCTAACTGAGAAGAAAAGTTTGATGGATTTAACTTTGAAAAAGCTGTTAAAATATTTTCATAAAAGATCTCATCCCATATTTCATTCTCTTGTGGGTTCAGTTTCCAAAATCACCGAAAAAGCTTTCACACACTGTTTACACCCATAGGATTAATTTCCCAAAAATGCAGAAACGTGCATAGTTTTTAAATTATGGCCGAGGTCTAGATCCACAACAACCTTAATAACAACAGTATTCAAATAGCTCTTCAACCCCTATTTCTCTCCCTTTATGATGATGTTTGGTTTGTGGGGTGCTCAACTGCGAGTTAATCAGCGCCCGTACAAAGACCCAATTTTTACACAGTCCAACTTTTTTACGCAATCCAATCTAGCCACTGTGCCGAATGATGATGATGATGATGATGAAATGATGAGGACAACACAAACACCTTGTCTCAGGGCAGTGAAAAATCCTCAACCCGGCCGGGAATCGAACCTGGGACCCAGTGATCAAGAGGCAACAACGGTAGCCACTAGACCACGAGCTGTGGACTTCACCCCATTTAGAATTGGAATTTCAAAAAATATCTTCTTGAATGACGGCTACAGTATAAGATCCACACAATCCGCAAATTTCAAGTTTCCATCCTTAGCAGTTTGGGCTGGGCCATGATGAGTCAGTCTGTCAGTTAGTCAAGACATTGCCTTTTATATACAAAATATATCGTATTAGAATACAATGGTATGTAACTATTTTAAAGCATTTGGTGAAGAACTTTCCAATATACATGATTTTGAACAAATGAACATTTATATTTTTATTTATGTACACTCCTGGAAATTGAAATAAGAACACCGTGAATTCATTGTCCCAGGAAGGAGAAACTTTATTGACACATTCCTGGGGTCAGATACATCACATGATCACACTTACAGAACCACAGGCACATAGACACAGGCAACAGAGCATGCACAATGTCGCCACTAGTACAGTGTATATCCACCTTTCGCAGCAATGCAGGCTGCTATTCTCCCATGGAGACGATCGTAGAGATGCTGGATGTAGTCCTGTGGAACGGCTTGCCATGCCATTTCCACCTGGCGCCTCAGTTGGACCAGCGTTCGTGCTGGACGTGCAGACCGCGTGAGACGACGCTTCATCCAGTCCCAAACATGCTCAATGGGGGACAGATCCGGAGATCTTGCTGGCCAGGGTAGTTGACTTACACCTTCTAGAGCACGTTGGGTGGCACGGGATACATGCGGACGTGCATTGTCCTGTTGGAACAGCAAGTTCCCTTGCCGGTCTAGGAATGGTAGAACGATGGGTTCGATGACGGTTTGGATGTACCGTGCACTATTCAGTGTCCCCTCGACGATCACCAGAGGTGTACGGCCAGTGTAGTAGATCGCTCCCCACACCATGATGCCGGGTGTTGGCCCTGAGTGCCTCGGTCGTATGCAGTCCTGATTGTGGCGCTCACCTGCACGGTGCCAAACACGCATACGACCATCATTGACACCAAGGCAGAAGCGACTCTCATCGCTGAAGACGACACGTCTCCATTCGTCCCTCCATTCACGCCTGTCGCGACACCACTGGAGGCGGGCTGCAAGATGTTGGGGCGTGAGCGGAAGACGGCCTAACGGTGTGCGGGATCGTAGCCCAGCTTCATGGAGACGGTTGCGAATGGTCCTCGCCGATACCCCAGGAGCAACAGTGTCCCTAATTTGCTGGGAAGTGGCGGTGCGGTCCCCTACGGCACTGTGTAGGATCCTACGGTCTTGGCGTGCATCCGTGCGTCGCTGCGGTCCGGTCCCAGGTCGACGGGCACGTGCACATTCCGCCGACCACTGGCGACAACTTCGATGTACTGTGGAGACCTCACGCCCCACGTGTTGAGCAATTCGGCGGTACGTCCACCCGGCCTCCCGCATGCCCACTATACGCCCTCGCTCAAAGTCCGTCAACTGCACATACGATTCACGCCCACGCTGCCGCGGCATGCTACCAGTGTTAAAGACTGCGATGGAGCTCCGTATGCCATGGCAAACTGGCTGACACTGACGGCGGCGGTGCACAAATGCTGCGCAGCTAGCGCCATTCGACGGCCAACACCGCGGTTCCTGGTGTGTCCGCTGTGCCGTGCGTGTGATCATTGCTTGTACAGCCCTCTCGCAGTGTCCGGAGCAAGTATGGTGGGTCTGACACACCGGTGTCAATGTGTTCTTTTTTCCATTTCCAGGAGTGTATTTTGACGTATTTTCTCGAGTTCTGGTTGCATTTCGCCCCTTTACCTCAGGAAATGTAGGGTGCAGTCGGAGATGAAACGTTAGGAGAATGTTTTATACATCCGTCATCCCGGAAGTTTCAAGTGAAGATATGGCCAAACTTAAAAAAAAATAAATAAATAAATATTCTCACACATAGAAGAAGAAAATTGGTTGTGTGGAGATGGGTCCAGAAACGCATTATTTCTATGTTAGATATTATTTCCCTTCATAATTACATTAATCGTGGGAACACACCAGAACAGAACGTACCAGCATGACATGAAACGTTTTCTTACAGCAAGAGTTCAAAATACCTTCTTTGTTACCTTTGGTTAGAATGTACTGCAAACTGTAATTTTTAGGTTCATCACCTGTGTTCTTTGTTCCAATTGAACGAAGATATTGTTGACGTGAAACTCACTTCATTGTTTGTGTTGACATGCGACTAACTTCATTGTTCTCCTAGCATCAGCACGTAGCATCAGCTGTTCAGTGTTCATCTCGGTCTCGGTTTCCGGTACAGTGCAGTAGAAATGTGTTGAAATGCTGTGTTGGCTGATGACCATTTATCGTATGGATTAGCAGATGGGAATGGCCGAGGCACTCAACGTTTGGATCGGGAGAGATCCCTAAAATGACAGTGCCGCGACAGCAGGATATGAGATGCGACTGATCGTCGTCTTAGGGAGCATGCGACTTGCGACTGGTGGGATGCTTAGAAGGACGAGGACGCCTTAGCTGGAGGTGGAACTTCCTCGTGCAATTGACGGCAAGCGTAGTTCCAGTGTCTTTGATTTCTGTAAAGAAGGCAGAAGCCTTACAAGAGGTTTTGCACGTAATAGATAGTTTCCAGAATGAGATATCCTTTCTTTCAGGAGTGCTAGTTCTGCAAGGTTCGCAGGAGAGCTTCTGTTAAGTTTGGAAGGTAGGAGGCGGATACTGGCAGAAGTAAAGCTGTGAGTACCGGGCGTGAGTCGTGCTTCGGTTGCTAAGATGGTAGAGCACTTGCCCGCGAAAGGCAAAGGTCCCGAGTTCGATTCTCGGTCGGGCACACAGTTTTAATCTGCCAGGAAGTTTCGTAATAGATAGTGTCTGGAAAACATTATAAAATGACCATCCACTATGATAAAAAAGTAATGGATGTAGTCAAATTAAATCAGACGGACCCGACAGTATTAGATTAGACAAAACACTAAATGACCCTTGCAATTCGAGCAATAGAACAACTGATGATGCCCGAAATAGAGGCAATATAAAATGCAGACAGGCAATAGTGACAAGAACGTCTCTGAAAATTAGCTGACATCTGAAGTAACTGTAAGCGTTAGGAATTCATTTCCGAAGTTATTTAGATTGTAGCCTTGTAGGAAGTGAAACACGAACTTTCAACAGTTCAGAGAACAAGAGAATAGTAGTTTTGAAGATGAATTTTAATAGAAAAACTAATGACAAAGTAGTGATTCGACTGTGATCAAATAAATTGGTGGTACAATCTGATTAAAAGAACGCATCGATTCATAGGACTCTTCCTGAGGTATCTATGAATCGTCACGTAATGGGAGGAAGAGGAGTAATGGGGGGAGAGGCAAACTGTAGAGGGCGGCGAATAAATAAATACAGCAAGCAGGTTCAATTGATGTACGGCACAGTCAGAAATGAAGAAGGAACACGACATCAGACCAGTCTTCAGACTAAAGATCACAACACCAGCATCCGTGTAGAGGACGTCCGACGCACATCATGTTTGCTAGACTGTTGCAAACGTTAAAAGATACACGGATATGTGTATCACAATACAAAAACCGTGGAAGACAATGCCTGCATGGATTCCTCCTGTCTTGGAACAGGCAGTACTTTCTTGGTGAATGAGAAGCATTGCTCCTCCAACCCACCAGTTGCACGTGTAATCGACGTCGCGCAGTATGTTCTACGTTGAAAACAATACGCAGGTGGCTGCTATATTCACACCTTTCACAGGAAGTGGGTTTTTATATCCGAATGACTTCATACCTAGTGTTGTGCTGAGTCAGTCGGTGTTTCAAGGTCGCATGGTCAATCTGGGCTTTCATTCTTGTTTACTTGTCTCTGATAAAACCTGGTTTATCGTTAGCACGATGCTCCATAATCGCAATGATATCACACGTTGAGAATCCCCATACTATTGTTACGAAGAGCCGTCAACCGATATCTGCAGTGGACTCGTCGGCATAAATAGGTACGAAACCGATTAACTGAAAGTTGAAACGTCCTCTTTGAACATTTATACATGACTGTGCTTAAACTGACACACAATATTTTTAGCGCAACGCAATCTGACTTTTAATAATCCCTGCAAAAGAATGGCCCTGACAAACAATAACCTATACCTTCCATGAATCACTTACCTCATGAAAATCTTCATTACTCGAACTACTGCAATGCAGCGAGCGCCAATACTGCCAGCTAAATAAAAGATTCCAACTACTGAAGTCACTAACTACTGATAGGCATAGTTAGCAAATGAAAGATTTTGATAGAGTACAAACAATGTATTTACCTTAATAGTGTTCAAAAGTCATAATGTATATATCAGTTCATGACATCCAGTCTTACAAATTTATTGTCTCTGATGGACACACCTCCATATCATCCGCTGTCATAATTCCGCCATCTCTCTCCCCACATCCACAACTGCTGGCGGCTCACCTCCAACTGCGCAACGCTACGCGCTATTAACAGCCATCTGCCCAACACTACAATAGCTAACAACAATGCAAACCAGCCACAGACTGCACGCAACACAGCCAGTGATTTTCATACAGAGCGCTACGTGGCGGTGGCGTTACCAATATAAGAACCTAAACAGCCTACTTACAAAGTGTATAATTCTCAGATACATGCTCTTCACATTATTGCAAGATGTCCTACATAATTCTCGTATACGTGGTTACAAATTAAGCAGCTACAGGGTACTTTGCACATTTTTCTCTCTGCCACCTCCGTCATTCATTCCCTAAATGGTGGATAGAATGAAGAAATTCTGTTTCGTGGTAAGCTCGTTCAAATCTGGCTCGACCTGATCTCTTCTGGGAAGGCAATGTAAAAAGTCTAGTGTACCAAAGTCTTTCGAAATTTAAGAGAATCTTAAGGCAAGTGGTTGCCTTCTTAGGATCTATTTAATCCAGTGAGAGCTTCGTCGTGATGTACATCAGGAACACTGAAAGTAATGCAGCCACAGGGGAGCATTGGATCGAAATGGAATTTATTAGACATGATGATACAGATGAGAGATTCACTTGATCCCAAATTGATGACAAATACAGTTCGGCATCAATAAAACGTTGAAACCTTTCGCCTTAATACATGCCGCAACACGATCCTGCATTGAGCTATTCAGACGTCTGATGACCTTTTCCTGAGGCAGAATGGCCAAAAATATTGAACAGCCACCTCCAAATTATGTACAGAGTAACACGGTGGCATCTGGCGTTTCAATTGTTCCCACAAATTCTCAGTAAAGGGCAAAATTGGGGAGCATATGGCCATGGAAGAGTCGGAACGTGGCTGAGGAAGTCATGAGCAACTTGAGTTGTAGCAGACGTGCATTGTGTTGCTGGACAACTGCCCCAGGTAGACCATGCAGAAAAGACTGCGGATGCGATTGAAGAATGTCACCAACATAAAGCTGGCCAACTATCGTAGGCTGTGGCCTCTCATACCATTTTGCTGGTTATGTGGGTGGTGTGGCGTGTGACAGCGTGGGTGGGGTTGTACACCATGCTACCCCCATACCCGTATCCGGTTATCAGCGGTCCCTGGACCAAATGGGGATTCATCACTAAATTCCCAGTTCTGTCAATCTGTGACAGTCCACGCCATTCTGGCTTGCCATCACTGTAGACAGAGTCGCCAGTGTCTCGGTGTTGACGGCAGTACACGACAACAGCATCAGGACTGCAAATTTGCATTCGCAAGGCGTCTGAAAATCGTTTGAGGAACAACTTGCACCCGTATATCTGGGTATATGATGGAGCAAGTTACTGAAGGATCCCTAATCACCTGCCATCCGTCCTTCAGACAACTTACCTCGTCGTCTTCCTGGTCGCTCCAGACCCGGTACGCCACACTTGGGTGCTATCTAGTGGCCACCCTACCCAACATCGTGTGATGGAACTCCCCGATCGATCGACGTGGTGAGCCACAAGGAGAGTCGACAAGCCTACGGTTTCATACAGATGATTAGGTCCTTCACAAACTGGCTTTGGAAACTGTTGTCTAACACGTCTAACTGGAATTCTGCGCCTAATAACGTCCTCATGCTGTCTTGATGTAATCGTCATCTGCATTACTCGCTCACTAAGTGCCGTTTAAATAAGGACCCTGTCCGATTTCAGAGCCAATGCAGGCATGTGCATTGGCATCATTTGCATATCGGATCTCCATGTACCTAGGTGGAAAGTTTCGCTTTTGTACCTTCTGGGTGCTCTTTTTTCAATATACATGAGCGTGTGATAATTCCGTTTATGCACGCTGAACACCTTGAACTGGTATAAAACATATAAATGAATTAAGCATTATGGTTTCACAGATTGAAAAGAGACGAGCTACAAAACATGACGAATCTTTTACTGTAATAGTCACATCTGAAGATGGCAATCAAGTGTCGAAAAAGATACTTTGAACACTGTAGTTATTATGGGATCTTGACGTAATAAATTATTACACAAAAGTAATTCATTTCGAGAATGAATCTTTTATTCTGCAGCTGATTGTAAGCTGTTGTGGAACTTCTTGACAGATTAATACTGTGTACCGAGTGAGGACTCCTACATAAAACCTTATCTTTCGTGGGTAGAGCTCTTACCAAATGAGTTACGTGTTGGCAGGCACGGTTCGTGACCCACCCTTAGTGAAGCACTTTTCTTAAATATTACGTTGACATACACTTTTTTATAACCACTGTTCTACAAAGCTCTTATTTCCATATGTCTTAGGTTTTGTATTGCTAACTCATTTTCCAGTATAATTACACTGTAATATAGCTCTGCAGACAAGGAAACGATGAGCTAAACTGACAATCTGATGGCGTTATATCTGAAAAATAAACGTTGCCAACACACTAGCACAGTCTAATTTCATTTTGGATAGAATATATGAAACACTTGTCAGCTGAATATTCGCTCCTAAACACAGGACCGGGCTAAATGTCGAGAAAATGGTGAGAGGCTGGGACGGGGTGGATATAGATATAAAACAAAGGATGTGGGGGGATAGCTTTTTGGGTGAGATGTGAGAACCGTCTACCATCCTCATATCTGCCATAATGGATTCAGCTCACATACTTCAATGGGAGTGGGGTCATGTGATGCATACGTTAAGGATTGAATCAGAAGAAAAACACAGTGGTGCAATTCGATTTGTGATATCACTGATTGGTAAAAATTTATCATTTGACGTAACATTTCCAATTCGGCATGCAGCATGCTCAAATATGACCACGGTTTCTTCCTGTCGTAAAAAGTATGCCGTTAATGTGAAGGAAAATATGCTAAAGGTCGAAGAAGAGAGGACTGAGGTCTAGCCGATTACCTGATGGCCGGAATTCCATGAGAATTACCAGCGACTTCATCGATCATCACGGAGAGTTCCGTCAGAAAATTGACCACAAAGTTCCATGGTATGCGATCGATGGCAGATAAAACTCCTACTGGCAACTGATGGGGCTACCAGCAGTGGCCACGAGACCCATCCAAGGTATCAGGAAACTCTCCCAACGGTATGCTGCTCCTCGGAGCAGTATCCGCCGGATTCTACAGCGACAGAAATGGCATACATTCAAAATGCAACTCCAACAACATCTGGCGCAAGACGACACTGACTGGAAGAGGTAGTTTTGTGAGTTGATACTTGCCCAAAACGAAATCTATAACGATAATGTTTACAACATATTCTTCAGTGATGAGGCGAATTTTTACGTCAATGGGCAGGTCGGACAACTTCGGTGGACGTCTCCCTGTAATGCGCCAGGACGTAGCAAAGTGTTGGTATGGTGCGGCATTTGGGAAGTGCGTCTCGTTGGCATATCTTTCTGACGAAAATCCTCGAGGCTGCTATCCATCTGCAGATTCTTGATGTGATGGTCATGTCTATGGCTCTGAATGAAGACGGGACATTTCCTTCGTACTTTCAGCAGGTTGGGCTTCCAACCCATTACGGTGCCTGTGTATAGGAATGGTTTGACACACAGTTCCCGGGTGGTTGACTTTGCGTTGTGGTCCCGTGAAATGGCCACCATGTTCATCTGATCTGACCCTCGCTCCCTAGATTTCTACCTGCGGGAATACATGAAGCCCGTAGTTCATCTGCGAACATTTGTGATGCGCAACACGTGGAACTGTGGACTTCTGCCCTTTCTCGGACAGGTACGGAAATCTCTTCAGGTTCACGAAGAGTATGTGGAACACATCTTGTAATTTGTACGTCCTTCCGCAACACGTAGCGTGTCACTGTGTGATACTGCAAAGCGTACTGAACCATTGTGCTTCTCGTCAAATTCTACCCTCAAAGCATGTACCACAGGAACCACCGTACCAATGAAGAAATGTGAACTGAATACAATATGGTGGATGGTAGGGGGTTCTCACTGGTTACGCAGAAAGTTTCCTCCAAACCTTTTCCTGTATCCCTATGAACACTAACCCTACCTCTTAACATTTTCACATTTAGCCCGGTGCCGACCTTTGGGACACCTAGTATATTGCTGGCAATTAAAGGCTGGGGAAGAGGGCGACTGATGTGAGCGGTTCTGGTGTATGATTAACAGTGCTGATCGCATGTGGTATTGATCATCGTAACCACTTCAACGTTTTACGGTCATCACCTACATGACTAGGGCTGTTACGCACATTTTTGCCGAAATTGAAAGTGTGTTATGCGGAAGTTTATAAAATACTTAAAATCTGTATTTCTCCCTCTCTACATCTAGCTCCATACTCCACAAGCCACCTGACTGTGTGTGGTGGAGGGTACCTTGAGTACCTCTATCAGTTCTCCCTTCTATTCCAGTCTCGTATTGTTCGCGGAAAGAAAGATTGTCAGTATGCCTCTGTGTGGACTCTAATCTCTCTGATTTTATCCTCCTGGTCTCTTCCCGAGATATACGTAGGAGGGAGCAATACACTGCTTGACTCCTTGGTGAACGTATGTTCTCGAAACTTTAACAAAAGCCCGTACCGAGCTACTGAGCGTCTCTGTTGCAGAGTCTTCCACTGGAATTTATCTACCATCTCCGTAGCGCTTTCGCTATTACTGAATTATCCTGTAACGAAAAGCGCTGCTCTCCGTTGGATCTGCTCTATCTCTTCTATCAACCCTATCCGGTACGGATCCAACACCGGTGAGCAGTATTCAAGCAGTGGGCGCACAAGTGTACTGTAACCTACTACCTCTGTTTTCGGGCTGCATTTCCTTAGGATTCTTCCAACGAATCTCAGTCTGGCATCTGGTTTACCGACGATTAATTTTATATCGTCATTCCATTTTAAATCACTCCTAATGCCTACTCCCAGATAATTTATGGAATTAACTGCTTCCAGTTGCTGACCTGCTATATTGTAGCTAAATGATAAAGGATCTTTCTTTCTACGTATTCGCAGCACATTACACATTTCTACATTGAGACTCAATTGCCATTCCCTGCACCATGCGTCAATTCGTTGCAGATCCTCCTGCATTTCAGTACAATTTTCCATCGTTACAACCTCTCAATATACTACAGTATCATCCGGAAAAAGCTTCAGTGAACTTCGGATATTATCAACAAGGTCATATATATATATATATATATATATATATATATATATATATATATATATATATATATATTGTTAACAGCAACGGTCCTACGACACTCCCCTGCGGCACACCTGAAATCACTCTTACATTTCTCAATGGGGAATGGCATGCTGCGTTGTGTTAACTAGGAACTCTTCAATCCAATCACACAATTGGTCTTACAGTCCATATGCTCTTAAATTGTTCATTAAACGACTGTGGGGAACTGTATCAAATGCCTTGCGGAAGTCAAGAAACACGGCATCTTCCTGGGAACCCGTGTGTATGCCCTTCTGAGTCTCGTGGACGAATATCGTGAGCTGGGTTTCACACAATCGTCTTTTCCGAAACCCATGGTGATTCCTACAGAGCAGAATTCCAGTCTCCAGAAAAGTCATCATACTCGAAAATAGTACGTGTTCCAAAATTCTACAATTGATCGACGTTAGAGATATAGGTCTATAGCTCTGCACATCTGTTCGACGTCCTTTCTTGAAAATGGGGATGACCTGAGCCCTTTTCCAATCTTTTGGGGGGAAGTTCCTTCGCGTTCTCTGTGTAAAATCTAACTGGTATCCCATCAGCTCCAGCGGCCTTTCCTCTTTTGAGCGATTGTAATTGTTTTTCAATCCGTCTGTCATCTATTTCGATATCTACCGTTTTGTCATCTGAGCGACAATCTAGAGAAGGAACTACAGTGCAGTCTTCCTCTGTGAAACAGCTTTGCAAAAAGACATTTAGTATTTCGGCCTTTAGTCTGTCATCCTCTGTTTCAGTACCATTTTGGTCACAGAGTGTCTGGACATTTTGTTTTGATCCCCCTACTGCTTTGACATAAGACCAACATTTCTTAGAATTTTCTGCCAATTTAGTACATAGAACTGTACTTTAGAATTCATTGAACGCCTCTCGCATAGCCCTCCTCACACTACATTTCGCTTCGTGTAATTTTTGTTTGTCTGCAAGGCTTTGGCTATGCTTATGTTTGCTGTGTAGTTCCCTTTGCTGCCGTCGCAGCAAAAACAGAAAAATCTTCCTACCTTTTTTAATATTTCTATTTACGGCTGAAATCATCGTTGCAGTAGCCGCTTTATGATCACTAATTTCCTGTTCCGCTTTAACTCTTTCAAATAGATCGGCTCTGTTTGTCACCAGAAGGTCTAATATGTTATCGCCACGTGTCGGTTCTCTGTTTAATTGCTCAAGGTAGTTTTCAGATAATGCACTTAAAAAGATTTCACCGGATTCTTTGTCCCTGCCACCCGTTACAAACATTTGTCTCCCAGTATGTATCTGCCAAATTAAAATCTCCACCTAGAACTATAACATGGTGGGGAAATCTAATCGAAATATTTTCTAAATTTTCCTTGAGGTGCTCTGCCACAACAGCTGCTGAGCCAGGGGGCATATAGAGACATCCAATTACCATGTTTGAGCCTGCTTAAACCGTGATCTTCACCCAAATTATTTGATATTTCGTATCTCCGTCAATTTCCTTCAATACTATTGCACTTTTTATCGCTATAAACACGCCTCCCCCTTCACTGTTCAGCCTGTCTCTGCGGTATACATTCCAATATGAGTTTAGAATTTCATCACTGTTTACATCTGGTTTCAGCCAACTTTCCATCCCTAGTACTATGTGGGCATTGAGACCATTTATTAGTGAGAGCAGTTCTGGGATCTTTCTATAGACGCTCCTGCAGTTCACTATTACCACATTAATACTGTTATTCCCTTTTGCGTTTTGCCTACTACTACCTTGTCGCGTCTCAGTAGGCGTCTTGTCGGCACTAGGGAAGTAATTCTCTAACATAAAAAACCAACATGTGCACTCCACACGTACTCCGCTACCCTTGTAGCCGCTTCCTGCGTGTAGGGCACACCTGACGTATTCAGGGGGACCCTACATTTCTCCACCCAGACAGATCTCCGCAGAATTGTCTGAGCCTCTGGTTTAAGGCTTCCACTCGGCTCCAAACCCGGGACAGCGATCGGTTCTGGGAACGATACTACAAATAGTTAGCTCAGATTCCACCCCGCGAGCGAGGCTATCCGCCTTCACCAACACCGCTAACCGCCTGTTTGAACTGAGGATGACCTCTGAACCCAGATGGCAGGACTCATTGGTGCCGACATGAGCGACAATTTGTAGTCGGGTGCACCCAGTGCTCTCTATCGCCGCTGGCAGGGCCTCCTCCACATCTCGGATGAGACCCCCCGGCAAGCAGACACAGTAAACACTGGCCTACTTCCCGGACCTTTCGGCTATTTCCGGAAGGGCCCGCCTAACATTGGAGCTCTCAATAACTAATAAACCCCTCCCCCCGTGTGCCTGCTCGGACCTTGCTGAAGGAGCGGCCACAAGTCCACTCACAGGCAGAGCGGGCGACGCCACACGGCCAGCCTCTACACTGTTCCTCCGTCTCGTGCGGCGCGAACGCCGCTGAACCCGCCACTCCCCTTGGGGAGAGGGTGGCCCAACCCGGTACACGCGAAGATGTCTCGACAGCAGGGGCAGTGGGTGAAGCATGTAACACCTGGGGTGTACGATGCGACGCACCAGACTCCCCAATGCCGCTACACTCCGAGACAGCAGCCTGAAGACTGCTGACCGCTGCCATCAGCACGCTCAGCTGTTCGCGAACAGTGGCCAGCTCCATCTGCGTCTGTACACAGTAGTCACACATCCTAGATATCCTAAGGAATCAATTTACTGTAGAGAGTTAATCTACTTTTAACTAGACTGCCAATTCACTAAAGGCGGCTGATAGCTGACTAAACTGCGGTTACTAGACACTTCTTGATGGAAACAATGAAAATAGCACTACCTCTCTGGACTGTATTGAAAACAAACACTAGCATTACTGGCATTGTGGTTGATTAAAGGGACTCTCTCTGACTGTATTCAAAACAAACACCAAATCTATGGAACACTATTAATAGCACTCTGGGCGCTGATGACCACGCTGTTTAGCGCCCGTAAACCTCAAACACACACACACAATAGCACTCGACAGCTTCTTAAAAGCAAAAACACGTGGAAGAAGAATTACAACCGCTCAATAAATTATAAAAATAGTGGCATTTAGTGGCGGTGACATTTGCATTTGCATCCATGGTCTGCCGCGCGGGCTTCGCCGAGCCTTCTGGGGGCTGCAGTCATGAACTGTGCGGCTGGTCCCGGCGGAGGTTCGAGTCCTCCCTCGGGCATGGGTGTGTGTGTTTGTCCTTCGTATTATTTAGGTTATGTAGCTTGTAAGCTTAGGGCTGATGAGCTTAGCAGTAAATTCCCATAAGATTTCACACACAATTGAATATTTTGGGTACAGCATGTTTCCCTTCCTCTGTTGAACTTGCTTCCCCGTCAACGTCATGGAAAACGGTCTGGTCTCATCTTAGTCTTCCCGTTTTGCCGATGGAGATTGTTTCAACGTGGTATAAGGTCATTTACCGTCTGATACCTACTGGTGATCGTCTTTTTCGTATTGGCCTTCGTCCGACTGATCAGTGTGAGGAATGTCATCAAACTGACACCTTACTTCACAGGCTAGTTGCTTGCGGACGGGATCATTGGCTCTGGGTCCGCCGTCAATTAGCTTTTCTTACTAGAGGGCCTGAAACCGCATTCCCAGACGACATCTTCTTACATCCGGACATCTCTTATTTTCCTCAGACGAAAACGAACACGATTGTCTGGCTCTTGGGTTACTATGTCCACTACGTTATTGAAGGCGGTAATGACCCAGATCCCCGCGTTTTTCACCATTATTTGTCAACTGCGCATTGGAAATGGCAGCGGTTACCACAATACCGAACGCTTTTTGCGAATATGCTTTTTCTTGTGTTTAACCGTCAAGGTGTTGGTTAAGTTCCCCTGTGATTCCTGTTTCTTCCCTGAGCTTGAGTCCCCTCCCTTGTTGTATATTTTTTTTTGCATGTATATATATATATATACACACCCAAAATTCATACGGGTGGGATAACGGGTTGGTCTTCCCCTTCAGAAGAAATGTTTTATTTGTGTTTCAACTAATTTGATGATTTTCTTTTTGCAGCTAATGTTAAATGATGAATTGACTATGGTTGTCTGAATTCTCGTGAAATATACCAAGTCAATCTGATAATTAAAAAAAATGGTCTTGGGATAGCGTCTTTGATTCATAATCAAAACGTAATCGGTCCCGTGTTCGAATCCCACCGCTGCTTAAATTTTACTTACAGCATAAGAAGTAGTCCTCATTCTGCCAATGGCCTTGTCATATAGGGCAGAGGATCGGACTGGGGTCCAGGACACTCTCTGGTTCTAGGAGTGGGAAACTGCCCATAAAGGACGAAGGTTTAGCTATGATCTACGGCATGAGAATGCAGAAAGCAATGGAAACCACTGCATTAAAGACGCGTAACGTGTATCCACAGAACATGTCGACTATAACTGAAGTGACATGATGATCTCTCCATCGTAAAAAGATTCCGGAATGGTCCCAAATTCGGATCTCCGGGAGGGGACTGCCATGGGAGAGGTTACCATGAGAAAAGATTGAATGGTCAATGGAAGGATAACGTTCTACGAGTAGGGGCATAGAATAAGAGAAACTTGAATGTGGTACGAAAACTGGAAAATCTGAAAAGTGAAATGCAAAAGCTCAGTCTAGATATCGTAGTGGTCAGTGAAGTGGAAAGTTGACAAGGATTTCTAGTCAGATGAGTATAGGGTAATATCAACAGCAGCAGAAGATGGTATCATGGGAGTAGGATTCATTATGAATAGGAAGGTAGGGCAGAGAGTTTGTTACTTTGAACAGTTCAGTGATAGGGTTGTTCTTATCAAAATCAACAGCAAACCAACACCGACAAGGATAGTTCAGGTGTACATGCCGACGTTGCAAGCTGAAGATGAAGAGACAGGGAAAGTGCATAGGGATACTGGATGGGTAATACAGTACATAAAGGGACAAGAAAATCTAATAGTCATGAGAGACGGGAAAGCAGTTGCAGAGGAAGGAGTAGAAGAAAAGGTTACAGAAGAATATGGGCTTGGGACAAGGAATGAGTGAGGACAAAGACTAATTGAGTTCTTTAACAAGTTTCAGCTACTAATAGCGAATACTCCTTTCAAGAATTACAAGAGGAGGATGTATACTTGGAAAAGGCCGGGTGATATGGTAAGATTTGTTAGATTACATCATGGTCAGACAGAGATTCAGAAATCAGATACTGGATTGTAAAACGTTCCCAGGAGCAGACATAGACTCAGATCACAATGTAATAGCGATGAAGAGTAGGTTGAAGTTGAAGACATTAGCCAGATACAATCAATAGGCAAAGAAGCGGGATACGGAAGTACTAAGGAATGACGAGATACAGTTGAAGTTGTGTAAGGCTACCGATACAGCAATGAGGAATAGCTCATTAGGCAGTACAGTTGAAGAGAAATGGATATCTCTAGAAGGGCCATCTTAGAAGTTGGGAAGGAAAACATAGGTACAAAGAAGGTAACTGCGAAGAAACCATGGGTAACAGAAGAAATAATTCAACTGATCAATGAAAGGAGGAAGTACAAAAATGTTCTGAGAAACTCAGGAACAGAGAAATATAAGTCGCTAAGGAATGCAATAAGTGGGAAGTGAAGGAAGCTAAGAAAAAATGGCTGCAGGAAAAATGTGAAGGCATCGAAGAGAAATGGTTGTTACAAAGATAGGCTCAGCATACAGGAATTTGAAAACAACCTTTGGTGACATTAAGAGAAAGGGTGATAACATTAAGAGTGCAATGGGAACTCCACTGTTAAATGCAGAGGAGAGACCGGATAGGGGGGAAAGAATACATTGAAAGCCTCTGTGAGGGGGAAGACTTGTTTGATATCATAGAAGAAGAAACAGGTCGATTTTGAAGAGATAGGGGATCCAGTATTAGAATCAGAATTTAAAAGAGCTTTGGAGGACTTAAGGTCAAATAAGGCAGGAGGGCTAGACAACATTCCATTAGTGTATCTAAAATCATTAAGAGAAGTGGCAACAAAACGACGATTGACGTTGGTGTGAAAATGTATGAGTCTGGCGATATAGCATCTGACTTTCGGAAAAGCATCATCCATACAATTCCGAAAACGGTAAGAACCGACAAGTGCGAGAATTACCGCACCATCAGTTTAACAGCTCATGCACACCAGTTGCTTACAAGAATAATATGCAGAAAGGTTGGAAAAGAAAATTGAGGATGCTCTAGATTACGATCAGTTTAGTTTTAGGAAAGGTAAAGGAGAAGTGAGGCAATTCTGACGTTGCGGTTAAGAGTGGAAGCAAGAATAAAGAAAAATCAATACATCTTCAAAGGATTTGTCTACCATGTAAAAAGGTGCAAAATGTTCGAAATTCTGTGAAAAAGTAGGGGTATGCTATAGGGAGTGACGGCTAATATACAGTTTGTTCAAGACACAAGAGGGAATAATGAGAGTGGACGACCAAGAACGAAGTACTCGTATTAAAAAGGGTGTAAGACAAGGAGGTAGCTTTTCGCCCCTACTGCTCAATCTGTACATCGAGGAAGCAATGATGGAAATAAAAGAATGGTTCAGGAGTGGTGTTAAAATTCGAGGTAAAAGGATATTAATGATACGATTCGGTGATGACATTGTTTTCCTGAGCTAAAGTGAAGAAGGATTACATGATCTGCTCAACGAAATGAATAGTCTAATGAGTAGAGATTATGGACTGAGAATGTTTCGAAGAAAGGCGAAGATAATGAGAAGTAGGATAAATGAGAACAGCGAGAACTTAACGCCAGGACTGATGGTTACGAAGTAGATGAACTTAAGGAATTCTGCAACTTACGCAGTAAAATAACCAATGGTGGACGGAGGAAGGAGGACATCAGAAGTAGACCAGCAACGCCGAAAAGGGTATTCCTGGCCAAGAGAAGTCTACTAATATCAAATCTCGGCCTCAATTTGAGGAAGAAATTTCTGAGAATGTACGTCTCACGTACAGCCTCATATGGTAGAGAAACATGGAATGTGGGAAAACCGGATCAGAAGAGGTACGAGACATTTGAGATGTGATGCTAAAGACGAATGTTGAAAATTAGCTGGACTGATAAGGTAAGGAATGAGGATGCTCTTCGCAGAATCGGGGAGGAAAGAATATGTGGAAAATACTGACAGGGAGAAGGGACAGGATGATAGAACATCTGTTAAGACATGAGGAAATGACTTCCATGGTACTAGAGAGAGGTGTAGAGAGCAAAAACTGTAGAGGTAGACATAGATTGGAATACAGCCAGCAAATAAGAGAGGACGTAAGTTGCAAGTGCTACTCTGAGATGAAGAAGTTAGCACAGGAGGGCAATGGGTGGCGGTCCTCATCAACCAATCAGAAGACTGATGATGAAAAAAAAAGTTCTAAAAAACCCATCTCCGTGATAAATATCTTGTACTATAGTGCTAATCGTGGGAAAAATTTGTATCTTTTTTCTAGGCAAACATCTATCCCATCAGTCCTGTTGTAAGCTCAGCTAGAACGCTTTCAGCAGTCCGAGCTATTAATCTGAAGGACAATTGTCTTTCTTAGTTGTAGATAATAAGAAACCGTTGCACTGAATTCTTTTCCAGCAATATCGCCATGAGCTCTTATCGGGTTGTTGCTCAACAAGCTGTATCCTTAAATACGCGCTACACTTCCGTTGTGTGCTCTGATCTGTCGGTCCCAGAAATGAAATGAAACTATTTATAACGTAAAAGCCACATATTATCTTCGGTAGTCTGTGAAAAGGGAATTGGTTTGGGGAACGGATGGGGAGAGATGTTTAACCTTTGATTAAGATGTGGACACGAGAATGAAAATTAAATGATGACAGGAAGGTGTGTATCTCCTTTGTATGCATGTTATCGTGTATGTTTTATGATCTGGAAGGTGGATGATGAAGTTCGGGAGTGTATGTGCCATCTGTACTTACAGTACATGAAGTGCCCACTCAGCTAAACACAGCTGTCCTGAATGAGATTTTCACTCTGCAGCGGAGTGTTCGCTGATGTGAAAACTCCTGGCAGATTAGAACTGTGTGCCCGACCGAGACTCGAACTCCGGACCTTTGCCTTTCGCGGACAAGTGCTCTACCATCTGAGCTACCGAAGCACTTGCCCGCGAAAGGCAAAGGTCCCGAGTTCGAGTCTCGGTCGGGCTCCCACTTTTAATCTGCCAGGAAGTTTCATATCAGCGCACACTCCGCTGCAGAGTGAAAATCTCATTCTGGAAACATCTCCCAGACTGTGGCTAAAGCCATGTCTCCGCAGTATCCTTTCTTTCAGGAGTGCTAGTTCTGCAATGTTCGCAGGAGAGCTTCTATAAAGTTTGGAAGGTAGGAGACGAGGTACTGGCAGAAGTGGAGCTGTAAGGGCCGGGCGTGAGTCGTGCTTCGGTAGCTCAGATGGTAGAGCACTTGCCTGCGAAAGGCAAAGGTCCCGATTTCGAGTCTCGGTCGGGCTCACAGTTTTAATCTGCCAGGAAGTTTCACAGCTGTACTGTTTGACAGGAGGGAAGAATCACCAATCTGGCTGCAATAAATCAGATACTGGATTGCTGAATGCCCTATCGTGGCATCCTTGGGTCTTACTACAGATGGTCTCGACGCAAGGAGTGATGTACCGGGGATTTGATAATGGTTACAGAACCGTCTTTGTGTGAGGTTGTTGCAGTTCAACTTCTCCTACGTTGTTGCTGTGTTTGTACCACTTTATAGCATGGTTAAGGGGCGAAAGTTGGTGTAAGACCGCGAACTACGTTGTTTCAGGCCGCGGTCAATTGAGTCGCGGAAACTTAGTTGCTAAGGGATGTAGAGGAGGAGGGCAGAACACAGTGTTGTTAAGAGGTGCAGTGGCGAAGCACTCTCTCTCCCGTTTCGCCAATAGTTGGGAAGTAGACGGCAGTGTATTCTGGTAAAACATTGGGTGCGACGTCACAGGACAGTGACGTGTCATGGTCCCATCAAAGAGATTCGTAGAGATAGTTAGTAACGCTGTTGTTGGTATCACTGATAATTTTGAACTTTCTTTTCATAAGATTAAGTGTGAAAAGCCTGTACATTTTTGTTATATCCCTTTATCACTGATGATTTTGTACGAGCTTTTGAGGAGAATGCGTGTGCCAAAGTTCTCCGCAGTATCTAGTGGCGTGAGGGTATGTGACACTGTAGTTGGTATTCCATTCGTCGAATGGCGGCTCGAAGCTTGGCGGTGAAAGGAATAAACCCTTTGCCAAAAATCATTCTACTTACACGTGACTGTTCGGCATACTAGTTTGTGCTCCCGCCGCTACCTATTCTTTAACGTGTGTGTAGGTCATCAGTTATGAAATGGTTTAATTTTAACTACAGCTTACGTGCATTCGGGATCATCAGATGACGAGGAAAGAGAGTGAGGAGGGAGGGAGTGATTGGGCCTCATTTGGTAGGTTTACTCTTCATGGTGTTGCAACACCTTTATCCCTTTTATCAACATTGATTTCTTTTAATATTTGTGAGGGAGGTGATAACCAAGCCGTTGAGTGCTCCCTAAATTTGAGTCTAAGTGGTAACACGTAGGAATTAAGGTTGTTTCGTTCTACGCTGTTCCTCGGTTTGCTACAGTAAGTTGTGGCATGATCAGCGGGAGGAGCTTTGTGTGGTTTGAACTGTTTTTGATTTGGGACGTTGAAGGGTGAAAGCAGCACAGCGCCAGAGTCAGGGGCGCAAGGTGTTTCGGAAGATGAGGCGGTGCGGATTTGTAGGAAAAGTTAGCTCAGTTACGAGTGGATAATACGCAATTGAGAAATCAGTTAGCTGCCACGGGTGAGCAGATGTTGTTGCCTAAAGTGCCACATCAGGAGTTATATGCGGCTACTGTCGGGCTGATTGTGCCAATTTCGGGTATAGCATCTCAGAATTCTTTTGTAGAGGATCTAGAGATGTCGGTGAGGTGAATGGTTGAACCAATGACCAATTGTTGAACGTGGCTAGGCTGCGGTTAGCAGGAGGAGCTAAAAGGCATGTGAGGTGTTCGGAAGTCTTCAGTAAGGTGACGGAGTTTGAACAGTTGAATTAATGGTTGTTGCCGATATATAGGATACAAAATAGCGCATGGTACTTTCGCGACAGGTTGAGTGGGATGGTAAAGGGCAAGGGGAAATCGTGGAGAAATTCGCAAATAATGCGATAGAGATGAGCGAGCACACTTGTGCATTAGGACAAAATGATGAGACAAATAAGGTTATGATACAAGAAACCGAGCAAAGGATGATGGATATATATCAATAAACGTGCGTGAAAGGACGTCGAGGGATTGTAACTTTGGTTTTCAGTTGACGATTCGTATGAGGAAATAAACATAGCAACGGGAGTACCTGATAAGAGGGCAGTGTTTTCTACTACCATTAGATGCCATAAGTGTAAATTATTTAGTAAGCAAGTCGTTGTCGCATATAAGTTGTTAATTTTTGTTTTTAGATGGCCGGTTTAGATCTTGTACAGGGATTATCAGCATATGTACATTACTGGATGACTGTGGGAATCATTGGCGTGGAGCAGGCTTACCGTGCTGGCGTGAAGACCACTGCTCTGTGAAATTTAGTATTGCACGCGTAAGGTGAACGGCGGTCGAGTAGTTAGTATTCTTCGACATCGATAACTGTAGGCCCATAGAAGTGAATCTGAGAAAAGGGATGTTGATAGCGAATTTACGTGTTCCACATGAAGAGGATTGGTGCACAACGTTTGCCGGTAGTTAACAACCACAAGCTGGCGACAGAAGGGCCTTATGTAAGAAAACTGAGCATTTGAAAGGAATGGAGAAGGAGCGGGTGGAAGAATTGTTATGGGAATTTGCGAATTTGTTTTTCGCAAGGGATGTTGCCAGCAACTCCAGTAGTTCAGTATAGACTACCGGCGGGGAACGAAGTTCTAGTTCACTGTTGCCCATATCATGTAGCTAAGTATTTGCAACCGGTAGTGGAGGATTTCATTATCCAGCAGATAGCATAATAGAATATAGTAACAGTACTTGGTGAGCCTGGATCGTGGTTCTGACAATAGGACTATGTATGGAACAAGAAATGCAGATTCTGCTGTGACTATCGTTACCTCAACAGCAGGACAGTAACGGTGCTTATCCCGTTCCAAATTTCTGACAGACTTTAGATCACTTAGGACAGTGCCAGTCCGTTTCGACCAAGTATCTGACGAGTGGTTATCATCAGTTAAAAGTAGCTCCAGAGGACCGGCTGAAAACTGTATTTTCCACGCTCGGAAGGCCACTACCAATACAGAAGGATGCCATTCGATCTAAAGAATGCTCCCGCAACTTTTCAAAGATTATTGAACAGGGTTTTTAAAGCACGACAATGCGTCATAAACCTACACAACATCACAGTCTTTCCAAGTAGCATTGATCAGCATAGCCAGGTCTAAGTAGGATTACTGATAAATGGAACGGCATGCAACATAATTGGGACCAACTTTTCATCTACTGCTATCGATTTCAGGGTTCATACAGCTAAACATGACATAGCCACAGGAGTACTGGCCTAAGACAACTTTAGGATTTTTGCCCAAACAGAATAAGACCTTCCTGAATCAGACATTGCAGGCGGACCTTGGTCCGACCTTCCGTGCCACGCAAGGGACTCGGAGCCTGCCAATAGCGGGCCACACCAACCCTTTCAGCAGCACTGTCGACAGCTGCCCCGAGGCAGGTGGGGTGGCATCCCGGCTGCTGCAGAGCAGTTTCACCCACCAGCATCCGCTTTCCGAAGTCGACTGGAGCTGGTCGGCGTGGCGCGAGTGCCACTTGTAACAAGAGGCCGGCGAGCGGCCTTCACCGGAAGGTTCGGTGTGGGGGCAGCGTGCATCGCCGAGTCTGTCGCAACCGGGCCACGGGCCGCGGGGCTGCATCCCCAGCAAAGCAGAGCCACCTGACCGAAGAGGAAGCGGAATGTAACATGAGCGGGACGAGAGACATGCACTACTGCCCATTAAAATTGCTACACCATGAAGATGACGTGCTACAGACGTGAAATATAACCGACAGGAAGAAGATGCTGTGATATGCGAACGATTAGCTTTTCAGTGCACTCACACAAGGTTGGTACGGGTGGCGACACCTACAACGTGCTGACATGAGGAGAGTTTCCAACCGATTTCTCATACCCAAACAGCAGTTGACCGGCGTTGCCTGGTGAAACGTTGTTGTGATGTCTCGTGTAAGGAGGAGAAATGCGTACCATCACGTTCCCGACTTTGACAACGACGTTTTAGCCTATCGTGGTTGCGGTTTATCGTATCGTGACATTCCTGCTCGCGTTGGTCGAGATCCGATGACTGTTAGCAGAATATGGAATCTGTGGGTTCATGAGGGTAATATGGAACGCCGTGCTGGTCCCCAACGGCCTCGTATCACTAGCAATCGAGATGATAGGCATCATTTCCGCATGGCTGTAACGGATCGTGCAGCCACTTCTCGATCCCTGAGTCAACAGATGTGGCCGTTTGCAAGACAACAACCATCTGCACGAACAGTTCGACGACGTTTGCAGCAGCATGGCCTATCAGCTCGGAGACCATGGCTGCGGTTCCCCTTGCCTCTGTATCACAGACAGGAGCGTCTGCGATGGTGTACTCAACGACGAACCTGGGTGCAGGAATGGCCAAACGTCGTTTTTTTCGGATAAATCCAGGTTATGTTTACAGCAGCATGATGGTCGCATCCGTGATTGGCGACATCGCGGTGAACGCACATTGGAAGCGTGTATTCGTCATCGCCATCTGGCGTATCACCAGGCGTGATGGTATGGGGTGCCATTGGTTACACGTCTCGGTCACCTCTTGTTCGCATTGACGGCACTTTGAACAGTGGACGTTACATTTCAGATGTGTTACCACCCGTGGCTCCACCCTTCATTCGATCCCTACATTTTAGCAGGATAATCCACAACTGCATGTAGCATGACCTGTTCTGGCCTTTCTGGATACAGAAAATGTTCCACTGCTGCTCTGGCCAGCACGTTCTCAATATCTCTCACCAATTGTAAACGTCTGGTCGATGGTGACCGAGCAACTGTCTCTTCACAGCACGCCAGTCACTACTCTTAAGATGAACATCAACAAAAGCAAAACGAAGATAATGGAATGTAATCTCATTAAATCGGGTGATGCTGAGGGAAATAGGTTAGGAAATGAGACACTTAAAGTAGTAAAGGAGTTTTGCTATTTGGGGAGCAAAATAACTGATGATGGTCGAAGTAGAGAAGATGCAAAATGTAGACTGGCAATGGCAAGGAAAGCGTTTCTGAAGGAGCAAAATTTGTTAACATCGAGTATAGATTTAAGTCTCAGGAAGTCGTTACTGAAAGTATTTGTATGGAGTGTAGGCATGTATGGAAGTGAAACGTGGACGATAAATACACTCCTGGAAATGGAAAACAGAACACATTGACACCGGTGTGTCAGACCCACCATACTTGCACCGGACACTGCGAGAGGGCTGTACAAGCAATGATCACACGCACGGCACAGCGGACACACCAGGAACCGCGGTGTTGGCCGTCGAATGGCGCTAGCTGCGCAGCATTTGTGCACCGCCGCCGTCAGTGTCAGCCAGTTTGCCGAGACATACTGAGCTCCATCGCAGTCTTTAACACTGGTAGCATGCCGCGACAGCGTGGATGTGAACCGGATGTGCAGCTGATGGACTTTGAGCGAGGGCGTATAGTGGGCATGCGGGAGGCCGGGTGGACGTACCGCCGAACTGCTCAACACGTGGGGCGTGAGGCCTCCACAGTACATCGATGTCGCCAGTGGTCGGCGGAAGGTGCACGTGCCCGTCGACCTGGGACCGGACCGCAGCGACGCACGGATGCATGCCAAGACCGTAGGATCCTACGCAGTGCCGTAGGGGACCGCACCGCCACTTCCCAGCAAATTAGGGACACTGTTGCTCCTGGGGTATCGGCGAGGACCATTCGCAACCGTCTCCATGAAGCTGGGCTACGGTCCCTCACACCGTTAGGCCGTCTTCCGCTCACGCCCCAACATCGTGCAGCCCGCCTCCAGTGGTGTCGCGACAGGCGTGAATGGAGGGACGAATGGAGACGTGTCGTCTTCAGCGATGAGAGTCGCTTCTGCCTTGGTGCCATTGATGGTCGTATGCGTGTTTGGCGCCGTGCAGGTGAGCGCCACAATCAGGACTGCATACGACCGAGGCACACAGGGCCAACACCCGGCATCATAGTGTGGGGAGCGATCTCCTATACTGGCCGTACACCTCTGATGATCGTCGAGGGGACACTGAATAGTGAACGGTACATCCAAACCGTCATCGAACCCATCGTTCTACCATTCCTAGACCGGCAAGGGAACTTGCTGTTCCAACAGGACAATGCACGTCCGCATGTATCCCGTGCCACCCAACGTGCTCTAGAAGGTGTAAGTCAGCTACCCTGGCCAGCAAGATCTCCGGATCTGTCCCCCATTGAGCATGTTTGGGACTGGATGAAGCATCGTCTCACGCGGTCTGCACGTCCAGCACGAACGCTGGTCCAACTGAGGCGCCAGGTGGAAATGGCATGGCAAGCCGTTCCACAGGACTACATCCAGCATCCAGCATGGTTCTGTCAGTGTGATCAAGTGATGTATCTGACCCCAGGAATGTGTCAATAAAGTTTCCCCTTCCTGGGACAATGAATTCACGGTGTTCTTATTTCAATTTCCAGGAGTGTAGTTCGGACATGAGGAGAATAGAAGCTTTCGAAATGTGGTGCTATAGAAGAATGCTGAAGATTAGATGGGTAGATCACATAACTAATTAGGAGATATTGAATAGAACTGGGGACAAGAAGAGTTTGTGGCACAACTTGACGAGAAGAAGAGACTGGTTGGTAGGACATGTTCTGAGGCATCAAGGGTCACAAATTTAGCATTGGAGGGCAGCGTGGAGGGTAAAAATCGTAGAGGGAGACCAACAGATGAATACAGTAAGCAGATTCAAAAGGATGTATGTTGCAGTAGGTACTGGGAGATGAAGAAACTTGCACAGGATAGGGTAGCGTGGAGAGCTGCATCAAACCAGTCTCAGGACTGAAGACAACAACAACAACAACAACAACTCTTGATGAACTGTGGTATCGTATTGAAGCTATATGGGCAGATATACCTATACACGCCATGCAAGCTCTGTGTGACTCAATGTCCAGGCATATCAAGGCCGTTATACGGCCAGAGGTAGGTTTTCTAGGTACTGATTTCTCAGGATCTATGCACCCAAATTGTACAATGTAAATGTAACAAATGTCAGTTCTAGTATAATATATTTGTTCAATGAATACCCGTTTATCATCTGCATTTCTTTTTGCTGTAGCAATTTTAATGGCCAGTAGTGTATGTATTGCCAGAGGCAAAGCAAAATCAAATGTTTGCAGTCTGCTGCAGCCCCCCTTTGTCCGTGCAAGGTGCTCTGTTCCCCGGCTCACAACCTCCAGCAACACCGTACCAGTGGCGACTTCGGAGGAAAACACCCTTAACGGTTCGAACAAGCACCTTAGAACAGCAATAATCAAAATGGATGTTACAACCTGGTATCAAGCTACACTGAAGAGCCAAAGAAACTGTTACACGTCCCTGATATCGTGTAGGGACCTCGCGAGTACACAGAAGTGCCGCAACACGACATGACATAGACTCGATTAATGTCTGACGTAGTGCTGGAGAGAACTCTGTTGGAGTGATCAGACAGGATGCTTAAGTACACGTCACCTGTCAGAGTCGTATCTAGACACATCAGGGGTCCCATATCACTCCAACTGTACTACCCCCACACCATTACAGAGTCTCCACAAGCTTCAAAATTCTTCTGCTGACATGTTGCGCCTTTGGATTAATGAGGCTGTCTCCATGCCCATACAAACAATTTGAAACGAGATTTGTCTGACCAGGAAACATGTTTCCAGTCATGAGCAGTCCAATGTCGGTGTCGACGGACCCAGTCGAGGCGTAAAGCTCTGTGTCGTGCATTCATCAAGTTTCCACGAGTAGGCCTTCTGCTCCGGAAGCCCTTATCGATGATGTTTCGTTGCAAGGTTCGCACGCTGACGTTTGTTGACGACCCAGCATTGAAAGGTGCAGTAACTTGCGGAAGGGTTTCACTTGTGTCAAGCTGAATGGTTGTCTTGAGTAGTCGATGATCCCTTTCTTACAGAATCATTTTCCGGCTGCAGCGGTGTCAAAGATTTGATGTTTTACTGGATTCCCGATATTCACGGTACACGTGTGAAATGGTCGTACGGGGAAATCCACAATTCATCGCTACTTCGGAGATATTGTGTCCTGTCGCTTGTGCGGCAACCATAACACCACGTTCAAACTCACTTAAATCTTGATAACCTGCCACTGTAGCAGCAGAAACCGATCTGACAACTACGCCAGACACGTCTTATATAGACGTAGCCAACCGCAGCGCCGCATTCTGTTTGTTTACATATCTCCGTTCTTCAATACGCATGCCTATACCACTTTCTTTGGCGCTTCAGTATAATAAATCAGGCAAAACGCATTGTGGCAACAAACATAGGAAAATTTTAATAATAAAAAGAAAAAAAGTGATAAACAGTTTTAAAATAAACTAACAGTGAACGTTGTTGAACGGCCAGAAACAACAAATACAAAATCCTTACATTTACTTACGTCCAGTGGGGCAATAGGTGGAGGGAGAACAGTAGATAAGATAACATGCTGGTAATATCACAGAGGCTCGATCTCACCCAAACTTTCGCTCAAGCATTAAATAATTACAATAGAGGCACAAAAATTTAACAAATTTAACATCCTAGCTAGCTTCTTTAACAAAAGAATTCTTTATTAGCCACTGCAGTCAGAAAATAAACAGTACATCGAGGCCTGCTTTTAATTTGAAAGAGTTGTCAATCAGGCGCCTCATAGAAGTCATGTTGGACTACAGAGCGAGTCTCTCTTCCGGGCTTCTTTACCACGTACACACAATCACACAATAATGATAATAAGAGTAATAATCCTATGCTCCCCAGTGAGCCATGGCGCCATTGAGTTTGTAGACCTGTCACGCGCCACGGGAACAGGTGTAGTATCGACTAGCCCTCCTGCGGCCCCATTGCCAATATCTATGAGGAAGAGTTGGTATCTGTGGGTTCTGCCCTTGGAAGGTCTTTGCTTGCCGATATAAGAGGGTTGTCCAGAAAGTAAGTTCCGATCGGTTGCGAAATGGAAACTACTGGGAAAATCGGGTAAAGCTTTGCACAGATGTGTTGGGTATGTCCGTCGATCGTGTCGCGTCGCTCTTTTCACTTCTGAGTGAACAGTGAGCACGTAAAGATGCTTAGGGAATAGCGTCTCCCGCCACGTATGAGGGCCTGGTTAGAGATTTCGCTTCATGCAGGCCACATAACACATCTGTCGAGCAGTTCCTTCTTCGTGCCAATTCTCTGCCGCGCACTGCAGGAGCAATGAAGACGCTCCTGCAGCGTTTCCGATGAGAAGTGTTTGATCACCCTCAATACAGTCCATAATTGGCTCCCCCTCAGTCTCATCTCTGCTCACAAGAACAGCTCGCTAGGAAGACAAAATTTTTCGACAGACAACGAGCTGCAGACCAGTGCAGATAATTGGCCGAAAGAACAGGGGGCTGCTTTCTATGACGAGGATATTGGAAAATTGATACAACACTACGACAACACTCAAAGCTGGAGCGGCGACAATGCAGAGAAGTAGGTGGAAGGTGTACTTAACTGTTGCAAATGACACGTTTTTGGTTTTCACAGTGGCTTCCATTTCGTAACCGATCGGAACTTACTTTCTGGACAACCCTCGTATACAAGGTGTTCCAAAAAGGTAGGTGGGGGGGGGGGGGGGAGGGGGGCAAACTTTCAGCAAACATTCCTCACACACAAAGATAAAAAATATGTTATGTGGACATGTGTCCGGAAACGCTTACTTTCCATGTTAGAGCTCATTTTATTACTTTTCTTCAAATCACATTAATCATGGAACAGAAACACACAGCAACAGAATGTACCAGCGTGACTTCAAACATTTTCTTATAGGAAATGTTCAAAATGTCCTCCGTTAGCAAGGATACATACATCCTCCCTCTGTCGCGTGGAATCCCTGATGCGCTGATGCAGCCCTGGAGAATGGCGTATTGTATCACAGCCGTCCACAACACGAGCGCGAAGAGTCTCTACATTTGTTACCGGGGTTGCGTAGACAATAGCTTTCAAATGCCCCCATAAATGAAAGTCAAGAGGGTTGAGGTCGAAATTTGTAGGAGCCCCATCGTGCATGAACCACATGTTGTGTCGTACTTGTAAAGGCACATGTTCTAGCAGCACAGGTAGAATATCCCGTACGAAATCGTGATAACGTGCTCCATTGAGGGTAGGTGGAAGAACATGGGGCCCAATCAAGACATCACCAACAATGCCTGCCGAAACGTTAACAGAAAATCTGTGTTGAGGAAGAGATTGCACAATTGCGTACGGATTCTCGTCAGCCCACACATGCTGATGGCGAAAATTTACAATTTGATCACGTTGGAATGAAGCCTCATCCGTAAAGAGAACATTTGAACTGAAATGACGATTGACACATTGTTGGATGAGCCATTCGCAGAAGTGTACCCGTGGAGGCCAATCAGCTGCTGATAGTGCCTGCACACGCTTTACATGGTACGGAAACAACTGGTTCTCCCGTAGCACTCTCCATACAGTGACGTGGTCAACGTTACCTTGTACAGCAGCAACTTGTCTGACGCTGACATTAGGGTAATCGTCAACTGCACGAAGAATAGCCTCGTCCATTGCAGGTGTCCTCGTCGTTCTAGGTCTTCCCCAGTCGCGAGTCATAGGCTGGAATGTTCCGTGCTCCCTAAGACGCCGATCAATTGCTTCGAACGTCTTCCTGTCGGGACACCTTCGTTCTGGAAATCTGTCTCGATACAAACGTACCGCGCTACGGCTATTGTCCCGTGGTAAACCATACATCAAATGGGCATCTGCCAACTCTGCATTTGTAAACATTACACTGACTGCATAACGACGTTCGTGATGAGCACTAACCTGTTGATGCTACGTAGTGATGTGCTTGATGCTATTACTGTAGAGCAATGAGTCGCATGTCAACACAAGCATCGAAGTCAACATTACCTTCCTTTAATTGGGCCAACTGGCAGTGAATCGAGGAAGTACAGTACATACTGACGCAACTAAAATGAGCTCTAACATGGAAATTAAGATTTCCGGACACATGTTCACCTAACATCTTTTCTTTATTTGTGTGTGAGGAATTTTTCCTGAAAGTTTGTCCGTACCTTTTTGTAACACCCTGTATATGTTGTTCGCTGGCCCAAGGGAGGAGGCACGAGGTTTGAGGGTTAGTGGTGGTGTCGCAACAAGAGGTGGTCACGAGGTCAGAGCGACCGAAGCCACGTGCTGCGCGAGGAGGGCCGGCGCAGAGCGAAGATGCCGGAGTACTTCAGCGGCGTCAGCGTCGGATACAAGCAGCAGGCAGACATTCTGTCGGTTCGTTGGCAACGATAATGTTGGACGACCGCTCGTGGCCTGGTTGCCCTCTTCTACCTTACTTTCATCGGCGTCACTCATTAATCACAGCGATGTACCGTGGATCCATGGAACTACTTCCTGATAAAGGGGAATAACTTTCTGTAATCCTCGTGATGATTTATGCCATTGTCTACCTGCCCTCCTCATTATTTTCTGGTTTGTACCAGACCCTAAGAGTTTTACTCGGTCGGCTATTTGGTCTTAAATAGTATAGTACGAAGGCACTAGCTGTCATTAAAAAATTTGTCCCGCTATTACATTGCCTTGTCTTTCTGGTTTGTACTCGATCATTAACGTTCTAATGAATCAGCTCCTGGTCGTAAGTACAGCCGCAACATTTGTACTAAGGCACAGGTTGCCGTTAAACAAAAGAGTGACTTGTGGTTAGATTTAGATGTTAACAGGTTCAATTCAAAAATATTTTAAATGGCTCTGAGCACTATGGGATTAACTTCTAAGGTCATCAGTCCCCTAGAACTTAGAAATACTACTTAAACCTAACTAACCTAATGAGATCACACACAACCATGCCCGAGGCAGGATTCGAACCTGCGACCGTAGCGCCTAGAACCGCTCGGCCACTCCGGCCGCCCAGGTTCGATTCTTTGACTGTAATTCCATTTCTTAGTCATTAGTTATAACGTGAACAACCTATTGTAGTAAGCTGCTCGTTGCTGTGGTTGAAAGACCGGGTATTATTGGTGAATTTTAGCTGGATCTTGTGATACCGCCGATTGAATTCTCTTGTAATAAGTGTTCACAAGTAATGTCTTAAGACGTTCCTCCGGAGTGGTCTTGATAACTGATAATCAGTTTCACTTTGAAAGTATTAACAGCCAACTGTCACCAGGGCTGTAGTCAAATAAAATTGTCAGAAGGGACGCGTTGGGATCCATTTGCACCTTGGTTGCTGATTGAACTTAAAAGGCTGGTTTCTTTGACGTAAGCCTTATCATTTTCATACTGTTTTCTAATCTGTTTAACCTTTACGTACAGGTGCACATCTTAACCCAGAACCTTTAGACATAAAGCTTTCAGTTTAAAAGTTACTTCATCTGTTTTGAATAACTGAATCATTCTTGTCACCAATGGTGCTTACATAGATTGCATGTGTTACAGAAGGGCATTTAATAAGACAGACAGTGTCCAGGGTGGTAGTAAAAACCGCTGTTTCGCCCGATAACGGGCGGGCTGCAGGTCCGGCCATCTTGTAAACATTGTCATACTATTTGCTGTTTTGCAACACACCACGCCAGATTTTTTTTTGTAAAACTTTATTCAACTAAGGTTTATAATCAAAAGAATTTTTAAAATTTGTTCATTTTGTTGAAGAAATTTTTTTGGTTTTTTTTGGTCATCAGTGTACCGACTGGTTTGATGCGGCCCGCAACGAATTCCTTTCCTGTGCTAACCTCTTCATCACAGAGTAGCACTTGCAATCTACGTCCTCCATTATTTGCTTGACGTATTTCAATCTCTGTCTTCCTCTACAGTTTTTGCCCTCTACAGCTCCCTGTAGTACCGTGGAAGTCATTCCCTCATGTCTTAGTAGATGTCCTATCATCCTGTCCCTTCTCTTTATCAGTGTTTTCCACATATTCCTTTCCTCTCCGATTCTGCGTAGAACCTCCTCATTCCTTACCTTATCAGTCCACCTAATTTTCAACATTCGTCTATAGCACCACATCTCAAATGCTTCGATTCTCTTCTGTTTCGGTTTTCCCACAGTCCATGTTTCACTACCATACAATGCTGTACTCCAGACATACATCCTCAGAAATTTCTTCCTCAAATTAAGGCAGGTATTTGATATTAGTAGACTTCTCTTGGCCAGAAATTCCTTTTTTGCCATAGCGAGTCTGCTTTTGATGTCCTCCTTGCCCCGTCCATCACTGGTTATTTTACTGCCTAGGTAGCAGAATTCCTTAACTTCATTGACTTCGTGACCATCAATCCTGATGTTAAGTTTCTCGCTCTTCTCATTTCTACTACTTCTCATTATCTTCGTCTTCCTCCGATTTACTCTCAAACCATACTGTGTACTCATTATACTGTTCATTCCGTTCAGCTGATCATTTAATTCTTCTTCACTTTCACTCAGGACAGCAATGTCATCAGCGAATCGTATAATTGATATCCTTTCACCTCGTATTTTAATTCCACTCCTGAACGTTTCTTTTATTTCCATCATTGCTTCTTCGATGTACAGATTGAAGAGTAGGGGCAAAAGGCTACAGTCTTGTCTTACACCCTTCTTAATACGAGCACTTCGTCCTTGATCGTCCACTCTTATTATTCCCTCTTGGTTGTTGTACATATTGTATATGACCCGTCTCTCCCTATAGCTTACCCCTACTTTTTCAGAATCTCGAACAACTTGCACCATTTCATATTGTCGAACGGTTTTTCCATTTCGACAAATCCATTGATCGTGTCTTGATTTGTCTTTAGCCTTTTTCCATTACTAGCCGTAACCTCAGAATTGCCTCTCTCGTGCCTTTACTTTTCCTAAAGCCAAACTGATCGTCACCTAGCGCAGTCTCAATTCTCTTTTCCATTCTTCTGTATATTATTCTTGTAAGCAGCTTCGATTAATGAGCTGTTAAGCTGATTGTGCGATAATTCTCGCACTTGTCAGCTCTTGCCGTCTTCGGAATTGTGTGGATGATGCTTTTCCGAAAGTCAGATGGTATGTCGCCAGACTCATATATTCTACACACCAACGTCAATAGTCGTTTTGTTGCCACTTCCCCTAATGATTTAAGAAATTCTGATGGAATGTTGTCTATCCCTACTGCCTTATTTGACCGTAAGTCCTCCAAAGCTCTTTTAAATTCCGATTCTAATACTGGATCCCCAATCTCTTCTGAATCGACTCCTGTTTCTTCTTCTATCACATCAGACAAATCTTCACCCTCATAGAGGCTTTCAATGTATTCTTTCCACCTATATGCTCTCTCCTCTGCATTTAACATTGGAATTCCCGTTGCACTCTTAATGTTACCACTGTTGCTTTTAATGTCACCAAAGGTTGTTTTGACTTTCCTCTATGCTGAGTCTGTCCTTCTGACAATCATATCTTTTTCGATGTCTTCACATTTTTCCTGCAGCCATTTAGTCTTAGCTTCCCTGCACTTCCTATTTATTTCATTCCTCAGCGACTTGTATTTCTGTATTCCTGATTTTCCCGGAACGTGTTTGTACTTCCTCCTTTCATCAATCAACTGAAGTATTTCTTCTGTTACCCATGGTTTCTTCGCAGCTACCTTCTTTGTACCTATGTTTTTTTTCCCAACTTCTGTGATGGCCTTTTTTAGAGATGTCCATTACTCTTCAACTGTGCTGCCTACTGCGCTATTCCTTATTGCTGTATCTATAGCGTTAGAGAACTTCAAACGCATCTCATCATTCCTTAGAACTTCCGTATCCCACTTCTTTGCGTATTGATTCTTCTTGACTAATGTCTTGAACTAAAGCCTACTCTTCATCACTACTATATTGTGATCTGAGTCTATATCTGCTCCTGGGTACGCCTTACAATTCAGTATCAGATTTCGGAATCTCTGTCTGACCATGATATAATCTAATTGAAATCTTCCCGTATCTCCCGGCCTTTTCCAAGTATACCTCCTCATCTTGTGATTCTTGGACAGGGTTTTCGCTATTACTAGCTGAAACTTGTTACAGAACTCAATTAGTCTTTCTCTTCTTTCATTCCTTGTCCCAAGCCCATATTCTCCTGTAACGTTTTCTTCTACTCCTTCCCCTACAACTGCATTCCAGTCGCCCGTGACTATTAGATTTTCGTCCCCCTTTACATACTGCATTACCCTTTCAATATCCTCATACACTTTCTCTATCTGTTCATATTCAGCTTGCGACGACGGCATGTATACCTGAACTATCGTTTTCGGTGTTGGTCTGCTGTCGATCCTGATTAGGTCAACCTGATCACTGAACTGTTCACAGTAGCACACCCTCTGCCCTACCTTCCTATTAATAACGAATCCTACACCTGTTATACCATTTTCTGCTGCTGTTGATGTTACCCGATACTCATCTGACCAGAAGTCCTTGTCGTCCTTCCACTTCACTTCACTGACCCCTACTATATCTAGATTGAACCTTTGCATTTCCCTTTCCAGATTTTCTTGCTTCTGTCATTCCACGCCCCGACTCGTAGAACATTATCCTTTCGTTGATTATTCAATCTTTTTCTCATGGCAGTCCCCTCCCGGACATCCGAATGTGGGACTATTACGGAATCTTTTGCCAATGGAGAGATCATCATGACACTTCTTCAACTACAGGCCACATGTCCTGTGGATACACGTTACGTGTCTTTAATGCAGTGGTTTCCACTGCCTTCTGCATCCTCATGTCGTTGATCATTGCAGATTCTTTCGCCTTTAGGGGCAATTTCCCACCCCTAGGACAAGAGAGTGCCCTGAACCTCTATCCGCTCCTCCGCCCTCTTTGAAAATGCCGTTGGCAGAATGAGGCTGACTTCTTATGCCGGAAGTCTTCGGCCGCCAATGCTGATTCTTTATCAAAATTTAGGTAGTGGCGGTGATCGAAACCGGGACCGAAGACGTCTTGATTATGAATCAAAGACGCTACACCTCTTTTTCTTTTTTAATCTCATTTTGGTCGGTTTTGTTCGTTCCATCTGCTCGGGGCGGACGTCGTAAGACATCCATTTATGTTCGTTGTTGATCGATTGACTCAGTTTTTTTTATTACAGAGGGCACGTAACCCTCTGACCGAACACGCTGAGCTACCGTGCCGGCAGCCCTAGACCACGGGAGAACGACACTCTGTTCTATCTTCATGGTAAACCGTTTTTTGGTGTGAAGGAAGAGATATTCACACAACATCTTCAAGCCACGTGGCCAATCTTCAGTTATTGACAACTACGTTCATACTTCGCGCCTCTACCTGCTTTCAAACACGCAGTCAACTCAATATTTGATTATCATATTTAATCTAAGACAGTTTTCCTTGGTGTATCGATTATCGATTCCCACCTTGCATGTTCTACCAGTTATAGTTCATTACCTTTGCTGTCATAATAATATCTTCCATTTTTTTCTGTTTCCGATACATCTGTTTCACTGTCTGTCCTAATGTTTCCCAACAAGGGTCTCCCCGTTGCGTACTAAGCAACCCTTAGATTAAGAATGGCTTTTTTCAGCAATGTCGACTCACTAACGTAAGCGAAAACTGGTCAAACACTTTGATTGTAATTTTCCTTTTTAGCACACTGTAAGCTTAGTTTCGGAACCCCATTTAATCTGCCAAAAGCAAAGACATTTTACTCTTCGGGTCCTTTCTTTTCCGGTGCAACTGGTAATTGTCTTCTACTATTCTCATTAAAAAATTTTGTGAGGTTTATCTATCCAATAATTGAAACTTCCTGGCAGATTAGAACTGTGTTCCGGACCAAGATTCGGGACCTTTGCCTTTCGCGGGCAAGTGTTCTACCAAGGCAAAAGTCCCGAGTTTGAGTCTCGGTCCGGCACACAGTTTTCATCTGCCAGGAAATTTCCAATCAGCGCACACTGTGCTGCAGAGTGAAAACTTCGTTATGCATTAATTATTAACTTTATATTAATTATATTTTATTTTGAAGTTATTGTACTTGATTTATACGCCTGCTTTCAAACGTTCCAAACTAAATTACTCCCTACATCCTAGAGAAAAGCATGACAATTATATAAACAAAACAACCCTTTGCCAGATGTTTGCCATTAATAGTAATTTCTTCTTCAATTTGTTCGGGAAAAAATATTTCGAAAAGCTACATTTTTCTTTTTATTCGTTCTGACTGTAGTCGGAAACTTTCATTTCTGTTATCAGTACTGCACACAGAAGGAGATGTTGTTGTCAACAGTAATAAGTAAAAACACGCAGTTTTCGCAATTTAACGACCATTTCCTTGTATTGTAAAATAAGCATATGAATGCGAACCCAGCCCCCTGTTAAAATACACTGTACAAGAAAAAGTTTTGACACCATCCCTTTGTGATGCGAAATTCACCACTAGAAGTCACGTGAGTCGGCGCCGCCGGTGTAAAAAGAGGTGGGGAGTATTGCGTTGTCGCCGGCCTCTGTAGCCGAGCGGTTCTAGGCACTTCAGTCCGGAACCGCGCTGCTGCTTCGGTCACTGGTTCGAATCGTTCCTTGGGCATGGGTGTGTGTGATGTGCTTACGTTAGTTAGGTTTAAGTATCTGTAAGTCTAGGGGACTGATGAACTCAGATGTTAAATCCCATAATGCTCAGGGTTATTTGAACCATTTTTATTGCGTTGTCAATACGCAACCAGAAACAGCAAAACCGTTTGGTCAGGACGGGTTAGTGACTTACAAATGTGTTCTGGTCATTTGATACCACCTGCGAAACAGATCCATCAGGGCCATTTCAACTCCTCTCATTTTGCCCAAGTCGACTGTTGTTACTTGACTGTAAAATGTAACGCGAACATACAGCCATAACTAAATCAATACCAGACGGACAGCGACCGTCGAGCATTGCTGAGGATAGTAGCAATCCAAACTGATCTTCCACGAGGTGGGCTTCTACTAGCTTTTCCCTTCGTCTGTAAAGAATTCGTGTTAGTATTTTGTAGCTGTGGCTTATTAAACTAATTGTTCGGTAATTTTCACATCTGTCAACACCTGCTTTCTTTGGGATTGGAATTATTATATTCTTCTTGAAGTCTGAGGGTATTTCGCCTGTTTCATACATCTTACTCACCAGATGGTAGAGTTTTGTCAGGACTGGCTCTCCCAAGACTCTCAGTAATTGTAATGGAATGTTGTCCACTCCGGGGGCCTTGTTTCGACTCAGGTCTTTCAGTGCTCTGTCAAACTCTTCACGCAGTATCATATCTCCCATTTCATCTTCATCTACATCCTCTTCCATTTCCATAATATTGTCCTCAAGTACATCGCCCTGGTATAGACCCTCTATATACTCCTTCCACCTTTCTGCTTTCCCTTCTTTGCTTAGAACTGGGTTTGCATCTGAGCTATTGATGTTCATACAAAATGTCTCTTTAATTTTCCTGTAGACAGTATCTATCTTACCCCTAGTGATATATGCCTCTACATCCTTACATTTGTACTCTATCCATCAAAGCTTAACCATTATTGAGACGATTGTATTCCTTTATGCCTGCTTCATTTACTGCATTTTTTAATTTTCTCGCTTCATTAATTAAATTCAATATCTCTTCTGTTATCCAAGGATTTCTGCTTAGCCATTTTGCATTTCCTGTCGATCTCATTTTTGAGACGTTTGTATTCCTTTTTGCCTGCTTCATTTATTGCATTATTATACTTTCTTCTTTCATCAATTAAATTCAATATTTCTTCTGTTACCCAGGGATTTCTACTAGCCCACGTCTTTTACCTTCTTGATCCTGTGCTGCCTTCACTCTTTCATATCTCAAAGCTACCCATTCTTCTTCTACTGTATTTCTTTCCCCCATTCCTCTCAATTGTTCCCTTATGCTCTCCCTGAAACTCTGTACAACGTCTGGTTCTTTCAGTTTATCCAGGTCCCATCTCCTTAAATTCCCTCCTTTTTGCAGTTTCTTCAGTTTTAATCTACAGGTCATAACCAACAGATTGTGGTCAGAGTCCACATCTTTCCCTGGAAATGTCTTACAATTTAAAACCTGGTTCCTAAATCTCTGTCTTACCATTATATAATATATCTGATACATTTTAGTATCTCCAGGGTTCTTCCATGTATACAACCTTCTTTCTTGATTCTTAAACCAAGTGTTAGCTATGATTAAGTTGTGCTCTGTGCAAAATACTACTGTAAGTAGGCTGTTTAGGTTTTCTTATTGGTAACGCCACATAGCGCTCTGTATGAAAAATCACTGGCTGTGCTGTGCGCAGTCTTTGGCTAGTTTGCATTGTTGTCTGCCATTGTAGTGTCGGGCAGCGGAAGCTGGATGCTAATTGAGCGTAGCGTTGAGCAGTTGGAGGTGAGCCGCCAGCAGTGGTGGACGTGGGGAGAGAGATGGCGGAGTTTTGAAATTTGTAAGAATTGGTGTCACGAACTGATATATATATATTATGACTATTAAGGTAAATACATTGTTTGTTCTGTATTAAATTCTTTCATTTGCTAACTATACCTATCAGTAGTTAGTGCCTTCCGTAGTTTGAATCTTTTATTTAGCTGGCAGTAGTGGCGCTCGCTGTATTGCAGTAGCTTGAGTAACGAAGATTTTTGTGAGGTAAGTGATTTGTGAAACGTATAGGTTAATGTTAGTTAGGGCCATTCTTTCGTAGGGATTTTTGGAAGTCAGATTGCGTTGCGCTAAAAACTATTGTGTGTCAGTTTAAGCACATTCGTGTATAATTGTTCAAAGAGGACGTTTCACATAGACCAGTCTTGTATAATTTTTCTAAGGGGACGTTTCATATGTCGACCCTTAGCCAAAGATACCTCACTGGAATCTTCTGATTTTTTCTTGTAGTTTGTGTAATTAGTGTAGCTTTTGTTTATTGCTAGTGCGTAATTGTAGAGAGAATCTCCTTTGTAGTTGTAGTCTTTCATTGTTGTATAGTACAACAGTTGTAGCATGCATGTAGAGTTGCACCAAGTATTTCGCAGCTGCGCTTGCAATTAACTAGATATTATTTTCTATGTTAATGTATTCTCTTATTTTTGCTCTTCAAATTGTTTTTTTATTTCTGTGTTGTCGTGTGAAATATTGTGACAATAATGGCGTGTGAAAAACGTAATACTAGGCTCCAAAGTAAACTGAGAAATGACAGTGAAGACGAAAGCAGTGTGTTAGCGCCACCGAGTAATGAATTAACTAATGCTCAAAGTAGTAATTTGGTAATTGTACATAGGGAAATGGAGCGGGCTGCAAACAATGGTGTAGACAGTAAAATAAGTAGTGAACAGGGAACAATTATCGATCGATCAGTCGGCAACAGCTCGCCTCAGGATTCCGAAATGACAGGACACATTCTTGCAAATACTGTAGATTCAGGTTTTGCGTCCTCACCGCTTTCTCAAATAAGTCACGACACATTTTCTGTTTTTCAAACTGCGAATATTGCCGGTTCAAATGCATTGCCGAATAGCACTAAGGAACATGTTTCAGACACCAGTGCATTGTTATTACAATTAATGCAACAAATTGGACAAAAGCTTCAAAAGTTAGACGCAATGGAACAAAATCTTCAAAAGTTAGACACAATGGAACAAGATCAGATACAAACACAGCAAAAGCTTCAAAAGTTAGACACAATGGAACAAAATCTTCAAAAGTTAGACACAATGGAACAAAATCAGAGACAAACACAGCAAAAGTTAGACGCAATGGAGCAAAAGCTTCAAACGTTAGACTCAGTGGAACATACGCTTGAACAAACACGTGAAGATTTAACTACTGAATTACATAAAATCGAATCGAAATTTCAAAAAGTCTGTAATGACGTAAAAACACAAATTTCTGAGTATTTCCAACCTATTTTTTCGCGGCATGAATATGCATTACAGAATCACGAAGCAGCCATAAAAGAACTGCAAACAATTGTTCATCAAAATCATGAGACCTTGCAAGCTAAAATTGACTCAGTTGCATCTACCGATTCGGTTGCTCAACTTGCAAAAACTCAAGAAAACTTAAAGGACACAGTAGATACTCTGAAAATTGGTTCAGAAAGACACATGGAGGACATTAGTTCATTATCAGAGAAAGTAGTTGAACTTTCGGATCAGCTAAATAATTTATCTACGAAGGTAGATGATAATCTGAATGACACAAAACCGGTAGTCTTTAATGACACAGAAGAGTTCGAACAAATTAGGAAATTCAAACAAAATCAGAATCAAATTAATACGCAACACCAAAGAGAAATCCGGGAAGTACAAGATCAGCTGACACAGGTAATACAAGAATTACGTATTTCAGAGGACACTCGCATTCCAATACGGGAAGAGGGACATAAAAATACGGAACTGCCACAAAATAACAACACAGGGCACTTTGGAGATTATGAAAGAAATTGGCAAAGTACACCGAATTTTGAGATGGAACCGCCGAAACGACGTAACAATGACCGATATGCGACCCGCCGACACGATGATTTTGACTATAAGCTGTTCATTACTACACGTAAATTCAAAACATTTAAGAATTCTGGCAACGACATTCATCCACAAGCGTGGCTCCATCAATTCTCTCATTGTTTTCCTCCCTACTGGTCACTAGAGCACAGATTAGAATTTATGTGTGGCTACTTAGAGAATGAACCAGCTGTAAGAATGCGATCGGTCATTTACGATTGCCACAGTGAAGGAGAATTTTACCATGCCTTCCTCTCAGCATATTGGTCCCAAGCCACACAAGACAGAGTAAAACATGGCATCATGATGATGAAAAATTTCGAACAATCTGAATTTTCCAGACTTGTGAAATATTTTGAAGACATGTTGCACAAGAATCAGTACCTGTCAAACCCATACAGCCCGTCAGAACTCATCCGCATTTGCTTAATCAAATTGCCTGAACATTTACGGCATATTATTTTGGCAGTCCGTTGCAAAGACGACATTGAAGCTTTTTAGTGACTGTTACAAGAATTAGAAATTGACACTGACAATCTCGGAACGCGAAAACAGGAACACAACAATTACAGGTCACATCCGTCGCAATTCCGCGATGAAAGAAATAATAACTGGACACGACAAGGCTATTCTCACAATACAAATCGTGACCAAAACAGACACCACCCGTATGACAACCACTGGCAGAGTAATAGTTACACAGAAAGATCGCATTTCCGTAGTAATGAATATCACAGAGACAATCAGAGAAACAGACAATACGGGAACCAAAACAATTATTATCAAGGCAGACGGAATAATTTCAGACGCAAGGGTCCACCGCGCCAGCTTAAACTCAGGGAGAAATTCTCCACCACGTGACCGACAAGAAATTAATTACAGAAATTACCGACATGACGACAGACGATATGATCGTAACGACAGACCTGAATTGCATCAGAACTGGCGAGATTCAAACAGAGCTGGGCCCTCTCGGCAAGGTGAATTTGTAGATGTTAGGTCTCCTAATCCCAATAACGACGCGCGCCAACAAAGAGACACACAATGACTCGTACCGCAGGCAGCCGCGTGCTCCGGCTGGCGCAGAGAAAAATAATATAGACGCTAACCTTGAGAAAAATTCCAGTATTCTTTACTGACTTATACCGCATGGTAATTGCGTTCAAGTTAACTCTGAGCTCTAGGAAAAGTAAAGGATTGTACTACATTTCACACGTAAATCCGTTTATTGAAAGATAATCTGCTTTTTAACTTTGTCTTTGCCATAAAACATTTCACTTCACATTTCTAGTATGTTTTGTCACACTGATAAACTGTTAACATGCAACAATGTTTGAAGTTTACTATCCAATCTAGAACCTACGGAACATATTTAGACAGTATTTACGAGTGCATTGTTATAGTGAACAGACATCACTGTGTTATTGCGTGTGTACATTCTTGCTTGTTAGTTGCACGATTACGTAACAACTATAAGGCTCACATACTTAGAACATTTACCAGTATTGCTAATGAGATTTTAATGCAACATTTTGGTTTACTTGAAAATACATTCTGGATTTAAAGTACTTTCTGTGAGATACCAGATGACACAGTGGTTAGTTTATGAGACAGCTACACGATTTTATCACGACGCTACTAATGATTGACAATTTACAATGTTGCTTTTGCAATTTATCTGTTTTATATCTGCACAGTTTTTCTGAATTTTTCTGGAAAGTAAAACATGTTTTAGTAGTAACATTTGTGGTATAGCTACAATGAGACAGCCTTTTCTGTAGCACAACAATACGTACAGTACAGTTCTTACTTCATCACGGCAATAAGCGTAATAACTAAGATATCTATACGCAAAGCATTTCAATTTCGTTTATCATGAGGTAAGTACATTGACTTCTGCAGAACTTAGCTTTCGGAGGACAATAACTACGACACTTCCACAGAAATTATCTTACAACAAGACTCACAGTTTATCGCTACAGTACACGTATTTGAGTGATTAATTTTGTACTTAAAACATTTATTTTTAAAGATATTCGAAGTACAATGATACAAAGGTTTTCCGTGATACATTTCATTCCATTGCTGTAATCTGTAACACCTGAGGATATAGTTACATTAATCCTCAGGGGGGTACACGCCTACTTTGTGTACCATGTGTTTGGCAAGCACAAGGAGCCCTAGCTAATATGGTATTTGCTTATACAACTTTACACATCGGTACCATATTTCTCTAACACATAAATTACACAGCTATCTGGTCATTTAACTGAGAGATAAACAATTTTTTTTACTACATCATCAGTGACACATGTTTACGCAATTACACAGTTGGATGATTTAACACCTATGAAATTGTATTTTGTCTGTACTTTGTGAACTGTTCATATTTTTTTTCGGAACCATTGTGATACTATGAGAGCTTTGAATGACATATTTGGTATGGGATTATGATTTTTAAAGTACGTTTGAGGCAGATGACACTTTTGTCATGAGCAGAGAATTTTTGTTTTAGGTTTTGAAATTATTGGAGGAAGCTACGGAGATTTTGAGATTTTGACTGTGGTGTTATGATGTTATTATTACGATGACGATGTGAATTATGCTGCTGAGGTATGTTTAAGCTGATGCTATATGAGTTATTTTGTTATGCTACGTATCTGTTATGATGAAATATTGAAGTGTCGACGAATATATATATGTGTAAGAAGGTAAGAAATGATGAGTAGTGGTTAGGGACTCTGATTTGTGAAAAAGGATGTTGGAAACCAAGAATCGTACTTTAAGAGTTATGAAATGAGTGTATATGCGTGAATGTATCACTATGCTGGCGAAAATTATTTAGACACTATTCTATTTAAAGGATTTTGTTTCTACATATTTGTAAGGCAAATTCTTGACCTATGAATTTTTTTATATGAGACTGCCACTGTAGCGGAAACTGGTGTCGTAAATATTTCGATAAGACAGTTAAGTGACCACCTGCATGTAATGCGTCGTGGGCACCCAGCTGCGCGACAACCACCTGACAAAAGAAAGCCATTAGTGTGTGCCTGTCAGAGGCACAGGTGGAGAAAAAAAAAGAGGTCATTATCCTCGCTATTGAGATTCCTTTGTAGAAAGCATCGCAAATACTACACGCCCAAACTTGAAGACATATGATTACACTGTGGAGCTCTTAATTTATGATATTTACTAAAATGCCTAATGAAACGACGAGAAACATTTCATGGCTATTGTCCTGCTAGTTGAGAGAAATGCCATGTGTCTTGCTTTATGCATTTATTTACTCATTTTGTTTAATATCTAGTTTCTAACTGCACTGAAGCATTGGTTAAAATAAATTTTATGGATGTACTAATATAAATATTTTATGCCTACAGATCCAGTAAATAATAACTTTATGATGTACTTAAAAAATAGACGAAGTAGCACAAAAAGACATTTCCCTTCACAGAAATTGCATACAGAATTGTCTTTTCAAGTACATGGTAATATTTTTTTACAATAAAATTTTGTGGTGCACCACTTTAATCGCATATACATTAAGATGTGAATAGACATTGTCCTTATCTGCATTGTTGTCTTTAGTGTAACATTTTTTCTGATTGAGCTTTGTCATGTTTAGGTGTGAGTTATAGCATTTGCTGCGGCTGTTTGCCATTCATAGTGCTACTGAATGTCACTTTGTATTACTATGTTAAGCCAATTTTATTACTGATTTATTTTTCTTGTTTGCTGCGCATTGCCTTATATTAGTTGTAATATTGCTGCCTTTTTTTTGCCAATTTCCATTTCTTAACATTGCTGTTTGTGTAAATTGTTTTGTGCTGCTGCATTGCCTCATCCCTTAGTTAAGTATCTAAGCTCAGTAGATTTAAGTTAGCTTAAGAGGGGGTAGCCTATATAAGAGAATGATTTGCGATGGATTGGAATAAATGCATTGAGAAGTTATACGAAAAAAGTACAGAAATCAGGTATAGATAGGACTTTTTCGAATTAATGAAGAACGAAGGGAGATTTCCGAGAAGTTAAGAAAGATTTGTTTGCAAAATACTGCAGTAAAACAAACCCTGTCCTTTCCTTGTGTTATCCCACTATGTGTTTGTGTACCCTTGTGTATTTATGTTCTTCCTGTCTTTATATGTTTATCTGATAAGACTTATGTTGCAGAATTTTTCTAATACTAAGCTACATTCACTATGATGAGGAATACTGTTATCCTCAAATATAATTTGCATTAATAACATGTTATTTACTTCGTAAAGATGTTTACACATTATTTATTCTGTTTTGTTTTAATGCTAATGTGTGAAGTTGATGTTTCAAAAGTTATTCTGATCTTTTATGTATGTACTTATGTCGGAATTTTTGTAACACTGATGTATTTGCTATTTCGATTCTTTTGTAAAGCCTATACTACTGCAAATGTTATCTGTATTGTTATGTTATTTAAAGATGTATTTTGTACCTTTGTTATTGCATTCTTATGTTATAAAATTGTAATTGACACCAGTTCATCAAATTAAGTAACTTGTAAATTACATTTCACTGCACACGTTTCTGTTGGCCATAGTATATGGACAATATGTGAGAAGTAGGGACTGATAGTGTTTGCATGTGTGTTAATAACTCAGTAAGGGACTGGATAACAGCATTGCTGGTTCTAAGGACATTTCAAAAACAATGTTTGTGAGTGCACAAGTGTTGGTTATGGACTTGCTACATTATCCGCAAGACTCTTCAATGGTGATTGTGCGCCTGCACAGTCAAACAGATGGCTGCTGGCCGTCTCTACAAGGACTACAGTGGGTCTGCACCTTTGATGACCCACCAGTACCATTATTTCTACAAGGGCTGCAGTGGGACTGCACCTCTGGTGGCCCACCAACAGTAATCTCTACCAGGACTACAGTGGGTCTGCTCTGTGATGACCTACCTACCGATAGTCTTCAACGTCGATTGCCTCTGCTGTGGCCCATTACCTGTCTGCATGTCAAGAGTCAGCACTGTCTTTCCATTGGAAGGACAACACTACTTGTTCAAGACTGCATGGAAATCCACTAGTTCTGTGTGCATTTTCTTTTACTACTCAGCAATCTTACTATGATGGATGTTCACGACTGCCTTTATGGACTGTGAGATAATTTTAGCTTTTGACCAACATTGTATCGATAAGTGTGTGCATTTCATTTCTTTGTTATTGTAATTATGAAATTTTTTTCAAATCTGTATTGTCCACTGTCCAAAACAATTTGTAAAATTTTTTGTGGGGAGCATGGGGGCTATGTAAGTAGGCTGTTTAGGTTTTCTTATTGGTAACGCCACTTAGCGCTCTGTATGAAAAATCACTGGCTGTGCTTTGCGCAGTCTTTGGCTAGTTTGCATTGTTGTCTGCCATTGTAGTGTCGGGCAGCGGAAGCTGGATGCTAACAGCGCGTAGCGTTGTGCAGTTGGAGGTGAGCCGCCAGCAGTGGTGGACGTGGGCAGAGAGATGGCGGAGTTTTGAAAATTGTAAGAATTGGTGTCACGAACTGATATATATATATATATATATATATATATATATATATATATATATATATATATATATATTATGACTATTAAGGTAAATACATTGTTTGTTCTGTATTAAAATCTTTCATTTGCTAACTGTACCTATCAGTAGTCAGTGCCTTCCGTAGTTTGAATCTTTTATTTAGCTGGCAGTAGTGGCGCTCGCTGTATTGCAGTAGCTTGAGTAACGAAGATTTTTGTGAGGTAAGTGATTTGTGAAACGTATAGGTTAATGTTAGTCAGTGCCATTCTTTCGTAGGGATTTTTGGAAGTCAGATTGCGTTGCGCTAAAAACTATTGTGTGTCAGTTTAAGCACATTCGTGTATAATTGTTCAAAGAGGACGTTTCACATAGACCAGTCTTGTTAATTTTTCTAAGGGGACGTTTCACTACCAAGCAACTTCCTCTTTCATTTCTTAGCCCCAATCCATATCCACCTACTACGTTTCCTTCTCTCCCTTTTCCTACACTCGAATTACAGTCACCCATGACTATTAAACTTTCATCTCCCTTCGCTATCTGAATAATTTATTTTATTTCATCATACATTTCTTCAATTTCTTCGTCATCTGCAGAGCTAGTTGGCTTATAAACGTGTACTACTGTAGTAGGTGTGGGCTTCGTATCTGGCCACAATAATGCGTTCACTATACAGTTTGTAGTAGCTTACCCGCATTCCTATTTTCCTATTCATCATTAAACCTACTCGTGCATTACCCCTATTTGATTTTGTGTTTATAAACCTGTAAAAAATGGTTCAAATGGCTCTGAGCAATATGGGACTCAACTGCTGTGGTCATTTGTCCCCTAGAACTTAGAACTACTTAAACCTAACTAATCTAAGGACAACACACACATCGATGCCCGGGGCACGATTCGAACCTACGACCGTAGCAGTCGCACGGTTCCGGACTGCGCGCCTAGAACCGCAAGACCACCGCGGCCGGCCTATAACCCTGTAGTCACCTGACCAAAAGTCTTGTTCCTCCTGCCACCGAACTTCACTAATTCCCACTACATCTAACTTTAGCCTATCCATTTCCCTTTTTAAAGTTTCTAACCTACCTGCCCGATTAAGGGATCTGAAATTCCAGGTTACGATCCATAGAACACCAGTTATCTTTCTCCTGATAACAACATCCTCTTGAGTAGTCCCCACCCAGAGATCCGAATGGGGGACTATTTTACCTCCGGAATATTTTACCCAAGAGGATGCCGTCATCATTTAATCATGCAGTAAAGCTGCATGCCCTCGGGAAAAATTACGGCTGTAGTTTCCCCTTGCTTTCAGCCGTTCACAGTACTAGCACAGCAAGGCTGTTTTGGTTATTGTTACAAGGCCAGGTCAGTCAATCATTTAGACTGTTGCCCCTGCAACTACTGAAAAGGCAGCTGCCCGTCTTCAGGAACCACACGTTTGTCTGGCCTCTCAACAGAGACCCCTCCGTTGTGGTTGTACCTACGGTACGGCTATCTGTATCGCTGCGGCACGCAAGCCTCCCCACCAACGGCAAGGTCAAATCACAGCCACACTGGAGTATACAGCTAATAAGCATGCCCCCAGAAAGCAAGAAATTTAGAGATCTCTTCCATTTGCCTTAAGGCACTTTCAACTTTAAATAAACATAGCAGATACTGCCGTGACAAATTATTAAACCATTATCTCTTCGGCTGCAAGGCGCGTGCACAACCGCAACCAGTCAATATGTCCTAAAACAAGTTAAAATTTGCATGAAAAACAGTTAAAACACACACTACACAGCGGATGAGAAACGAAATGAGGAACATCAGCCTCCTTAAAATAACCACTGTGGAACCAAGTTCAGGACCATCTCCGGCAGCTACCCATGTCACAATAAGTTTCAAAAATCTTCTTAGTTAAACACAGAATAAAAGTCATACGTAACTTGGAGCTTGCAAATTACGAGCTGGGAAGCTGTTCAGCGTGGGACGACGAACCCACCACAATTTTGCAAGTCCAGGGGTCCAATGATCGGCACCGTACATCCGGAGCGACAAAAGACAAGGACGGCGAGCACGGCGAGGCCCATGCACCACGGTTAGGGGGAAGAGAGCTTGTTTTCAACACAAGTTGGCTCGTTGAACGCCGACTGGAGACTCTCTCGTGACACGTTCACGCGGAAAACCGCCGGGGGGAGCAGTCAATGATGGCAAGACAGCCGAATATCGATATCAGCGACGCAAGTAGAACACCCTAGCGGCACCCGCCACGGCTCAGTGCTCATCGTAGGAAAATGATTAATCCGATCCAGATGCCCTCCTAATGCGTATGTCTCTTAGTCAGGGGGAAGTGGAAATTGTGTCAGGAGGCACGAGCCTTCGCAGTATGCAGTGTTCACGCCGCAGCGCGCCCTTGGCGGTGCCATTCTGGCGAGGCGGGGGACGACATGTCCACAGGCGAACCTCGCTGCACCACAGCAGGGCATCCGTGTGCGCTCCGGACAGGACTGTGGTGGTCTGGGCGGGTTTGAGGGGGGGGGGGGGGGTGGAAGGGGGAGGGGACGCCGCGCCGTTACCGAATTCTCGCGTCCGTCGCCGTGAGCCGAGCCATCGCGAGTCGCCTACTGAATAAAACATTTGGCGAGCGCGTGGGGTGCGCCGGCCGCGTCTTAACCTCTGCCGCCCTGCCTCCGGCAAACCAACCTGCAGAGGGGTTTCCGCAAATCGTGCGCCCTGTAGCCAGTTCCCTCAGAGTTACTTCTTAAAGCACCTCTCCCCAACCGTTTGACTGCCTGTGATAAATTTTTCTCAGAGTGTCCTCTTCAGATCTACGGTTACCAGATGCTTACATCGAGCAGAACTTTTACCGTATTTTCCACGGATTACACTGACAGATAGACCTGTTTGACCTACATAACTTCACTAAGCATATTGCGCATCGAACTGTAGCCGAGAAAAGGAACGCAACGAAGTGTTCGAGGTAATGGAACGACACATTCGCTGGCGCCAGTCCACAGAAGTGGAGCTGAGGCAGACACGTACGTTTCCCGCACAAGCAAAAAGATCATGTACCTAACTGTAACGTCTTGTAACATTACTCTGAAGTATCCGTATGACAAAGAGAATTGTAGCAATTGAGGTCCCCTTTATGCTAGTGTCAGTTTAAGCTGAAAAGATCCGACATCTTCAGTGGGCCTCGATATCTTATCATTCTGTAAGGAAATATAGAATGTAAAATAGAAAAAACGGCAACTTTAAACTATTCAGATGGTGAGAAATCAACACACTCGAGCAGTGTACCAAAATATTCTGAAAATTGTTCCGTATTCAAAAATTATTTCCACCAGAATCCTGATATTCTCGGAGCTTTGGCAGTTGCTGTATCCTTGGTGATTGCGCAGTAGGTGAAATAGTGCACATTATTTGTCAGCGTGGCATTGCCCTCCCCCCCCCCCCCTCCCCAAAGGTGGTCCATCCTGACCCAACGAAATGGAGAAACTGCGGCGGTAAATGGTATCAAATGCCCTGGTGGTAGATGATGTGCATTCTCCCGGCGTTAGGTGTCGCTATTGTGGCTTACATAATGTCTGACAGATAGGTAGAAACCTGGCCACTAGTACCAGCGTCTGAATGTATCGAAGGCCTACGCAAACCTCTCATGATCTGATGTTGCGACGCCGTGACAAATGGAGTAACTAGCAATAAATGAGATCAGACGGCAGGTATCTATTTTCGTCCATCCCATTATGTCTTAATCGCTTTTATTAATGTTCCATCAATTACCACACTTTCTCCTTCGGCAGGATCTTCCATCACTAAGGCACCTTGTCTTATCTAATCGACCATTTTCCTATGTTCTATAAAATTTCGGAAGAACTGCCGGACTTTTGTATCTTGCTGCTATTTTTTTTTTTTTCTGGGCGGAATTTTCTGACCATCGGTCAGCTGAATAATGAAGATGGCCGCAAGATTCGGCTACGAAACATCGTACTAGCAAGTTACATACACCCAGCAGCTCCCGAAATTTTGTAGAACAATCTGTTAGCTGCAGCGTTCGTTGGTGTAACCATGACTGAGATATCATCAGGAATGAAATGTTTCTCCAATGTATTCCGCAAAAGGCAGTCGACATCCTTCATCTTGCGCCCATTTTGGTGTACTACTATGATGTCCTATTTCTGAAGATTCTATCCTCGACAATTGGTTCTTGTCGGCCAATATAGAGAATGGTGATCCACTACAACAATGAAAGACCTCCTATATAAACAGGATCGTAACGTGTCGCTCCGACAGCAGTAAGATAGTCTTCATAAGGCATTTCGTGATACATTTCGGACTTGGATAGTGCTCAGGAGGTATAGCACTAATTTTTTCAGCGTCTTACTAGATTTGGCTACAACTGCACCTTCCCCATAACCACTAGCACCCCGAGCCACACCGGCTTTCTCGTCAAAAAGTATAAGGATTTTTGAAGGTTCGTTTTACTGAAAAGAACGTTATGAAAACAGCGAGTATTAGCTTCTCCTTAGCCGGCCGCTGTGACAGAGCGGTTCTATGCGCTTCAGTCTGGAACCGCGCGACCGCTACGGTCGTAGGTTCGAATCCTGCCTCGGTCATGGATTTGTCTGGTGTCCTTATATTAGTTAAGTTTAAGTTGTTCTCAGTTCTAGGGAACTGATGACCTCAAATGTTAAGTCCCATAGTGCTCAGAGCCATTTGAACCATTTAGATTCTCCTTTTTTCCATGCGGATGGGGGTACGAACAACGGAACTGAGATTTGCCGAAATTCATTTTCATCTCTTGCTAAGGATACTGATTCCGAAGATATACCACAACTCCGCACTGTTTTGGACTTTAAAATTGCTGTGTCTCGTTGCAGAAGGTCAGACGCCATGCGACTATGAATATTTCATGAGGTTGAGGAGAAAGCGAGACCTATGTTTCCTTAAAGAAAACAATACTTAAATTGTGCGTATAGCTATAATCACTGCTACACAGCAGTCTATCAGGTGTGGGCTAGTATTCATGAGTACCTGCGGTTTTCGGAAATATTTGAAATGATCTGCCATCAGATCTTCACTCAAGGAGTTTGATAATCAAGAAGGTTACGTGGATGCTTAATTCAGTCACAATCTCTGAAATGACGCGTTGAGTATTACTAAGTTAGGTACCGTATGGTCATGATATCAGGCAAGTTATCCACAATGTTTTGTACCTCTGTTATAATGTGCATGAAGACCGAACATGTTGCCTATGGAGGCAGTTAAGCTACAGGTCACACTTATCACTAAAATAATATGCAGCTAGCATATTACATTGCTGGCTGTCTGCCAACGAACTACCGCAAATACAGCGAGCTATGGGACGTTATGTTAACTTGTCTATAACCAGGTAACACTAGATCTTAGACCATCAACGGATAGACATGCCTGCGAACGTCAAGGTTTGCATTGCACGTGGCAAAAAGTACAGCCCGTTGAACTAAAAACTTGTAAACATCCTAAACTCATTAAAATGAGAAATAAGTTTTTAAGGAACTGTTTTGCATTCCACAAGCAAATACACTAAATCATTGAATCTACAATATGTGTTTCTAGTTAAAGATTCTATTCAACAGTATTAAAGTTCTATTAGCACAAAATAAATCATTTAACATAGTGAACTAAACCATTTAGTCTAGTTATTGCTTCAGACAGTCACAAAAACGAGATATCTCTGGAGAATATGACAACCATTTAGCTACTTCAAATAGTCGTTCACTTACGGAATATGACGTAACACATACCTATGTGAAATCGTCATATGTGTACATTACAATTGTCGCATTAAAGATTCCACAATTTTATTATTTAAGAAGAAACTACCCGTTTGAAATCATTTATTGGCAGGTAAAAGTAGGGGAAGTCACGTCTTATATTAAATACGATCAAAAAATCTCTTTCTGCAGCAACTGTTGGAGCAGGTTTGGTGGCTACTACAACATCAAAATGATCTACCTACCCAGTTACGATTTCGTGGTATTTACAATGTTATCGGTTTATGAATATTACAGTTCCATCCTCGCAAGACCATTAATGAAATTTGCGTGTCTACGTTGAAGCTAAGCAACAAACTGGTGCATCGTCGACTTTGGAAACAAGCGCTACGTACATAGTGAGAAAAAGTTGAAACAAATGTAAAGACTAGGAGTAGAAAACTTCAGGAATTCACGTATGTTCTGAAGGGTTGTTATGGCAATCTTTCTGACAGAGTCCACCTTAATCTAACCACTCTCTCCCGAGAACGAATACCACAAGAAGTAGCTTTTTGAAATAGAATATTCACTGATGTTGCATTCACCAACAAAACAGGTAGCAAGAAGCGAACTTTGAGGTGCAGTACTCCTTGGCTATAGGAAAGCGGCCTACTTGAAAGGCATGAGAAACGAAAGCAATCGTTTATTAGTATAACATAAAACGGCTATATTTTTCCAACCTTTTATCGGCTGCGAAATGGAAGCGAGAACGAGAATCAAAAGCGTTTTATTTGCAACATTTATCTACACTTTCCAGCAACTTCTCTATATAGACGCCGCTCCTACTTGGACGTCTGTCGTGATCGTGGCACCAGTTGTCCAATACCCTGGGGTCATTGAAAGCAATTTCCTACCCTGGGCTGCATCTCGCTGTAAAATGCTGACTTCGCAGCCAGCAGCTCAGGTGAGATCACAGATGAAAATCGGCGGGAGACAGTTACGGTGTGTATGACCGTCGTTGTTTCACCTGCTGTGGCGGTCGTAGACTGTCATGAGGAAGGAAACGCAAGACAGTTACGCTATGTGGCCTGCAGAAAATAATGCCGAACCATCAGTAGGCACTTCACACTTGGCGGGAAACACTATTGTTGTAAGCTTACTGTACGTTCAGAACTCAAAAGTGCGAAGAGCGGCGATCGACGGGCATACTAGTGACACTGCACAACACACCTGCACGAGGATTCATTGGAATTTCACTGTGATTTTATTTTTTAACCGGTCGGAAATTGAACAGAAAAATAACTCTAATACATCAAAAAAATGCTCAACTTTTGCTTGTTGAAAAGGCGTGGCACTGACGTTAATGATCTGAATATAGTTCAAATGGCTCTGAGCACTATGGGACTTAACATTTGAGGTCATCAGTCCTTTAGAACTTAGAACAACTTAAACCTAACTAACCTAAGGACGTCACACACATCCACGCCCGAGGCAGGATTCGAACCTACGACCGTAGCGGTTGGTGGGTTCCAGACTGAAGCGCCTAGAACCGCTCGGCCACATAGGCCGGCCCTGAATCTGGTCTATTCTAATACAGTATATCATAACCAATTACTGCAGCTGAAGTCCACTATGGACTGCAGTTAGCGAGTTTGAAGTTCAGTCTTTCAATCGATTGGCACTATCCCTTCCGCTAACGCTCGACACACGGCATTGATTGACCGGCGATGGAACTGGTCAGCAATAGTAGATAAAATACTGGCAGCAGCTGCTAACTGGAACTGTGTAAATAACTAGCGAAGTGGCGGTGTGCGGGCGCTTAAACACTGTGCTCGGCGCATTAATGTGAAACTACCACCTATTTGGTGTATGCAACGAATGGTCTCAGCTCTGAGCGCAGACCGTATTGCAGATGTAACTATATGCGGATGAATGTCTCTTCGCAGAAGCAAACAGTGGTTCTTGGAAGTTGCTCCATTTAGAAGGCGACCGACCGTACCGTGTTGGGCATCGTCTCATGCTGACTGCACTAGAGCGGCGCCCTCTGAAGTCTGACTGTGTGTACCACGGTTGGGAGAGGCAAAGCATTTTGTTTCACAACAACACATTATACATTATATCTATTTTTCTGTACAAAAATGTAATTAAACCAAAAATTAATGAAGAACAGAAAGTGTATTCGAATAATAAGGCCAACTGCTCTCAATTTTTGGGCTTACGTATTGATTAAATTTTATTATGCAGAATGAGATTTTCACTCTGCAGCGGAGTGTGCGCTGATATGAAACTTCCTGGCAGATTAAAAATGTCTGCCGGACTGAGACTCGAACTCGGAACCTTTGCCTTTCGCGGGCAAGGCAAGTGCTCAAAGGCAGAGGTCCCGAGTTCGAATCTCGGTCCGTCACACAGTTTTAATCTGGCAGGAACTTCCAAATTTTATTGTAACCGACGGTTGCGGCTGAGCGGTTCACGCTGCTGCTACGGTCGCAGCTTCGACTCCTGCCTCCGGCATGGATGTTTGTGATGTCCTTAGGTTAGTTAGGTTTAAGTAGTTCTACGTCTAGGGGACTGATGACCACATATATCAAGTCCCATAGTGCTTAGAGCAATTTGAACTATTTTTTTTATTATACTAGTTATTAACCTTCCCGAAAAATTGATTTGTACAAATGCTGCTCCTCACACAATTTTTAGTACAAAAACAAACAAATCATACTCTGATAAGCCAAAACATTAAGACCCTCTGCTTAACAGGTTCTTTCTCCGTCCTTGGAACAAAATTCATCGCCGATTCTGCTTATCAGTGACCCGACAGTTTTTTTGTAGGTTTCTGGAAGTACGTGGCATTACATTTCTTCGCACAGGTCATGTAATTACCGTAAATAACGGGCCGCTGGTTGTTTACTCGGTGATAGCGCCCGACAGAGACTCAAATGGGTTCCACAGGATTTACGTCATGCGAATTTAGTTGCCAATACATCAAGGTGATTTCACTATAATGCTTCTCAAATCAGTGTAGCATGGTTATGGCTCCGAGTCAAGGACAAATATTCTGTTGCAAGATGACATCACCGTCGGGGGAGACATGGGCGTGAACGGATACAGGTGGTTCGCAACTGTCAGCGTGTCTTCGATTTCTACTACAGGTCCCATTAAGTTCAGAAGAATGTCTCCCGTACCATAATACTGCTTCCAGCAGCCTGCGTCCGTCGTGTGCTGCACGTTTCGAGCGGCCGTTCACGCCGATGACGGCGTTTGTGGAGACGACCATCACCTAGTGTAGCAAAAGAGCCGACACGTGTTCATTGATTGAACGTCGAATCCTGATGGACCCGTGCCCGCTGCAGCCGTAATTGACGTTGTCGTTGGGCCAACATGTGAATACGTAGGGGTTGTACGATGAACGGTGAGCGGCGAAACACTTGCGCGTGCACGAGCATTGCACTCTTTCGGCAGAGATGCCACAGATCACCACCTATCCTATTTTATCGAGCAGACAAACCTCCAAACCCTACGTTCTGTGAAGAGTCGTGTACGTTCAACATTTCAGCGCTTAAAGGTAGCTTTGCTGTCCTTCAACCACTTTCTGTAGATGCTGACGATAGTAGCACGTGAAAATTAGACCAGCTTCGCAGCTTTCGACACACTCGTTCACAGGCTCTGTGTAATAATAATCTGCACTTTGTCAAAGTCGCTTATCTCAATGGATTTCCCCATTTGTAGCCCATTTCTTCGCTAGGGTGATCCCTCGTCCTTGTCTGCTCCGCTTACATACTTTTTCTACCGCGTCACGTACCCACAACACAGTGGGCAGTGGACATAATGTTTTAGCTCATTAGTGTATGCATCATATTTACGTCATATTTCCATTCATTGACACCCTCTGATATAAATTTCCTGCAAGAATTGATTCCATTAAAGCGAGTAGTTAAAACAGTATGTGGTATCGATTCATAGCGATTTTGTGTTCCATATTGTAGGTGAGGTCACATTAGAGTGGTTTCTATGGAAAGATCACACTGTAATATCATTCTTGAAGATGGCAGCAGTCGTTCTGTGTTAGCAAGGAAAACAGTGTGGGTAACTGACGGATCTGCAGTTAGTAATTAGCCCGTTTGTGAACAGCTGACAGCAAGATGTAATCTTTCCGTATTTTTTCTGGAGAGCATAGGTCTCTACAGTGTAATTCAACAATGGTGGCATCCTCTTAACTGTCGTCATTTGTTTTGTGGGTATAATGCATAATTTTCTGCCTACGTTTCGTCCTTCAATGCTGGAATATCACCAGAGGCTTTAACGAAGCCAGAAAATGATTGCACAATAGAACAAACTCAAGAGTCCGAACTGTTTGCATATCCTCACGCAACATCCACGCAATGGTCGCTCCGTGACGTCATCAGACATCTGCCTGAGGTCGCCGAGTAGCGCTGATGCATGCTACGGAGTTTACAGTGAGGGAGCGGTGGCCCTGTTTGTTTTACTTAGCACTAATGGCCACCAATTTGTCCGACTGAAATGCTCCTTCTTTTCAGCTAGGATGTACAGAGACGCCATAGGAATTAAAAAGCTGAAAAACAAATTTATTAGAAAAGAAGAAGCATTGAAATTACACAAGCTCTGGGCGCTAATGCTAAATAAAACACACACGGCCAACTCGTTCTCACTGCAAGCTCCATTGCGTATGTCTGCGCAACTACGCGATCTTAGGCAGCGGTTTTGTAGACACATACACCGTGCAGAAAGAATATATCCCTTTTTCGGAACCCGGGAAGTGTCTCCCATTTCGACACATAAGTTTGAAATTTGGTTCACTGGTGCCTGCAGCTTTCCCCTGTATTGGTGCAAAACCGGGGTACCAGGCGACGGCACCCTCGTGTTCGGCGACGCTTCAAGCAGCAAGGTGTCGGCACATGCGAAAAAAACGCCAGAGTTCACTTCATATAATGTGTATGGGTTAATACTGTCACATGGACACCAGATTTCACCACAGTTCTGCCCAAAGCCGTCGCTTGGACGTCTCACACGTTGGGAAGTCCGTCACATCCTCTCTTGCCAACATTTCAACCCTTCTTTTAACGCCTTTGCGGCGGTGGTCGTAATCGCGATGACCAGTCTTGAAATGGTGCGGTTTTCTTTGGGTCGCCCAGGAGGAAATTTCCAACATACCGCCGATCAGAATCACCACGAAAAGTTCTCGTGAGGTGGAGTCAATGAAAGCACCCCTTTCCACGGGACGTTGATTCGCACTTATTTCGCGGTCGAAAATGACATGGTGGCAGTGCGATGAGCGATAGGAAGACCTTCTCGACAACGTTCGACAATGATGACATCCTTCCAGACGATTCATCCGCACTCTAAGGACATTGTGGAGCTGCAACTCCATTGGACTTCATGTGACCGATTTGGAGTACAGTGCAACCTTAATTTTTGCTCTGATGTACAGGTTGTAGCTACTACCGACGGTTCACAGTTGTTCGACGACATTTGAACGTTATCCTAAGCAGCAGAAGATGTTTATGTTCTTTCCACACTCCCGCTTCGTGCCATCCTGTGACATGATCACTAAGAGGTGACACGAATGTGAATAAAACGGCATAAGATCCCTCTAAGACTCTATAGTTAAGCAACATCATCGGTGTCACCCAAACAGCTTTGATGAGCTCATTAAAAATGTACCTGTCCCAGTTTTCGAGATCCCTTCAGCTGTGTTGTGCCTCACAGTTGCTCTAACGCCTGAGTGAAGGCAACCCTACTTAGGGTGCACTTAGGGTGGGTCGAAATGTTGTATTTGTAGTTTCTTTTTAACCAAGTATATGGAGTACAGTTAAGCCTGGAAAGTGTATTTCAGCACTGGAACAAAGAACATTAATTTCTAGATAATAAAAAAATATTATAGTTCTTGTGGAAGCTTACCAGTGTGGTTCAAGCAACCATCCTATCGCAAATGGAATTGAGAAGGAGGGAAGTGGTAGGTGGTTTCCAGAGTGCAGATATGGATGTACAGCGAGGATTTTTTATGACATGTTGCAGATGCACAAGGAGAATTATATGTGTAATGTTTATACAGGTCTTATACACTGTACAGTTTCGAATTGTTTATAATTTTAGTGTGATCACTAAATTAAAAACAATAGAACATTTCTCACTTTCGTTTAAAATGAACTTTAAAATCGTATAGACTGATTTCTAATAGTGATGACGATACATACACACATAAAATGGGGAGAGACAGGTAACAGTGCGTGACACGTGGACTACTATTCCCCTAGGAGTGGTATTTTATGAATTTATTTTTATTTATGTATGATTTTCACCTATTACGATTTCTCATAAATTGCTACAGACACTTTGAACCATCTTGTTTATTGAACGAGAAAATTATTAAGGATCAACGGTGTCAACTGTCACATCAATCACTTTTATTTATTCATCAATATACTATTTGACTGTTACTAGTCACTTATGGAAATGAGGCTATTTAAACATCGTATCTCGCTGGGTTCTTCCCTGGCAATAGAAAGGGAGCCCGCTCCAATTTTTTCAAAAGCCACTCGGTCCCAACATTTTTTGTTGCTAATCATTTTATTGTTTCCCAAAATATTTACCTTTAAATTACATACACGTGTAAGGTGGCTATAATTTCGCACCGTAGAAGTACTGATCTACATACTTTCCGTGATTTGCAACTGGAATTAGGTATCATTTGATAGGTTGTACGTCGTATGTATGAATATTTAAAGAAGACTGATGTTGTCACGTACACCTTGTAAATAGTTGTTAACGCTTATTGCAGGGAAGGTGATGGAATGTCGTTATCATAATAACGGCGTAACGAACGACTGCCTATAGTAGTAGATGTTGGAACGCCAGCGGAAATGAGAAGGAAGGCGTAACTCAGGCCCTGGGTGGAAAAGCCCGCACAGGTGTATTGGTCCTGCTTAACACAGGAAGTGGCCCTAGACGGACGGTCAGGGCACCAGAGCGCTGAAGCACAATATAGAGGCGGCCAGCCGATATTGTAGTGCAGCCGGAAGGACAACTAGACAATACCTGAGAAACTCCAAGGATTTTTACTCTGAGAAGCGTACCATTGTATGTATTCCTAATGAACTAGGATTGGTATTTCCTCACAAACTTTCCACCTTGGACAACAAAAGACTAAAATATAGTTTGTCGGCGTTTGGAAGCATCTGTAGAGAGGGATTATATTCCATGGTTTCGAGAATATTATTCGCCTTGTGCAGTTACGAGGGAGGGGAGCCGAGCTTTGCTGCGAAGCCAGCGGTGGAAAGAAAGAGATCTTCCCTTTTGAGCGCTTGTGTTTGACGGTCGCTCAGTATCAGCTTTTGTTGGTACAGACGGACTTGCTGTATTTGCTCTCAGGAGATTTTATAACGGTTAGGCACTGTACTGTTGCGAGCTTTTACGATTCTGGACTTCGCCTCTGGGTAGGGAGTCGTCATTGAGTACGCAGCATTCAATGATTGAGAGCACTTCTTCCATCTATAATCACGTAGAGTCGGTTTCTGAGTTCCGTCCTTGTGGCTGGGACTAAGTGTTTCCTGTCTGTAGAAAACAGACTGGAGAAGACAGTATTAGAATATACTAGTCAGAGGACCGCCTCGTGCTGTCCTAGTGTTTGAAAGGGTTTATTTTGCTGCTGGAGTTCTTCCGTCATTGCACACATGTACGAGAACCTTCACTCTGACACACCGGACACACTACATAGGGTGATTTTGCTAATTGTTTCGGCTTATTAGGGCTAAAGGCTAAACAGCTGTGACCAAGTAAGTTTTATTTTAACTGAGGTTGCACACCACTGTAGATAATCTTTGATAGTAGTGTCTTCTAGTGTTTGGGACACAGATGATGTCATTCATCTCGCGTTATTTATATTAGATTGTGTAGGCATAAAAAGGAGAAGATTTGGGCAATTGATCAATCCTGTGAATTAGGAAATTTATTTGTATCTGTTTATGTCCATTGGACATTGATATATAAACATTTGTAGTATAGAATGGGGTTTTAATTTTACAATAAATCTGTAAGCAGAAACAGCATTTATCATTTTGTAGATATTAGTTCCCTTAATCATTCATTTATGTTTATGTTGTAATTTATATATTAAAGAGCAAGAAGGTGGAAATAATATCGCCATTAAGAGATCCTAAGATCTACTTCAGGGGGTAGTCAGACAGGGCCAAAACTTCATTTTTGCGATCAGTATTTTCTGTTGCGCACATTCATTTTCACACTTGCCTGGAGTAGCATCTTGGACACGTTTTTATGGTTTGGAACCAATTGTGGAAACTTTTGCTCCAATCTGTTGCGGGTGTCTTGAAAACATTGTTGTGGAAGGCGCGATTGCGTCTTGATATCAGAAGAAAAGCGTAAGTCAGACGATAAGTCACATGACTCCTCGAATGAAACTTTTGTTTGGTGTTTTCCTCAGTCAATTAATTAACTGTTACATGAACTGTGGGGCACCTTGCATTATCAAGAAGAATAATGATGCGAAGTTATCGGTTGTTTCTACTTATTCCACCAAATTAACTGTTCTCCGGTCCTCTAAAGTAATGGTTGCGGTATGTCTAGTGTAACCAAAGAGACGATTCATAATTTCTTAGGTAGTGCTTCGCGAACGAACCACGTTTATTGCTTTTCTTTCATCTTGGAGAACTCAGACAATTGATCGCAGCATAGTTTACGGCACATACGATAACATCAAAGTCACAGCTCCTACTACGGCGTTGGGAAAATGTTTTCCATGTCCTCCGTCAAAATACTAGAGAATTTCTTTAAGCTAATTGAAAAGAGCCAGTTTTTGATGCAACATACATCGGGAAAAGGTTCTGGAACTGTTAAACGTTGATTCAGTTACGAATGTACTGCAGCCATCAACATGCCTAAGAAAGTCTGTATCTTACAATGTTGTATGCAGCGTCTATGGGTTTTGCGAAACACTAATAGATTTTCATTGACTTCCACGAAATTCAGTGGATACCCACGAAGAAATTTTGCAACCCATATGAAACGAATTTTTGTGAGGGTGATTTATCACCAAAAGCTAAATGAAAGGACTCGGTTCATGGTTTTTGAATTAAACCTACACAAAACTCATAAAAAGTCATCTAGTGCAAATCTTCAACTCGCAAACAGAAATAAAAATCATTTATAAATATGAAGGTGTCAATCCCGCACATAAAAGGACAAACCAAAATGGCAAGAGGCTAATACATCTCTGGTAATGCCGAAACATATTTCAAAAACCTTACCCAAAAACACAAGACATGGTGATCATCAAATCTAGATTAACAAGAAGGAAATTATGAATGACTAACTCAAAAAGATTGTGTCGAAACAGACAGTCACCTATCTAAAATAAAAGTACTAACTATCCATCGTGCCAACACACGCATGAAAAAGCTAACGATACACAGATTGAACAAAAATTAAAAAAAACTTCCTTATATTTAGACAACAAGACAGTGAAGACCGGGCGTACATTTGCAGGAAAGTTACAGACGTTTCTAAGGAAAAGGGTTCGCTAATAACTTCGCTGAAACACAGATGGTGAAACGAAGACTGCAATTAAGCTACACACTTGGTTGCGGAGATTTAAAAAAATGGTATGGTAATAAAAGCCAAGAAAATCGTCAAAACTTGAGATAAAAGTGAAAGCCAGCAGTCAAAATTTTATGTAACGCCAGAAAACCATACGACGTCAAGAAGTTGCGATTTATTGAAGAACCCTTTCAGAAGAACAAACTCAGCCTTCTTTTACAAAACGTATAAGAAAGACCTGTAGACAGATCAGTCTCCCAGCTTGTGCTTCAAGAAAGGAAATTGGGAACTTGCACAGAGGAACACGGCGGTCTGTGGCGTGCTATCTGTCGAAATTTAGAAATTGCTGAGCTGCAAAAATCAGGGCCAAATTCACTTATTTATAATCAGAAACCCAAAATGATAATTCGTCAACCCTCCTTTCCATGCAATACATTAAATGATAAAAGACACAATGGCATAAAACATTAGGCGATCATGGCGTGTTAGAAAAAATGTGAAAAATAGGAAGTCCAAACGTAAAGAGATGTTTCAGAACATACGTATAAAGATTTGCGGTACAGAAAAAAATATCAGAGGGATGAGAATGTGGAATAACCTACCGCACCGACAAAAAAGGAAATGTAACATGTGGCAATAATTACGAGGAAATACCACTCCTCCTAATAACTAAAAAACAAAAATCTTTTGCGAGAAGTCTTAAAAAGGACGGAAAAGCTAGTCATTGAATTTATGAGGAATTATCAAGCAGGTTTCGGCAAAGGAAAGTGTGTGGCACAAATCTTCAACCTTAATTCAGTATAAGCCACTGTACGACGACTTTTGTTGACGTTTGTTGGTTTTGAAGAGACAGACCAGACTGGCGACAGACCAGTCATATTCTCTACACTACAAAAAGTTTTAGTCGACAATAAACGACTTAATTTGATTGAGACTTAATTTGATTGATCAGTCTGCCCCCCATACTAAATTCCAACGTGAAACTTCTGAAACTTTTGAAGTCAGAACATCTGTCTTACAACGTGTGGACTTTCCGCTGTGCCGTTAAATTGGTTTTGAACAGAAAAATAATAATAAAATAAAATAATTAATAGGAGTTCCCACTGCTAACAGGTAGAATAAATCGACAAATAAAGCTAATACAGAAACTTAAATCAATTGCAGCCAACAACCTGACGTTTGCGGATAACCTGACAGTCGTGGCCAAAGATACTGAATTCGCTACCAAACAAAAATCCTTTGGAAGATTACCAAAAGAAGTAGGTATTCAAATCACGAGATTCAAACCAAAATACGTGACTAATATCGTAAGTGCCTTCAAATCGTTAAAAAAATTGAAATATTATTAAATTCAAAAATGCAAATACCTTGGAGAAATCATTGAACTAGTGGACTGACCCAAGAAGCAAACAACGACAGATTTCAGAAGATGACCATGGAGTATCAGCTCTCAATAACACTTGCAATAAAATATCTCCATTAATGCAGGAACAAAAACTAGGAAGGAGTTATAAAATCACAACCCCTGTATGCATCAGAGTGCTTTACCACATTTAAAGTAGGAGGAACAGAAAAAAATTAAGAAAAGGAGAAGAGAATCCTTCGAAAAATTCGTAGACGAAAATTCAAACCATAAACTAACCAGCAACAGAGTACACTATCAAATAATTCCCATAATCTCAGACAAAATCTGTAGAAGGTGGGTAAGTTTCCCTGGGCATGTGGAACGAATGCAGACCAACAGGTTACCTAAAAGAGTCCTCCACTATTTCAGTAACAATAATAACAAAGATCAGTGGATCAGAGAAACTCAAAAGAGAGAGGAACATAGCTGAGGAAGACATTGAGTACTGAGAGAAATTCAGAACCAAAACGAAAAACTTCGAGAGTTTTCGAATACAAGAGAGAAAAGTGGAAGAATCTTCAGCCAGTAACAAAAACAAGAGAGTGAGAGACTGCAGGAATACTAGGAAGATATGAAGAAGAACCTGATTGGAAACAGCTCCTCCGACCAATTGTTTTACTTGAATCACAGGCGATCAGATAGGATGCAAAGAGGAAGACGAGAAACTTCAAGAGAATTTTCCGTTTGTACACAACACAATTTCTTCAATTGCTGAGTGTGGAAAACTGCTCTGCCCATTTCTTTCCTGCCACTGATTTAACAACAAATGACTTATTTTTAAACAATCGTAATGTCACGAATCAATAGCGCCATCTCGCGATCCTCCATAAATATGTTAAAGGTGACTTTAAATATGGGTGTAGCTAATTAAAATTCTTCTGGAGGAACAATGTATTGTGCAACTGACACAGTATCAGTGTAAATATTCCTGCTGTAGAGACGCGAGCCAAATTTCAGCGAGCACCGCTTGGCCGGCACGCCGCAGGGCCACTCTGGCAGACTTGGGGCACACCGGGCCGAGCCGTTTGAAAGTTGAGCCCATCGAGGCCCCTCGCACAGCAGTGTGCCACCCTTCCGGGCCAATCCAGAGGAACAGAGTTTTCAGATAAACAGAAGTGAGCCGGCACGTATTGGGCCCTTAGGGCAGACGCGTGGCTCTGCCACAGGAGCGGTCGGGAAGTGGGGGAAAGAGCGGAGCGTAGGTATTGGGCGCATCTGCCGCAACCACGAGAACTGGGCTGGTGGGCGTGTAGCCAGATGGCCCTAAGGTGGAGCGCATTCGGTTCGCGGCCATTGGAAGAGTAAATATTCACCTTTCCGTGCTTCGTAATATAGTCCTGCAGCTGCAAAATGAAAATCTGTGACCACCGTTTCCGCCCACAATATTCTGCGCACGTGTTCACAGGTTCTCTGCTTCGCTGGGTACTACAGCGTTGTTACAGTGCCGTACAAAATAGCCGATGCGAATACATGTTTTTATAAAACGTTAAAACCGTACTGTATGTACCGTTCCATGATGAAATACGATCTTTTGTAATCGTACCTTCGTAAAAGAGCAGCATAATCGATAAATATTCACGGGTGCGGCCACTTGCCGTTTTTCTCTCTCTCGTAACGCGGCCCCACCGCGGGCGCCACGAAACTCCCATGATGCACGATGGAACGTCGATTTATCATGTTGTAGAACATTTATTATGCTGTAGAATACTTATTTAATGTTAATATGTTCACGCACGTGAAATATCCTTTACAACTTATTCCCATCCTTCCTGAAGCGATGTCAGCCATTAGTTTGGAAGCAGACAACTCTTGGTAACCTGTAGAAGTGCCAACTTTATTTCCTTGGGCTTGTGTGGCAGAGATCGAACACAGGCCAAACTAAGTCAAAGAGAATGTGAGAACATAGGGTTTAGCCGGGAGAGTACCAAAGGCTCTCAGGAGCTCTGCCATGGTAAGTGGCTGTTCTGCGAAGAAAGGGTAAGCGAGTGGACGTGCCTTCAGCATGGCCGTCTCGATTGGTAATGGGAAAAGGTATTGGAATAATAGATATCTGTGACTAACCCACTCTTTTTCAGCCCAGCGTTGAATAGGGAAACCAGTGATCCCGCTCATGGTTATTTTGATTATTTTCTGTTGTATGATTTTTGTGTATTGAGAGCGATATATGTATGTCTTTGTGTTCGCGCCACGGGGTAGGCAACTTTAAGCTTGGATAGTGAAATTGTCCATCTATACGATAGAGTTAGGTAACTAACCGTGTGACTTTCAGATTATTTGTGTTAGGAATTTTGGAAGGGTTTATTTATTTTTATTGTGTGTTTTCTGTGTACAAATAGGGGCCACGTGCTCCACGTGTGACGAACTAGTAACAAGGCAGCTACGCTCGCCTTTGTAGAAACTCGAGTAAAAGCAATAGATTATTTAAATACACTGCTACCGCCTCACGTTACAGGCATTTACACAGTATCAACCGTGTGATTAAAATCTTGTAAGTATGTGGAAAGCCACTTACAACCCACGTGGTCATAGCCACCACGTGCACATGCAGTTTCCTTTGATACTGGCTAAATTATAACTGAAGTTGTTATACAGTACAGAATAGGAGTATATAAAAGAAAGCTTATTCGTCTAATGCCAAGCCTATCTCTGTCCTCACCCCATTGCATGCTAGTACCGAATCTGTGCACTAGGTGCAAGTTTGAGCTCTTGTCCATCCTGTCCTATGTGCTTTAATATTAAAGTAGCAGGAATATTACTAGTGGCTGATGAGATGTAATCGCGTATGTTAAGAATTCCACCTTTCTCAGAAATAGTGTGCGTGTTGCGTGCAGTTGTGTAAAGTAATAAGAGTCGTCACCTCCACCTAACGTCAGAAATAAACCAATTTTATTCAAAATAACTTCAGTATGGTTTGCTTGAACAAACCCGATACCCTTTTAACAATTATAAGTATTAACGGCACAGACTGCCAATACGTTCTATAGCGGAAAATCCTTCATTGATCCCTCCAAAAGAATGCGTTGCGCATTATTCGTGTTCAATATCAACACTCATAGAGGACTGTAATACAGATGAAGGAGGTTTCTGAGAACATATGACATAAAAAAGTAGTGTGGGTTCCTGTAGTCATTTCCTAGTGCATGAACTACGGGCAACGTATGAGTGGCCAAGTAAGTGGTCCCGACAGTCGGGATACCAGTTACTTTGGAATGAGGCAGGACATCTCGGACATATTCTGAGTCGTGGTCACATTTGTGCTCATACGGCAAAGACTACCAAATCCACCGGTTAGTCCCTCAACCGTTAGGGGTAATACCCAATGGGACTCAGGGCAAGTAAGGCTAGCAACCTGCTTCCCTGGTACTTTAAATATGATGCTGGCAACAATCAGAGCAAAATGCCTCGTACCTTTGGAGGTGACGGAGTCCCACCTCTAACTGACAAACCAGGGACTCCTAAGATACGACTTGGCAAACAAATGGTAATGAGATTGGGGGCTATTAATATCAATGGGGGCTACTCTGGGAAGAAGGTAGAGCTGGCAGAGGCTGCAAGTAAGATGGGGCTGGATGTTTTAGCTGTTAGTGACATTCGGGTAAGGGGTGAGAAAGAAGAGGAAGTGGGTGAATACAAGGTCTACCTATCAGGAGTCACAGCAGGAATAGCACAATGGGGTGTAGGGCTTTACATCAGGAAAGAAATGGAACCCAGCGTAGTTGCAATAAGGTAAACGAACGACTGATGTGGATAGATTTGACAGTGTCTAGCAAGAAAATTAGGATTGTGTCAGTCTATTCGCATAGTGAAGGGACAGATCAAGATAAGATGGATAGTTTTTATGAGGCACTCAGTGATGTAGTTGTTAGAGTAAAGGACAAGGACAGTGTTCTGCTCATGGGTGATTTTAACGCCAGGATAGGAAATCGAACAGAAGGGTATGAAAAAGTTATGGGTAAATTTGGAGAGGATATGGAGGCCAACAGGAAAGGGAAACAACTCTTGGATTTCTGTGCCAGTATGGGCTTAGTAATCACAAACTCCTTTTTTAAACATAAGAACATTCACCGGTATACTTGGGAAGGCAGGGGAACCAGATCTGTCACTGACTATATAATAACAGATCAGGAATTCAGGAAGACTGTGAGGGACACACGTGTATTCAGGGGATTCTTTGATGACACTGATCATTATTTAATCTGCTGTGAAATTGGGATTGTGAGGCCGAAAGTGCAGGTGGTCAGGTCCATATGTAGGAGGATAAGATTGGAGAAACTTCAGGATAAGGAAATCAGGCACAAATACATAACAGCGATCTCAGAAAGGTACCAGGTAGTTGAATGTAGTCACAGTCATTGGAAAATGAATGGACAAGGTACAGAGACACAGTACTAGAAGTGGCTAAAGAATGTCTTGCAACAGTAGTATGTAAAAGCAGGAAGAAGCAAACAGCTTGGTGGAATGACACAGTCAAGGCAGCTTGTAAAAGGAAAAAGAAGGCGTATAAAAAATGGCTACATACTAGAACTCAGGTAGATAGAGAAAGTTATGTTGAAGAAAGAAACAAAGCCAAACAGATAATTGCAGCATCCAAGAAGAAATCTTGGGAAGACTTTGGAAACAGGTTGAAGACTATGGGTCAAGCTGCTGGAAAACCATTCTGGAGTGTAATTAGCAGTCTTCGAAAGGGAGGTAAGAAGGAAATGACAAGTATTTTGGACAGGTCAGGAAAACTGCTGGTGAATCCTGTGGATGCCTTGGGCAGATGGAGTGAATATTTTGAAGAGTTGCTCAATGTAGGTGAAAATACAATCAGTAATGTTTCAGATTTCGAGGTAGAACGGGGTAGGAATGATGATGGAAATAGGATCACATTTGAGGAAGTGGAGAAAATGGTCAGTAGATTGCAGTGCAATAAAGCAGCTGGGGTGGATGAAATTAAGTCGGAACTCATCACAGCGGAATGTCAGGTCTTAAATGGCTACATAGGATAATTGAAATGGCCTGGAAGTCGGGACAGGTTCCATCAGACTGGACAAAAGCAGTAATCACACCAATCTTTAAACATGGAAACAGAAAAGATTGTAACAACTACAGAGGTATCTCTTTAATCAGCGTTGTGGGTAATATCTTCTCAGATATTGTTGAAAGGATAGTGCGAGTATTAGTTGAGGACCAATTGAATGAAAATCAGTGTGGTTTAAGGCCTCTTAGAGGTTGTCAGGACCAGATCTTGAGCTTACGGCAAATAGTGGAGAAGTGTTATGAGTGGAACAGGGAATTGTACCTATGCTTTATTGATCTAGAAAAGGCATATGACCGGGTTCCTAGGAGGAAGTTATTGTCTGTTCTACGAGATTATGGAATAGGAGGCAAACTTTTGCAAGCAATTAAAGGTCTTTACATGGATAGTCAGGCAGCAGTTAGAGTTGACGGTAAATTGAGTTCATGGTTCAGAGTAGTTTCAGGGGTAAGACAAGGCTGCAACCTGTCGCACTGTTGTTCATATTACTTATGGATCATATGCTGAAAACAATAAACTGGCTGGGTGAGATTAAAATATGTGAACACAAAATAAGCATCCTTGCATATGCGGATGACTTAGTTGTGATGGCACATTCGTTTGAAAGTTTGCAAAGTAATATTTCAGAGCTAGATCAGAAATGTAAGGACTATGGTATGAAGATTAGCATCTCCAAAACGAAAGTAATGTCAGTGGGAAAGAAATATAAACGCATTGAGTGCCAAATAGGAGGAACCAAGTTAGAACAGGTGGACGATTTCAAGTACTTAGAACGCATATTCTCACAGGATGGCAACATAGTGAAAGAACTGGAAGCGAGGTGTAGAAAAGCTAATGCAGTGAGCGCTCAGCTACGATCTACTCTCTTCTGCAAGAAGGAAGTCAGTACCAAGACTAAACTATCTGTGCACCGTTCAATCTTTCGACCAACTTTGTTGTATGGGAGCGAAAGCTGGGTGGATTCAGGTAATCTTATCAACAAGGTTGAGGTTACGGATATGAAAGAAGCTAGGATGATTGCAGGTACTAGTAGATGGGAACAATGGCAGGAGGGTGTCCACAATGGGGAAATCAAAGAAAAACTGGGAATGAACTCTATAGATGTAGCAGTCAGGGCGAACAGGCTTAGATGGTGGGGTCATGTTACACGCATGGGAGAAGCAAGGTTACCCAAGAGACTCATGGGTTCAGCAGTAGAGGGTAGGAGGAGTCGGGGCAGACCGAGGAGAAGGTACCTGGATTCGGTTAAGAATGATTTTGAAGTAATAGGTTTAACACCAGAAGATGCACCAATGTTAGCACTGAATAGAGAATCGTGGAGGAATGTTATAAGAGGGCTATGCTCCAGACTGAAC